>NC_092376.1:94534219-96003466 GCF_030028105.1 Mobula birostris
TATCTGATTGTACATACTATTTTTTACAAATTACCATAATTTGCACATTGCGCATTCAGACGGAGACGTAACGTAAAGATTTTTACTCAGCATGTATGTGAAGAATGTAAAAAGTAAAGTCAATTAAATTAAATTAAATTCAATTCAATTCAAGTATATGTTTAGCTATTCCTATTTTCCAGCAATTAGATGACAAGCTTCTAAGCCTTGGTGACTGAAGTTCTTATCTGAACTTCAAACCATAACTGAAAACCATAAGACCATAAGACATAGGAGCAGAATGAGGCTATTTGGCCCATCGAGTCTGCTCCGCCAGTAAATCATGGCTGATCCTTTTTTTCCGCCTCCTCCCCAAAAGCTTTGATGTGGTGTCCAATCAAGAACCAGTCAAGCTCTGCCTTAAATATACCAAACAATCTGGCCTCCACAGCTGCTTGTGGTAATAAATTTCACAAGTTCACCACCATCTGGCTAAAGAAATTTCACCACATCTCTGTTTTAGATGCACGTCCCTCTATCCTGAGGCTGTGTCCTCTTGTCCCAGACTCCCCCACCATGGGAAACATCCTTTCCATATCTACCGTGTCTAGGCCTTTCAACTTTTGAAAGATTTCAATGAGATCCATTCTCATCCTTCTAAATTCCAGCAAGTACAGATCCAGAGCCATCAAACGTTCCTCTTATGATAAACTTTTCATTCCTGGAACCATCATTGTGAACCTCGTCTGAACCCTCTCTAATGCCAGCACACCTTTCCTTCGGTGAAGAGCCCAAAACTGTTCACAATACTCAAAGTGAGGTCTCACCAGTGCCTTACAAAGCCTTAGCATCACATCCCTGCTCTTGTATTCTAGACCTCTTGAAATGAATGCTAATATTGCATTTGCCTTCTTCACCACCAACTCTACCTGCAAGCTAACCTTGAGGTTGTTCTGCACAAGGACTCGCAGCAATTCTACCTTAAACTCTCTCCAATAGCCTTAGCAAACCTCCCTGCCAGGATATTGGTCCCCCTTGGATTCAAGTGCAACCCATCCTTTTTGTACAGGTCATACCTGCCCCAAAAGAGGTCCCAACAATGATCCAGAAAACTGAATCCTTGCCCCTTGCTCCAATCCCTCAGACATGTATTTATCCTCCACCTCACTCTATTCCTATACTCACTGTCACATGGCACAGGCAGTAATCCCAAGATGACTACCTTTGAGGTCCTGCTTCATAACTTCCTTCCCAACTCTCTGTAGTCTGGTTTCAGGACCTCCTCCCTTTTCCTACCTATGTCATTGGTACTAATATGTACTACGACCTCTGGCTGTTCACCTTCCCACTTCAGGTTATTGTGGATGTGATCTGAAACATCCTGGACCCTGGCACCTGGGAGGAAAACTACCATCCGAGTTTCTTTCCTGTGTCCACAGAATCTCCTGTCTGACCCCCTAACTATAGAGTCCCCTATCACTGCTGCCATCCTCTTCCTTTCACTGCCCTTCTGAGCCACAGGGCTAGACTTCTGTGCCAGAAGCGTGGCCACTTTCGCTTCCCCCAGGTAGGCCGTCCCCCTCCCAGAAGAACTCAAACAGGAATATTTATTGTTAAGGGGGATAGCCACAGGGGTACTCTCTAGTATCTGACTCTTGCCCTTCCCTCTTCTGACTGTTACCCACTTGTCTGTCTCCTGAGGCCCCAGTGTGACGACTTGCCTATAGCTCCTCTCTATCACCTCCTCACTTTCCCTGACTAACATCCTACTATGAAGAAAACCAGCTCCGCACAAACCCACCAAAGACACAAGTTTGTGCATTCCACCTCAGGAACCGTGAAGCCAAACGACAGCTTAAAGTAACCTGGTGTGCAGCAACACTGAGGCATTGTGAGCACCCTATCTACTGAGGAGTCACCTGTGACAGATGCCTCACTTTCAAAAACCACATCAATAAAACAAAGGCAAAAGTGAGCGCATGAAACAACATCCTGAATAAGCTCACTAACACAAAATGGGGAGCAAGCTCGAAAACATTGCGAGCCAGTGCACCTGCTCTTTGCTATTCCACTGCCGAATACGCCTGCCCTGCATGGGAAAGATCTACTCATGCTAAGAAGATGGATGCCGTTCTGAATGCAAGCTGTCGACTTATCACAGGTTGTTTAAAACCAACAAACACCAACAGCCTATATATCCTGGCAGGTATAAGAAGAACGGTAGCCAGCAAGAAAGAACGACTCCGTCAAACATCAGATGAGAGGCACCCTCTACATGTTCATACACCTACACCCAGCCACCTAAAGTCAAGGAAGAGCTTCATGAACAGTGTTGTTCCATCACAATCAACCCCACCTGAAGCCCGCATCACCTTGTGGAAAGACCGGCTCACCAGTCTCAAACAACCCCCAACGATGGGAATTCCACCCGATGAAAGCCTTCCACAAGGAGCTAATTGCAACTGGGCAACCCAGAAGTACCTTAACAGACTTAGAACTGGTGTAGGTCATTCAAAGGTGTCACTAAGCAAATGGGGATATACAACCAGCCCCACAACTTGCGAATATGGAACTGAGCCACAAAATATGCTACATCTCCTGCAATGCCCATTGCTAGGGGAAACCTGTACTGTTGCAGATCTTGCCGAATTCAACAACAAGGTGCAAAAATGTGTCCAGTTCTGGCTGGGCCATGTATAGACTGTCCGTGGACACGGTAAGAAGAAGAACTTTCCCTAACCAGACAAAGGTCATCAAATGGTCCAATTCTGCTCCTATATTTTACAGTCTTAAATTGTTAGGGAGAGAGTTCCAAGATTTTCACCCAATGATGGTGAAGGAACGGTTTAATTATATTCAGGTTTCCTGAAAGATGAGTTATTCCCTCTTTGATTATTGACTCTAACATACTGCCAACCACAGATGTTAAACTAACTGTCCTATAGTCCCCTGACTCTGTTGACATACTCTAGGCATGGTCTAACCAGCATTTTGTACAACTACAGTATGATGTCCCAACTCCTATACTTAGTACCATGAGAGATAGGCTATACCAGCATTTCAAAAAGTAAGGATTGACCAGAGATACTGACCTGGGAAATCATGTCGCACAAATTTGACTGAGTTTTTTAAAGAGGTGACCAGGAGGATTGCTAAAGACAGGATGGTAAATGTTATCTACATGTACTTTAGCAGGGCCTTTGACAAGCTCCCACAGGATAGACAGTCCAGAAGGTTAGGACACAAGGGTTCCAGGGGGAGCTGGCCAATTGGATACATAATTTTCTCAGTGGTATGCAGAGGCTGGTTGTGAAGGAAGGCATAACATGTGCCTTCTCACAACTCTGTCTACATCTCAAAGTCAAAGTAAATTTTAATATCAAAGCACATATATGTCACCATATACAGCACTGAGATTCATTTTCTTGTGGGCATACTCAATAAACCCATAAAATCAAAACCATAGAATGATAACCATAGAATCAATGTAAGACCACCAAACTAGGATGATCAACTAGAGTGCAGAATACAACAAACTGTGCAAAGACAACAAGAGGAAATGATAATAAATAAGTAAGTAAGTAAGTAAGGAATAAATATTGAGAATGTAAGATGAAGAGTCCTTGAAAGTGAGTGAGTCCACAGGCTGTGGGAACATTTCAATGATGGGGCAAATGAAGTTGAGTGAAGTTATCCCCTTTGGTTCAAAAGCCTGATGGTTGAGGGGTAGTAACTGTTCCTGAACCTGGTGGTGTGAGTCCTGAGACTCTTGAACCTTCTTCCAGATGGCAGCAGTGAGAAAAGAGCATGTTTTGGGTGGTGGGTGTCATCCGTGATGATGAATGCTACTTTCCTGCACAGAATTTCATGTAGAAGGCTTTACCTGCAATATATTGGGCTGTTTCCACTACTTTTTGTAAGATTTTTAGTTTAAGGGCATTGGTGTTTCCATACCAGGCCATGATGCAACCTGTCAATATACTCTCTACAACACATCTATAGAAGCTTGTCAAAGTTTTAAATGTCATTCCCAATCTTCGTACACTCCTAAGGAAGTAAAGGTGCCACTGTGCTTTCTTCATAATTGCACTCATGTGCTGGGCCCTGGGCCAGTCCTCCGAAATAACACTGCTAGCCCTCCCCACCTCTGATCTTCCAAAGAGGACTGGCTCATAGACTTCTGCCTTCCTTCTCCTGAAGTCAATAATCTTGAAATAACCTTGGTCTTGGTGACATTGAGTGAGAGGTTGTTGTTGTGGCACCACTCAGCCAGATTTTCAATCTCCACTAATTCATCATCACCTTTGATTCGACCTACGACAGAGGTGTCATCAGCAAACTTGAGTGTGGTATTGAAGCTGTGCTTAGCCACACAGTCATAAATGTAAAGCATGGGCCTAAGCACACAGCCTTGTGGTGCTCCTGTGTTGATGGAGATCATAGAGGAGATGTCTGTAAGTGAAGAATTTGAGGATCCAGATACATAAGGAGGTAGTGAGGCCTGAGTCTTGGAGCTTAATGATTAGTTCTGAGGGGATGTTGGTATTGAATGCTGAGCTGTAACTGATAAGGTCATCTTCATACATGCATCTGTCTCTATTTTCAGGGAAATATGCACTAATACCCCAAGATGTCACTTTTCTAGAACACTCTTCAGGGCCCTGCCATTCACTGAGTCTGTCCTGCCCTGGTTTAACTTCCATTTCTCTTCCCATTTTCCCAGTTGATCGAGATCTTGTTACATCCTTAGACAACCTTTTCACTTGTGCATTACATCACTAATTTTGGTGACATCTGTGAATGTCATCAACATTGTTATCCAAATTGTTAATGTAGGTGTCAAACAACAGGTGTCTAAGCACAAATCCCTGCAGCACACCACTGATCACAAGCCTTCAATATGAAAAACAACCCTCCACAACCTCTCTGATTCCTACCATTAAGATGATTAAGTACACAATTGGCTAGCTCACTCTGAATCCCATGTGATTTAACCCTCCGGACCAGCCTACCATGTGGGATCTTGTAAAAGGCCTTGCAAAAGTCCATGTAGACAATATCAAACACCCCATCTTTAGCAAACCTTCTGTTCACCTCTTCAAAAAACTCAGTCAAGTTTGTAAGCCATGACTTCCATCCTACGCATTCCTAATCAATCCTTGTTTTTCAGATATACTCTGTCTTTCAGAATTCTCTGCACCCCCACCCCTGTAACTTTCCCATTAGTGCAGATAAGTTCACTGGCTTGCAGTTATGTGGCTTGTCTCTGAAGCCCATTAACACTACAGTCTTCTGATATCTCATTCTTGGTTAACCATGATTCAGGTATATATACCAGGGCCCTTTCAATTCTTCCCTTCTTTCTCACAAGATACAGTTAATCAGGTATCAGGAATTTTACCATCTTTATGTGTTTTATACTTTATACTTTATTGTCGCCAAACAATTGATACTAGAACGTACAATCATCACAGCGATATTTGATTCTGCGCTTCCCACTCCCTGGATTACAAATATTAAATATTAAAAATAGTAAAAATTAGTAAATATTAAAAATTTAAATTATAAATCATAAATAGAAAATAGAAAAATGGAAAGTAAGGTAGTGCAAAAAAAGCGAGAGGCAGGTCTGGATATTTGGAGGGTACGGCCCAGATCCGGGTCAGGATCCGTTCAGCAGTCTTATCACAGATGGAAAGAAGCTGTTCCCAAATCTGGCCGTATGAGTCTTCAAGCTCCTGAGCCTTCTCCTGGAGGGAAGAGGGACGAAAAGTAGTTGGCTGGGTGGGTCGTGTCCTTGATTATCCTGGCAGCACTGCTCCGACAGCGTGCGCTGTGAAGTGAGTCCACGGACGGAAGATTGGCTTGTGTGATGTGCTGCACCGTGTTCACGATCTTCTGCAGCTTCTTTCGGTCTTGGACAGGACAACTTCCATACCAGGTTGTAATGCACCCTAGAAGAATGCTTTCTACAGTGCATCTATAAAAATTAGTGAGGGTTTTAGGGGATAGGCCAAATTTCTTTAGTTTTCTCAGGAAGTAAAGGTGCTGGTGGGCCTTCTTGGCAGTGGACTCTGCTTGGTTGGACCAAGTCAGGTCATTTGTGATATTGACCCCGAGGAACTTAAAGCTTTTGATCTGTTCCACTTACGCACCACGGATGTAAATTGGGTCATGCGGTTCGCTGCTCCTTCTGAAGTCAAACAACCAATTCCGTCATCTTGCTGACGTTGAGGGATAGGTTATTGTCTTTGCACCATGCCACCAGGTTCTTAATTTCCTCTCTGTACTCAAACTCATCATTACCTGAGATACGGCCTACAATTGTTGTGTCATCAGCAAACTTATATATTGAGTTTGATGGAAACTTGGCTACACAATCATGGGTGTACAGTGAGTACAGCAGGGGGCTGAGTACACAGCCTTGTGGGGCACCGGTGCTCAGAGTGATTGTAGAGGAGAGCTTGTCCCCTACTTTTACAGCCTGGGTCCTGCCTGTGAGGAAGTTGAACATCCAGCTGCAGATCTGAGTCCAGGTTCCGGAGCTTAGGAATCAGTTTATTTGGAAAGATGGTATTAAAGGCAGAGCTGTAGTCAATGAAAAGGAGCCTTACATATGCGTCTTTATTCTCCAGGTGTTCTAAGGAGGAATGTAGGGCCAGAGAGATGGCATCTGCCATTGACCTGTTGCTCCAGTAGGTGAATTGCAAAGCATCGAGGTTGACCGATAGGCTGTGGTTGATGTGTGCCATAACCAATCTCTCAAAGCACTTCATAGCAATTGATGTCAGAGCCACAGGTCGACAGTCATTCAGGCATGCCACCTTGCTCTTCTTCGGCACTGGGATTATTGTTGCCTTCTTAAAACACGAGGGGATCTTAGACTGAAGCAAGGAGCAGTTGAAGATGTCAGAAAACACTCCGGCTAGCTCGCTTGCACAGGTCCAGAGACAAGTCCTGGGACGCCATCTGGGCCCGTTGCCTTCCTTGGATTTATCTTCAGAAAGGCCCTTCTAACATCCTCCTCGGTGACGATGAATCTCGATGCCTCCAGGTCCAGTTCATCCAAAGAGAGCGGGACGCTCCTCTTCTGTTCGAATCTTGCGTAGAATACATTAAGTTCGTCAGGAAGAGAAGCGCCACAGTTATTGATATTCCCAGCCTTTTCTTTGTGCCCAGTGATCTCATTTAGACCCTGCCATAGTCTACTGGCATCCCTTTGGTTAGCCTGGGCTTCCAACTTGGCTCGATATTGCCTCTTCGCGCCCTTAATGGCTTTCCGGAGTTCACGCCTGGATTCCCTGTAGCGACTGGCATCCCCGGACCTAAAAGCTGCAGCTCTAGCCTTTAAAAGGGACTTGACCTCATAATTCATCCAACGTTTCCGGTTAGGGAATACCCGGATCGTCTTGCGAGACACAAAGTCCTCCGTGCATTTCCAAATAAAGTCCGTGATAGCTGAGGCATACTTATCAAGGTTAGCTGCCGATCCTTGAATACTAACCAGTCCACCGATTCAAAGCAGTCACGGAGGACCTCATCCGTTTCCTCCGTCCAACGCGACACTACTTTTGACACCGTGACCTCCCGCTTCAGTTTCTGTTTGTAAGCTGGGAGGAGGAGTACGGCCTGATGGTCTGATTTCCTGAAGTGAGGTCTTGGGACGGAACAGTAGGCATCCTTGACTGCTGTGTAGCAGTGGTTAAGTATATTCGGGCCTCTAGTGGGGCAGGAGACATGTTGGTATAACTTTGGGAGCGCCTTTCTGAGGTTGGCCTGGTTAAAGTCCCCGGCTGTAATGAGCAAAGCCTCCAGATACCTGGTCTCAAGTTCACTGATGTTGGCATACAGTATGTTCAGAGCACACTCCACATCCGCCTGGGGAGGAATGTAGACTGCTGTCAGTATGACCGAGGTGAATTCCCGTGGCAGATAGTAGGGACGACACTTCACCAACAGGTGTTCCAGGTCCGGGCTGCAGGAGCTTGTCAGTGCCACTGTGTCCGAGCACCACGCAGTGTTGATCAGTAGGCAGACAGCACCTCTCCTCGTCTTGCCTGAAGACGCCATGCGGTCCATCCGATGGATCGAAAATCCCTCCGGTCGGATGGCACAGTCGGGGGTGGCAGGGGAGAGCCAGGTCTCGGTGAAACAGAATACACAGCAGTTCTGCATCTCCCTGCAGTAGGTGAGTCTACCTTCAAGATCATCTACCTTGCTCTCTATGGCTTGAACATTCGCTAGTAGGCTGGTGGGCATAGGGACCCTGAAGCCTCTCAGCTTCAATCTGACCAGCAGCCCAGCTCTTTTCCCACGCTTCCTCGGTAGATAGTGCATCTTTCCAGGTTTCCACCGATGCAGTGTGTTGTTGTCAGCTCTTTGCGGTTGGTGGACGCATCCCACGGGGACCGATCGGCCTGTCAGACGCCCCGGGTCGGGCCGAGTAACAGGGGAGGCTCCGTTGCCACTTCCAGCTGCCGGGGGCCCGGGTTGTCGATTGGGTCGGGCCCCGAAGCCGATACTTAATCCCAGATGGCCGGGCTCCTGGCTGAAACAAGTCCGTAAGCTGAGTCACGGTTGCAGAGGCCTCTGCTCTAGCCGAGCCTTGGGCTCGATCTCTGAGGTCGGCGGCGGAGGCCTCACTTCCGGCAGCTGTGGATGTCCACCAACAGGGCTTTACAGTGGTCTCTCTGGGGAAGTGTCTGGGGCACCTTGAGGTCTCCGCTGTCACTTCTGTGTGGTCGTCTGCTCTGAAGAGGTGCTGGTCGGAATGGGCTGTGTCTCCAAGCGCTCCGGCACAGTAGTAGACTGTGGGTCTCCGGGAACGTGGTGGGCCTCGCTGGTCGGGCCCAGGTGCGGTCTGGAGTTTAAGAAGCAGTTCTGGCCTGGTAGTCTCCAGCTGGGTCAGTAGCTTCGCCAGGGTGTTGTTGATCTTGATCTTGCTTGATTGGCGGTTTAGAAGGGTTTCTCGGGTATAGGATAGTGGAGAGGGCAGTTTGCTCGGGAGAGCACGCGCAAAGTCGCCAGTTACCGGCGCCATCTTTAACGGTTTTTTAAGACCTCCAGCACCTCTTTCATACTGTCCATATATGAACAATGGAGACAAATAAGATTACAAATGCTAGAAATATGGATCAACAGACAAAGGAGCTGGAGGTACTCACTTGTCAGGCAGCATCTATGGAGAATGGACAGTTTACATTTCAGATTGATTCCAAGATGTTCACTGTTCATGTTTCAGGATGATGTCATGTTCTTCCCTGAACTCTGCAGCTTCCAAGACTTTCTTCATGGTAAATGCAGATGAAAAGGATTCATTTATGACCTCACCCATCTCCCATGTCTTCGCACAAAGATTACCACACTGATCCTTATGGGACCTACTCTGGTAATCTCTAGCTCCCCACACTCTACCCCTCACCCCTGTGCAATTCTGAATCTCAGCCATGTCTCAGTAGGGTCATCTGGGAGGGCAGACGGTAAATAGTTTCTGACCGCTTCAAGATCACACGCTCATATCGGCAGACAACTTCCTTTAGGCAAGCATACTCTGCCAGGTCAATCGATGTAGAAAATGGCTGACCCAACAGCAGAGCAGCGAGGACAGCAAGCAGTAAATGATAAAACAAAACAATAGTGAACAGAAAATACACACAACTAGGTCAACTTTAGGGAGGGAGAATGAAGGCCGTCTGGTATGATGAGTGAGTAAGCATCCTGGATGAGAGCTGGGGTTAAATACGCTACAGGGGATGACTCTAGAACAAGCAGCAGGTAAATCCTATTAACAGGGTGGACTCTGGGAGGTGTCTGCCTGTGGAGGCAGAATCAGTTTAGGGGGAAGTTCTATGCAATGTTCACTCTCACTAATAAAGAGGGCTTCTTTGACAGCTCCAAGTCCATTTAATATTAATTTCTTAAAATGTTTTGAACTGCAAACTGTATGAATATTAGTTTATGAGCTTTTAGCTTTAATAATCAACTCCAGTCTGTTCTCTCTCTCTCTCTCTCTCTCTCTCTCTCTCTCTCTCTCTCTCGCTCTCTCCTTCTAAGACCAAAGCCATGAATGACGCCATCAATGAAGTGCTACATTATGGCTTCACTTGCCCATCCCAGTCCCCAAATGCTGTAGGATTCTTCTTCATCAAAAAGATGGGGGTCTTCACCTTGCATTGACTAATGTGGACACAACATAATCACCATTAAGAACTGCCACATTCTCCTCTTGATGGATAACTCACTTGAAACACTCCGCAGGGCCAAGATTGGATCTATGGAGCATGTACAACCTAATCTGCATCCGCCAGGGGTACAGGTGGAAGATGACATTCATAACACCCACTGGCCACTACGAATACAGTACTTGTTGATGCCTTTTGGACTCTCCAACAATCCAGCCGTTTTCCAAGCCTTCATGAATGAGATCAGAACCCCTCCAGGCCCTTTGTGGTAGAGGTGGGTCATCCTCTGTCAGTGTAGAGTGGACGGGAAGACACACCCTTGCTCCTTCTTCTTGTGCATGACCAACCCTGAACAGTGGCATTATGGAGTAGGAGACAAGGAGGTACTCACTATAAAATGGGCCTTGGAGGAATAGAGACATTGGCTGATGGGAAATATTGAGCCCTTCCTGATCTAGACTGACCACCAGAACCTCGTATCCAAACAACAGACCCACAACTCTACCCATATCAGGCTTGCTAGGCCCTCTTCATACAATTCATTTTCCCCTTCTCCTACTGACCTGGCTCCAAGAATGCAAAGGAGATCATTCTGTTACAATTCTGTTGTGACTGCCACAGTTCAGTTCAACCCGGCTGAAACAGAGACCCTCCCTCAGTCCGTTATTTCTCATACCAGTCATTTGGGACCTTGAAGAACAGATCTTCCAGTCTCTAAAGCAGAAGCCTGGCCCAGCCGACACAGCTGACAACTGCCTGTATGTGTTGGTGGTCGTGCACTCTGACACACTCCATCCAGGTGTACAATGGACTCTGGGTGTTTTGTGATGCTAGTTCTGGTGGCCCACCATGATCACAGATCTATGTCAGTTTGTGGCTGCCTGCCCTTAATGTGCCCTCTCCAGTTCCTCCAACCATTGGCCCTCTGGGCTCCTGTGCCCCTACCGGTCACTTGATGCCTGTGGCCCCATATTGCCATGGATTTCATCATGGGTTTGTCACTTTCCGATGGGGCCATGGTATCATGACAGTGGATACTCCATTGGTATTCTTCAAGTCTGGCTGACTTCATTGCCAGCCCCAATCTTTCATCAACTGCTGAGATAATGGAACTAGTTCTCAAATATGTAATTTGCCTTCATGGCTTCCCTCAAGACATTGTGCCAGACTGGGGCCCACAAATAGTTTCCCGCTTCTTGTGAGCCTTCTGCTCCCTCCTCTGCACCTCAGTGAGTTTGTCTTCTGGCTATCATCTATAGGCTAATGTTTGCTCTGAAAGAGTTGGTCATCAAGTGGAGAAATTTCTGTGATGCTTCTAACCCTTCCACATGGAAGAAGTATCTGTTCTGGGCTGAGCTGTCCCACAATCTACACACCTCCTCTGCCACGGGTATGTTATCCTTTGAAATACTTCATGGCTACCAACCGCTGTTGTTCCTGAGAGGAGTGCACAGTGGAGGTCCTGTCCACCAGGGCCCTGGTTTGCCACTGCTGGAATACTTGGATGAGTGCCATCCTAGCCACCAACCATGCCTACTGTTGCCAGGCCAACTGTCATTGGCACCCAGCCAGACTACTCTAGCCAGTGGACTGTGTCTCACTGTCCGCCTGAGATCTGCTCCTGTGCATGGACTCCCGCAAGTTCTCTCCCCGGTTCATTGGTCCCTTCAAGATCACCCATCACATCAACACAGTCACTTACCATCTCCAGCTGTCACCATCTCACAGGATCACAACTACCTTCCTCAAGCCCATCGTATATGGACCACACAACACACCTGGGCCTGCACCTCTAGAACCTAGGATAGTGAAGGTGAGGCAGTGCTCACAGTTTACCAGTTGCTAGATTAATGTCACCGTGGATGGGGCGTGCAGTACTTGGTTGACTGGGAAGGATATGGCCTAGAGGAGAGGTCTTAGGTGCTGACCAGTTATCTGCTGGATCCATTGCTCATTGATAAGATCCACTGGCCCCAAGCGGATTGTCCTGGGCCACCGAGGGCTATCTGTAAGGGGGTGGGGTGGAGGGTGTCCTCTTACGCCAGCAGACGGATACCTCTCAGCCGCCACCGAGCTAATAGGATTCACCTGGCACTTGTCCCAGATTCATCACCTTCAGCCTATTTAACAACAGCTCAGTTGATTGTAGCTTTCACTCTCCCTGTTAAAGTTTACCTTGTTACCTGGTGACTTAATTTCTGTTCTGTTCTTTTTGTGGCCCCTCATGACTTGCTATATTGTGGTCTGTGGTAAAGTATTGTTTATAACTAAACTATCTCTGCTACTCTGCTTTTGGGTGAAGCTTCCTCTACATTTCCTGACAGGGAACTGGTCACTTTGCAGCTGCTTTCCCTATGCCAAAGCACAAAGTAAATACACAAGGTAAGGGTGTGGTCTGGTGGTGCAGTGGGTAGAGTCACTATCTTGCCTCAGTGAACATGTTCCACCCTGACCTCTCTGTGTGGAGTTTGTATATTCTCCAGTGGCTGTGAGTTCCCCACTTTATTTTCACATCTTGAAGGAGCACACATTGGTGGGTTAATTGGCTGTTGTATATCACTCCCAGTGTGTAAGTGAGTGGTGGAATCTGGGGGAGGGGAGTGGAGTGCGGATGGGAATATGGGAAGAATAAAGAAGGATTAATGTAGGATTAGTGGAAATGTTTATATGGCCGACAGTGTACTTTAATATAAGCAGTCACACTACAGGTCATATCACACCTTCTCGAGCCCACATGAATGACTTGAAGCACTCAGTGCTCACAGCACAGTGCATTGCATTGCTAAGCTATTGCTTTTGTGTTTCGTACAAGTTGTCACTGGTACTACCATGTTTTATGATGTATCTTATAAAACTAATTAATTAGGCTGTAATGACTAGTAATTGCAGATTAGGTTGGAGGAGGTTAATCGCTGTGGGAGTGGTACTGGATGTGATCACATTCAGCACCGGGAGCTGAGTGAACCACGCTGGCCAGCTGTTCGCCTGCTAATCTGTTTTGGACTGGAAACAATCTACAAAATTAGATTTTAGTTCAAAGGCCTTAAATTGATTCCAGATGAGAAACACAGAAATAAAGCAGCTGCCCTTACTAATACACCGCGGAGCTCACAAAAACAGATTGGAAATACGATAACAAAAAAATAAGGTGAGGGAAAAATTATAGCCCAATTTCTTTTCTTGAAACTCAGCTGATTTTGGGAGGCGGGGAGGACCTTTCAGCCTCAGAGCTGGGAACACTGTGTTTAGTGTTAGTGACTGTTTTGATGCAAGATCTCAGGAGCTTGTCACTTCATCAGCTTTCAGCGTGGAAGGAACAAAGAGAAAAATGGAGGTGATTGGGGAGGACAATATGGCTTTTGCACATTCACTCAGTAAATGGAGGTTTCCTCATGAGCTTTTAGTGTAGAAGGAACAAAGAGAAAGACGGAGGTTATTGAGGGGATAATCTGGTTTTTACAAATCCAATCAGTAAATGGAGGATAATTTCATCTTGGCTGCTGACACCTCCTTGGTGTATGAAGGCAAGTACTGTCCAAGTGAAGGCAAGTACTGTCCAAGTGAAGGCAAGATATTTGGGGATGGGTTGTGGCAGAGATGCTCAGCTGTTGACTAGACCATTGGTGTGGTGGAGACCAGCTAACTGAACATACCAGTGGATGGTCATGGGAATATGGGCTATATGAGAGAATTCAAATACTGTAATCTAAAGCACAAAGCAAATTGCTGAAGGGACTCACCAAGTCAGACAGAATCTCTGGAGGGAAATGGATAGTCCTCATCTACAGAGATGGACCATCCTTCTGTATTCACAGGTGCTGCTCAATCCCTGGAGTTCTTCCAGCAGTTTGATAGTTGTTGGTAGTGAGGAAGAACAGTTAGTCACTCAGCCTTTTTGATGTGTGACATGCCCTCCTACTTGAAAGTTTTGTATCCTTTTAAGAGGTATGGATAGTTGATTTGCTCTCTATGGATGTTGTCTGATGTAGAGTGTATCTCCAACACTTTCTGTTCTGATTCCACCCAGCAGACCATTCTCCCTTCTATTAGGGTTGTCCCATGACCCTCTGCAGTGGTATGACTGAAGCTGAAGAGTCAGTGAGGTAGGGTGGTGAGGTTAGGGTGAGGGTATCAGGTGGGAGATGGTCAGGGTGTGGGAGTGGGGTGGGGTGGGGTTTTGGGAACAGTCTTGCTGGCGTGGCAGTGGATTCTCATTCCCCTGAGTACACCTTGACTTTAGATGGAAGGAGTGAAGGTGATGGTTCCCCACCTCACCCCACTCCCCACCCACCAATCCTTTCTTCCTCATGGTTGGGAATTTGTAAGGTCAGGTCCTCTGACTTACCCAACTGCCCACTGCTCCACAAATCACCCCAGTAAATACAGCCAGATATAGGAAGCTAGGGCTGGTGTCAGGGAGATAAAAGCAATGCTGCGGGTTGAGGCATTGGGGAGTTTGGGAAGATAGATACTTTATTAATCTCAAAGGAAATTATAGTGTCACAGTGGCATTGCAAGTGCACAGGTATACAAATATACACATTAGAAGAGAAGTAGAAAGAATAAAAAATAATTACCTCAAACAGTCTAACAGGAGGCTGTCATCACTTTTCCATCTACAGATTGACTCATTATAGAGCCTAGTGGCTGAGAGTATGAATGACCTCATATAGCACTCTTTGGAACAGTACAGTTGCCTTAGACTATTAATAAAAATGCTCCTCTGTTCAGCCGAGGTGGCATACAGAGGGCAAGAAATATTGCCCAGAATTGCCAGGATTTTCTGTAGGATCCTTTGTTCTACCAAAGCCTTCAGTGTGTCCAGTTTGACTCCTATAACAGAGCCAGCCTTTCTAATCAGTTATTGAGACTGTTGGCATCACCAGGTGTTGATGCCATTGCCCCAGCACACCACTGTATAGAAGATTGTACTGTCGACAACAGACTGGTGGAACAAGTGAAGGAGAGGCCTGCATACTCTAAAGGACCTCAGTCTCCTTAGGAAGTAGAGGTGACTCTGGCCCTTGTACACAGCCTCTGTGTTGACACTCCACTCAAGTCTGTCATTCAGGTTCACCCCTAGATACACATCTGCATCCTCACCATCAGTAGTAACAGGGAGAATACAAGCTTAGGCTTCCTAAAGTCCATTACCATCTCCTTTGTATTTGATGTTGAGCTGCAGATGATTCACCAGGTCCCTGTATTCATCCTCCTGTCCTCCCTTTATACACCCAACTATTGCTGAGTCATCAGAGGATTTCTGCAGATGACATGACTCAGTGTTATATCTAAAATCTGAGGTATTCAGGGTACACAGGAAAGGAGCCAATACAGTCCCCTGTGGGGCTCCAGTTCTGCTTATAACCATGCCTGGTCTGCCAGATAGGTAGTCCATTATCCATGATACGACGAAAATGCCAAACTGCATTGAACAGAGTTTCTCCCCTGGCACTGAGGGCTGTATGGTATTGAAAGCACTCGAGAAATCAAAAATCATGATCCTCACAGTGTTGCCCTGCTTATCCAAGTACGCATCATCAACTTGAATGTGGTCCTGGTAGGTGAACTGCAGGGGATCAAGGGCTGATCTGACCAGGGGCCAGGACCTGCCTCTCGAGGGTCTTCATGATGTGTGATGTTAGGGCCACTGGACAGTAGTCATTTAATGCTTTTAGTTGGCCCTTAGAAACATAGAAAACCTACAGCACAATATAGCCCCTTCAGCCCACAAGGCTGTGCTGAATATGTGCTTACTTTAGAAAGCACCTGGGGTTATCTGTAGCCCTCTATTTTTGGGTACTGGGACCTCACATGATGTTTTCCACACAGTCAGGACCCTTTCATGCTCACCTGGTATGGGCAATGCCTTACTTCTTTGAATGGCAGGAAATTTAGCTCAGGGCCAGCATACTGGTGCAGCAGTTGATACTTCTGCCTCCCAGCTCTAATCCTGTCCTCGCGCTATCTTTGTGGAGTTGGACAGTGGTTTTACTCAGGTACCTCAAGCATTTGCAGGCATCCACCCCCCCGTTGGTTGGGTAGTGATTCCTGGGGCCTGGAAAGATCTAAAACCTGGGGCTTCTCAGTTCAGTAACAACCAGGAGACTTGGATCTGGATCTGAACTCCAATGTTAACACCCACTCTTCACTACTGCCCATTGAACGCAGTGTCTGACTTTTGTAACAAGTTTGAAGTTGTTCCTTTTGTCCTCTTGTTGCAGACAGCACAGGGGACACATCAAAATTGAGCTCTTGTTGTAAAACAGGAAATAAGGCAGGTGTTTTGTGGATACTATGTTTAAAGAGAGGGTCTGTCAGCATCCATTGGGAAGGTGATTGCATTGCCTGCCTCTGGATGGATAGAGAAGCCTCACCTTATGCTGCCAAGCTCCCACAAGGCACTTCAGCCTTAGTAGCAGGGTCTGAAACTCACTGCCTTGAGATTCAACCTCATCCATCTCAGAAAGGATCAATGGTATTCCATACTGTCCAGTGGCTGCAATCATCCTGCAATTTGAGAAGTCGGATATATCAGTATTACAGTGGAGTAAAAGAAATTACAGGGGCATGAGGGAGGAGCTGGCCAAAATAGATTAGAAAAGAACACTGACAGGGATGATGACAGAGCAGCAAAATCTGGAATCTTAGGGAGCAATTTGGAAGGCACAGGATATATACATCCCAAAGAGGAAGAAGTATTCTACAGACAGGATGACACAAATATGGCTAACAAGAGAAGTCAAAGCCACCATAAAATCCAAAGAGAGGCATACAATAGAGCAAAAATTAGTGGGAAGTTCAAGGATTGGGAAGATCTTAAAAAAACAACAGAAAGCAACTAAAAAGTCATAAAGAAGGAAAAGATGAAATACGAAGGTAAGCTAGCCAATAATATTAAAGAGGATATCAAAAGTTTCTTCAGATACATAAAATGTTAAAGAGAGGTAAGAGTACCTAGATATCAAACCACTGGAAAATAATGCTGGAAAGGAAGTAATGAGGGACGAGGAAATGGCAGATGAACTGACTAAGTATTTTGCATCAGTTCTCAATGTGGAAGACACTAGCAATATGCCAGACGTTCCAGAGTACCAGGGAGCAGGAGAGTGTGAAGTTGCCATTACTTTGGGATAAAGTTCTTGGGAAACTGAAGGGTCTAAAGGTGGGTAAATTACCTGGACCAGATGGTATGCACCCCAGGGTTCTGAAAGAGGTGGCTGAAGAGATTGTGGAGGCCTTAATAATGATCTTTTAAGAATCAATTGATTCTGGCATGGTTCTGGACGGCTGGAAAATTGCAAATGTCACTCCACTCTTCAAGAAGGAAGACAGAACAAATAAATTTATAGGCTAGTTAGTCTGACCTCAGTGGTTGGGAAGATGTTGGAGTTGATTGTTAAGGATGTGACTTGGGAAAATAACAAGCAGGATTGACAAAAGAGAATCGGTGGATGTTGAATACTTGGATTTTCGGAAGGCCTTTGTCAAAGTGCTACACATAAGGCTGCGTAATAAGTTAAGAGCCCATGGTATTACAGGAATGATACTAACATGGATATAGCATTGGATGATTGACAGGAGGCAAAGACTGGGGATAAAGGGAACCTTTTCTGGTTAGCTGCCAGTGACTAGTGGTGTTGCACAGGGGTCTGTATTGGACCATTTATTTTTATGTATACGTCAATGATTTGGATGTCGGAATTGATGAGGTTGGCCAGGTTTGCAGATAATATAAAGATATGTGGAGGGGTAGGATTAGGGAGGCTATAGAAGGACCTAGATTAGGAGAATGGGCAAAGGAATGGCAGGTGGAATACAGTTTTGGGAAGAGTATGGTTGTGTACTTTGGTAGAAGAAATCAAAGCATGAAGTATTTTCGAAATGGAGAGGAAATTAAAAAATCTGAGGTGTAAAGGGACTTGGGAGTCCTTGTGCAAGATTCCTGAAAGGTTATATTGTATATAAATAATTCAGATGATGAAATAGATGGCTTTGTTGTCAAGTTTGCAGATGATACGAAGATAGGTGGAGGGGCAGGTAGAGTTGAGGAAACAGAAGGACTTAGACAGATTAAGAGAATGTGCAAGAAAGTGGCAAATTAAATTTAATATTGGAAAATGCATGGTCATGCACTTTGGTAGTAGAAATAAATATGAGGACTATTTTCTAAATGGGAAGAAAATCCAAATATCTGAGATGAAAAGGCACTTGGGAGCCCTTGTGCTGAACACCCTAAAGGTTTACTTGCAGATTGAGTTGGTGGTGAGGAAGGCAAATGCAATGTTAGCATTCATGTCAAGAGGTCTAGAATACAAGAGCAGGGAGGTGATGCTGAGGCTTTATAAGGCACTGGTGAGGCCTCACCTTGAGTACTCTGTAGAGTTTTGGGCCCCTCAGAAGAGATGTACTGGCATTGGAGAGGATCCAGATGGGGTTTACAAGGATGATTTCAGGAATGAAAGGGTTATCATATGAGGAACGTTTGATGGCTCTGGGTCTGTACTTGCTGGAATTTAGAAGGATGAGGGGGGATCTCATTGAAACCTTTTGAATGTTGAAAGGCTTAGAGAGAGTAGATGTGGAAAAGATGTTTCCCATGGTGGGAGAGTCTAGGACAAGAGGGCACAGCCTCAGGATAGAGGGGCGTCCATTCAAAACAGAGATGCAGAGAAATTTCTATAGCCAGAGGGTGGTGAATTTGTGGAATTTGTTGCCACGTACATCTGCGGAGGCCAGGTCGTTGGGTGTATTTAAGGCAGAGATTGATAGGTTCTTGATTGGACATGGCATCAAAGGTCTGGGGAGCAGGCTGGGTAATGGCATTGAGGAGGAGAAAAAAAGGATCAGCCATGATTAAATAGCGGAGCAGACTCGATAGGCTAAATTGCCTAATTCTGCTCCTATGTATTATTATTCTTATGATTAATTTGCAGGCTGAGTCGATGGTGAGGAAGGCGAATGTGAAGTTTGTAATCATTCCAGGAAAACTAGAATATAAAAACAAGGATGTAATGTTTTGGCTTTATAAAGCACTGGTGAAGCCTCACTTGGAATATTGTGAGCAGTTTTGGGCCGCTTATCTAAGAAAGGATGTGCTGATATTGGAGTGGGTTCAAAGGAGTTTCATGAAGCTAATTCTGGGATTGAAAAGCTTATCATATGAAAAGTGTTTGATAACTCTTGTAATCTATACTTATACTTCATACTTATACTTTATACTTTATTGTCACCAAACAATTGATACTAGAACGTACAATCATCACAGCGATATTTGTTTCTGTGCTTCCTGCTCCCTGGAGTACAAATCGATAGTAAATATTAAAAATTTAAATTATAAATCATAAATAGAAAATAGAAAATGGAAAGTAAGGTAGTTCAAAAAAAACTGAGAGGCAGGTCCGGATATTTGGAGGGTACGGCCCAGATCCGGGTTTACTCTTTGGAATTCAGAAGAAATGAGGGGTGACCCAATTGAAACCTATCGAATATTGAAAGGCCTTGATATAGTGGATGTGAAGATATGTTTTCTCTGGTGGGGGTGTCGAAGACAAGAGGACACAGGTTCAGAAAAGAGGGATGTCCTTTTAGAACAGAGATGAGGAGGAAATTCTTTAGGACAGAGTGAAGAATGTGCAGAATTCGTTACCACAGGCTGCTGTAGAGGCCAAGTCTTTGAGTATATTAAAGGCAGAGGTTGATAGATTCTTCATTAGTCAGGGGATGAAGAGATATGGGGAGAAGGCAGGAGATTGGGGCTGAGAAAGAAAATGGATCAGCCACGATGAAATGACGGAACAGACTCAATGGCCAAATGGCCCAAGACTGCTACTATGTCTTATGGTCTATGGCAAACTTTCTCAACCTTTTTTGCCCTAGATAAGTCCTTGAAATAATTTTCAGTCTCAAGGAACCCCTGCATAAAAATTATTATATCTACAGCTCACAATACATTGGTGTGATCAGTAAGTTGTGGATATAATAATCCAAAAATAATTGTCAATGCTCTTTTGAGTAGAGAATGAATTTTTAGCTTACCTTACTTGAAGTTAATCTCTTTCTTTCCCTTTCATAAATTTTGAAATCTCATAAAGCAAACATAATAAATTTCTCAATTCTGGGTTGTACTTGAGATAAGCACACACGGATTTCACCTTCAGTGGAAATGAGACGATTTCTATCCTTGCTCTTGATG
The DNA here is from genome assembly GCF_030028105.1 of Mobula birostris. Taxonomy (NCBI): domain Eukaryota; kingdom Metazoa; phylum Chordata; class Chondrichthyes; order Myliobatiformes; family Myliobatidae; genus Mobula; species Mobula birostris. The sequence continues at coordinate 94,554,575 of NC_092376.1, forward strand.
TTTCTTAAACAAGAAAAAAACTTGCTTACACATGTAAGAGTTTGAAAACTGCAGCAAAATGTTCACTGGTTTCCTGTGAATGGCAGGATACTCTTCTTTCGCAAAAATCCAGAACTTGTCCAGGGGCAGGTCAGTAAATCTCAGCTGGAGTGCACAATCAGACTGCAGCTCACAAAGTTCTTCCTCTTCTCTCAAAGTCAACTTCTCAGGCTGAGCAGAAGATTCAGAGAAAGGGTCCTTCACCCAGTCATACATTTGTGTTGAAAGGGAGGAAAAAGACTGTTCAACTTTGTTCTGCAGTTCTTTCAGATGGTTTTCAATAAGACTTAAGACTTTCTGATATCCTCCCTCACTCTCAAGCCCAAGCAGCAGTGGAAACATTTCAAGATTTCCTTTTGCAACATGATTTTTCCAAATTTTCAGTTTCCTTTTAAATCCAAGAATCTTGTCACTTGAAATTAAAACATTTTCTCCAGGGACTTGCAAAGATTTGTTCAACTGGTTCATATAATGAAAAATGTCTATTATGTTGGCTAGTTTCTGCAGCCATTCTTCATCTTCAAAGCACTCAGAAAAATCTGGCCTACTATTTTCTTAAAAGTACTCCTGCAATTGACTTTTCAGCACAAACATCCTTTTGAGAATTCTTCCTTTACGAAGCCATTGGATTTCTGTATATAGCAGGAGATTGGTGTGCTCTTTGTCCAGGTTTTCACATCATTTTTTAAACTTCCTCAAGTTAACTGGTCTTAAAGCTACTAAATACCTTGCTTCCTGAATCATTTTACTGACTGTGACTTTACTTTTCAAAAGCTTTAATCTGTTGCTTTGAGATTCCAAAAGTAGTTTAAAATAATCAAAACTTTTACGTGTCGTAAGGCTGTGATTTGTAGTTAAATGTCTTTTCAATTTTGCTGGAGCCATTGTTATGTTTGTAAGTTGTTTGCCACAGACTAGCAACAATGGAATGGGATAACTTGGATCACCAGTCCATGTAAAACACATTGGTAAATAGCTTTCATTGCAAAAACGGACTTTTTGTAATGCCCCACCTCTCCCTCGTACCCCATCTGTTACTTATTTTTATACACACATTCTTTCTCTCACTCTCCTTTTTCTCCCTCTGTCCCTCTGAATATACCCTTTGCCCATCCTCTAGGTCCCCCCCTCTCCTTGTCTTTCTTCCCAGACCTCCTGTCCCATGATCCTCTCGTATCCCTTTTGCCTATCACCTGTCCAGCTCTTGGCTCCATCCCTCCCCCTCCTGTCTTCTCCTATCATTTTGGATCTCCCCCTCCCCCTCCAACTTTTTCTTCCTTCAGTTAGTCCTGACGAAGGGTCTCAGCCTGAAACGTCGACTGCACCTCTTCCTAGAGATGCTGCCTGGCCTGCTGCGTTCACCAGCAACTTTTATGTGTGTTGCTTGAATTTCCAGCATCTGCAGAATTCCTGTTGTTTGCGTTTAAATTCACTACTGCGAAGCCTCTTCTGGTGATGCCTACACCGAAGAAGTTTAGATCCCCTCTTCGACGGGAGTTCAGTGAAACCATCTCTCACTGCTCCCCATCTGTAATTTCTTCGGCTCTTCAACTTTTCGACCACACTTTGACTCAGACTTGCTATCACAGCCATATATCCTTTCTTGGAACGTGCCTCCGTCGCCAACTTACTCCAGTTGGCTTTAGGATTCGTTTCCAAGCCTCTCAATTTGGACCTTCTGAGGATCCCAGGTACTCACATTTTATTGACTCTGCCTCTCGTCGCTTCTCCCGTCAAGCTCTGAAGGCGACTCTCTCTGCCATGAGGAGGTACTTGGTGTCCCTATCCCAGACCCTTCCACACCTTCGGGACACTTTCTTCGCCGTCTGTAATGGTCCTACCCGTTATTTCATCCTCCGTCGGATTCACGCCTGCAATCGCCGTTTTTTTGACTTTGTAATGTTAGGCAAAGATCGCAAGATCCTACATCTACGGACTCCAGAGCCTGCTGGCCATGAAACTAGCAGGCATGAACTTCAGATTGCAGCCTCTGCCATTGATCTCACCGGCTCCAACACTTCAGGGCATATTGAAAACCCGGACTCCAGCAACGACCATGGACACCTTCACAGTGATTGCGCAACTTCCAACTGCGACTCCAGCCTTGAACTCCAGGCCGGGTCATTATGTGCTGCTATTGTGACTTCCGTCTCCCCTTCCTCCACCACCACTCCGCAACCCCGTCTTCCTCAGATCCCACCGTCAGCTCCTGGGTCCTCAGAGGCTCCATCTTCCTCTCACCCCAACCCTCCCCTCTCCACTGACACCCCCAGCCTCCCCCCTCCCCCCTCTGTTCCCAGCTCTCATCCGTGCCGGGTCTTTACCATCCCCTCCGACCTTCAACTGTCAGAGGCAGAATGCTCTGTCTTCAGTAAGGGCCTCACCTTTGTCCCCCTTTGCCCACACCTCAGCGAGTTCCATGTTCGCCATGATGCGGAACTTTTCTTCCGCCGTCTCCGTCTCCGAGCCTACTTCTTCGGCAAGGACTCTTCCACCCCCACTGATGGCCCCTTCTCCCGTCTTCAACCCTCCTCTTCTTCATGGACACCCCGCTCTGGTCTTCTGCCTGCTCTGGATCTCTTTATCGCTAACTGCCGACGGGACATCAACCGTCTCGACTTCACCACACCTTGTCCCCATTCCAACCTCACTCCTTTGGAGCTCTCCACTCCCTCCGCACTAATCCTAACCTTACTATTAAACCCGCCGATAAGGGGGGTGCTGTTGTAGTCTGGCGTACTGACCTCTACCTTGCTGAGGCACAGTGACAACTCACGGATACCTCCTCTTATTTACCCCTCGATCGTTAGCCCACTAAGGAGCACCAGGCCATTGTCTCCCACACCATCACCGACTTTATCCGCTCAAGGGATCTCCCATCCATTGCTACCAACCTTACAGTTCCCACACCTCACACTTCCCGTTTCTACCTCCTACCCAAGATCCACAAACCTGCCTGTCCTGGCAGACCTATTGTCTCAGCTTGCTCCTGCCCCAACGAACTCGTTTCTGCATACCTCAACACGGTTTTATCCCCCCTTGTTCAATCCCTTCCTACCTATGTTCGTGACACTTCTCAGGCTCTTAAACTTTCCGATGATTTTAAGTTCCCTGGCCCCCACCGCTTTATTTTCACCATGGATGTCCAGTCCCTATATACTTCCATCCCCCATCAGGAAGGTCTCAAAGCTCTCCGCTTCTTTTTGGATTCCAGACCAAATCAGTTCCCCTCTACCACCACTCTGCTCCGTCTAGCGGAATTAGTCCTTACTCTTCATAATTTCTCCTTTGTCTCCTCCCACTTCCTCCAAACTAAAGGTGCAGCTATGGGCACCCGTATGGGTCCTAGCTATGCCTGCCTTTTTGTTGGCTTTGTGGAACAATGTATGTTCTGTCCCTATTCTGGTATCTGTTCCCCACCTTTCCTTCGCTACATCGACGACTGCATTGGCGCTGTTTCCTGCACGTATGCAGAGCTCGTTGACTTTATTAACTTTGCCTCCAACTTTCACCCTGCCCTCAAGTTTACCTGGTCCATTTCCGACACCTCCCTCCCCTTTCCAGATCTTTCTGTCTCTGTCTCTGGAGACAGCTTATCCACTGATGTCTACTATAAGCCTACTGACTCTCACAGCTATCTGGACTATTCCTCTTCTCACCCTGTCTCTGGCAAAAATGCCATCCCCTTCTCGCAATTCCTCCGTCTCCGCCGCATCTGCTCTCAGGATGAGGCTTTTCATTCTAGGACGAGGGAAATGTCTTCCTTTTTTAAAGAAAGGAGCTTCCCTTCCTCCACCATCAACTCTGCTCTTAAACGCATCTCCCCCATTTCACGCATATCTGCTCTCACTCCATCCTCCCACCACCCCATTAGGAATAGGGTTCCCTGGTCCTCACCTACCACCCCATCAGCCTCCGGGTCCAACATATTATTCTCCGTAACTTCCGCCACCTCCAACGGGGTCCCACCACTAAGCACATCTTTCCCTCCCCTCCTCTCTCTGCATTCCGCAGGGATCGCTCCCTACGCGGCTCCCTTGTCCATTCGTACCCCCCATCCCTCCCCACTGATCTCCCTCCTGGCACTTATCCGTGTAAGCAGAACAAGTGCTACACATGCCCTTACACTTCCTCCCTTACCACCATTCAGGGCCCCAAACAGTCCTTCCAGGTGAGGCAACACTTCATCTGTGAGTCGGCTGGGGTGATATACTGCTTCCGGTGCTCCTGATGTGACCTTTTATATATTGGCGAGACCCGACGCAGACTGGGAGACCGCTTTGCTGAACACCTACGCTCTGTCCGCCAGAGAAAGCAGGATCTCCTAGTGGCCACACATTTTAATTCCACATCCCATTCCCATTCTGACATGTCTATCCACGGCCTCCCCTACTGTAAAGATGAAGCCACACTCAGGTTGGAGGAACAACACCTTATATTCCGTCTGGGTAGCCTCCAACCTGATGGCATGAACATCGACTTCTCTAATTTCTGCTAATGCCCCACCTCCCCCTCGTATCCCATCTGTTACTTATTTTTATACACACATTCTTTCTCTCACTCTCCTTTTTCTCCCTCTGTCCCTCTGAATATACCCTTTGCCCATCCTCTGGGTCCCCTCCCTCCCTTGTCTTTCTTCCCGGACCTCCTGTCCCATGATCCTCTCGTATCCCTTTTGCCAATCACCTGTCCAGCTCTTGGCTCCATCTCTCCCCCTCCTGTCTTCTCCTATCATTTTGGATCTCCCCCTCCCCCCTCCAACTTTCAAATCCCTTACTCACTCTTCCTTCAGTTAGTCCTGACGAAGGGTCTCGGCCTGAAACGTCGACTGCACCTCTTCCTAGAGATGTTGCCTGGCCTGCTGCGTTCACCAGCAACTTTTATGTGTGTTGCTTGAATTTCCAGCATCTGCAGAATTTCTGTTGTTTGCTTTTTTGTGTCTGTCTATTGTTGCACTAGTGCAGTGAAATGACTCAAAAGGTTGTACTTGTTCATAACTAACCTTATCGGAATTGTCCATAGGCCTAGGTGAAGGATCCTCTTCCATCTCACATCTCCTCTTCAAAAATCACCACACTGCACCGTCTTTAGAGTGAAAATTTCCTTCCAATTTTCTACTACACCGCTAGAGTTTCTTTGCTTCCATAAGTCATTTAGCAGCACTTAAGGGGAAGTTGCGGGAGGTAATTAGGGAGGGAGAGAATGACGTCAAAGTCCAAGTTGGGCAAGTCCATTCAATGCTTGAAAAACACACTTCACGCTCCTAATCAGCCTACTGGCCTCCCCTCCGTGCAAAACAGAACTCACCAATTATCAACAGCATCTCCTCTGTGCAATACAGTGCTCACCGATTATCAGCCTACCACTCTCTTGGTCACTGCCCATCACTGCGAGCGCTAACGTAGTGTGTTGCACGAAGTTCAAAAAACAATGGTTTTTTATCGCAATCTCTCATGGAACCTATAGTGACCTCTCACGAAACCCCGGCTGAGAAACTCTTGTCTATGGTTTTATGGCTCCAGAATTGGAAAGTTAATTACCTGGAGCCTACTACAAGTATCTTTTTAGCTGGATGGTCAGCTCAATGACTGAAGCAGTTAGGCAGCTGATTAATAGTCACCCAATCAAATAAAGCATAAGCCTAGCTTTCAGTTATTGTTGCAAGTTGCAACAGGGAGAGGTTTTAGGCAGAAGATCACATAAACCTGACCTTCTGTTGGGCAGGTGCTATCTCTGGCCCCACACTCATCCCTGGATCATCTGGATAACAAAGACACCTATGTCAGACTATTATTTATTGACTACAGTTCTGCCTTAAGTTCAATAATTCCAATAAAACTCATCTCTAAACTGCTAGACTTGAGACCCAATAGGCTGAGCTATTTGTAAGGACTGGACCTAACAACAAGGATGTAATGCAGAGGCTTTATAAAGTATTGGTCAGGCCATACTTGGAGTACTGTGAGCTGTTTTGGGCCCCACATCTAAAAAAGAATGTACTGACTTTGGTGAGGGTCTAGGAGAGGTTTATAAGAATGTTCCTGTGAATGATATGTTTAACAGATGAGGCTTTGATGGCTCTGGGCCTGTACTTCCAGGATTTGAAGAATGGGAAGGGGGAAATCTCATTGAAAGCTACCAAATATTGAAAGGACTGGACAAAGTGGTGTATTAAGATTGCTATAGCTGGTAGAGTTACAGGGGATAAGGTACCACTACCTATTAAATGTTCCAACTGGTGTGTGTCTCGAGCAGCCTCTGAGCTTCAGGACTTCACGCGTGGTTTAGCTACTAAGACTGGCGGAGTCATTTCTACTGACGGGAGAAGGGGCAAAGGCTGGCTACTGGTGCCTTAAAACAAGTCACTTAGGACTCTTATTGGCAGCTCTTCTGAGATCATAAGACCATAAGATATAGGAGCAGAGTTATGTCATTTGGCCAATGGATACAATAGTTTCTTTTAAGAGACTCCTGGATAAGTACATGGAGCTTAGAAAATAGAGGGATATGGGTAACCCCCCCGGCCTCTATTTTATTTCTAAAGTAAGTACATGTTTGGCATGTATTGTGCTGTAGGTTTTCTATGTTCCTATGAGTCTGATTGCCATTCCTTTTATTTCTAATCTCCTGCCTTACCCCCGTATCCCTTCATCCCCTGACCAATCAAGAACCTGTCAATCTCTGCCTTAAATGTACATAAAGACTTGACCTCCATAACTCCTGTGGCAATGAATTCCATAGATTCACCACTCTCTGGCTAAAGAAATTCCTCCAATCTCCCCCTATTCTGAGGCCGTGTTCTCTGGTCTAAGACTCTCCCACCAGAGGAAGCATTCCTTTCACATCCAAGGCTTTTCACCATTCAATAGATTTCAACTGGGTCACCCCTCATTCTTCTGAATTCCAGTGAATACAGGCCCAGAGCCATCAAATGCTCTTCATATGGCAAGCCGTCCAAACCTGGAATCAGTTTTGCAAACCTCCTTTGAACCCTCTTCATATATTCCAGTCTTATTGAATTGAATATTAACATCGCATTTGCCTTCCTCAACACAGACTAACACTGCAAGTTAGTCTTTAGGAAATCCTTCACGAGAATAAAAATTGGTAAATTGGATGAGTAAGTATGCAGATGATAATAAGATAGGTGGAGTTGTGGATAATGAAGTAGGTTTTCAAAGCTTGCAGAGAGGTTTAGTCCAGTTAGAAGAGTGGGCTGAAAGATAGCAGATGGTGCTTAATGCTGATAAATGTGAGATGCTACATTTTGGTAGGACTAATCAAAATAGGACATACATGGTAAATGGTAGGGCATTGAAGAATGCAGTGGAACAGAGGGATCTAGGAATAATGGTGCATAGTTCCCTGAAGGTGGAATCTCATGTGGATAGGGTGGTGAAGAAAGCTGGCCTTTATAAATCAGAGCAATGAGTATAGGAGTTGGGATGTAATGTTGAAATTGTATAAGGCATTGGTAAGGCCAAATTTGGAATATTGTGTACAGTTTTGGTCACTGAATTATAGGAAAGATGTCAACAAAATAGAGAGAGTACAGAGAAGATTTGCTAGAGTGTTACCTGGGTTTCATCACCTAAGTTATAGAGACAGGTTGAACAAGTTGGGTCTTTATTCTTTGGAACGTAGAAAGTTGAGGGGGGACTTGATGGAGGTATTTAAAATTATGAGGGGGATTGATAGAGTTGATGTGGATAAGCTTTTTCTATTGAGAGTGGGGGAGATTCAAACAAGAGGACATGAGTTGAGAGTTAAAGGGCAAAAGTTTAGGGGTAACTTGAGGGGGAACTTCTTTACTCAGAGAGTGGTAGATGTGTGGAACGAGCTTCCAGCAGAAGTGGTTGAGGCAGGGTCGATGTTTTTGTTTAAAGTTAAATTGGATAGATATATGGACAGGAAAGGAATGGAGGGTTATGGGCTGAGTGCAGGTCGGTGGGACTAGGTGAGAGTAAGTGTTCCGCATGGACTAGAAGGGCCGAGATGGCCTGTTTCCATGCTGTAATTGTTATACGGTTATAAGAATACATAAGTCCCTTTGTGTGTCAGATTTTATATTCTCTCTCCATTTAGAAAATAGTCAACACTTTCATTTCTTCTACCAAAATCAATGACCAAACACTTCCCAACACTGTATTCCATCTGCCACTTCTTTGCTCATTCTCCTAACCTGTCTAAGTCCTCTTGTAGCCTCTCAACCTCCTCAAAACTACATGCCCCTCCACTTATCCTCATATTTTCTGCAAACTTTTCAAAAAAGCCATCCATTCCATCATCCAAATTATAGACAGATAATGTAAAAAGAAATGGTCCAACATAGACCCCTGTGGAACACCAGTAGTCACCGGCAACCAGTCAGAAAAGGCTCCCTTTATTCCCACTTCTTGCATCCTTCCAAACAGCTACTGCTTTATCCATGCTAGAATCTCTCCTGTAATATTAAGGAGAGGGGAACTGTGTATATCAGGAAGATATTTGAACTGGTTAGATCCAGAGGAGTGCCCCTATTAACTGTTTGAAGAGAGACAGAGAGAGAGTTATTTATCATCGATGGTTTGTTTTAAAAAGAGAGAGAGAGAGAGACGAAGATTGATGGTTGGACTGTCACTTTAAGGCACTGGAAGTAACTTTGGATTTCTACTGAGCTGGGTTTGGAGACAGCACCGAGCAGCTCGAAGGTTGCTATGATGGCCGACAGCACATTATTGATGTTACTTCCAAGGACTTGTTGCCTGCTCGCATTCCTTTACAGACAAAGGAAGTAGGGACTCTTTAAATGACAGGTGATGCTCAGCACAGGGAAATAAATAGGAGGTCAGATGATACAGACCTCAGACACATGATCGGGACACTGAATGAGCATTGTTGTGCCTGCAGAGAAAATGGGTTTTGGAGGATCGATCAGGTGGATTGATCCAAGTGCTCTGCCCGTGAAAATTCAAAGACAAGACTGGTGGGGAGTTGTCCATGTGTCCGACCCTGGCCTGGGTAGACAGCTCAACCACGCTGAAGTACGGTCCCCTTTGTTGTTAAGTCACAGTCGGTGACTTGTGAAGAATTTCGGAGGGCGATGAGAAAATCGACTGCAACAGCTCACCTGAAGACTCAATTCACTCTCTCTCTCTTTCCATCGCTATTCAACTACATACCACGAACTGAAACTGAACTGAACTTTACTCAGCTTCGTAAGGCTGTATCTTTTTACCCCTAGACTTTAAAGAAGCTTGTTTTTTTTATACATCTATTTCCACACTTACTGGTTTACTTACTTATATATATAATCATTGCTAACCTGTTTGATTTTTCTTCTATTAGTTTACTGTATTGCGTAGTTATTAATAAATATTATTAGTTATTAGCAATACTAGACTCCAGACTGGTTTCTATTTCTGCTGGCTTTTTTATTCCCATCACAGGGTACGTGACAAAAGAAAGGAACTGGGTAGATTAGGAATACAGAGGGGAACTGGGTAGACTGGGGGCATGATGAACTGGAATACAAAGAAAATGGGTTGATCAAGAGGACTGAAGAACTAGGTTGATCAGGGGGAGAGAAGAACTATGTAGCTCTGGAGAACAAGGAACCGGGTAAAACAGGAAAAGATGTGTAGATCAGGAGGACAGAGGAACTGGATATATTAGGAGGATCGAGGAACTCGATATATCAGCAGGATCGAGGAACTGGGTAGATCAGGAAGTGAGGGGAGCTGGGTTGCTCACCAGGAGAGAGGAACTGGTTAGATCAGGAGGAGAGAGGATCTGGGTAGACCAGGAAGACAAAGGAAGGGTAGATCTGGAGGAGAAGGAAAATGGGCAGATTAGGAGGAGAGAGAATGTGGATAGATTAGGAAGAGAGAGGATCTGGGTGGATCATGAAAAGAGAAGATCTGGATGGAAAAGGAAGAGGGGGAACTGTGAAGTTCAGGCGGAGAGCTGGGTATAACAGGAAGAGGGGGAACCATGTAGATCAGAAAGAGAGAGGAACTGTGTTGGTCAGGAAAAGAGTGAAACTGCAGGAGAGGGGAACCGGATAGATTAGCAGGAAAGGGGAGTTGTGTAGATCAGGAGGACAGAGGAACTGGTTAGACCAAAAAAAAAAGAGGAAGTGGGTAGTTCATAGTAGTGAGGAACTGGGTCAAGGAGAAAAAGAGAGTAACTGGATAGATCAGGGGGAGAGTGAAACTGGATTGATCAAGAAAAGAGAGGAGCTAGGTAGATCAGGAGGAGAGGGGACCTGGGTAGATCATGAAGACAGAGGAACAGTGTAGATCAGGAAGAGAGTGGAAATGTGTAGATCAGGAAAAGAGAAGGACTGGATAGATCAGGAGGACAGAGGAACTGTATACATCAGGAGGAAGGAGGATCTGGGTAGATCAGGAGGAGAGAGTGTCTGGGTACATCAGAAAGGGAGAGAATCTGGGTAGATCAGGAAAGCAAGGATCTGGATAGAACAGGAGGAAAGAGGAACTAGATATACCAGGAGAAGAGAGGTATTGAGTACATCAGGAAGGGACTGGAAATAGTTAAAGCAGGAAAATGCAGGAACTAGACAGGTGAGGAAGAGAGGGGAAATGGTTATTTCAGGGTGAGAAGGGATCTGGGTAGATCATAAAATAACAGGAACCGGGTAGATCAGGAGAAGAGAGGAACTGGATAGATCAGGAGAAGAGAGGAACTGGATAGATCAGCAGGACAGGGGAACTGTGTAGATCAGTAGCAGAGGGGAACTGGGTAGATTACCAAGAGAGACAAGGTAGGTCAGGAGGATTGAGGAACTGAGTAGGTCAGGAAGAGAGCAGAACTAGGTATGTCATAAGGAGAAGGGATCTTTTTAGATCAGGAGGAGAGGGGATCTGGGTAGATCAGAAGATGAGGTGAACTGGGTAGATCTGGAACAGAGGACTGGATGGATAAGAAGGACAGGAACTGTGTAGATCAGGAGGAGAGAGGATTTGGATTGATCAGGAAATGAGAGGAACTGGGTAGATCAGGTGGAAAGAGGATGTGGATAGTTCAGAAAGATAGAGGAACTGGGAAGATCAGGGAGAGTGAGGAACTGAACAGATCAAGGGGGCAGAGGTACAGAATACCTAAGCAGGAGAGGAGAACTGGGTAGATCAGGAGGAGAGAGTACCTGACTACATCAGGAAGGCAGAGGAACTGGGTATTTGAAGAGGAGAGAGGAACTGGATAGACAGTAATATAGAGGAATTGTGAGTATCTGCAGGAGGCATAAACTGGGTAGATCAGGAGGAGAGAGGAACTGGGTAGATCAAGAGGACAGAGTAACTGGAAACATCAGGAAAAGAGAGGAACTAGGCAGATCATCAAGAGTGAGAAAATGGGTCGATCAGGAAGAGAGAAGAACTGGGTAGATCAGGAGATCTGGGTAGATCTGGTAAGAACATAAGAAATTGGAGCAGGAGTAGGCCAACTGGCCTGTCGAACCTGCTCGCCATTCAACAAGATCATGGCCGATTTGACCATGGACTCATCTCCACCTGCCTGCCTTTTCTCCATAGCCCTTAATTCCCCTACTATGCAAAAATCTATCCAACCTTGTCTTAAATATATTTATTGAGGTAGCCTCTACTGCTTCATTGGGCAGAGAATTCCACAGATTCATCACTCTTTGGAAAAAGCAGTTCCTCCTCATCTCCATCCTAAATTTACTCCCCTAAATCTTGAAGCTATGCCCCTTAGTTTTAGTCTCACCCAGCAGTGGAAACAGCTTTGCTGCCTCTATCTTATCTATTCCTTTCATAATTTTATGTTTCTATAAGATCTCCTCTCATCCTTCTGAATTCCAGCAAGTATAGTCCTGGGTGACTTAATCTTTCCTTCTAGTGTATCCCCCTCATCTCTGGAATCAACCTGGTGAACCTCCTCTGCACTGCCTCCAAAGCCAGTATATTCTCCCTCAAGCAAGGAGACTAGAACTGCATGCAGTACTCCAGATGCCGCCTCTCCAGTACTTTATATAGTCGTACCATAACCTCACTGCTCTTAAATTCAATCCCTCCAGCAATAAAGGTTAACATTCCATTTGCTTTCTTGATAGCTTGCTGCACCTGCAAAACAACCTTTTGCAATTCATGCGCAGCACTCCCAAGTCCTTTTGCACAGTAGCATGCTGTAATTTCTTATCATTTAAATAATAATCTGATTTGATATTCCATTTTTCCTTCCAAAGTGGATGATCTCACATTTACATTATACTCCATCTGCCAGACCCTTGCCCACTCACTTAACCTATCTATATCTCTCTGCAGCCTCTCCGTATCTTCTGCACAATTTGCTTTTCCACTCAATTTAGTAGCATCAGCATACACTACACTCAGTCCCCTCTTCCAGATCGTTAATGTATATTGTGAACAGTTGCAGGCCCAGCATCAACCCCTGTGCCACACTGCTCACCACTGATGCCAACCAGAGAAACACCCATGTACCCCAACTCTCTGCTTTCTATTAGTTAACCAATCCACTATCTGTGCTAATATAACACCCCTAACTCTATGCATCCTTATCTCATGGATAAGTATTTTATGGGACATCTTATCGAATGCCTTCTGGAAATCCAAGTAAATAACATTCATCTGTTCCCCTCTATCCACTGCGCTTGTTATATCATCAAAGAACTCCAGTAAGTTTGTCAAACAGGACCTGCCATTGCTGAATCCATGCTGCGTTTGCCTGATGGATCCATTTCTTTCCAGGTGCCTCGCTATTTCTTCTTTAATGATAGCTTCAAGCATTTTCCCAACTACAAATGTTATTCTAACTGGTCTTTAGTTACCTGCCTTTTGCCTACATATCTTTTTTGAACAGTGGTGTGACATTCACCTTCTTTCAATCCGCCAGGACCTGCCCAGAGTCCAGAGATTTTGGTAAGTTATCACCAAAGCCTCGACTATGACTTCAGCCATTTCTTTCAGTACCCTGGGATGCATTCCATCAGGACCAGAGGATTTGTCTATCTTCAGGCCCGCAAGTTTGCTTAGCACTACTTCTTTAGTGATAGCTATTGTATCGAGGTCCTCACCTCCTATCGCATCCATAACATCTCTCTTTGGCATGTTAGATGCGCCCTCCATTGTGAAAACTGACACAAAATAGTCATTCAAAGCCTCAGCCATTTCCTCATTACCCAATATCAATACCCCCTTCTCATCCTCTGAGGGACCTATGTTCACCTTGGCCACCCTTTTCCACTTTATATAATTATAAAAACTTTTACTATCCATTTTTATATATTTTACCAGTTTATTTTTATGATCTATCTTCCCTCTCTTTACTGCTTGTTAGTGGTCTTTTTAAAGTTTTCCTAATCTTTCAGTTTTCCACTACTCTTGACGACTTTGTATGTATGAGCTATTAGTTTGATGGCTTCCTTAGTTATCCATGGCTGGCTCTCCCCACCCTTGCTGTCCGTGCTTTTAAATGGAATATACTTCTGTTGAGCACCATGAAAAATCTCTTTTAAAGTCTTCCACTGTTCCTCAACCGTCCCACCATATAGCCTGTGTTCCTAGTCTACACTAGCCAAATCTTCCCTCATCCCATTGTAGTCTCCCTTTCTACTGATTTGTGCCACAAGTTCACTGACCTTGTTATGAATACTATCAACATTCAGATAAAGTGCTCTTTCACTCATTGTGCCTTTAAAATCTAGTAATCTTTGTCTCTTATACACGACGCTTCTGCACTCCATCCTTACTTTTCTCTTTTTTAACTTTTGCCTTTACTTTATGTTTATCAACACTTCTCTCTTTTACTTTATCCATACTTCTCCAATCTGTTGAACCCACCCCGCTTCTATTTAGCTTAAAGCCCTATCCACTGCCCTAGTTATGCGATTCGCCAGGATCCAGGTCCCATCATGGTTCAGGTGGAGCCCATCCCAATGGAACAGCCTCCTCCTTCCCCAGTACTGGTGCTATGAATTTAAGCCCACTTCTCCCACACTAATCCTTGAGCCACGCATTTAACTCTCTAATCTTATTGACCCTGTGCCAATTTGCATGTGGCTCAGGTAGTAATCCAGAAATTATCATCTTTTTGGTTCTGCTTTTTAATTTAGTCCCTAGCTGCTCAAATTCTCTCAGCAGAACCTCTTTCCTAGTTCTACAGGTGCTGAATCCATGCTCACACTCTCTCAATCAACATGCACAGTCAGACTGGAGTCTGCTCCACAAGTAGCAGCTCAACCCCAAAGTCCACCAGGTCCTCCAGGAAGAGAGTGGAGCAGTGAAGATTACCAGGAGAGAAGAACTGGGTAGATCAGGAGGACTGAAGAATGGGGTAGGTCAGGAAGAGGGAGGAAGTGTATATATCAGGAGATGTGAGAGTAGCTTTGGAGGAGAAGAAAGCTGAAAGTTCAGGACGATAGAGGATCTCTGTAGATCACAAGGAGAGAGGATCTGGATAGATCAGGAAATTAGAGGAACTGGGTAGATCAGGAGGAGAATGGATGTGGATAGTTCAGGAAGAGAAAAGTAGGAAGAGGAAGGAACTGGGCAGTTTAGGGGGAAAGGAACTGGATAGGGGAACTGATTATATCAGAATGATAGAGGATTTGGGTACAACAGATGGAGAGAGGATTTATGTAGACCTGGAAAAGAGGGGTTTTGAATAGATCAGGAGAGAAGAGAAATGGGTAGATCGGGAGGAGACAGGATCTAGGTAGATCAGAAGGAGTGAGGAACTGGATAGATCATGAGGAGAGGGGAACTGGGTAGACCAGGTGCAGTGAGGAACTGGCTAGGTCAGGAGGAGAGAGGAATTGGGTCGATCAGGTGCAGTGAGGAACTGGCTAGGTCAGGAGGAGAGAGGAAATGGGTAGATCAGGATGAGAGAAGAACTGCGTAGAGCCGGTGGAGTGAGGAACTGGCTAGGTCAGGAGAGAGAAACTTGGTAGATTAGGAGCTAGGTAGAGCTAGGTGGTCCAGAAGGAGAGTAGAGCTGGGTAGATCAGAAGGAGAGGAGGAGCTGGATTGATCAGGGAATGAGAGAAATAGATTGATCAATAGGAGACTAGAACGAGGTAGATCAAGAGAAGAAGGGAACTGGATAAATTAGGAGAAGAGATGATCGACATAGCTCAGGAGGATAGGAGAACTGTGTACTTGTGAAGGTGAGAGGATCTGGATAGATCAGTAAAAAGAGACAAAATGGATAGGTCAAGAGGAGAGAAGAACTGGATACATCAGCAGGATAAAGGGACTGGGTGTATCAGGAAAAATGAGGTAGGGTAGATCAAGAAGTGAGAGGAACTGGACAGATCAGTAGAGGAGAGGAGCTGAGTAGATCAGGAGGATTGAGGAACAGGATACATCGGGAACTGGATGTATCAGGGAAAGAGAAGAGGTGGGTGGATCAGGAAAAGAGAAGAACTGGGTGGATTTGGAGGAGAGAGAAGAACTGGGTGGATTTGGAGAGAGAGGAACTGGGTAGATCAGGAAGAGAGGATATCTGTGTAGATCAGAAGGTGAGAGAGGCATGGGATCCAAGGCAACCTTGCTTTATGGATCCAGAACTGGCTTGCTCACAGAAGGCAAAGAGTGGTTGTAGATGGGTCATAGACATAGACATAGAACAGTATAGCACAGTACAGGCCCTTCGGCCCACAATGTTGTGCCGACCCTCAAACCCTACCTCCCATATAAAACCCCACCTTAAATTCCTCCATATACCTGTCCAGTAGTCTCTTAAACTTCACTAGTGTATCTGTCTCCACCACTGACTCAGGCAGTGCATTCCATGCACCAACCACTCTCTGAGTAAAAAATCTTCCTCTAATATCCCCCTTGAACTTCCCACCCCTTAACTTAAAGCCATGTCCTCTTGTATTGAGCAGTGGTGCCCTGGGGAAGAGGCGCTGGCTATCCACTCTATCTATTCCTCTTATTATCTTGTACACCTCTATCATGTCACCTCTCATCCTCCTTCTATCCAAAGAGTAAAGCCCTAGCTCCCTTAATCTCTGATCATAATCCATACTCTCTAAACCAGGCAGCATCCTGGTAAATCTCCTCTGTACCCTTTCCAATGCTTCCACATCTTTCCTATAGTGAGGTGACCAGAACTGGATACAGTACTCCAAGTGTGGCCTAACCAGAGTTTTATAGAGCTGCATCATTACATCGCGACTCTTAAACTCTGTCCCTCGACTTATGAAAGCTAATACCCCATAAGCTTTCTTAACTACCCTATCCACCTGTGAGGCAACTTTCAGGGATCT
The DNA here is from genome assembly GCF_030028105.1 of Mobula birostris. Classification (NCBI taxonomy): domain Eukaryota; kingdom Metazoa; phylum Chordata; class Chondrichthyes; order Myliobatiformes; family Myliobatidae; genus Mobula; species Mobula birostris. The sequence continues at coordinate 94,570,866 of NC_092376.1, forward strand.
GTGGACATGTACCCCCAGATCCCTCTGCTCCTCCACACTACCAAGTATCCTGTCATTTACTTTGTACTCTGCCTTGGAGTTTGTCCTTCCAAAGTGTACCACCTCACACTTCTGCGGGTTGAACTCCATCTGCCACTTCTCAGCCCACTTCTGCATCCTATCAATGTCTCTCTGCAATCTTTGAGAATCTTCTACACTACCTACAACACCACCAACCTTTGTGTCATCTGCAAACTTGCCAACCCAGCCTTCTACCCCCACATCCAGGTCGTTAATAAAAATCACGAAAAGTAGAGGTCCCAGAACAGATCTTTGTGGGACACCACTAGTCACAATCCTCCAATCTGAATGTACTCCCTCCACTATGACCCTCTGCCTTCTGCAGGCAAGCCAATTCTGAATCCATCTGGCCAAACTTCCCTGGATCCCATGTCTTCTGACTTTCTGAATAAGCCTGCCGTGTGGAACCTTGCCAAATGCCTTACTAAAGTCCATATAGATCACATCCACTGCACTACCCTCATCTATATGCCTGGTCACCTCCTCAAAGAACTCTATCAGGCTTGTTAGACACAATCTGCCCTTCACAAAGCCATGCTGACTGTCCCTGATCAGACCATGATTCTCTAAAGGCCCATAGATCCTATCTCTAAGAATCTTTTCCAACAGCTTTCCCACCACAGACGTAAGGCTCACTGGTCTGTAATTACCCGGACTATCCCTACTACCTTTTTTGAACAAGGGGACAACATTCGCCTCCCTCCAATCCTCCGGTACCATTCCCGTTGACAACGAGAACATAAAGATCCTAGGCAGAGGCTCAGCAATCTCTTCCCTTGCTTCGTGGAGCAGCCTGGGGAATATTCGATCAGGCTCTGGGGACTTATCCGTCCTAATGTATTTTAACAACTCCAGCACCTCCTCTCCCTTAATATCAATATGCTCCAGAACATCAACCTCACTCATATTGTCCTCACCATCATCAAGTTCCCTCTCATTGGTGAATACCAAAGAGAAGCATTCATTGAGGACCTCGCTCACTTCCACAGCCTCTAGGCACATCTTCCCACCTTTATCTCTATTCGGTCCTACCTTCACTCCTGTCATCCTTTTGTTCTTCACATAATTGAAGAATACCTTGGGGTTTTCCTTTACCCTACTCATCAAGGCCTTCTCATGTCCCCTTCTTGCTCTTCTCAGCCCCTTCTTAAGCTCCTTTCTTGCTTCCTATATTCCTCAATAGACCCATCTGATCCCTGCTTCCTAAACCTCATGTATGCTGCCTTCTTCCTCCTGACTAGATTTTCCACCTCACTTGTCACCCATGGTTCCTTCACCCTACCATTCTTAATCTTCCTCGCCGGGACAAATTTATCCCTAACACCCTGCAAGAGATCTCTAAACGTTGACCACATGTCCATAGTACATTTCCCTGCAAAAACATCATCCCAATTCACACCCACAAGTTCTAGCCTTATAGCCTCATAATTTGCCCTTTCCCAATTAAAAATTTTCCTGTCCTCTCTGATTCTATCCTTTTCCATGATAATGCTAAAGGTCAGGGAGCAGTGGTCACTGTCCCCCAGATGCTCACCCACTGAGAGATCTGTGACCTGACCCAGTTCATTACTTAATACTAGATCTAGTATGGCATTCCCCCTAGTCGGCCTGTCCACATACTGTGACAGGAATCCATCCTGGACACACTTAACAAATTCTGCCCCATCTAAACCCTTGGAACTAATCAGGTGCCAATCAATATTAGGGAAGTTAGTCACCCATGATAACAACCCTGTTATTTTTGCATCTTTCTAAAATCTGCCTCCCAATCTGCTCCTCGGTATCTCTGCTACTACCAGGGGGCCTATAGAATACCCCCAATAGAGTAACTGCTCCCTTCCTGTTCTTGACTTCCACCCATACTGACTCAAAAGAGGATCCTGCTACATTACCCACCCTTTCTGTAGCTGTAATAGTAACCCTGACCAGTAATGCCACCCCTCTTCCCCTTTTTCCACCCTCTTTAAAGCACTGAAGTCCAGGAATATTGAGAATCCATTCCTGCCCTGGTGCCAGCCAAGTCTCTGTAATGGCCACTACATCATAATTCCATGTATGTATCCAGGCTCTCAGTTCATCACCTTTGCTCCTGATGCTTCTTGCATTGAGGTACACACATTTCAGACCTTCTTCCTTACTGTCTTTACACTATTTATTCTACTTCTCTTTCCTCAAAGCCTCTTTATATGTTAGATCTGGCTTTACTTCATGCATTTCTTTCACTGCTCTATCGCTCTGGGTCCCATCCCCTTTGCAAATTAGTTTAAACCCTCCCGAACCATGCCAGCGAACCAACCTGCAAGGATATTGCTCCCCCTCGAGTTCAGGTGCAACCCATCCAATCTGTACAGGTCGCACCTTCCCCAGAAGAGATCCCAATGATCCAAAAATCTAAAACCCTGCTCCCTGCACCAACCCCTCAGCCACGCATTCAACTGCCATCTCCTCCAATCCTTACCATCATATTTTGCATGGATGTCAGTGACCAGCGGTGTGCCTCAGGGATCTGTTCTGGGGACTCCTTCTCTTCGTGATTTTTATAAATGACCTGGATGAGGAAGTGGAAGGATGGGTTAGTAAAATTGCTGATGACACAAAAATTGTGGGTGTTGTGGATAGTGTGGAGGGCTGTCAGAGGTTACAGCGGGACATCGATAGGATGCAAGTCTAGGCTGAGAAATGGCAGGTGGAGTTCAACCCAGATAAGTGTGAGGTGGTTCATTTTGTTAGGTTAAATATGATGGCAAAATATAGCATTAATGGTAAGATTCTTGACGTTGTGGAGGATCAGAGGGATCTTGGGGTCCGAGTCCATAGGACGCTCAAAGCTGCTGCACTGGTTGACTCTGTGGATAAGAAGGCATATGGTGCATTGGCCCTCATCAACCGTGGAGTTGAGTTTAAGAGCCAAGAGGTAATGTTACAGATATATAGATAGGACCCTGGTCAGACTCTGCTTGGAGTACTGTGCTCAGTTCTGGTCACCTCACTACAGGAAGGACGTGGAAACCATAAGAAGGGTGCAGAGGAGATTTACAGGGATGTTGCCTGGATTGGGGAGCATGCCTTTTCTCCTTGGAATGATGGAGGATGAGAGTTTACCTGACAGAGGTGTACAAGATGATGATTGTGTGGATAGTCAGAGGCTTTTTCCCAGGGCTGAAATGGCTGTCCCGAGAGGGCACAGCTTTAAGGTGCTTGGAAGTAGGTACAGAGGAGCTATCAGGGGTAAGTTTTTTACGCAAAAAGTGGTGAATGCGTGGAATGGGCTGCCAGCGATGGTGGTGGAGGCAAATACAATAGGGTCTTTTAAAAGACTCCTGGATAGGTACATGGAGCTTAGAAAAGTAGAGGGCTATGGGTAACCCTAGGTAATTTCTAAAGTAAGTACATGTTTGGCACAGCATTGTGGGCTGAAGGACCTGTATTGTGCTGTAGGTTTTCTATGTTTCTATATCAGGAAAATGGAGGAACTGGGGAGATCAGGAAAAGAGAGGATTGGATAGATCTGGAGGAGAAGACAACTGGGTAGATCAGGAGGAGAAAGGATCTGCGTAGAATTGGTGGACAGAGGAACTGTGTAGTTGAGGAGGAGGGGGGAATATGTAGATGAGGAGGAGATAGGATCGTGATAAAACAGGAATAGAGAGGAACTGGGTAGATCAGAAATAGAGAGAGACTGGGTAGATATGGAGGAGAGAGGATGTGGATAGATCAAGAAAAGATAGGAACTTGGCAGATCAGGTAGTGAGGGGAACTGGACATATCAGTAGGAGTGAGAAACTGGGTAGATCATAAGTTGAGAGGGACTGGGTAAATATGGAGGAGAAAGGAACTGGATACATCAGGAAAAGTGTGGAACTGGGTGGATCAGGAAAAAGTGGAACTGGGTAGGTTGGGTGAAGAGGGAAGCTGGATGGATTATGAGGAGTGAGGAACTGGGGTTTATCAGGAGATGAGAAGTACTGATTAGAGCAGGAAAAGAGAGGGACTGCTAGATTAGAAGGAAAGAGCAATGAGACAGATCAGGAGGAGAGATTAAAAGGACAGAGAGAATAGAGAGAAACTGGATAGATCAGGAAAAGTGAGGAACTGGATGAATCAGAAGATCTGGAATAATCGGTGGAGGAAGGGAAGTGGTTACATCAGAAGGAGAGAACATTTTGGTAGGTCAGGAAGAGAGGAACTGGATAGATTTGGAGGTGAGTGGAACTGGTTATATCAGGAGGACAGAGGAACTGGGCACATCAGTAAGAGAGAGTAACTGGCTAGATCAGGAACAGCATAGATCAAGAAAAATTAGGATCTGGGTGAGGATCAGAAGATGAGGGGAAGAGGGAAGATGAGCTTAAGAGTGGATCTGGGTAGTTCAGAAGGAGAGGGGAACTGAGTAGACCAGGAAAAAGAATGACAGGATGGATCAGGAGGAGAGGGGAAGTGAGTAGCTGAGGAGATGAGAGGGATGAAATATATCAGGAAACGAGAGCAACTGGGTAGACCAGGAAAAGAGAATCAAGTCAAGTCAAGTCAAATCAAGTCGCTTTTTATTGTCATTTCGACCATAAACTGCTGGTACAGTATACAGTAAAAGTGAAACATTCCTCCAGGATCATGGTGCTACATAAAACAACACAAAACTACACGAGACTACGTAAGACAACACAAAAACTACACTAGACTACAGACCTACACAGGACTACATAAAGTGCACAAAACAGTGTAGGGCATCTGTGTTTACTAAGGAAACTGGCATGAAGTCTATGGAATTAAGGGAAACAAGTAGTGAGATCATGGAAACTGTACAGATCGAAAAGGAGGAGGTCCTTGCTGTCTTGAGGAAAATTAAAGTGGATAAATCCCCGGGACCTGACAGGGTGTTCCCTCGGACCTTGAAGGAGACTAGTGTTGAAATTGCAGGGGCCCTGGCTGAAATGTCGCTGTCTACAGGTGAGGTGCCGGAGGATTGGAGAGTGGCTCATGTTGTTCCGTTGTTTAAAAAAGGATCGAAAAGTAATCCGGGAAATTATAGGCCAGTAAGTTTAACATCGGTAGTAGGTAAGTTATTGGAGGGAGTTCTAAGAGACAGAATCTACAAGCATTTGGATAGACTGGGACTTATTAGGGAGAGTCAACATGGCTTTGTGCGTGGTAGGTCATGTTTGACCAACCTATTGGAGTTTTTCGAGGAGGTTACCAGGAAAGTGGATGAAGGGAAGGCAGTGGATATTGTCTACATGGACTTCAGTAAGGCCTTTGACAAGGTCCCGCATGGGAGGTTAGTTAGGAAAATTCAGTCGCTAGGTATACATGGAGAGGTGGTAAATTGGATTAGACATTGGCTCGATGGAAGAAGCCAGAGAGTGGTGGTAGAGAATTGCTTCTCTGAGTGGAGGCCTGTGACTAGTGGTGTGCCACAGGGATCAGTGCTGGGTCCATTGTTATTTGTCATCTATATCAATGATCTGGATGATAATGTGGTAAATTGGATCAGCAAGTTTGCTGATGATACAAAGATTGGAGGTGTAGTAGACAGTGAGGAAGGTTTTCAGAGCCTGCAGAGGGACTTGGACCAGCTGGAAAAATGGGCTAAAAAATGGCAGATGGAGTTTAATACTGACAAGTGTGAGGTATTGCACGTTGGAAGGACAAACCAACATAGAACATACGGGGTTAATGGTAAGGCACTGAGGAGCGCAGTGGAACAGAGGGATCTGGGAATACAAATACAAAATTCCCTAAAAGTGGTGTCACAGGTAGATAGGGTCATAAAGAGAGCTTTTGGTACATTGGCCTTTATTAATCAAAGTATTGAGTATAAGAGTTGGAATGTTATGATGAGGTTGTATAAGGCATTGGTGAGGCCGAATCTGGAGTATTGTGTTCAGTTTTGGTCACCAAATTACAGGAAGGATATAAATAAGGTTGAAAGAGTGCAGAGAAGGTTTACAAGGATGTTGCTGGGACTTGAGAAACTCAGTTACAGAGAAAGGTTGAATAAGTTAGGACTTTATTCCCTGGAGCGTAGAAGAATGAGGGGAGATTTGATAGAGGTATATAAAATTATGATGGGTATAGATAGAGTAAATGCAAGCAGGCTTCTTCCACTGAGGCAAGGGGAGAAAAAAACCAGAGGACATGGGTTTAGGGTGAGGGGGGAAAGTTTAAAGGGAACATTAGAGGGGGCTTCTTCACACAGAGAGTGGTGGGAGTATGGAATGAGCTGCCAGACGAGGTGGTAAATGCGGGTTCTTTTTTAACATTTAAGAATAAATTGGACAGATACATGGTTGGGAGGTGTATGGAGGGATATGGTCCGTGTGCAGGTCAGTGGGACTAGGCAGAAAATGGTTCCACACAGCCAAGAAGGGCCAAAAGGCCTGTTTCTGTGCTATAGTTTCTATGGTTTCTATGGCAGTACAATAAATAACAAACAAGACAATAGGCACAGTAGAGGACAAATTACAATATAATAATAAATAATATAGATGTCAGTCTAGTCTCTGGATATTAAGGAGTCTGATGGCTTGGGGGAAGAAACTGTTGCACAGTCTGGTCGTGAGAACCCAAATGCTTCGGTGCCTTTTGCCAGATAGCAGGAGGGAGAAGAGTTTGTATGAGGGGTGCGTGGGGTCCTTCACAATGCTGTTGGCTTTACGGGTGCAGCGTGTGGTGTAAATGTCTGTAATGGCGGGAAGACAGACCCCGATGATCTTCTCAGCTGACCTCACTATCCGCTGCAGGGTCTTGTGATCCGAGACGGTGCAATTCCTGAACCAGGCGGTGATGCAGCTGTTCAGGATGCTCTCAATACAACCTCTGTATAATGTGGTGAGGTGGACTTTTCTTAGCCTTTGCAGAAAGTAGAGATGCTGCTGTGCTTTCTTGGCTATGGAGCTGGTGTTGAGGGACCAGGTGAGATTCTCCGCCAGGTGAACACCAAGGAATTTGTTGCTCTCAACGATCTCAACGGAGGAGCCATCAATGTTCAGTGAAGAGTGGTCGCTCCGTGCTTTCTTGAAGTCATCAACCATCTCTTTTGTTTTGCTCACATTCAGAGACAGGTTGTTGGCTCTACACCAGTCCGTTAGCTGCTGCACCTCCTCTCTATATGCTGACTCATTGTTCTTGCTGATGAGACCCACCAGAGTCGTGTCATCGGCAAACTTGATGATATGATTCGAGCTGTGTATTGATGCACAGTTGTGGGTCAGCAGAGTGAACAGCAGTGGACTGAGCACACAGTCCTAGGGGGGCAGGGGTCCCATGTTCAGTGTGATGGTGTTGGAGATGCTGCTCTCGATCCGGTCTGACTGAGGTCTCCCAGTCAGGAAGCCTAGGATCCAGTTGCAGAGGGAGGTGTTCAGGCCCAGCAGTTTCAGCTGACAGGATGGATCAGGAGGAGAGGGGAACTGAGTAGCTGAGGAGAAGAGAGGGATGAAATATATCAGGAAACGAGAGGAACTGGGTAGATCAGGAGGACAGAGGAACTAGGTAGATCAGGAGAAGGGAAGATTTGGGTAGGTCAATAGGAAAGAGAATATGGCTAGACCAGGACGAGTGGGCTTGGTATTTTCAGGAAAAGAGAGGAACTGTGTAGATCTGGGCGAGAGAAGATCTGGGTCGATTAAAAGGAGTTATGAACTGGGAACATCTGGAAGAAAGAGGAACTGAGTAGGCCAAGTGAAGGGAGCTAGGTAGATAAGAAGGAGCAAGGAGCTGGGTATATCAGGAGGAGAGTGGTACTGATTACAGCAGGAAAAGAAAGGAGCTAGGTGGATCAGCAGGAGAGAGGAACTGCATCGACCAGGAAAAGAGAATATCTGTACAGATTAGGAGAAGAGTGGCGCTGGGTAGATCAGGAGGAGAGGGGAACTGGGTTGATCTGGAGGAGAGAGGAGCTGTGTAGATCATGAGGTGAGAGGAACCGGGTAGATCAGGAGAAATGAAGATCTGGATAGAACAGGAGGAGAGAGGAACTGTGTAGATCAGGAAAAAGAGAAACTGGGTAGGTCAGGAGGAGAGGGGAGCTGGGTAGATAAGGAAGAGAGAGGAATGGGGTATATCAGGCAGAGAGCAGTACTGGTTAGAGCAGAAAAAGAGAGGAATTGGGTAGAAATGTAAAATAAAGGATCTGAATAGATCAATAAGAGATTGGAACTGCATAGATCAGGAGGAGAGAGGATCAGGATAGATGAGAGAGTAACTGAACAGATCAGGAAGAGAGAATGTTCATAGATGAGGAAAAGAGAGGAATAGATCAGGAGAGAAGAGGTCAATGAGACATGGACAAACTGAATGAACATTATGCATCAGTCTTCACTGAGGAAGGCACTAGCAGTATGCTGGAAGTTCCTGGTGTTATGGAGCATGAAGTGTGTACAGTCTGAAGGTAGTTGTCACCTGGACCAGATGCTCTACACCCCAGAGTTCTGAAAGCAGTGGCTGAAGAGATCATGGAGGCATTAGTAATGATCTTTCAAGAATCACTAGGTTGCAAATGTCATTCTTCAAGAAGGGAGAGACGCAGAAGTAAATAAATTATTGACTAGTTAGTCTGTCCTTAATGGTTAGGAAGATGTTGGAGTCCATTATTAAGGATGAGGTCTCAAGATACTTAGAGGCACAGGATAAAATAAACTGTAGTCAGCATGGTTTCTTCAATAGAAAATCTTGTTTGACAAATCTGATGGAATTCTTTGAAGAAATAACAAGCAGGAATGACAAAGGAGAATAGGTTGATGTTGTGTACTTGGATTTTCAGAAGGCCTTTGACAAAGTGCCACACATAAGGCCATTAGATATAGGGGCAGAATTAGGCTATTTGACCCATCAAGTTTGCTCCTTCATTCAGTCACGGCTAATACATTTTTTCTCCTCCTCAACCCCATTCCCTGGCTTTCTCCCCATACCCTTTGATACTGTGTCCAATCAATAATCTATCAAGCTCTGCCTTAAATACACACAATGACCTGGTCTCCACAGCTACCTGTGGTAATAAATTCCACAAATTCACAACCCTCTGGCTAAAGAAATTTCTCTGCATCTTTGTTTTAAAAGGACACCTCTCTATCCTGAGGTTATGTCTTGTCCTAGACTCCCTCAACATGGCAAACATTCTTTCTATGTCTACCTTGTCTAGGCCTTTCAACATTTGAAATCAATGAGATTCTCATTCTTCTACATTCCAGTGAATACAGACCCAGTGCTATCAAACTTTCCTCGTATGATAACCCTTTCATTCACAGAATCATCCTTCTGAACCTTCTCCAATGGAAGTACATCTTTTCTTAGATGAGGAGCCCAAAACTGTTTACAGTACTCAAGGTGAGGCCTCATAAAGCCTCAGCATTACATCCCTGCTCTTGTATTCTAAACCTTTTGAAATGAATGCTAACATTGCATTTGCCTTTCTCACTACCCACTCTACCTGCAAGGTTGTTCTGCACAAGGACCTCAAGACCCTTTGCAGCTTAGATTTTTGGATTTTCTCCCCATTTAGAAAATACTCTGCACATTTATTTCTTCTACCAAAATGCATGACCATGTATTTTCCAACATTGTATTTTATTTGCCTCTCTCTTGTCCATTTTCCTAATCCATCTAAGTCCTTCTGCAGCCTATTTGTTTCCTCAACACTACCCACCCCTCCACCAATCTTCATATCATCATATCATCTGCAATCTTGGCAACAAAGCCACCTATACCATTATCTAAATCACTGATATACAGCATTAAAAAAAGCAGTCCCAACACCAACCCCTGCAGAACAAGCAGACAACCTGACAAGGATCCTTTTATTCCCACTCGATGCCTCTTACCAATCAGCCAGTCAGTAACCATTCCAGTAAATTTCCTGTAATACCATGGGCTCTTAACTTGGTAAGCAGCCTCATGGTGGCACCTTGTCAAAGATCTTCTGAAAGTCCAAGTATACAGCATGAGGTTGCTTACCTAACAGGACGAGAGAGATCAGGAGGAGAGAGGAACTGGATTGTTGAGAAGAGGGGAACTGGCTAGATCAGGCAGAGAGAGGAACTGGGTAGATCAAGAGGAGAGGGAGGCTGTGTAGATCAGAAGTGGACGTGAACTGGATAGATGAAGAGGAGTGGGGAACTGAGTAAATCAGGAGGTGAGTGGAACTGGATAGATCAGGAGTAGAGACAAACTCAGGAGTTAGGGAACTGGAGCTGGAGCTGGGTGAACTTCGGATCATTTGTGAGGCAGAGTCAGAAATAGACAGGAGTTACAGGGAGATAGTCACCCCTAAAAGTCAGGAGACAGGTAGCTGGGTGACTGTCAGGAGAGGGAAGGGGAATAGACAGAATGAGCAGAGTACCCCTGTGGCCATTCCCATCAATAATAAGTACATCGTTTTGGATACTGTTGGTGGGGACGACCTACCAGGGACAAGTTGCAGTGGTCGTGTCTCTGGCACTGAGACTGGACCCTCTGCTCAGAAGGGAAGGAGGGAAAAGAGGAGAGCAGTAGTGATAGGGGATTGGACAGTTAGGGGGACAGATAAGAGGTTCTGTGGAAGAGATTGAGAATCCCGGATAGTCTGTAGCCTCCCTGGTGCCAGGGTCCACGATATCTCAGATAAAGTTCTCGGTATTCTCAGGAGGGAGGGTGAGCAGCCAGATGTCGTGGTCCATGTAGGGACTAATGACGTGGATAGGAAGGAGGAGGAGGTCCTGCAAAGAGAATTTAGGGAGTTAGGTGCAAAGTTGAAGGACAGGACCTCCAGGGTTGCAATCTCAGGATTGCTACTCATGCCATGTGCTAGTGAGGCTAGAAATAGGAAGATAATGCAGCTAAATACGTGGCTAAGGATTTGGTGCAGGAGGGAGGGCTTCATGTTTCTGGACAATTGGGCCTTGTTCCAGGGAAGATGGGACCTGTTCTGATGGGACGGGTTGCACCTGAACTGGAGGGGGACTAACATCCTTGCAGGAAGGTTTGCTAGTGCTGCTCCGGGGGGTTTAAACTAGATTTGCAGGGGCAGGGGAACCAGAGTGTTAGAGTAGAGAGTGAGGTGGAGGAGGATAAAGCTCATGAGAGAACTGCAAGTATAGTGCATGGAGTAAAGCCAGATCTAACATGTAAAGAGGCTTTGAGGAAAGAGGAACAGTATAAAGGGTGTAAAGGCAGTAAGGTAGAAGGGCTGAAGTGTGTGTACCTCAATGCAAGAAGCATCAGGAACAAAGGTGATGAATTGAGAGCTTGGGTACATACATGATGTAGTGGCCATTACAGAAACTTGGCTGGCACCAGAGCAGGAATGGATTGTTAATATTCCTGGATTCCGGTGCTTTAAAAGGGATAGAGAGGGGGGAAAAGGGGAGGAGGGGTGGCATTACTGGTCAGGGATACTATTACAGCTACAGAAAGGGTAGGTAATGTAGCAGGATCCTCTTTTGAGTCAGTATGGGTAGAAGTCAGGAACAGGAAGGGAGCAGTTACTCTATTGGGAGTATTCTATAGGCCCCCTGGTAGCAGCAGAGATACCGAGGAGCAGATTGGGAGGCAGATTTTAGAAAGGTGCAAAAATAACAGGGTTGTTATCATGGGTGATTTTAACTTCCCTAATATTGATTGGCACCTGATTAGTTCCAATGGTTCAGATGGGGCAGAGTTTGTTAAGTGTGTCCAGGACGGATTCCTGTCACAGTATGTTGACAGGCCGACTAGGGGGAATGCTATACTAGATCTAGTATTAAGTAATGAACTGGGTCAGGTCACAGATCTCTCAGTGGGTGAGCATCTGGGGGACAGTGACCACCGCTCCCTGGCCTTAAATATTGGGGAAGGGCAAATTATGAGTCTATAAGGCTAGAACTTGTGGGTGTGAATTGGGATGATGTTTTTGCACGGAAATGTACTATGGACATGTGGTCGATGTTTAGGGATCTCTTGAAGGATGTTATGGATAAATTTGTCCCGGTGAGGAATATAAAGAATGGTAGGGTGAAGGAACCATGGGTGACAAGTGAGGTGGAGAATCTAGTCAGGTGGAAGAAGGCAGCATACATGAGGTTTAGGAAGCAAGGATCAGATGGGTCTATTGAGGAATATAGGGTAGCAAGAAAGGAGCTTAAGAAGGGCTGAGGAGAGCAAGAAGGGGGCATGAGAAAGCCTTGGCGAGTAGGGTAAAGGAAAACCCAAGACATTCTTCAATTATGTGAAGAACAAAAGGATGACGGGAGTGAAGGTAGGACCAATTAGAGATAAAGGTGGGAAGGTGTGCCTGGAGGCTGTGGAAGTGAGCGAGTTTCTCAATGAATACTTCTCTTCGGTATTCACCAATGAGAGGGAACTTGATGATGGACAATATGAGTGAGGTTGATGTTCTGGAGCATGTTGATATTAAGGGAGAGGAGGTATTGGAGTTGTTAATATACATTAGAATGGAAAAGTCCCCAGGGCCTGACAGAATATTCCCCAGGCTGCTCCACAAGGTGAGCAAAGAGATTGCTGAGCCTCTGGCTAGGTTCTTTATTTTCTCGTTGTCAACGGGAATGGGACTGGAGGATTGGAGGGAGGCGAACATTGTCCCCTTGTACAAAAAAGGTAGTAGGGATAGTTCGGGTAATTATAGACCAGCGAGCCTTACGTCTGTGGTGGGAAAGCTGTTGGAAAAGATTCTTAGAGATAGGATCTATGGGCATTTAGAGAATCATGGTCTGATCAGGGACAGTCAGCATGGCTTTGTGAAGGGCAGATTGTGTCTAACAAGACTGATAGAGTTCTTTGAGGATGTGACTGGGCATATAGGTGAAGGTAGTGCAGTTGATGTGATCTCCATGGATTTTAGTAAGGCATTTGACAAGGTTCCACACGGTACCTAATTCAGAAAGTCAGAAGGTATGGGATCCAGGGAAGTTTGGCCAGGTGGATTCAGAATTGTCTTGCCTGCAAAAAGCAGAGGGTCGTGGTGGAGGGAGTACATTCGGATTGGAGGGTTGTGACTAGTGGTGTCCCGCAAGGATAGGTTCTGGGACCTCTACTTTTCGTGATTTTTATTAACGACCTGGATGTGGGGGTAGAAGGGTGGGTTGGCAAGTTTGCAGACGACACAAAGTTTGGTGGTGTTATGGATAGTGTAGAGGATTGTCGAAGATTGCAGAGACATTGATAGGATGCAGAAGTGGGCCGAGAAGTAGCAGCTGGAGTTCAACCTGGAGAAGTGTGAGGTGGTACACTTTAGAAGGACAAACTCTAAGGCAGAGTACAAAGTAAATGGCAGGATACTTGGTAGTGTGGAGGAGCAGAGGGATCTCGGGGTACATGTCCACAGATCCCTGAAAGTTGCCTCACAGGTAGATAGGGTAGTTAAGAAAGCTTATGGGGTGTTAGCCTTCATAAGTCAAGGGATAGAGTTTAAGAGTCGCGAGGTAATGATGCAGCTCTATAAAACTCTGGTTAAGCCATACTTGGAGTACTATGTCCAGTTCTGGTCGCCTCACTATAGGAAGGATGTGGAAGCATTGGAAAGGGTACAGAGGAGATTTACCGGGATGCTGCCTAGTTTAGAGAGTATGCATTCCGATCAGAGATTAAGAGAGCTAGGGCTTTACTCTTTGGAGAGAAGGAGGATGAGAGGGGACATGATAGAGGTATACAAGATATTAAGAGGAATAGATAAAGTGGATAGCCAGCGCCTCTTCTCCAGGGCACCACTACTCAATACAAGAGGACATGGCTTTAAGGTAAGGGGTGGGAAGTTCAAGGGGCATATTAGAGGAAGGTTTTTTACTCTGAGAGTGGTTGGTGCGTGGAATGCACTGCCTGGGTCAGTGGTGGTGGCAGACGCACTGGTGAAATTTAAGAGACTACTAGACAGGTATATGGAGGAATTTAAGGTGGGGTTATATGGGAGGCAGGGTTTAATGGTCGGCCCAAGATTGTGGGCCGAAGGGCCTGTACTGTGCCGTACTATTCTATGTTCTATGAACCATATAGGTCAGGGGGTGATAAAATTTACAGAGGGTGTGTGTTTTCTGGAAATTGGAAAATTTTGTGTTCTTGCTGTCATGTTGCAGACTGCCCAGGCGGAATATGAGAGCTCTTCCTCTAGTTCGCCTTGAGACTCACCCTTAACAGTGGACGTGTCCGAGCACAGACATGTTGGTGTAGGAATGGGGAGTCCTTACTTTTTGTTCTGCTTCTGATTACCAGAGATATTCTTAAAATGTAGAGAACATTCAGACAATGTATTAACAATAAAATTGACAAGTAACATATTTTTCAACTTGTGAAATTAAGTTGAAAACACTGTTATTAAATAAAAGAAAGTAAATAAAGCGAAGCACTTCTTTCTTGTGAGGAAGTAGGTGGGTCTGTTCACCTGCAGGGGCACTCTGGTTGTGTTGGCCATGGCTGGTATAAACTGAGGGACCAGATACAATGTGCACCCAGACCCCAATGGCCAGTGGATTATAGAACTGCTCTGCACTGAAGTGATGAGTTTAGGAATGGAGTAGAAAGATAGCAGTATGTACCTACATTTGATAGCTCATTTGAAATACTCAATTTTATTGTCTTGTGCACAATTAAGATAGGGAACAGGTACAATGAAAAACTTGCTTACGTCAACATCACAGGCATGGAGGTACAGAAAACACACATAGTACATTGTATATAAATTATACAATGCTCTGAAGAGAGAAAAGAAAGCCTGCAAACCAAAGCCTTAGTGCAGAAGAAAAACACCAAGACACAGTCAGAGATACCTTCATGGAAATACAAGAGGCTATTCATTTTGCTCCATTGCTGAGGTTGGATTAGGGGTGTGATCAAGAACCTGATGCCTTCAGGAAAACAGCCATTCCTGAACTTAGTGGTGTGAGATTTCAGGCTCTGTACCTCCTACCTGATAGTAGCTGCAAGAAGGTGGCATAACCTGGATGGTGAGGATCTTTGATGATAGATCCACTTTTTGATGCAGCACCTCCAGTAGATTCTTTCAATGGTTATGCCTGTGATAGACCAAGCTGTATCCTCAGGTTGACATGTGCACCGTAACTTTATCAGTTCTATACTGTCGTTCACATAATCTGGTCCTCCTACTCTGCTTTTTTCTTCATTGGATTCCTAGCTGTTTTATATGACTGCAATGGAGCCAAGATCAGCCTATATACTTCCAGAGGTATTGTGCCCAGATCTGCTCACACTGCACCCACTGTGAATAGAGCCTGGGACTTGCTTTGAAAAGGGAATTTACAGAGCTTGGTAGAAAGCTGAGAAGCAGGACCTCCTGGGTAGTAATTTCTGGATTGCTGTCTGTGCCAAGTATCAGTGAGGGTAAAAACAGGATGATGTGGCAAATTAATGCATAGTTGAGAAGGTGGTGCATGGGGCTTCAGGTTCTTGGATCATTGGGATCTCTTTTGGAGGACGTATGACATGTTCAAAAGTGATGGGTTGCACCTGAGCCTGAAGGGGTCCAGTATTCTCATGAGCTGTTGAGGAGGATTTCAACTAATTTGGCAAGGGTGTGGGAAACAGAGCGAAGGGACTCAGGATAGGATGGATGGTAAAAAAACAAAGATAGCATGCAGTCAGACTGTCAGGAAGGGCAGACAGATGATAGGACATAATTGCAGTCAGCAAGGTGAGTACCAGTGCACTAGGGATGCAGAATCAAAAAGGGTACCAAATACAGCACTCAAAGTGTTGTATCTCAATACATAGAGTGTAAGAAATAAGGTGGATGATCTTTTCGCACTATTACAGATTGTCAAGTATGATGTTATAGCCATCACTGAAACATGGCTGAAGAGTGGTTGTAGTTGGGAGCTGAATGTACAAGGTACATTGTATCGGAGGGATAGGAAGGTAGGCAGAGGGGGTGGTGTGGCTCTGCTGGTAAAGAATGGCATCAAATCAGTGGAAAGATGTAACATAAGATTGGAAGATGTTGAATCCTTGAAGGTTGAGTTAAGAAACTGCAAGGGTAAAAGGACCCTGATGGCAGTTATGTACAGGCCTCCCAGCAGTAACTGGGATGTGGACCACAGATTGCAACGGGAAACAGAAAAGATGCGTCAAAAGGGCAGTGTTATGGTAGTTGTGGGAGATTTGAACATGCAGGTCAATTGAGAAAATCAGATTGGTAATGGATCTCAAGAGAGTGAGTTTATTGAATAGCTACACAATGGTTTTTTAGAGCAGTTTGTCATTGAGCCTACGAGGGGATCAGCTATACTGGATTGGGTGTTATGTAATGAACCACAGATGGAGCTTAACCCTTAGGAGGCAATGATCACAGTATGATTGAGTTCAATTTGAAATTTGATAGGGAGAAAGTAAAGTCTAATGTAACAGTATTTCAGTGGAGTAAGGGAAGTTACAGTGGTATGAGAGAGGAATTGGCCAAAGTAAATTGGAACGAGCTGCTGGCAAGGATGTCAGCAGAGCAGCAATGGCGTGAGTTTCTGGGAAAAATGAGGAAGGTGCAGGATGGATGTATTCCAAAAACAAAGAAATACTCAAATGGTAAAATAATACAACCATGGCTGACAAGGGAAGTCAAACCTAATGTAAAAGCAAAAGAGAGGCATACAAGAATGCAAAAATTAGTGGGAAGATAGAGGATTGGGAAGCTTTTAAAACCCTACAGAGAGCAACTGAAAGAATCATTAGGAGGGAAGAGAGGAAAGCCACTGCTACTGTGTGATCCAGAATCTCCAGAGGGGAAGGCCCCGAGTCCTCAGCTTTGCTTGTTGCTTGGTGGCTGGGGCGGGGTTGAAGCGCTCGGCAGAGGTGGCGCTCAGTGCTCGGTGTCGGAGGGCTGGTCAGAGGCTCAAAGTTTTCAGATGGACTCAGAGTGTGCTGCGGTCGGGTGCTTCTAATGCATCGGCAAGTTTGCGGCACTTGGAGTTCATGGCAGGGAGAGTTTCTCCCTTCTACCGTCTGCGTGAGATGATGGGGCTATTGGGACTTGAGACTTTTTTTTTACCGTGCCCGTGGTCTGCTCTTTATCAAATTACGGTATTGCTTTGCACTGTTGTAACTATATGTTATACAGGTTTCCCCCGCCATCCAAAGGTAGAGCACTCCTATGGAACGGTTCGTAAGCCGAAATGTCGTAAAGTGAAGAAGCAATTACCATTTATTTATATGGGAAAATTTTGTGAGCGTTCACAGACCCAAAAATAACCTACCAAATCATGCCAAATAACACATAAAACCTAAAATAACAGTAACATATAGAAAAAGCATATGATAAATACACAGCCTATATAAAGTAGAAATACTTTTCCACGATCATTACTGCACTGTTCTCCGTAGCAAAAATCTCACGCAAGCGCTGTCGGCAGAAAATCTCACGCAAGCGCTCTTGGCAAAAACACTCTCTCCAGTAACCTTTAAGCTATGAAGCTGCCAAATCATACCAAATAACACATAAAAATACACAGCCGATATAAAGTAGAAATAATGTATGTACAGTGTAGTATCACTTACTGGAATTCGTTCAGCGCCGAGCACACTGATGATGGCGTGTTAGACTGAGTCGTCGCAGGTTGGGTGGTGCAGTGGTGCCCACCCTCCGGGCCACCAACCGATACATTGCCGCGAAGCATGCAGCGGTAGCCGGAAGGCACACAGCACATCTTTAAGAAAAAAACTGAAATAAACAAGCTAATTAATTACATGCCGCCCGACACGTAATTGTCAGCCCAGATCAGTGCTGATTGCCGATTGCATCACCTCTGATCTGGGCCGACAATTACGTGTGGGGCAGCACCTAATTAATTAGCATATTTAGTTCGGCTTTTTTCTTAAAGATGTGCTGTGTGCCTCCCGGCTACTGCTGCATTCTCCACGAATCGGTACAGTATCTGTCCGTGGCCTGGGGGTTGGGGTGGTGGGACACTGGGGTGTCATCTCGTCCTCTGTTTCCATTAGAGCAGGCAGCTCATCTTCTCCTATGACTGCCCACCTCGATATCGGAAGGTTGAGGTTCATCGTCCGCTGTGCTGATGTGGAAGGCTTGCTTGACTGCTGAGCCTCATACATTTTTCTATCATGCAGTTGTTTGTAAGGACTCAAAGAATCTTGCAAATATCCCCTAAACCTACGTACCCTGTCAAAATTAAAGTCGTACTTTATCATTACTCATTCGGTTTCGATTTTTATCCTTTCCTCTTCCAATTGCATCAGCTCTTCATCTATCAGTTCTTGGTCATGGGATGCCAAAACCTGTTCAACATCATCTTCGTCAGCTTCCACAAACCAAACTCACTTTGTCCTTGCTTCGTTCACCACGATCAAAATGCTTAATTATGTCTAGTTTTATGCTAAGTGTAACACCCTTACGATCTCCTTCAGACTTTTCTGACACCCTAGGACTCATCTTGCAAATGACTGCTCACAGGCTCGTGTTAAAGCAATGCTGGCGAGAATGCTGTTCCGAATCTGGGGAGAGCGGCTGCTCGGGGCGCGCTGAATTTTTTTTGTAACAGTTAAAATACCTTCTGAAAGCGAAAACAGGGTCCTAATGTAGGTCTTTAGTAACAGTGAGGTTTCGTAAAGCGAACGTTCGAAAAGCGGAGGACACCTGTAATTATGTGGTTTTGTCAGTCTTAGTCTTGGTTTGTCCTGTCTTTCTGTGATATCTTTCTGGAGGAACATTATATCATTTTTTAATGCATGCATTTCTAAATGACAATAAACGAGGACTGAGTGTCCTCATAATCTAACCTAATCTAAAATATGAAAGCAAACTAGCAAATAATATCAAAGTTGATAGTAAAAGCTTTTTCCAGTATGTAAAAAAATAACAGAGAGATAAGAGTGGATATAGGACCACCAGAAAAAGAGGCTGGAGAAATAATAACGGGTCCAAGGAGATATAATAACGGGGGCCAAGGAGATGGCAGATGAACTAAGTGAGTATTTTGCATCATTCTTCACTGTGGAAGACACTAGCAGTGTGCCAGATGTTGAAAGGTGTGAGGGAAGAAAAGTGAGTGCAGTTACTGTTACGAGGGAGAAGGTGCTCAAAAAGCTGGAAGACCTAAGTCACCCAGACCAGATGAACTGCATCCTAGGATTCTGAAAGAGGTAGCGGTAGAGATTGTGGAGGCATTAGTAATGATTTTTCAAATATTATTGGACTCTGGCACGGTTCTAGAGGACTGGAAAATTGCAAATGTCACTCCACTCTTTAAGAAAGGAGGGAGGCAGCAGAAAGGAAATTATAGACTGACCTCAGTGGTTGGAGTCAATTGCTTAAGGGTGAGATTCTGGAGTACTTGGTGACACAGGACAAGATAGAACAAAATCAGCATGGTTTCCTTAAGGGAAAATCTTGCCTGATGAACCTGTTGTAATTCTTTGAGGATATTACACGTAGGGTAGATAAAGGGGATGTAGTGGATGTAGCGGATGGACTTTCAGAAGGCCTTTGACAAGGTGCCATGCATGAGGCTAGTTACCAAATTAAGAGATGGTATTAAAGGAAAGTTACTGACACGGTTAGAGCATTGGCTGATTGGTAGGAGGCAGTGAGTGGGAATAAAAGGATCCTTTTCTGGTTGGCTGCCAGAGATTAGTGGTGTTCCGCAGGGGTCAGTGTTGGGACTACTTCTTTTCATGCTGTATATAAATGATTTAAATGATGGATTAGCTGGCTTTGTTGCCAAGTTCGCAGATGATATAAAGATTGGTGGAGGGGCAGGTAGTGTTGAGGAAACAGGTGGGATGCAGAAGGATTTAGACAGATTAGGGGAATGGGCAAGAAAGTGGCAAATGAAATACAATGTTGGAAAATGCATGGTCATGCACTTTGGTAGGAGAAATAAATATGTGGGCTATTTTCTAGACGGAGAAGATCTAAAAATCTGAGATGCAAAGGGACTTGGGACTCATTGCACAGAACAACTTAAAGATAAACTTGCAGGTAGAGTCGATGGTGAGGAAGGCAAATGCAATGTTACTATTAATTTCAAAAAGGTCAAAAAACAAGAGCAGGCAGAGGTGCAGTGCAAGCTGGAGCACACCAGAGCGCGTCCGGCACCTCTTTAAGAAAAAAGCAAAATAAGCAAGCTAATTAATTAGTTGCCGCCCAGGGTGACTTGAGTATCTCAGAAACAGCTGATCTCCTGGGGTTTTCATGCACAACAGACTCTGGAGTTTACAAAGAATGGTGCCAAAAACAAAAAAAAACATCCAGTGAGTGGCTGTTCTGTGAGCGAAAAGAACCTGTGGAATCCACTCGCTGGATGTCTTTTTTGTTACTGGCACAAAAAAAAATTCTTTGTAAACTCCAGAGTCTGTTGTGTTTAAAAATCACAGGAGATCAGCAGTTTCTGAGATACTGAAATCACCCTGGGTGGCACCTAATTACTAGCTTGTTTATTTTGGCTTTTTTCTTAAAAATGTGCCGGACGCGCTCTGGTGCGCTCTGGCTAGCACTGCACCACTGAGAGCAGGGATATGATGCTAAGGCTTTATAAGCCACTGACGAGGCCTCACCTCGAATTTTGAAAACATTTTTGGGCTCCTTATCAAAGAAAAGGTGTGCTGGTATTGGAAAGGGTTCAGAGGAGGTTCACAAAGATGATTCTGTGAATGAAAGGGTTATCATATGAGGAGCTTTTGATTGCTCTGGGTCTGTACTCACTGAAATTTAGAAGGATGAGGGGAGATCTCATTGAAACCTTTCGAATGTTTAAAGGCCTGTATGTGGTGATTGTGGAAAGGATGTGGCAATGGACCTGTATCTAATACAGCAATTCAGAATCCCCAAAATTGCGAAAAAAAAATTGCTGGGCAAGCTTAGTAGTAAAGGCTGTAGGGGACAGATAGTCAGTAGTAAAGGCCGTAGGGGATGGATAGTCAGTAGTAAAGGCCGTAGGGGATGGATAGTCAGTAGTAAAGGCCGTAGGGGATGGATAGTCAGTAGTAAAGGCTGTAGGGGATGCATAGTCAGTAGTAAAGGCCGTAGGGGATGGATAGTCAGTAGTAAAGGCCGTAGGGGATGGATAGTCAGTAGTAAAGGCCGTAGGGGATGGATAGTCAGTAGTAAAGGCTGTAGGGGATGGATAGTCAGTAGTGAAGGCCGTAGGGGACGGATAGTCAGTAGTAAAGGCTGTAGGGGACAGATAGTCAGTAGTAAAGGCCGTAGGGGATGGATAGTCAGTAGTAAAGGCCGTAGGGGATGGATAGTCAGTAGTAAAGGCTGTAGGGGATGCATAGTCAGTAGTAAAGGCCGTAGGGGATGGATAGTCAGTAGTAAAGGCCGTAGGGGATGGATAGTCAGTAGTAAAGGCCGTAGGGGATGGATAGTCAGTAGTAAAGGCCGTAGCGGACGGATAGTCAGTAGTAAAGGCTGTAGGGGATGCATAGTCAGTAGTAAAGGCCGTAGGGGATGGATAGTCAGTAGTAAAGGCCGTAGGGGACAGATAGTCAGTAGTAAAGGCCGTAGCGGACGGATAGTCAGTAGTAAAGGCTGTAGGGGATGCATAGTCAGTAGTAAAGGCCGTAGGGGACGGATAGTCAGTAGTAAAGGCCGTAGGGGACGGATAGTCAGTAGTAAAGGCCGTAGGGGATGCATAGTCAGTAGTAAAGGCCGTAGGGGATGGATAGTCAGTAGTAAAGGCCGTAGGGGATGGATAGTCAGTAGTAAAGGCCGTAGGGGATGGATAGTCAGTAGTAAAGGCCGTAGGGGACGGATAGTCAGTAGTAAAGGCTGTAGGGGACAGATAGTCAGTAGTAAAGGCTGTAGGGGATGGATAGTCAGTAGTAAAGGCTGTAGGGGATGGATAGTCAGTAGTAAAGGCTGTAGGGGACAGATAGTCAGTAGTAAAGGCCGTAGGGGACGGATAGTCAGTAGTAAAGGCCGTAGGGGATGGATAGTCAGTAGTAAAGGCTGTAGGGGACAGATAGTCAGTAGTAAAGGCCGTAGGGGATGGATAGTCAGTAGTAAAGTCTGTAGGGGACAGATAGTCAGCTGTAAAGTCCCTAGGGGACAGATAGTCAGTAGTAAAGGCCCTAGGGGACAGGTAGTCGGTATTAAAGGCCGTTGGTGAGAGAGAGTCAGTAGGAAAGGCCCTAGGGGACGCATAGTCAGTAGTAAAGGTCATTGGGACAGATAGACTGTAGTAAAGGCCGTAGGAGAGAGATAGTCAGTCGTAAAGGACGTAGAGGTAAGTTAGTCAGTGGTAAATGCTGCAGGGGAAGGATAGTGAAGCACCTTCAATAACTCCAAAAGACTGAGGTTTGGTAAAATACTGAAAGGCTTTTACTCGCTGTACAATACGACCTCCATGGTGAGTGTCTGCCCCGGACTGAGGGGGAGGGGCAAGGCGAACACCTTTATACAGGACTCTGTGGGAGGAGCCACAGGGGCAGTCAGTAGAGGGGCGTGTCCAGACAGGTAACCCAGTTACAACATATATATTTGGTTTACCACATTCACCCCTCCTTTTTTTTAAAAAAGAGTCCCACAGAGTGAAGTGACTGACAATATCTACAACAAGTATATTTACAGGTTAAGTCTATCAGGCGGTCGGGTCCGTCGCTGTGATCTACGTAGCACCAGTGGTGATTGCGTCGGCAATGGCGGTTGTGCTGGCTCCGGCCTGACTTCAGGTGCCAGCACGTTAGGCATCGGTAATCCCTTGTGCATGTGTGTCGCGCCCAGTATGGGAGAGTCGTGTGGTGTCTGGGTAGAGTTTGGAGTGCGCGGTGTCTCGTGGGTACATACATCGGTGGGTACGGGGTCAATAGTCACCATGGAGTGTTCAGGGTAGGGGCCTCGTGCTCCTGCGGGCGCCAGGTCGCGGATGGAGACCGTGTCCTCCCGCCCATCAGGTAAAACCACGTAGGCATACTGGGGGTTCGCATGAAGTAAGTGAACCCTCTTGACCATCGGGGAGTATTTATTGCTCCTCACATGTTACCGGAGCAGTACTGGCCCCGGAGACGTCAGCCAAGATGGTAGGGTGGTTCCAGTGGTCGATATTCTGGGAAAAGAAAAGAGTCGCTCATGAGGAGTGGCATTGGTGGCCGTGCATAACAGGGAGCGGATGGAGTGGAGTACCTCGGGAAGGACCTCCTGCCAGAGGGAGACCGGCAGTCCCTTTGACCTGAGGGCTAAGAGTGTGGCTTTCCACACTGTGCCATTCTCCTTCTCCACCTGTCCATTCCCCCGGGGGTTATAGCTCGTGGTCCTACTAGTTGCAATTCCCCTAGCCAGTAGATATTGGTGCAGCTCGTCACTCATAAACGAGGACCCTCTGTCACTGTGGATATAGCATGGGTATCCGAACAGAGTGAAGAGTTTGCGCAGGGCTTTTATAACTGACGTGGTAGTGGTATCGGGGCAGGGGATGGCGAAGGGGAACCACGAGTACTTGTCGATAACGTTAAGAAAGTACACATTGTGGTCGGTGGAGGGAAGGGGGCCCTTAAAATCAACACTCAGTCGCTCAAAGGGGCGGGTGGCCTGGATGAGTTGTGCCTTTTCGAGTCGGTAGAAGTGCGGTTTGCGCTCTGCGCAGACTTGGCAGTCCCTGGTCATCATCCTGATCTCCTCAAGGGAGTAAGGCAGGTTCCGGGCTTTCACGAAGTGGAAAAGCCGGGTGACCCCCGGGTGGCAAAGGTCTACATGTAGGGCGTATAGCCGGTCGATCTGCGTGCCAGCGCATGTTCCCCGGGATAGGGCATCGGAGGGCTCGTTGATCTTCCCAGGCCTGTACATGATGTCATAGTTGAAGGTGGAGGTTCGATTCTCCACCTCAGAATTTTACCATTTTTGATTTTGCTCCGCTGCTGATTATTAAATATGAATGCGAATGAGCGCTAGTCAGTTAGCAGGGTGAACCTTTTGCCGGCAAGATAGTGCCTCCAGTGCCTAATAGCTTCCACTACGGCCTGGGCCTCTTTCTCTACCACAGAGTGCCGAATTTCAGGACCTTGAAGGGTACGGGAGAAGAACGCCACTGGTCTTCCTGCCTGGTTGAGGGTAGCAGCCAGCGCAAAGTCAGAGGCGTCACTCTCTACTTGGAAGGGAATGGCCTCATCCACCGCATGCATTGCTGCTTTGGCAATGTCCTCTTTTATGTGGTTGAAGGCCGCGCGGGCCTCGGCTGAGAGGGGGTATGTGGTGGATTTGACCAGGGGGAGGGCCTTGTCTGTGTAGTTAGAGACCCATTGGGCGTAATATGAAAAGAAGTCCAGGCACCTTTTGAGGGGTCTGAGGGTGTTGGGAAGAGGGGATTCCAAGACGGGGCGCTTATGGTCGGGGTCAGGGCCAATGACTCCGTTCTCCACGACACACCCAAGGATAGCAAGTCAGGTGGTCCTAACACACACTTGTCCTTGTTATAGGTGAGATTGAAAGCTTTGGCCACTTGGAGAAATTTTTGGAGGTTGTTGTCGTGATCCTGCCAGTCGTGACCGCAGATAGTGATGTTATCCAGATATGGGAACGTGGCCTTCAGTTGACACTGGTCCACCATCCGGTCCATCGCCCTCTGGAAGACAGATACACCATTCATGACACCAACGCAGGAATTGATAAAGCCTGCCGTCCGCCTCGAAGGCGGTGTAAGGGCAGTCCTCCCGGCAGATGGGGAGCTGATGGTAAGCGGATTTTAGGTCTATGGTCGAGTACACCTTGTACTGTGCTATCTGATTGACCATATCCGTGATGCGGGATAGAGGGTACGCATCGAGCTGTGTGAACCTATTGATGGTCTGTCTATAGTCCACGACCATCCTATTCTTCTCCCCGTTCTGAACAACCACCATCTGCGCCTTCCAAGGACTTGTGCTTCCCTCAATGACCCCCTCCCTGAGCAGCCGCTGCACCTCCGACTTAATGAAAGCTCTGTCCCCCGCACTGTACCTCCTGCTTTTAGTTGCCACAGGTTTACAGTCAGGGGTCAGGTTGACGAACAGCGGTGGGGGAGGGATCCTGAGGGTGGAGAGGCTGCAAGTGGTGTCGGTAGTGTGGCAGTTGGTATGGTGTTGGGTGGGATGTGCGGGTCGGTGTGTGTGTGTGGTCAGTAGCGGGGTATGTGACGTATCCCTACAAAACTGGGGATTTACGACAGTAATTGGCAGGAGGGGCTCATCATACTCCATTGTCACGCTCTTTAGGTGGCTCTGGAAGTCGAGCCCCAATAGCACAGGGGCACACAGTTGAGGCATGATCAGTAATGTAAAGTCTCGATATCCTGTGCCCTGCCCCACTAGTGTCGCTACACAACTCCCCTGGATGTTTGTTGTATGCGACCCGGAAGCCATGGTGACCCTCCGACTTACCGGCCGTATCATGAGTCCACAATGCTGCACCGTGGCCGGGTGGATAAAACTCTCCATGCTGCCTGTGTCAAACAGGCAGCTTGTCCTGTGCCCCTTCACCAGGATGTCCATCATTGACCTTGCGAGCTGGTTGGGAGCGCTTTGGTCTAGGGTCACGGAAGCCAGGGTGGGGTGGCTGTCTTTGTCCAGCGCAGTGGGGTGCCCTGTAAGCACCCGTTGGTCGTAGGCGGTGGGAGGTGGCGCCGACCAAGATGGCCGCCCCCATGTCTCGCACGTGGTGGCGGTGTGCAGGGAAGATGGCGACCCCCACGTCTCGCACGTGGCGCTGCTCGATCGCGGTTTTGACTTACAGACCTTGGCGAAGTGGCCCTTCTTTCCGCAGCTGGAGCAGGTAGCTTGTCGGGCCGGGCAGCGTTTCCGGGGGTGCTTCTCCAGTCCGCAGAAGTAGCACTTCGAGGACTCACGATTGGCGGCAGCCAAGGTCGATTCGCCGGCGGGTTGTGGGGACTTGCGATTGGCGGCAGCCAAGGTCGATTCGCCGGCGGGTTGTGGGGACTTGCGATTGGCGGCAGCTGAGGTCGATTCGCTGGCGGGTTGCGGGGTCTGCGGCAGCCACGAGGCCATCGGGGGATCGCATGCCTGGAGAGCCTCGGAGTTATGCAGAGCGGCCTCCAACGTATCAGCCAGCTCCATCGCCGAATTTAGGGTAAGATCGGCTTTTTCCAGCAGCCGCTGGCGCACGTACACTGACCTGGTCCCCGTAACGAAGGCGTCTCTCACTAGGAGTTCTGCATGCTGCGCCGCCGTCAGCTCCTGGCAATTGCAGACCCGCACGAGTGTCCGTAGGGCCTGGACGAACTCAGCACTCGATTCCCCGGGGCGTTGTTGCCGTGTCGCTAAACGATGCCGAGCATAGACGCTGTTTATCGGCCGCAGGTATTGTCTTTTGAGTGCGTTCATTGCACCATCGTAGTTCGGCTGGTCTCTGATCAACGAATAGACCCGTGGACTGACCCTGGAGAGTAGAACTCTGCGCTTCGCTACGGGGTCGGTCGCTTTCATCTCCTCTAGATACGCTTCGAAGCAGGCCAGCCAGAGTTCGAAAGCGTTTCCAGCTTCAGGTGTTTGCGGATTGAGGTCTAATTTGTCTGGTCTCAGTGCCTGTTCCATGTTTTAAAATGTACAGCAAATAAAATTGAAGCACCTTCAATAATTCCAAAAGACTGAGGTTTGGTAAAATACTGAAAGGCTTTTATTTGCTGTACAATACGACCTTCACGGTGAGTGTCTGCCCCCGGATTGAGGGGGAGGGGCAAGGCAAACACCTTTATACAGGGCTCTGTGGGACCGTCAGCAGAGGGGCGTGTCCAGACAGTTAACCCAGTTACAACATATATACATGGTTTACCACAGATAGTCAGCTGTAAAGGCCGTGGGAGAGAGATAGTCAGCAGTAAAGACTGTAGGGGACAGATAGTCAGGAGTAAGGGCCGT
This sequence comes from Mobula birostris, assembly GCF_030028105.1. NCBI lineage: Eukaryota > Metazoa > Chordata > Chondrichthyes > Myliobatiformes > Myliobatidae > Mobula > Mobula birostris. The sequence goes on from NC_092376.1 coordinate 94,597,695, forward strand.
AGGGCATGGATAGTCAGTAGTAAAGGCCGTTGGGACGGATAGTCAGTTGTAAAAACTGTAGGGGACGGATAGTCAGTATTAAATGCCGTTGGGGACGGAGAGTCAGTAGTAAATTTGGTAGGAGAGAGATAGTCAATAATAAAGTCCGTAGGAGAGAGATAGTCAGTGGTAAAGGCCGCAGGGGACCTATTGTCAGTAGTAAAGACTGTAGCAGTTGGATAGTCAGTAGTAAATGCGGTAGGAGAGAGATAGTCAGCAGTAAAGGCTGTAGGGGACAGATAGTCAGTAGTAAAGGCCGTAGGGGAGAGATAGTCAGTAGTAAAGGCCGTAGGGGACGGATAGTCAGTAGCAAGGCCGAGGGCGAGAGATAGTCAGTAGTAAAGGCCGTAGGGGAGGGATAGTCAGTAGTAAAGCCGTTGGGACTGATAGTCAGTAGTAAAGGCCGTAGGGGAGAGATAGTCAGTAGTAAGGGTTGTTTGGTACGGGTAGTCAGTTGTAAAAGCCATAGGGTACAAGTAGTCAATATTAAAAGCCGTAGGGTATGGATAGTCAGTAGTAAAGGCTGTAGGGGATGGATAGTCAGTAGTAAAGGCTGTAGGGGATGGATAGTCAGTAGTAAAGGCCGTAGGGGATGGATAGTCAGTAGTAAAGGCTGTAGGGGAGAGATAGTCAGTAGTAAAGGCCGTAGGGGAGAGATAGTCAGTAGTAAAGGCCGTAGGGGAGGGATAGTCAGTAGTAAAGGCTGTAGGGGATGGATAGTCAGTAGTAAAGGCTGTAGGGGATGGATAGTCAGTAGTAAAGGCCGTAGGGGATGGATAGTCAGTAGTAAAGGCTGTAGGGGACAGATAGTCAGTAGTAAAGGCTGTAGGGGACGGATAGTCAGTAGTAAAGGCTGTAGGGGATGGATAGTCAGTAGTAAAGGCCGTAGGGGAGAGATAGTCAGTAGTAAAGGCCGTAGGGGAGAGATAGTCAGTAGTAAAGGCCGTAGGGGAGAGATAGTCAGTAGTAAAGGCTGTAGGGTACGGATAGTCAGTAGTAAAGGCCGTAGGGTATGGATAGTCAGTAGTAAAGGCCGTAGGGGATGGATAGTCAGTAGTAAAGGCTGTAGGGGACAGATAGTCAGTAGTAAAGGCCGTAGGGGATGGATAGTCAGTAGTAAAGGCTGTAGGGGACAGATAGTCAGTAGTAAAGGCTGTAGGGGATGGATAGTCAGTAGTAAAGGCTGTAGGGGATGGATAGTCAGTAGTAAAGGCCGTAGGGGAGAGATAGTCAGTAGTAAAGGCCGTAGGGGAGAGATAGTCAGTAGTAAAGGCCGTAGGGGAGAGATAGTCAGTAGTAAAGGCTGTAGGGTACGGATAGTCAGTAGTAAAGGCCGTAGGGGAGGGATAGTCAGTAGTAAAGGCCGTAGGGGAGAGATAGTCAGTAGTAAAGCCGTTGAGACTGATAGTCAGTAGTAAAGGCCGTTAGGAGAGGGATAGTCAGTAGTAAAGGCCGTAGGGGGGAGATCGTCAGTAGTAAAGGCTGTTTGGTACGGGTAGTCAGTTGTAAAAGCTGTAGGGTACGAATAGTCAGTAGTAAAGGCCGTAGGAGAGAGATAGTCGGTAGTAAGGGCCGCAGGGGACTGGTAGTCAGTAGTAAAGGCCGTTGGTGAGAGACAGTCAGTAGGAAAGACCATAGGGTACAGATAGTCAGTAGAAAAGGCCGTAGGGTTCAGATAGTCAGTAGTAAAGGCTGTAGGGGACAGATAGTCAGTAGTAAAGGCTGTAGGGGACGGATAGTCAGTAGTAAAGGCTGTAGGGGACTGAGATAGTTTGCACAAGGGGAAGTTCTCTTACTATGAAATAATGAGACTTAAGAAACAGTTCAGATCAGATTAACATTCTTTGTGTGAGTAATGTGTTAAAACGTCATGTAGATTGTGTGATGTTCTTTAGTGTATGTAACATTACGCAGTTGTTGTAAATTGTGTTGTGTAGTCATCACACTGTTTTTTAAAATATTGTGGATGTTGTGTTCCCTTACTGTGTCAAGTCAAGCTTCAAATGGTGCTGCCCACGGCAGTACTGATTGATCTTTATCCTGACCTCAACTACTCTCGTAAACAACCTTTTGACCCATTCGCTGAATACATGGCACAGATAATAAAAGCCTTTGGCAGCAATTAGCGGGATATTGGATGCTTTTTCAAAGCTGTTCTGGAGAGCTGGCAGCCCCTTGGGAACCATCCTCCACATTCTTTTGGCTAAAGCTCAACTGTAGTTTTCTCCTTACAACCACGATTAACCAGCCTAACAGCCTCCTGTACTTGGCCATGCCTTTACTATCTGTGTTTGAGTGGGAATTGACAGTCAGACACAGACTTGCATGTCAAGTCGAGTTTAATCTCATGTGCACAAACGTAGTGAGGTACAGGTACAATGGAAATTTGCTTGTTGCAGCACATCATATATGCAAGAGAGATTGCAGATGCTGGGAATCTAAGGTAATACAGGTGGCCCCTGTTTTCGGAACGTTCACTTTATGACACCTCGCTGTTACGAAAGACCTAAATTAGTTACTTGTTTTTGCTAACAGAAGGTGTTTTCACTATTACAAAAAAAGGCAGAGCGCCTAAAAAGGCAGAGCCTGCCGGAACAGCCAAGCTCTTCCCCCGGAAATGCATTCATAGAAACATAGAAAATAGGTGCAGGAGTAGGCCTTTCGGCCCTTCGAGCCTGCACCGTCATTCATTACGATCATGGCTGATCATCCAACTCAGAACCCTGCACCAGCCTTCCCTCCATACCCCCTGATCCCTTTAGCCACAAGGGCCATATCTAACTCCCTCTTAAATATAGCCAATGAACTGGCCTCAACTGTTTCCTGTGGCAGAGAATTCCACAGATTCACCACTCTCTGTGTGAAGAAGTTTTTTTAATCTCGGTCCTAAAAGGCTTCCCCTTTATCCTCAAACTGTGACCCCTCGTTCTGGACTTCCTCAACATCGGGAACAATCTTCCTGCATCTAGCCTGTCTAATCCCTTTAGAATTTTATACGTTTCAATCAGATCCTCCCTCAATCTTCTAAATTCCAGAGAGTATAAGCCTAGTAGATCCCGTCTTTCATCATATGAAATTTCTGCCATCCCAGGAATCAATCTGGTGAACCTTCTTTGTACTCCCTCTATAGCAAGAATGTCTTTCCTCAGATTAGGGAACCAAAACTGCACACAATACTCCAGGTGTGGTCTCACCAAGGCCTTGTACAACTGCAGTAGTACCTCCCTGCTCCTGTACTCAAATCCTCTCGCTATAAATGCCAGCATACCATTCGCCTTTTTCATCGCCTGCTGTACCTGCATGCCCACTTTCAATGACTGGTGTATAATGACACCCAGGTCTCGTTGCACTTCCCCTTTTCCTAATCGGCCACCATTCAGATAATAATCTGTTTTCCTATTTTTGCCACCAAAGTGGATAACCTCACATTTATCCACATTAAATTGCATCTGCCATGAATTTGCTCACTCACCTAACCTATCCAAGTCACCCTGCATCCTCTTAGCATCCTCCTCACAGCTAACACTGTCGCCCAGCTTCGTGTCATCCGCAGACTTGGAGATGCTGCATTTAATTCCCTCATCTAAGTCATTAATATATATTGTAAACAACTGGGGTCCCAGCACTGAGTCTTGCGGTACCCCACTAGTCACTACCTACCATTCTGAAAAGGTCCTGTTAGCTTCCTGTCTGCCAACCAATTCTCTATCCACATCAATACCATACCCCCAATACCGTGTGCTAAAAGTTTGCACACTAATCTCCTGTGTGGGACCTTGTCAAAAGCCTTTTGAAAATCCAAATATACCACATCCACTGGTTCTCCCCTATCCACTCTACTAGTTACATCTTCAAAAAATTCTATGAGATTCGTCAGACATGGTTTTCCTTTCACAAATCCATGCTGACTTTGTCCGATGATTTCACCACTTTCCAAATGTGCTGTTATCACATCTTTGATAACTGACTCTAGCATTCAGTTTGGAGAAAATCAAACAGCAGCTACCGATCGAGTAAATGAGGAAGGATACGGATTCGAAGGATGATGTGCTGGATGTGTGGTACGTGCTGCCTTTCGTTAACTTCCTCTTGATTGAGGAAGGGACTTTTGGCCCTTCTCTCACTGAGTCATGTGTAGTGGGGAGGGCTAGCTGTGGGCAGCCTGGGTTACAGCAGGACCCGGAAGGAAAAGAAGTGGGGCCCCGGACACGGGAAAGGGGGCTCTGAGTTGCAGTGGGGGCATGAGTGAGAAATTGAGAGAGGAGTCAGCAAGCAGAGCCGAGGTATCCCCAGTAGTGTCTAAGCCTTAAGGCTTTAGGTGATGGGGTATGAATGTCTCAAAGGATTAGGAAACTCCCAGATAGGTTGGCCTATGTAGCGCCCGTGAGACCAGGCGTAAGGTCCACTGTTTGGGGAGCAATGTCACTGTGTGTACCTGGATTGGGTTTTTGTATCTGCAGGAACAGTTGGCAAGTTATTTAGAAGTCATGAGGACATGACTAAATTTGGTGGGGGGAGAGTGTAAGGGTTTCTTCTTTTATGTTACTGCTAAGATGAATAAACTGGCTTCTCTGTACTGTTAACTGCTGAGACAGTGGTTCTTTATAGCAGTATGTATGGATTATAATTAGTGATAATGGGACGTATTCATTTGTTAACCAATTGGGATAGATGTTATTCTTTCTGTCTGTGTGAAAGCTGTTAGTTTGCGTGGGCTTTGGGAGAAGGCGCGAAGAGGTGGCTTGAGGAGACGGGTGCCAGGCCCATTGGGCCTGGTCTCGGGGTGGAAGCCCAGGGGTCGACGATGAGCGAAGGAGGATCAGCGAAAGGGAATCCGGGAACTCCAATGTTTGTGCACTGGACATGTTTATGAGATTATTGACGCCTTTTATTTGTTTTCCTTTTCTTTTGTCCTCTACTAACCCCATACTTAAATATAAAATCTTAATCATTTAACTGCACAGTGTGGACTGAATGTTATTTCGGAGTACTGATGTTACACAGGGGACACAACACGCAGCATCCACCCAAACTTGATTACCCAGTTTGGCGGGGCCGAAGGCTGCTCCCCCCAGACGGAAGCGAGCTGAGCGGGCCTGAGGCTTACCGGGGGCTGCATTGCCCTTTTCCTGTTCATTTATCTTAGCTTCATTCTTCAGCTCTTTATTTAGTTTGCTTCATATCTGAATGGTGGTTTGTACTTTAAAATAAATGATTGTTAAGAATTAAAACTGCCTGCTATTCTTAAACCCTAAGGATTGGAAAATAAACAGGCATCCAACAGTGTTTAAAGACCAACTGCACAGAGTACAGGACAGGTATGTTCCAGCAAGAAGAAAGGACAAGGAATGGCAAGGTAAAGGGAACTTTGGATGTCAAGAGAGGTGATGAATTTAGTCAAGAAGGAAAAGGAAAAGTAGCTTTTGAAGCTAGAATCAAACAGAGCCCTTAAAGATTGTAGGGAAGCCAAAAAAGAACTCAAGAAGGGAATTAGGAAAGCCAGGAAGGATCATGAAAGTCCTTGGCAAGTAAGATAAAGAGAACCCAAGTCATTCTGTACATGCAACAAGAGGAAGAGGATAACCAAGGCTAGCTGGCATTGCTTAAACACATGCTTTATCTCGATTTATTTTGTGCATTTGTTGGCAAGATGAGTTCTAAGGCATCGGAAAAGCCTAAAAGAGCTTGTAAGGGTGTTATACTTAGCATAAAGCTAGACATAATTAAGCATTTTGATCGTGGTGAATGAAGTAAGGACTTTGTTTACACATTGAACTACCACCATTTGCACTATTTATAAGCAGAGGAAAGAATTTTGAAAGTTGCCAATGTTACTGTTGGCTCTGCTCATAGCAAAGTAGTCTCTCTTAGTCGGCATCCAATAATGGACAAAATGGAAAGTCTATTGCTTGAGTGGATTGATGGGTGTACAAAGCGTGGTGTTCCATTAAGTTTTCTTATACTTACGGAGAAATCAGTCAGTCTTTTTAATAAGCTGAAACAGAAACTGGACGATGGTGATGAAAGTGTTTTAAAAGTGGAATTTAAAGGTAGTCACAGGTGGTTAGATCGATTTCTGAGGTGAGGTCAGCTTCATAGTTTAAGCAGTGGTCCCCAACCTCCGGGCTGCGGACTGATACATTGCCACGAAGAATGCAGTGGTGCAACGGTAGCCGGGACGCACCCAGCACATCTTTAAGAAAAAAGCCGAAATAAACAAGCTAATTAATTAGGTGCCGCCCGGCACGTAAATGTCGGCCCAGATCAGAGGCGATTGCCAATTGCATCAGGTGGTTATTCATATAAGCAAGTGTTTGACAAAACTGCAATTTATTGGAGTCTTCCCGATTCCAGTAAGTGAAACTACACTGTACATACATTATTTCTAATTTATAAAGGCTGTGTATTTTTATGTGTTATTTGGTATGATTTGGCAGCTTCATAGCTTAAAGGTTACTGGACAGAGTGTTTCTGCTGAGAGCGCGTGCGCCATGTTTCTGTTGAGAGGGCTTCTGCGACATCTTCGCTGCGCTAGACAGTGCTGCAGAAAAGTATTTCTACTTTATATAGGCTGTGTATTTATCATATCGTTCCTGCTTTTATTATATGTTACTGTTATTTTAGGTTTTATGTGTTATTTGGCATGATTTTGTAGGTTATTTTTTGGGTCTGGGAATACTCAAAAATTTTTCTCATATTAATAAATGGTAATTGCTTATTCACTTTACGACATTCTGGCTTACAAACCGTTCTATAGGAACACTCTACCTTCGGATGGCGGGGGAAACCTGCACACAAAAACTGCTGGAGGAACAGCATGACAGGCATATAAGTACTGATAACACTCAGAATATGAATTATACAGACAGTAGAGAGAAAAAACTGTGCAAAATAAGATATTAGTGCAAAAAGAACTACAATCATAATCCACAATAGTGCAAGAGGTGGCCTGTAGTGTCCCATTGCTGAGGTAGGATTAGAGTTGTGTAGGTCAGTTCAAAAAACCTGATGGTTGCGTGAAAGTAGCTGTTTTCCGAATCTGGTGGTGGGGAACTTCAGGCTTCTGTAGCCCCTGCCTGACAATCGCAGCAAGAAGAGGACATGACCCAGATGGTGGCAAATTTTTGATGATAGATGCTGCCACCTTGAAAGAGTGCCTAATGTATCACTAGAGGGGGAGGACAATATCCACAACTCTCTACAGCATGATAGCAGGCTCTTCCAGCCCACCATGTGACTAACCTGCTAACCTATGAATCTTAAGAACATGCAAGGAAATAGAGAACTAGAGGAAGCCCACACAGTCATAATGAGAAAGTACAGAGTCCACACAGTCAGCGACAGGGTCACTGTCATTGTAATAGGATTGTACTAAATGCTATGCTACCATGCTGCTCCAGTGACAATGGTGCCTCAACAATTCATGTGCATTGGAATTGCCATAGCAGGACATAGTACAACCAGTCAGGTTAACTTCAATAATACATCTGCAGAAATTTATTAGAGTGTTTAGTGATATTCAAAATCTCCTTAAGCTTCTAAGGAAGTAGTGGTGCTGGTATGGCTTCTTTTCAATTGCATCTACGTGTTGGCTCAGCACTAGTCATTTGATATGTTAATGTCCACAGTTTGAAACTGCTTATTCTCTCCACCTCTGATCCACCAAGAAGAACTGTATGCCATCTTCTGACTTCCCCCATTCAGATATCAATGATTAGCTTCTGGGCAACATGCACAAAATGTTGAGGAAGCTCAGCAGGTCAGGCAGCATCTATGGAGAGGAATAAAGAGTCAACATTTTGGGCCGAGAACCTTCACCAGGACTGGAAAGGAAGGGGGAAGAGAAGTAGCAATGCAAGCTAGAAGATGATAGGTGAAGCCAGGTGATTGGTGGAGGGGAGATGATAGGTGGAAAGGGTAAAAGGCTGGAGAAGAAGTAATCTGATAGGAGAGGAGAGTGAACCAAGGAAGAAAGGGAAGGAGGAAGGAGGTGATAGGCAAATGATAGCCTCCAACTACCTAGAAGGAATATGAGATAAAAATTGTGGCAGTAGAGGAGACTATGGACCAAAATGGAATGGGATTGGAATTGAAATGGTTGGTCACTGAGATATCCTGCTTTTTGCAGATGGAGTGAAGGTGCTTAGCAAAGCAGACCCCAATCTACACTGGGTGTCAACAATGTAGAGGAGACCTTATGGGGTTAGAAACATAGAAAACCTACAGCACAATACAGGCCCTTTGGCCCACAATGCTGTGCCGAACATGTATTTATTTTAGAAATTACCTAGGGTTACCGATAGCCCTCTATTTTTCAAAGCTCCATGTACCTATCCAGGAATCTCTTAAAAGACCCTATCGTATCTACCTCCATCACAGTCACCAGCAGCCCATTCCACGCACTCACCACTCTCTGCAAAAAAAAAACTTACCCCTGACATCTCCTCTGTACCTACTTCCAACCACCTTAAAACTGTGTCCTCTTGTGTTAGCCATTTCAGCCCTGGGAAAAAGCCTCCAACTATTTACACAATCAATGCATCTTATACACCTCTATCAGATCACCTCTCATCCTCCGCCGCTCCAAGGAGAAAAGGCTGAGTTCAGTCAACCTATTCTCATAAGGCATGCTCCCCAATCCAGACAACATCCTTGTAAATCTCCTCTGCACCCTTTCTATAGTTTCCACATCCTTCCTGTAGTGAGGTGACCAGAACTGAGAACAGTACTCCAAGTGGGGTCTGACCAGGGTCCTCTATAGCTGTAATATTACCTCTTGGCTCTTAAACTCAATCCCACAGTTGATGAAGGCCAATGCACTGTATGCCTTCTTAACCACAGAGTCAAACTGCGCAGCAGCTTTGAGCTTCCATGGACTCAGACCCCAAGATCTCTCTGATCTTCCACACTGCCAAGAGTCTTACCATTAATACTATATTCTGTCATCATATTTGACCTACCAAAATGAACCACTTCACACTTAACCATATAACAATTACAGCACAGAAACAGGCCATCTCGGCCCTTCTAGTCTGTGCCGAACTCTTATTCTCACCTAGTCCCACCGACCTGCACTCAGCCCATAACCCGCATTCCTTTTCTGTCCATATATCTATCCAATTTAACTTTAAACAACAACATCGAACCTGCCTCAACCACTTCTGCTGGAAGCTCGTTCCACACAGCTACCACTCTCTGAGTAAAGAAGTTCCCCCTCATGTTACCCCTAAACTTTTGCCCTTTAATGCTCAACTCATGTCCTCTTGTTTGAATCTCCCCCATTCTCAATGGAAAAAGCCTGTCCACATCAACTCTATCAATCCTCCTCATAATTTTAAACACCCCTATCAAGTCCCCCCTCAACCTTCTATGCTCCAAAGAATAAAGACCTAACTTGTTCAATCTTTCTCTGTAACTTAGGAGATGAAACCCAGGCAACATTTTAGTAAATCTCCTCTGTACTCTCTCAATTTTATTGATATCTTTCCTATAATTCGGTGACCAGAACTGTACACAATACTCCAAATTTGGCCTTACCAATGCCTTATACAATTTCAACATTACATCCCAACTCCTATACTCAATGCTCTGATTAATAAAGGCCAACATACCAAAAGCTTTCTTCACCACCCTATCCACATGAGGTTCCACCTGCAGGGAACTATGCACAATTATTCCTAGATCCCTACTTATCTTGGTTGAACTCCATCTGCCACTTCTCAGCCCAGTTTTACATCCTATCAATGTCCCACTGTAACCTCTGACAGCCCTCCACACTATCTACAACACCTCCAACCTTTGTGTCATCAGCAAATTTACTCACCCATCCCTCCACTTCCTTATCTAGGTCATTTATAAAAATCACAAAAAGTAAGGGTCCCAGGACAGATCCCTGAGGCACTCCACTGGTCACTGACCTCCATGCAGAATATGACCCGTCTACAACCACTCTTTACCTTCTGTGGGCAAACCAGTTCTGGATCCCATGCCTCCTTACTTTCTCAATAAGCCCTGCATGGGGTACCTTGTCAAATGTTTTGTTGAGAGTAAGGTTGTTATTAGAGCACCACTAAACTTAACTAGATGTTTTATCTCATTCCTGTACACTAACTAATCTCCACCCATTATTCAGCTAACAACAGTGGCTGGAAAACTTGTAGATTGTATTGAAGCTTTGTAAAAGTACACTAGAGCAGTGGGCTAAATGTGCAATCTTGAAGTGCATCTGTGTTGATGGTCAGTGAGAAGGAGATTCTGTTACTGATCGCTGTTAAATTTGTCCATGTTTTTTTCTCTTTTGTTAAGCCTTTGTTTCTCTGCTTGACTCCAACTTTAGCAGATGTACCCACAACTCCTGTCTTCCAGCCAATCCCCACAACCACCACCTTGAGGGCAACTTGGCGATAAATGCTGGCTTATCCTGTTCGATCGGAAAATAAAAATCAAAATCATTAAAGTATGATTTCCTTGACTAGCTTGAGCCAATTCCATTGGTGTGGCCTCAGTCCCATTCCTACTTGACCACTGTAGTCTGATATTCAGGGTTTCTTGTTTTTCAGACTTACTTGGCATCTTCATGCCATCTGACTGAACAGACCAGGTTAATGGAGATGAACACAACCCTTTCAAGCTGAGATTTAGTTCTCGCCCTTTCTCATTCCTCACCACACTTCCTCCTGTCCTGCTCCAACCCTCCAGCCCAAGGAAGATTGGGTGAAGAGTAGAAAACCTTTAACACAAAAGCTTGCTCATCCATCCACCAATTGATGCAGGGAGAATTGTTTACTAAAGTCAAACCAGGATCAAACAAAGATCAAACTGAGAGACTGCAGATGCCAAAATATGGAGCAACACACATTCTGCTGGGTCGAGCAAGGGAAAGGAATTATCAATAGTTCAGGTCAAAACCTTGCACTAGGGCAGAGACTTGAGTTTAACAAAGCCTTTAGATATCTGCCAGTCTATGACAACACACCAATGTGACAAGCAGATGAGCAGCGTATTCCCAGATAACTTCACTGTTATTTCATTTCTGGATTTCCAGCATCTGCAAAGTCAATGTGTTGCTGTTCTTTCAGCTGTAGTATCACACTCTCATTTCAAGTATGTGTGTAATCAGATACTGTATGTGTCATTTGTAATGTCATGAGATCATAAGACATAGGAGCAGCATTAGGCCATTTCACCCATTGAGTCTGCTCCACCATTCTATCAAGGCTGATTTATTTTACCTTTCAACTCCATTCTCCTGCCTTCTCCCCTTAACCTTTGGCACCCTTAATTATAAAGAACTTATCAACCTCTGTTTTAAATATACCCAAAGACTTAGCCTCCACAGCCATCTGTGACTATGATTTCCCCAGACTCACCATTCTCTGGCTAAAAAAATTCCTCCTTATTTCCATTCTAAAGACATGTCCTTCTATTCTGACTAAAGGATGTGGGTTGCAGCTCAGAGAAAGCAGCACATAACGTAACCTTACACATCAGCACAAGTCTGAGTGAGATACAAAACCATGGTTTCTCAGAGTATTGCATTCTACTCTTCAGTGGGGTGTATTCTCCCATCTCCCATGGATTAACATCATTAGATGATCTCATCACTATTTGAAGAGTCTTGAAGTGTGTATTTGACCTTTCGGTTTCATGAGATAAAAAGTGACTGTATTTTGAAAGTACCTTTCAGTCCCACCCCTTGCCTCAATCCCCATGCCTGAGACAGGACCAAGAAAAACTGACTCTCCCAGCAACAGATGAGGAGAGTCCTCTAAGGTCAGGAGATTTGTCCTTCAAGCCAAGATATTAAACCGATGATGTCTGTTGACTCAGTTTTCAGGAGACAATTTCAAGGCATATGGTACCCTGAATAATTGAATTGAATTAACTTTATTACTTACATCCCTCATATATATGAGGAGTAAAAATCTTTACATTACGTCTCCATCTAAATGTGCAATGTGCAATTTATAGTAATTTATAATGAATGGTATGTACAACAGGACAGTCAATATAACATAGAAATACAGTTGTGTCAACATGAATTAATCAGTCTGACGGCTTGGTGGAAGAGCTGTCCCGAAGCCTGTTGGTCCTGCCTTTTATGCTGTGGTACCATTTCCCAGATGGCAGCAGCTGGAACAGTTTGTGGCTGGGATGACTCAGGTCCCCAATGATCCTTTTCTCATACCTGTCTTTGTAAATGTCCTTAATAGTAGGAAGTTCACATCTACAGATGCGCTGGGCTGTCCGCACCATTCTCTGTAGAATCCTGTGATTGAGTACAGTTCCCATACCAGGCAGTGATGCAGCCAGACAGGATGTTCTCAATTGTGCTCCTGTAGAAAGCTCTTCTTCAACCTTCTGAGGTGAAAGAGGCGCTGTTGTGCCTTTTTCACCACACAGCTGGTGTGTACGGACCACATGAGGTGCTTGGTGATGTTTATGCCAAGGAACTTGAAGCTGTTCCCCTCTCAACCCTAGATCCATTGATGTCAACGGGTTAGCCTGTCTCCATTCCTCCTGTAGTCCACAACCAGCTCCTTTGTTTTTGCGACATTGAGGGAGTGATTGTTTTCTTGACACCACTGTGTCAGGGTGATGACTTCTTCTCTGTAGGCTGCCATATTATTATTTGAAACTAGTGTAGTGTCATCAGCAAATTTGATTAACAGATTGGAGCTGTGGGTGGCGACACAGTCACAGGAATACGGAGGGTATAATTATCCATAGACATCCTGGAAACATTAGCCCAAAGCTGGTCAAATTGGAGAAGGAGCATCTGAGTGGCATTGAGAGCATCGAGGCTATGCAGCATGGAGTCATACAGCACAGGAACAGGGCCTTTGGCCCATCATCTTCCCTACCAACCAACATCCCCAACTAAGTTAGTCACATTTGTCCCTGTTTGATCCATGTCCCTCTAAATCCATGTAAGTGTTATCATTGTACCACCTCCACTGTTGGCTCATTCCATGCACTCACTTTGCTGTGCAGGAACTGGCCCCTCAGGTCCTCTCTCACTTTAAACCTTGGCCCTCTAGTTCTTGATTTCACAACCTTGGGTAAGACACTCCATACCTTATCCACACTCATGATTTAATACCTTTGTACAAGATCATCGAATCTCCTACAATCCAATGACAAATTCCTCCTCTGTCAAACCTCTCTTCATAATCCAGGCCTTCAAGTAATGGCAACATACTGTTAAATCTCCACTGCATATTTCTAGCTGAATGATATCTTTCCCATAACAGGGTTACCAAAACTAAACATAATCTTCCAAATGTGGCCTCACCAGCATTTTGTACAACTTCAGTATAACATCATAACTTCCATTCTCAATACCCTGAATGATGAAGGCCACCATGCTAAATGCCTTCTTCAACACCTTGTCAACCTGTGACACCACTCTTAGGGAACTGGAAAAGTGCTTTTTTCAGTAGTGGAAGCAGTGCACTATATCTAAGCTACACACCTGCTTCACCAGTATCTCATGCCTTTCTGTGGGAGAGTCAGATGTTCCCACATTTGCCTCTTCTGCCATCTGACCCTCCATCATGAAGAACTCTCAAAGGGAAGATTTGCCTCAAGTATAAAAGCTAAGATCTGAACTCTCCTACAAAGGAGGGGAGGAGAAGATGGCGGCGCGACGCAGCGCATGCGACCGCTCTGAAATGATATCGTATTTGTTAAGTAGGGGCCGTGCACAATCCTGATTTGATGGAGACTGGCGTGAGGAGCACAGAGGAACATCTGGAGAAACTTCTGAAATGCCTGCTTTGCTGCTGCTGCTACTGTACGATCGAGAATCTCCAGAGGGGAAGGCCCCAAATCCTCAGCTTTGCCTATTGCCTGTTGCCGGGGCCGGGATCGAAGCACTCGGCAGAGATGGCGCTCGGTGTCGGACGGACTCAAGAGTCGGCTGTGGTTGAGTGCTTCCAGGGTGCTGCATCGGCAAGTTTGTGGCGCTGGAGGTTCATGGCAGGGAGAGTTTTTTTTTCTTCCTTCTACTGTCTGCATGAGATGATGGGACTTTCGAGAGACTTTGAGACTTTTTTTTACCGTGCCCATGGTCTGTTCTTTATCAAATTACAGTATTGCTTTGCACTGTTGTAACTATATGTTATAATTATGTGGTTTTTGTCAGTTTTCAGTCTTGATTTGTCTTGTGTTTCTGTGATATCATTCTGGAGGAACATTGTATCATTTCTTAATGCATGCATTACTAAATGACAATAAAAGAGGACTGCATGTCCTCATAATCTAGTATTACCTTGATGAGTATATGTTGGTTGCCATATCTCCTACCGTATAAACCTCAGCCCACTTGTTAATATTTCACAGACCATCATTGTGAGTGGATAATTAATAAAGCAAGGACCTTTGGTTCTACAGAAATCACCAGTTCATTGGAAATCCAGAGTCCAATGCTATTTTGGGGAAGTTTCACTATTAATAAGTCACGCATCAGTAGAATATAGTTTCCTAGATCAGGTGACCCACAACCCCTGATGTGACAATTGCTTTCTGCTTCAGCTGAAAGAGAAATGAACCATGCCAAACAAGTAAGACCCCAGTTCTCAAAAAGAGTCACCTGTTTCTTTCATATTTAATGGATTGAATGAACACCAGGCTTGCTGTTTTCAGTGCATTTCTAAGAGCTCTTGCCTTTCCTAAAGCTCCAGGGATCAAAAACAAGGGCCCCAGGTGGCTGTTTTCCCTGCTCCGACACAAACTGCCTGCACTGTTTGCAGGCACTCAGAGTGAATGTTGAGATGATGTGGGGACTGCTTGAACATCGATTGGGAAGGAACTGGTACCTAGTGGGTTGTTATGCACTGAGTGAACTCATTTCGGGACATCCTGCCCCTTGCTTTTGCATAGGCACCACCACTTCTGAGTGGCTTATTCCCAGAGTTTCTCTCAAGTAAACTCTGCTCACCAATTGGACTCTTGGTCACCTGGTTGGGCAATTATTGGTTGCCAATCAAATGGCCATTTGTCAGACCCTGACACCTTGATAATGAGTACAGATGAAAACCAGCAGAGCTTTTAATGCACTTTAGATTGTTTTGTATGCCAATACCACATTGTGTGTAGATGACTAACTCCTTGAAAGTCCAAGACAACACTAGAAGTAAGATGGACAAGTCAATTTGCAGGTCAGAGTGAAGATATCAGTGAGGGAATATCCCTCCACTCCGCCTGCCTTACTTAACTGCTACTGAGGATATCCCTTCAATCTAACCCTGAGGGAAAACAGGTGCCAGGAACACATTGCAAAACAACTTGGTAGCAGGCCATAGCAATGTAACACTCCACACTGCAGTACTGCATTGCTGAATCCTTCCAAACTGTGACTCTGCATTGCACCAAACTGCAGTGTTGCATCACCACAGAATACAACATTCCAAACTGTCATACAACATTGCTGTAAACAGCAGTACTGCATTACTCCAAGCTACAGCACTGCTCTGCTTCAATCTGCATTGATGAATCAGTCCAAACTGTGGTGTGGCAGCACTTCAAATCATGGCGCTTCATTGCTCAAGAACATGGTGCTACATCGCTTAGCAGTGGAAGGAATGGAATAATCAATGCAAAGCTTCCCCGACATCTGACCTGGACTGTCTCAGTTGGATTTAACTGTCAGCAGATGAAGCCTTCCTCTGGGACACAGCCTAGCCTCTCTAGCTCATTCTCCTCTCTGCTTTCCAGGCTCACAGGGATGGCATTATACTTACAGCTGCTCCCTTCCCTTGAGCCATCAGTCAAACAGTCAAGAGAAAGGGACGATGGCTGTGCTCTAGAGGGGGTGGAGAGGAGGAGCTGAGGTCAAACAGGCGACCTGCCCTGCTTGGATTAACTGTTGTCTGTCCATGATGTATAGCACTGAAGGAAAGCTTTCAGTCCATTATAGCTGTGCTAGCCCTCCAGCTCTCTAAGCCCAGCTTTCCTATTCTCGGACTCCTATTCTTTCCAATTTTTCTTCCCAAGCTCTTTTACTTGCTCAGGATTTCCTCACAACAAAGAAGGAGGCCTTTCAGCCCATTGAGTCGACGCCCAATCACTGATCACTGCAATTCCAAACAGATTTTCCCTGTATCCTATTCTCCTTGCATCAATTTCTCCCACTCCACCCTCTCCACCCTCTTCCCACATACCACAACTTACCTACCAACTCACTGCCTCTGGGCTGTGGTGGGAGGAAACTAGAGTACTCAGGGGAAACCTATCCAGTCACGGTGGTAATACACAAACTCCATCTCATCGGCTCTCAAGATCAGGATTGAACTAGGCTCTCTGGATCTGTGAGGCAACAACTCAACCAGTTCTGCAACCATGTTCCTCTCATCTAGACTTAGGCCAAGAAATGCGATGTGTGTGTGAGAGAGACTGGGCAAGGAGTGTGTGCATTGGTGTGGGTTTAAGGCAATACTATAGAGACTCTGTGAACATTATGGAGACCCTGCTTTAATAGTGCCCAGAGGTGCATGGACCATCAGTTCTGTGTGCTGGGATGGGTGGGTTTAGTAGGTTGAACAATGGGCACTTCTTCATCCTTCAATGCCATCAAACAACTTCTGAAAGCTGAAAGCAAGGTTGTGCTGGTGACTGTGGGTTTGGCACCCACCCCTCCCATCCTTTGGTAGTAGGTAGTGTGCAGAATCTGCTTCTTTTCCCTGATGGCTCCCCAGGCAGGGGGCAGTTGAGGTTAGAAAGGCTTGCAAAGTTATAGTGGTAAGAAACTCCACAGGCACTGTAGAATTCAGGAGTCTTTCTGATTACAGAATCAGAAGACAACCATGAGTGCACAGAAAGGCCATTCACCTACTTTATCCATGCTGATACAGCTGGGGCTAGATTTCCAGTGCTATTTCATATAGCCCAGGAACTGTTACTCTCTAAATTAGTCCCGGGAGAAGTAGAAGTCCGGGCAGAGGACAGGGAGACTGGAAAAGAGACTCAGTCTGATCAAATGCAGAGCTTATTATGTGCAGTTGGTTCAAAGGGAGCTTTGAGTGATCACATCATAACACTCACTGTTCCACCATTATTCACTGGGGAAGAAAGATTCCCCCAACTCTGCATTCCTTAGTGCCCCCTGGCCTGGCTCCCACAGCAGATATTCCCTTTTCCACTTTTATCATGGCAATCACACATATCCACACACACACACCACACACACACACACACACACACACACACATCACACACACACCACACACACCACAAACACACACACACCACAAACACACACCACACACACAGAAACCACACACACACACCACACAAACACCACGCCCACAGACCACACCAACACACCCACACCACACACACACACACACACACACCACACAACACACACACCACACACAAACAACACATACAACACACACACCACAAACAAACCACACACACACCAGACAAACACACCACCCACACACACCACACACACAGAACACACACACCACACACACACACACAATGCACAAACATACACACACCACAGGCAAACACCACACAGACTCCACACACACACACCTACACACACACAGACTACAGCCACACACCACAGGCAAACACTAGAAACACACCACACACACCACTGACACAGACCACACCCACACACCACAGAAACACACCACACACTACACACACACACACCCACACACACACAGACCACACCCACACACCACAGGTAAACACTACAAACACACCACACACACCACACCCACAGACCACACCCACCACACACACACCACACCCACCCACACACCACACACACACCCACACACACACACACACCACACACCACACACACAGACTACATCCACACACCACAGGCAAACACTAGAAACACACCACACACACAGACCACACCCACCACAAACACCACACCCACCACACACCACACCCACCCACACCACACACACACACACACAACACACACACACTGCACACACACACACACATCACACACACAGAAACTATAAACACACACCACATACACCACACAAACACCATGCCCACGGACCACACCCAGCACACCCACACCACACACACACACACACACACACACACACACACACACACACACACACACACACACACACACACACACAGACACACCACACACAACACACACACCACACACAAACAACACATACAACACACACACACACCACAAACAAACCGCACACACACCACACAAACACACCACCCACACACACCACACACACAGAACACACACACCACACACACACACAATGCACAAACATACACACACCACAAACAAACAACACACACACCCACCACACAAACACACCACCCACACACACACACACACCATACACACACCCAAACACCACACAGACACAACACGCACTCCACACACACACACCTACACACACACAACACACACACAGACTACAGCCACACACCACAGGCAAACACTAGAAACACACCACACACACCACTGACACAGACCACACCCACACACCACAGACAAACACCACAGAAACACACCACACTATACACACACACACACACACACACACACACACACACACACACACCACAGGTAAACACTACAAACACACCACACACACCACACCCACAGACCACACCCACCACAAACACCACACCCACCACACACACACCACACACACACACACACACACAAGTACACACCACACACATACAGCACATACACATAGCACACACGCACTACACACACCATACACGCCATATACACACATCACACACACACAACAGACAGGCAGACACAATCACCCACAGACCACACCACACATACCACAGACACATGCCACACACACACACCACACACACACACACACACACACCCCACACACAGAGACACACACACACACACCACAGACAGACAGACAGACAGACACACACACACACAACCACACACACACAGCACACACCACACATACACCACAGACAAACACACTTTCATTCTAGAGTGCTCTCACTCCACTCATCTGCCAGGATCTGTCTGAGTGAGTTCTCTGCTTCACTTACTATAAAATGAGGGAGTCTGGTATTCCCTGACCAATAACTGGAACTACTGGTCATTCATGTCACAAGTCCCTTTTCAGTAGTATTAAGAATGCAGTGACTCTACAGACCAGTGTGGTCTACGGCTGAGCAGCAGATGAAGTCACCCTCAAGTAGGGAGGACACCCACAGTACAGTCAGCTGCCTCTTTCTGACCTATGGATGGTCATCCCAGTGTAGACTGTGGCTGAGGACAGACATGTAGCACACAGTGCTCATAGCAGATTTAAGAAGTGACCCCCCCCCCCGTTGAGTTGTCCCTCAGATCAGAATGGATCACTTTATCAATTCCAGCTCTCTCACCCTTGCATGAATAGAGACCTATGCTGCATTCCCCCACTGCAGCCACTCCAAATTGCAAAGCACTGACACATGAATTCATCCCAGCTACTTGAACTGCTGCCCTCTTGAATTAACAACGGTTCCAAGTTGTAGGCTAGGGAGGATGAAGTACAAGGCAAGGCCCAATCATGGCTGATTATTGACTGAGGGAGGAGCTGGAGGTGGGTCCAAGGTGTCAACTGGTGAACTGACTGGTATCGGGAGCTGAGGTGCAGGTTGACAGAAAAAGTAACGAGGTTAAGGGAAGGCATATGGAATGATGCAGGGGCATTAGGGATGAGGCAAGGGCATTGGAGATTAGTTGTCCATTGTAATATGTATTTTACATCCTGGCTACTGTTCAGAGGTCTGTATATATAACTCCCATCAGGTTCTTTTTAGCCTTGCAGTTTTCTAACTCTACTAAAAGGACTCTACACCTTCTGATTATATGTCATCCCTTTTTAAAGATTGAATTTCCTTTTTTACCAACAGAGCCACCTGAACCTCTGCCTACCTGCCTGTCCTTTTGAAACAGGGTGTATCCATGACTGTTATGTTCCCAACTATAATCTCTTTCAGCCATGACTCAGTGATGTCCGCAACGTCATACCTGCCAATCTCCAACTGCTCTACAAGATCATCTACCTTATTCCATACACTGCATGCATTTAGATATAACATCATCAATCCTGTATTGATCACCTTTTTGATTTTGTCCCTTTGTTACACTACAACTCATCCCACTGACTGAATATCTTAATTTTCAGCAGCCTGGTCTGGTGTACTAATTCTGCAATGGAGTAACACAGGATAAAAGGTGAAGGCAGACCTAAAGCAAATGTTCTGAATAAAGTGGAAAGTTTTCTTGGCTAAAGTCATCATTACACATCAACGGGATGGGACTGAAGGTGAATTTGTACAGAGGAACACACCCTGCTCTGCCTCCTTACAGTCATTCTGGAGATGATCGGTGTATAGTTCCATGCATTTCTGAGCTGTCCATGTACCAAGGAGACCAGGTTACTGCACCTTTCTGATGGCATTCTCTTCTCTGACTTCCTTGCTCTGTTAGCCCCTCATGTGATTTCAACTGGCTGCCATTTGTGCATGCCAGAGATGTTACTGACTGGAAGAATTTTCCTATATCTGTGTAGATACTGGTCAAAGATATTCCACAACACAAGTTATCTACTCGTTATTTCACTGTAGGCTTGGGAGCTGGTAAGATGCTACATTACACAGTGTCTGCCCTTTGGGTGAACTTCATTGGCTGTGGAGTACGTTAGGATAGCCTACAGTTCTTGCCTTCTTTACTATGTTACAGTTCTCCTGACCTGATGTGACCGTCTCCTGCGATTTGTTTGTTTGCCAGAGGAGAAATGGTGAGGCAAGTGGATGAGGACAGAAGGGTCACAGAATGAATGGGATACCTGCCACACTGCAGCTCATCCTTCTAACTTCACTGGGTTTTGGTACATCTGTGGCTGCTGTTCCTTCTGAAGAAATTCTGAGTGTGATTAAGGAGCCACTTTCATTGATTTAACTACATTTCCCATCATTGATATACAGACCCAGTCCTTCACAACTCTTCATATTGTCATGTTCTGTATTGTTTAAAGTTAATTATTTCTGCTGGGTCCAATGCGTCTCTTAAGTTCTCTGCATTGTCTAAGCTTTCTAAAGCTCACTCAACCTCTCAAGACTTAAAAGATCTAATTTTCATTTGGTTTATTTTGTTAACAACTCACAGTTGCACTGTGTTTATTGCATTAATAGAATGTTCCAAGACGTCAGACAAAGTCTGGCAGGGGAAATCATGAAGTAATATGGGCAACAGGGAGATCTTAATGGTCTCAGAGAGCTGGACGGTGTAGGGAGGCAATTGCAGAGATGAGGGCCTGGCGACTGAGGGTGGGATTATATAGATTGGGGCTGCACTGGGACAGAGAGTACGGGAGTATTGGTCCATTGGGATAGGTACAGGTGGGAGTTAGGGTGAGGGGTGAGGAGACATGAACATCAGGTATTGGGGGCGGGGGCGTTTAGGCATTTTCAAAACTATGACTGTGCTGAAGGATAACAATAGATAGTTAAATAAAATGTAAATTCTACAATTCCCTTGATGAGCAGCTGTTTTAATCATGAGCCTCATTCTCCCCAGCTCTCACTTGAACCCTCTCTGGTTCATTCTGGTTTGACAGAAGAAGATCTGTTCTATCTGTTTATACTATAAGGAGTCTGACTCACAAGAGCCCTAAGTCTATAGATCAATCCTGGCTAAGCAGTTTTTGTTTAAATGAAAGCAGAGCGAGTTACTGGGTAGAGGACAGTAATGGTAAAGGATTAAAGATGAGAGTTACAACTGCACACAACCTTCTCACCAGTGTATTACCGAGCCAATGTTTTCCTCAGCTGTGTGCCAGACTCCTTGAACTAAATTCCAGCCACACAAGTCTGACAGATGTCTATCAAAATAAGTATCTCAGGATTTTGGTATCATCAAATCATTTTGGAAAGCCATGCTGGAACAAAAAGCATGAATTGGAAGTGTTGAAACTGTTGCCCTGAGCCATTATTTAAACTGCAAACACCAATGAAGGCCCTTCACACAGGAGCTGTACTCTTCTGGAAGCTGTCTGATTGTGAGAGGCTTTGCCAGAACAATCTAGGAGATGAGCCATGGGGCTGCAACCATCACTGTGCAGCCACCAGAGTTCTGAAAAGTTTCAACGCTGCACTCATCACATGACCAACCCTCTCTGCCTTAAACAGATGCTCTGCAAGATGATTAAAATACATTGCATTTCAAACAGCAAGCGGATTTATAATAGACTATGTAGGTCATGGATTAGACACTGACCTTTCACTCTTGGGCCCTCGTGTCAAATCTAGCACAGTTTCACTAATGGAAACCTACTCTGCATGATAGTTTTGTGGCTCAAAATCTGAAATGGTCTTTCTAGTTGTTATTGGTACTTTTGAAATCCAAATACAGCAACAGCCCTGCCTTGGCACTAACTGCACACTCACTCAGAAAACCCACACGCAAAAATACATTTCATCAGTCTTTTAGGGAGTATTCTTCAGAATACATGTTCATTCAGAATGAGGGTGCATTCCCTGACTCTAATCCAGGCTTCACCTGTCCTGGCAGTGTTTGGAGAGTTGTTTTATGTGAAGCTAATTTACATACAGATTTCCTCTGGATTCACTCTGTAATGTAGCTGTCCTGGGAGGGTGTGAAAAGATGTTGTAGAAGGAACATCATTCTACATGTAACCCCTATTGCCTAGGCGCCTGGGAGTGTATTAAGAGTTGATGTAGATAGTGCTTTACTCTTCATCTAACCCCTGTAAACCCAGCTGTATGAGAGCGTAAAGCTGCTTAATTTCATATCTAATTCATTCTGTAAATGCACCGGGAGTGTCTGAAAAGACAGGCTTTATCAGCTACTGAAGATTAAAGGCAGTCAACAAGTCAGCACAATCGGCAATGACATTCGTGGAATTCAACTATGATAATTTCCCTGAGTGCTACTTTGGTCCTGTGTGCCTTTCCTTTTACAGATGAAAGATGAGGTGTGATGGATGAAACTCTAAACTCAGGCTAATGTGGATTATTGCAGGGTGCTGGGGCAGTTTAGGTAAATGTTTCAGTGAAGTTCTACGTGTTCCAAGGGCAGCTAACTCTAGAGAACAAACATGCAGGCAATCTCCCTGCACTGGCTGGGACAAGTCACCCTTTATTTTGTCTAGGTGCTGACTGGGTGTGATAGTTTGTTGATGTTGTTCAATAGAAGTGAGCACTGTTTATGATGCAGGTTGGCACAGAGAAGCACCAGAAGACAGCATTGGTGAGAGAGTGATATATTTAATACAGTGTGATACGGTGAGGGTCTGGGAGTAACCTACAGCTGGTGACCCCTTGGTATGGAGTCCCATGATATGGTGTTTCACATAACTATATCACCTCCTGTACCTACTCTCTCCTGGCCAAATCTCGCATGATAAAACCAGCTCAGAACCTTACTAGAAGGATGTGGTAGTAATAGGAAGAGTGCAGAAGAGATTCACCAGGTTTTTCTGTGGAATGAAGGGTCAAAGTTATCAGGCGAGATCGGATAGTCTGGGTTTATTCTGACTGGAATGTAGGAAGTGGAGGGATGATCTTATAGATATAAAACTAAGTGTGGTATAGGTAGGATGCATAGTGAGGCTTTTCCAAGTGCAGGGGGTCAAAAACTAGTCAGCACAGGTTTAAGGTAAGAAGGGCAGACATTTAAAGGAGATTGGAGGAGTAAATATTTCACACAGATTGTGGTGGTTATCTGGAAAGCAGCCAGAGGGAGGAGTGCAGGCAGGTACAATTGCAACATTGGACAGGTATTTAGATAGGAAAGTAGCAGAGGGATGTGGGATAATATATGCAAATTCGATTAGTGTAATGAGGCATCCAGGTCAGAATAAACAAGGAGGGTTAAGGGGACAATTTCACTGCGATTCTATGACTCTTTCATGCCTAATGCTACCTTATATTCCTTCTCTGCTCCTATCTACCGAAGCAAGCTAGATTTGGATATCTAGGACAAAGTGAGAACCACATAACCCAGTGTCACCAAAGAATGTGTCATGGAGCCAATGTCTGATCTTTCTGTTCTCATCCATTCCGGACAGTGGGTGCTGGTACTGGGGCAAGATTATGCCCCTAACACCAAACACTCTGGCTCATTCACGTCCCTGGCCAATGGGCTATTCAACAGTATGAGGCCTCACTCGTAGAAAGGAGTGGAAAGAAAAGGCAACATGTCATTGGAAGGTGGAATATGCTCAAGGGGGTAAATGACTTGTCCCTGTAGCCAAACTCAATCTAATTTACTGAATTTTCATCGGGAGCCAGTAAGACACAATGCTGTAGTGGTTAGCAGAACACTTTACATTACCAGTGGCACGAGTTCAATTCCTGCTACTGCCAGTAAGGAGTTTCTACTTCCTCCCTGTTACTGTGTGGGTTTCCTCCTGCTGCTTCAGTATCCTCCCACAGTCCAAAGATGTACTAGTTGGTAGGTTAATTGGACATTGTAAACTGTCCCATGATTAAATTTGGGGGATTGCTGGGTGGTGTGGCTTGAAGTGTCAAAAGGTCCGATTCTGCTCTGTATTTCAATAAATATATAAAAAACTTGGAGAAGTAATTCTGTCTGATTCTCCTGCTTCACATCCCAGGAGCACCCAATCTCCATGGCACTCTGCCTCTTCATGAGCTGTTGTTCTGGCTGTATCTGTAACTGAGCAAAACCCCGCACAGCAGTACACCAAAGTGACCTGCTTTGCAGCTGCTTTCTTGATGAAAGCCGGAGAGGATATTTGCAACATCTCACATGTCCCAAGCTGATGTTACAAAGCTTGGACACTTGCCAATTAACAAGTTACAGCTGTGTTTTACAGAAAAAAAATTGCACTCAATTTGTCAAAATGATTTAAAAATTACTCCTCAGCCAGTTGAGCTGAGGTTGTTTGTGCATTGAGGCTGGAGCTAGGTTCTCCCAGGGACTGTGGTCACTCACAGCATTGCAGCACTGGACAACTTTCAGGATCAACACAGGGGGCTGGGTAGGGAAACAGGAGCTACTGGGTATGGAGGGTGCAGGACATCCCAAGGATCTTCACACTGTGGTCACACATCATTAGAAATCACGGAGTTGACCAGAACACTGAAGAGGTAGGTGGAGGAGGAAGAATGAAGAGGGAAAGTGAGGAGTAGAGGATAGGAGTGAGGAGGGTAACGGGCATGGATCTAAGGAAGTAAAAGTGATGGAGGGTGAATGGGGAGTGAGAAGAAGAGTGGAGAGGGGAATGAAGAGAAATGTGAGGGAGAGTGAAAGCGAGAATGAGGAGCACAACAAGAGGGAGAATGAGGAGGAGAGTGAGGGGAATGAGTAGAAGAGTACAGAAGGAAATGAGGAGGAGAGTGAGGAGGGATTGAAGAAGCATGTGTGGAGGAGAATGAAAGTGGGAGAAAAGTGAGGAGTGAGTTAGAGAATGAGTGGAAATTGGGAAGGGAAAGTGAAGAGGAGAATGAGGGAGAGAATGAGAAGGAGAGTGAGGGGAGAATGAAGAGGAGTGTGAGGAGGAGAGTGAGGCATGAATGAAGAAGGAGAGTGAGGAGGAGAGTAAGGGGGATTGAGGAGGAGAGTGAGGGTGTAAGTGAGGAGACCAAGGAGGAGGAGGGGTAATGAGGAGGAGAGTAAGAGGGGTATGTGAGGGGGAGAATGAGGAAGGTGAGGAGGAGAGTGAGGAGGGAGAATGAGATGAGAAGGAGACCAAGGAGGAGAGGGGGAAAGTTAGGAGGGACAGTGAGGAAGAGAGTGGGTGGGAGTGATTATTACAGTGAGGGGATAGTGAAGAGGAGAGGGAGGAGGAGAGTGAGTTGGAGAATGAGGGGGAAATAAGGAGGAGTGAGGAGGAGAGTAAGTGGGAGCGTAAGGTGAGGAGGAGAATGAGGAAATGAGGAGAAGCATGCAGAGGGGAATGAGATGAAGAGTGAGCAGGGTAGTGAGGAAGGGAGTGAGGAAGCAAGTGAGGAAAATGAAGATGGGAGTGAAGAGAGGTGTGAGGAGGAGAGTGAAGAGGGTGTGTGGAGGGGAGAATGAGTGGAAGAATGAAGGGAAGAGTGAGGGGTAGAGTAAGGATGAGAGTAAGGTGGATAGAGAGGAGGAATGAGAGGGAATTAAGAAGAGGGAAAATGAGGAAGGGTGTGAGAAAAAGTGTGAGGAAGGAGAGTGATGGGGAGAATGAGGAGCAGAGTGAAGGGAGAAATAAGGAAGGAAGTGAAGAGACATGTGAGGAGGAGAATGAAGATGGGAATGAAGATCAGAGCCAGAAGGAGTGAGGAAGGAGTGTAAGATAGAGAGTGAGGGGGACTGTGAGGAGGATAGTGAGGGGTGTGTGTGGAAGATAGTGAGGAGGAGTGATGAGGAGAGTGAGGATAGCGAGGGGAAATGACAGGGAGAATGAGGAAGAGAGTGAGAGGAAGGCAAGAGGGAGAGTGAGGGAGAATGAGGAGGAACAAGAGGAGGAGTGTGAGGTGGTTAATGAGGAGGAGATTGAGGGGAGAATAAGGAGGAAGTTGAGAAGGAACATACGAGGAGAGTGAGGTGGAGAATGAGGAGAAGAGCCTAGATGGAAATGAGGGGAGAGTGAAGAGAGAAGGAGTGTCAGGGAGGGAATGAGGAGGAGACTGACACGGAGAGTGAGGAGGACAGTGATGAGGGAGAGTGAGACATCAAGAAGGAGACTGGAGGAGAAGGGGAGAATGAGCAAGAGAGTGAGGTGAGAGTGATGCTTAGAGTGAGGGGGAGAGTGAGGAGGAGAATGAGGGGAATACGAAGAGGAGAATGAGGAGGAGAGTAAGGACGGTTGAGAAGGAGAGTGAAGATGACAATGTGGGGTAGAGTGTGGAGGAGAGTGAGGAGAGAAGTGAGGATTCATCTGAGGAGGCCGGGGTGAATGAGGAAGAGAGTGTAGAGCAATGAGGGGGAGACTGAGGAGGAGAGAGAGGAGGGAATGTGCAAATGAGGATGACTGAGTGAGGGAGTAAGGATGAGAGTGAGAATGAGAATAAGGGGGATTAGGAGGAGAGTGAGGGGGAGTGGGGAGTAGAGTTGTGGGGAAAATGAGGATGGCGAGAGGGAAAATGAGAAGACTGAAGGGGAGAGTGAGGAGGGCAATGTGGGAGAGAGAGTGGAAGAGAGTGAGGTGGAGAGTGAGGGTAAAATGAGAGGGAAAGCGAGGAGGAGAGTGAGGAGGAGAGTGAGGGGGAGAGTGGGGAGGAGACTTATGAGGAGAATGAGGATTAGAGTGAGGAGGTGAGGGGGAGAGTGAGAGGGACAATATGGAGGGGAGTGGGAAGGGAACTGAGGGATGAGAGTGAAGGAGTGACAATATGGAGGAGAGTGAGGAGGAGAACGGGGAGGATAGTGAGAAGCAGTGTGTAAAGGGACATGAGGATGAGAGTGAGGAGTTGAATGAGGAAGGAAGTGAAGAAGCAAGTTAGAAGAAATATGGTGGGGGTGAAGAGAAGAGTGAGTTGGAGAGTGAGAGAGTGAATGAGGACAGTGAAGTGGAGAGTGATGAGCAGAGTGAGGGGAGATTGAGTGGCATATTGAGGAGTGAGGAGGAGAGTGAGAAGGAGTGTGCAGAGTATAGTGAGGGGAAAATGTAGAGGTAGAGTGAGGAGGGAAATTGTGCAGGAGAAAGAAGGGGAGAATGAGTGGGAAAGTGAGAAGGAGAGTGAGTGGGTGATTGGGGAGAAGAGTGAGAAGGAGAGAGAGGAGGAAAGTGTGGAGGATATTGGGGAGGGAGAATGAGATAAATTGAGGCAAATTATGTGGTGGGAGAATGAGGAGAGAAAGTGAGGAGGAGAGTGAGAGTACAGTGCAGAGGGAAATGAGGAGAAGAGTGTGGAGCTGAGTGAGGAAGGGATGAAGAAACAAGTGAGGAGGAGAATGAAGACGCGTGATTGGAGTGAGGAGGGAGTGTAAGATGGAGAGTGAGGGGAGTGAGAGAGTGAAGAGGTCACTGCAGGGAGAATGAGGAAGAGACAGAGAGGGTGAAAGAGGAGGGAAAATGGGGAGGAGATTGAGGTAAGAGTTAGTGGGAGATGAGGGGGAGAATAATTAGGAAAGTGAGGAGGGAGAGTTGCGTGGAGAGTGTGGAGGAGATTGAGTAAGAAAAAAAGCAGGAAAGTGAGGAGGAGAGTGAGATGGAGAGTGAGGTGGAGAGTTAGGGGGAGAATAGGGGCCAGTGAGATGGAGAGTGAAGAGCAGAGTGTGGAGGAGAGTGAAGAAAAAAGTCTGGAGGAAAATGAAGAGGGAGAGTAAGGAGAAGAATGAGGGGAGTGTTTTAGGGATAGTGATAGGGAGAGTGATAAAGAGAATAGGGACAGTGAGGGGAGAGTTAGTAGGTGATGAGGGGGAGAATGAGGAGGAAATTGAGAAGGAGAGTGAGGTGGAGAAAATGAGGAGGGAGAATGAGGAGGAGAGAAGGGGAGAGTGAAATGGAGAGGGTGAGAGGAAAGTAACGTAATGAATGAGGAGGGAGAATGAATGCCAGCATGAGCAGGGAGAGTGAGGACAGTAATGGGGTGAATGAGGAGGGAGAGTAGGAGGAGAGTGAGGAATAGAGTCAGGGGAGAGTGAGGTTGAGATTGAGAAGGTGAATGAGGATGATATGTCAGGAGTGAGAGTGAGGGGTATATGAGGAGAAAAGTGAGAAGGAGATTGAGGGGGAGACTGTGGAGGTAGAAAAAGAGGAAGTTAAGGGGAGAGTGAGGGAGAGAATAAGGAAGGAGAGTGAGGGGGATGGAGAGGAGTTTGAGGAGTACAGTGAGAAGGAAAGTGAGAGGAGAGTGAAGGGTAGAATGAAGAGAGACAATGAAGAGGAGAGTGAATGAGCGTGTGAGGAAGGAGAGTGAGGAGCAGAATGTGGAAGAAAGTGAATAGGAGATTGAGGGGAAGAGTGAGGAGGAGACTGAGGAGGAATGTGAGAAGGAGAGTGAGGGGGAAAGTGCGGAAAGTAGTGGAAGGAGAATGAGGAGAAGACTGAGGGAAGAGTGAGGCTGAGAGTGAGGGGATGAGTGAAGAGCAGAGTGTGGAAAGTCACATGGATCGTGAGGGTCAGAGTATAAAGGAGATTGAGTAAGATATTGAGGGAAGTGTGAGGGGGCAAGTGAGGAGGAGGGTGCAGTGGAGGCTGAGATGAGAGTGAGGGGAGATTGAGGAGGAGAGTGAGAAGCAGATTGGGAAGGAGAGTGAGGAGGTAGAAGGAGAGGAAAGTGAGGGAGAGAGAGTGAGGTGGAAAGTGAGGGGTAGAATAAGGAGGGAAAGTGAGGGGGAGAGTGACAGGGAATGTGAAGAGATGAGAGGAAGAGAATGAGAAGGATAATAGGCGGAGAGTGAGGAGGGAGAATGGGAAAGAGAGTGAAGAACAGAGTGACAAGGAAGAGTGAGGTGGAGACTGTGGGGGAGAGTGAGGGGAAGAGTGCATTGGAGATTGAGTAGGAGAGCAAGGGGGAGAGTGAGGGGTAAATGTGAAGAAGACAGTGAGGGGGAGAATGAGGAGGTGGAGTCACGTGGAGAGTGAGGGGCAGTGTGTGGAGGAGATAGTGTAGAAGATTAAAAGAGAGAATGAGGAGCAGAGTAAGGAGGAAATCAAGGAGAAGAATAAAGTGGAGAATAAGGAGGAGGGTGAGGTGGGAAAGTGAGAAGAGTGAGAGAGTGCAGGGATGAGAATGAGGAGGAGAGTGAGGAGGATATTGAGTGGAAGAAAGAATAGGAGACTGAAGAGGAGAGTGAGAGAGAGATTGAGGAGAAGATTGAGATGGACAGTGAGGAGGAGAGTGAGGTGGAGTGTGAGAGATGAGTGACGTAGTGAGTGAGCAGAGAGAGTGAGAAGGTGAGTGAGGGGGTGAATGAGGTAGAGAATGAGGAGAAGAATGAGGAAGGAGTGTGAGAAGGGAAAGAAGAGTTAGAATGAGGAGGAGATTGAGGGGAGAGTGAGGAGGAGTGTGGGGAGAAAAGTGAGGAGGAGAGTGGGGAGAGTAGTGAGGGGAGCGAGTGAGGAGGAGAGTTAGGAGGAGAATGATGATTAGATTCCGGGGAAAGTGAGAGGAGAGTGAGGTGGAGACTGAGAGGGAGAGTGATGATGGAAAGTGGGGGGGGGGTAGCGTGAGGGGTGATGGAGAGTGAGTGAGGAGGAGTGTGACGGGAAGAGTGAGCTAGAGACTGGGAGAGCGAGGTTGAATTTGGGTGGGACAGTGAGGATGGAGACTCTGATGAGAGTCCGAAAAGTGGAGAAACAGGGAGAAGGCAGAATGCAAGTGACTTGGAGGTTCTATTTCAGAGTTTCTTTCGTAACAGCTGAACACATGTCCACCTCTTTCAGAACTTTGTGTTAGGTTTGCAATGGGGGGCATATTTAGGGAAGAGTTAAAGGTCATAATAGTTGAAGGGGTTGATGTTAAGATGAAGTGGGAGATTTTGAAAATGAATCACTACTTAAACTGTAGGAACAGTTCAATGTCACATACCTCTCTGCCAAGGACTAACCAACATTTTTCACCCATTGGCAAGGCCAGTGTTTATTGCCCATCCCTAACTGCCCTGGAAAATGGCTGGGAGGTCACTTCTTGAACCCTACCTCCTTTCGAGTGAAGAATCACCAAGGAGGTGTTCCAGTGACAATGAAGGACTGGTGATATATTTCCAACTCAGTGAGATGGAATGGAACCTCTAGCTGCTGATGCTCCCATGTAGTTGTTGGCCTTGTCCTTTTCTTTAGTCAATGTTATGGGTTTGGGAGGTGCTGTTAGTCTAGCCTGTTTGAATTTTGTAGGTGGTGCAGCCTCTGTGAGCATTGAAGTTGGGAGTGAGTGTTTAGGGTGGTGGAGCAGTCACCATTAAAGCGAGCTTTATGTTTGAGGAACACACTTTACGCAGCATCTGTGTTAAGACGTTCTGCTTGGTATTGTTGAGCTTCTTAGGAAATGGCACAGAACAATTTCTTAGGAAATTGCCAGAATGGCAATTGAAGACAATTGAAGCCAAAACACTGGAAAGTGGAACTAGCTTGAATGAAGCATCTTGGTCAAAATGTCCCATTTATTGGACCTTGCTGCATTACCTGTCAGTTGTGGATGAGTTCTTTCAAGAACATTTGACCACAAGTCCATCAGGTAGTGCTCAGCATGGGATGTCCTACAGACCCTAAGGAAGAAGGACACAACAATCTTTTGGGATGGATTCCTGAGCAGACTGTTGCCTCGTAGATTCACATAGAAAAAGACCTTTCAGCCCAACTGATCCATATTGGCCAAAATGCCTCATTCAAGCTAGTTCCACTTTCCAGTGTTGTGGCCCATAACTTCTGAACCATTCCAATCCATGTACCTGTCCAAATGTTTTTTCTAAAGTTGTTATTGTATCTGCCCAAACCACTTCCTCTGGCAGTACATATCAATGTTTGTGAAAAAAGTAGCTCCTATTATTTCTATTCATTTATTTGTTTGTTTGTTTGTTTGTTTGTTTGTTTATTTTTATTTTATTTTATTGCTTTTCCTCTCTGAGTTTAAACCTATGCCCTCTGGTCTTGATTTCCCAACTCTGGAAGAACACCGAGTACATTCACTTCATGGGTTTTATGCACCTCTATAAGATCACTTCTCATTCTCTTCTGCTGCAAGGAATAAAGTCCTTGCATGTCCAACTTCTCATAATAACTCAGTCCTTTATGCAACACACATAAAAATTCCTGGTGAACGCAGCAGGCCAGGCAGCATCTATAGGAAGAGGTACAGTCGATGTTTCAGGCCGGCAATTTTTATGTGTGTTGCTTGAAATTCCAGCATCTGCAGATTTTCTCATGTTTGCATTTTTAAACTCAGTCTTTTATGTTTTGGTAAGATCCTGGTGTGTGCCGGTGGTGTAGGGGTCTGGCCAGTAGTGTAGGACCAGCTGGTCCTGAGTTCGAACTTGGCCGGATCCCAACTTGGGCAGCAGCAGTATCTGCATGAAAGAAAGGCCTGGCAATCTACTTCCGTATCTTGGACAACTACACTATTCACAGAGTTGCCATGAGTCGACAAAGATTTGATGGCACTCAGTTCAATAATATCTTTCCTATAGCTGAGTGACTAAACCTGAACTCAGTAGTCCAGGGTGGCCACACCGGCTCCTTTTACAAATGCACCATAAGCTCTCAATCTCTATAGTCAATGCCCACAAAGCCATCTTGCAGGATGCCTCATCACCTGAACTCACCAACAAGCACCAAGATCTTGCTTGCTGTCAGTGAGAGGAATGATCCACTCAGATCCTTCCTGTACTGCCAGAATCTCACTCCCAACACAAGCTGCCTTTGGTCTGGCTGTGAAGAGATGAGATGATCATCCACCTCCTTATGGACTATAAATGGTTTTAAAAGTCCATTTTCCTTAATTATTCAGAATATAGTACTGATAGCCTTTGTAGTCCTGCTTATCTCACTGCAGCAGCTGACTCCTCTCCCTGCACCTGAATCCATTTACCTTTTTTTCTTTGCTGTCTCTTATCATCCAGCTGCCTTTGCCCTGTTCTTCTCTCGTATCTGGTTCCATCTTCCTTCACCTCTCTTTGGTTCACCAATCATTTACTGGTCCCTGTCTCACCTTGCTCCTCTCCTCTTTCTGTCTCCATTCTTAGTCCTGATGCGGTGTTTTGACCCAAAGCTTTAACAGTTCCTTTCTACCACAGATACTACTCAATCCACTGAATTCCTCCAGCAGATTATTACTGAGGAAAGGCAGCATCCACAGGGTCAGTGACCCTGGTAGTGCTTGAGTTCCCTGTGTAGGAGTGAGGATGCTCCTTTCATCAGCCTACTCATGACCAGACCAGATCTGCAGAGTCTTGTTCCCAGCACAGGACAGGGGAGAAGGGAGCCAGAGCAATCTTTGGACAAAAGCAACATAGAAATCAGCCATGGTAACTGAATTTTAAAGGATAATGTTTCCTGTTTATATGTTTGAAGTGGAAGGGCAGGCTATTGGGTGCAGGAGGGAAGTAAGAATGTATAAACTCATAAAGTTTGTGAAAACATAAGGAAAACATTTCTCTTCCTACTAAAGAGCAGCTCTGTTAGTTTAAACATACCTAGCTGTTGCCCGATATTCTGCTGATGTTCGCATTGCTGATGCCAACCCCTGTGAGTGCTTCAGTTTCCTCCCACATTCCAAAGACATGCTGATAGGGTAATTGGTCATCATCAGTCACCCCTGGTTTAGGAACTGTGGAGGGCTCAGAGGCCACAGGGAAATGGAGTAATATGAATGGTGGAGCAGACCCTTTGGGGGATGGCATGAACCTAACAGGACAAATAGCCGGATAATTCTCCATTTTTCTATCACCCATATGAATATCTAAGAGCTTCTTAAATGCGTCAAGGTATCTGCATAAATCACTACCCCCGGCAGGGCATTCCTTATACCAAACACTATCTCTGTGTATAAAAACTACCTCTGACATACTGTACCCCTTATACTTTCCTTCCAACACCTTAAAGTTATGACCCCTTGTATTAGCCATTTCCGAATGGGGAAAACGTCTCTGGCTATCCATTTGATCTATGCCTCTTAACTTATTATACACCTCAATCAAGTCACCTCTCGCCCTACTTCTGTCACAAAGGCCGGGGCATTGGGAGCAAGGGCGGACCCAAATGCAAGACACATCTTGTGAGGTTACTTAGATTTAGTTTATTGTTCGATACCAGAAGAGCTAGGCAGGAGCAGGAGTAGCGAACTGGACAAGGACTCAGGACTATTACTACGCTGGGACTAGAGGTCTGGGCTAGGACTCAGAATTGGATCCCAGAACTAGAGGAGACATGAAGAGGCTAGGGTATGGACTCCGAGCCAGAGACTGGGCAAGGACCCAGTACCTGGGCCAGGACTTGACTAGGTACTCAGATGCCACCAGGGCCAGGACTTGACTAGTACTTGGATGCCGCCAGGGCCAGGAGCAGGACTTGACTTGGTACTCGGATGCCGCCAGGGCCAGGACTTGGACTTGGATGTGTTACTTGGATGCCGCCAGAGCCAGGACTTGGACGTGGTACTTGGATGCCACCGGAGCCAGGCCTTGGACGTGGTACTTGAATGCCACCGGAGCCAGGACTTGGACGTGGTACTTGGATGCCACTGGAACCAGGACTTGCCTTGGAGCCTCCGGGTAGTGGCGAGCTCTTGACTCGGCCCGAGAACAGTAGACAGCAGTTCTTGATTCCCTCTGGTGGGTTAACTGACAGACCCACCTCGGTGAGGAAACTTTGCAGGCTCGCTTCGGCGAGGTAACTGGACAGAGTTGCTCCAGTGAGGAAGGGCGAATTACCGGCACTCGCTTCAGCAGAGACTAGGCTTGCTCCGGCCAGATGACATCGGCACACCAAACCTTTGATGACTTTGCAGACGCTCCCGCGCCGAACGGCTGAAAGCCGGAGACTATAAACTACCGGTTCAGTTGAGCGTTAATTGCCTCTAAACACCAAAGCCGAGGGACAAGGGAAAACAGGATCAACGGTCCTGATCGTAACA
The DNA here is from genome assembly GCF_030028105.1 of Mobula birostris. Classification (NCBI taxonomy): domain Eukaryota; kingdom Metazoa; phylum Chordata; class Chondrichthyes; order Myliobatiformes; family Myliobatidae; genus Mobula; species Mobula birostris. Next base: position 94,632,267 of record NC_092376.1, read on the forward strand.
TAAACAAGGTAAATTTAAAGAGACCCCAGTCCGGACCATGACAACTTCACTCCAAAGAGAAAAGTCCTAGCTTGCTCAGCCTGCTGTCATAAGACATGCCTTTAATTCAGGTATCATCCTGGTCAATTTCCTCTGCATCCTATTGAAAACTTCCACACCCTTTCAATAATGAGATGGTCACAACTGAACCAAGCATGGTCTAACCAGAGTTTTATAGAGCTGCAACAGTACCTCATGGCTCTTGAACTCAATTGCACAAATAATGAATGCCAATACACCATATGCCTTCCTAATCACCCTATTAACGAGCTGCAGCTTTGAGGGATCTATGGACATGAACCCCAAGTTCCTTTTATTCCCCTACATTGTTAAGAATCCTGCCATTAATCCTGTACTCTTTCTTCAAGTTTGACCTTCCAATGTGAATCACTTCTGTATTGAGCTGCATCTGCCACTTCTCAACCCAGCTCTGAATCCTGTCAATGTCCCATTGTAACCTATGACATGCCTCTACACAATCCACACCACACAACAACCTTCATGTCATCTAATTAACACACCCTTCCACTCCCTCATCTAAGTCATTCATACAAATTACAAATAACAGGGTCCTAGAACAGATCTCTACAGAATACCACTGATCATTGACCTCCAGGCAGAATACGCTCTGTCTATTACCACCCTCTGCCTTCTGTGGGCAAGCCAATTCTGAAGCAAGGTAGCCAAGTTGTCCTGGATCCCATGCCTCCTGACTTTCTGAATAAGTCTACTATGGGGAACATTGTTAAATTCCTTACTAAAATAAAGTCCCACCTCTGCTGCTGTCTGAGTCCTTGATCATGTGCTCACAGTCTCGCTACCATAGGCATTTTCCTTTATAGGAACATCTCCACCACCACCTTGTGGTACATAGTGTCCATCTCCATTTCCATGTCTTCCAGTTTGGGCTAAGCGAAGATCTCAGGTACCTGCATTCCATTGTCTGCTCTTCCATCTGGATTCTATTCACCACCCTCATTGCCATGAGGAGATACTTGCAGGCTCTGTGTCTTCCTCTGCCACAACTCTGGGCCTCACACTCCACCACTTGCTGTGGACCTGCTCTGATATGTCATCCTCAGCCAGCTCCATGCCATCAGCTCCCCGTTTTTCTCCTTCCTCATGTCCAGGAAGGATCGAAAGATCACCCGTCTCCAGACCATGGCTCCTGCCATCCCCAGCTGAGACCTTGATCCTGACCTCTGCAAACTATGACCACTGCCACTTCCAACTTAGACCTTGGACCTAGGCTCCAGCTTCAGATTCAACCTCAGCCCCATCCAACTCCTGGCTCTAGACTGCACCATTTCCAACGCCAGCTCTGACCGCAGTACAAACTGCCCCCAGACTGTGAACTCTGCAACCTGCAGCTCTGGCTACAGTCCCAAACTTGACTGCAGTTCCTCATTGCTGCTGAGTCCTATGGCTCCTCTTCTTCCACCAATACTCCCCACCAGTCCCAGATCTTTCAGCCTCCCCACTACACCTCATTCCCTTCATTTCTTATCTTCATTCCCCATCTTCCACTCACCCCACTTTCTCTCAATACCCCAACTGTCCACTCACCTCTGACTCCTCAAAATCTCTATGTTCCCCTGATCCCAGCTCTAATCCCTGCAATTTCTTCACCATCCACTCCAACTTTCCCCTCTCTGAGGTGAAACATTTCAAACCCTGTCATTTGTGAAAATTCTATTCCCTTTTCTCAGTTCCTCTGTCTCCGAAACATCTGTACTCAGGGTGAAACTTTCAATTCCTGAATATCTTATGTCCTCCTTCTTCAAAGAATAGGGATTCCATCTACTACCATCGATGCTGCCCTCTCCCATTTCCCACATGTCTGCACGTAGCAGGGGTAGAGTTCCCCTTAAGTTTCCATATCCAGCACATTATTCTCCATAACCTGACATCTACAATGGGATCCTACCACTAACTACATCTCCCCCCCCCATTCTCTGCTTTCCATGGCTCCCTTGTGTTATGTACCCCTAGGGGTCATATTTTTTATGAACTATACATTTAAAAAGAGAGAGAGAGAGTTATACAACACAAGCACCTTGTTATTTTGAGAGAGAGAGGCAAAGAAAAATATGGAAAACCTACCGCGCAATACAGGCCCTTCGGCCCACAAATTTGTGCCGAACATGTCCCTACCTTAGAAATTACTGGGCTTATCCATAGCCCTCTTTTTATCTAAGCTATCCAAAAGTCTCTTAAGAGACCCTATGGTACCCTCCTCCACCACCATTGCTGGCAGCCCAATCCATGCACTCACCACTCTCTGAGTAAAAAACTTATCCTGACATCTCCACTGTACCTACTCCCCAGCACCTTAAACCTGTGTCCTCTTGTGGCAACCATTTCAGCCCTGGGAGAAAGCCTTTGATTATCCACACGATCAATGTCTCTCATCACCTTATACACCTCTATCAGGTCACCTCTCATCCTCCGTTGCTCCAAGGAGAAAAGGCCGAGTTCACTCAACTTGTTTTCATAAGGCATGCTTCCCAATCCAGTAAATCTCTTCTACATCCTTTCTATGGCTTCCACATCCTTCCTGTAGTGAAGTAACCAGAACTGAGCACAGTACTCCAAGTGGGGTCTGACCAGGGTTTTATATAGTTGCAACATTGCCTCTCGGCTCTTAAATTCAATTCCACGATTAATGAAGCCAATACACCGTATGCCTTCTTAACCACAGAGTCAATCTGTGCAGCTGCTTTGAGCGTCCTATGGACTCAAGCCCCAAGATCCCTCTGATCCTCCAAACTGCCAAGAGTCTGACCATTAATACTATATTCTGCCATCGTATTTGACCTACCAAACTGAACCACTTCACACTTATCTGGGTTGAACTCCATGTGCCACTTCTCAGCCCAGTTTTGCATCCAATCAATGTCCCGCTGTAACCTCTGACAACCCTCCACACTATCTACAATACCTCCAACCTTTGTGTCATCAGCAAACTTACTCCGCTCCCTCATCCAGGTCATTTATAAAAATCACAAAGAGTAAGGGTCCCAGATCAGATCCCTGAGGCACACCACTGGTCACCAACCTCCAGGCAGAAAATGACCTGTCTACAACCACCCTTTGCCTTCTGTGGGCAAGCCAGTTCTAGATCCACAAAGCAATGTCCCCTTGGATCTCATGCCTCCTTACTTTCTCAATAAGCCTTGCATGGGATACCTTATCAAATTCCTTACTGAAATCCATATACACTACATCTACTGCTTTTCCTTCATCAATGTGTTTAGTCACATCCTCAAAAAATTCAATCAGGCTCGTAAGGTACGACCTGCCCTTGACAAAGCCATGTTGACTAATCCTAATCATATTATACCTCTCCAAATGTTCATAAATCCTGCCTCTCAGGATCTTCTCCATCAACTTACCAATCACTGTCAACTTACCAACTCACTGGTCTATAATTTCCTGGGCTATCTCTACTCCCTTTCTTGAATAAAGGAACAACATCCGCAACCCTCCAATCCTCCGGAACTTCTCCCATCCTCATTGATGATGCAAAGATCATCACCAGAGGCTCAGCAATCTCCTCCCTCGCCTCCCACAGTAGCCTGGGGTACATCTCATCCGGTCCCAGTGACTTATTCAACTTGATGCTTTCCAAAAGCTCCAGCGCACACATGAGAAAATCTGCAGATGCTGGAAATTCAAGCAGCACACATAAAAAATGCTGGCAAACACAGCAGGCCAGGCATTATCTATAGGAAGAGGTACAGTCAACGTTTCGGGCCGAGACCCTTCGTCAGGACTAGCTGAAAGAAGAGATAGTAAGAGATTTGAAAGTGGGAGGGGGAGGGGGAGATCCAAAATGTTAGGAGAAGACAGGAGGGGGAGGGATGGAGCTAAGAGCTAGAAAGTTGATTGGCAAAAGGGATACGAGGCTGGAGAAGGGAGAGGTTCATGGGACAGGAGGCCTTGGGAGAAAGAAAGCTCCAGCACATCCTCTTTCTTAATATCTACATGCTCAAGCTTTTCAGTCTGCTGCAAGTCAGCACTACAATCACCAAGATCCTTTACCATAGTGAATACTGAAGTAAAGTATTCATTAAGTACCTCTGCTATTTCCTCCAGTTCCATACAGACTTTCCCACTGTCACACTTGATAAGTCCTATTCTTTCAGACCTTATGCTCTTCACATACTTGTAGAATGCCTTGGGGTTTTCCTTAATCCTGCCCGCCAAGGCCTTCTCATGGCCCCTTCTGGCTCTCCTAATTTCCTTCTTAAGCTCCTTCCTATTAGCCTTATATTCTTCTAGATCTCTAACATTACCTAGCTCTCTGAACCTTTTGTAAGCTTTTCTTTTCTTCTTGACTAGATTTATTACAGCCTTTGTACACTATGGTTCCTGTACCCTACCATAACTTCCCTGTCTCATTGGAACGTACCTATGCAAAACTCCACACAAATATCCCCTGAACATTTGCGACATTTCTTCCGTACTTTTCCCTAAGAGCATCTGTTTCCAACTTAAGCTTTTGTAAGGGGTTTCTTCTTTTATGTTACTGCGTAGGCTAATTAAAATGGCTTCTTTGTTATGTTAACTGCTGAGAAAGTCCTCCCACTAGCAGTTTGTTTGGATTATGTTATTGATAAAAAGCGAACTAACCGATTGGGATAGATGTTATTCTTTCTAGTTTGTCTGTAAGTTATTGTAATGCGCGGGTTTTAATGCAGAAGACGCGAGAGAGAGAGAGAGGATGGACAAGGTGCTGTGAGTCGGCTAACGGGGTCAATCCCCGAGCAGGAGTTTGAGGTCCAGGGTGTTTCGGCAAGGAGAGGGGACGGAGATGGACTCGCGTGGAATGTCTGGTCGACCACTGTTGTTGGTCCCAGGCAGCAGGTCGAGGTGGTCCGAGGGGATCGCAGGGTGAAAAAGGAAGAGGTCGCTGAGCTCCAACTGTTTGTGCATGAAGAGATTGAACTTTGATAAGTGTAGCGCCTTTTATTTTCCTTTTATATTTTATCTCTGTTAATTATATAGTTCCAGTAATACCTATAAACTGTAATTCATTTAATTGCATCTGGTGTATTGTCTGTTATTTGGCGGGGTGGGGAACATCGCACAGCATCCACACAAACTTTATTACCAAGTTCAGCGGGGCCGAGGGCTGTTTCCCTAGATGACAGCAAACTGAGCGAACCTGAGGCTTGTCAGGGGCTACACTTCCAATTTCAAGCCTGATAGCTTCATAATTCCCCTTACTCCAGTTAAACACTTTTCTAACTTGTCTGTTCCTGTCTCTCTCCAATGCGATTGTAAAGGAGATAGAATTATGATCACTATCTGCAAAATGCTCTCCCAATGAGAGATCTAACTCCTGACCAGGTTCATTTCCCAATACCAAATCAAGTACAGCCTCTCCTCTTGTAGGCTTATTAGATTATGAGGACACGCAGTCCTCTTTTATTGTCATTTAGTAAGGCATGCGTTAAGAAATGATACAATATTCCTCCGGTGTGATATCACAAAAACACAGGACAGACCAAGACTGAAAAACTAACAAAACCACATAATTATAACATATAGTTACAACAGTGCAACAATACCATAACTTGATGAAGAACAGTCCATGGCACAGTAAAAAAGTTCAAAGTTTCTCGAAAGTCCCACATCTCACACAGATGGGAGAAGGAAGAAAACTCTCCCTGCCATGCCCGACCACAGTCCGAATCTGAGTCGTCCGAAAACTTCGAGCTTTGATCAGCCCTCTGACGCCGAGTACCGAGCATCATCTCTATCCGAACGTTTCAACCTCAGCCTCGGTCGCCAGCAGCAGGCAAAGCCGGGGATTTTGGGGCCTACCCTTTGGAGATTCTCGATCGCACAGTAACAGCAGTGGCGAACCAGGCATTCCAGAAATTTCTCCGGATGTTCCTCTGCTTCTCACGTCTGTCTCCATCAAATCAGAGTTGTCCATGGCCCCTATTTAACAAATACGATATCATTTCACCCTCACTAACTCCTCCTTCTCTCTCTCACTCCTCTCTCTCGCTCTCTCACTCTCTCTCTCTCTCTCACACACCTCATACTGTCTCTCTCCTTCAATTCTCAAAATACTCTCTCACTCCTCACACTCTCTCTCTCACACACCTCACTCTGTTTCTCCCTCTCTCACTCTCTCTCTCACACCTCACACTCTCTCTCTGTCTTTCCTCACTTACTCTCTCTCTCTCTCTCTCACTCCTCACTCTCTCTCTCACTTACTCTTCACTCTCTCTCTCACTCGGCACTCTCTCTCACTCCTCACACTCTCTCTCGCTCTCACTCCTCACACACTCTCTCTCTCATTCCTCACTCTCTCTCTCTCTCACTCCTCACTCTCTCTCACTCACTCCTCACTCTCACTCCTCGCTCTCTCTCTCTCACTCCTCACTCTCTTTCACTCCTCACACACTCTCTTGCTCTCACTCCACTCACACTCTCTCTCTCTCACTCCTCACACACTCTTTCTCTCTCACACCTCTCTCACTCACACCTCACCCTCTCTCACTCCTCCCTTCTCTCTGTCACACCTCTCTCTCTCTCTCTCACTCCTCACCCTCTCTCACTCCTCACTGTCTCGCTCTCTCCTATTCCTTCAACTTTCTCCCACTCCTCACACACTCTCTCTCTCACTCTGTCTCTCATTCCTCACTCTTCACTCTCTCTCACTCCTCGTGCTCTCTCTCTCTCACTTCTCACACTCTCTCTCTCATTCCTCACTCTCTCTCACATCTCACACTCTTTCTCTGTCTTTCCTCACTCCTCACTCTCTCTCTCACTCCTCTCTCTCTCACTCCTGTCACTCTCACTCCTCAATGTCTTTCTCTCCCTCACTCCTCACTGTCTTTGTCTCTCCCACTCCTCACACTCTCTCTCTCATTCCTCACTTTCTCTCTCACTCTCTCTATCACACACCTCATACTGTCTCTCACTCTCTCACTCTCTTTCTCATTCCTCACACTCTCTCTCTCACACCTCACACTCTCTCACTCCTCTCTCACTCTCTCTCACTGTTCACACACTCTCTTTTTCACTCCACTCTCTCTCAGACCTCACACTCCTTCTCTCACTCCTCACTCTCTCTCACTCCTCACCCTCTCTCTCTCTTTCACTCCTCTCTCACACTCTCTCTCTTTCACTGCTCACTCTCACTCTCTCTCTTTCACCCCACTCTCTCACTCCTCACTCTCTCACTCACACCCCTGTCTCTCTCTCTCACTCCTTGCACTCTCTCACTCATTCCTCACACACACTCTCTCTCTCATTCTTCACAATCTCTCTCTAACTCCTCACTCTCTCTCTCACTCATCACACATTCTTTGTCCCTCTCTTTCCCTCACTCCTCACACACTCTTTCTCTCTCACAGCTCTCTCTCACTCCTCTCTCTCTCACTCACTTCTCACTCTCTCTCTCTCACTCCTCACCCTCTCTCACTCCTCCCTCTCTCTTTCACTCCTCACCCTCTTACTCCTTACTCTCTCTCTCTCTCACTCCACAACCTCTCTCAGTCCTCTCTCACTTTCTCACTCCTCTCTCTCTCTATCCTCACTCTCTCACTCCTCACCCTCTCTCACTCCTCTCTCTCTCTCTCTCTTTCTCACTCTCTCTCTCACAACCTCACAATGTCTCTCTCACTTCCACTCCTTTTACTCTCTCCCACTCCTCTCCCTCTCACTCCTCACACTCTATCTCTCACTCTCTCTCTCATTCCTCATACTCTCTCTCACACACCTCACACTGTCTCACTCTCTCTCTTTCACTCTCTCTCTCATTTCTCACACTCTGTCTCTCTCACTCCTAACACCCTCTCTCTCATTCCTCACACACTCTCTCTCTATCATTCCTCACACTCTCTCACTCCACACTCTCTCCCTCACTCCTCACACTCTCTCTTTTCTTTCACTCCTCACACACTCTGTCTCTCTGTCCCTCACACACACTCTCTCTCTCACACCTCTCTCTCCTCTCTCTTACTCCTTTCTTTCTCACTCACTCCTCATTCTCTCTCACACCTCACCCTCTCTCACTCCTCTCTCTCTCCCTCTCTCACTCTCTCTCACACCTCACACTCTCTCTGTCTTTCCTCACTCACTCTCTCCTCACTCCTCACACTCTCTCTCACTCCTCTATCTCTCACTACTTACCACCTCTCCCTCACTCCTCACACTCTCTCTCACTCCTCACACTCTCTCATTCCTCACTCTCTCTCTCACTCTCTCTTCACTCTCTCTCACTCCTCGCACTCTCTCTCTCTCACTCCTCATACTCTCTCTCTCATTCCACACTCTCTCTCACTCCTTGCTCTCTCTCTCTCACTCCTCACTCTCTCTCATTTCTCACACACTCTCTCACTCTCACTCCACTCACACTCTCTCTCCCTCACTCCTCACACACTCTTTCTCTCTCACACCTCTCTCTCACTCCTCTCTCTCATTCCTGCCTCTCTCTCACTCCTCTCGCTCTCACTCACACCTCACTCTCTCTGTCACTCCTCACCCTCTCTCACTCCTCCCCTCTCTCTGTCACACCTCTCTCTCTCTCACTCCTCCCTCTCACTCTCTCACTTTCTCTCTCATACACCTCAAACACTCTCTCTGTCACTCCTCACAACTCTCTTACTCCTCACACTCTCTCTCACACACACCTCGCACTGTCTCTCACTCTCTCACTCTCTTTCTCACACCTCACTCACTCTCCCTCTCATTCCTCACACTGTCTCTCTCATTCCTCAAACTCTCTCTCTCCTCACTCCTCACTCTCTCTCACCTCTCTCTCACTCCTCGTTATCTCTCTGTCACACCTCTATTTCTCTGTCACTCCTCTTTCTCACTCCTCTCTCACTCTCCTTCTATCTCAGTCCTCCCTCTCTCGCTCTTAATCTTCATACTCTCTCTCTCACGCACTCTCTCTCACTCCTCAAACACTCTTTCTCTTTCACTCCACTCTCTCTCAGTCCTCACACTCCCTCTCTCACACCTCACTCTCTCACTCCTCACTCTCTCTCTCTCACTCCCCTGTCTCTCTCTCTCACTCCTCACTTTCTCTCTCCCTCTCTCTCACTCTTAACTCTCTCTCTCATTCCTCACTCTCTCTCTCCCTCTATCTCATTCTTAACTCTTTCTCTCTCATTCCTCGCACTCTCTATCTCACTCCTCACTCTCTCTCACACACTCTCTTTCACTCCTCACTCTCTCTCTCTCTTATTCCTCACACACTCTGTCTCTCCTCCATCTCTCTCTCACTCCTCATATTCTCTATCTGTCACTCCTCACACTCTCTCAATCTCTCCCTAACTCCTCACACAGGAGCTCCACAGACTACCTGACACCATCTGCAAATTCCATCACACTGACTGTTTGTGGCAAACTCCAACTTTCCATAATTTTCTTGTTTAGTTATCAGGTGAAACATTAAAGTCAAAATTATCACTTGAATTGTGATGTAGATGAATACAGTAACTATTTGAAATTATCTGTTTTAATACGGTTTTTGACACACGCTGTGGCCTTACCAAAATCTGCATCATCTCATATCAAACAAAGAGTGCAGATGATGGGCAGAAACTGCTCTGTTGGCACATTGCTCCAGAGAAAGTTAACATATGGAAAATAAGTAGAAAACAAGAGAAATCTGCAGAAATGGATGATGTTAGAGCAAACAGCAAGGATTAACCTTATGAATAAATTAGGAGTACAACAGTACCTTCAAGAAGTTCAAGTTTATTGTTGTCGGCATACATACACAGGATAAAAATAATGAGATGGTCATTACTGAGGCAAGGGTATGTGACAAAATAATGGAGTGGAAGGATGAACGAGGACATCATGAGGGATGTGTGGAACTTTATCGACAGAATTAAGAAATAAAGACCATCTAACTCTCTAGTGCAAGTTGTTTATGCCCTACACTACCAGAGATTGAACAAACATGCAACAAAGGCAAAGCTCTTTTTTTTCCCCTTTGGATTTTAGTGTTGCATGGACAGATTGGGATAAGGAGACTAGTTCATATTAGAATGGCAGTTAATTTGTGAAGTGTGTCAGGATGGTTGTCTACGTAGGTAATCCTAGAACTAAGAAAATTGCAGGTGGCAGTGATGTACAGTGAGCCATATTTAGCAGTTTATAAAGTTGTGAACATTTACTGAAGAAAAGCTGCAATTGAATTGAATGTAATATTTGAAATGAAGAAATGCAAAATGATTGGTGAGCTTCTGGATTTAAACCAAGCTGTTTCCAATGCAATGCAGACTGCAGCAATAAATTCCTTTTTGCAATGTAAATTGATTCCAGTGTGGTATACAATGTGGACACACACATTTGTGGCACATGTTGTGTTGATATCTGGAGTCTGAGCTTCGCATACTTACACAGCATTGGTAGGAGTGGGCGCAGCAGGCATACTGTATTTTAGTACCTACCAGCATAGTGTCCAGTGCTGTCACTAGGTAAACTAGCCAAGAATATAAAGGAGGATAGTAAAAGTCTCTTTAGGTATGTGAAAAGGAAATAAATAGTTAAGACCAAAATTGGGCCCTTGAAGACAGAAGCGGGTGAATTTATTATGGGGAACAAGGAAATGGCAGACGAGTTGAACAGGTACTTTGGATTTGTCTTCACCAGGGAAGACACAATCTCCCAGATGTAATAGTGGCTGGAGGACCTAGGGTAATGGATGAATTGAAGGAAATTTATATTAGGCAGGAAATGGTGTTGGATAGGCTGTTGGGTCTGAAGGCTGATAAGTACCCAGGACCTGATGGTCTGCATCCCAGGGTACTTTAACAGGTGGCTTTAGAAATCGTGGACGCATTGGTAATCATTTTCCTATGTTCTATAGATTCCTGTGGATTGGAGGGTGGCTAATGTTGTCCCTCTCTTCAAGAAGAGAGGAAGAGAGAAAACAGGACCGGTTAGCTTGAAGTCGGTGGTGGGAAAGATGCTGGAGTCAATTATAAAAGATGAAATTACGACACATCTGGATAGTAGTAACAGGATCGGTCCGAGTCAGCATGGATTTACGAAGGGGAAATCGTGCTTGACTAATCTTTTGGAATTTTTTGAGGATGTAACTATGAAAATGGACAAGGGAGACCCAGTGGATGTAGTGTACCTGGATTTTCAGAAACCCTTTGATAAAGTCCCACATAGGAAATTAGTGGGCAAAATTAGGGCACATGGTATTGGGGGCAGAGTACTGAGATGGATTGAAAATTGGCTGGCTGACAGAAAACAAAGAGTAGTGATTAACGGGTCCCTTTCGGAATGGCAGGCAGTGACCAGTAGGGTACCGCAGGGTTCAGTGCTGGGACCGCAGCTGTTTACAATATATATTAATGATTTAGATGAGGGAATTAAAAGTAACATTAGCAAATTTGCCAATGACACAAAGCTGGGTGGCAGTGTAAAATGTGAGGAGGATGTTATGAGATTGCAGGGTGACTTGGACAGGCTGGGTGAGTGGGCAGATGCATGGCAGATGCAGTTTAATGTGGATAAATGTGAGGTTATCCACTTTGGTGGTAAGAACAGGAAGGCAGATTATTATCTAAATGGAGTCAAGTTAGGAAAAGGGGAAGCACAACGAGATTTAGGTGTTCTTGTACATCTGTCACTGAAAGTAAGCATGCAAGTACAGCAGGCGGTGAAGAAAGCTAATGGCATGCTGGCCTTCATAACAAGGGGAATTGAGTATAGGAGCAAAGAGGTCCTTCTGCAGCTGTACAGGGCCCTGGTGAGACCACACCTGGTGTGCAGTTTTTGTCTCCAAATTTGAGGAAGGACATTCTTGCTATTGAGGCAGCGCAGGTTCACAAGGTTAATTCCTGGGATGGCGGGACTGTCGAAAGATTGGAGCGACTGAGCTTGTATACTCTGGAATTTAGAAGGCTGAGAGGGGATCTTATTGAAACATATAAGATTATTAAGGGAATGGACATGCTGGAGGCAGGAAGCATGTTCCTGTTGATGGGTGAGTCCAGAACCAGAGGCCACAGTTTAAGAATTAGGGGTAGGCCATTTAGAATGGAGTTGAGGAAAAACTTTTTCACCCAGAGAGTGGTGGATATATGGAATGCTCTGCCCCAGAAGGGTGTGGAGGCCAAGTCTCTGGATGCTTTCAAAAAAGAGACGGATAGAGCTCTTAAAGATAGCGGAATCAAAGGTTATGGGGATAAGGCAGGAACTGGATACTGATTGTGGATGATCAGCCATGATCACAGTGAATGGCGGTGCTGGCTCGAAGGGCCGTATGGCCTACTCCTGCACCTATTGTCTATTATAGGTTCCACTAACAACCCGCTGAAGCTCAGATAGATGGAACATTGAATCCCCAGCTCTGCCCCATTAAAGGTTTCAGTAATAGATAAGCTGTTGGCTGACTGTACAAGACTTAGATGCACTGAAGTGTTCTGTAAAGCTTAGGTAGAGAGTTTGAAGTTGAAAGTTTGAACTAAATTTATTATCAAAATATACATACCATATTCAGTCTTGAGATTTAATTTCTTGCAGGCAACCACAGGAAAACAAAGAAATACCTAGAATAATGAAAACAAACTGATCGACATCCAATGTACAAAAGAAGACCAATCATGCAAATAATTTAAAAAATTATAAGGATAACATGTAATAGAGTTCCCAAAATGGAGTCCACACGCTGCAGATTCAGTCCAGCACAGCAGCCCGATGGCTGTGAGGCAACAGCTGCTTCTGAACTTGGCTGCATGGGACTTAAGACTCCTGCACCTCTTGCCTGATAGTATAAGCAAGGAGAGAGGTAGACAGGTCAAACATAGGCAGACAGGAGAGACTCAGGTAAGGGAACTTAGCTAGCACATAGTGGAGCTGAACATGGCTTGTTTTCCACTCTTAGATCTCAACCCTTTAGTTGCACCCTCTCTTCTAGCAATGATGGCCAAACCTTGCCTGCTTCAAGGTGCTGTACCTGCATTCTTCAAGGTCAAGTTAGCCGAATGCTTCAGGAAGTCATAAAGATCAAAGTTCATTTAGATGGTCCAAAAATACTTTTCTTAGAGGGAAATTACAAACTGTGAATTGCAGCAATCATAGTTCAAAGGTATATCTAGTGGATCTCTAATAGTTTTTGTGAGTTTCCCACAAGACATCACCGTATTGCACCAACACCATCTTGGACTACAAGATGAGCAGGTGCTGGTGGACTTTGTCCTGACCTGATTAATCCTGCTAGGGTGTAGTAGTCACCTTGTTTCCTTCAACTCAGGTGGATCTCAGTGAGAGTTGTAAGAGGGTATCATGTTTCATATCTCCTCATGGAATGAGGCCATTCAGCCCTTTGTATCTATGCACTTCTAATGCATAATTGCATGCATGGACATCAGTTTATGTGCAGCATCATCCAGAGTGCGCTACAATGCTTCTGAAAATGGTTCTTTGTGGGCTGAGACCTGGAATGTGTGCTGAAGGAACAACTGCTGTGTGGAGGACCCTGCTATGTGTGACAGAATGTTCAGTCTGCAGTACATGGTGCAGTTCACTACCTCATCGGTAGGGGGGAATCTCACTGAAACCTTTCAAATGTTGCAAGGCTGAGACAGAGTAGATGTGGAAAGGATGTTTCCCATGGTGGGGGAGTCTGGGACAAGAGGGCACAGCCTCAGGATAGAGGGGCATCCATGCAAAACAGAGATGTGGAGAAATTTCTTTGGCCAGAGGGTGGTGAATTAGTGGAATTTATTACCACAGGCAGCTGTGGAGAGCAAGTCTTTGGGGGTATTTAAGACAGAGCTTGAAAGGTTCTTCATTGGACATGGCATCAAAGGTTACAGGGAGAAGGCCGGGGAGTGGGGCTGAGAGAGGGAAAAAAAGGATCAGCCATGACTGAATGGAAGAGCAGATTCAATGGGCCAAGTGGCCTAATTCTACTCCTATGTCTTCTGGTCTCATGGGTCACATCGACTACCAGCTACATACCATGCAGCTGTGGAATGGGGAGAGGGACAACAGGAAGGATGGGAGCAGGAGAGGGGTAAGTGAAGGAGAGAGTGTTAATGAAAGGAGGATTTAGCTCATTCAGCTGTATTACTCAGAAACACAGCCACAATTCCACATTCACCAATTTCACCACCATTTCACTGTCTCAAAGTGCAAGAACAAAATAAGCACTGAATGAATATTCCCAACCCAACTACAAATTTCACCTTTGAGGTGACAATTGTTATACAGACTGCTTACCATCTCTATGGCTCCAGATTCTGTACAACTCCCTTCCTTCTTCAGACAGTGTTTGTGGATTATTCACAAAATTATCTTCTTTCTGGTTTCACATCAGAAATACCAAGCTTCAGTCACACAATTAAATTTCTATACACTTGTATTTATACTGTATATCTCTTTTAATATGGTAAGGGGATATTTGTGTTTTGTGGTCAGATAAGAAGACTAAGATTGTAGGTTGTAAGGTGCAGCAACTAGGAAGGAGAACTAAGAGATTTAGGGAAGAAATCCCAAAGTTAAGAAGTCAGGAAATTAAAATCATTGTCTCTAGTGATGGAGCAATAGACCTCTAGGATATAAAAGAAGCCAGACCTAGAGATGGAGTGTTAGAGGAGATCACAGAGATAGGGAGGGGACAGTAAGCAAGGGTGAGGATCTAAACTCAAGGCAATGGTTAACCAGTGATGAAGCAGTTGAAAATGGTTGTGCTTAGTCCACTGCATTGAAGATTAGATTAGATTAGATTATGAGGACACTGAGTCCTCGTTTATTGTCATTTAGAAATGCATGCATGCATTAAGAAATGATACAATGTTCCTCTAGAGTGATATCACAAAAAAAACAAGACAAACCGAAGACTAACACTGACAAGACCACATAATTTTAACATATAGTTACAGCAGTGCAAAGCAATACCATAATTTGATAAAGAGCAGAACATGGGAATGGTAAAGATAAGTCTCAAAGTTCCGATCGACTCCCGATAGTCCCCGATAGCAGGCGGCAGAAGGGAGAAACTCTCTCTGCCATAAACCTCCAGGCACTGACAACTGTCAATGCATTGGAAGCACCTGACCACAGCCGACTCTGAGTCCATCCGAAAACTTCGAGCCTCCGACCAGCCCTCCGACACCGAGCACCATCTCTGCCGAGCGTTTTGACCCCGTCCCGGCCGCCGAGCAACAAGCAAAGCCAAGGATTCGGGGCCTTCCACTCCGGAGATTCTGGATTACACTCTAGCAACGGCAGCGAAAAAGGCATTTCAGAAGTTTCTCCAGATGCTCCTCCGTTCTCTCACGTCTGTCTCCATCAAATCAGGATTGTGCACAGCACCCTACTTGACAGATTACAGATATCATTCACCGGAGTGGCCGCGCAAGCTGCATCGCGCCGCCGTCTTCTCCTCCTCTGATGCAGTGACATTCTGACACTCAGCTGGACCTGGTAAAGGTAAACAGATCTCAAGAAGAATGTGTGGCCAAATTATTCATCTCATCATCATGGGCTGAACCACATTATACAAAGCCTCCACTTTAGACATAGCCACAGTATGACAAAGGAAGTCACTTTGGAAACACCCGTTACATTCCTGACAGTAGATGTGGGACAATCTGTGGCACTATCAAATTTAAAGCAAGGAATGAGTTTTCTGAACATGTGGATTATAGGAAGTAGGGAGAAGGATGAAGACTTCATGTTGAATACAAGAAATATGAAGAAAATTTGAAATGGTATCAGCTTGTTGTGGAGCAGGAGAGAGCTCTGACTACATGGGTAATCAATAAGGAGAAAGTTATAAGTATGGATCCAATGAAAAAAGAAAGTGGTCTGACAGTGATGATTCAGGAAAGGTTGTCATCTCCCAAACAACCTGTATTTTCTTCTGTTCTGTGTTTTTACCAGATAATCAGGGTGCTGCTTTGGGTGGGTGTAGGCACCCAGGTTCCAAGAGAGCCACTAGATAAATGGACAATGAGAGACTTGGAAACACAAGGTGGAAGATGGGAATTCTCTGGTTCCCTCATAAGTAAAATGGGAATTGTTGTTCCCTGGTTCTGGGCACATGTGAAAAATATTGTTAGCATGTAAAGGTTCACTTAAAACATACAACTTCTATCCTGATCAACTTGCAAATTTTCAAGATAAAACCAAGTAAAATCACACTGAATTCACTAGCAGAGTCTAAATGGATTTTGAAGTTTGGTAAGTACATTCCATATAATTGCCCTACTGAATTTATTACATGCACATGACTTGGATCGAAAAGCCAAAACAGAATTCGTTAGGAAAAGGACTTACATTCTCAGTCCTCTACTCTACTCACTGTACACTGATGACTGCGAGAGCCCCATCTACAAGTTTGTAACTGTAGTGAGCTGCATCTCAAATGATGATGAGTCAGAGAGCAGGAAGGAGGTAGAGAAAATAGTGACATGATGTCATAACAACTAGCTTTTTTTTGAGATATGTAGCACTAGTATTTAGAATAATCATGGTGGAGGTCTTGCTGCCTATTCTTACTGATTGGACAGGAAGCCAAGATTCCAGCTTCAGAAGGAGGTGTCAACTTTTAGGGTCTGGAGTTCAGTGAGGAATTTGCTTAGAATAATAGAACTGAAGTCTGAACTATAGTCAATAAATAATAGTCTGCTTTTAAAGATGCCTTTAATATCCAGAAGCACCAGGGCTGAATGTAGGGCTAGGGAGATGGCATTCTCTGCAGACCTGTTTCAGCATTTGGCAAATTGCAGTAGGTCGAGGTTGCCTGGTAAGCTAAAGTATCATGACCAGTTTCTCCAAGCAGTTCACGATAGCATATGTCAGAACCACTGGGTGATAGTAGTTAAGGCACATTATATTGTTTTTCTAGGCTACTGGGATGATAGTAGTCTTCTTAAAGCAGGAGTGAAACATAGCCTGAAACAGGGAGAGGTTAAAAATGTCTACAAATACACTTGTCATTTGATCTGCACAGGATCGAAAGACATAGATAGGGATACCATTTGAGCCAGATGCTTTCTGCAAGTTCATCCTCTGGAAGACTGAACTTATGGTCACAATGGTGACTGTAGATTCAGGTGCACTGGAGTCTGTCAGGGTGGGTGGTGATACACCCATTCCACTTTGTTCAAATCTGCATGGAACCTCACCAGGAAGGGATGTGCTGTTGTCAGAGATACTGCCTGACTTCAGTTTGTAACCTTTTACCTAACCTAGGATTTTTATTCTGCCAAATATATGAGGAAATTTTTGAATCCACGTTATCAAAAAAAGATTTTGGGATAAAAATTGGAACCGATTGAAATATATACAAAAATTTAGGCAAAATGATTATCTTAATAGCATTAATCCGACCAATCAAAGACAAAGAGATTGGGGACCATTTGGTAAAAAAAAGCTTAATCTGATCAATTAAAGGTAAAAAATTAGCTTTAAATAAATCTTTATATTTTTTGGTAATTGTTATCCCTAAGTATATAAATGAATCAGTAACCAATTTAAATGGTAAACGTCCATAAATAGGTACCTGCTTATTTAAAGGGAATAATTCACTCTTACTAAGATTCAATTTGTAACCAGAAAAGTTACTAAATTGAGCTAACAGATCTAAGATAGCAGGAATTGACTTTTCCGGGTTAGAGATATATAACAACAAATCATCTGCATATAATGATAGTTTATGTATTTCATTTCCACGGGTAATACCAACAATATTTGGCGAGTCACGGATAGCAATTGCTAAAGGTTCAAGAGCAATATTAAATAGTAAAGGACTAAGAGGGCAACCTTGCCTAGTACCACGAAAAAGATGAAAAAAAGGAGATCTATAATTATTTGTACAGACCGAGGCTACCGGGGAGTAATATAACAATTTAATCCAAGATATAAATGTCAAATTAAAATTAAATTTCTCAAGAACATTAAATAAATAAGGCCATTCAACTCTGTCAAAGGCTTTCTCAGCATCTAATGAGATAATACATTCCAGGGTAGTAAGTGAGGGGGTATAAACAATATTCATTAACCTCCTAATATTAAAAGATGAATAGCGATTTTTAATGAATCCGGTTTGATCCATGGAAATAATTTGAGGTAACACCTTCTCCAGTCTAGTAGCTAGAATTTTTGAAAAAATTTTTGAATCTACATTCAGAAGAGATATCGGTCTGTAGGATGCACAATCCGTAGGATCTTTATTCTTTTTAAGAATTAAGGAAATAGAGGCTTCATAAAACGATTGTGGTAATTTACCTAAACTAATTGCTTCCTTAAATATTCTAGACAACTTAGAAGAAAGAATGGAGGAAAAAAATTTAAAAAATTCCACTGTAAACCCATCGGGACCGGGTGCTTTACCGGAATTTAATGATGAGATTGCAGTTATTATTTCTTCCTCTGAAATGAAAGTTTCTAATGATAGGCAATCTTCGGGAGATAGTTTCGGAAAACTCAATTTACTTAAAAAATCATGCATGAAATTAGAATCATGAGGAAAATCAGAATGATATAAAGAGGTATAAAATTCTTGAAAGGTTTGGTTTATCCCAACATGATCAACTGTGAAAGTATCATACTGTTTGCGGATCTTAGTAATTTGACGTTTAACCGAATCAAATTTCAATTGGTTAGCCAGTAATTTACCCAATTACTATGAATATAAAAATCACTTCTAGTTCTCATTAATTGATTTTCAATCAAGGATGTTAATAATAAGCTATGTTCCAATTGGAGTTCAACTCTGTGTTGGTACAGCTCCTTGCTAGGAGAAATAGCATATTTTTTATCAACTTCTTTAATTTTATCAACCAGTAGAAGTATTTCATTGTTAATACATCTTTTCAAACTGGCCGAATAGGAAATAATCTGACCACGGATATAAGCTTTAAAGGCGTCCCAAACAGTTCCGTTGGAAACTTCATCCGTAGTATTAGTTGAAAAGAAGAAATCAATCTGCTCCTTTATAAATTTGACAAAGTCCTGATCTTGAAGCAAAATAGGGTTAAATCGCCATTGTCTGGTAGTACAAAAGGTATCCATTAACTTGATGGAAAGTTTCAATGGAGCATGATCTGAAATAGCAATAATGTCATAATTACAATCAACTACATATGGAATCAAACGAGAGTCAATCAGGAAATAATCAATTCGGGAAAAAGAACGGTGAACATGTGAAAAAAAGGAGAATTCCTTATCATTTGGATGTAGAAATCTCCAAATTTCTGAAATCCCAGCATCCAACATAAAAGAGTTGATAATAGTAGCCGACTTATTCGGTAAAGCCGGACTACTTGTGGATCTATCCAACATGGGATTCAAACATAAATTAAAATCACCGCCCATTATCAACATATACTCATTTAAATTAGGAAAGGAAGTAAGTAAATGTTTAAAGAATTCAGGATAATCCACATTCGGAGCGTAAACATTAACCATAGCGACCTTTTTATTCAAAAGTACCCCTGTAATTAACAGAAATCTGCCATTAGGATCTGAAATGATGTCTTGATGAATGAATGTAATTGAGGGATCAATAAAAATTGGTTGTAAATAAAGGTTGTAAATCTAATCAGCTCTATCTTGAGCACTAGCCTACAAAGTACCCAGGACATCTTTAGGGAGCGGCGTCTCAGAAAGGCAACGTCCATTATTAAGGACCTCCAGCACCCAGGGCATGCCCTTTTCTCACTGTTACCATCAGATAAGAGGTACAGAAGCCCAAAGGCACACACTCAGCGATTCAGGAACAGCTTCTTCCCCTCTGCCATCTGATTCCTAAATGGACCTTGAAGCTTTGGACACTTTTTTTTAATATACAGTATTTCTGTTTTTGAACATTTTAAAATCTATCCAATATATGTAATTGATTTACTTGTTTATTTATTTATTTATTTATTTCTCTCTGCTGCATTATGTGTTGCATTGAACTGCTGCTGCTAAGTTAACACATTTCACATCACATGCCGTTGATAATGAACCTGATTTTAATTCTGACTCTGATTCTAATAATGGATGCCATCCTTTTGAGGCATAGCCTTTTGAAGGTGTCCTGGATTCTAGGGAAGCTTGTGCCCATGATGTTGACACCCAGGAACTTGAAACTGCGCAGCCTTTCCTCTACTGATCCGTTGATGAGGACTGGTGAGAGTTCCCTTGACTGACTCTTCCTGTCTACAATCAATTCCTTGGTGTTATTGACACTGAGTGCAAGGTTGTTGTTGTGACACCACTCAAACAGCTGATCTATCTTACTCCTGTATGCCTTCTATTCACCATCTGAACCTCTGTCAACAATAATTGTGATGTTGGCAAACTTATAGATGGCATTTGGGCTGCACCTGTCCACACAGTTGTTGGTGTAGAGAGAATAGAGCAGTGGGCTGAGTCCTTGAGGTGTGCCTGTGTTAATTTACAGGTGAATTGATTATGGGGAACAAGGACATGGCAGACCAATTGAATAACTACTTTGGTTCTGTCTTCACTAAGGAGGACATAAATAATCTTCTGGAAATAGTAGGGGACAGAGGGTCTATGAGATGGAGGAACTGAGGGAAATACATGTTAGTAGGGAAGTGGTGTTAGGTAAATTGAAGGGATTAGAGGCAGATAAATCCCCAGGGCCAGATGGTCTGCATCCCAGAGTGCTTAAGGAAGTAGCCCAAGAAATAGTGGATGCATTAGTGATAATTTTTCAAAACCCTTTAGATTCTGGACTAGTTCCTGAGGATTGGAGGGTGGCTAATGTAACCCCGCTTTTTAAAAAAGGAGGGAGAGAGAAACCGGGGAATTATAGACCGGTTAGCCTAACATTGGTGGTGGGGAAAATGCTAGAGTCAGTTATCAAAGATGTGATAACAGCACATTTGGAAAGCAGTGAAATCATCGGACAAAGTCAGCATGGATTTGTGAAAGGAAAATCAGGTCTGACGAATCTCATAGAATTTTTTGAGGGTGTAACTAGTAGTGTGGATAGGGGAGAACCAGTGGATGTGATATATTTGGATTTTCAAAAGGCTTTTGACAAGGCCCCACACAGGAGATTAGTGTGCAAACTTAAAGCACACTGTATTGGGGGTATGGTATTGATGTGGATAGAGAATTGGTTGGCAGACAGGAAGCAAAGAGTGTGAATAAACAGGACCTTTTCAGAATGGCAGGCAGTGACTATTGGGGTACCGCAAGGCTCAGTGCTGGGACCCCAGTTGTTTACAATATATATTAATGACTTAGACGAGGGAATTAAATGTAGCATCTCCAGGTTTGCGGATGACACGAAGCTGGGCGGCAGTGTTAGCTATGAGGAGGATGCTAAGAGGATGCAGGGTGACTTGGATAGGTTAGGTGAGACGGCAAATTCATAGCAGATGCAATTTAATGTGGATAAATGTGAGGTCATCCACTTTGGTGGCAAAAACAGGAAAACAGATTATTATGTGAATGGTGGCCGATTAGGAAAAGGCGAGGTGCAACGAGGCCTGGGTGTCATTATACACCAGTCATTGAAAGTGGGCATGCAGGTACAGCAGGCGGTGAAAAAGGCGAATGGTATGCTGGCATTCATAGCAAGAGGAATCAAGTACAGAAGCAGGGAGGTATTACTGCAGTTGTACAAGGCCTTGGTGAGACCACACCTGGAGTATTGTGTGCAGTTTTGGTCCCCTAATCTGAGGAAAGACATTCTTGCCATAGAGGGAGTACAAAGAAGGTTCACCAGATTGATTCCTGGGATGGCAGGTCTTTCATATGATGAAAGACTGGATCGGCTGGGCTTATGCTCATTGGAATTTAGAAGATTGAGGGGGGATCTTATTGAAATGTATAAAATCCTAAAGGGATTGGACAGGCTCGATGCAGGAAGATTGTTCCCGATGTTGGGGAGGTCCAGAAAAAGGGGTCACAGCTTGAGGATAAAGGGGAAGCCTTTTAGGACCGAGATTAGGAAAAACTTCTTCACACAGAGAGTGGTGAATCTGTGGAATTCTCTGTCACAGGAAACAGTAGAGGCCAGTTCATTGGCTATATTTAAGAGGGAGTTAGATATGGCCCTTGTGGCTAAAGGGATCAGGGGGTATGGAGAGAAGGCTGGTACAGGGTTCTGAGTTGGATGATCAGCCATGATCATACTGAATGGCGGTGCAGGCTGGAAGGGCCGAATGGCCCACTCCTGCACCTATTTTCTATGTTTTAAAAGTGAGGAGATGTTATTTCCCATCCTTACAGACAGGGAGTGTGATCTACTGGTTAGGAAGATAAAGATCCAGTAAGAGAGGCCCAAGTTTCGGAGCTTGTTGATTAGAACTGGAGTATAATAGTGTTGAAAACTGAATTATAGTCAACAAACAACAGCCTGACATAGGTATTGCTGTTACCCAGATGATCCAAGGCCAAGTGGAGAGCCAGTGAGATTACATCCCCTGTGGACAGACAAATTGCAGCAGGTTTAGATCCTTGCTTAGACAGGAATTGATTGTAGCAATGACCAACCTCTCAAAGAAGTTCATTACAGTAGATATGAGTGCCACTGGGTGATAATCATCGAGACAGCTCACCCTTCTCTTTTTGGCACAAGTATGACTGTCACCCTTTTGAAGTAAGTGGGAATCTCCAGCTGCAGCAGTGAAGATTAAAGTTGTCTTTGAACAGTCCTGCCAGTTGGCTGGCACAGGTTTTCAGAGCCTACCAGGTACATCATCAGGGCCTGATATCCTCTAGAAACACATTCTGATGTCAGCTTCTGAGACAGAGATCACAGGGTCACTGGATGCTGCAGGGATTCGCAGAGGTGTCGTTTTATTCTCCCGCTCAAAGCACACATAAAAGGTATTAAGCTCACCTGGGAGTGAAGCATCACTGCCATTCATGATGTTAGGTTTTGTTTTGCAGGAAATAATGGCCTGCAAACACTGCCAGAGCTGACATAAGTTCCATCTCCAAACTCAATCAGAATTTATTTTTTTTACTTTGGATAGCCTTATAGAATAATACAGCACAGTACAGGCCCTTCGGCCCACAATGTTGTGCTGACCCTCAAACCCTGCCGCCCATATAACCCGCCACCTTAAATTCCTCCATATACCTGTCTAGTAGTCTCTTAATTTTCACTAGTGTATCTGCCTCCACCACTGACTCAGGCAGTGCATTCCACGCACCAACCACTCTCTGAGTAAAAAACCTTCCTCTAATATCCCCCTTGAACTTCCCATCCCTAACCTTAAAACCATGTCCTCTTGTATTGAGCAGTGGTGCCCTGGGGAAGAGGCGCTGGCTATCCACTCTACCTATTCCTCTTATTATCTTGTACACCTCTATCATGTGTCCTCTCATCCCCCTTCTCTCCAAAGAGTAAAGTCCTAGCTCCCTTAATCTCTGATCATAATCCATACTCTCTAAACCAGGCAGCATCCTGGTAAATCTCCTCTGTACCCTTTCCAATGCTTCCACATCCTTCCTATAGTGAGGCGACCAAAACTGGACACAGTACTCCAAATGTGGCCTAACCAGAGTTTTATAGAGCTGCATCATTACATCACGACCTTTAAACTCTATCCCTCGACTTACGAAAGCTAACACCCCATAAGCTTTCTTAACTACCCTATCCACCAGTGAGGCAACTTCCAGGGATCTGTGGACATGTACCCCCAGGTCCCTCTGCTCCTCCACACTACCAAGTATCCTGCCATTTACTTTGTACTCTGCCTCGGAGTTTGTCCTTCCAAAGTGTACCACCTCACACTTCTCCGGGTTGAACTCCATCTGCCACTTCTCAGCCCTCTTCTGCATCCTATCAATGTCTCTCTGCAATCTTTGACAATCCTCTACACTATCTACAACACCACCAACCTTTGTGTTGTCAGCAAACTTGCCAACCCAGCCTTCTACCCCAACATCCAGGTCGTTAATAAAAATCACGAAAAGTAGACGTCCTAGAACAGATCCTTGTGGGACACCACTAGTCACAATCCTCCAATCTGAATGTACTACCTCCACCACGACCCTCTGCCTTCTACCGGCAAGCCAACTCTGAATCCACCTGGCCAAACTTCCCTGGATCCCATGCCTTCCGACTTTCTGAATAAGCCTACAGTGCCTTACTAAAATCCATAGAGATCACATCCACTGCACTACCCTCATCTATATGCCTGGTCACCTCCTCAAAGAACTCTATCAAGCTTGTTAGACATATTCTGCCCTTCACAAAGCTATGTTGACTGTCCCTGATCAGACCATGATTCTCTAAATGCCCGTAGATCCTATCCCTAAGAATCTTCCCCAACTGCTTTCCCACTACAGACGTAAGGCTCACTGGTCTATAATTACCTGGACTATCCCTACTACCTTTTTCTGAACAAGGGGACAACATTCGCCTTCCTCCAATCCTCCGGTTCCATTCCCGTTGACAACGAGGACAGAAAGATCCTAGCCAGAGGCTCAGCAATTGCCTCCCTAGCCTTGTACAGCAGCCTGGGGAATATTCTGTCAGGCCCCGGGGACTTTCCGTCCTAATGTATTTTAACAACTACAACACCCTTAATATCAGCATGCTCCAGAACATCAACCTCACTCATGTTGTCCTCACCGTCATCAAGTTCCCTCTCATTGGTGAATACCAAAGAGAAGTATTCATTGAGGACCTCGCTCACTTCCAGAGCCTCCAGGCACATCTTCCCACCTTTATCTCTAATCGGTCCTACCTTCACTCCTGTCATCCTTTTTTTCTTCACATAATTGAAGAATGCCTTGAGGTTTTCCTTTACCCTACTTGCCAAGGCCTTCTCATGCCCCCTTCTTGCTCTTCTCAGCCCCTTCTTAAGCTCCTTTCTTGCTTCCCTATATTCCTCAATAGACCCATCTGATCCTTGCTTCCTAAACCTCATGTATGCTGCCTTCTTCCACCTGACTAGATTTTCCACCTCACTTGTCATCCATGGTTCCTTCACCCTACCATTCTTTACCTTCCTCACCAGGACAAACTTATCCCTAACATCCCGCAAGAGATCTCTAAACATCGACCACATGTCCATAGTACATTTCCCTGCAAAACCATCATCCTAATTCACACCCGCAAGTTCTAGCCTTATAGCCTCATAATTTGCCCTTTCCCAATTAAAAATTTTCCTATCCTCTTTGATTCTATCCTTTTCCATGATAATGCTAAAGTCTAGGGAGCGGAGGTCACTGTTCCCCAGATGCTCGCCCACGGAGGGATCTGTGACCTGACCCGGTTCATTACCTAGTACTAAATCTAGTATGGCATGCCCCCTAGTTGGCCTGTCTACATACTGTGACAAGAATCTGTCCTGGACATACTTAACAATCTCTGCCCCATCTAAACCCTTGGAACTAATCAGGTACCAATCAATATTAGGGAAGTTAAAGTCACCCATGATAACAACCCTGTTATTTTTGCACCTTTCCAAAATCTGCCTCCCAATCTGCTCCTCGGTATCTCTGCTGCTAAAAGGGGGCATATAGAATACCTTCAATACAGTTCCTGTTCCTGACTTCCACCCATACTGACTCAAAAGAGGATCCTGCTGCATTACCCACCCTTTCTGTAGCTGTAATAATATCCCTGACCAGTAATGCACCCCTCCTCCCCTCCCCCCCACCTCTATCCCTTTTAAAGCACTGAAATCCAGGAATATTGAGAATTCATTCCTGCCCTGGTGCCAGCCAAGTCTCTGTAATGGCCACTACATCACAATTCAAAGTATGTATCCAAGCTCTCAGTTCATCACCTTTGTTCCTGATGCTTCTTGCACTGAGGTACACACACTTTAGCCCTTCTACCTTACTATTTTTCACCCTTTATTCTGCTTCTCTTTCCTCAAAGCCTCTCTGTATGTAAGATCTGGCTTTACTCCATGCACTTCTTTCACTGCTCCATCACTCTGGATCCCATCCCCCTCGCAAATTAGTTTAAACCCTCCCGAACCATGCTAGCAAACCGACCTGCAAGGATATTGCTCCCCCTTGAGTTCAGGTGCAACACATCCAATCTGTACAGGTCCCACCTTCCCCAGAAGAGATCCCAAAGGTCCAAAAATCTAAAACCCTGCTCCCTGTACCAACTCCTCAGCCACGCATTCAACTGCCATCTCCTCCAATTCTTACCATCACTGTCATGTAGCACTGGCAGCAATCCTGAGAATGCCACCCTTGAGGTCCTGTTCTTCAGCCTTCTACCTAGTTCCCGAAACTCGCACTTTAGGACCTCATCCCTCTTCCTGCCTTTGTCGTTTGTACCAACATGTATCACGACTTCTGGTTGCTTTCCCTCTCGTACAAAGATGTCGTGCACCCGGTCAGAGACATCCCAGACCCTGGCACCCGGGAGGGAACAAACCATGCGGGTGTCCTTCTCACGTCCACAAAATCCCCTGTCTGCTCCCCTGACTATAGAGTCTCCAATGATGACGGCTCTCCTCTTCTCTGTCCCACCCTTCTACACCACAGGGTCAGACTCAGTGCCAGAGGCCCTGTCACCGTGGCTCACACCTGGTCGGTCGTCCCCGCCAACAGTATCCAGGACGGTAAACTTATTATTCAGGGGAATGGCTACAGGGGTGCCCTGCACTACCTGTCTGCTCACCTTCGCTTTCCCCCCTCTGACTGTCACCCAACGACCTGCTTCCGACAGCCTAGGCGTGACTTCCTCCCTGTAGCTCTCATCTATGACTACCTAATTCTCCCCTATGAGCTGAAGGTCATCCAGCTGCTGCTCCAGATTCCTTACACGGTCTTCCAGATTGCCCAGCCGTATGCACTTCTGGCAGAGGTGACTCTGCGGGTGAGGGGAGTTCCTCCAAGACTGCCACATCTCACATGAGAGGCACATCACCGTCTCAGGAGGCTAACTGCGATCCTCCGCCTCTTCTCGTCGTAGTCTCTCGAGTCAAAGCCTCAAAGCTCCACTCCTTCACTGGCCCACTCACTCACTGGCCGCTTTCCACAGGCCAGTCCGCTTGACCTGCCCTTCTATTTATCTGTTTGAGCTTTTCAAAATGCTTGGTTATCTGACCTCGACTACCCAATCAGCTGCTTTCTGCTGAGTCTGAGCTATTCAAGTCTTGATTGTCTAATCAACAGCTTTCTGCTGATCTATTCAAATCTTGATTGACTTGATTGCACAGACCAGCTACCAAAACTGCCAGAATCTCTCGAGTCAAAGCCTCAAAGCTCCACTCCTTCACTGGCCCACTCACTCAGTGGCCGCTTTCCACAAGTTATGTGGATGCCTTCTATAAGTTATACCTGGATTTCTGTTATAGTTCTAGATCACTGGTCTGGAATACCACAAATCAAGCTCTAGCAGACTATGAATTTCATGGTTTATCCATGGCTTTTGCTTTGGGTATGTCTGATATATTCTTGAAGGCACATACTCATCCACACAGGTTTTGATGAAGTTGACGACAAGTGAGAAATTTTCATTCATACTCAAAGATGAATCCTTGAGTATTGTCCCATCCACCAACTACAGTCTTTAATGTCTCTACCTCTCAGGTCGTGTTACAGATCATAGTGACACGCTGGGGGAGAAATTTCTCCTCAGCACTCCTCTTCATCTGCAAATGTCTATAAACTTCAGGATACTGATTCACCTGGCAGAGAAAATAGTTTTGGTTATCTGCCTATCAAAAAAAAAAAATCTGCTTATTATTAAGTCTCCTTTGACTATCTGAGTTTGGGATATTAACCTCCTCCCTGGAGGGACAGTCCCAGAATTGTACATGTTTCCACTTGAGCCATTGTAATGACTTCCTCATTACATGAGTTTTGTGGCTCTGCTTTCAACAAGAGCCAGAACCAATTCAAACAGCAAGATTCCAGAAATAGCAAGGTGATAATGATCCTATAATCTCCTTGCTCTGACTATTTTCAAGGACATCAGGGAGAACAATTTTTCAGCACTGTTGAGAGATATTTGTAACATGTCATCTAAAAGTTATCACTTTTGACAGTGCATCTCTGTACTGAATAATAAAGCAGGGTTCTGCTCTTAGGTCTCTGGAGATGTGTTTGAACTCCTGACCTTCCGACTCAGAAGCGAGACTGACCTGCCTCAGTGCTGATGCCTGGGCTCAATTAAAGAGTCTTTAGTTCTGCCCCAACTGTGCCAGTTAACTAATGTGGCATGGGCCAGGAGTTGAACTTGGCCTCTTCCAGCTCTGTATGGTTCAATTACCCCTGAATAGATCCGTTCATCTATCGTGGAAGCCCACCTGTTTAAGCACATGTAATAAACTTCAAAATTATATATAGGCAGTTGGGTCTAATTTGTCCAGTTTCTATGCTGAGGCCAAATGAGGGATTCACAGGGCTACTTTATAGAGTACTTTTAACAGTGGGCTCTGTTCAAACAAATATTTAGGTGCTGAAATGGCGATGGACAGACCCTTTCTGTACATGTGTTTTTTTGAGTTTTACTATGAAGTGTATTCCCCAATGGAGAGTGCAATCTGTGTCCAATCAAAGCTGTGTGGAAGGCACACATCCAAAACTGGAACACTGTATTGACTTTTCCATAGGTCCGGCAAAATGGCTTCCAATCAAAGCCCTTCATCCAGCACATACCAGGCCGGTTTTCGAAAGCAAGTTGTGCCAGCGTCAGCCTGTTCCACTAGCTCACAGGAGTGTCAAGTGCACAGTAATTTGAAGACACTGCTCTTCCACAGCTGTACTGTGACCATCCAGTCTACCCTATAACGTGCTGTCTGAGTCCACTAGCTTTGCTCTGTGGCTGGGGTCAGAACTAACAGTGTCTCTAATGTAGAAGTGTCCATACCAGTTAAATCCCAGATAGGGCTGCAGAGATTTCCTGTATTCTTCCATCTTCTTCCATCCTGATCTCTCACCCAACTGTGACTCACCCTGCCTTACCATTCACAGCTAAGCCCAAGACCTCCGTTGCGTCTCTCAGACATCATACCTCTCTGTGCTGTAGTAGATATCATTTTCATTAGCGTTTTGTCAGCCATTCTCTTTGTGACCCATTCCCATACGTTGTGAGAGCACACTCATCAGGGTGTTCTTAGATTATCCAGCAACTGTCCTATGGGTGACAATGCATCATGCGCTGATTTGGAAAGGTCAAGTATGGGCCAGAAGCGGTTCAGAGCATATTGCTGCAATGGAGCCTGGGTCCAAGTATGGGGACCAAATCAGTACTCGGACAATCTAAATGCCAGGCTAGGTGGACTGAAAAGGCAGGGTGTTAGGACCAGAGGTGACAATCGAGCTGGTTCTGCTTCGTGACATTTTATTCCACTCTCCTTGGTGCTGAGACTGCTCCGGCTGCTATGCCCTTCGTCACTGCATACTTCGCAGTGATTTGCCCCACTATATGATGAACTAAGACCAAGGCTATGGGCCTGCTCTGACAGCTCTTGAATTGAGGTTTATGGACTTAATTTGTTTCAGAATGCTGTTGATTGCTTTTATTGTTTGCATGATTTCTGGATTTTCCCTCTTTCTCTGCACAGAAGGTGTTGGTCTTTTTTTTGAATTGGTTCTTTCTGGTTTCTTGCTTCGTGGCTGCCTGTAAGAGGGTGAATCTCAAGGTTGTATAATTTATACATACTTTGATAACAAATGTGTTTTGAATCCTTTGAATCCATAGTGCCCTCAGCCTAATACACAAAACATGTCCTAATACCCCTCCCTTATACCCCCACCCCTTAATCTTCCTCACCCTCTCAACCCCACCCTCCTCAGGTATCCCTCCACTATTCCATCCTCCATGTGCGTGCGTACATGCACACACGCACACACACACACACACACACACACACACACACACACACACATCCACACACATGCACCCACACACATGCATGCATGCACTCACACATGCATACGCACGCATGCACACACATACACACACACGCACACAAACACACATGCACGCATGCGCACACGCACACATGCACACACACACATATACATACACCCACACGCACACACACGCGCACACACACCCTCTTCTTCAGCATCTGAATGTCTCATCACCATCTCATAAGCTCCTCTCCTCACTCCCAGGTGATGAAGCATTGAACCCTCTATCTCTTCCTCTCCATGGATTACTCTGCTCTTCTTTCCTCTGACCCTGAAACCCTCTGCCTTATAATAGTGAATACACTCTAGTCAGCCCAGCCTCAGTGCCAATATTTAGCTACTCAAGTGTTGACCATCACAAAAGATGAAAATGAATTCAATAAAAATCAACAAAGAAATCATTGTGTGTCCTTTCGAGATTTGAGATGTGGCGATAATCAAAACATTGAGATTTGGTAAATTTCAAACCTTGAAAATTGGTAAATATCATAACATTGAGATGTGGTAAATATTAAAACCTTGAGATTTGGTAAATATAACATAGAGATTTGGTAAATATCAAAGCATTGAGATTTGGTAAATATTAAAACTTGAGATTTGGTAAATATTAAAACCTTGAGATGTGGTAAATATCAAAGCATTGAGATTTGGTAAATATTAAAACTTGAGATTTGGTAAATATCAAAACACTGAGATTTGTTAAATACCAAAACACTGAGATGTAGTAAATATCAAAACCTTGGAAAGCTCATAGCTTCCTGATTTTGACCACTAGGTGACAAGGTGTCTGCCGAAAAGCTTGCTGAAGCTCACTGTTCACACATAATGGTGTTGAAATCATTCAAACCCAGCATATACAATGAATAGGTGAAACCATGTTGTGTATCTTCATGGGAATACGAGTTCCGAACCTTGTAAGTATATTATGGCTGATACATTCCAGCTGTAATTTTCTACCTCTGCTCCACATCAGGAGAAATAAAAGGAGGCCTGAGGTGGGAAAAGTATCCCACAAAAATATGTTCAGGTAGTAACTATGGAAGTTCAGATTCAAATCTATTTTCCCTTTGGGAGTAAGGGCAGAACAAACTCCCAACTGTACCAGCTAATATATTTCCAGTTCTGATAGCAATCCCCTTCAGCCTTCTTGCACCTGAAGAAGGTAAAGGTTTGTCAATAGGTGGTTGAAACAAGGCCAAATTTAGGTCCAAGCATCAGGTTCCTTCCTTTTCATTAACTGAAGCCAAACCTAATCTTGAAAAGAAATAACTTGCATTTTATGGAGTGTCCCTCACAATCTCAGGACTTGCTTTGGAGTCTTCAAGAGTAATAATCATAGCTATAAGGTGAGGGGTGTGGAGAAAGCTTGTATGGACAGTATGTGAGGAAGCCAGGGTTATAAGACCATAGGATCATAAGATATAGGACCAGATTTAGACCATTCAGCCTTCTGAGTCTGACCACCATCTCTCTGTAACCCTTAACCGCTTACCACTCAAGATTTTATCAATCTCTATCTTAAATTCACCCAATGATTTGGCTACCACAGCCATCAGCCACAGATTCATTACCTTCTGGCTAAAGAAATTCCTCCTCACCTCTGTTGTAAAAGAACTTCTCTTTATTATCAGGTTGTGCTCTCATGGTATTGCATCAATAATCATTTGCCAAAACCTCAAGGAGAACCTCCATGATCTTTAAAAAAGCACCAATAATTCTTTTATACTCCACAAACAGAGCATCTGACAGTACAGTTCCCCCTCAGCACACATGCTCATATCTTTTTAGTGAGGTTCTTAATAAACCAGGCTTTATTGCTGTGGTTCTCCCTGCGTCTGTGGCTGTGTAGTCATTTGGAGAGGTGTGATCCCAAATGGAACTTGTCTCCAACTGGGTGCTATTCTACACTTCCCTTCTCTGACTCTAGCCAAGGAAAACACAGTACTGGCAGCAAGCACTTTGACCTCATTTACATAAATGTGTTCACCTTGTGACTGTTCTACCGCCAATTAAATAGTTACTAATTCACAGTTGTGGAAGGCTCAGTTTTAAGCAGGTTCCTGATCTGGTAATGTTTAACCAACAGAGGTTGAAGTCATTTGACATAAATTAGTATTGCAACCAGACGACTGCAATAGTCAATCGAGAGACTGCAATTAAATGTTGGTCTCTACGGAAACAACTCTACAACCAGCTGTTCCATTCTCATCCTGAAAGCATTTAATAACTAGGGAATTACTCTAAATGTTTCATTGCTTCTATTTCTCTTGTAATTTGTCAAGCAATTCTTAAAAAGCTCTCAGAGGTGAGGCAGCAGTATGGGATCTCAGTAAAGGGTGAGACTATCCTGAGACTGACGGCTACTTTAGAATGATAGGGTTTAGCTCTATGAAAGTGAGAGTCCACTGTTATCATCTCACCGGACCTATTTATATTTCTAATTATAATAGGCTGTTGGGGCAGGGGGGATGTGCGCAAATCACTATTGGGACCAAAAACAAAATAGCAGCAGATCTGAACCTAGTACAGAGCTTCCTCCTCTCTCCATGGCCCCTCTCTCTCTCTCTCTCTTGAACTCACTCTACATCTATACCATTAACGTTTAGAAACAGAATCTTTGGTGCATTCCCTGCCCTTTGGAGCATCAGAGGTTTAAAGGTGACCTGACAGAAGTTTATAAAATAATAAGAGCCATAGATAAGGTAAACAGAGTCTTTTATTCCAGGATGGAAGTGTCAAATACTATAGGGCATACTTTTAAGGTGATAGGGGAAAATTTTAAAGGAGTTGTGTAAGGTAAGTTTTCATACAGAGAGAGGTAGTTGTCTGGAACAGGCTGCCAGGAGAGGTGGTGGAAACAGATATGTGAACAGATGGGGAATGGATGGATATAGACCATGTGAAGCTTGAAGAGATTATTGTAAATTGGCATGATCATTGGCACAGACATTAGGGTGGAAGCTCCCATTTCTGTGCTGTGCTGTTCTGTGTACTCTTCGTTGCCTACATTGCAGGTCGTCCATAAACACAGTTCAAATTTTATTACTTTTATTCTGTTGTATGGCCTGTCATTTTTCTGCTTGATTAACTGTACACTTGCTTCACCACTTGTCCACTCACTCTCCTTGTCCCACTGTTGTTTCTTCCATTTGCTTTTGTGCCTCTTCACCTCCAGTTCTACGTTTGATGTCATTAACCCCCAACCCATATATTGTCCAGATGCAACTTTTTTGGAGTAGAGTGCAATGTCCTGGATGGCAGCCAGAAGCATACACGGTGACATGTAGCATTCGGGACAAGACAGTCCTGGGATTTGTGGCAGTATACATCAGACTTGAGCCTTGTTGATGGAGTGAAGGCATTTGCATGGGAGCAGACATGAAGGAGGCAGTCAAGAAATGGAAGATAAAAGCCAAATCATCCACAATTGAACTCACATAAAATTTCTCTACCTGGTGAATATGTAGCTGACTTCCAGAGTTCAATGCTGACCGCTGGTGCACTCTCTGTGGTATTCCCCTATTCACCCTGTGATTGTGGTGCTCTGGCTTCCTCACACATCTCAAAGACGAGCAATTTGATAGGTTAATTGGCCACTGAAAATTGATCCTAGTGTATAGACGACAGGTAGAATCTGGGGGGAGTTGATGAGAATAAAAAGGGGATTAATGTAACTGGTTGTTTGATAGCACCAACTTGGTAGGCTGAAGGGTCTGATTCCATGCTGTATTTGAATAATATAGAGTGACCTGAATATTACAATATCCCTGTAGAGGAGAGCCAACTGGTTCAGACCATTCAGTAAGTCATTTCTGGTGTTATCTTTCCCAGCCAATAAGTCTCCCTATCCCAGACAGACGAAGCTAACAGGTTTCAGACCTTCAACTTCCCTGCCAGCACATGGCAGGGTGTCAGGTAGTCTACCTTCCAATGGAGAATAGACTTAATGAACATTTTACCCCTGGAGCAGGATTCCATGCTTAAATATGGAATTCTGAATCTCAGCTTTGTCTGTGCCTGTTCCCTGGTACCTTCAGTGGTAGAATGCTGTCAGATCTTTTTATATCAGTCTCCTCTGTCCCCACCATGCCCCACCCTTCTTCCTGCTCTTCCTGTTCCTTGATCTGCTTCTTCTTGTTCAAGAGCTGATTTAGTTATATTCACTGGACCACCTCTGTTCTTCCACCATCTGTAACAAGGCTGATGTAAGTGTTACATGCAAACTGCTGCACTGACAGGCCCATCTACCCCTTTCAGCTCTTGGTACGGATGAAGCCACCTTCTGGCGAAGCTGGATCGACAGTACTACACAGCACAGCACGTCACCTCTTCAAGAGCTGAACACAAAGCCAATTTAAAACGGTTCCAGTTTGAATCTATGAGAACCATCTACAAAATAAGCTGAAGAGTAGGTGCTGCTTGGCAGCTGATACCTGTGGAGCTTGCCCTTTGAGGAACACTAGCTTACAGAGAGGTGTGGCAAGAGTTGGAGTTAGCAACAGGCAGAGAAAGGAATGTTGTTTCATTGTTTCACACCTCACCCTCAATGTTAAATCAGATTGTTGGGAAAAGGCTGCACAGGCAAGGGTCTCTGTGGAAAACAGAAACCAAGGGGCCAGCCTTGAAAATGAAGCAGTTGCTGTTATGGAAAAAATGTGTAACTTGTGAGGAACTGGAAACTAGACACCATCAGATTAAACTGTGAATTCGAGGAAAATACCTTCATCAGTGAGAGGTGAATTTGTATTAATCAGCAGAACGATGAATAACACTGCCCCATTCCCATATTTCCACTATTGTGTTCCTCTACAGCACTGAAGGTAGCCATTCAGAAAAAAAAACTTCATAATTCACGAGGGAGAAAGAATTGAACAGATGGTATGATTTGGGACAGGATGGGAGGGGAACTATGGACGCTTAGACTGAAGGGTCTGACTCTGTGTTGTAATAATCCATGAGAGTCTGGGTAAACGTGCCACTACAAGTTAGATCTCTTACCTTCTCCAAGTCTTGTAGCAACAAATTTCTGTTGTTACAAGAACTTTATAACAAAATTGACATGGGCTGCTGTGTTAGCTGGAGTGACTGTAGTTACTGCAGTGCCATCTCCTACACCCAGTTCTGGTATCTGGTCCTGCCACCATCCCTTTCCCAGATGTCTACAACACCATCTCTGAGATCTAGAGTTACAGCTCAGGGCCACACACACTGAAAGCTACTGATGACAGATACCCTCCTCTCAATCACAAAGAGCTTGAGCAGATATCTTATCTACCCTAACCTAGATAGAGAGCTGGACAATCAGACTGACCACCTTGGGCTTTTATGTACAGTAAATCTCATTCACCTTCCAAAGATTTGCTACTGAATTAAAGTTAATTTTCCAGAAGCATTCATTGGTGTAACATAGCAACAGTGAACATTCAATTTATGCTCTTGTTGCCCCAGCAACTTACACTGGGGACTGAAGCTTTTGATTTGTTTTGAAGGGGAAGATGGGGAAGGTTGTGTTCTAGCTTGAGGCTACAGAGGAGTGGGCAGAGAGTGGAGAGAATTTCCATTTCTAAAGTACCATTCTTCCCTTCACACCTGTAACCTTGACAAAATCTAGACAGCAAGATCCCACAACAGCAATAAGATAAAGCACCAGGTTATCTGTATTTGAGACGTTTAATGAAGAATGTCTCAGCAGGCCCCTGTGGAGAAGTCTACTGGTTGAGCTGTCATAGTTATTCCTTAGTTAATTTAGAGCAAAAAGATCCTGGAGCTGCTGGAATAGTACCCACCCCTCAGAGTGAAGACCACCTTCCCCTCATTCATCATTCAGAACATCAGACATGACTGAGAAAAATCACCTTTCTCAACAGCTGTGACATATTCAAAAGAATAACCAAAACATCAGTTCTCAGGTCATGTGGTCTAATCTGACTGGCAGTGCATGCTAAATTACAGAGGGAGGTGGGGTAGAGTGATGGGGAGAGAGGGGGAGTGATAGCGTGAGAGGGGGGAGAGAGGGAGAGGAAGAAGGCAGGGTAGAAAACATAAATGGGTAGAGAAGAGAGAGCAAGATGGAGAGAAGAGAGATATAGAGAGATAGTGAAAGAAATAATGTAGAAAGGGTGGAGAAAGAGGAAGAGAAAGAGAAAAATGAGATAACAGAGACAAGGGGAAAAGGGAGAAAAATGGATGAGAAGAGAGGGAGAGGAGTGAGGATGGAAATAGAGAGGGAGAAAGAGAAGCAAGATGGAAAGGTAAGAGAAATGGGGAGACAAGACATAGAAACAGAGGGGAAGATAAAGGAGATCAACGTGGAGGAGAAAAGGACAGAGAAGGGGAGAAGATGTAGATAGACGGGAGAAAAAGGAGTCAGATAGAGAGAGAGGAGGGCGAGTGGGAAGGGAAAATTGAGTGAGTTAATCACCAGTATAAGGCTTTGCCTCAAATCCCATTTAGTTGGAGGAGGGGAAAAAGTGGTTAGCTTTAGTTAAACCTTTGGCTCTTTCCTCCATTTGTTTGGTGGCTCCTTTGAAGACTTTTAGGACTGTAAAAATGTACAAGGCCTAGGTAATTTTCAGGCCCTCTGCACAATGCACACACCTTGTATCAAGTATCCCAAACGTTCAACAAGATCACTGCGCCACAGAGCTGCGTGAATCTATTTGATATTTCATAATCTAAAGCAGCTGTTTGGCTTGGCTTGGTTATGCCTTATTTACTATAGCTAAGGGACATTTTATTCGAATATATTGATGCTAGTCTGTATTTTCTAGGTTATAGCATTTTTTTTATAAGTATTGGGAAACAGATGCAAAGAAAGTGTGTACAACAACAACTTGGCCTACAAGTGAAGGCAACTTAATACAGGAGAATAGAAGTGCTTGCCTAGGGTGTCAACAGTCACAGGTGTTAGGATTCAAAAATGCCCTGTGCAAGAAGGTTGGGCTTGGATGAGCCATCAGTCACTGTGGTGTTACAGATGGGAAAGGAAGTGGGAGCCAAGGCCAGCACTGGCTTCCAGCTGGGTGATCAGAATGGTGAGTAAGTCAGATACTAATAGAGAAGAGCTCAGTCCTGAGCAATTGCTGATGGAGAGGCCACAGGTGAAGGATTGATGGCAGGAATGAGGAGATAGTACAGTTTTCAATGGGGGCCCAAAGAGTGACAGATAATTGAAATAGACAGAAAATTCTACCCACTGGATAGAATTGATTGGGTTCTTTGAAGAAGAAACCAAGAAAGTTGATGAGGGCAGGGCAGCAGATATGGGCTAAATGGACTTCATGGATCCATGGATGGAGCCAAACCAGACAGGGGAGATCTTATATACAATCTTTGCTTCTGTATTTACTCAGGAGATAGAAATAAAGTGAGGCAAAGTGGCATCAACTTCATGGACCCTGTACAGATTACAAAAGAGAAGGTGTTTGCTACCCAGAGGCAAATCAGGGTGGATAAATCCCCAGGGCCTGACAAGGTGTGCCCTTACCTATGGAAGGTAAGTGCAGAAATAATCAGGGTCCCAGGAGAGATATTTAAATCATTCTTATTGACAGGTGTGTTACCAGAGGGTTAGAGAATAGCCAATGTTGTTCTGCTGTTTAAAAAAAGCTCTAAACAGAAACCAGGAAGTTACAGGCCAGTGACTTTGACATCATTTGTAGGAAAGTTATTGGAAGGTATCTAAGGGACCAGCTATATAAATATTTGGATGGACACGGACAGATTAAGGATAGTCAGCATGGCTTTGTGCATGGTAGGTCATGTCCAACCAATCTTACAGATTTTTTCAAGGAAGTTACCAGGAAAGTGGATGAAGGCAAGGCACTGTCTACATAGACTTTAGTAAGGCATTGACAAGGTCCCACGTGGGAGGCTGGTCAAGAAGGTACAGTTGCTCGGCGTTCAAGATGAGGTAGTAAATTGTATTAGATATTGGCTTTGAGGGAGAAGTCCGAGAGCAGTAGTAGATAATTGCCTCTGGAGACCTTTGACTAGTGGTATGCCACAGGGATCGGTACTGGGATCTTTGTTGTTCGTCATCTATACCAATGATCTGGATGACAATATGGTTAACTGGATCAGCAAATTTGCGGATGACGCCAAGATTGGAGGACATTGAGGAAGGCTAACGTGGCTTGAACAGGGATCTACATCAGCTGAAAAATGGCAAATGGAACTTAATGCAGACAAGTGTGAGGTTTTGCACTTCGGTAGGACCAACCAGTATAGGTCTTACACAGTGAACAGTATGGCACTGAGGAGTGTGGTAGAACAAATGAATCTGGGAATAATTCATTGAAAGTAGCATCACAGATAGTTAGGGTCACAAAAAAAGCTTTTGGCACAATAGCCTTCAAAAATCAATGTATTAAGCTCAGAAGATGGGATGTTATGTTAAAGTTGTATAAGATGATGGTGAGGCCTAATTTCAAGTATCGTGTGCAGGTTTGGTCACCTACCTGCAGGAAATATGTAAATAGCGTTGAAGGAATACAGAGGAAGTTTACAAGGATGTTGCCAGAACTGGAGTACCTGAGTTATCAGGAAAGGTTGAATAGTTTAGGACTGATTTCCTTAGAACGTAGAAGAC
Source organism: Mobula birostris (assembly GCF_030028105.1). Lineage (NCBI taxonomy): Eukaryota > Metazoa > Chordata > Chondrichthyes > Myliobatiformes > Myliobatidae > Mobula > Mobula birostris. The sequence continues at coordinate 94,670,716 of NC_092376.1, forward strand.
TGAAAGGAGATTTGAGGGGCAGAGCTTAGGATGATGGCACCTAATGGCGACTCCTTTGCTTGCATCCTCAGAAACAGCTCTATTTCTATCTTTAATATCTCTTTTTTTTCTTATCAGGGTTCTTTTAAAGACCCTGACCCGGAGTTACATGCTGAATTCAGTTCTTTGTGGAAATGGGACCCGATCTCAGGTCTTCCAAGGACATGGCCTGGAAGATTAATGCACCTTCAGAGTGCCAGATTTTTATGGCTCTGGAGGCAGGCGGATTCGAGGCTGGTGTTGCTGCCTGATAGAAACATAGAAACATAGAAAATAGGTGCAGGAGTAGGCCATTCGGCCCTTCGAGCCTGCACCGCCATTTATTATGATCATGGCTGATCATCCAACTCAGAACCCCGCCCCAGCCTTCCCTCCATACCCCCTGATCCCTGTAGCTACAAGGGCCATACCTAACTCCCTCTTAAATATAGCCAATGAACTGGCCTCAACTGTTTCCTGTGGCAGAGAATTCCACAGATTCACCACTCTCTGTGTGAAGAAGTTTTTCCTAATCTCGGTCCTAAAAGGCTTCCCCTTTATCCTCAAACTGTGACCCCTTGTTCTGGACTTCCCCAACATTGGAAACAATCTTCCTGCATCTCGCCTGTCCAACAAATCCATGTTGACTTTGTCCGATGATTTCACCGCTTTCCAAATGTGCTGTTATCACATCTTTGATAACTGACTCCAGCAGTTTCCCCACCACCGACGTTAGGCTAACCGGTCTATAATTCCCCGGTTTCTCTCTCCCTCCTTGTGTCGTGGGAGTACACGGAAGACTGAAAACAGCGAGCTGGCTGCTGGCTGTGTGCCTGAAGGCCCGAGTTCTTTGGGCACAAGAGCTTAGAAAAGGCGATGTCACAGACCTTTAACATCATAGATCAGTGAGTTGTTTTGTTACATCTCCTTTCTTGCTGTGAAACGGGGACACCCCTTTTTCCTTTATTAGGAAGAGAGAAAGCCTGTGGTATGTCGAATTACCAGGTAAACGAGTAGTCTTTGAGGTACTGGAAGTGTGTGTCTTTGCTGATGCTTTGCTGCATGTTTGAGTGCTTCGTGGGGGATGCCAATGCTGTTTTTTGCTGGTGGGGGGGGGTTGTTGCTTTGCTGCTGGTTACGCTTGGGAGGGGGGAGCTGGTGGGGGCTTTGGGGTTCTAACATTTAACTGTCATTCATTGTTTGGGTCACTCCTCTGTTTTCGTGGATGTTTGTGAAGAAAAAGAATTTCAGGGTGTATATTGTATACATTTCTCTGAAATTAAATGTACCTTTTGAAACCTATTGACCTTGATAGTGTTGCACAGGACGGGTGAACCCAAACACAGGACACTGGACAGAGTTAGGGTGCAGACGAGGGCGGGAGTGTGGCTGGAGCCAAACAGCAGACAGGAGGGCGAATGGAAAGGTAGGAGGCAGGCAAAACTTATCTGGACACGAAGTGTCGCTGAAGCTAAACGGCAAGCAGGAGGATGAAGAGAAAGGCAGGCGGCAGTCAGTACTTATCTTGACATGGAGAGACAGAGTTACACAGGCAAACCTCGGTACTGAAGTAAAACTTAGAATATACAATCCTAACCGGCCGGGAATGTGAATTACCACACTGGCTGAAACAACGATCTGGCGATGAGTGGATGCAAAGCCGGGGTTTTTGTTAGGTTGTAAATTAATCTTAAGTGCTTTAGAAATTGTTGAAAAACTGACTTCCAGAACTGTTCCAGTATAGAACAAGACCAAAACGTGTGTCAGTGTAGCTATCTCAGTTTTACATCTATCCCAATAACTATCAACGTTAGGGAATATTTTAGACAATCTCTCCTTCGTCAAATGGTAACGATGTACAATTTTAAATTGAATCAGTGAATGACTAGCACAGATCGAAGAAGAGTTAACCAGCTTCAAATCCGTGTCCAATCCTCTGTCATAAAAGTCAAATTGAGTTCCTTTTCCCAATCTTGTTTAATCTTACATAAAGGACGCTTATCCGATTGTAATAGTAAATTATAAATTCTTCCAATGGAAACCTTCATCGAAAGGTTCATACTCATAATAGTATCTAACAGGTCAGTATCCAATATGTAAGGAAAATTACTTAAATATTTTTGTAAGAAATGTCTAACTTGAACGTATTGTAAAAAGTGTGAGTATGAAAGAGAATATTTATCAACTAATTGTTCAAAAGACTATCTTCTTTAAATAGATCCAAAAAAGAATTAATACCTTTATTTTTCCAAAGTAAAAATTTGGATCTCTCAAAGAAGGCTTAAAAAAGTAATTCCCATAAATTAAACTACAAGCCGGGGTTTTTATGCTGCAGGTTTAGAAGGGAATCAGGTGTCGCAATCAAAGAGCCCAGGAGAACACGGGGAAAAGGGAATTAGAAGAATATGAGGAATTAACAGTCAGATCCATGACAATTCCCCCCCTCCCCCAAACGGGAGCCACCAGGCAAACCACCAGGCTTGTCGCGATGGAAGTCTCGGATAAGAGAAGGGTCTAAGATGAAAGAGCGAGGAATCCAGGTGCACTCCTCAGGACCGTATCCCTCCCAATCGATGAGGTACTGAAAACCCCTGCCTCGATGGCGCACACTCAGTATTCGCCGGATGGTGTAAGCTGAGTGATCGTTGATGACCCGGGCGGTTGGAGGAGTTTCAGCAGGAGGGCACAAAGGGCTGACAGACTCAGGTTTCAGTTGGGAGACGTGGAACATGGGATGAATGTGCATGGATCTGGGTAGCCTGAGCTTGACCGCTGAGGGGTTGATGATGCTCTCAATCTCAAATGTTCCAATGCAACGAGAGGTGAGTTTCTTGGATTTGGTTTTGAGGGGGTTGTCTTTTGAAGAGAGCCAAACCTTCTGACCAGGCTGATAGTTGGGTGCTGGAATCCGGCAGCAACTGGTGATACTCCGGTTGCGGTTAGCTGAGCGGAGCAGGGCCACGCGTACATCCTTCCAGACCTTGTGGCACCGGTGGAGGCGAGCCTGAACTGAAGGCACAGCAATGTCACTTTCGTGGGCAGGAAACAGAGGGGGTTGATATCCTAGGGAGCATTCGAAAGGAGACGTACCGGTGGCAGCACTTGTCAAGTTGTGGGCATACTCAACCCAAGGGAGATGTGGGCACACACAGTACAGGTGGAGACAAAGGAGCGAGTGTCAGCATCTATGGTGGTCACCAGAAATGTCGCTTCAAAAGGGACAGAGCTCGATCAATTCCAGGATGGCAGGCGAACCAGGAAGTATACCCCCACTGGAGAACCTGAGAATGGACAGCGTCAGGCGCGAAGAGATGATTGGGGGTCCATCGCCTGGATCCGGTTGAGTCCATTGGGCCTCTTTAACTATGGACTCGATCTCCCAGGTGAGGGCAGCCACAACACACGATGGTGGAAGGATGGTATCAGGATTGGAAGGGTCCTCCTTGGAGATTATAAGACCATAAGACCATAAGACAAAGGAGCAGAAGTCAGCCATTTGGCCCATCGAGTCTGCTCCGCCATTTTATCATGAGCTAATCCATTTTCCCATTTAGTCCTACTCCCCCACCTTCTCACCATAACCTTTGATGCCCTGGCTACTCAGATACCTATCAATCCCTGCCTTAAGTACATCCAATGGCTTGACCTCCACTGCCGCCTGTGGCAACAAATTCCACAGATTCACCACCCTCTGGCTAAAAAAATTTCTTCGCATCTCTGTTCTGAATGGGTGCCCTTCAATCCTTAAGTCATGTCCTCTCGTAATAGACTCTCCCACCATGGGAAACTACTTTGCCACATCCACTCTGTCCATGCTTTTCTACATTAGAAATGTTTCTATGAGGTCCCCCACTCATTCTTCTAAACTCCAAGGAGTACAGTCAACGAGTGGTCAAATGTTCCTCATATGTTAACCCTCTCATTCCCAAAATCATTCTAGTGAATCTTCTCTGAACCCTCTCAACGTCAGCACATCCTTTCCTAAATACGGAGCCCAAAACTGCACACAGTACTCCAAGTGAGGTCCCACCAGCGCCTTATAGAGCCTCAACATCACATCCCTGCTCCTATACTCTATTCCTCTAGAAATGAATGCCAACGTTGCATTCGCCTTCTTCACCACCGACTCAACCTGGAGGTTAACCTTAAGGGTATCCTGCAGGAGGATTCCCAAGTCCTGTGGCATCTCAGAACTTTGAATTCTCTCCCCATTTAAATAATAGTCTGCTCATTTATTTCTTCTACCAAAGTGCATAACCATACACTTTCCTTTCTTTTTCTTTTCTTTTTAAATCTTTTTATTGAATAAGTATACAAAAAGGTAAGCCATATAGGCACTAATACACTGTTAGAATATAATAAAATTACAGGAGATATTAATACAGATAAAAAAATGATACAAACAATATAATTTAAACATAACATAATAAGGTAACATAATAGTATACTAATTTTTATATATATATATCAATAGAGAAAAGGAAAAAAAAACCCAACCCCCCCCCAAAAAAAACCCACATTGCAACTAAACTAAAAGCAAAGCAAAGCAATGGGCTAACTTGGAACCAAGTAGAGTTAAAGAACTTAAAATTATATCCTCAAACCCGACCTCCATTAAAAACAGTAAAAAAAAACAAGAAAGGAATATAAATATGGAGCAAAAAAGAGAAGAAAAAAAAATTACATTAAATGAAAATATTGAATTAAAAGATCTCCAGGTCTGTTCAAATTTAAGTGAGGAATCATAGAGATTGCTTCTAATTTTATCCAAATTCAAGCATAATATCGTCTGAGAAAACCAAAAAAAGGTAGTTGGAGCATTAAGCTCTTTCCAATGTTGTAAGATACATCTTTTCGCCATTAAAATAAGAAATGCAATCATTCTATGGGCTGAGGGAGAAAGATTACTGGAAATTTTAGCTAATCCAAAGATAGCAGTAATAGGGTGAGGAGAGATATCTATATTCAATACCTTTGAGATAATATTAAAAATGTCTCTCCAAAAAGTTTCCAGAGTAGGACAAGACCAAAACATATGAGTTAAAGAGGCTATCTGTCCCAGACATCTATCACAAAAAGGATTAATATGAGAATAAATACGAGTTAATTTATCTTTGGACATTTGTGCTCTATGAACAACTTTAAATTGAATTGGGGAATGTTTAGCACAGATAGAGGAAGTATTGACTAATTGTAAAATCTGCCCCCAGTCATCCACGGAAATGATAGACCCCAATTCCTGTTCCCAATCTACCCTAATCTTATCAAATGGAACTTTCCTAAGTTTCATAATAATATTATAAATCATAGCCAATGCACCTTTCTGACATGGATTAAGGTTAATTATAGTATCTAAAATATATGTAGGAGGAAGCATTGGAAAGGAAGAAAGTATAGTACTTAGGAAATTTCTAACTTGTAGATATCTAAAAAAATGTATTCTTGATAAATTATATTTATTAGATAATTGTTCAAAAGACATAAGGGAACCATCTAAAAATAAATCCAAAAACCGTGAAATACCCTTAGTCTTCCAAATTTGAAAAGCACGATCTGTGAAAGAGGGAGGAAAAAATATGTTACCTAAAATAGGAATCGCTAGCCCAAATTGGTTAAGATCAAAAAATTTTCTGAATTGAAACCAAATACGTAAGGTATATTTAACTATCGGGTTAGAGACCTGTTTGAGGCGTTTCAAATCAAAAGGAAGAGAGGAACCTAAAATAGAGCCAAGTGTATAGCCCTGAACAGATTGTAATTCCATTGCTATCCATTTAGGAATGGATAGTATATCCTGGTCAAGTAACCAAAATTTCATATGTTGAATATTAATTGCCCAATAATAGAATCTAAAGTTAGGTAATGCTAAACCTCCATCTCTCTTAGCTTTCTGTAAATGTATTTTACCCAGTCTCGGGTTTTTATTTTGCCAAATAAATGAATAAATTTTTGAGTCAACTTTATCAAAAAAAGATTTTGGAACAAAAATCGGTAATGCCTGAAATATATATAAAAATTTTGGCAGAAAAAAACATCTTAACTGCATTAATACAACCAATCAAAGTTAAATATAATGGAAACCATTTAGATGAAAGTTGAATAATATGGTCAATTAAAGGTAAAAAATTAATTTTAAATAAATCTTTGTGTTTACAAGTAATTTTAATCCCAAGATATGAAAAATAATTATTAATCAATTTAAACAGAAAGTTATGATATAAGGGAAGTTGTTTATTAATCGGGAAAAGTTCACTCTTACTAAGATTTAATTTATAACCTGAAAAAAGACTAAATTGTGCTAATAAATCTAAAACAGCAGGGATGGATTTTTGAGGATTAGAAATATATAAAAGTAAGTCATCAGCATAGAGTGATATTTTATGGGATTTTAAGCCCCAAGTTATCCCAGTAATATTTGGAGATTCTCGAATGGCAATTGCAAGAGGTTCTAATGCAATATCAAATAATAAAGGACTCAGAGGACAACCTTGTTGAGTACCTCGAAAAAGAGGGAAAAAAGGTGAGCTTAAAGAGTTAGTACGGACTGAGGCCACAGGAGAATGATATTTCTGCTGAGTCTGAGCTATTCAAATCTTGATTGTCTAATCAACAGCTTTCTGCTGATCTATTCAAATCTTGATTGACTTGATTGCACAGACCAACTGCTAAAACTGCCAGAATCTCTCGAGTCAAAGCCTCAAAGCTCCACTCCTTCACTGACCCACTCACGCACTGGCCGCTTTTGTAAGCTTGTAAGAGATGAACTGACGAGAGAGGGCATCTGGCTTCATGTTCTTGTAAGCAGGATGGTAGGGGAGGATGAAATTGAAACAGCTAAAAATCAGTGCCTAACATGCTTGGTGGGAGTTAAGGCGTTTATCTGTCTGGATGTATGCCAGGTTCTTATGGTCTATCCAGATGAGGAATGGGTGTTCTGCTCCCTCCAGCCAGTGCCTCCACTTCTCCAAGGCGAGTTTGACGGCCAGCAACTCCCGGTTCCCAAAGTCATAGTTCTGTTCAGTGGGGGACAGATGGTGAGAGAGGAAAGCGCAGGGATGGAGCTTTTGGTCTGGGCCGGAACGTTGGGAGACGACCGCTCCCACCCCAGAGTTGGAGGCGTCTACTTCCACTATGAACTGGTGAGAGGGGTCAGGTAGGACCAGGATGGGAGTGGAGGTGAAACGCCTCTTCAGCTCTGCGAAGGCTGAGTCTGCTTCGGGGGTCCAGTGGAAGGGGTCGCAGGAGAGGTGAGCTGAGTAAGGGGCGCTGCCATCTGGCTGTAGTCCCTTAAGAAAGTGACGGTAGAAATTTGCAAACCTCAGAAATCGCTGGAGTTGTTTGAGCGTCGTGGGTTTTGGCCACTCTGCCACCGTCCGGATCTTTTCAGGATCCGCCCTTACTTGCCCGCTCTCAATGATGTACCCCAGGAAGCTGACTGAACGGGCATGGAATTCACACTTCTCTGCGTTAATGAATAGTCTGTTCTCCAAAAGCCTCTGAAGAACCTGGCAGACATGGTGGGTGTGCTCCAGAAGATTACGGGAGAAGATTAGGATATCGACAAGATAAACGAAAACAAATCAGTTAATAAATTCCCTAAAGATGTCGTCGACCAGACCCTGGAACACCGCGGGAGTGTTGGTCAGGCCGAAAGGCATCACCAGGAATTCAAAATGGCCGAGGGAGTGTTAAAGGCCGTCTTCTATTCATCTGCCTCCCGTATCCTAACCAGGTGATAGGCGTTCCGCAAGTGCAATTTAGAGAATACTGTGGCTCTACGAAGGGGCTTGAATGCTGAGTTGATAAGAGGCAGGGGATACTTATTCTATATGGTAATGTTGTTCAGGCTACGGTAGTCGATGCAGGGGCGTAGTGAGCCGTCTTTCTTCCCCACAAAGAAGAAACCTGTGCCTACAGGGGAAGATGAGGGTCGGATGATGCCAGCTGCGAGGGAGTCATTTGTGTAAGTCTCCATAGCTTCTCTTTCTGGTCGGGACAGGTTGTACAGCCGACTGGTGGGTAATGAGGCTCTGGGCAGAAGGTCAATCACGCAATCATAAGGGCGATGTGGAGGCAGAGAAAGGGCCCGTTGCTTACTAAACACCTCTCCAAGATTGTGATATTCTACGGGAACCATGGATAAGTCAGGGGGCTCACAGGTGGACGAGGTCGCGGTGACCTCCACTGGGGAAAGGGCTGATTGCAGACAAGAGGAATGGCAGAACGAACTCCAGCTGACTATCTTCCTGGTGGGCCAGTCGATGTGCGGGTTATGATGGCTTAACCAGGGGTGGCCAAGAACTATAGGGGCTTGAGGAGAGGATATTAGATTAAAGTGTACCTATTCCTGATGGTTTCTAGAGAGAAGGAGAAGCAGGGGTGCCATGCAGTGCGTGACTCAGGCCAGGAGTCTACCGTCTAGTGCCCGGGCGTCCCAGAGGCTTACAAGGAATTCCGGCTTGGAAGGCTAAGCTTTTGTCCATGAAGTTTCCCTCTGCGCCGGAGACGACTGGTGCTAACAGAGGCAGGGACTGTTGGTTGTAACACAGAGTGGCTTGAAGCTGCATCCGGGGTTGGGGGTCGAAAGGGAATGTTGTCTGGCTCACCAGGGTCACCCCTTTTGGCTGAAGGGGGCAGGTGGCAGGGAAGTGAAGACTGACCGCAAAATAGACCCTCGCTCACTCTCATTCTCTGGAGTCGTTCAGCTGCGGCACGGAGATAGAGTTAGAGTGCAGTGGAAATGGCAGGGCTGGGAGCTACTCAGGGTGCAGTAGGAGGAGAGAGGCTTGTTCTGGCTGGAGGCAGTAGAGAGTGCTGAGAAGTGGCCAAAGGTGGTGGACAACCAGTTCTTTCTCTATAGCACTCTCAGAGGCGATTGTTCAACCTGGTGGCTAGGGAGATCAGGGAATCCAGGCTGTCAGTGTCGTCCCTCGCCGCCAGCTTGTCCTTCACCTGGTCGCTGAGTCCATTCCGGAAAAACCCCTGGAGTGATTTATCGTTCCATCCCGAGTCGGCCACTAACGTAAGGAACTCCACTGAATATTCAGCAGCGCTGCAGGATCCCTGGTGGAGAATGAGTAGACGCTTGGTGGCGTCTTTACCACGGACGGGGTAATAAAAATCTTTCTCATCTCCATGATAAAACTTAGCAAAAGAGGAGCAGATATCTGGTTGGTTGTCCCAAACTACTATGGCCCATGCTCATGCACTCCCCTGCAACAACCCCATGACATAAGCAATTTTAGACTTATCTATGGAGAACTGTAAGTTGACGACTGCTGTTCAAGCACCAGGGAGCACTGAAGGAGGAAACCCCAGCATTTCCCCAAATCTCCTGCATAGTGCTCCTGCTCTGGTACGTGGGGCTTTCTGGGCGAGGGTGTTGGTGACACGTGGGAGGTTGCTGCTGCAGGCTGTCTGGGCTGGCTAGGCTGGGTTCTAGGAGTGGGTTGAGTGATATGAGTGGAGACACGGTCCACCTGGTTACCGATCTGCGTGACGTGAGCAGCCAGGGAACTGAGGTTCTCCATGACCTCCCGGGGGAGTTGGCCATGCTGTCCCAGTAGGGAACCCTGGCTGGTAGGGCTTGTTGAAGGGTGTTTGTGTCTGCTGGGTCCATGAAGGCCAAATCGTTCTGTTGCACGGAACAGGTGAACCCAAACACAGGACACTGGCACGGAGATAAGAGTTAGGGTGCAGACGAGGGCGGGAGCGTGGCTGGAGCTGAATGGCAGACAGGAGGGTGAACAGAAAGGCAGGCAGCAGACAAACCTTATCTTGACATGGAGAGACAGAGTTACACAGGCAAACCTCGGTACTGAAGTAAAACTTAGAATACCCAATCCTAAACGGCTGGGAACGTGAATTACCACACTGGCTGAAACAATGATCTGGTGATGAGTGGATGCAAAGCCAGGATTTTTATGCTGCAGGTTTAGATGAGAATCAGATGTCGCAATCAAGGAGCCCAGGAGAACATGGAGAAAAGGGAATTAGGAGAATATGAGGAATTGACGGTCTGGACCATGACAGATAGAGGTATGCAAAGTTATTAGGGTTATAGATAGGATAAATGCAAACAAGCTTTTCCCACTGAGGTTTAGTGGGACCACAACTAGAGGTCATGGCTTAAGGGTGAAAAGTGAGAAGTTTAAGAGGAACATGAGGGGAAACACCTTCACTCAGAGGGTCATGAGAGTGTGGAATGAGCTGTCTGCACAAGCAGTGCATGTGAGCTTGTTTTCAATGTTTAAGAGAAGTTTGAATAGGTACATGCATAAGTACATGGCTGTGGTCCCGGTGCACGTCAATGGGAGCAGGCAGTTTAAATGGTTTTGGCACAGACTAGATGGGCTGTACTTCTCTATGACTATGATTATGACTCTATGACCAAGGCCTTTGATAAGGTTCTGAATGGTAGGCTCCTATGGAAAGTAAGACCACATGAAGATCCAGCTAATTGGATATACAGTTGGATAGTACGAAGCAGATAAGGGATGCTGGAAGGTTGTTTCTTAGGCTGGAAGTCTATGACTAGTGGTTTTCACTAGAGGTCAGTGCTAGCCTTGTTGCTATTTGTCATCTATGTCAATGATTTGCCTGAGAATGTACAAGATAAATATCTAAGTTTTCAGATGACAATATGGTGTTGTTGACAATGAAGATGGCTATCAAAAATTATAGATGGATCTTGATCTCCCGGTAAGTGGGTAAAGAATGTCAAATGGAGTTTAATTTGGTGAGGTGTTGCATTTTGGGAAGACAAATAGGTGTAGGACTTTCACAGTGAACATTAGGGTCCTGGAGAGAGATATAGAATAGAGGGACAGAGGAATATAAATACATAGTTCCCTGAAAGTGTGTCACAGGTAGAGAGGGTGGTGAAAAGTGTTTTTGGCATAACGGCCTTCATTCAGGACATTAAGTTATAAGTTATGTTGCAGTTGTACAAGATGTTTGTGAGATCGCATTTGGGATACTGTGTTCAGTTTCTGGTCACTCTACTATAGGAAAGATGCTATTAAGATGGAGAGAATGCAGAGGATACTTTAGATTTTTTAGATTAGATTATGAGGACACGCAGTCCTCTTTTATTGTCATTTAGTAATGCATGCATTAAGAAATGATACAATGTGATCCAGTGTGATATCACAGAAACACAGGACAGACCAAGATTGAAAAACTGACAAAAACCACAGAATTATAACATATAGTTACAACAGTGCAAGCAATACTGTAACTTGATGAAGAACAGGCCATGGGCACGGTAAAAAAATTCAAAGTCTCTCGAAAGTCCCACATCTCACATAGACGGGAGAAGGAAGAAAACTCTCCCTGCCATGCCCGACCACAGTCCGACCCTGAGTCGTCCGAAAACTTCGAGCCTCCGACCAGCCCTCCGACACCGAGCACCGAGCACCATCTCTGCTGAGCGCTTCGACCCCAGCCCCGGCTGCCAGCAGCAGGCAAAGCCGAGGATTTGGGACCTTCCCTCCGGAGATTCTCGATCGCACAGTCGCAGCGGCAGTGAACCGGAATTTCAGAAGTTTCTCCAGATGTTCCTCCGTGCTTCTCATGGCTGTCTCCATTGAATCAGAATTGTGCACGGTAACCTGTTTAACAAATACGATATTATTTCACTGTGTCGCGCCGCCATCTTCTCCTCCCGCCTACATATACAAGGATATTTACAAGGATGTTGCCAGGATTCGGAGGATTTATGGAGAGAGGTTGAGCAGCTTGAAGCCTTTTTCATTAGAGCATAGGAGAATTAGGATGATCTTAAACAAGTGTATAAAATTAAAAGAGACATAGAAAGGGTAAATGTGCTCAGCCTTTTCACCAGGGTTGGGGAATTAAGAACTAGAGGGCATAGTTTTATTGTGAGAGGGGAGAGGTTAAATAGGAAGCAAAGGGGCAACATTTTACACCCAGATGATGGTCCTTATATGGAATGAGCTGCCAGAGGGAGTGGTTGACATAAGTAAAATAACAACATTTAAAAGATACTTGGATTTGTACGTAGATAAGAAAGGTTCAGAGGGATATTGACCAAATGTGGGCAAATTAGACTAGCTTTGATGGAAATCTTGGTTGGTAGGAACTGGTTGGGGTAAAGACCTGTATGACTCTATGTCCTATCAGCACTGTGCATGGAGTCTCATGCATTTTTGGGAACACCTGGAAATGGTTTCCCTTGAGCAACGTGGTCCCTTGAAATATTTCAAAAGGGTGGTTGTATAGGAAATTACATAATTCTGTGCATTGCTCTGCAGAAATCTACTCTAGTGGCTTATTGGTCTTTCTGCAAATGCTCGGAATTTGGCGTTAAACATGAAGTTATCTGCACTCAGTATAAAATCCTCCCTCTTTTAGCAACTTGGCCTTTCTTTCTGTCTCTATCAGTACCGGCTTTTGCTGCCTGTCACTATTTTGGCTGAGTTTATCTTTCGATTCATGCCATCTGCTATTAGCAACACTTAATACATTCAGTGAAGCATGATGTATTTCTAACTGCCACATGAACCTATTTGGTCTCACCTTCTCAGAGATATGTCCCACTGATTCTATCCATCCATCCCTAGTTTTCTCTCCTACTGAAAACTAATATTTTCTTTAATTCCTATGTCTGATGAAGGGTCTCAGACCTGAAATATTAACTGTTTCTCTTTCCTCATATGCTGCTTGACTTTCTCATTATTTTTTGTATTTGTTTCACATTTTCTACATCTACAGTTTTTCTTGATTTTCATTTATAGAAATTCAAAGCTGCATATCTATGATTCAACTGGCTGTGACAGAAGGGGAACTTACAAAATGGGATGAGGTTTCAGTGAGTAACAACCAGGCATATATAGGTTTCACTGCTGGTTAACAAGAGCAGATTATTACACCATGAGGACAGTGAAATATAAGGGTGGTAGTATCGATTACTGAAATGACCATGGAGACCATGCAAGACCGAGAGATGGAACTGAAGAGCAAAACAACAAGCTGGTCAGAGAGTTGGAACAGAGTGAGGTGACAAGATGGGAAACATACCAAGGTCAGGGACTGTGAAAAACAGTCCATTGTGAGTAGCCCAAGTCAGAGGTATTACTTCAACAGTGACTTGATAATTTTAGAACAAGGGGATTATTCAAAACATAGAAGATGGACAGTTCAGAGGAAGCATCTACAATCTGCTTGAGCGGTGGGAAACATTCACAGAAGTTTCATGAAAACGTGGGTATCTTTATATGTCCATAAGCAATGAGATTGGGAAGAACATGGCGCAAGAGATACTGATTCAGTGCAGCACAGACAACAGAAGTGGAGAAGTTGAAGCTGGGTGTGATTGGCCACAGATCAATGGCCAAATGACTTTTGCTGCCTACAGAATGGACTGAATCAAGCAGATAGAGTAGGGTCCTTAGTATGGAGCAATGCAAAGATTGAAGGACCTTCTGATGTTTGTTAAAGTAAGAGGCTTTCCCTGCTGTTGGGTGATTAGGACAGGACAAAAACAATCAGATCAGAGGGATAAACTTTGCAGACATTCCGTAGAAACATAGAAAACATACAGCACAATACAGGCCCTTTGGCACCGAACATGACCCTACCTTAGAACTATCTGGGCTTTACCCATAGCCCTCTATTTTTCTGAGCCCCATGTAGCCATCCAGGAGTCTCTTAAAAGACCCTATCGTTTCCGTCTCCATCACCGCTGCCGGCAACCCATTCCACACACTCACCACTCTCTGAGTAAAAAACTTACCCCTGACATCTCCTCGGTATCTACTTCCAAGCACCTTAGAACAGTGCCCTCTCATGCTAGCCATTTCAGCCCTGGGGAAAAGCCTCTGACTATCCACGTGATCAATGCCTGTCATTATCTTGTACACCTTCATCAGGTCACCTCTCATCCTCCGTCGCTCCAAGGAGAAAAGGCCGAGTTCACTCAACCTATTCTCATAAGGCATGCTACCCAATCCAGACAACATCCTGGTAAATCTCCTCTGCACCCTTTCTATGGTTTCCATGTCCAGGGTGGGAAAGTCAGAGGAAATATCATCAGGGGTGACAATAGGAAAGGGACAAAGTTTGTTCTCCATCAATTAGAGTGGAGGTCAACGAACAGTAGTGTAAAGTAGGAGCACAAGGTTAGAGAGTTTTTAGGAATGAATCTGAGCTGTGACTGAGCTGATGATATCCAGCAGTGAACCAATAGTGTATAATTGTACTGATCTATCAAGCTCTGCCTTAAATACACCCAACGACCTGGCCCTCACAGCTGCCTGTGGTAATAAATTCCACAAATTCACCACCTCCAGCAAAAGAAATTTCTCCGCATCTCTGTTTTGAAAGGACACCCCTATATCCTGAGGCTGTGCCCTCTTGTCCTAGACTCCCCCACCATGGGAAGCATCCTTTCCACATCTACTCTGTCTAGGCCTTTCAACATTCGAAAGGTTTCAATGAAATTCCCTCCCCGCCCATCCTTCTAAATTCCTGTGAGTACAGATCCATATAAACCTTACTTGTATGATAACTCTTTCATTCCTGGAATCATCCTTGTGAACCTCCTCTGAACCCGTTCTAATGCCAGCACATCTTTTCTTAGATGATGAGCCCAAAGCTGTTCATAATACTCAAGGCGAGGCCTCACCAGTGCTTCATAAAGCCTCAGCATCACAACCTTGCTTTTGTATCCAAGATCTCTTGAAATGAATGCTAACATTACATTTGCCTTCCTCACCACCGACTCAACCTGCAAGTTAGCCTTTAGGGTGTTCTGCACAAGGACTCCCAAGTCCCCTTGCACCTCAGATTTTTGGATTTTCTCCCTTTTTATAAAATAGTCCGCACATTTATTTCTACTACCAAAGTTCATGATCATGTATTTTCCAACATTTTCCAACATCTTGCCTGATGAACTGGTTGGAATTCTTTGAGGAAATTACACATAGGATAGATAAAGAGGATGCAGTAGATGCTGTATATTTGGACTTTCAGAAGGCCTCTGACAAGGTACCATATATATACTGTATATGATAGGCATAGCATTCTTCTGAGGAACCACATCTCTGCTGCATTGATTCTTTTTCCCATTGCATTTGTGATGGTCCATGACTCGCAGCCATACATCAATATAGGAAGAATGTAGCAGCTGAGAGTTCTAAGGCGGATGTCAATTGCTATTTTCTTGTTCGTTAGGATGTTTCTTATTTCTGTAAATGCTGTTCTTGCCATTGCTATTCTTGCTTTTATGACTGTTTCGCATTTGTCATCAGATGTTATCCAAGGTACTTGAAGTTGTGAACTTGTTTCAGGATTTCATTTCCCAATACGATCCTACAGTTTGGGATATCAGGTTTCTTTGATATTACCATTACTGTACTTCAGTTTTCTTTTTGTTTAAGGTTAGGCCAAGTCTTTCGCTCTCTGTGTCGATGGTAGGTACTAGCTTCTGTAAATTTACTTCACTGTTTGCTATCAGTACTATATCATCCGCATAGCTCAGAAAATACCATTATTCAAGGTGACTTCAATGTAAAAGTTGACAAAACCAGGGACGAGGACAATATTGGGCATTACGGCATAGGTGAGAGAAATGAGAGAGGTGAACGACTAGCTACATGGATCACAGAAAAAGATTATATAATTGGTAATACCATCTTCAAGCAACACCTGAGAAAAGTATGGACATGGACGAGCCCAGAGGATAACACCAGAAACCAGACCGATTACGTGCTTATAAGGAGAAGGTACAGAAATGCTCTGAAATCATGCAAAACATATCCGGGTGCAGACTGCTACAGTGATCACGTACCAATAATCAGTGTGATGTACCTGAGACTCAGAAAGCTTAAAAGACCAAGAGTAGAACCAAAGCCGAATTTGGGACTTTTGAGAAAAAACAGTGACATCAAAAATGAATTCCAAATAACAGTGAAGAACAAATTTGAGGCTCTACAAAACATCACTATTATAGAACAGCAATGGGAAAACCTCAGAGACAGCATAATACAAACAGCACAAGAAGTGATTCCCAAACAACAGAAAAAAGCTAAAAAGAAATGGATGACAGAAGAAATTCTGAATCTTATGGAACAAAGAAGAAAATGTAAGGAAAACGAAAAAACCTATGTATCCTTGAATGCACAGATAACAACCAAGTGCAAGAAAGCAAAAGAAAAGTGGCTTAAGGGCAAATGTGAGTTAATAGAACAATTGCAGAAGACCAACAACAGCAAACGTATGCACGACAAGATCAAAGAGGTCACAAATCGGTAGAAAAGCGGGGCAACAACAGGATGTATAAAAGCAAAAGACGGCTCTACAATTATGGAAAAAGGAAAAATAATGCAAAGGTGGTCAGAATACATCAAAGACCTAAACGACGACAAAGACCGAGAGGACAGACAACTTTGATATTGGCAACAACAACGAGGGCCCAGCAATACTGAAAGAAGAAGTGGAACATGCTATGAAGAAAACGTGAAAGGGGAATTCATCAGGACCAGATAACATTCCGGTTGAACTGTATGAAGCGCTAGAAGATTTTGGTGTAGAGAAATTAACAAACTTATTGAATAGAATATACAACAGTGGCAAAGTACCAGAAGATCTTTTAAAGACAGTATTCATTGCACTGCCAAAGAAACCAGGTGCAACAGAGTGTGGACAACACAGAACAATTAGTTTAATGAGCCACCCCACAAAAATTCTACTTAGAATCATCATGCTCAGAATAAGAAACAAAATTAAACCAGAGATCAGTGAAGAACAGTGCGGCTTTGTCAAAAGCAAGGGAACATCAAACACCACTTACATTCTCAGGAATATTATTGAAAGGTCAATAGAAGTACAAGACCTATACAGTACTTCTGTTTCATTGACTACACAATAGCCTTTGACACAGTGAAACATCAAGTCATCATGAAAATGCTTAAAGGTATTAATATCAACCTACCTGGAATAAGTACTCCATAACCTCATTCTTAACAATTGACTCCAACATCTCCCGATCACTAAGATTAGGCCAACTGGTCTATAATTTTCTATCTGTTGCCTTCCTCTTTTCCTAAAGAAGTTGAGACCTTGGTTAGAACAGCCATGATCAAATTGAATTACAGGCTAGGGTAGAGGGGCTGAGTGACCTTCTCCTGCTCCTATTGTCTTGTGATATTATGATGAACAAGTGGAGTATACATTTTATACTGGTTCTACTGTTAGCTGAGAGTTACTATATTCAATGCTCTGTTTGTACATTTATCCCTGTACAAGAAGAAGTGTCTGTAACACTTTATCAGCGGGTGCTTTTCACTTGGAAATGATTGCCAGCAAGATTTAACCTGAGTGGAGTTTTTTTCATGTGGATTTGGGTATCAACAGAGGGAGCTAATGAATGAATTCCAATCTTCAGTGACCTGTGGGATATTGGTCATGAACTGGACAATGACAATTGCTTATCTTAGGAGGTTCTTTAGTTTCCCCTAGCTGGAGAGGGTCATTGCATATCACAAGTACAGTTTATATATTGTGGCAAGCATTTGATCCATAATGACAGACGAGGAAGCTCATTAACTCAACAACCATTTTATTGTGATAAACACAAAACAGACTGGGCACCATGACCCAGAGCATGAACCCAGCCAGCCTCATATAGACAGGAAGGTGACCTTCACGCACCTCAGTTACAGTTAGGGTGACCCACAAATACACAAGCCAATAACCTAAGCTAAAATGTAACAATAAATGAACTGGAACTTCCCACCATAATCCCTCAAAAGAATTTTAACACAAGAACAATAAATAGAGCTGGTCACTAGAACTGCAGGGGGCAGGCTGTTGACCATGACTCCCCCAGAGAGTCAAAATACTGTGCAGGTACAAACTGCTTCCTTACTGAAGAACCATAAGTTCCTCCAGTGATTCCCACTGACTTGGTGTGGTACTTGCATCTTTCTCTGCCATAACAGCTCACCTTCTCCGCTAATTCTGTTCCTTAAAGCTCACCTTCTGCCCCACCACTGTATGGCTCTGAGACTGATGGATCATCACCTCTTCTTTCCTTCCATGCCAGTGGATGTTGTTCATTCTTAAGACACTGCTCCCTTCTTTCAGCCTTTTTTCATTATCCCTGCCATCCTTTCACTTAGAGAAGTGTGACATTTTGAAAATTGTTACTCTGCTGTATTGTGCAATTGGGATTGGCAAGTAAGTTCTGGCTCTGAAAGGAATCAAGGCTGTTGGGAACACAGCAAGACAATGGTGTTTAAAATAAAAGTCCAGCCCTTAGAATATGATTGAATAAGGTCATCTGTCATTCTTTGAATGAGGATAGACCCACTAACCCCTTTATCCCAGTAATTAAGACCAGAATAAGACCATTTGGCCCATTGAGTCTGCTCCGCCATTCAGTCATACTTATTTATTATCCTACTCAACCCTATTCTCCTGCCTCCTCCCTGTAACTTCTGACAGCTTGATGAATCAAGAACCTATCATCCTCTGCCTGAAATATACTCAATAACTTGGCCTCCATAGCCACCTGTAGCAATGAATTCCACAGATTTGACACCCTCTGACTAGGGAAATTCCTCCTAATCTTTGTTCTAAATGGGCATCCATCTATTCAGGGGCTGTGCTCTCTGGTCCTAGACTTCTTCAGTATAGGAAACATCCTTGCAACATCCACTCCATCTAGGACTTTCAATGTTTGATAGGTTTTAATGAGATCCTCCCTTACTCTTCCAAACTTCAGCTAGTACAGGCCCACAGCCATCAAAGGCTGCTCATATGTTAACCCCTCCATTCTCTGAATAATTATCGCAAAGCTCCTCTGCACCCTTTCCCATGCTAGCACCTCTTTTCTTAGACAAGGGCTCCAAAATTGCTCAAAATACTCCAAATGCAAACTGACCAATGTCTTATAAAGTCTCAGCATTACATCCTTACTTTTATATTCTAGTCCTCTCAAAATGAATGCTAACACTGTATTTACCTTCCTTACTACCAACTCAAACTGCAAGTTAAACTTTAAAGAGTCCTGCACAATGACTCCCAAGACCATTTGCACCTATGATTTTTCAATTTCATCTCCACTTAGAAAATAGTCTACACCCTTATTCCTTCTACCAAAGTGCATGATGATACACTTCCCTCCACTACATTCCATCTGCCAATTCTTTGCCCATTTGTCGCCAGATTCAGATATGGCCCAAGTGTGGAGTGAGAGACACTGAAGCAGGTCGATAGTTCACAGACTTTAATGAAAACAGTATTAAAGAGAAAAGAAAACAATAAACGCTCGGCCAAACGGGGCCGTTAACTAAAACTCAAATGGAAAACGAAGCCTACACTGCGGCTGAAAAGAACAACTAAGAATAAAATGAATACAGTACCGCTAGTCTTCAAGCAACACAGACAAAATGCTGGTGAACGCAGCAGGCCAGGCAGCATCTCTAGGAAGAGGTACAGTCGACATTTTAGGTTGAGACCCTTCGTCAGGACTAATAGAAAAAAGAGGTAGTAAGAGATTTGAAAGTGGAAGGGGGAGGGGGAGACCTGAATGATAGGAGAAAACAGGAGGGGGAGGGATGAAGCTAAGAGCTGGGAACTTGATTGGCAAAAGAGGTACAAGGCTGGAGAAGGGGGAGTATCATAGGACGGAAGGCCTTGGAAGAAAGAAAGGGGGAGGGGAGCACCAGAGGAAGATAGAGAACAGGCAAGGAGTTATCGTGAGAGGGAAAGAGAGAGAAGAATAAATACATAAATAAATAAATAAAAATTAAGGATGGGGTAAGAAGGGGAGGAGGGGCATTAACAGAGTTAGAGAAGTCAATGTTCATGCCATCAGGTTGGAGGCTACCCAGACAGAATATAAGGTGTTGTTCCTCCAACCTCAGTGTAGCTTCATCTTGACAGTAGAGGAGGCCATGGATTGACATATCGGAGTGGGAATGGGACATGGAATTAAAATGTGTGGCCACTGAAAGATCCTGCTTCCTCTGATGGACAGAGTGTAGGTGTTCAGCAAAGTGGTCTCCCAATCTGCGTCAGGTCTCACAAATATATGGAAGGCCACACCGGGAGCACTGGACACAGTATATCACACCAGCAGACTCAGAGGTGAAATGTCGCCTCACCTGGAAGGAACGGTGGTGAGGAAGGAAGTGTAAGGGCAGGTGTAGCACTTGTTCCGCTTACAAGGATAAGTGCCAGGAGGGAGATCGGTGGGAAGGGATGGGCGGAACGAATGGACAAGGGAGTCGTGTAGGGAGCGATCCCTGTGGAAAGCAGAAAGTGGGGGGAAGGGTATATTCCGTCTGGGTAGCCTCCAGCCTGATGGCATGAACATTGATTTCTCTAACTCCTGTTAATGCCCCTCCTCCCCTTCTTACTCCATCCCTAATTTTTATTTTATTTTTTTCTCTTCTCTCTTTCCCTTTCACAATAACTCCTTGCCTGTTCTCCATCTTCCTTTGGTGCGTCCTTTCCCCTTTCTTTCTACCAAGTCCTTCCGTCCTATGATATTCCCCCTTCTCCAGTCTTGTACCCCTTTCGCCAATCAACTTCCCAGCTCTTAGCTCCATCCCTCCCCCTCCTGTCTTCTCCTATCATTTCTGGTCTCCCCCTCCCACTTTCAAATCTCTTACTATCTCTTTTTTCCGTTAGTCCCGACGAAGGGTCTCAACCCAAAACGTCGACTGTACTTCTTCCTATAGGTGCTGCCTGGCTTGCTGCGTTCCACCAGCATCTTGTATGTGTTGCTTGAATTTCCAGCACCTGCAGTTTTTCTGGTGTTTCTGCTAGTCTTCAGAGTCAGTTGACTCGACAGTCCAATCTCTCAGACAAGGTGGAATGCAAATAGACAGTGAAGCGTTGCTGAGTCCAAGTCTTCATAAATACTACGACATCAAGTATGGAGTTAAATACTATCACAATGAAATAATAATTAGCTGACATGTGCATATTCACAAGTGCAATTTCCCTATGTACTGCGCTGCTGAATCCATGGTTGTGACACCATTTTTCTAATCTGTCATTCTTCTATTCTGCAGATTCCCTGCTTCCTCAAACACTACCTGCCCCTCCACCTATCTTTGTATCAACCGCAAACTTGGCCACAAAGCCATCAATTCTGTCATCCAAATCATTGACATATAACGTGAAAAGAAGTAGTCCCAACACTGACTCCTGTGTAGTCACTGGCAGCCAACTAGAAAGGTTCCCCTTTATTCCCATTCTTTGCTTCCTGCTCATCAGCCAATCTTCTACCCACAATAATATCTTTCCTGTAATACCATGGGCTCTTATCTTGTTTAGCAATGTCATGAGTGGCACCTTGTCAACGATCTTCTGAAAATCCAAGTGCACAACACCCACTAGCTCTACTTTGTCTCTGCTGTCCGTTATTTCCTGAAAGAATTCCAACAGATTTCTTGGGCAAGATTTCCGCTTAAGGAAACCATGTTAACTTTGGCTTATTTTACCATGTGTCTCCAGGTACTCGGAAACCTCACCCTTTGTTAATTAACTTTTAACTTTGTTAGTTTTCTCTTTATTGCTTCCAATGCAAGCAAATCCTTTCTTAAATACAGAAATCAAAACTGCATGCAGTGCTCTGGGTGTGATTCACTTGCAGTCTGCACTGGAACTTCCATACCTTTTTACTCTCTGTGTAATAAAGATCAACATCCATTAGTTTCCTGAATTATTAGCAGTACCTTCATGTCAACCCATGACGTTTTATGTGTTAGGTCCATTTTAATCTCACTACATTTCTAATTTTTCCTTCTTCCTTCCAAAGTGGTTGGGCAATATTTTCCTACATTATGCTCCATCATTTATTCTTGCTCTTTCACTTGAACTATCAATACCCCTCCCTTTCTGTGTCTTCCTCGCAGCTTGAATCTCCCTTTGCATTGTCAAAAAAATCATATTCCAGTGCTCTCTGCCCCAAGTACTCTTATTTATTTATTTTATTTTATTTAGAGATACAGTTTGAAATAAGTCCTTCCAGCCTTTCCAGCTGCACTGCCAGTGCCACCCTACTGCATCTTCAAAACACAAACAAATTTGGGAAATGATTTCTCTTTTGTAAAATCACATGACCTCTGCTTGATGCCTAAACTTTTTTGCCACTGGGCCTAGAATCATGGATCTAATATTTTCAGAATGGTAGTTGTAAGGCTAAATTGGCCTACAGTTTTTCATTTCCTGCCTCCTTCTATTCTAGAGGACATCCCAAGAACTTCCTCTTTCCCATTTATTGTTTGATTGTCCACTATTCACAAACATTTTTATATTTTCAGCAGAATTATAGAACTTGGATCTAATCAATTTATTTGAGGGTTTTAACTAGTTTGGCAGGGGGTTAGAACCAGAATGATAGGTTAGAGGATGGGGCAGTTGGTGTACAGGGAGATGCAGAGTGTAGAGAATCTGTAAGGAAGGGTAGGCAGTTGATAGGAAAAATTACAGCCAGTCAGATGGGTTGAAGTGTGTCTGTACTAAAGGAAGAAGTATCAGGAGAAAGCGGGGGTGGGAGGTGAGGAGTTGAGTGTCCTTAATGAATAATCCCTGGGACCAGATGAGATACTATAGGAAGTCAAGGAAGACATTGCTGTGTTTTTGGAGATGATCTTTGTGTTCTTACTGGCCACAGGAGTAGTACCAGATGATTGACGGGTGACAAATGTTATTCCTTTGTTCAAGAAAGGAAGTGGGGATAACCCCGGGAATTAAAGACCAGTGAGTCTTATTTCAGTGGTGGGTAAGTTATCGGAAAGGATTCATAGAGACAGGGTTTATCAGTACGATGGATTCTGGTTAATTGGGACACATCGGAATCAGCGCATTTTGACCCAATTAAGCAGCTGCGCTAATTAGCCTAAGTTCATGAAAATAGTTAAAAAGGTATGAACTACCATTTAACTGAGTAATAAATTATATACTTAAATGAAAAACAGAACAACATTAGAATGCTACCAATATGACTATAGTACCAGTGGAATTAATTCATTGTTCGCTGCCGGATTCTGTTGATTGACTGTAAATGAACAAGTTCAGCACAGACACCTAGAGCAGATAATGGACTGCCTTCATACAACGCTTTCAATGATTGCATCCTAAAAATCTTCACTTTCATTGTAACATTTAAGATGATTGTCAATACCCTCGAATTTTTCATAATTCTTAACTTGTTGAAGTCATGAAATTGTATCATTTTCACTCCCGGCTGTTTCTGGCATCTCCAAGCCTGAATGCTTGAAAACACAGTGAGCAAAACAGTTCAGAATTGTGTTACTGCCTATTTTTCACCAACTATCAGTGACAAAAATCTCTGCTTTTTGAACACAAGCACAAGCAACTGACGTGATTTAGAAACTGTTTGCTCTAAGCACGGTGTAGTGTCTTGCAGCTATGCAAATGATGCTAGTTAGAAACTGCTCAGCAGTAATCTCCTGTCCAAATTAAGCAGCATGGTGCCCCAAATAAATGAAGGGAATTCTGGCTTTTTTTTGATTAGTTTTCATTTTATAAGAGTTGGCCCAAATAAGTGGCTGCCCTAATTAACTGATAGCCCAATTAATCAGAATCTACTACATTTGGAGAAGCAATACGAGTATTTGGGGAAATTAGGGATAGTACACATGAGAGATCATGGAGAGAGTTTGTGATGGGCAGCACAAACCTTATGAACCTGACTGAATTCTTTGAGGTTGTCACAACTTACATTGATGAAGGTAGAGCAGTGGATGTGGTGTATATGAATTTTCATAAGGTGTGTTCCCCATGGTAGGCTCATTCAGAAGGTCAGGAGGCATGGATTCCAAGGAAACTTGGATCTGTGGATACAGAATTGGCTTGCTCTATTCTATAGTGCACCCCCACAGCAACAGAAAAATTGAGGAACAAAGGATTTTGGAAAAGTGGCAAATTAACAGGGTTGTTGTCATGGGGGACTTCAGCTTCCCTAATATTGATTGGCACTTCCTTAGTGTAAAAGATTTAGATGGGGCAGCATTTGTTAGTTGTATCCAGAAAGGGTTTCTGACTCAAACTGTAGACAGACTGACTAGAGGAGAGGTTCCTTGTGGGCTTTACGCACTAATTTTAAAAAGCATATGGACCACTTGTGACTTTCTGCAGAACAGGAGATTGTTTGGGTTATTAGTAACTTAGCAAGGGCTAATAAAAAGAAGTTACATTTAAGCCTAGTGGCCTTTGTTGGAGTGGGCCAGGGTTAGATTGGGAAGCTTTGGCTGAATAGTCTTTGGCAAGAACAGTTGGAGGCTAAGAGTGCTAAGTCATTTGGAATCATTTACTTGATTGTGGAACTGAAGCTTGAGAAGTTAGAGCCTAAGGTTTTTTTTATTTATTCATTTATGGGATGTGGGCATTGCCAGCTAAGCCAGCATTCAATTGCCCATCCCTAGTTGCCCTTGAGAAGGTGGTGATGAGCTGCCTTCTTGAACTACTGCAGACCCTGAGGTGTAGGTAGACCCATGTACTGTAGGGAGGTAATTCCATGATTTTGACCCAGCCACAATGAAGGAACAGTGATATGTTTCCAGGTTAGGACGGTGAGTGACTTGGAGGGAGATTTCCAAGCGGTGGTGTTCCCAGGTATCTGCTGTTCTCATTCTTCTCGATGCTAGTGGTCGTGAGTCTAAAAGGTGCTGCCTTAGGAACTTCAGTGTGTTGTAGTGCATCTTGCAGACAGTACACACTGCTGCAACTGTTCCTTGATGGTGGAGGGATTAAATGCTTGTGGAAGGGGTACTAATCAAGTGGGCTGCCTTGTACTGGATGGCGTCAAGCTTCTTGACTGTTGATGGAGCTGCACTCATCCAGGTGAGCGGTGAGTATCCCATTACACTCCTGACCTGAGCCTTGTAGATGGTGGACAGGCTTTGGGGAGTCAGGAGGTGAGTACACACCACAGGATTCCTAGCCTTTGACCTGCTCTAGTAGCCACGATGGATATATGGCTAGACCAGTTCAGTTTTCCGTCAATGGTAACTCCCAGGATGTTGATAGTAGGGGATTCAGTGATGGTGATGCCACTGAATACCAAGGGATGATGGTTAGAGCCTGTCTTGTTGGAGATGGTCATTGCCTGGCACTTGCATAGCTTGTGTTATGAACTGTAACATTTTAGAAATAAACCAGCAGCAAGAGATTTCACACTGAGTTGGGTTTTAATGTTAAAACCACTATCTTTATTAGTATCTACTTATAATATCGTAACTTAACCAATGTCAACAGTGTTATGTGTATATATGTGTGTAAATATAGCTCCCAAACTAAGTTAAGCTTGGGGAAACAAAGCTTAGAGTCTTGAGATGGTAAAGTAGGAAAGTTCAGTTCATCCACAGAATGAATGATAGGAGAGAGGGAGATTTGTAATCCAGGGTGAAACGTAGAGAAGAGGCAATTACGAAGTATTCCACAGATTCCACGATGGTAAAACGAGATAACAGTCGCTGTAGATCTTGTCCGTCGTGTCGTTCCAAATCCACATACAAGTTATCTCCGAAAGTGTCTGTCACAGGGATATCGTCTTCAAGGGATTATCACACCACATACCCAGGCAAGGGTTAACACATAAGTGGTCACCACAGGATATCCCAAACAAAATCCACTCCTTTGGATTATACGAAGTGACAGTCCCACATTCGTTGTGCACCATGTGCCAATATTTAACCCAATCTTTTGGGGTTAAAAGAGTTTCAAACCATCACAGTGACCAGCTGAAGTTTCAGCAGCTGGTCTCCTCCCCCCCCCCCCCCTCTCTCTCTCTCCCTCCCTCTCTCAACTGACTTCTGACCATGACTATCTGTGTCCTTGTTTTAAAGTTAAACAAGCTGCAAGTCAGTCAGTGAACAACATCATAGTCCCGCCTCATTTAAGCACTCTTAAAGTGATAGTCCACAGTAAACGAAACCTGCGGGTTTGTAACACTTGCTACTTGTCAGCCCAAGCCTGGATATTGTCCAGTGTGGTAAGTTCTACCTTGAAAAAGGCACACTCGACAACTTCATGCCAAAGAAACACTCTCGAATGTCAAAACCGTTATGTATATACAGAGGCTTTCACAACCCGTACGGCATGGCAGGAACACTATATACAAAGCACACCGGAAATAAAAAGAACAGAAGTAACCCCCCCATTATCCTAATTAGTATTAACTTACTTTTAATAATGCTCACATTACAACACTTCTCCCCCTTTAAAATCCAACATTCCCCAAATGTAAAAACTAGGAAATAAAAACAGTGGTGTTATTAACTTGCGTACCCCTGAAAACTTATACTAGTATCTCAGCAACAGTTTATCAGTACAAAACATCTGGAAAACATGACAGATTCAACATTCAATCTAACAACAACAAAAAAAACCTGTCCCGTCAAAGATTCAGTCTGTCAGGAGGTTTACGAGTGCGCTGTCATCTGCGCACTACCCCTGGTGATCCAGCTGGTGAGGGTGTTTTGGGTGGATCTGGTTTTGGGGGCATGAGAGGGGTCTGTGTGTCTGCGTGAGGATGTCCATCCTCCTCAGGTGACCCTGACCCCTCTGCCAGCGTCTCGTCCTCTGGCAAAGTCACTGGTGGACATGCTTCCGCAGTAGCCTGTCTCACTTTTGCCTTCATGTCCGGACGCAGCAGGCCCAATCTTGACTTGGGCCTATGCCCCATCAGCATCTCTGCTGGAGTGAGGGCAGTCGTAGTCTGTGGTGTGAGGCGGTATTTAAACAGGAAACGTGAAAGCCGAATGCTAAGAGAGTCCCCTGTCATCCGCTTTAGGCCTTCCTTCACTGTCTGAACAGCCCACTCAGCCAAACCATTTGAGGCTGGGTGGAAAGGGACCGTCTGAATGTGATGAATGCCATTCTGCTGCATAAACTCACTGAACAGCTTACTGGTGAACGTTGGGCCATTATCAGTGACCAGAGTGTCAGGCAACCTGTGGACTGCAAACACTTGCCTGAGTTTGTCTATGGTTGAAGGAGCTGTGATGTTGCTCATGATGTGAGCTTCGATCCATTAGAATGCGCATCTACCATTACAAGAAACATCTGCCCTATAAAAGGGCCAGCAAAGTCTAAATGTAGCCTCGACCATGGGTGGTCTGGCCACTCCCATGGGTGCAAAGGAGCTGGTGGTGGCATATTCTGACTAGTCTGTCATTGCGTGCATGATTTTACCTTGTTCTCCAGATCCTGATTCATTCCTGGCCACCAAATGTAGGATCTTGCAAGGCTTTTCATTCGAGACGCCCCTGGATGAGTCTCATGAATTTTCTCCACAATCTGTGAATGGCCAGGGGGAGGCACGATGACCCTCGCCCCCCCAGAAAATGTTTTGTCTTGAGTTCGGCGTAAGTCCTGAGTTCCTGTCCTTCCACGACACTGGGCCAACATTGTGAAAAAAAAGTTTTGACTTGGGACAGGACTGGGCCCCCTGCCCTTCGCTATCACTAGCCTGGCTTCAGCCTTCTGACCCCCAGCTGAAATGTCCACATATAACACCCCTAAATGAGGTATGGGCTGCCCCATATAAGTCCTAAGTTTGAGCTTTGATGGTCTGATGGGAGGTAGGTTGGGCCCCCATGTCCTCCTGTAGGTCTCCTCACTTATGACTGATGCAGTAACCCGGTGAATCAATCGCAAACTTAACGTCCTTTCCCCTGACAGTGACTGTGGCTTAATATGGTTCAGGTGGTTCCTCATCTGTTTCCATTCCAAACATGTTGTAGGCACATGATGCCTCTTCATCTGCTTCTTCTAGATGGTGTGTGGATGCCTGCTTTGCCTGTTTACCAGTCTCCCTCCTGACTTGGTTCACTGCCACCGACTGCGACCCCCCCATGTCCTTTCTGCATATCCTTGACATTATTAGCAGTCATCTCCATGACTTGGGCAATCTCTAAGGCTTTCTTGAAAATCAACGGTGGGGTTTCCCCTAAAAGGCGGCGTTGTATGCGTCATTATTAATGCCGCATACCAATCTATCACGGGGCATGTCTTCCAACACCGCTCCGAAATCACAATGCTCCGACAGCTGCCGAAGCTCGGCCATGAAATTGACCACAGACTGACCTGGCTTCCTGAAACGGCTGTGAAACGTACACTGTTGGACTATCACAGAAGGTTTCGGATTGTAGTGGTTCCCCACGAGCTTGACCAATTTGTCATATGGAATGTCCCCTGGTTTCCGCGGTGTGACTAAATTCCTTATTAGCTTGTAAGTCTTTGCCCCACACACACTCAGGAGAATAGAGCACTTCTTAGTCTCCTCAGTAATTCCGTTAGCACAGAAAAACTGTCCCAACCTTTCCTCATACTCCGGCCAGTCCTCCGTTAACTCCACAAATTCAACAATAGTCCCAAACATAGCCATCCGAATGTGAGGCCCCTTATCGGCGCTGTTGCTCCTGTTTGAAACGTGCCGACACGTTCACAAAACCAGTTTACCTCATCGCCAAAAATATGTGGTAACTTCTACCTTGAAAAAGGCACACTCGACAACTTCATGCCAAAGAAACAACTTTATCTCGAACGTCTAAACCGTTATGTGTATACAGAGGCTTTCACAACCTGTAAGGCATGGCAGGAACACTATATACAAAGCACACTGGAAGTAAAAAGAACAGAAGTAAACACCCCCCCCTCGCCATTATCCTAATTAGTATTAACTTACTTTTAATAATGCTCACATTACAACATCCATGTGCTGCTGCATTTGGGTATGAACTGCTTCACTGTCTGAGGAGTCATAAATAGTGCAGAACATCTGCGAATGTCCTCACTTCTGACCTTATGGAAGGAAGGTCATTAATGAAGCAGCTGAAGATGGTTGATCCTCTGGCACTTCCCTGAGGAACTCCTGCAGTGATGTCATAAGGATGAGATGATTGACCCCCAACCACCACAACCATCTTCCTCTGTGTCAGGTATGATTCCAACCAGTGGAGGGTTTTTCCCCCAATTCCCATTGACTCCATTTTAGCCAGGGCACCTTGATGCCATACTCGGTCAAACGCTGCCTTGATATCGAGGGCTATCACTCTCGCCTCACTTCTGGTTTTTAGCTCATTGGTCCATGTTTGGACCACGGAGGTGATGAGGTCAGGAGCTGAGCGGCCTTGACGGAACCCAAACTGAGCATCCGTAGCAGGTTATTGCCGAGTAGCTGCTGCGTGACAGCACTGTTGATGATACCTTCCATTACTTTGCTGATGATTGAGAGTAGGCTGACAGGGCGGTAATTGGCTGGGTTGGACTTGGCCTGTTTCTTGTGTACAGGACACACCTGGGCAATTTTCCACATTGCCGGGTAGATGCCAGAGTTGTAGCTGTACTGGAACAGCTTGGCTAGTGGCGTGGCAAGTCCTGGAGCACAAGTCTTCAGGACAGTTCCTGGGATTTTGTCTGGGCCTATAGCCTTCGCAGTATCCAGTGCTTTCAGTGTTTCTTGATAACATGTGGAGTGAATCGGATTAGCTGCATACTGACACCTGGGTTGCTGGGGACTTCTGGATCACCTACTCAACACTCTTGACTAAAGATTGTTGTAAATGCCTCAGCCTTATCTATTGCACAGGTCCAGCACGGACTCTGTCAGTGAGGATGGGGATATTTGTGGAGCCTCATCCTCCAGTGAGCTGTTTGATTGTCCACCACCATTCACAGCTGGATGTGACAGGGACTACAGAGCTTAGATCTGATCCGTTGGTTGTGGGACCACTTAGCTCTGTCTGTTACTTGCTGCTTACGGTGTTTGGCATAGCAGTAGTCCTGTATTGTGGCTTCTCCAAGACATATTCAGGTATGCCTGGTGTTGTTCTTGACATTTCTACACTCTTCATTGAATCAGGGTTGACCCCCTGGCCTGCTGGTAATGTTAGAGTGGGGGATATGCTGGGCCATGAGGTTACAGATTGTAGTTAAGTACAATTCTGCTGTTGCTGATGGGTCACAGCGCCTCATAGATGTCCAGTCTTGGGCTGCTAGATCTGTTTGAAGTCTATCCCATTTAGCATGGTGGTAGTGCCACACAACACAGTGGAGTGTTTCGTCAATGTGGAGACAGGATTTAGTCTTCACAAATACTGTGTAGTGATCACTTCTATCAATGTTGTCATGGACAGATGCTTCGGCGCAAGCAGGTCGGTGAGAATGAGGTCAAGTGTGTGTTTTCCTTTTGTTGTTTCCCTCACCACCTGAAGTAGTCCCGGTCTATGTGTAGTAGGACCTGACCAGCTCGGTCTGTGGTGGTACTACCGAGCCACTCAATGGACATTCTGTGCCCTTGCCACACTCAGTGCCTCCTCCAAGTGCTGCTCAACATGGAGAAGTACTGAATCATCAGCTGAGGGAGGACGGTACGTAGTAATCAGCAGAAGGTTTCCTTGCCCATATTTAACCTGGTGCCATGAGACTTCGCGGGATCCAGAGATCATGTTGAGATCATGATCCAGAGATCATGTTGCCAGGGCAACTCCCTCTCTACTGTACACCACTGTGCCACCACGTCTGGTAGGCCAGTCCTGCCGGTAAGACAGTATATACCCAGGAATGGTGATGGTGGAGTCCAGAATGTTAACTGTAAGGTATGATTCTCAGTACAACTATGCCAGGTTGTTGCTTGACTAAGATATAACAAGCTTCACAAGAAGAGGCTGAGTAAGTGACCTAAGTGGGTAAGAGAAGGCATAAGGAAGTACAGGTAAGAGTTTTCTTTTGCTGTCTGTAAATCCTTATCCTTATTCAGTGTAGACAGGATGGTAGATAAGGTAGTGCAAAGCTTTTCCTGTAAGACACAATTTGCCTTGCAAAATGCTGACTCTTCCTAATTCCTCTGTAGTTTTCTATGCTCATAGATCCTATCCTAAGAGATCTCTCCCTGCTACCAACCTTAGACTCACTGGTCCATAGTTTTTAGGATAATCCCTGGTTCCCTTCTTAAATAAAGGAACAACATTTGCTGCTCGCAAATTCTCCGGCACCTCATCTGTGGCTAGAGAGGATACAAAAATATTGGTTAAGGCCCCCAGAAATCTCAGGTTTTGCCTTTCTCAATAACCTGGGTAGATCCCATCAGGCCTTATCTACCATGAGAAGCCATTACTAGGAACTATAAAGACCCTGATGAGAGTGGAAGACACTAGCAGAATGCTGCAAATTCAAAAGTGTCAGGGGTCAGAGGTGTGTGAAGTTGTCATTACTAGGGAGAAGGTTCTTGGGAAACTGAGAAGTCTGAAGATAGATAAATCACCTGGACCAGATGGTGTACACCCCAGAGTTCTGAAATCGGTGGCTGAAGCGATTGTGGAGGCATTAGTAATGATCTTTCAAGAATCGCTAGATTCTGGAATGGTTCCAGAAGACTGGAAAATTGCAAATGTCACCCCACTCTTCAGTAAGGGAGGAAGACAGAAGAAAGGAAATGGTAGGCCAGTTAGTCTGACCTCAGTGGTTGGGAAGATGTTGGAGTCGCTTGCTAAGGATGTAATTTTGGGGTATTTGGAGGCACAGAAGTACACGGTAGGAGAGATGGCAGAAACAGATGCATTAGGGACATTTACAAAACTCTTACATAGGTGCACAGATTGCTATGTGGGAGAGAAGGGTTAGATTGATCTTAGAGTAAGTTAAAGAGTCAGACAACATCCTGGGCTGAAGAGCAAGTACTGTGCTGTGCTCTTCTATGTTCTATGTTCTATCTCACCAGTGTTTATTTCATGGTTCCAGTAATTTTACTCTGTGTGCTGATCTTATTGCTGAATCAGTAAAATCTAATTTCACCTTATTCTTTTTCTGGAAAACCTTTTGTTTCTGAACAGCTTCCTCCTCTGGTTTTGGGTAGCTTGCTTCACTTCAGCAAGGATCATCTTGAGGTGGTAATGGGAAATTTTCTTTGGGTTAATACAACTGACATGTCCACCGGTACATTTTAAGAACCTTTTGGTCAATCCCTGGGGAATATACATCCAGATCATTACTGTCTGCTGTGATCTCTGCAGTCTTCAGGACGTGCACGAGCAACTCTGTACTCAGTTTAGGCAATATCCACGCTTCAGTTTGAGCACAACTGCAAACTCCTCTACTGAAGCACTGGAAAGGAACATGCTGCTTCTTGATCACAGTATCCTGCAGGAAATATGTCACCCAATTAATGAGCCTGCCTTTGATGGTGTGAGCAGAATCAAAAGGAGTTTACTGGCAAATTGGAGAGCGTTGCCCTGTATGATTTGTTTAGAGCCTTAAGGTCTAGTTTCAAAGAGCTTTGCTTACGCATGTGTTGCATTCAACCTGGGAATTCTTGAGGTCCAATGAGAGCTTGAGGATATGTTGCTCCTTCTAGACTTAACACTAATTTATCTAGCTTTAGGAAACTTGCTCTTTTTGCCTCTTTGTGTGACAACTGGTCATTCCATTTCTGCCAATCAGCCATCCTTTCACCGTCACCCTCCTGGCCAGCTCCACATTCTCTCATCATACACATACCCATACATACATACGCACACACAAATACCTCCCCACAAACACACACACACACGGCAGCTGAGTACATGACCCCACACCATCAGCCGCTCCCACATTCATAGGTGGTTAGATGCAAATTAAAATTCTCCAATACTATCTCATCAAACACAAGCACCAGTGGGCATATCTCACAGCACAACTTTTCATCTATTTTTATCTGCCATTGATCATCTGACCTCACCCTATCAGAGATATTCCTAGTGCTTCATCCATCCCTCTCCCACTGTTGCAGTTACTAAAGGTAAAAAAATTTACTCCCTCTTTCTCATTCAGACAAAGAATCTTGGTCTTGAAAAGTTAACTATGTTTCACTTTCCACAGATGTTCCCTGACCTGCTGACCTATTCCAGGACTTCCTGCTTATATGATGCTTGATGGAATGCTGTAAAGACCATTGTACTCTGTAATTAATCAATAATGAAACTGGCGCGTGTATTTGGTGAGGTAGTGTTGGAGAATTTCAATTTGCATCTAACCACCTTGTGGGAGTAGCTGATGGTGTGGGGTCGTGTACTCAGCTGCCGATGGTTGCAGATAGAAGATGTAGATAAATGTGGAGAATCAGGTCACAGTCTTGGGTATGAGTTCAAAGTGTGTGTCTTTACATGAAGCCGGCCAGTAGGGTGAGGCTGCTTGGGCAGTGGATACTAATGATGGGCAAGGTGCTGCTACTAAAGTTGACTGAAATGGAAAGAGCAGCAATGGGCTAGAACATACCAGGAGGGTCTCTATGCAGATTTGCTCATTGTTTACCTTCGTGCCTGTTGCAATGTAAAGAACCTCGGTGATGACAACTCTGGACTTGGACCTGCAAGGAGGATCACCACAGGCTTGGCACGACTGGTGCTGATGAGTGTAGGGCGCTCACTTACTCAAAGGTTTCAAAGGTATATTTAATGTCAGAGAAATGTATACAATATACATTCTGAAATGCATTTTCTTCACAACCATCCATGAAAACAAAGTACCCCAAAGAATGAATGACAGTTAAATGTTAGAACCCCAAAGTACCCCCCCCCAGCTCCCCCTTCCTGCATATAAGTGCTAGCAAGCAACGATTCCCCCACCCCCCACCAGCCAAAAAAAAGCATTGGCACCCACCACCGAGCACTCAAGCATGCAGCAAAGCAATAGCAAAGACACAGACTTGCAGTACTCCAAAGACTACTTGTTCACCTAGTATTCGACATACCACAGGCTCTGTCTCCCTCACTAGAGAGAAAGAGGTGTCGCTGTTTCATTCCCCCCTGGTTTGAAGTTGCATGTCTGAGAACTGGATCAAAGTGTTGATACAAGTTACTTCAGGCAGCAATCCTGCTCTGAGCGCGCAGTTCAACAATTCTGCAAAATACATTAGGATGGATAAGTCCCTGGGGCCTGACGGAATATTCCCCAGGCTGCTCCACGAGGCGAGGGAAGAGATTGCTGAGCCTCTGGCTAGGATCTTTATGTACTCGTCCACGGGAACGGTACCGGAGGATTGGAGGGAAGCGAATGTTGTCCCCTTGTTCAAAAAAGGTAGTAGGGATAGTCCGGGTAATTATTGACCAGTGAGCCTTAGATCTGTGGTGGGAAAGCTGTTGGAAAAGATTCTTAGAGATAGGATCTATGGGCATTTAGAGAATTATGGTCTGATCAGGGACAGTTAGCTTGGCTTTGTGAAGGGCAGATTGTGTCTAACAAGCCTGATAGAGTTCTTTGAGGAGGTGATCAGGCATATAGATGAGGGTAGTGCAGTGGATGTGATCTACATGGATTTTAGTAAGGCATTTGACAAGGTTCCACATGGTAGGCTTATTAAGAAAGTCAGAAGGCATGGGATCTAGGGAAGTTTGGTCAGGTGGATTCAGAATTGGCTTGCCTGCAGAAAGCAGAGGGTTGTGGTGGAGGGAGTACATTCGGATTGAAGGGTTGTGACTAGTGGTATCCCACAAGGATCGGTTCTGGGACCTCTATTTTTGGTGATTTTTATTAACAACCTGGATGTAGAGTCCAGTACCAGAGGGCATGGTTTAAGAATAAGGAGTAGGTCATTTAGGACAGAGTTGAGGAGGAACTTCTTCTTCCAGAGAGTTGTGGAGGTGTGGAACACGCTGCCTCAGAAGGCAGTGGAGGCCAATTCTCTGGATGCTTTCAAGAAGGAGCTAGATAGGTATCTTATGGATAGGGGAATCAAGGGTTATGGGGGCAAGGCAGGAACCGGGTATTGATAGTAGATGATCAGAATGGCGGTGCAGGCTCGAAGGGCCGAATGGTCTACTTCTGCACCTATTGTCTATTGTCTATTGTGTATTGTAAAAGGGTGGGTTGGCAAGTTTGCAGATGACACCAAGGTTGGTGGTGTTGTGGATAGTGTACAGGATTGTCGAAGATCACAGAGAGACATTGATAGGATGCAGAAGAGGGCTGAGAAGTGGCAGATGGAGTTCAACCCGGAGAAGTGTGAGGTGGTACACTTTGGAAGGACAAACTCCAAGGCAGAGTACAAAGTAAATGGCAGGATACTTGGAAGTGTGGATGAGCAGAGGGATCTGGGGGTACATGTCCATAGATCCCTGAAAGTTGCCTCACAGGTAGATAGGGTAGTTAAGAAAGCTTATGGAGTGTTAGCTTTCATAAGTCGAGGGGTAGAGTTTAAGAGTCGTGGGGTAATGATGCAGCTCTATAAAACTCTAGTGAGGCCACACTTGGAGTACTGTGTCCAGTTCTGGTCACCTCACTACAGGAAGGATGTGGAAGCATTGGAAAGGGTACAGAGGAGATGTACCAGGATGTTGCCTGGTTTAGAGAGTATGCATTATGATCAGAGATTAAGGGAGCTAGGGCTTTACTCTCTGGAGAGAAGGAGAATGAGAGGAGACATGATAGAGGTACACAAGATATTAAGAGGAATAGAGAGAGTGGATAGCCAGCGCCTCTTCCCCAGGGCACCACTGCTCAATACAAGAGGACATGGCTTTAAGGTAAGGGGTGGGAAGTTCAAGGGGGATATTAGAGGAAGGTATTTTACTCAGAGAGTGGTTGGTGGGTGGAATGCACTGCCTGAGTCAGTGGTGGAGGCAGATACACTAGTGAAATTAAGAGACTACTAGACAGGTATATGGAGGAATTTAAGGTAGGGGTTTATATGGGAGGCCGGGTTTAAGGGTCGGCACAACATGGTGGGCTGAAGGGCCTGTACTGTGTTCTATGTTCTGTATGCCCTCTGAGATTCTACCAACAATGGTTGGATCATCAGCAAATTTATAGATGGTATTTGAGCTATGCCTAGCCTCTCAGTCATGGATATAGAGAGAGAAGAGCAGTGGGCTAAGCGCACACACCCCTAAGGTGCACCAATGTTGATCATCAGCGAGGAAGAAATTTTATTACCAATTCACACAGATTGGTTCACACAGATTCACACAGCTTCCGGTTATGAAGCTGAGGATCCAATTGCAGTGGGAGGTAGAGAGGCTCAGGTACAAATGAGATTGAGACTTAGCAGAAATTCGACAGGCCAAACAGCAAACAGGAGAAAATATTGAGCTCTCAGAGAAACCACCGAGATGAGTAAATGAGTTCAACCAGTTAACCAGTTTATACATGAAACTAATACAGGAATTAAGGATTATTCATAGGACTGCTTTTGATTCTGTCTCAGAAGGTAGTGTCCATGAGTGCTGGTTAAAAAGAGCTTTGTACCCTGCGTATATTGTGAACATGCTCAGTAAGAATTAAGTGCAGAGACTGAAGGGGCAGCTGTTAGCTTCCAGCATTTTAGGGCTTGTGTTAATGTGAGGCAGGATGCTTTTGAACTGCTTGGCTCAGCATTTCAGCAACTGTGAATGTGAAAAGGCAAAGGGAAATAGACTGATTATATATGTGGGCAAAAATATGAACCTTTGTTGTGAAACGTGAAGTCAACTATAAGACCATAAGACATAGGAGCAGAATTAGGCCATTCAGCCCATTGTGTCTGCTCCATAGCTGATTCATTACCTGTCTCAACAACATACTCCTGACTTCTAATCATAACTTTGACACCCTTACTAATCAAGAAACTATCAACCTCTGCCTAAAATATATGCAATAATATGTCCTCTGCTGCTGTCCATGGCAATGAATTCCACAGATACACCACCATCTGGAAAAAAAAATTCTTCCTCATCTCTGTTCTAAAGGGACATCCTTCTATTCTGAGGCTGTGCCCTCCGGTCCTAGACTCTCAATAGGTTTCAGTGAGATCCTCCTCATTCTTCTAAACTCCAGCGAATCAATTCCAGAGCCATCAATTGCTCCTCATATGTTAAACTTTTCTCTCCCAGAATCACTATCGTGATCCTCCTCTGGATCCTTTCTAATGCCAGCACATCTTTTCTCAGATAAGGGGACAAAACTGCTCACAATACACCAATTATGGTGTGTTCAGTGCTTCATCAAACACAAACTTTAGACCATAATACAATAAGACATAAGAGCAGAATTAGGCTATTTGACCCATTGAGTCTGCTCTGCCATTCTAACGTGGATGACCATCTCAACCTCATTCATGGATGATCCCTCTCAACCTCATTGTCCTGCCTTCTTAACATAACTTTCATGCCCTGACTAATCAGGAACCTAACAATTCCACTTTAAATAGACTCAACCACTAATGTCCTTTTTCGTTCCACAGAAGGGTGTTCCAGAAACATGAATGCACAGATGGTCTCTGTTTTTTGAAGGACACAATTACAAGATCAAATCCAAGAGGATAACTAATCATAGAAATGCTGATGGATTATCATACTTATCCTTGGAAAAAGAAGTACTGAAAAAATTTCACTAAAAAAGACAATCTTCTTGACGTATTCTCCTTAACACAAATTGTAATTCTCCCTATTTCGACAGAGATGATCCAAAGGGAAACCAGACAAGAGCCCACAAGTTCTCAGGGTCAATATGGCCACCCACAATGGCTAGAATGTGAAGCAGAAATTCCAGTTTCCCCAGCATTGGGATGAACTTGCCCTTGACAGAGGTTGTCTTATGAGGGGATTGAGAGGTGTTGTATCACCCAAGCTGAGAGCTAAAGTGTTGGAGGAGCTACATGCTGGTCATCTAGGCATAGTCAAAATGAAAGCATTGGCTCAAAGCTTTATCTGATGGCCTGGGATAGATCAACAGATCGAGTAGTTTGCCATGCATTGTCAACACATCCAGAAGATGGCAACAGCAGCATCTCCCCATCCATGGGAATGGTCTGCATTGCCCTGGCAGAGGTTTCATGTACCGGACTATTCATGGGCACAAACTTATTGGTAGTAGTAGATGAAGCTACAACGTGGCCAGTAGTCTCCACTACAGCCTTGCACACTGTTGGTGTGTTGAGAAGCCTCTTCTCAAGTACTGGTGTTCTAGAACACTTCATCAGTGGTAATGGAGCACAGTTTGTTGTGGAACAGTTTCAATCATTCCTGAAAATGAATGGAATAAGATATAGTACATCTGCACCGTACCACCCAGATACAAATGGCTTGGCAGAAAGGTTTGTCCAGTGTCTAAAGAACGCACTGTGAACAATGTCAGCAGAACACACTACACTGACACTGAATATGAAGCTTGCCAAATTCCTCCCTGCTTATTGCAATACAGCACACTCCACAACCAGCAACTCACCAGCTATGTTGTCCCTGTGTCATCCCTTTGGATCTTCTCAAACCCAGAAGGAGTGTGCAGGACAAAGAGCTGAGACAAATTGAGGGCTCTTCAAACAAGGAGATTTGATGTTTCACTCCTGGACAGGCAGTCTTTGCAAGGGATTACAGAGATCAAAAATGGATACTTGGAAAGATTAAGGACAGAACTGAACCACTCTACTACACAGTGCAGATAAAACTTCAAGGTTGAGACAAGCAGGTTCCTGCAGTCCCAGAGTCAACTCCTGCAATCACCCCAGAACCTGAGATTATTGTGCAGTTACAAGTCTCACCTGCCAAGCAGAGTGACCGCCCCCCCCCCACCCCTCTTGTCAGGAAAGATGTTATCCCACAAGAGTAAGAAATCCTACACAGCGATTAAATCTTTAGGCCTGATTGGGACAATTTAACATATACTATGCTGTGGATGTCTACATAGTAGTTGCATTAAATAGTACACTGTGTATATAGTTAAGATGCATTCTATATTGTACTGGAGCTTATAGCTAATCAGGGAAGTGTGTTGTGTATTCCACATTTAAATAAAATGTGAGTATTATTATAAATATATTGTTTGGTTAAGCATTTTTTGTTATTTGCATAACTCATTATGGGTTATATATAAAAGTACACGAATGGCATACATTATTATGCCATCACGTGATCCGTGCATACCTCACTAACAAAAAGGAATGTAAAATGAAGTAGACACAGATCTCTGGATCCTGTGTTTTTCTTCTGATTAGTTTCTGGAGTTACAAAACTTAACAGATGTCCTTTGGCATTCTCTACCACAGAGCAATGTGGAGGTGGATCCACCAAATATATTCAAGGATGAGAGAGAGAGAGACTCCCTGCTTGACTCTATTTACAATTATGTTGATAATATTTTCCTGAAGTATTGAAAACCAGCTCTGTGAAGTGTGTGGTGTGAAATGGATGTAAAAGCAACTTGCCAATCTTGCACCAGTAAGGTTTTTTGGTGGTTATGTACTGCAGTGTCATCAAGGTGCTAACCATGACTGTCTGAAAATGATTATCTGCTGGTTTAATGATTGACTCCAATCGTAATGGTGGACTGGACTCAGCAAGGTTACGGCCATGATAAGGAACAGAAGGAGGGATTATACATCAGTTTATCTCAGAGTCATTCTGGTGTTGGTTAATCTCTGGAGCAGTAGGCAATGGAATTTAAACTGATCTAGTGAAATTGGAGGAGTTGTATGTTGTTTTGCTGGCCCATTGCCAATTATTTTACATTATCAGTACATCAACATCTGGGTCATTGCACAGGATTTTTTTTGTGTATCATTTATTGAAATCCATTACGTAAAAGATTGGGAAAGACTGCAAATGAGGAATTGGCAAGGAGGTTATTGATGGCATTCAATAACATGGAGGAGAAAGTGAAAAACGGTTAGTTGGAGAACGTAGTGAAAAAGGCCTGACTTCATGGGCCGGGACACTGAGTATAAAAGTTGAGGCATCATGTTTTAGCTATGAAAAATATTGGTTAGGCCACAGTTGGAATAATGAATACAGTTCAGGTCATCAAAAAATATAGAGTGAGAGTGCAGAAGAGATTCATGAGGATGTTGTTTGGAATGGAGAGCAGTAGTTAAAGGAGAGATCAGATAGGCTCAGTGTAATGCAGGAGCCTGAAGGGTGAACTTGTGGAGGTTTATAAAATTACAGACAGAATGGGTAAATAGAACCTTTCTTCTGGACCCAGATCAAGAATGCCTAGAACCACTTAGCAGAGGTTTCAATGAGAAGGGAGGCATTTAAAGGTTATCTGGAATGAGTTGCCAGAGGAAGAAAGAAATACTTACAGCATTTAAAAGACACTTGGCTAGGTCCTTGGGCAAGAAGGATAGAGGGATATGGGTGTAATAATGGCCAATAGGATTGGTATAGATAGGTATCGGCATCATGGTTGGCAATGGATGAGCTGAACAGAAGGTTCCATTCTATGCTGTATGATTTTATGATTCCAGGTAGAATAGTGATAACAAAGAAGTAATGTTTTCAACTGTAATGATCTGTGTAGAATGACTATAAATCCAATATTTTTTATGCTGCATCCCAGACTCTACAATCATTAGAAGCTGAATTTACTAAAGCAACATGTCAGTTTGCAAGTTACTTATTGACTAATCTACAAAGATAGTGATTGGATAGTCTGTTGGGCTCAGCCACTCATCTGTCACACATGGGAGCTCAGCCTGAGTCCAGTCCAGACAGATGGGATGGAAGTGTCTTCTCTCTGATGGACCCTGAGGGTCTTGAAATGAATTTATTCTGTTTCCATCCATGTTCCCCACCCACATCCCTCCCCCAATACACCCTTTCCCAGGGCCAACTCAACAGTACAAAGGTTCACTGATATTGGGCATTTACAGCCTTTCCCAGTGCGACTGACAGCTTGGACACTGCTCAGACTGGTAAATACAGCACAAACCCAGGCCATTTTGCTCAGTCCTTTCAAATCAACATCCAAATAGCTCCACTCACCAGCCTTTGCCCTTTGCAAGCAATTGGTGAATCACACAGGATTCCAGTAACTCCTGCAGTGTCTACTGGACTTTCAGAGTTTCAGAGATTCCTTGGAAGCCCAGAGGCATAAATGCTCCTTTCCAACAGGGAATAGGAGGAGCACATAGTGTGAGAAGCCTGAAGATAGAAACTTGAGGTTGGTTCCTTGAAGCACTAGCTTATTCATTCCGTAGAGTAAGAATCTAGTCTTAACATGGCCAGAGAAACACACACAAAATTGTGGAGGAACTCAGCAGATCAGGCAGCACCTATGAAAAAGAGTAAACAGTCAATGTTTTGGGCCGGGACCCTTCTTCAGGATTCAAATGCTGAAAAGTTGCAGTTGCAGATGCTGGAAATCCAACTTCTTCTTGGATTTCCAGCACCTGCAGACTTTCTCGTGTCTGTTGTTAACATAAGCAGGTTAAGAAATTTAGAATAGAAGGACTCTACAAATTATTGCTTAACACTGTCCTCTTACTCCTGGTCAGAAGATCAACCTAGGGACAAGGTGCAGGTTGGGAATACTCAAATCACACTCCTTGGTGTGATCTGGTGAAGACTGAGAAGTGACAGCAACCACTGGATGCTGGGATGAGACATTACCAGATATTACTAAGATAGGTGGAGGGGCAGATAGTGTTGAGGAAGCAGGGAGTCTGCAAAAGCACTTATATATGTTAGGACAGGGGTGCCCAACCTTATTTATGTCATAGACTCCCATTATTAAACAATGGGTCCGTAGACCCCAGGTTGAGAACACCTGCATTAAGAGAATGGGTAAAGTGGCAGGTGAAAGTGGGGTGTGGTCATGCACTTTAGTGAAGGAATAAAAGCATAGACTATCTTCAAAATGAGAAAATACTTCTGAAAGCAGAGGTACTAAGGGTCTTGGGAGTCCAGGAGCAGAATTTACTAAAATTAGCAGTTTGAGTCAACAGTAACGAAGGGATTCATTTCCAGAAGACCAGAATATAAGAGCAAGGATGTGATACTGAGGCTTTATAAGGCATTGATCAGATAGCACTTGGAGTATTGTGAGCAGTTTTGTGCCTCTTATCTAAGAAAAGGTCTCCACCTTTAAAGCGATCACTCCTTCCGTAATTCTCTTATCCATTCATCCCTTACCACTAATCTCCCTCCCGGTATTTATCCCTACAAGGGCCTAAGTGCTATATCTGCCTATTCACCTCCATTCAGGGACCTAAACAATCCTTCCAGCTGAGGCAACACTTCATCTGCGAATCTGCAGGAATTGTCTATTGTGTCCGTTTTCTCCCATTGTGGCTTCTCCTACATTGACAAGACCTGCCATAAATTGGGGGACTGCTTTGGTGACCACCTCCACTCCATCTACCAAAAGCTGATCTTCTGCTGGCCAAACAATTTAATTCTAATTCCAATTCCCATTCTGACATGTTCATCCATGATCTCCTGTTGTGCCAAGATGAGGCCATCTTCAAGGAGGAGGAGCAACAGTTTATATTCCCTCTGTTTAGCCTCCAATCTGATCACATGAATAGCAATTTCTCCTTCCGGTAAAACAATTTCCCTCTCCCTCCCCTCTTCTTCTATTCCCCACTCTGGCTTCTTAGCTCTTTTCACCTGTCTGTCAGCTCCCACTGAGTCTTCTCTTCCTTTCCTTTCACCTACGGTCTACTCTCCTCTCCTATCAGATTCCTTCTCCAGCTCTTTATCTTTCCTACCCACCTGGCTTCTCCTCACCTTCTAGCTAGCTTCCTTCCCTTTCCCTCCACCTTTTTTTATTATGGGATTTTCCCCCTTCCTTTCCAGTCCTGAAGAAGGGTCTCAGCCCAAAATGTTGACTGTTTATTTACTACCCGGCCTTCTGAGCTTCCAGCATTTTGTGTGTGTTGATCTGTATTTCCATTATCTGCAGACTTTCTAGTGTTTAAGAAAGGGTGTGCTGGCATTGGAGAGGTTCCAAAGGCAGTTCATGAGAATGATCCTGGGAATGAAATGGGAAATGGTTAAAGTATGAGGAGTGTTTGATGGTTCTGGGCCTGTACTCGCTGGTGTTTAAAAGAATGGTGGGGGGATCTCATTAAAACCTATCAAATATTGAAAGACTTCCTGTGGTGGGAGAGTTGAGAACCAAGGGGCACAGCC
The DNA here is from genome assembly GCF_030028105.1 of Mobula birostris. Lineage (NCBI taxonomy): Eukaryota > Metazoa > Chordata > Chondrichthyes > Myliobatiformes > Myliobatidae > Mobula > Mobula birostris. The sequence continues at coordinate 94,713,600 of NC_092376.1, forward strand.
TCAGAATACAAGGACGTCCCTTTAGAATAGAGATGAGGAGGAATGTCTCTAGCTGGTAGGTGGTGAATCTGTCAAATTTATAGCCGCAGACAGCTATGGAGACCAAGTAATTAGGTATATTTAAAGCAGAGGATGATATGGTCTTGAATAGTAAGGGAGTCAAGGGTTACAAGGAAGGAGAATGGGGTTGAGAGGGATAATAAATCAGGCAAGCCAGAATGGCAGAACAGACTTGATGGGCTGAATGGCTTAATTCTGCTCCTATGTCTTATGGTCTTATAAGTTATATCAAGTGCACTGCCCTAAGTGGCCCTCTCTTTATCTTCTCAAAGAATTCAGTTAGATTACACACATTCTTCCCTTAAACATCCATGCTGGCTGTCCCAGATGAAATCATTCCTTTCTGAATGAAAGTTTAACCTGTCTTCAGCTGATTCCGATATTCTGCCCTTCACCAAGGTTAAATTAACTGGGTAGTAATTATTCAGCATCACATACTGGCTCACATCACTGAATATGGCTGATGCCTCATTGACCCAGCTACTGGCAAAATGAGATTGTCTGTCTGTCTAGGTACCATATCCGATGCGGACTTTGGTGACCATGGTTTTCCATATAGATCTATCCTTTGTTTTTTTGATGACTTCCATTTCCTCGATGTGTAGCCATCTGGCTATGCTTTTGATGTACATAAGCTGAGGTCTTCCTCTAGGTTTGCTCCCCTCAATCTTTCCAGAGAGTATGAGTTTTTCTAGTTCACCTTTCCACATGATGTGTCCTAGGAATCTGAGTTGTCTTTCTCTTATTGTTGGTATGAGTGATCAGACTGCTTGGGCTCTTCTGAGAACTTCTTCATTTGATGTGTGTGTGGCCCATGGTATTTTTAACATTCTCCTGTAGAACCATAATTGATCACACATTGTGGGATGTTTGTCTTTCTGGAGATGACCATGTTTTCTGTCTTCTTGGTGTTTATTGAGAGGCCTCTGTGATTACTTTCTGCTGCCACTATAGTGAGTAGTTCTTGAAGTTTTGTTTCTGAGTCAGCTATTAGTACGATGTCATCAGCATATCTGATATTATTTATATTATGGCCTCCAATTGTGAATCCTTTGATGTCTTTGATACTTCTCAAGATATTTTCACTATACAGGTTGAATAAGTCTGGGGAAAAGACACAACCTTGCCTGACTCCTCTCATGATATTCACATACTCATTCACTTCTCCTTCTATTCTGATGGATGCTGTCTGCTCCCAGTATAAGTTTCTTAAGAAATGTATATCTTTCTCATCTATGTCAAGATCTTGAAGCACTTCCAGAAGATCTTGCTGTCTGACAGTGTCAAAAGCTTTTTTATAGTCAATGAAACATAGGTAGATGTCTTTTTGTACCTGGATGGCTCATTCACAGATCATCCGTAGCATGAAAATTGCACTTCTGGTTCCAGTGTTTTCCACAAAGCCACATTGTTCTTTACTGATTTCTGGTTTTATACAGCGTCTTGCTCTCATCATGATTACTCTGAGAATAATTTTTGCCACGTGACTCATCAGGCTTACTGTACGATGTAACTCACATTCTGTTGCTCCTTTTTTCTTTGGAGGTGTGATGAACACTGATTTACTTAGATCATCAGGTATCTCCCCATGATCATAGATTTCATTTGCTATTTCTGTTTTTTTCTCTGTTCCAAAATCTTCTAAAGCCAGTATCATTTCAACAGCGATGTCATCTGGACCAGTTGCTCTGTTATGTTTTGTTTTATTTACGGCTGCTCGAATTTCTGATTTTAGAATGCTAGGTCCTTCAAGATTCTTCTTTATGTTCAGTTTTTCTCCTCTTTAGTCTTCAAAAAGTTCTTTTATATATTCTGTCCATCTGTTTAGGATTTCCTCTTTGTTCATAATTAAGCTGCCATCTTTTGCCTTGATGCATCCACTTGCTGAGCAAGGTAATTTCCCCATTAGTTCTTTAATCTTATTGTGCATCAACTTTGTTCCAGGTTTATGGGTTTGTAGCATTTCTATCTCTGAGCATTTCTCATTTAGCCATCTGTCTTTAGCTTCTCTGCATTTTCTTTTTATTGTCTTATCAAGTTGTTTGTATTCTTCGCTGTCTCTTAGTTTGATGGTCTGTTTTTGTTGCATCAATTGTATTATATCTTCAGTTATCCATTTCTTCTTACTTTTCCATTCTTTTTGTGGGATGGTTTCTTTTGCAGCTACAACCGTGGGTTCCTTTAGTATATCCCAGGAAGATTTACCTCCTTCATCCTGCAGCAATCGAAAACGGTTTTTCACCTTGATTGTGTATTCTGTTTTCAGATGAGGGTTGTTTTGTAGTTGTTGATAATCCAGTGGTTCTGATTTTTTTGGTTTCTTTAATTTTCTCATCTTTATTTTCATTTTGCTAATGACTGGTATGTGGTCACTACCACGGTCTGCTCCAGGGTAGCTTTTAGATAGAGTTATCGAGTTTTTGAATCTGTTATTGATTGTTATGTAGTTGATTTGATTTTTGTTGTTCCCATCTGGGCTTTTCCATGTCCATTTCCTTCTTGGATGTTGTTTAAACCAAGTGTTGGTGATTATATTGTTTGTTTTACACCATGATATAAGCTTTTCTCCTCTTTTATTTCTTTCTCCCAATCCCTGGTCTCCAACAATATGGTCTTCTCTTCTTTTGCATTAAAGTTGCCCATGACTATGATGGCTTCTTGTGATTTGCATTCTTCTAGTGCTTTGTCTAGGGAGTGGTAGAATTCAATTAAATCAGATCAAAATTGGGTTTCAGTCACAGGTAGGGAGGATTATGTTGAATCTATGGCATATCTTATTCTGGTGATCCGTTAGTCGGTCCCGTAGAATTGCAGGTGAAAGGGTCTGAGAGAGTTTAACAAACAATCTGCTTATGTTCTGGAAAAGCTTTTACACAAATGAAGAGAGCTAAATTGTGGAGTCAATTGAGAACATTCAGAGAAGGGGCTTCTGATGGGGGTGTGGCACATGATACAGTTGTTAGACAGCCAACATAAATATGTTAACACATGGGCTGAAAACTAACTATACGCATTACACTAACAGGATGCATTGCCTGGTGACTGAATAACCAACACCACATCTCTCCTCCAAGTACTCAATCCCTGTCAATGATACCATTTTAAATAACACCTCAGGGCCGAGGTGGTCCATGGTTTCATGGTGTAGGCTTAGAGAATGCTCCTGGGGATATCGAAGTGCAAGAATGATCGCTGCATCTCACAGCCAGGCAGTCATGACTGAAACACTGATGGTTTCCATGAAGAGATGTTTTCCAGTGTGAAGTAGGTTGATCCATGTAGAAGTGGATGATAGTGAGGGGGATGTGGTGAGCCTTCATTCAGCAGCAGACCAGACAGGACAGGAGTGGGAAGGAGGTGTGGATCAGATGGATCCTATCCCCAGTGGGAAGTGAGATGATCAAGGCAAGGAGAATGGAAATTATTTGAGGAAGGTGGTACTGGAAGTATATTGTGTACTGGGCCATAAAATTAAATACAAAGGGAATAAGGTGTGGAACCCTGAAATGTAAGAAAAGTTTCATTAATAGCTTCCCATTGCTCGGAGGTTTGGTTCAGTGTTTCCACCCTGAGCTAAAAAAAAGTAACATCCAACACTTCATTATCTTCCTGTGCTCTATTTCCAACTTTCCACTTTCTCTTGCTCAGTTCCTCTTCTTGTTTCTTGCCCTCTCTGTCTCTCTCCCTCTCCCCACTCTCTCTTTGCCCCCTTCTCTCTCTCTCTCTCTTTCTCCCTCTCTCTCCTTCACTCCCTTGCTCTCTCATAACATGCTACCTCAGCTGAGTATCCCCCACCCCGATAAATTTATCAGGAGTCTGGTGTTCCAGAAAAAACAACCCAAGTTTGTCCAACCTCTCCTTATAGTTCGAACCTTTTAATCTGGCTGCATACTGAAGAAGCTGAAGCTTCTTTTACACACTCTCCAAAGCCTTTGTTGTGAGGCAACCAGACTTGCATTTAATGCTCCAGGTGTAGCCTCACCAAAGTTTTACATGCTAAATGGAGGAATTCCATGTCAACATTTATTGAAACTGCTAGGGCAGGTGAAAGGTTACTGGCACACAGAAGCTGAGGCTACAGTCAGATCAGTATGACCTTATTGGGCGGCTCTGTGGTGAAGAGGCTGACTCCTGTTCTTAATGCCTGTTTGTGTCTGCAGTCTTAGGTTGATAGGGTGATGGTGTAAGAAAATTGGAGATGGATTTGATTTGATTTAGCATATTTGTTTGTTTATATAATTAATTATGGGTTATATGTACAAATATCATCACATTACCACATGATATGTGCGTGCCTCACTTAAAGTAAACTTAAAGTTAGACCAGCATTTTAGACTCTTGTGTCTTCCTTTGAATTAGTTTAATGTTTTGAAATTACAAAACATAACACTGGCAATGAGGTATTTTTAATTCACTCTCACTTTTATTCACACCTGATTATTTGTTAATCAGGCAGTCATTTGTTAAATGAGGCTTGGTTTTAAGCTGGAAGAGAGTCCAAGGAGCTTCAGGAAAGATGCAAGCATTTGGCTTCTGTGAGTATAAAGCACCAAAATCTACTCTACATGCATTAAGGTTTTTGTATGAACTTTAAGAGAGAGACAAAAAGCTGCTTGTAAAAGTAGATGCAGAGATCAAAGCCCAGCTGGATGAATGGAAACCCAAAAAGAAAGAAGTCAAAAGAGATATGAAAAAGTCAGAAGATGTTATGAAAGATGAAACCAAGAGGACGGATCAGATTGTAAAGCGATCAATAGAAGGATTAATAAGAGAATACTCCAGTGAACTACATGCGCCTTCCCAAGATCAAAATGCACAAACTAGAAGAAAAAATGGGAAGGAGAGGAAGGGTATCCAGAACTTTCAGTTCCTACAGTCTCAGTGTCAACTCCTACAACTACTAGGGAGGAGGCCCCAGGACCTGAGATTATTTCACAGCCACAAGTCTCACATCCCAAGCAGTGATCTCTCGTTGAGGAAAAATGTCCACAAGAGCAAGCAGTCCTCCACAGCAATTAAGTCTTTAGGCTTGAATGGGGCAATTTAACATTTACTATGCTGTGGATGTCTGTATATAGTAGTTGTATTATATTGTGGCGAGCATTCAGTCCATGATGACAGATGAGAGAAACTTGTTTAGCTCAAGTGCTGGTTTTATTGCAACAAGAGCAAAAACAGATCGGCCGCTGTAACCTAGGGAGAGAACCCACTCAGTCACATACAGATGGGGGAGGTAATTATTACACATCCTGATTACAGTTAGGGTGACCCACAAATACACAGTGAATAACTGTATAATCCAAGTTAAAATGCAGCAATAAATGAACATGAACATCCCACCAATGTCCCTCAAAAGCATTTTAAAACAAGATCAATAAATAGCACTGGCCACTAGGGAAGCTGGGGAAGGCTGTTGACTACACCCCCCCCCCCCCAGAGCACTACATTGCCCCCACCTGAGAAGTCAGCCAACCCAAGCAACCCCAAAGTCCACAACACAGTCCAAAAGTCGCAGTTGTGGTCGACACCACTGCCTGGGGTGCTGTGAGGTGTCTGTAGCCACACCATGGGAGGCATTGTTTGGTGAGGCAAGAGGCAGGGCACTTATAGTGTCACTTCCTTCCTTCAGCCTCACTGAGTTGGTGGTATCCAAGGGCCGACATGTTGAGATCCAGTCCTGGTGCTGAACGACTGATTTACGCTGCTCAGGCAGCCACGCACCCAGTATTTCACATTGGAAATGAGGTCAAGCACCTCTCCCAGCCCCTTCCAGTGGCTTCCCAGCTTGGGGGATAGTCTTCTCTTCTGGTTGGGGCAACAGACCCTGTACTGGGTCCCCCACCATGTACTGCTGCATTGGAGCGCTGGACTGGTGGCTTGGCTTCTTCTGGGCTGTGTAAGCATTGCAACAATGTTCGAGCAGCTCCACATGCTTCCTTACCCAGGCCAGTAGAAGCTTTCATGCAGCTTACCCAACATCTTTATGACCCTGAAATGGTCGGCTCCCAAAAGTCCATGCACTGACTGCAGCACTGTGGCGTGGAGCGCCCGGGCACCACCAGCTGCTGGAGGTGTCTGTCATCATCGGAAAACTGCCACTGCCGAAACTGCAAATCATCATGCATCTCCAGCCGTCCCACTGAAAGTATAGGGCTTTGGTTTCTGGATCCAGGGCGGAGACCGCTGCCCATCCTACGCTCAGCCGTCCCCCCCCCCCCACCTGGGCCAGCGAGGAATCACTTATTTGCTCACTGCACAGCTGCCTCAGCACCAAGGAAGAGTGTTGCCCCTGACACATCCACACAGGCCCACCAACGGGACACAGGTCCAGCCCAATGATGCAGGACTCCCGGACGTCGGCAAGCCGCACTTCGTGCTCCACTGTTTTGTTCGCTGCTACAATTCACAGCCACCTCTTCTCTCTCCTCACCGCACAGTCGCCAGCTGGACCACCATCATTGTCCACCCAAATGGGGATGGCTGGTCTGTGTTGGGGAGAACACCGGGACAGATAATAGTGATGGTTGACCCTGTCTCCACCAATACACAACATCTGATCCCCTCTACGTATAAGCATTGCTCTTCACCCAAATTGCCCATCCAGAGAGGTGACAACGCAGGGATTCTATTGGAGGTCTCGGGTGATGTCGCCCACTCAGCGTTTCCCAATGGCTGTATTCGGCTGTGGCATGGCGCTAGTGGAGGGCCTGCCTTGCCACACCAGTAGCAGAGATCACTATGTGGCATGCGACGGGGCCAGTACAGCACTGGTCAGACCTGTTTCATAGGCTCCTCCTTGTCAGTTTCCTCCTCCGCCTTGGTGACATAAGCCTGGGCTTACAGCATGTGGGGCGATGCTGGAACGCCTTGGGGAGATAAAATTGCTCCTTCCCTCTCTGCCTCTGCCAGCGCTGATTGTAATGTCAGGCAAATATACTGCCAAAGGCTCTCCGGTGTCAGCTCCTTTACCAGGGCATGGAGGGCAAGCTCTTTCAGGGCCGCAGTAGGGAACTGAGGGTAGCCATGCCAAGCACAGTGGTGATCTGCTGCGAGTGCCCCTTGGCTTTTTCCCACATGGCACCGTCTGCTATAAGATCATAAAACCATAAGATATAGGAACAGAAGTAGGCCATTCGGCCCATTGAGTCTGATCCATTATTCAATCATGGGCTGATCCAATTCTTCCAGTCATCCCCACTCTCCTGCTTTCACCCCATACCCTTTGATGCCCTAGCTAATCAAGAACCTATCTATCTCTGCCTTAAATACACCCAATGACTTGGCTCGTGGCAAAAGATTCCACAGATTTACAATGCTCTGACTAAAGTAATTTCTCCGCATCTCAGTTCTAAATGGATGTCCTTCAATCCTGAAGTCCTAGAATCCCTACCATGGGAAATAACTTTGCCATATCTAATCTGTTCAGGCCTTTTAAAATTCAGAATGAACTCCAGGGAATATAGCCCAAGAGTTGCCAGATGTTCCTCATATGGTAACCCTTTCATTCCTGGAATTATTCTCGTGAATCCTCTCTGAACCCTCTCTAATGTCAGTATATTCTTTCTAAAATAAGGAGCCAAAATACTCCAAGTGCAGTCTTTTGAGTGTCTTATAGAGCCTCAACATCTCATCCCTGCTCTTATACTCTATACCTCTAGAAATGAATGCCAACATTGCATTCACCTTCTTCACAACCGACTCAACCTCCAGGTTCAACTTTAGGGTATCCTGCACAAGGACTCCCAGGTCCCTTTGCATCCCTGCATTTTGAATTCTCTGCCCACCTAAATAATAGTCTGCCCGTTTATTACTTCCACCAAAGTACATGACCATACACTTTCCAACATTGTATTTCATTTGCCACTTCTTAGCCCATTCCCCGAAACTATCTAAGTCTCTCTGCAGGCTCTCTGTTTCTACAACACTACCCGCTCCTCCACATATCTTTGTATCATCAGCAAATTTAGCCTCAAATCCATTAATACTGTAGTCCAAGTCATTGACATACATCGTAAAAAGCAGCGGTCCCAACACCGACCCCTGTGGAAATCCACTCGTAACCGGCAGCCAGCCAGAATAGGATCCCTTTATTTCCTTCTCTGTTTTCCACCGATCAGCCAATGCTCCACTCATGCTAGTGAATTCCCTGTAATTCCATGGGCTCTTATTTTGCTAAGCAGCCTCATGTCTGGCACCTTGTCAAAGGCCTTCTGAAAATCCAAGAACACCACATCTACTGCATCTCCTTTGTCTACCCTGCTTGTAATTTCCTCAAAGAATTGCAGTAGGTTTGTCAGGCAGGATTTTCTTTTCAGGAAACCATGTTGGCTTTAGCCTATCTTGTCATGCACCTCCAGGTACTCCGTAATCTCATCCCTAACAATCGATTCCAAGAACTTCCCAACCACTGATGTCAGGCTAAACAGGTCTATAGTTTCCTTTCTGCTGCCTCCCACCCTTCTTAAATAGCAGAGTAACATATGCAATTTTCCAGTCATCTGGTACAATGCCAGAATCTATTGATTCTTGAAAGTTCGTTAATGCCTCTGCAATCTCTCCAGCTACTTCCTTCAGAACTGAGGAACTGTTACCCAATTCTTCTCTTAATGCTTCCTCTAATGGCCTTTGCTTGAAACGCCACTCCAGTGCTGCTAAGAAGACACTGCAGTCACACTGCTTAGCCCGCATTGGGTCGTGGAGAGCCCGCAGGACATCTCCCTCCAGTGCCAGAGCAAGGTGCACCGCTGTCTTGATGGGACTCCATCTGTCATGCCATGCGGCAAGTTTGTCTTGTACCAGGTAAGGCTTCAGGCGGCTGGAACCATTGTATCTGGGAGTCTTCAGGGTGGACCTTGTAGCATGAATTACTGAGGCCTGTTGGTCTTCCTCTTGCTCCAGCGGCATGAATGGTGCCTGCCATGTTGCCTGTCCTCCCTTGGCAGTGGTATCTTGGGTTCCTGGTACGGGGTACGAGGGAGGTGGGTGATGAACTCTGCCGTGTCCTCCGGTTTGGGGAGCCTGGGAACACTTGCCCCATTGGGGTTCCCAGGTCCTCACCATCATCCCACCTTCAGGAGCCCAGCCTGAGGATGCAGGGGAGGCATACTGCTCAGTCCCTCAACTGATTCCCGGATTTTAAGGTTCTCTATCCGATGTTGTAGCTCTTCAATTTCACTGTCAAATTCTCATCCCACTCCTGACACCAGTGTGACAATCATTCGGTCCACAATGACGGACGAGAGAAGGTCATGTAGCTCAACTGCCAGTTTTATTGCATCAAGATAGTCAGAGGCTTTTTCCTAGGGCTGAAATGGCTTGGCTGAGAGGGCACAGTTTTAAGGTGCTTGGAAGTAGGTACAGAGGAGATATCAGGGATAAGTTTTTTACGCAGAGAGTGGTGAGTGCGTGGAATGGGCTGCCGGTGACGACGGTGGAGGCGGATACGATAGGGTCTTTTAAGAGACTCCTGGACCGGTATATGGAACTCAGAAAAATAGAGGGCTATGGGTAACCCTAGGTAGTTCTAAGTTAAGGACATGTTCGGCGCAGCTTTGTGGGCTGAAGGGCCTGTATCGTGCTATAGGTTTTCTAAGTTTCTATGTTTCTAGGAACAAAAACAGACCGGGCGCTATAACCCAGGGAAAGAACCCAGTCAGTCACATACTGACAGGTGATTATTACACATCTCGGTTACAGTTAGGGTGACTCACAAACACAATAACTGTATAACTCAAGCTAAAATGTAACAATAAACATCCCACAATAATCCCACAAAAGCATTTTAAAACAAGAACAATAAATAGCGTTGGCCACTAAGAATGCTAGTGTGGGCTGTTGACCACAACCCCTCCACTGAGCGCCACAAAAAACTATATTGTGTTGATAGTTGAAATGCATTCTCTGTTGATTTGTTTATAGCTAAGCAGAGAGGAGTGTTATGTATTTAATATTTAAGTAATTTTGAGTAATCTTGTAACTATATTGTTTGATTAAGCATTCTTTTTCTTTAAATAATTCATTACAGTCATATGTATAAATATGTAAATTTCATACATCATACTACCACATGATACATGCATGCCTTGCTTAAACTCAAAGTTAGACCCGCATTCCGCATCCCTGTGTCTTCCTTTGAATTAGTTTAATATAGCTTTGATAGCTTTTTATCAGACTCACCCTGAAGACTCATTTACTCCCTCAGCACAGCCACACACCAAAGTCAGCATACATACACACAAACAACACCTCATTGCCTGCAAACATCCAGTTATTGAAAAGTATCACACCGAGTGCATAAGTCTCCCTTTGAGCTACTTTTTTCCAGATTGCAGAAGAAGTTGGTGCTTTTGAGCACGCAGTAGCTAACCATGCATAATTGATTTATTATTGTCACATGTACTCAGGTACAGTGAAAAATTTAGTTTTACATGCTAACCATCCAGATCAATAATAAACGTAAGTACTGTGCATTAGAGTAGTATAAAGGGAAAAGCAATAACAATTAGAGGGAAAGCATAATACAGATGACAAGAAAGTACAAGAGCCATAATGAGATAGATTGTAAGGTCAAGAATTCATTTTTATAATACAAGATGTCTGTTCAAGACTTTGTTAGCAGCAGAAAGTATAGACAGAGTCTATGGAAAGGAGGCTAGTTTGCGTGATGGATTGGAGTGTGTTCACAACTCTGCAATTTCTTGTAGTCTTGGGCAGAGCAGTTGCCATATCACGCTGTGATGCATCTGGTCACGTTGCTTCCCATGGCGTGTTTCTGAAACTAGTGAGGATCAACTGGGATGACGAATTTCCTTAGCGTTCTGAGGAAGTAGAGGCACAGGTACACTTTCTTCGTTGTGGCATCTACATGGTTGGTCCAGGACAGGCGATGAGTAATGTTCACTCCTAGGAACGTAATGTAATATTCTCAACTATCCCACCTCAGCATCATTGATGTAGACAAAGCATACCTTCCACCCTGTTTCCTGAAGTCAATGACCAACTCTTGTGTTTTGCTGACATTGAGGATAAGGTCATTGTTGTGACACTATGGCATGTTGGAATGTCTAAGCACCTCTTTCTCACTCCACCCATTGAGGACAATATATCTGGCCAACACCTTTCTGAGCTCCTGGTCAGAGAGAGTGAGGAAGGTGTTAGGTCAGACACACAGGTGATGATAAGACCTATTCTCCTCGTCCTCCTCACACACCTCTGCTGTCTCAACCCACCCTCCATTTGCCCACTGTCCACACCTACAGGTCCTGATAATGAATGGATTTAAAAGTTTTCCTTGAGGTTTGTGCAGAGAGCTCACTGGTGGTGAATGGATTTGAGGTTCGTGAAGACAGCTGACTGATAGTGAATGGATTTGAGGTTTGTGCAGAGAGCTGACTGGTAGTGAATGGATTTCAGGTTTGTGCAGACAGCTGACTCCCTTTCTGTTGTGTGGATTGCAAAACAACAGCTCTGAGACACACTTTATTAGTGATCTCACATCCTGAGTATATGGCAGCTGCATAAGCAATCTGGTATTGCGAGGGTTTCAGCTGCTGGGAATTATCACTCCACTTTCCCAGTGTCAGACCACGGCCAATGCTTCTTCCACTGCAGTCGTCTCCCTTTCCTCTTCCTCTTTACTAAATGTTGTTTGTGAATTCCGGTCCCTTTTTATTTCTGTGTTATCTGTTCCCCACCCTATTGAGCTTCTCCTCATCTCCTGTTTCCCACCCTCCATCGGAGTCTGGCAAAATGGATAATCATAAGACCATAAGACATAGTAGCAGAATTTGGCCATTAAATCTTACTCTGCTCCGCCATTCCACTATGGCTGATTCCGGATCCCACTCAACCCCATACACCTGCTTTCTCACCATATCCTTTGATGCCCTGTCCGATCAGGAAATGATCAACTTCCGCCTTAAATACACCCACGGGCTTGGCCTCCACCGCAGTCTGTGGTAGAGCATTCCACAGATTCACAACTCTCTGGCTAAAAAAATTTCTCCTTACCTCTGTTCTAAAGGTCGCCCTTCAATTTTGAGGCTGTGCGCTCTAGTTCTGGATACCCCCACCATAGGAAACATCCTCTCCATATCCACATTTTGTAGTTCTTTCAACCTTTGGTAGTTTCAATGAGATCCCCCCGCATTCTTCTAAATTCCAGTGAGTACAGGCCCCAATGCTGCCAAATGCTCCTCATATGTTAACCCCTTTACTCCCAGAATCATCCTCATGAACCTCCTCTGGATTCTGTCCAATGATAACACATCCTTTCTGAGATATGGGACCCAAAACTGCTGACAATGCTACAAGTGTAGACTGACTAGTGTCTAATAAAGCCTTAGCATTATCTTCTTGCTTTTATATTCTATTCCCTTTGAAATAAATGCCAATATTGCATTTGCCTTGTTTACCACAGACTTGACCTGTAAAGTAACCTTCTGGGAGTCTTGTGCGAGCACTCCGAAGAACCTCTGCACTTCTGATGTTTTAATCTTTTCCCCATTTAGATAACAGTCTGCACTATGGTCCCTTTTACCAAAATGTATTATCATACATTTCCCAACACTGTATTCCATCTGCCACTTTTTTGCCCATTATTTCAATTTGTCTAAGTCCTGCTACAATTGCATTGCTTCCTCAGCACTACCTGTCATGGTCCAGTCCGTGAACTCTGCATTCCAGCTCACGGTCCGGTCCGTGGTTTCAGAACTCCGTGTCTTCCAGCTGTCCCTTGTTTTGGTTGAGTTAAGCATAGGCACCTGATTCCCATCTTGGGGCTTGGAATATAAGTAGCCTTGGGGTTGAGTGTGGGTGGCTGGTTTGTCTTGTCAGTCTCCTTTGGAGCAACCTGCTGATGGAAACCTAGTGAAACCATTTGTGATCTCTAGGCCTGGTTGGAGGACCACTGCTTCTTGGAGCCTTGTTGCCACTCATCAGAGCAGTCATTGTGGTATGGATTTGGCCGTTTCTGTAGCCAGCCAAGGTTGCTGGCTCACCCAAGACTCAGAGCCACCCTGGACTGAGCTCCTTTCCTGTCCTTGCCTCTGTTGGGTAAGCCAGGCTGATTGCTGTTACCCTGTGGTTGGTCCTGTCCCTTCCTATCCCTTGCCTTCATTGGGTAAGCAGGCTGTTTGCTGTTACCCTGTGGTTGGGTCCGTCCCTCCCTGTCCTCGCCTCTGTAGGGTGAAGTTCTGTGCCCTGCCCAGGAGAAGCTCCAAGGACCCAAGCCTTGAAGATCCCAAGCCAAGCTCCAAGGACCCAAGCTTCAAATCTCAAGACCAAGACCCGAGCCTGCAGCCCCAAGCCTCTAGACCCCAGCCACATCCTGTCCCATAGTCATGTCACGTCCTTGCCTGGTTCTGGGGCCCAAGCCTGAGGCAAGACCTAGGTTCTGGGTCTTTGTCCAGTCTCTGACTTGGAGCCCAAGCCTAGGCTCCTAGTGCATTGTTCCTAGGTAGTGGATCACCTAGCTGAACCATTGAGCCACTGAGCTACTGATCCACTTATTGCTGGCTTATAGACTGTGGAGTTTTCATGCTGATTTTATTAATCCATACTCTCCCTGCTCCTCCCGCCTTTTCACATCCAAGAACTTCAGCACACCACATTGATCCGCAGGCACCAAATTTCCCATACATTGATCTGACTTGAAGGAAGTAGGCAGCAGAGGGAGGAGCAGTCCTGGACTGGGATGAGAATGATAGGTGGCAAGAATGAAGGCAGCAAATACACAAGCTTCAAAATGCAGCTGGAAAGGAAAGCACTGTACTTTCTTCCAGAAGAAATACACAGGTTCTCCCAAGAGCCAGGGTTTGAGGCAGGATAAGAATAATTGAAGCACATTCTGCTGGCTTTTGTAACAAGGTTAACACATGAGAAGATGATAGGTTACTGTGGTGACAGGCTGCATATCAGGACACATTTCCCAGTGTGTATATCTCTCACAGAGAGAGCAGTGTGGTCAGAGCATCAACCTAATCCCTTCTTTCCCTGTGCCCTACCTCAGCTTCACATTCTTTCTCACCTGCTCATTAACTCTTTGATCCTCTCACCAGCCATCCACACTCAGAAATAATTGGCAGGAACATTTTCACACATTAGAACATTGACAGGATACAGGAGAAAACTGGAACCCTATACAAAACTTACATTATCAGCACACCAGGTCAGAATGGAAACTGGTGCTGTGAGGTAGGAGCAGTCCCCTCTGTACAACTGTGATTTATCAGGTACTGGTGAGATTCAGCTGTGGGGTTGGGTTTGCGTTGTTGGTTTTAATGTTGTTAGGTTTTGTGTTGTTGAGGTGTGTTCACTTGGATAGATGCCCGGTGATAGGTTTGATGTTACTGAAGTTATTGTTGATGGATGTGATGTAGGTTTTGGTGTTGCTGGGTTTGTTATTGATGGGGTTTGTGTTCAGGTTGCTATTAATAGGGTTGATACTGCTGGGGTTAGTGAAGTGGGGGATGGTGTATTTGAATTGATGTTGAAGTGGGTGGTGTTGCGGTTTGTCTTTGTGTTAGTGTAGTTGGAAATGGTGTTCTTTGGAATGATGTGAACATGACTGTTGTGGTTGGTGTTGCTGAGGTTGTTGTTGGGGTTAGTCTTGAGCTTGGTGTTTTCAGATTTGGGATTGTTCAATATGGTTTTGTTAGACTTTGTGTTGTTGTTATGGCTGATACTGCTAGGGTTACTGTTATTGTTTTGGTGCATTTTGGTGGGTGTTGCTGTGCTTAGAGTGAACAAGATTTTAATTGTTGGGATTGATGTCACTGTGGTTGGTATTTTTAAGGTTGGTGTTGTTGAAGTTGGTTAGTTAGGAATAATGCAGAAGTTGGTATAATGGTTAGTGCAATTTCTATAGGTGTTATTTAAGTTGATATTGGAAATAGTATTAATCCAGTTGGTGATGTGTTTAGTGTTGTAGGGGTTGATCTTGCTGAGGTTGGTGTAGTTTTAGTTGGTGTTAATGGAATTGGTGTTCCTCAGAAAATTGGTGTGGGACAGTGTCATTGGCATGCAGTTCCAGCTAGTGTTGTCAAAGCTGGTATTATAAGCGATAGTCTTTACATGCGTGTTGTGGTTGGGGTGACTGCAGTTAGTGTTGCTGGAGTTGGTTTTGGATTTAATGTAGTTAGATTTGAAGAGGGGCTTGGAGTTTGTTGTTGGAATTGTGAGGGTTGGTGTTGCTGGTGTTAACGCTGTTGCTTTTGTTGTTTTTAGACTGTGTTGCTAGGGTATTGGAGCTGGTGTTATTGGGGTTTGTATTGGTGTTTGTATTATTTGGAGTCATTGGGGTTTGCATTAATGGAGGTGGTATTGGGGTTTGTGTTGGTGTTAGAAACATAGAAAATCTACAGCACAATACAGGCCCTTCGGCCCACAAAGTTGTGCCGAACATGTCCCTACCTTAAAATTACTGAGATAAAATGACTAAGGTAAGGCGACAGCACACGCGGCCACTTCGGTGATGAATATCTGTTATCTGTCAAGTAGGGGACCGTGCACAATCCTGATTTGATGGCGACAGATGTGAGAACACAGCGAAACACCTGGAAAACTTCTGAAATGCCTGCTTTGCTGCCGCTGCTACTGTGTGGTAACCGGAATCTCCGGAGCTGAAGGCCCCGAAATCCTCAGCTTTGTGTGTTTCAGCAGCCGGGGAGAGGTTGAAGGCACTCGGCAGAGGATGGTGCTTGGGAGGCTGGTCGGAAGCTCAGAGTTTTCGGACGGATGGACTCCGAGTCGGCTGGGGTTGGCTGCTTCCAAGGTATCAGCAAGTTGACAGTGCCTGGAGGTTATGGCAGGGAGTTTCTCCTTTTTGCCGCCTGCTATCGGGGACTCGGGAGTCGATCGACTTGGGACTTTGAGACTTTTTTTTACTGTGCCCATGGTTTGTTCTTCATCAAATTATGGTATTGCTTTGCACTTCTGTAACTATATGTTATAATTATGTGGTTCTGTCAGTGTTAGTCTTTGGTCTGTCTTGTTTTCTGTGATATCACTCTGGAGAAACATTGTATCATTTCTTAATGCATGTATGCATTTCCAAATGACAATAAAAGAGGACTGAGTGTTCTCATGATCTAATCTAATTGCTAGGCTTACCTATTGCCCTCAATTTTTCTAAGCTCCATGTACCTATCCAAAAGTCTCTTAAAAGACCCTATCGTATCCGCCTCCACCACCATTGCCGGCAGCCCATTCCACGCACTCACCACTCTCTGAATAAAAAACTTACCCCTGACATCTCTGTACCTAGTACCCAGCACCTTAAACCCGTGTCCTCTTGAGGCAACTATTTCAGCCCTGGGAAAAAGCCTTTGACTATCCACACAATCGATGCCTCTCATAATCTAATACACCTCCATCAGGCCACCTCTCATCCTACGTCGCTCCAAGGAGAAAAGGCCGAGTTCACTCAGCCTATTCTCATAAGGAACGCTCTCCAATCCGGGAAACATCCTTGTAAATCTCCTTTGCACCCTTTCTATGGCTTCCACAACCTTCCTGTAGTGAGGCGACCAGAACTGAATACAGTACTCTAAGTGGGGTCTGACCAGGGTTCTATATAGCTGCAACATTATCTCTCGGCTCCTAAATTCAATTCCACAATTGATGAAGGCCAATACACCGTATGCCTTCTTAACTACAGAGTCAGCCTGTGCAGCTGCTTTGAGCATCCTATGGACTCAGACCCCAAGATCCCTCTGATCTTCCACACTGCCAAGAATCTTACCATTAATACTATATTCTGCCATCGTATTTGACTGACCAAAATGAACTACTTCACACTTATCTGGGTTGAACTCGATCTGCCTCTTCTCAGCCCAGTTTTGCATCCTATCAATGTCCCGCTGTAACCTCTGACAGCCCTCCACACTATCCACAGCACCTCCAACCTTTGTGTTATCAGCAAACTTACTAACCCATCCCTCCACTTCCTCATCCAGGTCACTTATAAAAATCACAAAGAGTAAGGGTCCCAGAACAGATTCCTGAGGCACTCCACTGGTGACCGACCTCCATGCAGAATATGACCGTTCTACAACCACTCTTTGCCTTCTGTGGGCAAGCCAGTTCTGGATCCACAAAGCAATGTCCTCTTGGATCCCATGCCTCCTTACTTTCTCAATAAGCCTTGCATGGGGTACCTTATCAAATTCTTTGCTGAAATCCATATACACTACATCTACTGCTCTTCCTTCATCAATGTGTTTCGTCACATCCTCAAAAAATTCACTCAGCCTTGTAAGGCACAACCTGCCTTTAACAAAGCCATGCTGACTATTCCTAATCATATTATACCTCTCCAAATGTTCATAAATCCTGCCTCTCAGGATCTTCTCCATCAACTTACCAACCACTGAGGTAAGACTCACTGGTCCATAATTTTCTAGGCTATCTCTACTCCTTTTGTTGAATAAAGGAACAACATCCGCAACCCTCCAAACCTCCGGAACCTCTCCTGTCCTCATTGATGATGCAAAGATCATCGCCAGATGCTCAGCAATCTCCTCCCTCACCTCCCACAGTAGCTTGGGGTACATCTCACCAAAGACTAACACTGACAGAACCACATAATTATAACACATAGTTACAGCAGTGCAAAGCAATACCAGAATTTGATAAAGAACAGACCATAGGCACAGTAAAAAAAAAAAAAAGTTTCAAAGTCCTAAGTCGATCGACTCCCAAGTCCCCGATAGCAGGCGGCAAAAAGGAGAAACTCCCTGCTATAAGCCTCCAGGCACCGTCAACTTATCCAGCTTGATGCTTTCCAAAAGCTCCAGCACATCCTCTTTCTTAATATCTACATGCTCAAGCTTTTCAATCTGCTGCAAGTCATCACTACAATCGCCAAGATCCTTTTCCATAGTGAATACTGAAGTAAAGTATTCATTAAGTACCTCTGTTATTTCCTCCGGTTTCATACACACTTTCCCACCGTCACACTTGATAGGTCCCATTCTTTCACATCTTATCCTCTTGCTCTTCACGTACTTGTAGAATACCTTGGGGTTTTCCTTAATCTTCCCCGCCAAAGTCTTCTCATGGCCCCTTCTGTTTCTCCTAATTTCCTTCTTAAGTTCCTTCCTGTTAGCCTTATAATCTTCTAGATCTCTAACATTGTGGTTCGTTATTGGGGTTTGTAATGGGATTGGAGTTATTGGGATTTGTATTGAAGCTGATGTTATTGGGGGATTGTAATGTTATTGGAGTTATTGGGGTTTGTATTGATGTGGGTGTTTTTAGGGTTTCTATTGGTGTTGGTGTTATTGGGGTTTGTATTAGTGTTGGTGCTACTGTGGTTTGTATTGATGGTGATAGAACATAGAATAGTACAGCACAGTACAGGCCCTTCGGCCCACAATGTTGTGCCGACCATTAGACCCTGCGTCCCATATATCCCCCCACTTTAAATTCCTCCATATACCTGTCTAGTAGTGTTTTAAATTTCACTAGTGTATCTGCCTCCACCATTGACTCAGGCAGTGCATTCCACGCACCAACCACTGAGTAAAAAAACCTTCCTCTAATATCCCCCTTGAACTTCCCACCCCTTACCTTAAAGCCGTGTCCTCTTGTATTGAGCAGTGGTGCCCTGGGGAAGAGGCGCTGGCAATCCGCTTTATCTATTCCTCTTAATATCTTATATACCTCTATCATGTCTCCTCTCATTCTCCTTCTCTCCAGAGAGTAAAGCCCTAGCTCCCTTAATCTCTGATCATAATGCATACACTCTAAACCAGGCAGCATCCCGGTAAATCTCCTCTGTACCCTTTCCAATGCTTCCACATCCTTCCTATAGTGAGGTGACCAGAACTGGACACAGTACTCCAAGTGTGGCCTAACCAGAGTTTTATAGAGCTGCATCATTACCTTGCAACTCTTAAACTCTATCCCTCAACTTATGAAAGCTAACACCCCATAAGTTTTCATAACTACCCTATCTACCTGTGAGGCAACTTTCAGGGGTCTGTGGACATGTATCCCCAGATCCCTCTGCTCCTCCACACTACCAAGTATCCTGCCATTTACTTTGTACTCTGCCTTGGAGTTTGTCCTTCCAAAGTGTACCACCTCACACTTCTCCAGGTTGAACTCCATCTGCCACTTGTCAGCCTTCTTCTGCATCCCATCAATGTCTTTCTGTAATCTTCAACAATACTCTACACTGTCTGCAACACCACCAACCTTTGTGTCATCTGCAAACTTGCCATCCCAGCCTTCTACCCTCACATCCACATGGTTAATAAAAATCACGAAAAGTAGAGGTCCCAGAACCGATCCTTATGGGACACCACTAGTCACAACCCTCCAATCCGAATGTACTCCCTCCAGCACGGCCCTCTGCTTTCTGCATCCACTGGCCAAACTCCCCTGGATCCCATGCCTTCTGACTTTCTGAATAAGCCTACCATGTGGAACCTTGTCAAATGCCTTATTAAAATCCATGTAGGTCACATTCATTGCACTACCCTCATCTACATGCCTGGTCACCTCCTCAAAGAACTCTATCAGGCTTGTTAGACACAATCTGCCCTTCACAAAGCCATGCTGACTGTATCTGATCAGACTATGATTCTCCAAATGCCCAAAGGTCCTATCTCTAAGAATCTTTTCCAACAGCTTTCCCACCACAGACGTAAGACTCACTGGTCTAAAATTACCCAGGCTATCCTTACTACCTTTTCTGAACAAGGGGACAACATTCATCTCCCTCCAATCCTCCAGTACCACTCTTGTGGACAATGAGGACATAAAGATCCTAGCCAGAGGCCCAGCAATCTCTTCCCTCGACTCGTGGAGCAGCCTGGGGAATATTCCGTCACGCCCCGGTGACTTACCCATTGTAATGTATTTTAACAACTCCAATACCTCCTCTCCCTTAATATCAACATGCTCCAGAACATCAACCTCACTCATATTGTCTCATTGTCATCAAGTTCCCTCTCATTGGTGAATATCAAAGACCTCGCTCACTTCCACAGCCTCCAGGCACATCTTCGCACCATTATCTCTAATCAGTCCGACCTTCACTCCTGTCATCCTTTTGTTCTTCACATAATTGAAGAATGCCTTGGGGTTTTCCCTTACCCCACTCGCCAAGGCCTTCTCATGTCCCCTTCTTGTTCTCCTCAGCCCCTTCCTAAGCTCCTTTCTTACTACCCTATATTCCTCAATAGACCCATCTGATCCTTGTTTCTTTAACCTCATGTATGCTGCCTTCTACCTGACTAGATTTTCTACCTCACTTATCACGCATGATTCCTTCACCCTACAATTCTTTATCTTCCTCACTGGGACAAATTTATCCCTAACATCTTGCAAGAGATCCCTAAACATCAACCACATGTCCATAGTACATTTTCCTGCAAAAACATCCCCCAATTCACACTTGCAAGTTCTAGCCTTATAGGCTCATAATTTTCCCTTCCCCAATTAAACATTTTCCTGTCCTGTCTGATTCTATCCTTTTCCATGATAATGCTAAAGGCCAGGGAGCGGTGGTCACTGTCCCCCAGATGCTCACCCACTGAGAGATCTGTGACCTGACCCGGTTCATTACCTAATACTAGATCTAGTATGGCATTCCCCCTAATCAGCCTGTCAACATACTGTGACAGGAATCCATCATGGACAATCTCTGCCCCATCTAAACCATTGGAACTAATCAGGTACCAATCAATATTAGGGAAGTTAAAGTCACCCATGATAACAACCCTGTTATTTTTGCACCTTTCCAAAATCTGCCTCCCAATCTGCTCCTCAGTATCTCTGCTGCTACCAGGGGGCCTATAGAATACTCCTAATAGAGTAACTGCTCCCTTCCTGTTCCCGACTTCCATCCATACTGACTCAAAAGAGGATCCTGCTATATTACCCACCCTTTCTGTAGCTGTAATAGTATCCCTGACCAGTAATGCCACCCCTCCTCCTCTTCCCCCCCTCCATCCCTTTTAAAGTACTGAAATCCAGGAATATTGAGAATCCATTCCTGCTCTGGTGCCAGCCAAGTCTCTGTAACAGGCACTACATCATAATTCCATGTATGTATCCAAGCTCTCAGTTCATCACCTTTGTTCCTGATGCTTCTTGCAATGAAGTACACACACTTTAGCCCTTCTGCCTTACTACCTTTACACCCTTTATTCTGCCTCTTTCCTCAAAGCCTCTTTATATGTTAGATCTGGCTTTACTCCATGTACTTCTTCCACTACTCTATCGTTCAGTTTCCCATCCCCCTTGCAAATTAGTTTAAACCCTCCCGAACCATGCTAGCAAACCTACCTGCAAGGATATTGCTTCCCCTCGAGTTCAGGTGCAACCCATCCCATCTGTACAGCTCCCACTTTCTCCAGAAGAGATCCCAATAATCCAAAAATCTAAAACCCTGCTCTCTGCACCAACTCCTCAGCCATGCATTCAACTGCCATCTCCTCCAATTCTTATCATCACTGTCACGTAGCACTGGCAGCAATCCTGAGAACGTCACCCTTGGGGTCCTGTTCTTCAGCCTTCTGCCTAGTTCCCAAAACTCTCACTTCAGGGCTTCATCCCTCTTCCTGCCTATGTCATTGGTACCAACATGTATCACGACTTCTGGTTGCTTTCCCTCTCATACCAGGATGTCATGCACCCGGTCAGAAACATCCCGGACCCTGGCACCCTAGAGGCAACAAACGATGCGGGTGTCCTCTTCACGTCCACAAAATCTCCTCTCTGCTCCCCTGACTATAGAGTCCCCAATGACGACAGCTCTCCTTTTCTCCGTCCCATCCTTCTGCACCACAGGGTCAGACTCAGTGCCAGAGGCCCTGCCACCGTGGCTCACCCCTGGTCGGTCGTCCCCGTCAACAGTATCCAGGACGGTATATTTATTATTCAGGGGGATGGCTACAGGGGTGCTCTGCACTACCCAGTCTACTCACCTTCTCTTTTCTCCCCTCTGACTGTCACCCAATGACCTGCTTCCGGCAGCCTAGGTGCGACTACCTCCCTGTAGCTCTCATCTATGACTGCCTCATTCTCCCTTATGAGCTGAAGGTCATCCAGCTGCTGCTCCAGATTCCTTACATGGTCTTCCATATCGCCCAGCCGCATGCACTTCCGGCAGATGTAACTGTGCGGGAGAGGGGAGTTCCCCCTAGACTGCCACATCTCACATGAGAGGTGCATCACCATCTCAGGAGGCATTGTAAAGCTTAACTGGGAGCAAGCTCGTCCTCTGCCTCTTCTCATCGAAGTCTCTCAAGTCAAAGCCTCAAAGCTCCACTCCTTCACTGGCCACTCCACTTGAGCTACTCCTCTATTTTTTTGTCTGAGCTTTTCAAACTGCTTGGTCACCTGACCTCAATTGCCCAATCAGCTGCTTTCTGCTGAGTCTGAGCTATTCAAATCTTGATTGTCTAATCAACTCCTTTCTGCTGAGCTATTCAAATCTTGATTGACTTGATTGCACAGTCCAACTGCCAAAACTGCCAGAATCTCTCATGTCAAAGCCTCAAAGCTCCACTCCTTCACTGGCCCACTCACTCACTGGCCATTTTCCATCATGTTTATTGGGGTTTGTATATATGGATGTAGAAGTGGAGGGACGGGTTAGTAAATTTGCTGATGACACAAAGGTGGGGGTGTTGTAGATAGTGTGGAGGGCTGTCAGAAATTACAGCGGGACATCGATAGGATGCAAAATTGGGCTGAGAAGTGGCAAAAGGAGTTCAACCCAGACAAGTGTTCATTTTGGTAGCTCAAATATGATGGCAGAATTTAGTTATTAATGGTAAGAATCTTGGTAGTGTGGAGGATCAGAGGGATCTTGGGGTCCGAGTCCATAGGACACCTAAAGCTGCTGCACAGGTTGACTCTTTGGTTAAGAAAGCATATGGTGCATTGACCTTCATCAATCGAGGGATTGAGTTTCGGAGCCGAAAGGTAATGTTGCAGCTTTTGAGGTGTATAAGATGATGAGAGGCATTGATCGTGTGGACAGTCAGAGGCTTTTTCCCAGGGCTGAAATGGCTAACACGAGAGGGCACAGTTTTAAGGTGCTTGGAAGTAGGTACAGAGGAGACATCGGGGTAAGTTTTTTATGAAGTGAGTGGTGAGGGTGTGGAATGGGCTGCCGGCGACAGTGGTGGAGGCGGATACGATAGGGTCTTTTAAGAGACTCCTGGACAGGTACAGAAAAATAGGGGCTATGGGTAACAGTAGGTAATTTCTAAGGCAAGGACATGTTTGGCACAGCTTTGTGGCCAAAGAGCCTATATTGTGCTGTAGGTTTTCTACGTTTCTATGTTTTGTTTGGGGTTTGTATTGGAGACGGTTTTATTGGGGTTCCTATTGATGGTGATGTTACTGGGGTTTGTATTGTTGCGGGAGTTATTGGGGATTTTAGTGGTGCCGGTCTTGAACCACCTCAGGAGATGGCTGGGGCTGCCAAAGAGCCTGAGCAGCATTGCACTATGGACATCGCAACAAACTGCAACTGCCCTTCAAATCCTTGGAGGAAGAGCCAGAGAAGTGCTACAGTATAGGGACTCAAGTGACCCGAAGGTGGCTAGAGCAGGGATCCAAGTGAGGACTGGCAGGAAGTGGAGGGCAGAGGAAGCTGTTCAGGAAGCAGAGGCAAGGCTGCATCACAGGAGGCTAGTGGGAGTGGTCACGCGAAGCCGAACTGGGCTAGGATCCTTTCCAACTCCCCAGATGGACACCAGAGGGAAGGAAAGGCATCATCTAGTTCAGGAGGAGGTGAGAGCAGTAGTGGAGGAGACAAGAGCCTGCAAGGCGGTGAGAATAAAGCAACAGGGAGCTTGGACGAGATGGGAGAATGCGGTTGAGGGGAAAGTGACCTGGGCTGATCTTTGGAAAGCCAAACCACACCGCATCCAATTTCTCATCCAGGCAGTGTATGATGTGCTTCCAAGCCCATCAAACCTGCACACATGGGACAAGGCAGAGTCATCTGCGTGCCCACTGTGCTCCAAGCGAGGAACCCTAGAGCACATCCTCAGCGGCTGTGCAAGGGCACTTGGTGAGGGACGGTACAGGTGGAGGCATGAGCAGGTCCTGAAGACCATCGCTGAAGCCGTCAGCGCAGGAGTTGAGTGGGCGAAGCAGTCCCGACCTTCCAAGCAGACCATTGCCTTTGTCAGAGCTGGGGAGCAGCCAATACCTGCCAAAAGAACATCTGCAGGCATTCTGACCTCTGCAAGGGACTGGCAGCTGTTGGTGGACCTCGAACGGCAGCTGAGTTCCCCAACCATATTGCAGCCACCACCCTGCGATCAGACATTGTCCTAGTTTCTGAGCAAGTGGTGCCGCTGGAGCTGACAGTCCCACGGGAAGATAGCTTGGGAGAGGCCTTTGAAAGGAAGCTCTCCAAGTACGCAGGTCAGCAGGCTGGATGGAGAGTGAGGTGTCTTCCAGTGGAGGTTGGTTGTAGGGGATTTGCAGCCCGTTCCTTAGTTAGAGCCTTCAGCATTTTGGGCACCGAGGGAGAGAGGAAGAGAGTAGCCATCCGCAGTACCATCGATGCAGCAGAGAGGGCCTCAAGATGGCTGTGGCTCAAAAGAGGGGAGCCATGAAACCATAAGTAGCTAGCCATCTGGACACAAGCTGGAGTCTGATCAGCCCCGGCTGGGTCACCTGGAGGAGGTTGTATGGTGTTGAAAGACCCGAAACACCCGATGATTCCAGGAACATCACTAAAGATGTGTCCAGAAGCATCAATAGATGTATGTACACAGCAATGGGGATTGTGTTGATGGTCATGATATTGGTGTTTGTATTGGAGCTGCTGGTACTGGGGTTTCTATTCATGGTGATGTTATTGGGATTTGTATAGATGTTGATATTATTGGGGTTTGTACTGGTGTTGGTGTTACTGCGGTTTCTATTGATGGTGATGTTATTGGGGTTTGTATTGATGTTTGTGTTATTGGGGTTTTGTAATAGTGTTGGTATTATTGGGGGTTCTATTGATGGTGATGCGAATGGAGTTTGTATTGGAGCTGGTGTTATTGGGGTTTGTATTGATGATGGTATGATTGGGGTTTGCAGTTATTGAGGTTTGTATTGGTTAGATTAGATTAGATTATGAGGACATGCAGTCCATTTTTATTGTCATTTAGTAATCCATGCATTAAGAAATGAGACAATTTGTTCCTCCAAAATGATATCACAGAAACACAAGACAAACCAAGATTAAAAAAACTGATAAAAGCCACATAATTATAACATATAGTTACAACAGTGCAAAGCAATACCGTAATTTGATGAAGAACAGACCATGGGCATGGTAAAAAAAAGTCTCAAAGTCTCTCGAAAATCCTATCATCTCACACAGATGGTTGAAGGGAGAAACTCTGCCTGCTATGAGCTTCCAGTGCCGCAAACTTGCCGATGCAGCATCCTGGAAGCACCCGACCACAGTCCAACTCTGAGTCCGTCCAAAAAATTCGACCCTCCGACCGGTCCTCTAACACCGAGCACCATCTCTGCCGAGTGCTTCGATCCCGGCCCCGGCAATAGGCAAAGCCAAGGGTTTGGGGCCTTCCCCTCCGGAGATTCTCAATTGCACAGTAGCAGCAGCAGTGAAGCAGGCATTTCAGAAGTTTCTCCAGATGTTCCTCCGTGCTTCTCATGTCTGTCTCCATAACAAATACGATATCAATTCAGAGCAGCCACACGCGCTGCGTCGCGCTGCCATCTTCTCCTCCCCTTATTGGAGTTTGTATTGGTGTTGGTATTATTGAGGTTTGTATTGATGTTGATGTTATTGGGATTTGTACTGATGTAGGTGTTATTGGGGTTGTATTGATGGTGTTATTGAGGTTTGTATCGGTTTTGGTGGTATTGGGGTTTGTATTTATGGTAGTATTGGGGTTTGTATTTATGGTAATGATATTGGGGTTTATATTGGAGATGGTGGTATTGGGGTTTCTATTGATGGTGGTGTTATTGGAGCTTGTATCAGTGTTGGCGTTATTGTGGTTTGTGTTGGTGTTATTGGGGATTGTTTTGGTGTTGGTGTTATGTAGTTTTGTATTTATGTTGCTGTTATTGGGAATTGTATTGATGTTGGTGTTATTGGAGTTTCTATTGGAGCTAGTGTTATTGGTGTTTGTATTGATGGTGATATTGGAGTTTGTTTTGGCCTTGGTGTTGTTTGGTTTATATTGATACTAATGCTACTGGAATTTGTATTGAGTTGATGTTATTTGGGTTTGCATTGAAGGTGTTGTTATTGGGGTTTGTATTGTTGCTGCTGATATTGGGGTTTGTGTTGGTGATTGTGTTATTGGGGTTTATATTGATGGTATTACTGAGGTTTGTATTGATGTTGGTGTTATTGGCGTATGTATTGATGTACATACGTATGGCATATGTACTGGTGTGAATGTGGTTGGTATGGATGGTGATATTGGGGTTTTTATTTGTGCTGGTATTATTGGGGTTTCTATTGATATTGATATTTTTAGGGGTTGTATTGGAGCTTGTGTTGGGGTTGGTATTGGAGGTAGTGTTATTGGAGTTTCTATTGGTGATGTTATTGGGCTTTGTATAGGTGCTGGAGTTATTGAGGTTTGCATTGATGTTGGTGTTATTGGGGTTTAAATTGGTGTTGGTATTATTGGGGATTGTATTGATGCTGGTGGTGTTGTTTACATTTGTGTTGTTGTTATTATGTTGGTGTTATTGGAGTTTGTATAGGTGTTGGAGTTATTGGTGTTTTTATTAGTGGTGATGATATTGGGGTTTGTATTGGAGCTGGTGTTATTGGAGATCGTATCGATGGTGGTGTTATTGGGGTTTGTATTGATGTTGGTGTTATCAGGGTTTATACTGATATTTTTGTTTAGGTTTGCATTGTTGTTCATGTTATTGGGGTTTATACTAGTGTTGGGGCTATTGGGGTTTGTACTAATGTTGGTGTTGGGGTTTGAATTGGTGTTTGTATTATTGGGGTTTGTATTAGTGTTGATATTATTGGGGTTTATATTGGTGTTGGTGTTATTGGGGTTTGTATAGGTGTTGGAATTTTTGGGTTTGTATTGATGTTGGAGTGATTGTGGTTTGTATTTCTGTTGGCATTATTGGGGTTTGTACTGGTGTTGGTGTTATTGGGGTTTGAATTTGTGTTTGTATTATTGGGGTTTGTATTGGTGTTGGTGCTATTGGTGTTTGTAATGATAGTGATGTTATTGGGATTGTATTGGAGCTGGTGTTATTGGGGTTTTTATTAGATCTCTTTTTATTGGGGTTTGTATTGGTGTTGGCATTATTGGAGTTTGTATTGTCTTGGTGTTATTGGGATTTGTGTTGATGCTAGTATTATTGGGATTTGTATTAATGGTGGTGTTAAAGGGATTTGAATTGATGTTGGTCTTATTGGGGTTTGTATTGGTATGGGCATTATTGGAGTTTGTATTGATAGTGATGTTATTGGGGTGTGTATTGATATTGGTTTTATTGGGGTCAATATTGGTGTTGGTGTTAGTGCTGTTTTTGTATTGATGTTTATGTTATTGGGGTTTGTATAGGTATTGGAGTTATTGAGGATTGTATTGACGCTGGTATTGTTGTTTGCATTCACGTTGCTGTTATGGAGGTTTGTATTGATGTTGGTGATATTGAAGTTAATATTGGTCTTGGCGTTATTGGGGTTTGTATTGGTGTTGGTATTAACACCAAAATACCTGAGGCTCCAGAGGGTTCCTGTGCTGTGGAAGACGTCCTGCCTCGTTCCTGTGCAGAAGACGCCGCGCCCCAGCGGCCTCAATGACTACAGACCGGTGGCATTGACCTCCCACATCATGAAGACCCTGGAGAGACTTGTTCTGGAGCTGCTCCGGCCTATGGTCAGGCTACACTTAGATCCCCTCCAATTCACCTACCAGCCCTGACTAGGAGTTGAGGATGCCATTGTCTACCTGCTGAACCATGTCTACGCCCACTTGGACAAGCCAACGAGCACTGTGAGGGTCACGTTTTTTGACTTCTCCAGTATGTTCAACACCATCCGCCCTGCTCTGCTGGGGGAGAAGCTGACAGCGATGCAGGTGGATGCTTTCCTGGTGTCATGGATTCTTGATTACCTGACTGGCAGACCACAGTACGTGTGCTTGTAACACTGTGTGTCCGACAGAGTGATCAGAGCTCCACAGGGGACTGGGGCTCCGCAGGGGACTGTCTTGTCTCCCTTTCTCTTCACCATTTACACCTTGGACTTCAACTACTGCACAGAGTCTGGTCATCTTCAGAAGTTTTTTGATGACTCTGCCATAGCTGGATGTATCAGCAAGGGAGATGAGGCTGAGTACAGGGCTACGGTAGGAAACTTTGTCACATGGTGTGAGCAGAATTATCTGCAGCTTAATGTGAAAAAGACTAAGGAGCTGCTGATAGACCTGAGGAGAGCTAAGGTACCGGTGACCCCTGTTTCCATCCAAGGAGTCAGGGTGGACATGGTGGAGGATTACAAATACCTGGGGATACGAATTGACAATAAACTGGACTGGTCAAAGAACACTGAGGCTGTCTACAAGAAGGGTCAGAGCTGTCTCTATTTCCTGAGGAGGCTGAGGTCCTTTAACATCTGCCGGATGATGCTGAGGATGTTCTATGAGTCTGTGGTGGCCAGTGCTATCATGTTTGCTGTTGTTGCTGGGGCAGCAGGCTGAGGGTAGCAGACACCAACAGAATTAACTAACTCATTGGTAAGGCCAGTGATGTTGTGGGGATGGAACTGGACTCTCTGATGGTGGTGTCTGAAAAGAGGATGCTGTCCAAGTTGCATGCCATCTTGGACAATGTCTCCCATCCACTACATAATGTACTGGTTGGGCACAGGAGTACATTCAGCCAGAGACTCATTCCACCGAGATGCAACACAGAGCGTCATAGGAAGTCATTCCTGCCTGTGGCCATCAAACTTTACAACTCCTCCCTTGGAGGGTCTGACACCCTGAGCCAATAGGCTGGTCCTGGAGTTATTTCATAATTTACTGGCATAATTTACATATTACTATTTAACTATTTATGGTTCTATTACTATTTATTATTTATGGTGCAACTGTAATGAAAACCAATTTCCCCCGGGATCAATAAAGTATGACTATGACAAAATGTTAGTGTGCAAAGCAGTGGTAATCCCAACGCTCCTGTATGCATCAGAAACCTGGACAACATACTGACGACATCTGAAGGCACTTGAAAAGTTCCATCAACACTGTCTTTGAAACATCTTAAATATCAGCTGGGAAGATAGAAGGACCAATGTCAGTGTGCTAAATGAAGCAAAAACAACAAGCATTGAAGCCTATGTCATCAAGAACCAACTAACATGGAGCGGCCATGTTGTTCGGATGAAAGACTAACGTCTGCCAAAACAAATTTTCTACTCCCAGCTTAAAGAAGGCAAACGTAAAAGAGGCGGACAACAGAAGAGACTCAAAGATGTCTTTAAAAACCAACATGAAGAAATGTAACATCAACATCGACAATTAGGAAACCAATGCCAAGGACAGGAAACTCTGGCAAGCCATTATCCGAGAAGGAACAGCAACTTTTGAAGCCAACAGATGTGCAGAATTGGAAGAAAAGAGAAGAAAATGGAAAGAGGCAGCAACAACCAAAGCCCGATCTGTCATCTGGAACTACCTGTCCTGAATGCGGAATAACTTTCAAAGCCAAGATTGGACTCATAAGCCACTTGAGAGCCCATAAGGAGATCGACAGAACGAAGACCATCATCCTCGACCTCGAGGGATAGCCACGACGATGATGACAGTGTAATTGGGGTTAATATTTTCATTGGTGTTAGTGAGGTTTTTGTATTGACGTTAGTGTTATTGGGGTTTGTACTAATGTTGGTGTTATTGGGGTTTGTATTGCTGTTGATATTATTAGGGTTTGTATTGGTGTTGGTTTTACTGGGGTTTTGTATAGATGTTGGAGTTATTGGGGTTTGATTTGATGATGAAGTTATTGCTGTTTGTATTGATGTTTGTGTTATTGGGAGTTGAATTGGTGTTGGTATTATTGAGGATTATTATTGATACTGGTGTGATTGTTGTTTGTATTGGTGTTACTGTTATGGGGATTTGTACTGATGGTGATAATATTGGGGTTTGTATTGGAGCTGGTGTTATTGGGGATTGTGTTCATGGTGTTATTGGGTTTGTATTGCTGTTGGAGTGATTGGGGTTTGAATTGGTGTTGGTATTATTGGGGTTAATATTGGTGTTGGTATTAGTGCTGTTTTTATACTGATGTTTGTATTATTGGGGTTTGTATTGATATTGATGTTATTGGGGTTTGTATTGGTGTTAATATTACTGAGGTTTACATTGGTGTTGATGTTACTGGGGTTTGTACTGATGTTGGGGTTATTGGGGTTTGTATAGTTGTTGGGGTTATAGGGTTTGTATTGATGTTAATGTTATTGGGGTCTGTATTTATGTTGGTGTGAATGGGGTTTGTACTGATGGTGGTGTTAATGGGGTTTGTATTGGTATTGGTTTTATTGGGGTTTGTTTTGGTGTTGGGGTTATAGGGTTTTGTATTTTTTGGTATATATTGGGATTTGTATTTTGTTGGTGTTATTGGGTTTGTATTGATATTGGAATGATTGCGGTTTGTATTGGTGCAGGCGTTATTGGGGTTTGTACTGATGTTGGTATTTTTGGGGTTAATATTGGTTTTGGTATTAGTGCTGTTTTTATATTGATGGCGTAATTGGGGTTTGTATAGGTGTTGGAATTATTGGGGATTGTATTGATGCTGATGTTATTGTTTTCATTCATGTTGCTGTTATGGGAGGTTGTATTGATGTTGGTGATATTGGATTTAATATTGGTCTTGGCATTATTGGGGTTAATATTGTTTGCTGGTGTTAGTGGGGTTTTTGTATTGATGTTGGAGTGATTGGAGTTTGTATTGGTGTTGGCATTATTGTGGTTGTATTGGTGTTGGTGTTATTGGGGTTAATAACACTGGTTAGTGTTAGTGCTGTTTTTATATTGATGTTTGTATTATTGGGGTTTGTATAGGTTTTGGAGTTATTGGGTTTTTTATTGATGTTGGTGTTATTGGGTTTTGAATTGGTGTTGGTATTATTGGGGTTTGTATTAGTCTTGATACTATTGGGGTTTATATTGGTGTTGGTGTTATTGGGGTTTGTACTAATGTTGGTGATATTGGGGTTTGTATAGGTGTTGAAGTTATTTGGTTTTTATTGATGTTAGTGTTATTAGGGTTTGCATTTATGTTGGTGTGAATGGGTTGTACTGATGGTGATGTTAATGGGATTTGTATTGGTACTGGTATTATTGGGGCTTGTATTGGTACTGGTATTATTGGGGTTTGTATTGGTGTTAGTGCTGTTAGTATTTGTAATGATGGTAATGTTATTGGGGATTGTATAGGAGCTGGTGTTATCGGGGTTTGTATTGGTGTCATTGCGGTATGTATTGATGATGATGTTATTGGAGTTTGTATTTAAGCTGGTTTATTGGGGTTAATATTGAAACTGGTGTTATTGGGGTTTGTATTGCTACTGATGTTATTGCGGTTTGTATTGGTGTTGGTATGATTGGTGTTTGTATTGGTTCTGGTCTTATTGGGGTTTGTATTTGAGCTGGTGTTATTCGGGTTTCTATTGATGTTGTTGTTATTGATGTTGGTGATGTTGGTGTTGTTGGGGTTGTATTGGTGTTCATGTTATTGGGAAATGTGTTGATGGTGATGTTATTGGGGTTTGTATTGGTGTTGATATTGGGATTTATATTGGAGCTTGTGTGATTGGGATTTGTCTTGATGGTGGTGCTACTGTGGTTTGTATTGGTGTTGGTGTGATTGGGAATTGTATTGATGGTAGTGTTATTGGGGTTTGTGTTCGTGTGATTGGGGATTGTATTGATGGTAGTGCTGTTGGGGTTTGTATTGATGATAGTGCTATTGGGGTTTGTATTGATGGTAGTGCTAGTGGGGTTTGTATTTGTGTTCATATTATTGGGGTTTGTATTGATGTTGGTGTTATTGGGGTTTGTATTGGAGCTGGTGTTAATGGGGTTTCAATTCATGTTATTATTGGTGGTTGTATTGATGGTGGTGCTATCATGGTTTGTATTGATGATGTTATTGGGGTTTGTATTAGTTTTAGTGTTATTTGGGTTTGTATTGGAGCTACAGAAGGGCAGTGTTATGATAATTGTGGGGGATTTTAACATGCGAGTGGATTGGGAAAATCAGGTCGGCACTGGATACATGAGAGAGAATTTGTAGAATGTCTGCGAGATGGCTTTTTAGAACAGCTTGTTGTTGAGCCCACTAATGGATTGGGTATTGTGTAATGAACCAGAGGTGATTAGAGAGATTGAGGTGAAGGAACCCTTAGGAGACAGTGATTGAGTTCACTGTGAAATTTGAAAAAGAGAAGCCGAAATCTGATATGTCGGTATTTCAGTGGAGTAAAGGAAATTACAGTGGCATGAGAGAGGAACTGGGCAAAGTTGACTGGAAAGGGACACTGGCGGGAAAGACAGCAGAGCAGCAGTGGCTGGAGTTTATGCGAGAAGTGAGGAAGGTGCAAGACAGGTATATTCCAAATAAGAAGAAATTTTCGAATGGGAAAAAGGATGCAACCGTGGTTGATAAGAGAAGTCAAAGCCAAAGAGGGCATACAAGGAAGCAAAAATTGGTGGGAAGACAGAGAATTGGGAAGTTTTTAAAAGCTTACAAAAGGAAACCAAGAAGGTCATTAAGAAGGAAAAGATTAACTATGAAAGCAAGCTACCAGAGAGGATACTAAAAACTTTTTCAAGCATGTAAAGAGTAAAAGACAGGTGAGAGTAGATATAGGACCGATAGAAAATGATGCTGGAGAAATTGTCATGGGAGATAAGGAAATGGCGGAGGAACTGCATGAGTATTTTGCATCAGTCTTCACTGAGGATGACATCAGCAGTATACCGGACACTCAAGGGTGGCAGGGAAGAGAAGTGTGTGCAGTCACAATTACAACAGAGAAAGTACTCAGGAAGCTGAATAGTCCTGCCTGTGGCCATCGAACTCGCAGCTCCTCCCGTGGAGGGTCAGACATCCTGAGCCAATAGACTGGTCCTGGACTTATTTTCCATCTGGCATAGTTTGCATTTTCTTGTTTGATTGTTTGTGGTTTTTGTATTGCTATATTTACGCTCTATTCTTGGTTGGTGCGGCTGTAACGAAACCCAATTTCCCTTGGGATCAATAAAGTATATCTATCTATCTATCTACCTATCTATCTATCTAAAGGTAGATAAATCTCCCGGACCAGATGGAATGCACCCTCCTGTTCTGAAGGAAGTAGCTATGGAGATTATGGAGGCATTTGCGATGATCTTTCAAAAGTCGATAGATTCTGGCATGGTTCTGGAGGACTGGAAGATTGCAAATGTCACTCTGCTATTTAAGAAGGGGGCAAGGAAGCAAAAAGGAAATTATAGACCTGTTAGCTTGACATCAGTGGTTGGGAAGTTGTTGGAGTCGATTGTCAAGGATGAGGTTACAGAGTACCTGGAGGCATATGACAAGATAGGCAGAACTCAGCATGGATTCCTTAAAGGAAAATCCTGCCTGACAAACCTATTTAAATTTTTTGAGGAAATTACAAGTAGGCTAGACAAGGGAGATGCAGTGGATGTTGTATATTTAGACCATAAGACAAAGGAGCAGAAGTAGGCCATTCGGCCCATCGAGTCTGCTCCGCCATTTTATCATGAGCTGATCCAGTTTCTCCTATTTAGTCCAACTCCCCTGCCTTCTCACCATAACCTTTGATGCCCTGGCTACTCAGATACCTATCAATCTCTGCCTTAATTACACCCAATGACTTGGCCTCCACTGCTGCCCGTGGCAACAAATTCCATAGATTCACCACCCTCTGACTAAAAAAATTTCTTGGCATTTCTGTTCTGAAAGGGCGCCCTTCAATCCTTAAGTCATGCCCTCTCGTACTAGACCCCTCCATCATGGGAAACAACTTTGCTACATCCACTCTGTCCATGCCTTTGAACATTCGAAATGTTTCTATGAGGTCTCCTCTTATTCTTCAAAACTCCAAGGAATACAGTCCAAGAGTGGACAAACATTCCTCATATGTTAACCCTCTCATTCCCGGAATCATTCTAGTGAATCTTCTCTGTACCCTCTCCAACGTCAGCACATCCTTTCTTAAATAAGGAGACCAAAACTGCCCACAGTACTCCAAGTGAGGTCTCACCAGCGCCTTATAGAGCCTCAACATCACATCCCTGCTCCTATACTCTATTCCTCTAGAAATGAACGCCAACATTGCATTCGCCTTCTTCACTACTGACTCAACCTGGAGGTTAACTTTAAGGGTATCCTGTACGAGGACTCCCAAGTCCCGTTGCATCTCAGAACTTTGAATTCTTTCCCCATTTAAATAATAGTCTGCCCATTTATTTTTTCTGCCAAAGTGCATAACCATACACTTTCCAACATTGTACTTCATTTGCCACTTCTCTGCCCATTCTTCCAATCTATCCAAGTCTCTCTGTAGACTCTCTGTTTCCTCAGCACTACCGGCCCCTCCACCTATCTTCGTATTGTCAGCAAACTTAGCCACAAAGCCATCTATTCCATAATCTAAATCGTTGATGTACAATGTAAAAAGAAGCGGCCCCAACACTGATCCCTACGGAATACCACTGGTAACCGGCAGCCAACCAGACTAGGATCCCTTTATTCCCACTCTCTGTTTCCTGCCAATCAGCCAACGCTCTATCCACGTATGTAACTTTCCCGTAATTCCATGGGCTCTTATCTTGTTAAGTAGCCTCGTGTGTGGCACCTTGTCAAAGGCCTTCTGAAAATCCAAATATACAACATCCACTGCATCTCCCTTGTCTAGCCTACTGGTAATTTCCTCAAAAAATTGTGATAGGTTTGTCAGGCCGGATTTTCCTTTAAGGAATTCATGCTGAGTTCTGCCTATCTTGTCATATGCCTCCAGGTACTCTGTAACCTCATCCTTGACAATCGACTCCAACAACTTCCCAACCACTGATGTCAAGCTAACAGGTCTATAATTTCCTTTTTGCTTCCTTGCCCCCTTCTTAACTAGCAGAGTGACTTTTGCAATCTTCCAGTCCTCCGGAACCATGCTTGAATCTATCGACTTTTGAAAGATCATCGCTAATGCCTCCGCAATCTCCACAGCTACTTCCTTCAGAACACGAGGGTGCATTCCATCTGGTCCAGGAGATTTATCTACCTTTAGCCTATTCAGCCTCCTGAGTACTTTCTCTGTCGTAATTGTGACTGCGCACACTTCTCTTCCCTGCCACCCTTGAGTGTCCGGTATACTGCTGTCTTCCTCAGTGAAGACTGATGCAAAATACTCGTTCAGTTCTTCTGCCATCTCCTTATCTCCCATTACAATTTCTCCAGCATCATTTTCTATCGGTCCTATATCTACTCTCATCTGTCTTTTATTCTTTATATACTTGAAAAAGCTTTTAGTATCCTCTTTGATATTATTTGCTAGCTTCCTTTCTTAGTTAATCTTTTCTCTCTTAATGACCTTCTTGGTTTCCTTTTGCAAGGTTTTAAAAACTTCCCAATCCTCTCTCTTCCCACCAATTTTTGCTTCCTTGTATGCCCTCTCTTTTGCTTTAACTTTGGCTTTGACTTCTCTTGTCAACCACGGTTTCATCCTTTTTCCACTCGAAAATTTCTTCTTTTTTGGAATATACCTGTCTTGCACATTCTTCATTTCTCGCATAAACTCCAGCCACTGCTGCTCTGCTGTCTTTCCCGCCAGTGTCTCTTTCCAGTCAACTTTGGCCAGTTCCTCTCTCATGCCACTGTAATTTCCTTTACTCCACTGAAATACCGACACATCGGATTTCAGCTTCTCTTTTTCTAATTTCACAGTGAACTCAATCATGTTATGATCACTGCCTCCTAAGGGTTCCTTCACCTCAATCTCTCCAATCACTTCTGGTTCATTACACAATACCCAATCCAGTACAGCCGATCCTCTAGTGGGCTCAACAACAAGCTGTTCTAAAAAGCCATCTCGCAGACATTCTACAAATTCTCTCTCTTGAGATCCAGTGCCGATCTGATTTTCCCAATCTACTCGCACGTTAAAATCCCCCACAATTATCATAACACTGCCCTTCTGACAAGCCTTTTCTATTTCCACATCCCTGCAGCTGTTTGGAGGCCTATAAATAACTGCCATCAGGGTCCTTTTACCCCTGCTATTTCTTAGCTCAACCCATAAAGATTCTGCACCTTCCGATCCTATATCACCTCTTTCTAATGATTTAATATCATTTCTTACCAATAAAGCCACGCCTCCCCCTCTGCCTACCTTCCTATCCTTCCGATACACCGTGTATCCTTGGACGTTCAGCTCCCAGAGACATGCATCCTTTAGCCAGGTCTCAGTGATGGCCACAATATCATACCTGCCAATCTGTAGCTTTAGATTTAAATCTAAATTTAGATTTTCAGAAGGCCTTTAACAAGGTGCCACACATGAGGCTACTTAACAAGATAAGAGCCCATGGAATTACGGGGAAGTTACATACATGGATAGAGTGTTGGCTGATTGGCAGGAAACACAGAGTGGGAATAAAGGGATCCTATTCTGGTTGGCTGCTGGTTACCAGTGGTGTTCCACAGGGGTCTGTGTTGGGCCTGCTTTTTACATTGTACATCAATGATTTGGATTATGGAATAGATGGCTTTGTGGCTAAGTTTGCTGATGATACGAAGATAGGTGGAGGGGCCAGTAGTGCTGAGGAAATGGAGAGTCTGCAGAGAGACTTGGATAGATTGGAAGTATGGTCAAGAAGTGGCAAATGAAATACAATGTTGGAAAGTGTATGGTTATGCACTTTGGCAGAAATAATAAACGGGCAGACTATTATTTAAATGGGGAAAGAATTCACAGTTCTGAGATGCAACAGAACTTGGGAGTCCTTGTACAGGATTCCCTCAAGGTTAACCTCCAGGTTGAATTGGTGGTGAAGAAGGCGAATGCAATGTTGGCATTCATTTCTAGAGGAATGGAGTATAGGAGCAGGGATGTGATGTTGAGGCTCTATAAGGCGCTGGTGAGACCTCACTTGGAGTACTGTGGGCAGTTTTGGTCTCCTTATTTAAGAAAGGATGTGCTGATGTTGGAGAGGGTACAGAGAAGATTCACTAGAATGATTCTGGGAATGAGAGGGTTAACATATGAGGAACGTTTGTCCGCTCTTGGACTGTATTCCTTGGAGTTTAGAAGAATGAGGGGAGACCTCATAGAAACATTTTGAATGTTGAAAGGCATGGACAGAGTGGATGTGGCAAAGTTGTTTCCCATGATGGGGGAGTCTAGTACGAGAGGGCATGACCTAAGGATTGAAGGGCACCCATTCAGAACAGAAATGCGAAGAAATTTTTTTGGTCAGAGGGTGGTGAATCTATGGAATGTGTTACCACGGAGGCCAAGTCATTGGGCGTATTTAAGGCAGAGATTGATAGGTATCTGAGTAGCCAGGGCATCAAAGGTTATGGTGAGAAGGCGGGGGAGTGGGACTAAATGGGAGAATGGATCAGCTCATGATAAAATGGTGGAACAGTCTCGATGGGCTGAATGGCTGACTTCTGCTCCTTTGTCTTACGGTCTTATGGTCTTATACACACAAAAAAATTGCTGGTAAATGCAGCAGGCCAGGCAGCATCTATAGGAAGAGGTACAGTCCATATTTCGGGCTGAGATCCTTCGTCCTGACGAAGGGTCTCACCTGAAACATCGACTGTACCTCTTCCTATAGATGCTGCCTGGCCTGCTGCATTCACCAGCATTTTTAGTGTGTGTTGCTTGAATTTACAGCATCGGCAGATTTCTTTGAGTTTGTATTGGAGCTGGTGTTTTGGTGTTTCTATTGATGGTGTTCTTGAGGTTTCTATTGGTGTTGGTGTTATTGGGGTTTGTATTGGTCTTGGTGTTATAGAGCTTTGTATTGCTGCTGGTGTTATCAGTGTTTTTTATTGGAGCTGGAGTTATTGGGGTTTGAATTGATCATTGTGTTATTGGGGTTTGTATTGATGGTGGTGTTATTGGGATTTGTATTGGCGTTGGTGTTATTGGATTTTTTTATTGATGGTCGGGTTGCTGGGGTTTCTATTGGTGTTGGTGTTATTGGGGTTTGTATTGATGTTTTTGTTTTTGGGGTTTGTATTGCTGGTGGTGTTATTGGGGTTTGCACTGGAGTTCATTTTACTGGGGTTGCAATCGATCGTGTCCTTGAGGTTTATGTTGATGGTGGTGTTGTTGTAGTTTATATGGCTGGTGGTGATTTAGGGGTTTGTATTGGTGTTGGTGTTATTGGGGTTTGTATTGCAGCTGGTGTCATTGGATTTCTATTGATGGTGGTGTTCTTGGGATTTATATTGGTGTTGGTGTTAATGGGGCTTGTATTGCTGTTGTTGCTATTGGAGCTTGTATTAATGTTGGCAGTATTGGTATTGCTGTTGGGGTTTTGGGGCATGTATTGTTGGTTATATTATTGGGGTTTGTATTGATGTTGGTGTTATTGGGGTTTGTATTGGAGCTGCTGTTATTAGGGTTTGTATTTACATTAGTGCTATTGTAGTTTGTAATGACATTGGCGTTATTGGGGTATGTATTGTTGGTTATATTATTGAGGATTGTATCGATGGTGGTGTTATTGGATTTGTTTTGATGTTGGTGTGACTGGTTTGTATTCATGGTGTGGATATTGTGGTTTGTATTTTTGTTGGTGTTATTTGGCTTTGTATTTTTTTGTGTTATTGGGGTTACTATTGCAGTTGGTTTTATTGGGGTTTCTATTGATGGTGGTGATATTGGGGTTTGTATTAATGTTGTTGTTATTTCGATTTGTATTGATGTTGCTATTGGGATTTGTATTGATGTAGATTTTTTTGGGTTTGTATTGGTGTTGGGGCTATTGCGGTTTGTATTTATGGTGATGTTATTGAGGTTTTATCGCAGCTTGTGTTATCGGGGATCGTACTGAAGATGGTGTTATTGTGGTTTGTATTGCTGCTGGTGTTATTGGGATTTATATTGGAACTGGTGTGATTTGGGTTTGTATTGATGGTGGTGCTAATAGGGTTTTGTATTGGTGTTGGTGTTATTGGGATTGTGTCGGAACTGGTGTTATTGAGGTTTGAATTGATGTTGGTGTTATTGGTGTTTGTATTGGAGCTGGTGTTATTCGGGTCTTAATTGATGTTCTTATTGTGGTTTGTATTGATGCTGGTGTTATTGGGGTGTATATTGGAATTTGCATTATTGGGGTTTGTATTGGAGCTGATGTTAATGGGATTTCTATTGACCGTGGTGCTCTGGGGGTTTCTATTGTTAGTGGTATTATTGGGGTTTTTATTGATGCTGGTGTTATTGGGATTTGTATTGGTGTTTGTGTAATTGCAGATTGTTTTGGAGCTGGTGTTATTGGGGTTTCTGCTGATGGTGATGATCTTGAGGTTTCTATTGGCATTGGTATTATTGGTGTTTGTATTTGGGTTGGTGTTATTGTGACTTCCATTGATGTTGGTGCTATTGGATTTGTTTTGAAGTTGGTGTTACTGGAATTTGTATTGGTGTTGGTGCTATTGGGGTTTCTATTCATGCTGCTGTTATTGGGGTTTGCATTGATGTTGTTATTGGGGTTTGTATTGGTATTGATGGGATTGTATTCGTAGTGGTGATATTGGAGTTTTTATTGATAGTGATGCTATTGGGGTTTGTACAGGAGCTGGTATTACTGCGGTTTTTATTGCTGTTGATTTTATTGGGGTTTGAACTGGAGCTGGTGTTATTGTGGTTTCTATTGATGGTGCTGTTATTGGGGCTTATACTGATGTTGGTGTTATTGGGGTTGAATTAGTGTTGCAGTTCTTGGGGTTTATATTGATGGTGATGTTATTGGGGTTTGTAATGGAGCTGCTGTTATTGGGGTTTGTATTCATGTTGGTGTCATTGTTGTTTATGTTGGAGCTGGTGTGATTGGGGTTTTGTATTAATGGTGGTGCAACTTGGGTTTTGTATGGTGTTGGTGTTATTCGGGATTGTACTGATGTTGGTGTTATTGGGATTTTAATTGATGGTTGTGTTATTGGGGGTTGCATTGGTGTTGCTGTTATTGGGATTGAATTGGAGCTGCTGTTGAACTGGGTTTTCTAATAATGGTGTTGTTATTGGGGTTTGTATAGCAGCTGGTATTATCGGGGTTTTTGGTGTTGCTGTTATTGGGGTTTGAATTGGAGCTGCTGTTATTGGAGTTTCAAATTGATGGTGATGTTATTGGGGTTTCTATTGGTGTTGTTATTGAGGTTTGTATTGATGGTGGTGTTATTGTGCTTTGTAATGGTGTTGGTGTTATTGGGGTTTGTATTGCTGCTGGTATTATTGGGGAATTTTATTGGAGATGGAGTTATTGGGGTTTGATTTGATGGTGGTGTTATTGGGGTATTGATAGTTGTGTTATTGGGTTTGTAATGGTGTTGGTGTTACTGGGGTTTGTTTTCGTGCTGGTATTATTGGGGAGTTTTATTGGAGCTGGCGTTACTGGGTTTGTATTGATAGTGGTGTTATTGGGGTTTGTATTGTTTGTGTTGAGGTTTGTATTGATGGTGGTGTTATTGGTATTTGTAATGCTGTTGGTGTTGGGGTTTGTATTGATGTTGGTGTCATTGGGGTTTGTATTGGCATTGGAGTTATTAGCGTTTGTATTGTTGGTTATGTTATTGCGGATTGTTTCGATAGTGGTGGTGCTGGGTTTATTCTGATGCTGGTGTGATTGTGGATTGTATTGATGGTTGGGCTATTGTGGTTTGTATTGATGTTGGTGTTATTGGAGTTTGTATTGATGGTGGTGATATTGGGGTTTGCATTGATGTTTTTGATGATATTGGGGTTTGAATTGATGTTTGTGTTAATGGGGCTGTATTGGCGTTGGTGTTATTGGGGTTTGTATTAGACCTGGTGTTATTGGAGTTTATATTAATCGTGGTGTTATTGGGGTTTGTATTGGAGCTGGTGTTATTCGGGTTTCAATCAATGGTGTTCTTATTGGGGTTTGTATGGATGGTGGTGTTGGTGTTATTGGGGTTTGTATTGGCATTGGTGTTACTGGAGTATGTATTGTTGGCTATATTATTGGGGGTTGTATCGATGGTGGTGTTAGTGGGTTTACTTTGATGCTGGTGTGATTGACGTTTGTATTGAGGCTGGTGTTATTGGAGTTTTTTATTGGAGCTGGTGTTATTTGGGTTTCTATTGATGCTGCTGTTAATGGTGTTTATTGATGTTGGTATTTTTGGTGTTGTGTTGGTGTTATTGGGGAATGTACAGATGGTTCTGTTATTGGGGTTTGTATTGGTGTTACTGCTATTGGGGTTTGTATTGGTGCTGGTGTTATTAGGGTTTCAGTTGATAATGTTTTTATTGGGGTTTGTTTTGGTGTTGGTGTTATTGGGGTTTTTACTAATGGTGTTTTTGGTGATTGTAATGGTTCTGGTGTTATTTGGTTTGTATTGTTGGTGCTATTGGGGTTTCTATTGATGTTGGTGTTATAACCGTTTTTATTGTTGGTGATGTTATCGCGGCTTTTATTGATGTTGATGTTATTGGGGTATTGTATTGGAGCTGGTGTTATTAGCATTGTGTTAGATTTAGTGTAATTGTGGTTTGTATTGATGGCAGTAGTCTCTTAGGGTACCTTCCAATAACTTTCCCACTACTGATGTCAGGCTCACTAATGTATAATTTCCTGGTTTATTTTTAGAATTTTTCTTCAACAGTGGAACCACATTGGCTCTCCTCCAATCCTGTAGTACCTAATTTTATCAGGTAAATCACTAAGGAAGCTTATCATGGCTTGGAGCAGGATCTGCACCAGCTGGAAAAATGAGTTGACAAATAGCAGATGAAATTTAATGCAGACAAGTTGGAGGTGGGACCAACCAGGATAAGTCTTACATAGTGAATTGTAGGGCACAGAGGAGTGTAGTAGATAAAGGGTTCTGGGAATACAGGTCCATAATTCATTCAAAGTGGTGTCACAGGCACATTTGGATCAGGTAAATTGTTAAGGATAATTTAAATGTCACTGCAAAGGTCCCAGCAATTTCTGCACTTTCTTTCTGCAGAGTTCGAAGGCACACCTTGTCAGGCCCTGGTGAATAGTTTAGCTCATGGGCGAGCTGCGGAGCAGACTCGATGG
The DNA here is from genome assembly GCF_030028105.1 of Mobula birostris. Classification (NCBI taxonomy): domain Eukaryota; kingdom Metazoa; phylum Chordata; class Chondrichthyes; order Myliobatiformes; family Myliobatidae; genus Mobula; species Mobula birostris. The sequence goes on from NC_092376.1 coordinate 94,755,950, forward strand.
GCCGAATGACCTACTTCTGCTCCTTTGTCTTGTGATCTTGTGAATTTATCCACACTAATTTGTCTCAGGGCAGCAAACACCCACTCCTCTGTAAACTGTACAGGGTCCATGAAGTTGATGCCGTTTTGTCTCACTTCTTTAGACCTTGTGTCCATCTCCTGAGTAAATACAGATGCAAAGAATGTATTTAAAATCTTACCCATCTGTTTAGGCTCTTCCCATGGATTACCATTCTGATCTTCCAGAGGACCAATTTTGTTCCTTGCAATCCTTTTGCTCTTAGCATATCAGTAGAATCCCTTTGTATTCTCTTTCACTTTATCTGCTAGGGCAAAATCATGCCTTCATTTAGCACTCCAAATTTCTTTCTCTCTTGCATTTCTTAGAAGCCCTCTATTTAGAAACATAGAAAACATACAGCACAATACAAGCCCTTCAGCCCACAAAGCTGTGCCAAACATGTCCCTACCTTAGAACTACCTAGGCTTTACCCATAGCCCTCTATTTTTCTAAGCTCCATGTAGCCATCCAGGAGTCTCTTAAAAGACCCTATTGTTTCTGCCTCCACCACCACGGCCAGCAGCCCATTCCATGCACTTACCTGCCTATATCTGCCTTCTCCTCTCTCACTTTCCACAGTAGCCTGGGGTATATCTCATCTGGTCCCGGTGACTTATCTAAGTTAATGCTTTTCAAAAGTTCTGGCACATCCTCTTTCTTGATATCTATATGCTCAAGCATTTCAGTCTGCTGTAAGTCATCCCCACAATTGCCAAGGTCTTTTTCCTAATGAATAGTGAAGCAAAGTATTCATTAAGTACCTCTGCTACCTCCTCCAACTCCATGCACACGTTTCCTCTATTGCACCTGATTGGTCCGATTCTCACACTGCTCATCCTCTTGCTCTTAACATACTTGTAGAATTCCTTGGAGGTTTTCCTTAATCCTGCTCACCAAGGCCTTCTCATGGCCCCTTCTGGCTCTCCTAATTCCATTCTTAAGATCCATCCTAGCAACCTTGTAATTTTCTGGAGCTCTAACAGTACCTAGTTTCTTGAACCTTTTGTAAGCTTTTATTTTCTTCGTAACTAGATTTTCTATATCCTTTGTACACCATAGGTCTTTAACCCTACCATCCTTTGCCTGCCTCAATGGAACATACCTATGAAGAACTCAATGCAAATGTTCCTTGAATATTTGTCACTTTTCTGTTATGCTTTTCCCTGAGAACATCTGCTCCCAATTTTTGCTCCCAAGTTCCTGCCTAATAGCATCGTATTTCCCCCTATCCCAATTAAATGTTTTCCCAAATTGTCTGTTCCTATCCCTCTCTGGCCCTATGGTGAAGGAGATAGAGTTGTGGTCACTACCTCCAAAATGCTCTCCTACTGAGAGTTCTGTCACATGATCAGGTTCATCTCAGATCAAGTATAGCCTCTCCTCTAGTTGGCATAGCTACATAATGAATCAGGAAACCTTCCTGAACACACCTAACAAACTCCACCCCATCTAAACCCCTTGCACTAAGGTGATGCCAATCAACATTAGGAAAGTTAAAATCTCCCATCACAACCACCCTATTATTATTGCTCCGTAACGTAATCTGCCTCCCTATCTATCCCTATTCCTGATATCCCTGTTACTATTTGGGGGGGGGGGGGTCTATAAAAAACACCCAGTAAAGTTTTTGCCCCTTTCCTGTTTCTGACTTCCACCCACACTGACCATCTCTCCATGACTTTTCTGCAGCCATGACATTATCCTTAATTAGAAATGCTACCCCCCCCCTTTGCCTCCCTCTCTGTTCTTTTTGAAACAGCTAAAGCCTGGCACACTCAGCAGCCATTCCTGCCCATGAGACATCCAAGTCTCTGTAATGGCCACAATGTCACAATTCCACATATTGACCCACACTCTAAGTTCATCCGCCTTGTTTGTGAATATGATACTCCTTGCATTAAAATAGCCACATCTCAAACCATTAGGCTGAGTGCATCTTTGCTCTAACATCTTCCTATCCTTCCTCACAAACTCCCTACAAGCTGTCTCTACTTGTGTTCCAACCTCCTCATCCTCTGCCTCTTCACCTTAGTTCCCACCCCGTTACAAATCTAGTTTAAACTCTCCCTAATAGCATTAGCAAATCATCCCACCAGGATATTGGTCCCCATCGGATTCAAGTGCAACCCGTTCTTTTTGTACAGGTCACACCTGCCCCAAAAGAGGTCCCAATGATCCAAAAATCTGAATCCCTGCCCCTTGCTCCAATCCTTCAGCCACGCATTTATCCTCCACCTCATTCTATTCCTATACTCACTGTTTCATGACACAGGCAGCAATCCTGAGATTACTACCTTTGAGGTCTTGCTTCTCAGAATCCTCCTTAACTCCCTGTATTCTGCTTTCAGGACCTCCATCCATTTTCAACCTATATCGCTGGTACCATGACCTCTGGCTGCTCACCCTCCCATTTCGGGATATTGTGGATGTGCTCCGAAACATCATGGATGCTGACACCTGGAAGGCAAATTCTTGTTTCTTTTTCACATCCACAGAATCACCTGTCTGTCCCCCTAACTATAGAGTCCCCTATTACCGCTGCCCTATGCTTCCACTCCCTATCCCTCTGACCTGGATTTTCATACAGGTCACTTATATACATACATCACAAACAGCTTAGGTCCCAGTACAGATCCCTGCAGAACACCACTAATGACAGACTTCCAGCTTGAGTAAGTCCCTTTAACCACTACCCTCTGTTTTCGATTTCTGAATCCCATGCAACTTAATTTACCATGTAGACAACATACACAGCTCCACTTTCATAATTCACCTTTGTCACCTTGTCAAAAAACTCATTCAAGTTTTAAGACACGATTGCCCTGGCCAAAGCCCTGCTGGCACTCCCTAATTAGGCCATGGCTTTCCAAATTCTCATAAAACCTTTCCCTAAGAATTCTCTCCAGTAATCTCCCTGACTCCAACATGTGTCAAGCTCCCAGCAACCCTTTCTCTTGTCTCTCTGTTACGTGCCCTGTAACTGGGTTGCCAAACCAGCAGAAATGGATCACTCAGTTGGAGTCTGGATTACTAGAACTAAGAAAGTTTTATTAAAGAAACAAGCAACACAGTAATCGAAAGGATAATAAATGCAACAGTTCAGCAATGATAAACACACATGTGCACAGAATTAGGATAACAGGATCAATCAAGCTCTATCGTTGTCTAGGGGTAAATGACCAGTTTCAAAGTGACACAAAAGTCCAGTTCGATTTAATAGTTCAGTTCGCAGTAATCGCTGCCATGGCAATGGACAACGTGGGGGGAGAGAGAGAGAATGGGAACGACTGATCATTCAGAAACGGCTTCCACTCACAGACCGGCGATATTGCTCACAAGCAGCTTTCCGGGCGGGTCCTTTGTGATGTCACCTGAGGTCACCGACTGTGACCCCTCCTCCAGATGTGGTCGATCCTCTGCAGTGAACCCGGCACCCAAGCGAGGGTGGACACACACTGGGTTCCCGCTGATCGTACCTTTCCACCCTGTGCGTTTAAGGTCCGGTACTTCCCACCGACTCGTGAGAGGTGCACCGTTTCCAGGGTCTCGTTACCTCGGGTGTCGTGTGTGTCCTGCCTTAGCGAACCTGTCCCTTTTTATCCCCCTGCTGGGGTATCGCCTGTCCATCACTTCAAACAGTTCAGGGTTCAAAGGGGGAGCCGCTCCAGACAGCTCTCTCTACACATCTCCAGATGCTGTTTCATTGTGTCCCTTATCTCTCTCGAAGACAGGTGGCAGACCAGCTGCTGATCACACAGGACAGCTAACATCTTATCTATGTGTATTCTTGTCACATCTCTCAGTAACTTGGCATTCACCAGGTCTTCCTTTACTTCGAAATGCCTGAGTAAATCAATATGCTCAGTACTGATCTTCCTACCCTTCACATTCTTCCCCTTAGTAAATACTGACATAAAGTGCTCACTTAGGACTCACACACATTGTCCACATCCATCAAATGTTCCCCTCTTTATCCTGAGTGGTCCTAACTTTTCCCTAGTTATCCTCTTGTACAGAATGCCTTGGGATTCTCTTTAATCCTACTTGCTCAGAACTTTTCACGGCCACTCCTAGCTTTCCTACTTTCCTTCTTGAAATCTTTCTTTATAATTGAATTGGATTGAATTAACTTAGTTACTTACATCCTTCATATACATGAGGAGTAAAATCTTTACGTTGCATCTCCATTTAAATGTGCAATGTGCAATTTATAGTAATTTATAGGACAGTCAATATAACATAGAAATACAATTATATCAGCATGAATCAATCAGTCTGATGGCCTGGTGGAAGAAGCTGTCCTGGAGCCTGTTGGTTCTGTCTTTTATGCTGCAGTACCATTTCCCGGATGGTAGCAGCTGGAACAGTTTGTGGTTGGGGTGACTCGGGTCCCCCATGATCCTTTGGGCCCTTCTTAACACACTTGCCTTTGTAAATGTCCTGAATAGTGGGAAGTTCACATCTACAGATGTGCTGGGCTGTCCACACCACTCTCTGCAGAGTCCTGCGATTGAGGGAAGTACAGTTCCCATATCAAGCAGTGATGCAGCCAGTCAGGATGCTCTCAATTGTGACCCTATTGAAAGTTCTTAGGATATGGGGAGTCATGCCGAACTTCTTCAACTGTCTGAGGTGAAAGAGGCACCGTTGTGCCTTTATCAGCACACAGCTGGTATGTACAGACCTCGTGAGATCCTCGATGATGTATGTGTTGATAACTTACAGCTATTCAGCCTCTCAACCCCAGATCCATTGATATCAGTAGGAGTGAGCTTGTCTCCATAGTCCTGTAGTCCACAACCAGCTCCTTTGTTTTTCTGACATTGAGGGAGAAGTTGTTTTCTTGACACCACTGTCTTCTTCTCTGTAGGCTGCCTCATTATTATTTGAGATTCGACCAATCAATGTAGTATCATCAGCAAATTTAATTAGCAGATTGGAGCTGTGGGTGGCAACACAGTCATGGATAAACGGAGAGTAAAGGAGGGGGCTTAGGACACAGTCCTGAGGGGCTCCTGTGTTGAGCGTCAGAGGGGCAGAGGTGAGGGAGCCCAATCTTACCACCTGCCGGTGATCTGACAGGAAATCCAGGATTCAGCTACACAAGACAGGGTGAAGGCCAAGATCTCTGAGATTCTTGTCGAGTCTGTTTGGTTCTAGATTCTTAAGCTTTAAATACTTACCTTTTTTCTTTTTAATTATATTCATCACTTCTCTTGACATCGAAGGTTCTCTTTCCTTGCCATCCTTCCGACTGGAATACTGGAATCTACCTGTCCTGTACTGTGTGCAGTTGATCCTTAAACACCCTCTACATATCTGATGTGGACCTGCCCAAATACAGCTGTTCCCAATTAACTTAACTAGATCCTGTCTCCTAATATGCCTTGCTCCAGTTTAATACTCTCACAAGTTCCATACATATCTTTATCTGTAGCTATCTTAAAACTTAGGGTGTTATGGTTACTATTCCCTATCTGCTCACCCACTGAAAAGTCCATCTCCTGGCCAGATTCATTATCCAACACCAATCCAGTACCACCCCTCTTGTTAAATGATCTACGTATTGATTCAAGAAAATCTTCTGGATGCATCTGACAAGTTCTACTCCATCAAACCTTATTGCCCTAAACCTTATTACGCATTTTATAGTAGGAGAGTTAAAATCCCCTATGAAAACAACTCCATTATTTTTACACCTTTGGTTAATCTGTCTGTTCCTCAAAGTCCCGGTGGTTATTGGGGTGCAATCCATCAGAGTGGTTGTACCCTTCCTATTTTTTTAAGTTGGACCATATAGATTCAATGTATGAGCCCTCCATTACATCCCATCTGAGTACAGCTGTGATATTGTCCCTAATTAGTAATGCAATTTCTCCACCTCTTACCTCCTCTCTATCTTTTCTAAACTATTGAAACCTGTGATATTAAGTACCCATTCCTGTCCCTCCCTCAACTAAGTCCATGTACCGATCCATGCTCTGAGTTCATCACCTTTATCCAAAATACTCCTAGCATTAAAGTACACACACTTCAATCTATCTGTCCCATTGTATCTATTATTTTGCTCCTGCATGTTTTTACTGGTCCTGATATCCTTCCATCCCTCCTCTTTCTGACCTAGTGTTCTGGTTTCTATCCCTCTGCCAAACTAGTTAAACCCTCCCAAGAGCACAAGTAAATCTCCCAGCCAGGATGTTGATTCCACTCCAATTTAGGTGCAATCTGTCTCTCTTGTACAGATCACCCCTAACCCAGGAAAGGTTCCAATTCTTCAAAACCCTGAAACCCAGCCCCCCGCACAAGTCCCTCGGCCACTCATTCATCTGTTTTATCACCCTATTATTGCCCTGACTAGCATTTGGCAGCAGGTGTAATCCAGAGATTACTACCTTGGAGGTCCTGCCGTTCAGCCTCTTCCCTAACTCTCTATACTCACTGTGCAGGAACCCTTCCCCCTTTCTACCTATGTCACTGGAGATAATATTCACCATGATCTCTGTCTGCTCACCCTCATTCTGCAGTCAAAGATGTCCCTAGCACTTGGAGGCAACACATCATCCTGGTGTCTCTTTCAAGGCCACAGAATCTGCTGTCTGTCCTCCTAGTTATCGAGTCTCCTATTGCTCTACCTGACTTTACCCTTCCCTTTTGAACCTGGCCAAGTGACACTGAATGCTCATACTCTCCAGCAGTATGCAAAGGGTACTTGTTGCTGAGGGAAATGACCACAGAAGAACCGTGCGCGAACAGCTTTCTGCCCTCACTTTTCCTGATGGTCACCCATCTACTATCTGAAGCCTGCCCTCTAAGTGTGATCACCTCAGTAAAAGCCTCATTTATCAGGTTTTCAGCCTGTCTAATGATTCTGAGTACATCCAGCTCCAGCTCCAGTTTCTTGACCTTGAAGTTGGGTGCAATTCCTGTAGATGTAGTAATCAGGGAGAGTATTAGATATGCTGCAATCCCACATCTTGGAGGAGGAGAATTCCACTGTCTTCACTGTCCTGCTTACACTTGTTATACCTTTAGCTCGAACTTCTTAAGCTTAAGTTCTATAGTCAACTAAATGATTCCAAACAACTCACTGAAACCCGTTGAGTCAAAGCATGACCACCTTAATACTGGTTCACTCCAACAATAGCTGCTCCTACAATGGCTCCTAAAAATAATTTTTTTTTATTGACCCTTGCCAAATTGCTATCCTGCTCAGCAGACGTCTTGACAGACACTTGTTGATTTTTAAACCTGGTGGGTAAGGTTCACAAGGAATTGTCTCCAACTCATTCTGCAATCTCCCTCTCAGCAGACTGATGTTGTCAGGTCCCGTCGCTTTCTAAACCTGGCACATAAAGTCCACAAGTAACTACCTCAAACTCACTCTGTGATCTCCCACTCAGCAAACAAGTCCCAACAGGCTGTTTTTGATGTTATTGGGGTTACTGTTGCTGTGCTTGGTATTTTTATGGTTGGAGATGATGGTGTTAATGCTGTTTGGGATGGTATTCTCATGATAGTTGATGGCTGGTTTGGTGGTCAGCATTGTTGTGGTTGGCATTTTTGAGATTTGTGTTACTGGGGTTGAGGCTGAATTAGTCAAGAATCAATTTTATTCACCATATACATTTACATGTAATAGTAATTTGCTGTGGTGTGTTGCTGTGGCATGCAACAAAAAGCAACATTCTTTAATTATAAAGAATAAAGTATATAAAAATAAAGTTAGAATTACAGATATGGAATAAAATATGCAAAAATACATAAACACCAGCTTTTATTTACAGTGCAAACATCATTATAAAAGTGGTTTAAAGCATTTACAGTGCAATGCAGTGATCGATATAATAGAAAGTTGTGGGTGGCGTTAGCTAACTGGAAAGGTTGATCAGATTAACTCCCTGGGAGAAGAAACTGAAGCTAGTTGATCAGTTTTGAGGGAATGATAGGGTTGTTGAATGCAGAGCTGTATTCAATGAAGAACCCTGATCTATGTATATTCACTGTTCAAATGTTCCAGGGTTGAGTTATGACCATAGACAAATTGGAGGAGATCACAGTCACTCCTCTGACAGAAGCTGATATGTTTTATCACCAACCTGTCAAAACAATTCATCACTATAGATGTAAGTGCTACTGGACAATGTCCTCGAGCAGGTTACCACGTTATGTTTGTGTACTGGTACAATTGAAGCTTATTTGAAGCAGGGTGATTGATGCTGCAATTGGTATCATAGCTGGAGATTTTGGAGTTCACGTTACTGTAATTGGTGTTTTTGGTAATGATCATGTTGGGGTTGGTCTTATATTGCATTTGTTGGTGTTCCAGTGTTTGGTCTTGAGTTTGGAGTTGTTAGGGTTGTTGTTCTGTTTACTGTTGCTATCACTGGGCTTGGTTATGCCAGTGTTGATTATCAGTGAGGAGGAGATGTTAATTCCAATCTGCACTGACAGTGGTCTCCTGGTAAGGAAGCAAGGATCTAATTGCAGAGCGAAGTGTATAGGCCCAGGTTTTGAAGCTTGTTGATTAATACTGAAGGGATGATGGTGTTGAACTGTAATAAATAAACAAAAGCTGCAATTAATAAATAACAGCCTAATATAGGTATTATTGCTATCCAGGTGGTCAAAGGCCAAGTGGAGAGCCAGTAAAACTGCATCCAATGCAGACCCTTTGTGGCTGCAGGCAAATTGCAGTAGGTCCAGTTCTTTGCTTAAGCAGGATTTCATTCTAGTCATGATCAACCTTTCAAAATAATTCATCACAGTAGATGTGAGTGCAAATAGTCATTGACGCGCCTCAACCTCACTGGATGATTGATGCCTTTTTAAAGCAGATGTGAATTTCTGTTTGTAGTAGTAAGAGTTTGAAGATGTCCATGAATGCTCCAACCAGTTTTGCCCATATTCTTGGTGCCCTATCTGGTACATCATTGAGGCCAACTGCCTTGCAAGGCAGTACTTGCAAAGTCCCTCTTCAAAGATGTTCTGACACTGCCCTTTGAGATGGATGCGCGCTCAGACCGAAGGTTTGAGAAGTGTCTATTTTAACGCAAGGAGTATTGTGAACAAAGTGGATGAGCTTACAGCATAGATCAGTACTTAGAGATATGTTGTGGTGACCATTACAGGGACTTGGATGGCTCAGGGACAGGAATGGTTACTTCTAGTGCCGGGTTTTAGATGTTTCAGAAAGGACAGGGAGGGAGGCAAAAGAGGTGGGGGCGTGGCACTGTTGATCAGAGATAGTGTCACGGCTGCAGAAAAGGTGGATGCCATGGAGGGATTGTCTACGGAGTCTCTGCGGGTGGAGGTTAGGAAAAAGAAGGGGTCAATAACTTTACTGGGTGTTTTTTATAGGCTGCCCAATAGTAACAGGGATATCGAGGAGCAGATAGGGAAACAGGGCATGATGCTATGTGTTCTGAGTTGGTGAAGAAGGACAGGCAGGGGACAAAACATAAATGTAGCCAGTTAGAAGGGTTGAACATAGAACAGAGAATAGTACAGTACAGTACAGGCCCTTCGGCCCACAATGTTGTGCCGACCCTCAAACCCTGCCCCCCATATAAGCCCCCACCTTAAATTCCTCCATATACCTGTCTAGTAGTCTCTTAAACTTCACTAGTGTATCTACCTCCACCACTGACTCAGGCAGTGCATTCCACGCACCAACCGCTCTCTGAGTAAAGAACCTTCCTTTAATATCCCCCTTGAACTTCCCACCCCTTACCTTAAAGCCACGTCCTCTTGTATTGAGCAGTGGTGCCCTGGGGAAGAGGCGCTGGCTATCCACTATATCTATTCCTCTTATTATCTTGTACACTTCTATCATGTCTCCTCTCATCCTCCTTCTCTCCAAAGAGTAAAGCCCTAGCTCCCTTAATCTCTGATCATAATGCATACTTTCTAAACCAGGCAGCATTCTGGTAAATCTCCTCTGTACCCTTTCCAATGCTTCCACATCCTTCCTATAGTGAGGTGACCAGAACTGGACACAGTACTCCAAGTGTGGCCTAACCAGAGTTTTATAGAGCTGCATCATTACATCGCGACTCTTAAACTCTATCCCTCGACTTATGAAAGCTAACACCCTATAAGCTTTCTTAACTACCCTATCTACCTGTGAGGTAACTTTCAGGGATCTGTGGACATGTACCCCCAGATCCCTCTGCTGCTCCACACTACCAAGTATCCTACCATTTACTTTGTACTCTGCCTTGGTGTTTGTCCTTCCAAAGTTTACCACCTCACACTTCTCCGGGTTGAACTCCATCTGCCACTTCTCAGCCCACTTCTGCATCCTATCAATGTCTCTCTGCAATCTTTGACAATCCCCTACACTATCTACAACACCACCAACCTTTGTGTCGTCTGCAAACTTGCCAACCCACCCTTCTACCCCCACATCCAGGTCGTTAATAAAAATCACGAAAAATAGAGGTCCCAAACAGATCCTTGTGGGACACCACTAGTGGGACACATTGAAATGTGTCTATTTCAATTCTACGCATATTAGGAATAAAGGGGATGAACTTGGAGCATGGATCAGTATGTGGAACTACAATGATGTGGCCATTACTGAAACTTGGCTGGAGAAAGGGCAGGATTGGCTGATGCAGGTACCAGGGTTTAGATGTTTTGAAAGGAATAGGATGGGAGGTAGAAAAGGGGGGGGGGGAGTAGCATTACTGGTCAGGGATAGAATCACTGCTATAGAAAGGAAGGACGCTGCAGAGGGAGTGTCCACTGAGTCGGTGTGGGTGGAAGTCAGAAATAGGAAGGGAATAGGAGAGGAGGATAAGATGGTGGCGCGACGCAGCGCATGCAGCCGCTCCACAATGATATCGGTATTTGTTAAGAAGGTACCGTGCACAATCCTGATTTGATGGAGACAGACGTGAGAAGCACAGAGGAACATCTGGAGAAACTTCTGAAATGCCTGCTTTGTTGCCGCTGCTACTGTGTGATCTAGAATCTCCGGAGGGGAAGGCCCCAAATCCTCAGCTTTGCCTATTGCCGGGGCCGGGGTCGAAGCGCTCCGCAGAGCTGGTGCTTGGTGCTCGGTGTTGGAGGGCTGGTCGGAGGCTCGAAGTTTTCGGACAGACTCGAGTTGGCTGTGGTTGGGTGCTTCCAAGGTGCTGCATCGGCAAGTTTGCAGCGCTGGAGGTTCATGGCAGGGAGAGTTTTTCTTCCTTCTACCGTCTGCGTGATATGATGGGACTTTCAAGAGACTTTGAGACTTTTTTTTACTGTGCCCATGGTCTGTTCTTTATCAAATTACGGTATTGCTTTGCACTGTTGTAACTATATTATAATTATGTGGTTTTTGTCAGTTTTTTTAGTCTTGATTTGTCTTGTGTTTTTGTGATATCATTCTGGAGGAACATTGTATCATTTCCTAATGCATGCATTACTAAATGACAATAAAAGAGGACTGCGTGTCCTCATAATCTAATTAATCAATCACTGTGCTGGGGGTAGTCTGTAGGCCCCTAAATAGCCCTCAGGACACCGAGGAGCAGATAAGCAGGCAGATTTTAGAATGGTGCAGGAAGTACAGGGTTGTCGTTATAGGTGATTTCAACTTCCCTCATATTGACTGGCACACTCCTGACTGAAAGGGGGATAAATGGGGCTGAATTTGTCAGGTGTGTTCAAGAAGGATTCCGGACACAGTATGTGGACTGGCCGACAAGAGGAGAGGCCATACTGGATCTTGTTCTGGGTAATGAACCTGGTCAGGTGGTAGATCTCTTGGTGGGGGAGCATTTTGGTGAGGGTCACCACAACTCCCTTAGCTTCAGCATAGCTATGGAAAAGGATAAAAACAGACAAAATGGGGAAGTACTTAACTGGGAAAGGGCTAACTATGAAGGGGTAAGGCAGGAACTAGCGAAAGTAAATTGGAAACAGATGTCCAAGGGTGAAAGCACAGAAGTAATGTGGAGGAAGTTTAGGGACCACTTGTGCTGGGTTCAGGACAGGTTTGTCCCACTGACACAAAGAAAAAAATGGTAGGAAAAAGGAACCGTGGCTGATGACACACGTGAGGCAACTCGTCAAGAGGAAGAAGGAAGCATATGTTAGATATAAGAAGCAGGAAGCAGGAGGGGCTCATGAGAAATATAGGGTAGCCAGGAAGGAACTTAAGAAAGGACTTCGGAGAGCTCAAAGGGGGCATGAGAAGGCCTTGGCATGTAGGATTAAGGAGAACCCCAAGGCGTACTATGCGTATGTGAAGAACAGAAGGATGACAAGAATGAAGGTGGGGTCGCTAAAGGATAAAGAAGGCAACATGTGCCTGGAGGAGGAGGAGGTTGGGGAGGTCCTAAATGAATACTTTGCTTCAATATTCACAAGTGAAAAGGACCTTGATCAGGGTGAGGTCGAAATAGAACAGGCCTGTGTGCTGGACAATGTGGAGATTAAGGAAGCAGTGTTGGATCATCTTAAAAACATCAAGATTGATAAATCCCCAGGGCCAGATGTAATATCCCCTGGGTTGCTGTGGGAAGTGAGAGAAAAGATCGCTGGATCAAGCTATTGGAAAAGATTCTTAAGAATAGGATCTACGAGCACTTGGAGAAGTAGTCTACTCAAGGATAGTCAACATGGCTTTGTGAAGGGAAGGTCATGCCTCACGAGCCTAATTGAGTTTTTTGAAGAGGTAACAAAAGAAATTGATGAGGGTAGGGCGGTAGATGAGGTCTACATGGATTTTAGCAAGACATTTGACAAGGTCCCCCATGAGAGACTCATCTAGAAAGTCATGAGGCATGGGATCAATGGACCCTTGGCTGTTTGGATAAAAAATTGGCTTAAAGGAAGAAAGCAGAGGGTAGTAGTGGAAGGAAAGTATTCTGCCTGGAAGACGGTGACTAGTGGAGTGCTGCAAGTATCTGTCCTGAGACCCCTGCTCGTTGTGATGTTTATAAATGATGAAGACGATGAAGAGGCAGAAGGATGGGTGAGTAATTTTGTGGACAGCACGAAGATTAGAGGAGTTGTGGATGGAGCTGTAGGTAATCGAAGGTTACAAGAGGATTTAGACAGGATGCAGAGTTGGGCAGAAAAGTGGCAGATGGAGTTCAATCTGGATAAGTGTGAGGTGATGCATTTTGGATGGACAAACCAGAAGACTGAGTACAGGGTTAATGGTCGGTTACTTAAGAGTGTGGATGAATAGAGGGACCTTGGGGTTCAAATCCATACATCCCTCAAGGTCACTGCACAGGTTGATAGGATAGTTAAGAAGATGCTAGGCTTCATTAATAGGGGGATTGAGTTCAAGAGTCATGTTGCAACTCTACAAATCTCAGATGGGACCACACTGAGACTATTGTGTTCACTTCTGTTCACCTCATTATAGGAAGGATGTGGAAGCTATGGAGAGGGTGCAGAGGAGATTTACCAGGATGTTGCCTGGATTTGAAAACAAGTCTTATGAGGCAAGGTTAGCAGAGCTGGGACTTTTCTATTTGGAGAGTAGAAGAATGAAAGGGGACTTGATAGAGGTCTACAAGATTATGAGAGGCATAGATAGGGTGGATAGCCAGTATCTGTTTCCCAGGGCACGAATAGCAAACACCAGAGGGCATATGTACAAAGTTAAGGGAGGGAAGTTTGGGGGAGATAACAGGGGTAAATTTTTTAAAGAGGGTTGTGGGTGCCTGGAATGACTTGCCAGGGATGGTGGTGGAGGCTAAAACATTAGGGGTATTTAAAAGCCTCTTGGACAGGCACATGGATGAAAGAAAAATAGAGGGTTACGGGGTAGTGTGGGTTTAGTACATTTTTCTTAAGGAATATATGGGTCGGCACAACATCGAGTGCCGAAGGGCCTGTACTGTGCTGTAGTGTTTTGATGTCGAGTATCTAGTGAATAGATCCTGGAAAGTTATAATGATAACAGTTGTCATGATGGGAGATTTTAATTTCCCAAATATCGATTGGGATCTCCCTAGAGCAAGGGGTTTAGCTGGGGTGGAGTTTGCTAGGTGTGTTCAGGAAGGTTTCTTGACACAATATGTAGATAAGCCTATAAGAGGAGAAGCTGTACTTGATTTGGTGTTGGGAAATGAACCTGGTCAGGTGTCAGATCTCTCAGTGGGAGATCATTTTGGAGATAGTGATCATAATTCTATCTCCTTTACAATAACATTGGAGAGATATAGTAACAGACAAATTAGAAAAGCATTTAATTGGAGTAAGGGGAATTATGAGGCTATCAGGCAGGAAATTGGAAGCTTAAATTGGAAACAGATGTTCACAGGGAAAAGTACGGTAGAAATGTGGCAAAAGTTCAAGGGATATTTATGTGGAGTTCTGCATAGGTATGTTCCAATGAGATAGGGAAGTTATGGTAGGATACAGGAACTGTGGTGTACAAAGACTATAATAAATCTAGTAAAGAAGAAAAAAGCTTACAAAAGGTTCAGAGAGCCAGGTAATGTTAGAGATCTAGAGGAATATAAGGCAAACAAGAAGGAGCTTAAGAAGGAAATTAGGAGAGCCAGAAGGGGCTTTAGCGGGCAGGATTAAGGAAAAACCCAAGGCATTCTACAAGTACGTGAAGAACAAAAGGATAAGACGTGAAAGAATAGGACCTATCAAGAGTGACAGTGGGAAAGTGCGTATGGAACCGGAGGAAACAGCAGAGGTACTTTACTTCAGTATTCACTATGGAAAAGGATTTTGGTGATTGTAGTGATGACCTGCAGCAGACTGAAAAGCTTGAGCATGTAGATATTAAGAAAGAGGATGTGCTGGAGCTTTTGGAAAGCATCAAGCTGGATAAGTCACCGGGAACGGATCAGATGTACCCCAGGCTACAGTGGGAGGTGAGGGAGGAGATTGCTGAGCCTCTGGCGATGATCTTTGCATCATCAATGGGGATGGGAGATGTTCCGGAGGATTGGAGGGTTGCAGATGTTGTTCCTTTACTCAAGAAAGGGAGTAGAGATAGCCCAGGAAATTATAGACCAGTGAGTCTTACCTCAGTGGTTGGTAAGTTGATGGAGAAGATCCTGAGAGGCAGGATTTATGAATATTTGGAGGGGTATAATATGATTAGGAATAGTCAGCATGGTTTGTCAAGGGCAGGTTGTGCCTTACAAGCCTGATTGAACTTTTTGAGGATGTGACTGAACACATTGATGAAGGAAGAGCAGTAGATGTAGTGTATATGAATTTCAGCAAGGCATTTGATAAAGTACCCCATGCAAGGCTTATTGAGAAAGTAAGGAGGCATGGGATCCAAAGGGACATTGCTTTGTGGATCCAGAACTGGCTTGCCCACAGAATGCAAAGAGTGGTTGTAGACAGGTCATATTCTGCATGGATGTCGGTTACCAGTGACGTACCTCAGGTACCCTTACTCTTCATGATTTTTATAAATGACCTGGATGAGGAAGTGGAGCGATGGGTTAGTAAGTTTGCTGATGACACAAAGGTTAGGGGTGTTGTGGATAGTGTGGAGGGCTGTCAGAGGTTACAGTGGGACATTGATAGGATGCAAAACTGGGCTGAGAAGTGGCAGATGGAGTTCAACCCAGATAAGTGCGAAGTGGTTCATTTTGGTAGGTCAAATATGATGGCAGAATATAGTATTAATGGTAAGACATGCAGTGTGGAGGATCAGAGGTATCTTGGGTTCGGAGTCCATAGGACTCTCAAAGCAGCTGCACAGGTTGACTCTGTGGTTAAGAAGGTATATGGTGTATTGGCCTTCATCAATCATGGAATTGAATTTAGGAGCCAAGAGGTAATGTTGTAGCTATATAGGACCCTGGTCAGACCCCACTTGGAGTACTGTGCTCAGTTCTGGTCGCCTCACTACAGGAAGGATATGGAAGCCATAAAAAGGGTGCAGAGGAGATTTACAAGGATGTTGCCTGGATTGGGGAACATGCCTTATGAAAACAGGTTGAGTGAACTCCTTGGAGCGATGGAGGATGAGAGGTGACCTGATAGAGGTGTATAAGATGATGAGAGGCATTGATCATGTGGATAGTCAGAGGCTTTTTTCCAGGGCTGAAATGGTTGCCACAAGAGGACAGAGGTTGAAGGTGCTGGGGAGTCGGTACAGAGAAGATGTCGGGGTAAGTTTTTTTACTCAGAGTGGTGAGTGCATGGAATGGACTGCCGGCAATGGTGGTGGAGGCGGATACGATAGGGTCCTTTAAGAGACTTTTGGATAGGTACATGGAGCTTAGAAAAATTGAGGGCAATAGGTAAGCCTTGTAACTTCTAAGGTAGGGACATGTTCAGCACAACTTTGTGGGCCAAAGGGCCTGTATTGTGCTGTAGGCTTTCTATGTTTCTACGTTTAATACCAGATGCTACAGGGAGTCACACAGATGTAGTTTTATTCCCATTTCAAAGCATGCATAAAAATATTGAGCTCATCTTGGAGTAATTCATTACAGCCATTTATAATGTTAGGTTTCACATTCTAGGAAGTATTGGTGTACAAACCCTGTCAGAACTGATGTGCATTTAATTCCATCTTTAACTTCACTCAGAATTGCTTTTTACTCTTAAGATAGCCTTCTGTATGCTGAACCTGAACTTATCGTAGATTTAGACCATAAGATACCGGAGCAGAATTAGGCCATTTAGCCTTTTGGGTCTGCTCTGCCATTTCATCATGGCTGATCCAATTTTCCTTCTCAGCCTCAATCTCCTGCCTTCACCCCATATCCCTTCATACTATGACCAATCAAGAATGTATCAACCTCTGCCTTAAATATACATAAAGATGGGCTCCACAGCTATCCATGGCAATAAATTCAACAGATTTACCACTCTCTAGCTAAAGAAATTCCTCCTCATCTCTGTTTCAAAAGGACATCCCTCAATTCTGAGGTTGTGTACTCTGGTCTTAGACTTTCCCACCATTGGAAAAATCCTTTCCACATCCACTCTAAAAAGGCCTTGCACCATTCAATAAGTTTCAGTGAGGTCACTCCTCATTCTTCTCAATTCCAGTGAATACTGGCCCAGAGCATTCAAATGCTCTTCATATGACAAAACATTCAATCCTGGAATAATTTTTGTGAACTTCCTTTGAACCCTCTCAAGTTTTAATACATCCTTTCAAAGATAAAGGGCCCAAACCTGCTCATAATACTCCAAATGCGGCCTCACCAGTTCTTTATAAAGTCTCAACATTACATCCTTGCTGTTATATAGTAGTCCTATTGAAATGAATGCTAACATCGCATTTGCTTACCTCACCTCACTACAGACTCAACCTGAAAATTAACCTTTAGAGAATCCTGCACAAGGACTCCCAAGTCCGTTTGCACCTCAGATGGCACAGTAAGCTCTCATGATGGTAGAGTAACAGTGGTCAAGTGTGCTGGCTCCTCTGGTTCTGCAGGTGATGTGATGGTGGTAGTTGGTCAGAGACTTCCTCAAGCTAGACTGTTGGAAGTATCTTTCAATGATTGGACAGGCATCAGGGTGTGCTGCCACTTGACTGCTGCTCTAAATGCTCAGCTCTTCCAAATGCTTGCCTGACATGGGGTGGAATATAAACTGCAACCAGCATGACACTTGATCGCTAGATGTGTCAGGTATGGCTAGAAAAATTGAGGCGAAACCATGAAGAATTAATCATGAAGTAAAAGCTACCACCTCTGCCTTAACCTGACCCTGTTGTCTGGTCCATGCAGTGAAAGATGAAGATGCTGGTAAAGTTGGTTAATTGGTTTTGGACTGCTGAGACTGCTGTTGGAGTTGGAAGGCTTAGCACTGATACTTCTTGGGTTAACGATGTTGAAGTTGGTATTGTCCTGGGCGTTGTTTCTGGTGTTGGTTTTGTTGGGGTTGCTGTGGTAGTTGTAGTTGTTGGGGGATGTTTTGTTGTTATTGTGGTTGCTGTTCTGATTGGTGACGAATTGGTGTTGATATTGATGGGGTTTGTGATTTTAGGGTTTTTGTGGTTGGTGCTTGAACTGGTGAAGAGGCTGGAATAATTGGTTTCACATTGCTAGAATTGATGTGCTGGGTCTGGTGTGATTGGCGTTAGCATTAGTAATGGTGTTACTGTTACTTGTGCTACATGCCTCAAGGAGATCTGTGATTTTTTTTGTGAGAATGTTAGAATGATGTAATGGTCTTTTGGAGGTCACCTGATGTAATTTTCCTGCCGATGTGAGGTCACGTGATGACATGTGCACCACGGGTATATAAGAGAAGACTCCAGATGACGCAGTTAGTTTTTATTTTTTAGTTTTCCAGCTAGAACGTGCATCTGTGTCTCCGTTTCTGTTGCGTATTTGTTTTTATGACGCGATTTCATTTTTAAAACGGAGTGTTACGTTCTGTTGCAAGGTACAATATGGCTGGATTGGCAATTTTTGCTAGATGTACCTTATTCCAGCAGTAGTACGGGAGAGTGAAAACTTTATCGAAGTACAGGACCCGAAGGATTGGGAGGAGTTGGTTTCGTTCGGCAGTTTAACAAAGGATCGAGCTTACTGAGTCTTCGTTGAAGGAGTAGTGACCTGCATTAAAGATAACTCTTGCCAAAAGGCAAAAGAGTTCATGCAAGGTTTGCTCTCTAGAATTTAAGGTCAGTTGTTTTAAACTGTTTATTTCCTGCATCGTGAATCCTTTGGACAGAACCAGCAGGAAAGTCACGTCTATAAAGAAATCCTTCTCCAGAGAAGTCTCTCCCAATTGAACGTATAAATCTGTTGGCGTTTCGAATTTACCATTTTAAGAACTATATCTGATTTTACCACTTTAAGGACTGTTTTCGCATTTAACGCTTTAAGAACCAGTGCCGAGTGACGATTTGTTGAACAGCTGCATCGCGGTTAACTTCCGGTTAAGGTTTTTGTTTGTTTTTTTTTATTGTTTATCCGTGTTTAATAAATGTGTGGTTGTCTTTATATAACCTGCCTCAATTGATATTCATTGTTGCCGGTTACGTAACACTTGGTAAATATTGTCTTCTTGATGCTGTTTGAGTTGTGTTTTTTTTTGGGATTGAGATTTTTTTGTTGCTGTTGGGTAGGTTGTTGAGTTTGTGTTTTAGTTGGTGCTGGTGACGGTGTTATTCAGCTGTTGTTCTTGATGTTGGTGTTGTAAGGATTAGTGTTATGGATGGCGCTCAGGGGCTTAGGGATGTTTGGGTTGGCATTGTTGTGATTGCTGTTGCTGGGATGTGAGTTGTTGGTGATGTTAGTGTTGCTGGGGTTGGTGTTGGATGAGGTTATTGTGACTGCTGTTGTTAGAGATGGTGATTCTGGGTTTATGTTATTCAGTTTGAAGTTGGGTTTTTTGTTGGTGCTTGTTTTGCTGGGGTTTGTACTGCTGGGATTGATTTCAGGAATGGCATTGTTGGGAGAACTGCTGGTGTTGCTGGTGTTCCCTTGTTCAAGAAAGGGAGTAGAGATAGAAACATAGAAATCCTACACCACAGTACAGGGCCTTCAGCCCGCAAAGCTGTGCTGAACATATCCTTACCTGAGAAATTACATAGGTTTACCCATAGCCCTCTATTTTTCTGAACTTCACGTACCTGTCCAGGAGCCTCTTAAAAGACCCTATCGTATCCGCCTCCATCACTGTCGCCAGCAGCCCATTCCATGCACTCACCACCCTGTGTAAAAAAAACTTACCCCTTATTTCTCCTCTGTACCTACTTCCAAGCATCTTAAAACTGTGCCCTCTTGTGCTAGCCATTTCAGCCCTGGGAAAAAGTCTCTGACTATCCACACGATCAATGCCTCTCATCATCTTATATACCTCTGTCAGGTCATCTCAGGTCCTCCGTTGCTCCAAGGAAATAACCCAGGAAATTATAGACCAGTGAGTCTTATTTCAATGGTGGGTAAATTGTTGGAGAAAATCCTGAGAGGCAGGATTTATGAGCATTTGGAGAGACATAATATGATTCGGAATAGTCAGCATGGCTTTGTCAGGGACATGTCATGCTTTATGAACCTGATTGAATTACTTAATGATGTAACAAAACACATTGATGAAGGTAGAGCAGCGGATGTAGTGTATATGGATTTCAGTAAGGCATTTGATAAGGTTCCCCATGTGAGGGTCCTTCAGAAAATAAGGAGGCATGGGATCCAAGGAGACCTTGCTTTGTGGATTCAGAATTGGCTTGCCCACAGAAGTCAAAGAGTGGTTGCAGTTAGTTCGTATTCTGTATGGAGGGCAATGACCAGTGGTGTTCCACAGGGATCTGTACTGGGACCTCTCCTCTTTGTGATTTTTATAAATGACCTGGATAAAGAAGTAGAAGGATGGTGTTCCACAAAAACTGATACCCAAATAAGTGTAACCGTAACAAGTGGATGCTGCAACTATTTGGTTTCGCTTGAACAAATGGACCCAGACTCAATAATTCATCTGAGACTCACTTTATTGTTAATACAGAGAAGAAAATAGAGTTGTGAAAAATGCTTTATATTATACACTACCTACACCACTAATAGGTGTGGCTAACTTGAGCAACCCCTAGTAGTCTACACCGCCGAGTATACTTAACAACGTCTGCGTGGTCCCTGAGGCAGGCGATCGATCGTGGACTGGCTAGGGTGGAGGTCCTTGGCACAGGTTCAGCTGCTCGACCCGAAGGTGGGACCCAGGAGAGTGGTTTGCCCAAGAAAGAACTTGCCCACCTTTTATAGCACTATCGCCACCTCCCCGTCCAGCTGGTAGGGGCGAGGCATCCTATCCGACGTTTACACGACCCTAACCTCTTGGTCGGGTGACCTGCAACAATTGGCCTCTGCCTCCTCAGGGACAATGCATTCTATTAATCTTACAACCAAACAATGTAAAAAAAAAACAAGGTGATTAATTACTTTTACACAAATCAGCACTTTTAGTGTGCTTTCAGACCATGTTATCAGGTAGACCAGAGTCACTCCCCTTGATCAAGGGTCAATTTGCCCAACATGCAGGTAGACCTTCAAAGCAGGACAGACCCACAAACTTCTAACTGTTAACCATTTCCTTGCCGTATCCATTTTTCAGACTCACACATCTCACCCATGCACCATACATTTACCTATACACTCCACCCCCTGACTCTGGTATAGCAGATCACAGACGCCTGAAAGCAAATACAGCAGCACACATTGACTTAAGCACATGCACAATAACTACTATAATGGCTAATATTATCACAATCCATATTACCCATTGAACACACCCAATATTTTGATACATTCAATCGTAAAGCATATTCATAACCTTCTCAGAAACATATTTCGATTTCCGATACTATCATCAATTCCCTTGATCCTTTGACGCGGTCGCACCGCCCAGACTTCCTCATCCCAAGCCATTCAACTTCAGATGATGACCAATGGACCGAGGGTGTTCTCTTCATGCCTTATGCAGAACATCTGTATCACTCATTGAATTGGGAGATCGCCTATATTGATCGCGTAAGGTTTCACTTTTTTTTAATGATTGGCTGGGGAGGGGTTCCAAGCTTGGACCCTAGGGTCTTCCCCTGAAGTGCCCTGAATAGATCAATGTATCATAGCAGCACTTCAGCCATCAGTCTGTAATGCACAAGAAAACATTAGTTTTAGTTCTGAACTGTCAGACGTTTGGAATTTAAACATTGCAATTCCTCCTGTCCTTCTAAAGCGACCCACCAAGTGTTGCCCTGTGCCGGGGCTATTATTTCCCCCTTCTGTCATTCCCCTCTTGGCCCTGTCACCCATACTTTACTAGCTACCTCACTTATCTCACTCATGGAAGCCCCCTCTAAAGCCACAGGATAAGTCTGAATCAAACGGGAAGTAGGGGAACCCCTCGTTTGTGGTCAATTGTTCAGAACGTTCATCGCTTGTTGCAGTACTGAATGCCAGCACTTCATAGTGTGGGTGGGGGTCATCAATCGAATCTGCCGCTTCAAAAGTCCGTTTAATTGTTCAATCAAGCCAGCTGCCTGGGGGTAATAAGGTATATGGTGGACCCAATAAATACCTTGCTCTTTCACCCGATCCTGGATCTGTTGTCCTGTAAATTGGGATCCATTATCTGACTCTATTTCCTCGGGTGTGCCATAATGTGACATCAGGTATTCTACCCCTCGAATGGTAGATTCCTGACTGGCACTAGGAAAGGGTCTGGCCAACACGAATACAGAATCAGTGTCCACCATTGTCAACACATATTTATCATTTTTATGTGGGAGCAGAGGTCCAATGTAATCAATCAGCCATACTTTAGCCGATACGGAGCCTCTCTTAATCTGGGCGAAAGGTCCACACAGGACAGAGCGAGGCTTGACTTGCTGGCAAATAGGACACTCCGACACTATAGTCCGATAGTCATCCACCGTCAAAGATATCCCGTGGTCTCGCCCCCACCCTGGCGTCCCCTTCTCCCCGTGATGGCCGGACTGTTCATGGACCCCCTAACTAGAGGCACTGTAATAGCAGATCCTGCAGCCAATCTGTCCACTTGATTATTGTGGAGCGTCGAAGGGCTAAAGTTCTTTTGGTGGGCATTCACATGATACACATAAATATTGCGACTTTGCGCCTCCTGCCATATTTGTTGCCAATATTCCTTGCCCCAGATAGATCTATTATGAATTGTCCACTGGTGCATCTGCCAACTCGCCATTCAGATAGCCATTCCATTAGCCACCGTCCACAAGTCGGTATATATTCTAATTTCCTTGGTGGGGAGTGAAAGCGGCAGGGTAACCGCTACGAGTTCTGCCAGCTGACTGGATCTACTCTCTCCTTCTTGTGTTAACTGAGTATCATCCGAGGGTTATAAAGCAGCGGCCTTCCACCATTAGCACCCTGAAACCCAACAGCTCAAGCCATCTGTCAACCAAGCATTAGCCTTTTCCTCTGATGTCAATTCCTCATACCGCCAGCCCCATCGAATAGGGAAGGGTTCGAGGGGGAACCGCCTTCTCTTCCTCGGTTCCAGCTGTCATAGGTAATCTGGCTACTTGTTCATGAAGATGGCTGACTCCTTCGGTCCTGTATATTACCATTTTCACTTCACTATGGATGATTAGGTATGAGGATAAACTACATCCAGCTGTGGAGCATTTGCTTTGGGTAATGAGGTTACCATTAACCACAGCTACCTCCAGGTCACCTTTGGGCAAGGTGTAGCAACTGTTAGCCTCCCTACTTGGGTTACAGTGAAGCCATGGAATGCAGGTGGTGGATGAAGGAGAAGGCAAGTTGTGAGTAACACAATCGATGGTTCCTGTTTCTCAATGCTGAGCAGTAGATCCTTTTAATAGGATAATGTTCAGGGTCACCCATCTTGTAAAGACACTGCATCGGAAGCTAGCAAGGGGAAGCTACTTGTATTTTATCCCTTGTATAACCATGGTTAATACATACACAAATGTAATCGACAACAGTGTAAATGGCAGCCCACTTCCAAATAGTGTGGACACCTCGCTCGGTATGGGATATCATGTAAACAAACAGGTGAGCCCAAATCGTCATACCACTATTGTCTGCAAGAACAAGAGACTGCGAATTGCCACTTGGAATATTTGAACCCTGCACCAAGCTGGTAAGCTAGAAAATGTAAAATTAGAAATGAAGAGGCTAGAAGTCAGCATCCTAAGCCTAAGTGAAATAAGATGGAAAGGCACTGGAGTATTCCAATCAGATGACTACAGGATGATATACTCCGGTGGAGATAAACATGAAAAGGGTGTTGCAATCGTCTTAGACAAAGAAACGTCCAAGAGCCTGCTAGGATACTGGCACATCTCAGACAGAATGATGCTAATCAAACTAAAAGGACAACAAAACAACATCTCCATCATCCAAGTATATACACCCACAATGGCAAGCTCAGAGGAAGAAGTTGATGCCTTCTACCACACCCTAGACAAAGCATTAGAAGAATGCAAATCACAAGAAGCCATCATAGTCATGGGCGACCTCAATGCAAAAGTTGGTGAAGGAAGAGAAGACCATATTATTGGAGACCAGGGATTGGGAGAAAGAAATGAAAGAGGAGAAAAGCTTATATCATGGTGCAAAACAGACAATCAGATAATCACCAACACTTGGTTTAAACAACATCCAAGAAGAAAATGGGCATGGAGAAGCCCAGATGGGAACAACAAAAATCAAATCGATTACATAACTATCAATAACAGATTCAAAAACTCGATAACTCTATCTAGAAGTTACCCTGGAGCAGATTGTGGAAGTGACCACATACCAGTCATTTGCAAAATGAAAATAAAGATGAGAAAATTAAAGAAACCAAAAAGATCAGAACCACTGGATTATCAACAACTACAAAACAACCCTCATCTGGAAACAGAATACACAATCAAGGTGAAAAACCATTTTCAATTGCTGCAGGATGAAGGAGGTAAATCTTCCTGGAACATACTGAAGGAACCCATGGTTGTAGCTGCAAAAGAAACCATCCCATAAAAAGAATGGAAAAGTAAGAAGAAATGGATAACTGAAGATATAATACAACTGATGCAGCAAAAACAGACCATCAAACTAAGAGACAGTGAAGAATACAAACAAGACAACAACAAGAAAATGCAGAGAAGCTAAAGACAGATGGCTAAATGAGAAATGCTCGGAGATAGAAATGCTACAAACCCATAACCCTGGAACAAAGTTGATGCACAAGTGGATGCATCAAGGCTAAAGATGGCAGCTTAATTATGAGCAAAGAGGAAATCCTAAACAGATGGACAGAATATATAAAAGAACTTTTTGAAGACTAAAGAGGAGAAAACCAAACATAAAGAAGAATCTTGAAGGACCCAGCATTCTAAAATCAGACATTCCAGCAGCTGTAAATAAAACAAAACATAACAGAGCAACTGGTCCAGACAACGTCGCTGTTGAAATGATACTGGCTTTAGAAGATTTTGGAATAGAGAAAATAACAGAAATAGCAAATGAAATCTATGATCATGGGGAGATACCTGATGATTTAAGTAAATCAATGTTCATCACACCTCCAAAGAAAGAGGGAGCAACAGAATGTGAGTTACATCGTACAATGAGCCTGATGAGCCACGTGCAAAAATTATTCTCAGAGTAATCATGATGAGAGCAAGACGCTGTATAAAACCAGAAATCAGTAAAGAACAATGTGGCTTTGTGGAAAACACTGGAACCAGAAGTGCAATTTTCATGCTGCGGATGATCTGTGAATGAGCCATCCAGGTACAAAAAGACATCTACCTATGTTTCATTGACTATAAAAAAGCTTTTGACACTGTCAGACAGCAAGATCTTCTGGAAGTGCTTCAAGATCTTGACATAGATGGGAAAGATATACATTTCTTAAGAAACTTATACTGGGAGCAGACAGCATCCATCAGAATAGAAGGAGAAGTGAATGAGTATGTGAATATCATGAGAGGAGTCAGGCAAGGTTGTGTCTTTTCCCCAGACTTATTCAACCTGTATAGTGAAAATATCTTGAGAAGTATCAAAGACATCAAAGGATTCACAATTGGAGGCCATAATATAAATAACATCAGATATGCTGATGACATCATACTAATAGCTGACTCAGAAACAAAACTCCAAGAACTACTCACTATTGCGGCAGCAGAAAGTAATCGCAGAGGCCTCTCAATAAACACCAAGAAGACAGAAAACATGGTCATCTCCAGAAAGACAAACATCCCATAATGTGTGATCAAGATTGGAAATAATCCCCTTGTGGGTACGGGGATCAGGGGGTATGGAGGGAAGGCTGGTGCAGGGTTCTGAGTTGGATGATCAGCCATGATCATAATAAATGGCGGTGCAGGCTCGAAGGGCCGAATGGCCTACTCCTGCACCTATTTTCTATGTTTCTATGAAATATAAACCTCAAACAAGTCAACAAATTCAAATATCTTGGCAGCCTAATAACAAGTAATGGCAGATGCGACACAGAAATCAAATACAGAATAGCAATGGTGAAAGAAGCTTTCCAAAAATGAAGACCATATTAACAGACAAAGATGAGCACAGACACTAAGAACAGAATACTGCAGTGCTACATTTATTCTATCCTGACCTATGGAAGTGAATGCTGGACCATTTCTCCAGCAATGGAAAAGAGACTAGAAGCAGCTGAATTATGGTTCTACAGGAGAATGTTAAAAATACCATGGACCACACACACATCAAATGAAGAAGTTCTCAGAAGAACCCAAGCAGTCCGATCACTCATACCAACAGTAAGAGAAAGACAACTCAGATTCCTAGTTCATGCAGAAAGATGAACTAGAAAAACTCATACTCTCTGGAAAGATTGAGGAGAGTGGTAGACCTGAGGAGAGCTAAGGTACTGGTGACCCCTGTTTCCATCCAGGGGGTCAGTGTGGACATGGTGGAGGATTACAAATACCTGGGGATACGAATTGACAATAAACTGGACTGGTCAAAGAACACTGAGGCTGTCTACAAGAAAGGTCAGAGCTATCTCTATTTCCTGAGGAGACTGAGGTCCATTAACATCTGCCGGACGATGCTGAGGATGTTCTATGAGTCTGTGGTGGCCAGTGCTATCATGTTTGCTGTTGTTGGTTGATAATAATGTAGGTTTTCACAAATAAAAGGAAGAAAGGTGTTTTATGTTTAATGAAACCCGTAACACTCCAAAACCTCGACACAAAAGCTTAGTAAAAACCTTTTACAGAATAACATTATCATAGCATACCAGCCTCTTAAAGAGAAAGCACAACTCAGTGTTGGTGGTTGTAAGTTATGACCATTTCTCCCAATTACAGGAGCCTCCCTCCCCCACCAGAATTTAATAAAACGGCATTATGAGCCTTCTGGAACTCTGACGACCTGCCCGGCTCAGGTCCAATGTTCCAAGGGTGAAGATAGTAGAGAGCACCCCTGTGGCCATCCCGCTCAGTAATCAATATCTTGTTTTGGATGGTGCTGGTGGGGGGGGGGAATGACCTGACAGGAGACGACCACGGCGATTCGGTCTCTGACACTGAGCCTGGCTCTGTGGTGCAGAAAGGAAAGAGGAAGATAAGGAATGCGGTAGCCATAGAGGATTCCATAGTGAGGGGAACAGACAGGAGGTTCTGTCAGCCTGATATAGATACCCGCATGGTGTGTTGCATCCCGGGTGCCAGGGTATGGGATGTCTCGGATCAGGTGCAGAGTATTCTGAAGGGAGAGGGAGAACAGCCAGAAGTCTTGGTACACATTGGTACCAATGACATAGGTAGAAAAAGAGAGGAGGTCCTGAAAGAGAGAATTCAGGGAGCTGGGTAGGAAGCCTAAAAACAGGACCTCCAGGGCAGTAATGTCAGGATTTCTGCCTGTACCACATGCTAACGACTGCAAGAATAGCATGATCAGGTATAATAATGCATGGCAGAGAGACTGGTGTAGGAGGCAGGGCTTTGGGTTCCTGGATCATTGGGGCCTCTTCTAGGGGAGGTATGACCTGTACCCAAAGAGCACACCGAACCCAAAGGGGTCCAATATCCAAGTGGGCAGGTTAATAGAGCTGTTAGGGAGGGTTTAAACTAATTTGGTAGGGGTGTGGGATCCAGAGTGATAGGGCTGAGGAAGGGGAAAACAAAAATAAATCAAAGATAGCATGCAACAGAGATGATAGAGAGGACAGGCAGGAGATGAGGCATACATAGTCACAGCCAGTGGCATAAGTTATAGGGCAATAGAGACGGGGTGCAGTTAAAACAGGAAGCAACAAATACTGGACTGAAAGTGTTATATTTGAATATACAATGCATAAGAAATAAAATGGACGATCTTGAAATTCATCTCCACAGTGCCGAGTATAATGTTGTAGATACCTCTGAAACTTTGCTAAAGAATGGCTGCCATTGGGAGCTAAACATCCAAGGATATATGGTATATCGGAAAGATAGGTTAGTAGGCAGAGGGGGTGGTGAGGCCCTGTGTATAAGAAATGATAGTAAATTATTAGAAAGGGATGACATAGGATTGGAAGGTGTAGAGTCTCTATGGGTTGAATTAAGAAATGACAAGGGTAAAAGAACCCTAATGGCAGTTGTATACAGACCTCCATACAGCAGCCGGGATGTGGATTACAAATTACAGCAGGAGATAGAAAAGGCATGCCAGAAGGGCAATGTCATGATAATCGCTGGGGATTTTAACATGAAAGTGGATTGGGAAAACCAGACCAGTACTGAATCTCGAGGGAGAATTTGGAGAATGTCTAAAGGATGGGTTTTTAGAACAGCTTGTTGTTGAGCACATTAGGGGATCGGCTGTGCTGGATTGGGTGTTGTGCAATGATCTGGAGGTAATAAGAGAGCTTAAGGTTAAGAAACCCTTGGGGAATAATGATCACAATATGATTGAGTTCACTTTGAAATTTGAGAAGGAGGAACTAAATATCAATGTATCAGTATTTCAGTGGAATAAAGGAAAATACAATGGCAAGAGAGGGGAACTGGCCAAAGTTGACTGGAAAGGGACACTAGCAGGAAGGAGCAATGGCTGGAGTTTCTGCGAAAAATGAGGGAAGTGCAAGACAGATATATTCCAAATAAGAAGAAATTTTTGAATGGAAGTAGGACACTACCGTGGCTGACAAGTGAAGTCAGAGCCAAAGTAAAAGAGAGGACATAAAAGGAAGCCAAAGCTAGTGGGAAGATAGAGGATTGAGAAGCTTTTAAAAACTTGCAGAAAGAAACTAAGAAGGTCATTTGGAAGGAAAAGATGAATTATGAAAGGAAGCTGGTGACTAATATCAAAGACGATACTAAAAGCTTTTTTAAGTGTAGAAAGGGTAAAAGAGAGTCAAGGGTAGATATAGGACCAATATAAAATGACGCTGGAGATATTGTAATGAGAGACACAGAGATGACAGAGGAACTGGATGCATATTTTGCATCAGTCTTCACAGTGGAAGACAACTACAGTATACCAGACATTCAAGAGTGTCAGGGAAGTGAAATAGATCAGTAAAAACTATGACTGAAAAGGTGCTCAGGAAGCTCAATGGTCTGAGGGTGGATAAATCTCCTGGACTTGATGGAATGCACCCTCGGGTTCTGAAAGAATTAGCTGGAGAGATTGCAAAGGCATAAACAATGATCTTTCAAGAATCAATAGATCCTGACATTGTACTGGATGACTGGAAAATTGCAAACGTTGCTCCGCTATTTAAGAAGGGAGGCAGCAGAAAGGAAACTATAGACATGTTAGCGTGACATCAGTGCTTCTGCATTTTGAATTCTCTCCTCATCTAAATAATAGTCTTCCCTTCTATTTATTCCACCAAAGTGCATGATCATAGATTTTCTAACATTGTAATCCATTTGCCATTTCTTTGCTCATTACTAAACAATCTAAGTGTCTCAGCAGTCCCTTGTTTTCTCAACACTACCTGTTCCTCCATCTCTCTTTGTATCTTTGCAGAGACAAAGGGACTTGGGAGTCCCTATGCAGGATATCCTAAACATTAACCTCCAGGTTTAGTCGGTGGTAAAGAAGGCGAATAAACAGATTCAGACTAAGGGTGTAGCTATGGGCACTCACATGGGCCCCAGCTATGCCTGCCTCTTCGTTGGTTATGTGGAACAGTCTGTGCTCCAAACCTATTCTGGTACTGCTCCCCAACTTTTCCTTTGCTACATTGATGACTACATTGGTGCTGCTTCCTGCACCCATGCTGAGCTCGTCAAATTCATCGACTTTACTTCAAACTTCCACCCAGCCCTCAAATTCACTTGGTCTATCTTGGACACTTCTCTCCCCTTTCTGGATCACTCAATCTCCATCTCTGGAGACAGACTGCGCACTGACGTCTTCTACAAGCCCACTGACTCTCATAACTATCTCGACTACACCTATTCCCACCCTGCCACATGCAAAAATGCCATTCCCTATTCCCAGTTCCTCCGTCTCTGCCGCATCTGCTCCCAGGATGAGGCTTTCCATTCCAGGACATCTCAAATGTCTTCTTTCTTTAAGGATCATGGTTTCCCTTCTACCGTCATCAATGATGCCCTCACCCGCATCTCCTCCATTTCCCGCACTTCGGCCCTCACCCCATCTTCCCACCACCACAACAGGGACAGAGTTCCCCTTGTCCTCACCTAACACCCCACCAGCCTCCGGATCCAGCACATTATCCTCCGCAACTTCAGCCACCTTCAACAGGACCCCACCACTAAGCACATCTTTCCCTCTCCACCCCTCTCCGCTTTCCACAGGGATCGGTCCCTCCGCGACTCCCTGATCCACACGTCCCTCCCCACGGATCTCACACCTGGCACTTATCCCTGTAAGCGTAAGTGCTACACCTGTCCCTACACCTCCTCTTTTGCCACCATTCAGAGCCCCAAACAATCCTTCCAGGTGAGGCAACACTTCACTTGTGGGTCTGTTGGGGTCATCTATTGCATCCGGTGCTCCCAGTGTGGCCTCCTCTACATCGGTGAAACCTGACGCAGATTGGGGAACCGATTCTTCGAGCACCTCTGCTCCGTCCACCACAACAGACAGGATCTCCCAGTTGCCAGCCACTTCAACTCTGCTTCCCATTCCCATTCAGATATG
The DNA here is from genome assembly GCF_030028105.1 of Mobula birostris. Taxonomy (NCBI): domain Eukaryota; kingdom Metazoa; phylum Chordata; class Chondrichthyes; order Myliobatiformes; family Myliobatidae; genus Mobula; species Mobula birostris. Next base: position 94,786,549 of record NC_092376.1, read on the forward strand.
ACCATACATGGCCTCCTCTATTGCCATGATGCCTCAGGTTGGAGGAGCAACACCTCATATACCGTCCAGGTAGTCTCCAGCCCCTTGGTATGAACATAGAATTCTCCAACTGCTGGTAATTCCATCCCCCTCCCTTCCCCTATCCCTATTTCACTCTGCTCCCTCCCCCAGCTGCCTATCACCTCCCTCATGTTTCTGCCTCCTTCTACTACCCATTGTGTTTTCCCCTATTCCTTCTTCACCATTCCTGCCTATCACCTCCCTGTCTCCCCTCCCCCACCCCTTTATCTTTCCCCTTACTGGTTTTTCACCTGGAACCTACCAGCTTTCTCCTTCCCACCCTCCCCCCATCTTCTTTGTAGGGCCTCTGCCCCTTCTCTCTTCAGTCCTGACGAAGGGTTCCGGCCTGAAACATTGACTGATCATTTCCATGGATGCTGCCCGACCTGCTGAGTTCCTCCAGCATGTTGTGAGTGTTGTTTTGAATGAACAGATTAGATATGGCAAAGTTATTTCCTATGGTAGGGGAGTCTAAGACAAGAAGACACAACTTCAGAATTGAAGGATGTCTATTTAGAACAGAGATGTGGAGAAATTACTTTAGTTAGAGGGTGGTAAATCTGTGGAATTTCTTTCCACAAGTGGCTGTGAAGGCCAAATCAGTGGGTGTATTTAAGGCAGAAGTAGATAGGTTCTTGATTAGCCAGGGCATCAAAGGGTATGGGGAGAAGGCAGGAGAGTGGGAATGACTGGAAGAATTGGATCAGTCTAATAGTGAATGGCAGAGCAGAATCGATGGGCTGAATGGCCTACTTCTGCTCCTATATCTTATGGTCATCCAGCGGTGCGTAGACATGCTCAAGGACATATTGTTACCCCAGAGGCATGACAGCAGAATACTCCAAATCTTGGTGGACCAGTTTAATATGATCTACCGAAATATGTTCAGGTTTACCCCTCTTACCTGTGACTAAAATTCTTTGCTCCCTGTTTCAAATCTTGGAATGGGCAATCATCAGGGGGCCTAAGGGGGTGTTGGTGTGCGTCATGGCAAATGAAAACAAATGAGGTAGAATGTAGGTCGAAGGTAACCCAGGAGTGTTGTATGCCACGATGCGGGATAGGAATAGGTGAAAAGGAATTGAATTTACTGAGTGGAGTGCAACGCTGTTGAGAGGCCAACCAGGTGGTTACAGCATCACCTGGCACTGGTAATGGCTGTCAGTGTACCAACTCAGCTGCAGACAACTGTAGATCCTCTTTTGGAGCAGTTCTGAGCCCCATGGGAGACAATCACGCCAACACTCATTGGTCAGTGAAGCCCTCAGAGCAGCCTTTAAGGAGCAATAAAACTGCTCGCAAAGGCCACTGGATGGCGGGTGAAAACCCTTTCTGTAATGCTGAGTTTCAGGGCCATCGTAGCCCAGCGGTCTGAAATGAACTGAGGAATGGTCAGGCAAAATATCAGGTACGGTGCCAAACTGAGCACCCAGGTACTGGTTAATGCTCAAGCCACATCTGCGGCCATCGTTGATGCTACAGGCAACGTTTGGCCACCTAGAGTGAGTTGAGACATCATACAGGAGAGAACCCCAGCTTCCCTAAACTTAATGTCAGCTAACCGCAGGCCTGAGACTGCTGTTCAGTAAGCCTGGACCTCTGGGTCAGTAATTTGTCAGCTGCCACGCCAGCAGAGTCAACCCTTACTTATATGGCCTCAACGGCTGTGAAAGACTATAGAACATAGAACATAGAAAACCTACAGCACAATACAGGCCCTTCAGCCCACAATGCTGTGCCGAACATGTACTTACTTTAGAAATTGCCTCAGGTTATCCATAGCCCTCTATTTTTCTAAGCTCCATGTACCTATCCAGGAGTCTCTTAAACGACCCTATCATATCCGCCTCCACCACCGTCGCTAGCAGCCCATTCCACGCACTCACCACTCTCTGTGTAAAAAAAACTTATCCCGACTCCCCTCTGTACCTACAATTAGTCATGGTGTTATTTTTCCCCTTGATATGTTGTCTGTCTGTTGTGAACTCGGATACGTAGGCCAGGTGGAGTAGCTGCCGTGCAGACCAAGGGTCTGATATTTTGGCCATCATGTGCATTAGGGGTTTGTGATAACGAACGCTGTGAAATAGCAACCCTCGAAAAGGAAACAAAAATGGCAGACAGCCAGATAGAGACTAAGAAGCTCACAGTGACGTGCTGTACTTCCTTTCAGGAGGATAGAGCCACTGGCTGAAAAAGGCGAGCAGCTGCCATGTGCCTCTGACCAACTGTTTGTGAGCAGCACCCACAGCATATTCTGAGGTGTCAGTAGCAATGGCTATGGGTGTGTCGGGGAACGGGTGCACCATAGGGTCTCATTAGAAAGAGCTCATTTGGTATCATCAAATGTTCTGGTTATGTCTGCCCACCAGTCAAGCATTTGATCAGGGGTATTGTGATTAAGCACACTGCACAGAGGGAGCATCAGTTCAGCAGCTCGCGGAATGAAGCAGTGATAGACATTCACTATCCCTAAAAACTCCTGTAATGTTTTTATAGTACGGGGTGGTGAGAAATCCATAATAGCGATCACTTTTTATGGGAGGAGTTTCACACCTTCTGCAGAGATGTGATGGCTGAGAAAGTCAATGGTTGACAACTCAAATTGGTATTTAGCATGGTTAATAATCAACCTATTTTAGCTTAAGTTCTTGAAAAGTGTGCAGAGATGAGATACGTGTTTAGAGTTGGACACACTGGGAACAAGTACATCAGTATGTGAGCATGCGCCGGTCGTGCATGCAGCCTGTTACAGCCATTCCGATCAGTATTCTTACTTTTTTCTTCTTACTTTTTAACTTGTTATTTTTTGTTTTTTTTTCACGGTAACATGTCGAAGTTGCACCCTCTCTAACGTGCTGGTAGAGAGAGTTTTATTTGGGTTTTTAGCACTGGAAATAGCTACATTCCAACACATCTCATTAGTGGGACCGAAGCATGGTCACATTATTTATTCCAGGGACCAGTTGCTTGCGCTTATGCCGGCTGGTTTAGTGAACCAGACACCCCTGCTGAAATCTGGAGGAAAACACACAGAGGATGCAGAGGGGGATAACAGAGTCGAGGAAAGAGGACCGGGTCGAGACAACAGAGACTTATGGAGAAGAGGAGTTTGATGGGTAATAAAATGGACGAGTTCACGGCGCTAGCCAGGCATCAGAGAACATTTCGGGAGTGCAGTGTTATGTGTTTTACTGGAACGGGGCTGCATGAGGACATACCTGATCAAAACTTTTCCATGGACGGCTTCCAGACCATTCGGGCTGACCGGAAGTGCACTGAGAGCGGTAAGCATAAAGGAGTTGGGTGCTTACTGTTCTGGTTAACAACAGATGGTGCAATCTGGGTCATATTATGATCGAGGAACATGTTTGTAGACCGGATATTGAATTTTTTACTGTTGGATTTCGGTCATATTCCACCGAGATACAACACTGGGTGGCATGGGAGGTCGTTCCTGCCTGTGGCCATCGAACTTGCAGCTCCTCCCGTGGAGGGTCCCACACCCTGAGCCAATAGACTGGTCCTGGACTTATTTTCCATCTGGCATAGTTTGCATTTTGTTGTTTGATTGTTTGTGGTTCCTGTATTGTTATATTTATGCTCTATTCTTGATTGGTGCGGCTGTAACGAAATCCAGTTTCCCTCGGGATCAATGAAGTATATCTATCTATCTATCTATCTATCTATCTATATAACATAAAGAAAATCTAAGTTTTTTATTACTGAGTTCATCAACCATTGGAAAGTCTGTGCTACATTTTTCAGTCCAAATAGCATGAGCAGAAACTCAAAAAGGCCAAACCGGGTTATCACAGCCATTTTGGGAATGTCCTCTAAGCACACAGCCACCTAATGGTAGCCCTAAATTAGATCGGCTTTGGAAAAAATTCATTTTCTGGCTATACATGCCAAAAAGTCTTGGATATCTGGCACTAGGTAATGGTCAGGGATAATGGCTTTGTTAAGGCATCTGTAATCCCCACATAGGCGGCAACTGCCATTGAGCTTAGAGGAGGTGAAGAGCAGGGACTATTCAACCGGCATACAACGCCAAGCCTTTCCATGTTGGCAAACTCAGCCTTTGCAGTTGCCAGCTTTTCCAGCTTCAATCTATGTACACAAGTATGGACTGGTGGGCCAGTTGTGGGAATGTGGTGCTTGACACCTTGTTTTGTGACTGCAATGGAGAATGTGGGTTTAGGAATTCGCCTAGTAGCCAGCGACGTTTTGTTGCTCTTTGCCTTCCCATCGATAGCCAATGCTGGCAGCACAATCACTTGAGCACCCATGTCACACAGGAAGAGTTCCTCTGAAAGGATGTCCTTAATGAACAGTAGACGACCCTGGCAGCTGGAACCCACAATGTTCACAGACCTCTGATGTCCCAATGCGCTGACGCTGTTGAAGCTACAAGGCAGTTGGCACCTTCTAGCATTTGTACCAAAGTGAGCGTGGAGCACATTTGTCTTTTTCACAGCCACGGGCATCCTTATGCTGACCAGGCTTACTGAGATAGAAAAAATATGAAGAATGTTGCACTACTGCCTGGCTGAGTGTAGACAATCAGCTATCTTAGCAAGCTCCTTATTGTCAATCAAGGGTGTATTAGTGAGGGCTATGTGAACTTGATCAGGCATTTGCTGCATGAAGAGTTATTTAAAAATAACACAAGGATGGTGACTTTCCAGGAGAGACAGCAGGTGATCCTTTAGCTCTGAAGGCCAGCATCGCCAAGACTGGGTAAGGAGAGCAATTGTTTGGCACGTTCAGATTCCGATAGTCCGAAGTCTGTAAAAGGTGAGTTTTCAGCATTTGGTACTTGCTGTATTCAGGCGGTGTTCAAGCAGCCGTGGAGTTTCTGAGCGACACTACCACATAGTAGAGCTTGGTGTCGTTGGTGGAGATCTCTTGCAGAGCAATCTGGGCCTCAGCTTGTATGAACCAAGCAACAGCATCTTGCTCCCAAAATTCTAGCAGTTTCAAAGCGACTACGCTGGCCAACATGTTCAATAACTCTGGAATCAACCTGAAGAATCAGGGTCACCAATGTAGGGGTTCATAAATGAAATGAAGTGAGGCATCTTATGTTTAATGAAACCTATAACTCATTTTATTGAACTCCAAAACCTAAACATAAATGTGTGCTAAAAATCCTTACATAACCTCATCACGTCAGACCAGCTTCTTAAAGTGAAGCCCCAACTCAATTTTGATGGTTGTGAATTATGCATATATCTCCCAATTACATTACCCTACAGCTAGTGTTGGCAGCATGGTTTGTGTTGAGTTTAGAGAGGAGTTAGAGTTTTGGAGGTTACTGCTGCTGGAGTTAGTTTTGTTCAAGATGGTGACCTTGGGATTGCTGTTAGTACTTATGGGTTTATGGGTTGCTGTTGTGGTTGGTATTGTCAGAATGCTGTTGATTAGGTAGGTTTGTTGATTTTGTGACCAGTTTCCTGGGGTTAGGTTGATAAGGATGGTGTTGAGGGATTATTGTTATTGGTATTCAAATTGTTAGGGTTAGGTTGATGATTTTGATGTTATGGGGGCTGATATTGTGTTTCGTGCTGTGGGGTTAGAATTGTGATTGCTTTTTTTGGAGGGGGAGGTTGAGGCTCTGAATCTGTGTTGATCTTGTTGTGCTTGGTGATGGGGTTGGGTTGCTGAGACTGTTTTTGGGGTTGGTGATGTTGGGGTTGTTTTAAGGGTTACTTTAATTGTTGCATCAGTGTGCATGCGCCGGTCATGCATGCAGCCTGTTACAGCTGTTCCGTCTAGTTTTCTTACTTTTTTAACTTAGGTTATTTGTTGTATTTTTTTCATGGTAACACATTGAAGCTGCACCCTCTCTAATATGCTGGTGGAGAGAGTTTTATTTGGGTTTTTAGCGTTGGAAACAGTTACATTCGGACTCGTCTCATTAGCGAGGCAGCAGTATGGTCGTATTGTTTATTCCAGCGACCAGCTGATTGCGCCTATGCCGGCTGGTTTAGCGAGCAGAGCGGTGGACACTCCTGCTGAAATCTGGAGGAAAGCACACAGAAGATGCAGAGGGGGATCAAAAAGGTGAGGAAAGAGGACCGGGTCGAGACAACAGAGACTTATGGAGAAGAGGAGTTCTTCACTTGGACTGCACGTGGACATACCCGACCAAAACTTTTCCATGGAGGGCTTCCAGACCGTTTGGGCTGACCAGAAGTGCACTGAGAGCGGTAAGCATAAAGGAGTTTGGGGCTTGCTGTTCTGGTTAAAAACGGTTGGTTCAATCCTGGTCATATTACGATCGAGGAATGTGTTTGTAGCCCAGATATTGAACTTTTTGCTGTTGGACTCTGGCCATATTCCACCAAGATACAACACTGGGCGTCATCGAAGGTTGTTCCTGCCTGTGGCCATTGAACTTTGCAGCTCCTCCCCTGGAGGGTCAGACACCCTGAGCCAATAGGCTGGTCCTGGACTTATTTTCATCTGGCATAGTTTGCATATTGTTGTTTGATTGTTTGTGGTTTTTGTATTTCTATATTTATGCTCTATTCTTGGTTGGTGCAGCTGTAACGAAACTCAATTTCCCTCGGCATCAATAAAGTATGTCTATGTCCATGTCTATGCTTGGGATGGTGCCATTTTTTGGCGTTTGCTTTGTTAGTGTGACATGCTTGCTCTCAGGACTGGACCCAGATGCAGAGGACGGTAGACTCATAACTTGAACCAGGAGCAGCAGATGGCCGACTCACGATGAAGAGGCAGAAGCAAGAGGTTAGACTTATGAATACCAACAAAGCATAGGAGGCACAACTGAGCAGCATCATGAGACTATTCATTCTCCCAAACACAGTAAGGAGCCAAGAGGTAATGTTGTAGCTATATATGACCCTGGTCAGACCCCACGTGGAGTACTGTGCTCAATTCTGGTTGCCTCACTACAGGAAGGACATGAAACCATAGAAAGGGTGCAGAGGAGATTTACAAGGATGTTACCTAGATTGGGGAGCATGCCTTATGAGAATAGGTTGAGTGAACTCGGCCTTTTCCGCTAGGAGTGGCGGAGGATGAGAGGTGACCTGATAGGGGTGTACAAGATAATCAGAGGCATTGTTTGTGTGGATAGTCAGTGGCTTTTCCGCAGGGCTAAAATGGCAAGCATGAGACAGCATAGTTTTAAGGTGCTTGGAAGTAGCTACAGAGGAGATGTCAGAGGTAAGTGTTTTTCGCAGAGAATGGTGAGTGCGTGGACTGGGCTGCCGGCAGCAGTGGTGGAGATGGTCTTTTAAGAGACTCCTGGATGGCTACATGGAGCTTAGAAAAATAGAGGGCTATGGGTAAAGCTGAGGTAGTTCTTCTTTTGTGTAATTTATTTTTTATTGAAGTTCATCATCAAACAAACATTTCCATAAAATGTATTTCAGTTACTGTACATATATATCATATAGTCAAATTTGTCACAAATTTCCACATAATATTTATCTGAGGTGTACTCTTAGAGAAAGGAGAGGAAAGAGAGAACAATCAAAAGAAGAAAACTATGTACAAAGTAGGGAGTGATTTCTTTTTACAACATAGTCATTATTTGTGAGGATAAAATCAGGCCTATGAGGTGTTATGTAGTTAAACTATTTTTCCCAGTATGAATCAAATTGTTCCAACTTATGATTAACAGATGCTGTTATCTTCTCCATTTTGTAAATGCCCATTGTAATTTCCATCCATACATTTAAAGTTGGGCTCTCCTGTGATAACCATTTCCTGGTAAGGGTCTTTTTACCAGCCACAAGCAGTATATTCATTAAATATTTATCTCTTTTCAACCATTCTTGAGGTATATACCCAAAACATATGGTCTTACTTTCTAAGGGTATTTCACATTTAAAGATGTCTTGCAGGGCATTATGTATCCCACTCCAATAGTCTTTGATAACGGGGCATTCCCAGAAAATATGCTAATAGTTTGCATTTTGATTTCCACAATTTCTCCAGCAAACAGGGAGGTTACTATCATAATGGGATTTCTGAGAAAGTGTAATAAAACAAGTTTTTCCACCAGAACTCGTTCCATTTCTGTGAACTGGTACACTTCCATTGATACCTCCATATTATTGTCTATTCTTCATCAGATATTATTATCCCTCCTTCCTTCTCCCATTTTGTTTTAATGTATGAAGTCAAATGTGTTTTAAGATTTGACAAACCCTTATACACGCTTGAAATGATTCTACTACCGTTGTCTGAATTATATGCTTTTCTAAAAGCTCTATCAAACATGTACTTGCTTTGGTTAGATTTTTAACCGTCCTATTACCATGCTGTCGCATCTGTAAATACCAATAAAAGTCTTGTTGTTCTAATAAGTGTTTCTCTTTGAGCATTTCAAAACTGAACAGTGTTCCTTCTTTCATTATTGCAAATAGCTGTTATTCCTTTAGCTGTCTAGTCCTTAAATCTAGCATCCAGTTTATTCGGCGTAAAATCTGACTCATATGCACACCATTTAAGAATTGCAATGTCTCTCTCTATGTAGCACCTCACATTTTTCAGCATTAAACTCCACCTGCCATCTTTCTAACTGGCCTAAATCTCTCTGCAAGCTTTGAAAACCTACTTCATTATCCAGAACTCCACCTATCTTAGTATCATCTGTATACTTACTCATCCAATTTCCCACCCCATCATCCAGATCATTAATGTATATGACAAGTAACATTGGACCCAGTACAGATCCCTGAGGCATACCACTAGTCATTGTGACGAGAATACACATAGATTAAGATGTTAGCTGGCCTGTGCTGGCACCAGTGGGATCAGCAGTTGGTCTGCCACCTGTCTTCAGGAGAAAGAGAGATAAGGAAAACAATGGAGCAGCATTTGGAGATGTTAATAAAGGGACAGGTTCGCTAAGGCAGGACACACACGGCACCCCGAGGTAACGAGACCCTGGAAGTGGTGCGTCTCCCACAAGTCGGTGGGAAGTTTTGGAAGGCTGGTCGCGGGACCAAGCCATAGACGCACAGGGCGGAAAGGCACGATCGGCGGGAACCTGGTGTGTGTCCGCCCTTGCCTGGGTGCCAGGTTCACCGCAGGGAAACGATCGTATCTGGAAACGGAGGGGTCACGGTCGGTGACCTCAGAGGATATCACAAAGGGCTCGCACGAAAGCTGACTGCGAAGAATATCGAAGGTCTGTGTGGAAGCCGTTTGAATATTCATTCGTTTTGCTCTCTCTCTCCTTCCCCCCACTGTCCATCTCCCACGGCAGTGATTACTGCGAACTGAACTGAATTCAATTGAACTGAACTTTGCATCACTTTGAAACTGATCATTTACCCCTAGACGACGATAGAGCTTGATTGATCCTGTTATCTTAATTCTGTGTACATGTATGTTTATCATTGCTGAACTGTTGCATTCATTATCCTTTTGATTAGAGTACTGTGTTGCTTGTTTCTTTAATAAAACTTCCTTAGTTCTAGTAATCCAGACTCCAACTGAGTGATCCATTTCTGCTGGTTTGGCAACCCAGTTACGGGGTACGTAACATCATCGATCTCCAATCTGACGAACAGTTATACACCACTACTCTCTGGCGTCGCCCATGTGGCAGCTATATAAGACCCTGGTCAGACCCCACTTGGAGCACTGTGCTCAGTTCTGGTTGCCTCACTATAGGAAGGATGCGGAAACCATAGAAAGGGTGCAGAGGAGATTTACAAGGATGTTGCCCGAATTAGGGAGCATGCCTTATGAGAATAGGTTGAGTGAACTCGGCCTTTTCTCCTTGTAGAAACTGAGGTTGAGAGGTGATCTGATTGAGGTGAATAACATGATGAGAGGTATAGATTGTGTGGATAGTCAGAGGCTTTTTTCCAGGGCTGAAATGGCTAACATGAGAGGGCACAGTTTTAAGGTGCTTGGAAGTAGGTACAGAGGAGATGTCAGGGGTAAGTTTTTTTGTGCAGAGAGTGGTGAGTGCATGGAATGGGCTGCCGGCGATGGTGGTGGAGGAGGATACGATAGGGTCTTTTAAGAGACCCCTAGATTGGTACATGGAGCTTAGAAAAATAGAGGGCTATGGGTAACCCTAAGTAAGGACATGTTCAGCACAGCTTTGTGTGCCGAAGGGCCTGTATTGTGCTGTAGATTTTCTATGTTTCTAACTGTTCCAAGTCAAGGCAAAATTCTGGTAAATCTTTTTGCCTATATTCAGACCTCTGACTAATGAATGCCAGCATGTGTTCTTTACCAACCTATCTACCTGTGATGCTTCTTTTAGTGAACAGTGCACTTGCACTCCTAGATTTTTCTATTCTGTAATACTCCCCAGCATCCAACCATTCACTGTGTAAGTTCTACCCTAATTTGATCTTCCAAAGTGCAATATTCTAAATTTATCTGAATTGAAAGCCACTTGCTAATCCTCAGCCCACGTATGTACCTAGCTGATCAAGATCCTGTTGTAATTTTTCATATTCTACTCTATCTGCAATGCCACCGATTGTGTCGGTGGTGTTGTAGACAATGTAGAAGGTTATCTGCAAACTTACTTACCATGACTTACACATTTGCATCCAAATTGTTTGAATTACAAATAACAAAGGTCCAAGCACTGACCAGCGAACCACACTGACAGACATAGGACTCCATTCTAAGAAACAGCCATCGACCATCAGCTCCAGCTTCCTAACATGAATCTAATCAGCTGTCTCCCCCTTGATCCCAATTTAACCTTCCAGCCTGGTGTACCATGAGCCATCCTGTCAAAGCCCTTGCTAAAGGCGATATAGACAACATCTACCGCCCTACCTTCATTTACCTCCTGGTACCCCCTCAAAGAACTCCAAGGCATCTGCCAGACATAATTACCCAAGCACCAAACAATGCTGACAGTCCAAAATCAGGCCTTTTCTCTCCAAATGTTGGTAGATCCTGTCCCACTGAATCCCCTCCAGTAACTTACCCATCTCCAATGTCAAATTCACTGGCCTGTAGTTTCTTGGCTTGTTTTTGCTATCCTTTGTAAACAATGGAACCACATTAAGCACTCCGCAGTCCTCCAGAATTTCACCTGTGGCCAGAGATGAAGCCAAAATTTCTGTCACGGTCTCCACAATTTCGTCTTCATTCAGCTAATTTTTATAGGTCCAAGATGTCACCATTCATTTCCTTCATTTTCTTAGATTTCATCATTTTCTCCACAGTAAAAGCTGAAGAGAAGTATTCAAGAGAAGTGCTCATTTATTTTCTTTGGTTCCTGTTATAGAAACATAGAAAATAGGTGCAGGAGTAGGCCATTCGGCCATTCGAGCCTGCACCACCAGTTATTATGATCATGGCTGATCATCCCACTCAGAACCCTGCACCAGCCTTCCCTCCATACCCTCTGATCCCCCTAGCCACAAGGGCCATATCTAACTCCCTCTTAAATATAGTCAATGAACTGGCCTCAACTGTTTCCTGTGGCAGAGAATTCCACAGATTCACCACTCTCTGTGTGAAGAAGTTTTTCCTAATCTCAGTCCTAAAAGGCTTCCCCTTTATCCTCAAGCTGTGACCCCTCGTTCTGGACTTCCCCAACATCGGGAACAATCTTCCTACATCTAGCCTGTCCAATACCTTTAGGATTTTATACGTTTCAATCAGATCCCCCCTCAATCTTCTAAATTCCCCGGTTTCTCTCTCCCTCCTTTTTTAAAAAGCGGGGTTACATTAGCCACCCTCCAATCCTCAGGAACTAGTCCAGAATCTAATGAGTTTTGAAAAATTATCACTAATGCATCCACTATTTCTTGGGCTACTTCCTTAAGCACTCTGGGATGCAGACCATCTGGCCCTGGGGATTTATTTGCCTTTAATCCCTTCAATTTACCTAACACCACTTCCCTACTAACATGTATTTCGCTCCTCCATCTCACTGGACCCTCTGTCCCCTACTATTTCTGGAAGATTATTTATGTCCTCCTTAGTGAAGACAGAATCAAAGTAGTTATTCAATTGGTCTGCCATGTCCTTGCTCCCCATAATCAATTCACCTGTTTCTGTCTGTAGGGGACCTACATTTGTCTTTACCAGTCTTTTCCTTTTTACATATCTATAAAAGCTTTTACAGTCAGTTTTTATGTTCCCTGTCAGTCTTCCCTCATAATCCTTTTTTCTCCTTCCTAATTAAGCCCTTTGTCCTCCTCTGCTGAACTCTGAATTTCTCCCAGTCCTCAGGTGAGCCACTTTTTCTGGCTAATTTGTATGCTTCTTCTTTGGAATTGATACTATCCCTAATTTCTCTTGTCAGCCACGGGTGCACTACCTTCCTTGATTTATTCTTTTGCCAAACTGGGATGAACAATTGTTGTAGTTCATCCATGCAATCTTTAAATGCTTGCCATTACATATCCACCGTCAATCCTTTAAGTGTCATTTGCCAGTCTATCTCAGCTAATTCGCGTCTCATACCTTCAAAATTACCCCTCTTTAAGTTCAGAACGTTTGTTTCTGAATTAACTATGTCACTCTCCATCTTAATGAAGAATTCTACCATATTATGGTCAGTCTTACCCAAGGGGCCTCTCACGACAAGATTGCTAATTAACCCTTCCTCATTGCTCAATAACCAGTCTAGAATAGCCTGCTCTCTAGTTGGTTCCTCGACGTGTTGGTTCAAAAAACCATCCCGCATACATTCCAAGAAATCCTCTTCCTCAGCACCTTTACCAATTTGGTTCACCCAATCTACATGTAGATTGAAGTCACCCATTATAACTGCTGTTCCTTTATTGCACACATTTCTAATTTCCTGTTTAATACCATCCCCGACCTCACTACTACTGTTAGGTGGCCTGTACACAACTCCCACCAGCGTCTTCTGCCCCTTAGTGTTATGCAGCTCTACCCATATCGATTCCACATCTTCCCGGCTTATGTCCTTCCTTTCTATTTTTTTTCCTGCAAAACTTCTGATAGTACCCCACCATCTCCAAGAACCTTCTCAGGGCTCTCTTGTCTGTTGGGGTGGGGACTTCCGAGGTAGCCCGCACCTTAGCCTGCATCGGAGCCAGCTGCCCCTGTCCTACCAGAAATCCCAGATTAGTGACCTTTGCGTGGCTGAACTCACTTTTTGTGAGGTTCACTGTCAGGTTGGCTTCGGACAGCCGTTTAAACAACTCCTCTACTGCCACAATGTGCTCCTCCCACGTGTCACTCCAGACCTCTGCATCGCCAATATACACTTCTGTGTTCTTTAGCCCTTTTGTCACTGAATTAATCATTCTATAGGGGTGTTGCTCACTAGGCTGGCCTGATGTGACAGCAACACCATGTCCCAGCTCTTTGCATCGCCTCGGGACATTCGGACATAAGAGTGCGTGCCGTTTAATTAGTTCTCGTAACAGGTCGCTTTGTTTGGGGATTAAGGGAGAGACCTTATCAGCAAAACTGGCCAAAAGAATAGATATCTCCCATCTGGTCGGCACCATACTTATCTTTTCGAAATGGGTCTTCCCTTTATCAGGTGGCACACTAGCCTCATTAATTTTCGTGATAACACCGACTAGGTTTGTTCGCCTATCGTGGCAAGCTGTTAGTATATCAAAAGTCTGTAACTGTGTCAGCTCACGTCTGCAATAGTCAATAACATCCTTCCTCCTGTGCAGCCAGTAAAACTCTTTCATGATTCCGCTGACTGTTTTCCTCCCCCCAAAATGTCCACTGAGGGGTATCTTGTGGGCCAGGTTAAGAATCTCATCCCCATAAATCTTTGGCACCACCCCCCCATTCCCCATCTGCGGGCACGGTACTTGGTCTCCATTTCTTCCTTAGTACTCCCTCCTCCACACAATAGCCCACTGGCTCCCTTTTTAATTCTGCTTCAGAGAGAGCTGTCTCCGCCGAAACCAACAGCTCCTCGTCTGGCTCCTGTACCTGTACAAAGTCCTTCCTGGCTAATGCTAAGTCTGCCTCAGCTCCCTCACTTCCTCCTGTTCCACTATGCTCCTTCTTTTCACTTTCTACCACCCCCTGGTACAAGGCTGGTAGAAACATCTCAGCTAACTCTATATCAGCTTCGGCAGTCTTCCTGGGCACACGCCGAGTCACTGCGCAAACGGGATAAACCTGTGAGTCCATGGGCGGGGCCTCAATGCTGGCAGGCTGGCTTGTCAGTTTTACTGCTGAGAACACACTTCCGCTGGCGAGGTCATTACCGAGTAAGACCTCCACATCTTTTATCGGTAATTCGGGCCTCACCCCGATCGTGACCAGTCCGGAGACCAAGTCGCTTTTTAGGTGTATCTGGTGCAAAGGTACTGCTTCAGTCCCTTTTCCAATGCCTTTTATGACCCTGACCTCCCCAGTCTGGGTCTCTGAACTAAACTCTAACACACTCTTTAATATCAATGACTGACACGCTCCTGTGTCTCTCCAGATCCGTACTGGAACCAGGTTTAACCCCTCCTTCACTGACACCAATATGGCCGAGATAAACCTCTCGCGCCCTTCCTGAACTTTGTCAGACCTCTTCTTTCCTAGCGGTTTGCTTACCAGCTCAATACAGCCAGTCGGAACCGCCGTCTTTCCTTTCCCCGTCTCCTTCTTTGGGGTAAAGCACCTGGACGCAAAGTGTCCGGCTTTCCCACAATTATAGCATACGACCTCAGGAGACTTCCTACCAAACTGCTCCCGGTCTACCTTATCCTTCTCACTGGTCCCCGGCTTACTTTCTGACATTTCTGGCGGACTCTCCCCGCCATCCTGACTACCCTTCTGGTAGCCTTTACTCAGGGCAAACTTCGTTTTATGTGTCAACGCGTACTCATCCACTAACTTGGCAGTTGCGGCTAAAGTGTCTGCCTCTTTCTCATCTAGGTAGGGTCTCATACCTTCAGGGACACAACCTTTAAACTGCTCAATCAGGATTAGCTGTAGCAGTCTGTCATAATCCCCATTGACCCCTTTCGAGGTGCACACCAATGCTCACAATATGTCTGCAGCTCACGGGCAAACTCTAAATACGTGCGGTCCCACTGCTTCCTCGCATTCCGGAACCTCTGCCGGTATGCTTCCGGGACCAACTCATAAATCCTGAGGATGGCCTCTTTCACCACCTCATACCTCTGGGCATCTTCTGCAGACAAAGCTGAGTAAGCTTGTTGGGCTTTTCCTTTAAGTACACTCTGAAGCAAAACAGCCCACTTATCCCTTGGCCAGTCCTGACTTGCAGCCACTTTTTCAAAATGGAGAAAGTACCGATCAACATCGGTCTCGTCAAATGGAGGAACCAGCCTAACCTCCTGGGTTGCCCTGAACCCTCCACCTTGGTTCAGCATGGGCCCCTGCACTGCCATCATCTTTAACCTTTCCAGCTCAAATTCCCTTACCCTCTGTTTCTCCAACTGCCTCTCTTCTTGCTCCAACTGTTTGTCCCTCTCTTCTCGCTCCAACTGCCTCTCTCTCCTGCCGTTCTAACTGTTTCTCTTCGTGTTCTAGCGGCCGTACCCGGAACTCGTGCTCGAGTCTCAATTTTTCCATCTGCACCTGTACTGCGTCTCCACCAGGTTTTCCCATAGATATCACCCCCAGCTCCCCTTGGGGAAATACACCTTTAGACACATAATGCTCTATGGTAGCCCTGTGCATCTTCTCTCTCCTCATTGTCGACTTCCCCTTAAAAAGATTCAACCGTTTGGCCACAGCTGCCAATTCTACTTTCCTGGCATCCTCTAATGCCTCCAAGGTCAGCGCCTTTAGAAATTCCTCAATCTCCATTTCTGCTGTTTGCCTTTTCTTTCTTTCGGGAATTTTAACCCAATCAACTTACCCAGTCCCAAATTTAGTGTTCAAAATCACGGACGAGAACCCCACTTATGTTACGTACCCCGTAACTGGGTTGCCAAACCAGCAGAAATGGACCACTTAGTTGGAGTCAGGATTACTGGAACTAAGAAGGTTTTTTTAAAGAAATAAGTAACACAGTACTCTAAACATAAGGATATAAATGCAACGGGTTAGCAATGATAAAACACACATGTACACAGAGCTAGAATAATAGGAATCAATCAAGCTCTATCGCAGTCTTGGGGTAAAATGGTCAGTCTCAAGTGACACAGAGTTCAGTTCAGTTTCAGTTCGCAGTAATCGCGGTTATGCCGTTGGGGAGAGAGAGAGAGAGCGAGCGAATGCTGATATTCACATCGGATTCAACAGACCTTTGATATTCCTCGCAGTTAGCTTTCGGGCAAGCCCTTTGTAATGTCTTCTGAGGTCACTGACTGTGACCCCTCCGTTCCGGATACAATTGTTCTTCTGCGGTGAACCTGGCACCCAGGCAAGGGTGGACACACACACCAGGTTCCCGCCGGTCGTACCTTCTCACCCTGTGCGTCTATGGTTGATCCCGCGACCAGACCTCCAAAAACTCCCACCAACTTGTGGGGGCACACCGCTTTTCCAGGGTCTCGTTATCTCGTGGTGTCGTGGTGTGTCTGTTGCCTTAGCGAACCTGTTCCTTTTATACCCCTGCTGGGGTATCGCCTGTCCATCAAACTTCAAACAGTTCAGGTTCAAAGCAACCGGTCTAAACAATACTCGGAACCGTGTCTCTTTTTGTTAATCTCTCTCGTCTCTCTCTTATTAGCATTTTGAATGTTTCCCCCATTTGTCTCTTTCTTATCTCTCTTATCGGCATCAATCTTCTGATAACTTGGTCACATTCCACAAACTGATTCTTAAGCATTCTCTCCCAAGCCACACTTTTCATTGGAGGTTACAAAATCCAGTGGTAGTTGTGATCTATTTTTCAAAAGTTTGGAAGTGTGAATAGAGAGAAATTATGGGGAGAAATTTAACTTCCCATGAGGCTGTACAGTGTTAGAATTGAGAAATGCCAAGTCAAAGTCAGATCTTATCACACAATGGGCGTTCCCATGTGAAGATCACTGGAATATCACAATAGATCTTTAAAGAATGGAGGAGCACAACACTGGGCATTCAGCTTCAATGTTTAATGTTCTGTGTCTATTTCATAAACCACAAATTATTTTTCCTTCATGTGTACTCTACTTCTCCTTGGCATAACAAAACTCAACCATTCTTCATGAGCATAAATTGCACTTTCTCACCAGAATTCATTAAGAGGTTAGTTAGTCACTACTTTGTGCATAGATTTGGACTCCTCAACAATTAGAAACATCCTTGTATCTGCCCCTTCAAAAGTTTTATTATTTGAAAGGCTCCATCAGTCAGTCCTCCCTTCATCAAAAGTACAAGTTCCAGCAGAGACAGCAAAAAGGGTCCATCATGTCCTGCTTTTGCCATTACACTAAAGATGCAAGTGCAGGCCAGCACTCATGAACACAATGGATTGTTTATGTGGAGGTCTGGCGTAAATCATGGCTCCAGACTCTGCCAAGAATTTATCAATTTCTCTCAACAGTGAAAATCTAAATCAGAAGGACTTATGGCCACTGGGATAAAACCACGACTTGAAGACTACAGAGTATTGCATTACGTTATAATCTATCTATTTATTTATTTTAGAGATACATCATGGAACTGATCTATAGTTAATTAATTAATAGTAAAAAATGGTCAGGGTGCCAATTTGCATCATGGTTTTGCAGGAGTTGTGGGTTGGTCATTTTGCAGGTCATTAAATCAAACAAGAAATCCCCTGGTTTTCTTCTGTGTCATACAATGAAGTTAGATAGTCACAGAGGGACCCCAAAGTTGGAGGGTCCCTTAAGTTGCTGTTTAAGTTTATGAGATTTACTGTACAACACTGGAAAATGTATCGTATATCAAGATTCCATATGGAAAATCCATTCCTTTGTGCTTCTCTAGCCTCTATTTACATCTTCTGTAGGCTTGGAGTATTAAATGGCCATTGGAAATAGGGCTGACAACAGTCCAAGACTGTCTTCCATTCTGCAACAATTAAAAATCGATCTCTTGAACAATGTAGTGTTTAGCGCAGGAGAAAATTTACAGGGGCATAAAATGAGGTGAACTTTTTTAAAAATCCATTTTCTGCTTATGTTTGTATTTATGGTTTATAAGGTCAATGGATACTCCAGTGTGGAGAAAAGTTTGATGGGAGGAGCTGGTGGTAGTGGAGATCACATGATAACCATTCAGCCTTACAGCCAGTGTCAATGAATGACTCTACTCCCTGAATACCAGGGTAACAGAAACAGTATTTTCTGTCTTGGATGATCTTGCTACAGCTGAAGGTTTAAGTATACATTGGAGATTACAGAGAAAAGCTCTTATTTATTGGAATTTGCCATACTGTATTTCAAACTAAGTTTCATTAGGTCTTCAAACACTTGAAATCTGTTAATGTGAGCAGTTAACATGCGTATTGTTGATGTATAAATTCCATCTTGATGGGAAAATTTTAAAAAGGGAGGGGGAGAAAGAAAGCAGATAATTTTGTGAATTTGCAATAAACTAAGAGTTAGTGAGATTACATGTTAGAACCTGAATTCACATAGCCACCAGCTTCAGATCCATTTCCACCACATTCCCTTTGGTCCCAAAAACAAAATGTCATTTTTATGGTTGAATCTTTTTGTCCCTGTATATACCCATGTATCTGTTTACATGTTTCTATGTGGCTATGTATACCTGTTATATCTATGTATATGTATATGTGTGTGTGTGTGTGTGTGTGTGTGTGTCTGTACCTATGAATGTGTGTTTTGTTTTCTGTGTCTATCTCCGCATGCCTGTGACACCATTTATACTGAGAGCGTGTCTGTGTATTGTTGGAGTTTGGTGACTGTGTGTGTGTGGGCATGTGGCGGTAGGGGTGATGGGTGTGACTGTTTGCATGTTTTGATATCTGCTTGTGTTTTGCTTAGTGTGAAGTACAGTGCATGCTGGAACATATCCTAACTGAATGAAACATGGATGGGTGGTTAGTAAGTTTGTTGATGGTACAAAGATTGTTGGTGTTGGGAGATTAAATGTAATGAAACTTAAGGACTCTTAACTGCATTGATAGACAGAGGCAGCCAGAGAAAGTAGTTGCACAAGCTGATAAAGTGGTAAAGGAAGATATAAGGTATACTTGCCTTTATTAGTCAAGGCATTGAGTTCAAGAGATGTGAAGTTATGTTTCAGATTAATAAAACTCTGGTTAGGCTGCATCTGGTATATTGCATTCAGTTCTGGTTGCCCTATTTCAGGAATGATTGGAGGCTTTGGAGAGGGTGTAGAAGAGGTTCACCGGCATGCTGTCTGGATTAGAGGACATTGGCTTTTAGGAGAGGTTGAACAAACCTGTGTTGTTCTCTCTACAGTAGCAGAGGCTGAAGAGAGACCTGATAGAAGGTTATAAGATAATGTGGGGTGTACATACAGTAGACATCTGGTTGTCATAGTCCGGTCCGTGAAGTCCATGTTCCGGTTCATGATCCAGTCCATGGCTCCTTGTTCCGGGGTTTCCGGTTTTCCCCAGTTTCTGTTGTGGGCACATGTTTCTCGTTTTGGGGCTGAGACATAAATACCTCTGCTGACCAGGGATTCCCTGCTGGGATATTTTTAGCATTCTTAAGGGGTACAGGGTTTTTTTATAGGATATGACGGATAAACAGGAATAGGGTACTAGGATGGTCAAAGATGAGAGGGTAAAGTGTAGGTTTGTGTGTGTGTGCGCGTGCGTGGAGGGATTTAGAATATATGTCTAGTGCACATTCCAGAGCAGAAGGTGGCGGTAATGCACCATTAAGCTGGATGCCAACCGCCGTAAAACAAGATACAGACAGACAGGATTCCCTGCTGGACTGTCCTGTTCCCCTCCCTGTCTTTTCCCCCCTCGCCTGACTCTCTGCCTGGATACCTTGCCTGACTCTCTGCCTGCTCACCTAGCCTGGATGCCCCACCTGTATACCCCACCAGTATCGCTGAAGTCTTACTGCTGGAGCAAGACAGGAGCCTTGTTAGGTCAAGATAAAGAACTGTCTTTTGTTGTGTGGAATTGTCTCTCTGTGTCCATGCCTTCGCTAGGTAGGTCCGGCCATTTGCCGCTACCTTGTGTTAGGATCTGTCTCTGTGTCTACACCTTCGCTAGGTGGGTCCGGCCATTTGCTGCCACCTAGTGTTGGGATCTGTCTCTGTGTCCATGCCTTCGCTAGTTGGGTCTGGCCATTTGCCGCCACCTAGTGTTGGGATCTGTCTCTGTGTCCATGCCTTCGCTAGGTGGGGCCGGCCGTTTGCTGCCACCTTGTGTTGGGACCTGTCTTTTCATGTTCAGTATTCTGTGTATGAGTCCCGGCCCTACATTCTGTTCCCAAGGACGGGTCCCGGCTCTGTGTTATGTGTGTAAGTCTCGGCCCTATGTCCTGTTCCCAAGGAGGGGTCCCGGCTCTATGTTCCATGCTCCTGCCTTTTCTAGTCCAAGGCTCTGTGCTCCTGAAGGCCCTCGTCCAGTCCATGCCTAGTCCAGTCCTATCCAAGTCCGGTCCATGTGCCTTTACCTGTCCTTGTGTCTCGCCCTACCCAGGAGTTCTACACCCAAGCCATGTCCGGTCCTGTAGCCTCATCTTGTTCTCGCCTAGTTCTTGGAGTCTGAGCCCAAGTCAAGTCCCAGGTTCTGGGTCCTTCCCAGTCTCTGGCTCGGAGTCCATACCCAAGCCTCGAAGTACCCTAGACCCAAGACCAAGACCTGAGCCTGTCTCCAAGCTCAAGCCTCAAGACCAAGACCCCAGCCTCAAGTCTCAAGACCAAGACCCCAGCCTCAAGTCTCAAGACCAAGCTTCAAGTCTCAAGCCTCAAGACCCCAGCCTCCAGTCCTGCAGTCATGTCATGTCCACACCTGGTTCCAGGGCCTGAGCCTGAGGCAAAACCCAGATTCTGGGTCCCTTGTCCAGTCTCTGGCTTGGGGTCCAAGCCCTAGTCTGCATTCTTGTCCCTGCTCCTTGTCTGTACCCTACATGTCCCTACTCTAGTCAAGTCCTGTTCCTTGTACTTCAGTGTCTGTGTCTCGCATTTGGGTCCGTTCTCGGCACCCCATTGTGACACTGATATCTTTCTCCAGAGTTGAAATGTCTATTACTAAAGGGCATGCATTTAAAATTAGAGGGGGCAAGTTCAAAGGTGATGAGTAGGGGCAAGGCTTTTACACAAGAGTAATGGGGATCTAGCATGTTCTGCTTGCAGTGTTGGTGGAGGCAGCTATGATAATGTATGATTGTCATAGATTCTTTGATTGTCGTAGGCTCTTGGACTGGCATATGAATGTGCAGATAATGGAGAGATCTGGGCATTGTGTATGTGGAATGAATTTGTTTGGTTAGGCATTTAATTACTAGTTTAATCAGTTCAGCACAGACATCATGTTCCTGTACTGTACTGTTCTGTTTTCTATGCTCTATGCTCTCTGCTCTATCCACATTTATTTTTAAACAGGTGAAGTAGTGGAAGCAGATATGTTAGCAAAGTTTAAGAGGCATTTAGACTGAGATGTGAACAGGCAGGGATGAGGGGATAAACCATGTGTGGGCAGATTTACAGTTTAAATTGGCATCATGATCGGCTCAGATATTGTGGGATGAAAACCCTGTTCTTGCACTGTACTGTTATAAAACCATAAGATATAGGAGCAACCTTAGGCCATTTGGCCCATTGAGTCTGCTCTGCCATTTCATCATGGCTGATCCATTTTTCCTCTCAGCCCCAATCTCCTGCTTTCATGCAGGAAAATTATACTTTAATATGTGAGTATACTGTACGTACATTAGTGTGTGTTTGTCAACATTACTAGTCATTAAGGACAGAGAGAACAAACCGCAGAATATATTTTTAAGCAAAGGTTGTGGAGAAACCCCACAGGGGCCAACGAGTTTTTGTAGGATAAATGAAGAAAGTTTCCAGTAACAGTCATAAGGTCTTGTCTCTATTGCCATATTCTCCACTTCCTGACAATCATACTGTAAATTCAATACAAGTCATAAAGAACTGGTTGGCTTGGATTCCTGGTCAGTGCTGAGTCAGCAGATATCAGCTAGGAAGCATATACTGGAAGACAGATGAAGATACATTACAAAGTTGTGACTGGTCACACTGCCCTCACTGGTATATCACACTGGTACTCAAGTTCTGGGTATACACATGTGGCCTCCAATCACTCTTTATTCCATTCTGCACCATGTTCAGGGTTTGCCTTGTGGCTGAAGGGGTAAGAGTCTTACTTCAATCAAATGGTTATGCCCTGTTCAAACTCCAGCAACATGAGCACAATATCCAGGCTGACATCACGATCTCAACTACTTGTGCTAATCACATACATTTCAGGCTGTACTGCTGGTCTTTAAAGAGCAGGATGGACAGGGAGTGTACTGTCAAATGCACAACCAGCAGATGGTCTGATGGGCACAGAATCATGGTGACAAATGAAAACCAGGCAGTTATGGAGCTGCCAATGTATTTGGAAAGTGAGTTACTTTTGTCTCATGTATTAAGATACAGTGAAAAACTTCTGCTTATTTGCCATTCAGACAGATCATGCCATACATAAATACATCAAGATAGTAAAAAAGAAAAAAAGAATGCTGAAAATAGTGTACAGTTACAGAGTAAGTGCAGTGCAAACAGACAAGAAGGTGCAAAGCCATAATGAGGTAGACTGTGAGATCAAGAGTCTAAATTATTGTAGTAAAGGACAGTTCAACTGACCTATAAAGGAAAATAAAAGCTAACCTTAAGCCTGGCAGTATGTGCTTTCAGACTTTTGTGCGTAATGGCAGAGGAAAGGAAATGGAATGTTTGGGTAGACGAGTCTTTGATTACGCAACACACATCAAATTTGCTGGTGAACGCAGCAGGCCAGGCAGCATCTCTAGGAAGAGGTACAGTCGACGTTTCGGGCCGAGACCCTTCGTCAGGACTGACTGAAGGAAGAGCTAGTAAGAGATTTGAAAGTGGGAGGGGGAGGAATTCCTCACGTTTAGGTCTTTGATTATGTTGGCTACTTTACCAAAGCAGCAAGAAGTATGGACAGATCCCTGGAGGAGAGGTTGGTTTGCATGACTGTCACAAATCACAATACTATCATCCCCTCAAAACTAATCAATAAACTTCAAGAACTTGGCCTCAAAACCTCCTTGTGCAATTGAATCCTTGATTTCCTCACTTGCAGATCCCAGTCTGTTTGGATTGGCAACAACATCTCTTCCACAATCTCCATCAGCACAGGTGCACCACAACGTTGTTTACTTAG
Organism: Mobula birostris; assembly: GCF_030028105.1. Lineage (NCBI taxonomy): Eukaryota > Metazoa > Chordata > Chondrichthyes > Myliobatiformes > Myliobatidae > Mobula > Mobula birostris. The sequence goes on from NC_092376.1 coordinate 94,809,809, forward strand.
CCCCCTGTTCTACTCGTTTTACACTTATGACAATATGGCTAAGCACAGCTCCAACGTCACTTTCAAGTTTGCTGACAGCACCACTGTCATTGGTAAAATCAAAGGTGGTGATAAATCGGCATATGGGTAGGAGACTGAAAATCTGACAGAGTGGTATCACAACAACAACCTCTTACTCAATGTCAGCAAAACCAAAAAGCTGATTATTGACTTCAGGAGGAGGAAACCAGAGGTCTATGAGCCAGTTCTCATTGGAGGATCAGAGGTGGAGAGAGTCAGCAACTTTAAATTCTTCAGTGTTGTTATTTCAGAGCACCTGTCCTGAGCCAAGCACTTAAGCACAATTATGAAGAAAATATGGCAGCACCTCTACTTCCTTTGAAGTTTGTGAAGATTTGGCATGACATCTAAAACTTTGACAATCTTCTATAGATGTGTTGCATAGAACATATTAACTGGCTGCATCACAACCTGGTATGGAGACACCAATGCCCTTGAACAGAAAATCCTACAAAAGTAGTGGATACGGCCCAGTCCATCATGGGTAAATCTCTCCCCACCATGGAGCAGTATCCATCATCAGAAGTCACCACTGCCCAGGTCATGCTCTCTTCTTGATGCTGCCATCAGGAAGAAGGTACAGGAGCCTCAGGACTTGCACCTCAAGGTTCATGAACAGTTATTACCCCTCAACCATCAGACTCTTGAACCAGAGGTGATAACTTCACTTGCCGCATCACTGAACTGTTCTCACAACCTATGGATTCACTTTCAAGGACTCTTCATCTCATGTTCTTGACATTTATTGCTATTTATTATTATTTGTATTTATTTTTTTTCTCAGCTCAAAGTGGTAAAACCCGAAGTACTATCATAGCCAAGCACACTCATTTGTCAATTGCTAGGAACTTTCAGACTATTCTAGTGGTGTTTAGTATTGTGGCTTTCAGAAGATTTACATAGATATTACTGTGTCCCCCTATTGTTTAATGCTATTGTGTAGTGTCTTTGGGATGACACCAGTTGTAGATATTACTATCGGGACAATGTGTACCCAGTTCATGTTCCAAAGTCTTTCAATTTCCTCTTTTAATTCAGCCTATTTGTGGTGTTTCTCACATTGATTTCTGTAACATATTATTATTATTATTATTATTACTACCACTATTTTATTTTGCTTTCTTTCTATAGTTGCACAGTTTATTGTCTTTTGCACACTGGCTGTCCACCCTGTTGATGTGGTCTTTCATTGATTCTATTATGGTTATTGGATTTATTGAGTAAGCCCACAAGAAAATGAATCTCAGTGTTATATATGGTGACATATATGTACTTTGATAAGAAATCAATTCTTGGCTATTCTGAGTACTCCCACTATATGCTGCTCCTCAGCAACCACATCTGAAATTCCAGTGCTGGTCTCCACATAAACACCAAAGACATGCAGTTGTAGCTCACCACCATGTCTTTCCACCTCAGAATGTCTCCAATTTGCCTGATTGCTTATCTGTCTACCTTCTCATTGTCTAGGGGAAGTAGTCAACATGATCAAGGTCCCCCACCACCTCAGGCATTTTCACTCACCTGCCAACACCGCCCCCCCCCAACCACTGATGGATAGAAGATACAAAAGCTTGACAAAATGTACCGGTTGGCTTGGACAGCTTCTATCCTGTTGTATAAGACTTGTCAACAGACGTTTTTAATGATAAAGTTGAATTCTTGGCTTCACAATCTAACTCATCATGACCCTTGCACCTTATTTGATTACGCATGGTGCACTTTCTCTGTAAATGTGACATTATATTCTGCATTTTCAAACTGTTTTTTCTTTGTATTACTTTGTACTTCTGTTTTGAAATCATCTACGTGGATGGCATGCAAAGCAACATTTTTCACTGTGTAGTAAACCAATGATCAAAGCCAATAAGCATACAGGTTCCCTTCAGCTACAAAGCAGAAAACTTAAGTTACTGTTCACTGCTATTTTGTGATTATTTTTATTCTTCCTTTTTGCATCCTGTGAGACTTCGAAGTGCACTCTCTTGACCCTTCTTTGTCTCTGTGCTCTGTTAGCCACTTCATCTCTGTTCAGATGAAATAATTTGCCTTCCATTCCAATCTAAGCTTTGTTCCAAATCCACTAGCCTCATCCCCGTTCCTTTTGAGCAACAATTGAGCACCGTCTTAGTGTGGTAGTTCATTCTGATACATAGCTCCACCATTATTCAGACCAGTTACTTCCACTTCCATATCACTGTCCCTCTGATTCTTTGCTCCTTCTTTAGCAGTCTCTCAGGGGAGAGGCAACTTGCTTTATTTCTAGTTCTTTTTAATTTATGTTGAGGTTGACGGGAATATGACGGGACAAAAGGTTTACTGATGGGGAGGGGTGGTTGGTCAATACATTTCTTCTGCTGTTTACGCCAGGTCTGTGTTTCCCAACAAGTGAGTTCAGTGTTGCCAATGCTCTTCTCTCTGAACATTAATTAGATTTTCAACAGTTATGGTGATGTTGGGTATTTCCAAGAGGCTTTGACTGCGTCTTTAAATATTTTCCTCTGTCTGTCTGGTAATCTCTCACCTTGATGGAGCTCATGTCCTCCACCAACCCCCTCCCCTCCCCACCCATACCTCCACACCACCTACTACCATTTTATTTCTCTCTTCGTCACCCTGTCTGATTTTACCCGAAACTTCACTAACTTGGACTTAATCACCACAGTGTCACCTAAATCTAATGACTCCCAGGTAAGCAACACCTTGATTCTAATATCTTCATGCTTGCTTTTAAATTCCTGAAAGACCTTGCTCCTCTGTGTCACTGTAACATACAACTCTGCAAAACTCTGAGATATCTATAATCTGGCTTATTCCACATCCATAATGTGCTAACTCCAGCATAGGTGGCCCACCTGATCACTGTCAATGCACTACTTTGTGGATTTCTATCACTAAATCTCTTTGCCATTCTATCTCTATCCTCCTTTGAAGAGTCTCTTTAGAACCTGCCTTTCCAAGCAAGTTACTCCTCATTGGCCTTTGCTTCAGTGTCATCTATGACACTGGGTTGTTTCACTGCAGCAAGGATGCTCTGTAAATCCAAGACGCTGGACAATGATATTAACATCATTAAAGCATTGTGAACCAATTTGAGGCCTGGAAAAACAAGTAGCTGGAAGCTCATACATCCAGCAAAAAATTATTTTTAAAATATCAATTTTCAAATGTTTACAGCTTTTTCTTTTTTTAGGCTCTCTCCACTTTCCCTTAAACTGATATTTCTTTCCATTCCCTAATTTGCCTTCCTTTTTTGTAACTTTAATGTTGCTCCTTGACTCCTTCAGTCTCATTGGCCCCATCTTTCATAAGGATCCTAGGTATCTCACTGGTTAGCAGAACTTAGACTGCTGGAAAGTTTGAGCTGAACTACAAAGGAAGAAGTGATATGTGGGATGTCCTGCTCCACAAAGTTGACGATGTCTGTCGATGAGAGAATTACATTAAGATGCAGCATTTATGTGCTCGAAAGTCAGGAGTACATTGAGGCCCTGCATAAAGGTAGTCATGCATCGTCTCACAAACCATTGACCCACCCATCCCATCAAACACTTCCTGCCCCATTAGTGGAAGAGTCTTAGTAAGCATAGATAGAGAGAATGCACAGTCATTTTCCTCGGCTTGAAGAATCAAGAACTAGAGGGTATAGGTTTAAGGTGTGAGGGGAGAAAGTTAATAGGAACCTGAGAGGCAACTTTTTCCACCCAGAGAATGATCCATATGTGGAACAAGCTGGAACATATATGGAATATATATGGAATGAGTTGGAACATATTTGGAATATACAGTGTATGGAATGAGCTGCCAGAGGAAGTGACTGAGGCAGGTCCAGTAACAAAAATTTGGAAAACATCTGGACAGGTGCAGGTACAGGTTCATGGATAGGAAAGGTTTCCAGGGATATGGGCCAAATGCAGCCAAATGGAACGAGCAATTAGCATTAGGGTCAGCATGGACTTGTTGGGCCAAAGTGCTTGTTTCCATGCTGAAGCATCTTGGAACCCACAGAGCTCAAGTGGAAGCATTTTCTCCTCCATTCTGAGAAGGAGAGCATATTTTCATGTAGGAACCTTTAAAAATATCAGCTGAACCCCTTCCTAAATGAGAGTCAGGATATTGGTCTGTACTCTCAGAAAGTTATTGTTCCAAAAATGTTGTTTGATTCCTAAGATGCAGGTCAAAAGCCCAAAAAGGTGTGCAGTTAAAATAGAAACATGCTCTCAGATCAGTCCAACTGAAGTCAACACTGGAGAAAGAGGAAAAAATGATGCTTAATGGTGAATGAAGGCAATATGTATTGAAAAGAAAAGGGCCCCAGCTTGTTTGCAAAAGACCAACACCAATTAATTAAGATGTTTATTAAAGCAAGCAAAATCCTGTTGTTTTCCCTCTGTCCAACAGCACTAGGGCATTGATTCATTGGACATAAGGGACTGGGGAATTGACAGTGGGGGTGGTGTCTTGGGACACCAGGAGAAATGATATCATGGGTCATTATCCCATCTGGGCACTCGGGGGCTGAAAACTGGAGCGTTGATGTGTTGCAGTATGGGATACCAAGCTCAGAGTGTTCAAGCAATGGGTTATTGGATATGGGGTATGGGAGAATTGGTAATCGAACATCAGGGCCAGCGGGGAAAAGGAACTATGGATGATCAGGACACCAGTGCATCAGTTATGAGGCCTTTGGTGTTACTGATGAATCAGGATATCAAGACACTGTGTGATCAAGTCCATTAGAACTTGGAGAATCTAGGGGATGAAGGGATTAGGCCATTCTGCACTGGGATATTGGAGCATTAGAACACAGTGGTTTTGGGGGGGGGATTGTCTAATGGGCCCTTGGGATAATAGGGTACTGAATGTTTAAGATTTTAGTATCAAGGAACAGGATCACAAGTAGATCAGACAATTTGGGGCGATTTGTGCATTACAGAGTTTTGCCATGAGGGTATCATGACCAGGAACTTCATGGCTCAGGGTGAAATTGATGAGTGGAAAGGTATTGTGAAAGAGACAGGACAGAAACAGGCCTGTCAGCCATTGACTCCACACCAACCATCAAAATGCAAGCTATAAAAGAATGGAGTAAGCTATAATAAAAGAGTAAATAAATAAATAAATAAATGCATTCATTCCCATCAACTCCCCCTGGTTTTACCACTCACCTACAGATGAGAGGCAATTTAACAGCTGTCATTTAAATTACCACCTCCCACATCTTTGGGCTGTGGTAACGGATATGGTCACATGAAAACATACAAGAGAAAAGCCACCATTAGGATTGAATGTAAGTCTCTGGAGCTGCTTTATCTGCTGTGCCAATGTGTCAACTTGGCTCTAAGAATACAGTGGGGTCTCGTCCAGTGCCTCAGATTGATAAAATGATTATCTAAAATGTCTGATGATGGTCACTGCCAGGCCAACTTGCACCGTTATCATACTTCATTCTGTCCAAGGTATAGGGTGCAGGCAGTGATGGAGGAAGAAATGTCACTGAATTTCTTTGGTAGGTTCCTAGACTTGCCCATCATCAACCCACCATTGCATTCAGGCAGGCAGCTGCTGCTTCACCACCTGTAATATCTCAGTTGACCTATAATATTTTGTCTGCCTCTTGCATCTCTGTCTGCCTGTACCACCTCCAAGTTCTGATGAGTCATTGACCTCAGATAATACTTCTTTTCTCTCCCACAGAAACTTCCTGATCTGTTGAATATTCCCAAGTAATTAGTGGGGTTTTTTTCCAGTAACTGGTGTATAATTACCCTTTTATGGAATCATTGATTTTCTTTTTTTTATATTTTGAATGGATTCATGGCACTTATTTCAGGAGTTTTTGTGCGTTCTTGAATTCTCACTTTGAGGCTGGTTGGTTGGCTCTCCACCCTCGGGCTTTGCCTCCCAACAATGTACCACAACGAGAGACCTTCTGGCAGCCAGCTCCAAGTCCAGTCCTGACAGATGCTCTGCTGCTTGGGAGAGGCTCACGTCCAATGAACGTCACTCTAGTTTCTTGTCACTAATTTCACAGAGTAGGCTGTCAAAGAACTGGCATCAAAACCTGGCTGGTGATGTGATGTATGGAAACGTTGATGTAATAGCGAGCCTTATTCAGAGGTTATGGCTGTGCCAACACAGTGCGATTTAACTATGTATCTGTACCTGCATTGGGTGTGTGAAGTATGTTTTCTCTGAGGCTGTGTAAAAGTGGTTTATAGTTTATGTAACCTATACAAACTCTGCATTGGGAGTGTGTTATCAGGGACAGTATCGGGGAGCCTTTATTATGTGTATAATCTATCTTGTACCTGGGTAAAGTAGAGGGAATTTTACTATGTGTATAATCAATACTGTACTTGTCCTGGAACTGCATACAGCTGGCTTCATCCTGTGAGCCAGCTCACCCCAGAGGGTACCTGTATGGCCAGAGTAATGGGAATTGAAGTGAAAGAATGGAGTTCACTGGGAGCTTCAGGATGATATGTTCCAGACCTCCAGTTATGTATGGGAGGCCGAACGGAGAGTGGGAGTAGGTGTGTCATGTTGAAATAACTTTCCCATTCAGAAAAAGTTAAGTAAAATCAATGTTTTCTTTCATGTGAGTTCACTGCTGACTGAGGGAAAGGATAATATAACATTTTTCCATTTCCCCCTCCCTCCTCTCACGTCTATAGCTGGGTGCAGAGTGAGAACTGTGGCTGTGCCCAAGTGTGGGACCAAACAGCAATTTAGTGATTGGTGGCATCAAGCCAGCGAGTCACTCCGTGCCCAAGGACAAGCAAAAGCTGCAGACAACCTCAGGAGGTTGTGATCACATGGAGGGCAGAGGACTGCTGGCAACATGTAGTGATGAGTCTGGGGAAGGGTAAGGACAGTGGCTGGGCCCAGACCCCAGATCTGTGGAGCAGGGAGGGTTACTTTGATCACTGTGCTGCCATCCAGCTCTAATGTCAGTGAACTCAACATTCTGAACATCAATAAAATACAGACGAATGGGATCTGAATGGAAACAAAAAGTGTTGAAACCTTTCAGAGTATCAGGCAGCATCTGAGGAGGAAGGAACAGTTAACATTTCAGATCCTGGATCTTGTGTCAGACCTGAGAAAATGAGAAAACAAGTCAGTTGTCAGGATGGATAGAAGAAAGCATAACTGTACCTTACACAGATCATGAAATATAATCTGATCCTAACTGCTAGCTAACTACTTCATTAACCCCAAGCAATGATGAAAATGCTGGAAGAGCCTAGCAGTCAGGAGGGAAATGAACAGTCAGTGTTGATAGCCTTCATTTGGATGAACTTCCCTCAGCATCTTGTTTCTTGCAGTTGACTTCCTCCATTATATTGTTTGTTGCTCTACTAACCCATTCACATATCAGAGTAATTCTACTTTTTCCACACATTTCACTGTCCCACCCTCACCCACCCTGCTAATTTGTTTTCTCTCCTCAGTTCTGACAAAGGGTCACTGGAATATTGCCTAATGGAGCTCTGATCTGGCTGAATTTAAACAGCATATCCCTGTGTCCTTCCATCGAATTAGTTTTCACTACCATTGCAAGCAGCCAATGGAAAATAATCTATTTTTGTGATGTTGGTTTAAAAATTTCCTTGCTAGATCAATGGAGGAATTTTCTTAAATTTATTTGAATTAAGTCAAAGGAACTTTTACCCCCTCGAAGAGACAAATATTTGGTACATTGTTCATAATCCTGACAGTGTGGAATTTGTACACTTCTGTCTCAATTGCGGGACATCTGAGTCAAGAACACAAACTACACCACTGAGCACTGAGCCGAGGTTGTCACACTTATTCATTTCAGGCTCAAGGCAATGTGAGAGCAACAGCAGAGGTAAGGACACTTAGCTGGATTCAAGAGTTTTACTGAGTCGAAGTTTGCCATAGGGTTGCACTGCTTCTCTCAAGTGTGTCAGTTGGTCTCCATCAAATTTTCCTCATGCTTTGGACTATCATTTGCATTGTACAATTATTGTGAAACAGGCTTTCAACAACAGCAGGAAAACTTGATCTCCATTGTGACCTTTATTAATATGAGGTACAGTATTGAACAGTACATTACAGAAACAAGCCCCACAGCCCACTCTGCTTGAACCAGTCATGAAGCCAATTGAACTAATCCCATCTGTCTATATCCTGAATATATGCCTGTCTAAATGCCTCTGAAACATTTGTATTATAGCTGCTTCCACCACTTCCCCGCTAATATGTCCCAGGTACCTACCACTTACTTTGCAAAACATTCGTTTCATAAATTTCCTTTAAACCTTCCTACTCTCACTTATGCTCTCTCATATTTTACAATCCCAACCTCGGAGAGGGAGGAATTAGCCCATCTACTGTATAAAAACAGAAAATGCTGGGTAGATTCAGTAGGTTCATCAGCCTCTGTGGAGTGGGAAACAGATTCAGTATTTCAAGTCGGTGACCTTTCATCAGTATTGGGAAATATGAGCAAGTACAAATGTGTTAAGCTGAAGGAAGAAGGAAGGGAATGTATTCAATAAGGTGGAGCTGAGGATAGCCAGGTGACACGGTGCTGTTTGTACCCTCTGAAAAAGGGTGTAAAGGCAGGGTCTGGAAGACTGTAGATAAAGAATAAAGGTCTTGGTAATCTTGGAGGTGTTGAACAGAGGTGGTCTGTACAGTGATCACCCAATCTGTGTTTGATATCTACAGGGTGGAGAAGAGCACTTCAGCAGCACCGAATGCCACACAACTGCTGTCTTCCTCGTAGTTGATGGAAATATTGGTGGTTTCCAGCTGGAGTGTGTAGCCTCAAAGTGAAACTTTAGGCTCAGTATCTACTAATGCCTTTCCACAGAGGAGTTCTCAACAAGGCACCATAACACCTAGAGTGTTGGAGGCTGAGGGAACACCTGATAGAAGTTCATAAAATCATGAGAGAAATAGATTGTTAGACAGTCAGAATCTTTTCCCTGGGACAAAAACATCATGTACTGAAGAACAACGATTAAGTTGGGAGAGGAAGAGTTTAACTGAGATGTCAGAGGTGTGCTTAGAATGTACAGCTTAGTGGTCGAAACAGATACAAAAGTGATGTTTAAGAAGCTGTTAGATAGACACATGAATTCACAGGGAATGGAGGCATATGGACTGTGCAGAGACAGAATGGATTTAGTTTAATATGGCATTGTATTCGGCACAGATATATTAAGCAAAAGGGCCTGTTTCTGAGCTGTACTGTACTATGTTTTTATGTAAAATTAGAGGTAGACTATTTAAAAGGGGCAGTGGAAATCTGAAATGGTCCTTCAAATGAGGCTGGAAGGTCAGCAGAAGAGTTCAAATCAAGTCAGTGTGTCAAGGACCATGTGCATAGGGGATGAGTAGTGCTTGAATATAGATCAATGATTCTAAGGTTTAGTGAAGCAATCTGGCAGGCTGAAAAGCCTATTCTTGCTCCTATATTCCTATTTTCTCAATAAGAGATTCAACACCTTTACAAATAGTGGGAATGATAGCCAGTACCTTCCCAAAGTCCAGCTTCTGTTGGTATGGACTACCTAATCATAACCTGCTCTCAGCAACATAACACACAGGCAATATTCCTAAATAGGTTTGTGTTTCTACAGCAACGAAAGAACACACATGCTTTTATAAGTAATCAACCAGCTGCAAAGAGGTAAAGCAAGCTTCTGCTGCCAATTGGATTGGTTCACAAACCCGCATTTGCAGACATGGTAGTAAACACAGAAGTGCACTGCGGTAGATACTGACCCAATGGAAAAGATGTCAGTGTTCAGCCTGGTTTCAGGAGCTGCAAATAAAACGGCAGGACTTTATATCCCATCTGAGAGATAAGGAGGAATCAGCCTTGCATCTGAGAAGAAGTGCAAGATTACGGAGACTGTTACGGATGGTGACAGTACCTCACAGTACACTGAAATCCTGAGACAGGTACAGGGGCAGGCAGGAACTCAGAGATCCTGAGACAGGTACGGGAGCAGGCAGGAACTCAGAGATCCTGAGACAGGTACGGGAGCAGGCAGGAACTCAGAGATCCTGAGACAGGTACAGGAGCAGGCAGGAACTCAGAGATCCTGAGACAGGTACAACGGCAGACAGGAACTCAGAGATCCTGAGACAGGTACGGGAGCAGGCAGGAACTCAGATATCCTGAGACAGGTACAGGAGCAGGCAGGAACTCAGAGATCCTGAGACAGGTACAGCGGCAGACAGGAACTCAGAGATCTTGAGACAGGAACAGGGGCAGGCAGGAACTCAGAGCTAAAGTTACATTCCGATTGGCTGTGGTCTTATTTTTCAGCAGAGTGAGCTGGGTTGTCGACTCCTGCTCTGAATTTGTATATTTGTAAACTAAGCATATTCCCTAGAGATTGACTAGAGGTGTTCATTTAGGTGAAATCTGATAGAGCAAATGGGGAGAAATGTTTCTGTTTCTGATAGGGAGGGAAATCAGAAATTAGATCAGAGGCTGTGTACAAGAAGGGCCAGAGTTGCCTCTATTTACTGAGGAGACTGAGGTCCTTTGGAGTATGTAGGCCTCTCCTTCACATGTTCCACCAGTCTGTTGTTGCCTGTACAATCTTCTAAGCAGTAGTGTGCTGGGGTAATGGCATCAACATGAGTGATGCCAACAGGCTCAATAAACTGATTAGAAAGGCTGGCTCTGTTATAGGAGTCAAACTGGACACTCTGGAGCTGTGGCAGAACAAAGGACCCTCCAGAAAATGCTGGAAATTCTGGGCAATGTTTCTCACCCTCTGCCTGCCACCTTGGCTGAACAGAGAAGCACTTTTAGTAATAGACTGAGACAACTGCTCTGCTCCAAATAGCGCTATATGAGATCATTCTTACCCTCAGACATGAAGCTCTATAATGAGTCAACCTATAACTGGGGAAGTGATGACCCTCCTCCTGTTAGACCGTTTCAAGTAACATTTTTTATTCTTTCTTACTTCTCTTTTAATATTTGTAAGGCTACTGTAATACTGTAATATCCTTTGGGATCAATAAAGTATCTATCAATCAGTACCTGTGATTCATGGAGTCATACAGTGCAGAAACAGGACCTGGATTCCACTTAGAGTATGCAAATCATCAAATGCTCCTGTCATTCTCATTAATTCCCCAAAACATCTACCACTCACTAGTGGTAAATTATTGCAACAAATTAACCCACTAACCTGCATGGCTTTGAGATACCTGTAACATCCAAGCTCAAAAGGTATGTGCCCTCTGCATGACGAAGGGTCTCGGCCTGAAACATCGACTGTACCTCTTCCTAGAGATGCTGCCTGGCCTGCTGCGTTCACCAGCAACTTTGAGGTGTGTTGCTTGAATTTCCAGCATCTGCAGAATTCCTCGTGTTTGCCCTCTGCATGTTGTCTACTCCACTCTTGATGTTTTAAAAAAATTGATTATTTAAGCCTTATAATTGCCACTGAGCTGTCAATAGGCCATCAGGATCATCCAGGCAGGGTCTCCGAGATCCATTCACTGAGACCTGGAGGTCTTGCCTTCTGGGATGTTGTTCGAACATGGAGTTCAGTGATCTGATTAAGGGGTTTAAGATGATGAAACGACTTGATAGGGTAGATAGAGATGAACTCTTTCTTCTGATAACAAAGACTGGGACAAGTGACTCAGTCTTAAATTTGGAATCACATTAATCACAAGTGTAGAGTGGTAAAAATGAGGTGCTCCTTTGTCTATTAAAACTGTCAATACCAAGTCCAATGGAGTTCAAGAGTAACTCCTGAAAACTGGAGAAGTGATACGGAGGATGGGTTGTAAGCTGGGGTGTATGGTGCCATGGAGTATTCCTGTCTTCTGGTCTTAAATGGTAAACATAATCATATTGTGATATATGTAGGAAATTCTCACAATTGAAAGAGTTACTAAAAAGATGTTAATTGTTGTTTTCAAGTTATGGGAACTAACATAACTTTAGAATGAACCAGAGGTTTTTAAGACCTCATCGTACTTAAGGTGTCTATTATCATCTTATGTGAGTTGTATTTGGGTATTCTCAGTTCAGTTTTCAATGAAGTCCTGCCTCTGCAGTTAAATCTTTCTTCTCAAGCACAAAGCCAAATAGTACAAGCACCCATTGGAATTGAGACAGCTGTATTTTGCCCAACAGAGAAGAGCAACATGCACTTAATGGTACAGAGAAACTTTATCGCTGAGCAGGCCAACTTGGAAAATGATGGTTGCAACAGTTCTTCAGGAAGTAGCTGTGGAGATTGCGGAGGCATTAGTGATGATCTTTCAAAAGTCGACAGATTCTGGCATGGGTGCGGAGGACTGGAAGATTGCAAATGTCACTCTGCTATTTAAGAGGGGGGCAAGGAAGCAAAAAGGAAATTATAGACCTGTTAGCTTGACATTGGTGCTTGGGAAGTTGTTGGAGTCGATTGTCACAATGTAACCTCTACAGAGTACCTGGAGGCATATGACAAGATAGGCAGAACTCAGCATGGATTCCTTAAAGGAAAATCCTGCCTGACAAACCTATTACAATTTTTTGAAGAAATTACCAGTAGGCTAGACAAGGGAGGGTGATGCAGTGGATGTTGTATATTTGGATTTTCAGAAGGCCTTTGACAAGGTGCCACACATGAGGCTACTTAACAAGATAAGAGCCCATGGAATTACAGGAAAGTTACATACGTGGATAGAGGGTTAGCTGACTGGCAGGAAACAGAGAGTGGGAATAAAGAGATCCTATTCTGGTTGGCTGCCGGTTACCAGTGGTGTTCCACAGGGGTCCGTGTTGGGGCCGCTTCTTTTTACATTGTACATCAACGATTTGGATTATGGAATAGATGGCTTTGTGGCTAAGTTTGCTGACGATATGAAGATAGGTGGAGGGGCTGGTAGTGCTGAGGAAACAGAGAGTCTGCAGAGAGACTTGGATAGATTGGAAGAATGGGCAGAGAAGTGGCAAATGAAGTACAATGTTGGAAAGTGTATGGTTATGCACTTTGGCAGAAGAAATAAACGGGCAGACTATTATTTAAATGGGGAAAGAATTCAAAGTTCTGAGATGCAACGGGACTAAGGAGTCCTCGTACACGATACCCTTAAGGTTAACCTCCAGGTTGAGTCGGTAGTGAAGAAGGCGAATACAATGTTGGCATTCATTTCTAGAGGAATAGAGTATAGGAGCAGGGATGTGATGTTGAGGCTCTATAAGGTGCTGGTGAGACCTCACTTGGAGTACTGTGGGCAGTTTTGGTCTCCTTATTTAAGAAAGGATGTGCTGACATTGGAGAGGGTACAGAGAAGATTCACTAGAATGATTCTGGGAATGAGAGGGTTAACATATGAGGAACATTTGTCCGCTCTTGGACTGTATTCCTTGGAGTTTAGAAGAATGAGGGGAGACCTCATAGAAACATTTCGAATGTTGAAAGGCATGGACAGCGTGGATGTGGCAAAGTTGTTTCCCATGATGGGGGAGTCTAGTACAAGAGGGCATGACTTAAGCATTGAAGGGCGCCCATTCAGAACAGAAATGCGAAGAAATTTTTTTAGCCAGAGGGTGGTGAATCTATGGAATTTGTTGCCACGGGCAGCAGTGGAGGCCAAGTCATTGGGTGTATTTAAGGCAGAGATTGATAGGTATCTGAGTAGCCAGGGCATCAAAGGTTATGGTGAGAAGGCAGTGGAGTGGGACTAAATGGGAGAATGGATCAGCTCATGATAAAATGGCGGAGCAGACTCGATGGGTTGAATGGCCGACTTTTGCTCCTTTGTCTTATGGTCTTATGGTCTTTAGCTGTCAGGCTTCCAACAAAACTGAAAGAACAAGAAGTGGAAATCCCCAAGTAACCAAACATCTTCCTGTGTGATTCTGCAATAGACTGGTGTTACTAATTCCTGACTTGAAAAACTAATTCCACCTTAAGCTATATTTCCCTCAACTTGCAATAACATAGTTATGCTTATTTTTGTTTATTTTGGTTAAGTTATTATAATTTATGTTAAGTTTGTTTATGCAATTTATGCTTGTCATGTGGGAGCACGGAGAGGGGTAGAGGGTAGAGCATCAGTAAGAGCTCAGATGGAAAAAAAGGTTGAGGCTGCTTCACTGCAAATGACCTGTCTGGAGGAGGTAAAAATAAAGTCAGTGCTTGGACTGTGAATGCAGGTACAGAAGTAAAGGAAAAGACCAGAAGTACCGAGCATGTCAAATTAAGATGCGAGAAGAGAAACTATGAGAGGTTAATGATCTTTAAACAAAACATCTAGACAGTGACCCACAAGTTATCTCATCGTGCCCTTAATTTATAATTTATGCTAATAATGCAAAATTTATGTTAATCTTTTGTTAATATGTTTAAGTTAATTTATGTTTGTTATATCCCTAATGCAATGCTGCTGTTGCAAAAGGCCAATTTTGATGACATCTATACCCTGCATATATAATAATAATATGAAATAATGCTTCAATTTGAACTCATCACCTGTCTTCCAAACAGCATTCCCCACTGGACTATTTCCAGGCCATGCTCAACCTTTAGTGGTTGTTTGCTTCCTCTGGATGGGCAAGGTTGGAAGGTGCCATCTAAAGCAGCTATGTACCGCCTCTGAGTCAAGGTCTTGCTTGAGCAGCAGCCATCTGGGCCAACCATCTGAGAGGGGAAATGTCGGCAGTGAGTGCTGCTTCACAGGATGTAAACACTGACTCATTGCACTTTGCTGATTATCCTTGAACAGGGTGGATTGCTCAGTCTTTTTACAAGAAATCAGACTCACAACCATGGCCAAAGTAATGGATCATGTGATGGCACAGCAGGTAGTACTGCTGCCCAACAATTCCAGCAACCTGGGTTCGTCCCTGACCTAGGATGCTGTCCCGATGGAGTCTGCACATTTTCCTCTGAGTTCTCTGGCTTCCTTCCACATCATGGAGATGTAATAACAAACACAAGAAAATCTGAAGATGCACCAGCATTTTGTGTGTGTTGCTATGGAGATGTAAGGGTCAGATAAATGGTCATTATAAATTGCCTCAGTTTAGAATAGGTGGCAAAAGAAATCAAAAAGACGATGTTCGTCAGGAGAGGGTAAGGATGGATAGAATGGAGAATGAAGTAGTGATAGTCTGGAATGTGTGGTGTATCAGGAAAGAGGGTAGAGCATTAGAAGTATTGACTCACGCTGGACAAGTACCCACGGCCTAATAAAATCTATCCTGGGTGCTATGAGAAACAAAGGGAAAGATTACTGCGGCTCTATCAGAGATCTTTTTTCATCTTTAACCATAGGTGAGGTATATAGAATATAGAATAGTACAGCACAGGAACAGGTTGTTCACCCAAGGCATTAGTCTTGCGAGACCATAGATCTGCGCCTGGAAAGTCTTCACTCTCCATGGCGCAGACCTGGGCAAGGTTGTATGGAAGACCAGCAGTTGCCCATGCTGCAAGTCTCCCCTCTCCCCGACACCAATGTTGTCCAAGGGAAGGGCATTAGGACCCATACAGCTTGGCACCAGTGTCATCGCAGAGCAACGTGTGATTAAGTGCCTTGCTCAAGGACACAACACGTTCCCTCGGCTGGGGCTTGAACTCATGGCCTTCAGGTCGCTAGTCCAATGCCTTAACCACTTGGCCACATGCCCACTGCCTAACCCTAACCCTAATGCTGCTCACCCAAGATAATTGTGCCAACCATGATACCAATTCAGACTAATTAAGTTTGCCTGCTCGTGGTCCATACCACGAGCCTGTTCATGTTCATATGTTCAGGAAGCAGAAGACCAGAAGTGTTGTTTTAATGTTTAGGAAGGGTGGTGGGGATAACCTAGAAAATTACAGGCTGATGGATGTTTCTTACGGCAATAGTAGAGCAACTACTGGAAAAAAAGTTCTTAGTGTTTGGATTTATAATAAGTCCTCTTGTTTTGTGCATAGAAAATCCTGCCTCACAAAGCCAACTGAGTGCTTTGAGCAGGTCACTATCAAACTTGATGAAGACAAGAGAGTAACATGATATACCAAGACTTTAGCAAGGGTTTTATCAAAGTCTTCACAAAGTGGGCTGTTATAAAAAGTTAAGGCACTTGGGATCCAAGTATTTTGACAATCTAGATCTAAAGTTAGTTTGGTTATAGGAGCCAGAAGAGATAATGGAGGGTTGATTTTCTTACTGGAAGTCTGTAACCAGTGATTGGGATGGGAATGTCTTCAGTCAGACATTCTGCTGATGTTATGATAAGGACACGTTCGGCCCAGCTTTGTGGGCCGAAGGGCCTGTAGTGTGCTGTAGGTTTTCTATGTTTCTATAATTGGTAAAATTGTAGACAGTGAAGATAGTTGCCTGAAAGGCTGATCAGAGCGCTGGTAGATAGAACTTAATCCAGACAAGAGTGAGATTATAGTGGCAGGACATATACAGCAAATAGCAAGGACCTGGAAGCACTGATGTACAAAAAGACCTTGGGATGCAAGTTCATAGCTCCCTACAAATGGCAACACGGGTAAGAAGGGTTGTAAGGAAGATGTATAATATTCTTGCCTTTATAAGACTGCATACTGAGTACAAGAGTTGGACATCATGTTGCAACTAAATGTGAAATTAGTTAGATCATAAGATCATAACATATAGGAGCAGAATTAGGCCATTTGGCCCATCAATTCTGCTCTTCCCTTTCATCATGGCTGCTCCATTTCCCTCTCAGCCCCAATCTCCTGCCTTCTCCCTGCATCCCTTCATGCCCTGACCATCAAGAATTTATCAACCTCTGCCTTAAATATACCCAATGATGGCCCTGCAGCTGCCTGTGGCAACGAATTCCACAGATTCACCACCCTTTGCCTAAAGAAATACTTCTTAATTTCCATTCTAAATGGAGATCCCTCTATTCTGAGGCAGTACCTTGTGGTCATAGACTCTGCCACCACAGGAAACATTTTCTCCACGTCCACTCTATTAAGGCCTTTCAATATTTGATAGGTTTCAATGAGATCCCCCTTCATTATTCTGAATTACAGTGAGTACAGGCTCAGAGCTATCAAACACTCCTCGTATGATAAGGCTTTCAATCCCGGAATCATTTTTGTAAACCTCTTTTGAACCCTCTACAACATCAGCAAAACTTCTCTTCAATAAGTGACCCAAAACTGCTCACAATACTCCAAGTGAGGCCTCACCAATGCCTTATAAAGCCTCAAACTACATTCTTGCTATTAGTCCTCTCAAAATGAATGCAAGCATCACACATGCCTTCCTCACCACAGACTCAACCTGAAAATTAACTTTTAGGAAATTCTGCCCATGGATCGCAAGTCCCTTTGCATCTCAGATTTTTGAATTTTCTCTTCATTCAGAAAATAGCCTACACTTTTGATTCTTCTACGATAGTACATGACCATAGAAACATAGAAAACCTACAACACATAACAGGCAACACACATAAAAATTGCTGGTGAATGCAGCAGGCCAGGCAGCATCTATAGGAAGAGGTACAGTCGACGTTTCATAACACAATACAGGCCCTTCAGCCCACAAAGCTGTGCCGAACATGTACTTACTTCAGAAATTAAAAGGGGTTACCCATAATCCTCTATTTTTCTAAGCTCCATGTACCTATCCAGGAGTCTCTTAAAAGACCCTATCGTTTCCACCTCCACCACCATCACCGGCAGCCCATTCCATGCAATCACCACCCTCTGTGTAAAAAACTTACCTCTGACATCTACTCTGTACCTGCCTCCAAGTACCCTAAAACTGTGGCCTCTCATGTTAGCTATTTCAGCCGTGGAAAAAAAAGCCTCTTATCATCCACATGATCAATGCCTCTCATCATCTTATACACCTCTATCAGGTCACCACTCTTCCTCCATCGCTCTAAGGAGAAAAGGCCAAGTTCACTCAACCTATATAAGTCATGCTCCCCAATCCAGGCAACGTCCTTGTAAATCTCCTCTGCACCCTTTCTATAGTTTCCACATCCTTCCTGTAGTGAGGCGACCAGAACTGAGGACAGTACTTCAAGTGGGATCTGACCAAGGTCTTGTATAGCTGTAACATTGCCTCACGGCTCTTGAACTCAATACCATGGTTGATGAAGGCCAATGCACTGTATTCTTTCTTAACCACAGACTGAACCTGAGCAGCAGCTTTGAGTGTCCTATGGACTTGGTCCTCAAGTTCTCTCTGAACCTCCACACTGCCAAAAGTCTTACCATTAATACTATATTCTGCCATCATATTTGACCTACCAAAATGCAACACCTTACACTTATCTGGGTTGAACTCCATCTGCCACTTCTCAGCCCAGTTTTGCACCCTATCAATGTCCCTCTGTAACCTCTGACAGCCCTCCACTCTATCCACAACACCCCCAACCTTTGTGTCATCAACAAATTTACTAACCCATCCCTCCACTTCCTCATCTAGGTCATTTATAAAAATCACGAAGAGAAGGGGTCCCAGAACAGATCCCTGAGGCACACCACTGGTCACCGACCTCCGTGTAGAATATGACCCATCTACAACCACTCTTTGCCTTCTGTGGGCAAACCAGTTCAGAATCCACAAAGCAAGGTCCCCTTGGATTCCATACCTCCTTACTTTCTCAATAAACCTTGCATGGGGTACCTTATCAAATGCCTTGCTGAAATCCGTATATACTACATCTACAACTCATCAATGTGTTTAGTCACATCCTCAAAAGATTCACTCAGTCTCGTAAGGCATGACCTACCTTTGACAAAGCCATGCTGACTATTCCTAATCATATTATGCCTCTCCAAATGTTCATAAATCCTTCCTCTCAGGATCTTCTCCATCAACTTACCAACCACTGAAGTAAGGCTCTCTGGTTTATAATTTCCTGGGCTATCTGTATTTCCCTTTCTTGAAAAAGGGACCGTACACTTCCCGACATCATATTCTATCTGCCACTTGTTGCTCATTCTTCTAATCTGTTTAAGTCATTCTGTAGTCTCTCTGCTTCCTCAATACTACCTGCTTCTCCATTTCTCCCTGTATCATCCGCAAACTTGGCCAAATCATTGACATATAACGTAAAAAGAAATGGTCCCAACAAAGCCCAATGGAACACCAGCAGCCAACCAGAAAAGGCTCCTTTTATTCCCACTTATTGCCTCCTGACTGTTGTATCCACGCTAGAGTCTTTCCTGTAATACCATGGGCTATTAACTTGTTAAGCAGCCTAATGTGCAGCACCTTGTCAGAGGCCTTCTGAAAATCAAGTACACAACATCAACTGGTTCTCCTTTGTCTATTCTGCTTCCTATTTCTTCAAAGTATTCCAACAGATCTGTTCGGCAAGATTTTCCCTTAAGGAAACCATGCTGACCCAGCCTATTTTATCATGTGCCTCCAAGTACCCGAATATCACATCCTTAACAATTGACATCTTCCAGCATCTGCTCAACCACTGAGGTCAGACCATATGGCCTATAATTTTCTTTCTTCTGCCTCTCTCCCTTCTTGAAGAGTGGAGTGATTTTTGTATTTTTCCAGTCCTCCAGAACTATGCCAGAATCTAGTGACTCTTGAAAGATCATTACTAATGCCTCCACAAGCTCTTCAGCCACCTCTTTCTGGTGTGTAGAGCATGGGGTCCAGGTGATTTATCTACCTTCAGACCTTTCAGTTTCCCCAGCACTTTCACCCACTCCTGCACCCCCCACACCTGCCGACTCTCTCAAACTTCCTGCATACTGCTAGTGCATTCCACAGTGAAGACTGATGAAAATTACTTACTCAGTTTGACTGCCATCTCCTCGACCCATTACTACATCTCCAGCATCATTTTCCAGGGGCTCACCCCTGTTAGGTTGGCCCCTCAGCATTATCAAACATATTATTGAGAGGGATGGCCACAGCGGCATTGTACCAGCTTCCCATTTTCCTTTCTTCTCCTAACAGTCACCCAAGTACCTGCCCCCTGCAAGCGTAGTGGTAACTACCTCCCTTTAGTTCCTATCTGGCACTTCATCAGTCTCCAGTATAAGCCAAAAGTTAGGATACACTTGGAGTACTGCATGCAGTTCTGGTCATCACAATATAAGAAGGATGATATAGCACTGGAAAGAGTGCAGAAGAGCTTCACCAAGATGCTACCTGGAATGGAGGACTTTTGTTGCAAGGAGAGATTGGATAGGCTGGGATTCTTCTCAACGGGGTACAGTCGACTTAGGGACGACCTTATCGTGGATTATAAAATTATGAGAGGAATAAATCGAATAGATCGATAGTCACAGTTCTCTTTCACAGGATCAAGAAGTCTAAAACCGGATGCCATAGGTTTATAGTGAGAGAGAAAAAAATTAAAAGAAACCTGAAGAGCAACATGGTGATGGTGAGTATACGAGGGGTGATTGATATGTTCGTGGCCTAAGGTAGAAGGAGTCAATTTTAGAAAGCCTAGCATATTTATTTTTCAACATAGTCCCCTCCTACATTTACACACTTATTCCAGCGGTCATGGAGCATACGGATCTTGGATCTCCAGAAAGTGTCCACAGATGGGTGATTGATAAGTTTGTGGCCTAAGGTAGAAGGAGATGAGTTATACAGCTCTCATTACATGCACATTCAGGTCAACTGTTTGATTAATTATGCAGAAAGTTTGAAGTTAATAACTCATCTCCTTCCACCTTAGGCCACGAACTTATCAATCAGCTCTGATAAGTTATTACCCCTGAGATAGAAGTATACAAAACTATGAGGGGTAATTGCAAGCAGGCTTTTTCCGCTCAGGTTGGCTGGGACTACCTGAGGTCATGGGTTAAGCGTGAAAGGTGAAATATTTAAGGAGAACATGAGGGGGAACTTCACTCAGAGGGTGATGAGAGGTGGAAATGAGGTGTATTTCATTTCAATATTGAAGAGAAGTTTTGGTAAGTACATGGATGGGTGTGGTATGGAGGTTCATGGTCCAGATGTAGTTTGTTGGGACTAGGCATAATAATAGTTCAGCACTGAATAGATGGGCTGAATGACCTATTCCTGTGCTGTCAATCTCTATGACTGTTTGCCTCAGGTAAGCATCATGGTCAGAAACGACAAGTTGGGCTGAAGGACCTCTCACCAAATTGTGTGACACTATGGGTCTCTTAGAGAAAGAATAAGTTTGTAGGCTACAGAGAAGAGAGAGGAGCAATGAGTTATATGTAATTGTTCTGCTGGAAGTTCAGCATCGAGCTGGTGGGATTTGGGGACCCCTCTGTTCATATCAATCAATGAGCACAAGGGTGATTAAATGCTGATGCAGTCGCATTGATTAAAGAAGGGTTTGCTCTTTTCTCAGGGGTGAGTAGAGAGATTAGAGGAATTAATGAGCTGATACTCAGATCCCACAGAGTGAAAACAATCACCCTTCTTTCCTCAAATCATCAAATTTATCAGAATCAGAAACAGGTTTATTATCACCAGCATGTGACATGAAATTTGTTAACTTAGCAGCAACAGTTCAATGCAATACATAATCTAGCAGAGAGAAAAACAAATAATAATATTAATAAATAAAATAAAACTTCAATGTCCATTTATGAATCAGATGGCAGAGGGGAAGAAGCTGTTCCTGAATTGCTGAGTGTGTGCCTTCAGGCTTCTGTACCTCGTATCTGATGGTAACAGTGATAAAAGTGCATGCCCTGGGTGCTGGAGGGTCCTTAATAATGGATGCTACCTTTCTGAGACACCACTCCCTAAAGATATCCTGGGTACTTTGTAGGCTAGTGCCCAAGATGGAGCTGACTAGATTTATAACCTGCTGCAGCGATTTTCGGTCCTGTGCAGTAGTCCCTCCATACCAGACAGTGATGCAGCCTGTCAGAATGCTCTCCACGGTACAACTATAGAAGTTTTTGAGTGTATTTGTTGACATAGCAAATCTCTTCAAACTCCTGACCGCTGCCTTGCCTTCTTTATAACTGCATCAATATGTTGAGACCAGGTTAAATCCTCAGAGATCTTGACACCGAGGAACTTGAAGCAGCTCACGCTCTCTGGTTCTGATCCCTCTATGAGGATTGGTATGTGTTCCTTCGTCTTACCCTTCCTGAAGTTCACAATCAGCTCTTTCATCTTACTGATATTGAGTGCCTGGTTGTTGCAGTGGCACCATTCCACTAGATGGCATATCTCACTCCTGTACACCCTCTTGTCACCACTTGAGCTTCTACCACAATGGTTGTATCGTCAGCACATTTGATAATTGGGATATTATGTTGCAACTTTACAAATCGCTGGTTGGACCACACTTGGAGTATTGTGTGCAGATCTGAATGACACATTGTTGGAAAGAGTTCAGAAGAGCTTCACTAGGATATTGCTTGGATTGGAGGACTTTAGTTGTATGGAGAGACTGGATAGACTGGGCTTGTTTTCCCTGGAACTAAAGAGGCTAAGAGGTGTCCTGATAGAAGTATACAGAAGTATAACAGGCATAGATAGGATATATATAGTCAGAATATTTTCCACTGAGACAGGGATATTAAAAAACAAAAGGGCATAGATGTAAGGTGAGGGGAAGGACTTTTAAAGAGGGGAATGTTTTTTACACAGAGTGTTGTCGATATCTGGTACTTACCGCCAGAGAAGGTGGTCAAATCAGATACAATTATTATGTTTGAGAGCAACATAAACCTAAATAAATAGAACCTAAATAAAACAAAGGGATGTTGTCCTAAAGTGGGCAAATAGGATGAGTGCAGATGGACAAACAGATCAACATAGATGTCAAGGTCCAAAGGGCCTGTTTCTACACTCTACAACTCTATTGCTCTGTGACTCACTATGAATAGCAAATGCTGTGTACTAAATTCAAAGTAGAAATAAATTAAGAATATCTGACCCTGGGTATTAGGAAGGGTGGAAGTGAAATCGTACTTGTACAGAAGGTTAGGTGAGGAGTTGGGGGTTTACAGAAGCAGACCATCCTTGCACAATCCTGGCAGGGGAAGTTGGATGTTTATCATTCTTTCCATTCTTTTTCAACTGGATATACCTAGCTTTATGAGTAAGCCCAGAGCCTGTAATCCTCCAAAGTCAAATTCAAGTTTACTGTTTTATGTGTAAGTACATGTATATGTGTAATGAAAAACTTGCAGCAACATCACAGGCACGTATGCATCACATAAGCAGCATTCACAAGGAAAATCACAAACTAAGCATGAATTAACCATATTTTTACAAGAAAAAACATAATTAGCTTAAAACAAAACAAAACCATTTCAGTGCAAAGTGATCAAAGTAGATGAGTGTTGCTAAACCGTTGTGATCAGAACAATGCCAGTTGGTTCAAGAACTGAATGGTTGAAGAGAAGCAACTGATCTTGAACCTGGTGGCGTGAGACTTCAGGCTTCAGTACCTCCTGCCTAATGGCAGCTGTGAGAAAATGGTCTGACCTTAATGGTGACAATCTTTGATGATACATGTTGATATCTTGAGACAACACCTACTTTTGATACAATGGATGGTGGGGAGTAATGTGCCCATAATATTTTGAGCAGAGTTTATATTCTCTGTTGCTTCTTACATTCTTGTGCGTATTGCTGTATAAACAGTTTAAGGACTGCACCTAATTAATTGGAAAAGGGAGCACAGGTCCAGGTGTTTCTGCCCTCAAAACCTGTTTTGCCATTCAGTTTGATTAAAGCTGATTACTTCAATTCCATTCACTTTCTTTACCTCTCCATAGTTCAAAGGAAAAATATCCATTGCTTTCAATCCTGGGCCTTTTAATTACTCCAGGATCCAGGAGCCGAGTACTAGATTTCATTTACCCTTTAATGACTCCAGGATCTAGGAGTCGAGTACTAGATTTCATTTACCCTTTACATGAGGTCCTGGCTTTCATTTTAACACTTCCCTCATTCTCTGACAAATGTCTCTCAATTCAGTTACATGATCAACCTCCTGGGGGCCACAAAATACAAACCTCCTCCATACACTCTGCCCTCCTCAGCTTAATATTCCAATATCACTCTGAGCTTCTGCTACCCCGCACAATTTTTGATGTCTAAGGCTAAACTGAGTGTGTCCCTGTGCCTTAACACTCTTTTTCTTCCTCTCCAGAGATAAAGACCAACATTACATTTGCTTTTTAACCTATTTTTGTGCCCATCCATAAGTTTTCAATGGGACACAATGTGCCCATATGGAGTTCAACTAGACAATTAAATATTCTGGGGAGATTTGTCTGCAAGATGGTCAAGGGGAGGAATTCACACTCTTCGAATTCATCCCCCCACCAGTATTTTTTTCCCTCAACATTCTCCCCCAAGGCTGTTTTACAGACTGTCCTCAGATAGAGTATGAGCTAAAAAGAAAGCAAACATCTGCAGGATGTGGCCTGAACATGCACCTAGGCACAGCAACCATGTGGTTTCACTACTAACAGGTCTGTATATTTATTTATGTTTATCTTGGCTATATTTTACTCTTGAAGTAGGCCACAAACCACTGCAGATCCAAAAAAAAGAAAAAAAAGATTTTCCCTTTTGTTTAAATAGTAACCCAAAAGCCATCCTTCCATGAGATGTGTACTTGAGGTTTGTGAATGGATTTTGGGTTCATTGGTTTATTGGGCTGAATTCTTTTTGATCTTCAGGCTATTTTTGTTCAAATATCTTTGGAAAGGCTTCCCTCAAGTAACAACATTATCACAGGAGTGGCCTTGATGTTCTGCAACAGTTGGTTCATTTCTCAGTCTCTGCAATAACAACATCATGTCAAATGTCAACAAGACCAAGGAACTGACTGCAGACTTCAGGAAGAATTCAGGAAACACCACATTGAGGAGTGAATGGTGGAAAGGGTGAGCAGCTGATGTGCCTTTTTCACCACACAGGTGGAGTGTACAGACCACATGTGGTCCTCGGTCATGTGGATGCTGATGCTGAGGAACTTAAAGCTCTTTACTCTCTCAACCCCAGATCCACTGATGTCAATAGGAGTCAGCCTGTCTCCATTCCTCCTGTAATCCACAACCTGCTCCTTTGTTTTTGCGATATTGAGGGAGAGATTGTTTTCTTGACTTCAACTACTGCACAGAGCCTTGTCATCTTCAGAAGTTTTCTGATGACTTTGCCATAGTTGGATGCATCAGCAAGGGAAATGAGGCTGAGTTCAGGGCTGTGGTAGGAAACTTTGTCACATGGTGTGAGCAGAATTATCTGCAGCTTAATGTGAAAAAGACTAAGGAGCTGGTGGTAGACCTGAGGAGAGCTGAGGTACCGGTGACCCCTGTTTCCATCCAGGGGGTCAGTGTGGACATGGTGGAGGATTACAAATACCTGGGGATACGAATTGACAATAAACTGGACTGGTCAAAGAACACTGAGGCTGTCTACAAGAAGGGTCAGAGGCGTCTCTATTTCCTGAGGAGACTGAGGTCCTTTAACATCTGCCGGACGATGCGGAGGATGTTCTACGAGTCTGTGGTGGCCAGTGCTATCATGGTTGCTGTTGTGTGCAGGGGCAACAGGCTGAGGGTAGCAGGCACCAACAGAATCAACAAACTCATTGGTAAGGCCAGTGATGTTGTGGGGATGGAACTGGACTCTCTGATGGCGGTGTCTGAAAAGAGGATGCTGTCCAAGTTGCATGCCATCTTGGACAATGTCTCCCATCCACTACATAATGTACTGGTTGGGCACAGGAGTACTTTCAGCCAGAGACTCATTCCACCGAGATGCAACACAGAGCGTTGTAGGAAGTCATTCCTGCCTGTGGCCATCAAACTTTACAACTCCTCCCTTGGAGGGTCAGACACCCTGAGCCAATAGGCTGGTCCTGGACTTATTTCCTGGCATAATTTACATATTACTATTTATCTATTTATGGTTTTATTACTATTTAATTATTTATGGTGCAACTGTAATGAAAACCAATTTCCCCCGGGATCAATAAAGTATAACTATGACTATGACTATGACACCACTGTGTCAGAGAGATGACTTCTTCCCTGTAGGCCACCTCATTATTGTTTGAGATAAGGCTAATCAATGTAGTGTCGTCGGCAAATTTAATTAGCAGATTGGAGCTATGGGTGGCGATACAGTCATGGGTGTACAGGGATAAAGGAGGGACTTAGTAACAGCCCTAAGGGGTTCCTGTACTGAGAGTCAGAGGGGTGGAGGTGAGGAAGTCCACTCTTACCACCTGCCAGTGATCTGACAGGAAGCCCAGCAGGGTCAAGGCCGAGGTCTCTGAGCTTCTTGTTGAGCCTGGTTGGAACTATGGTGTTGAACGTTGAACTGTAGTCCAAGAACAGCATTCTCACATTAGCATCCTTCTTCTCCAGATGCGTAATAATAAAAACTGTAAATTTCAATAAGTATATATTAAAACATTAAATTAAATAAGTATTGCAAAGAGAGGAAAATAATATAGTGTTCATGAGTTCATTGTCCATTCAGAAATCTGACATTGGAGGGGAAGAAGCTATTCCTGAAATGAGGAACGTGTGTCTTCAGGTTCCTCAACCTCCTCTTTAATGCAGTAATGAGAAGAGGACATGTCTTGGGTGATGGGGATCCTTACGATGGATATCACCTTCTTGAGGCATTGCCATTTGAAGGTGTCATGGATGCAGGGGAGGCTAGTCCCCCATGATGGAGTTGGCTGAGTTAACAACTTTCTGCAGCTTTTCCTTCATCCCTGAGCAGTGCCCTCACCATACCAGATGTGATGCAACCAGTGAGAATGCTCTCTACAGTACACCTGCAGAAATTTGCGAGGGTCTTTGGTGACATACCAATTAGAAACATAGAAACATAGAAAACCTACACCACAGAGCTATAACAAGTTTGTCCTAATTCTCCTCAAACTCCGAATGAAATAAGGTGCTGTCATGCTATCTTTGTAATTCCAACAATATGTTGGGGCCAGGAGAGATTCTCAGAGATGCTGATACTCAGGAACTTGAAATTGTTCACCCTTTCCACTTCAGATCCCCTGATGAGGACTGGTATATGTTCCCTTGACTTCCTCTCCCTGAAGTCCACAATCAATTCCTTGGTCTTATTCACGTTTAGTGCAAGGTTGTTGCTGCAAACTCTCTCAACCAGTTGATCTTTCTCTCTTCTGTACGCCTCCTCGTCACCATCTGAAACTCTGCCAATGATAGTTGTATCATCACCAAATTTATAGATGGCATTTTAGCTTTGTCTAGACAGACAGTCATGAGTGTAGGGAGAGTCGAGCAGTGGAGTAGAGCATCCTTGAGGTGCATAGATTATGATCCCCAGCTGAGCAAATCAAGGATCCAGTTGCAGAGGGAGGTACAAAGGCCCAGTTTTGGAGTTCGTTGATTAGAACTGAAGGTATAATTTTGTTCAATACTGAGCTGTAGTCATTAAACAGCAGCTTGATGTAGATCGTACTATTGGCCAGGTGATCCAAGCTGAGTCGAGAGCTGGTGAGATTGCATCCATAGTAGACCTATTGTGATGATAGGCAAACTGCAGTGGGTCCAGGTCCTTGATTAGGGAGGAATTGATTCTTGCCATCACTTATGTCTCAAAGCACTTCATCACAGTAGACAACACACATCAAAGTTGCTGGTGAATGCAGCAGGCCAGGCAGCATCTCTAGGAAGAGGTACAGTCGACGTTTCAGGCCGAGACCCTTCGTCAGGACTGACTGAAGGAAGAGTTAGTAAGAGATTTGAAAGTGGGAGGAGAAGAGGGAAATCCAAAATGATAGGAGAAGACAGGAGGGGGAGGGATGGAGCCAAGAGCTGGACAGCTGATAGGCAAAGGGGATATGAGAGGTTATGGGACAGGAGGCCCAGGGAGAAAGATGGGGGAGGAACCCAGAGGATGGGCAAGGGGTATAGTCAGAGGGACAGAGGGAGAAAAAGGAGAGAGAGAGAAAGAATGTGTGTATAAAAATAAATAACGGATGGGGTTTCCCCTCCGCCTCGTCTTTCTCCCTGGGCCTCCTGTCCCATGATCCTCTCATATCCCCTTTGCCAATCACCTGTCCAGCTCTTGGCTCCATCCCTCCCCCTCCTGTCTGCTCCTATCATTTTGGATCTCCCCCTCCCCCTCCCACTTTCAAATCTCTTACTAACTCTTCCTTCAGTCAGTCCTGACGAAGGGTCTCGGCCTGAAACGTCGACTGTACCTCTTCCTAGAGATGCTGCCTGGCCTGCTGCGTTCACCAGCAACTTTGATGTGTGTTGCTTGAATTTCCAGCATCTGCAGAATTCCTGTTGTTCATCACAGTAGATGTGAGTGCCACTGGGCAATAGTCATTGAGGCTCTTCTTGGGCACTGGTATAATTGCCGTCATTTTGAAGCAGATGGACCTCTTTGTCTGCAGCAGTAAGAGACTGATAATGTTCTTGAATACTCTGCTAGCTGGTTGGCACAGCTTTACAGGGCCCTACGAGGTGCACCATCAGGGCCTGTCACCCTACGAGGGTTCTTAGTTGGTCTCCAAAACAGAGATCACAGGGTCACCAGATGCTGCAGAGATTCACACACAGGTGTAGTTTTATTCTCCCTTTCAAAGCATGCATATGTAGCCCCCTGATAAGCCTTAGGCTCGCTCAGCTCACTTTCGTCAAGGGGGAGCAGCCTTTGGCCTCGCCAAACTGGGTAATCAAGTTTGTGTGGATGCTGTGTGATGTACCTCACCCCACCAAATAACAGACAAACACCACATGTGATTAAATGATTACACTTTAAAGATCTTACTGGAACTATGTAATTAATAGAGATAAAATATAAAAGGAAAGTAAAGGGCGCCAAACTTATCAAAGTTCAACCACTTTGTGCACAACAGTTGGAGCTCAATTAACGGAGTCTTCTTTCCACCATTGACCTCTGACCTCCTCAACCCGCCGCCCGGGACCAACCACGGTGGTCAACCAGATGCTCCACACAAGTCTGTGTTTGTCTCCTCTCCTTGCCGAAGACCCTGGGCCTCGGACTCCCGCTCAGGGTCCGTTCCGTCACCCAACTTACAGTATGGTGTCTCCTCTCTCTGTCTCCATCGCGCCTTCTGCCCCAAAGCCCGCAAAAACAATAGCTTACAGACACCCAAGAAAGAATAACATCTATCCCAATTGGTTAGCAAATGAATACAATTCTCATTATCAGTATTATAAGCCAAACAAGCTGCTGGAGAGAGAACTTTCTCAGCAGTTAACATAACAAAGAAGCCATTTTTATTAGCCTTAGCTAATAAAAGAAGAAGAAACCCCTTACATATAAAAGGTGTTGAGCTCATCTGGGAGTAAAGCATCACAGCTATTCATGATGATAAATATCACTTCATAGGAAATAATAGCCTGAAAACCCTACCAGAGATGATGTGCAACCGATTCACTCTCTAACCTGAATCAGAATTATTTTTTCACCCTTAAAATAGCAAAAGGATGAAAGTGCATTGGTTGTAACTGGACTTCTTGTATAGCTCTGGATCACTGGTCTTGAAAGCAATAGTTCTAACCCTCAGCAGACTATGAATCTTCTGGTTCATCTATGGTTTTTTGGATTGCTTATGTCCGGTATGTTCTCGAAGGCACACATTCATCTACAAAGGTCTTGATGGAGTCAATGATAAATGTGGCATATTCAGACTCAAAGATAAATCCCTGAATATTATCCAGTTCACTGACTCAAAGCAGTCCAGTAAGCACTTCTCCACCTCCCTTGACCATTCCTTCTTGGCTCTCACCATTGGTGCTGCAGTCTCTAGTCTTTACCTTTATGCTGGGAGTAGAAGTACAGCCAGGTGATCAGACTTTCCAAAGTGTGGGTGTGAGATGGCAGGATAAGCATTCCTGATGGTGGTATAACAATGGTCAAGTGTATTGGCCCCTCTGGTTCCACAGGTAATATGTTGGTGGAAGTTGGTCAGAAACTTCTTCAAGCTGGCCTGGGTGAAATCTTCTGCGATAATAAGGAATGTACCATGGTGCACAATTTTGCTGCTGCTGATTATGTCGATCAGCAAATCCAGAACCTGCTTGACATTGGCCTGAGGTGGAATGTACATCACTACCGTGATGATGGTGTCAAATTCCTTTAGCAGATAAAATAGTCAACCCTTGATTTCAAGTCAGGTGAGCAGAACCGAGACAGAACTGCAATATTTGTGCACCACAATGACTTAATCATAAAGCATACTCCACTTCTTCTGCCTTTAAAAGACTGAGATGTCTTGTCTTTGTGGAGAATGTACAGCCGTCAGGCTGCAGTGCTGCATCCAAAATTGCCAGTGTGAGCCATGTTTCCGTAAAACAGAGTACTCTGCAGTCACTGATGTTCCTCTAGCTCTGAGCAATGTTGCTCTGAGGTCTTCATTTTTATTTTCCAGAGACTGACCATCCGCCAACAGGATAGTGGGGAATGGAGGGTCTAAAGCCTTTGCATTTCAATTGTACCTCAAACATCCCTGCTTCTGTTTCCTTAATGGGCAATAGCACTCTGCCAGTTGAGTATTATAAAATTTGACTACAGATGGATTCTTTAAACATCTTGAAATACTGTGACTGTATGTTTCAGCTGTACTTGTCCTAAAAGGGAATATTTGATGATTCCTATTGCAAAGAGTTACAACTTAATAGCACTATCTTACCAGAAGCTTGATGACCCACAATTAACGATTGAGAAACCACTTTATCCTCTCTATCATTAGTGTTCTGGATGGTTCATATGTTATTTTTTGTTGTACTATTATTATTTTTTGTTGTACTATTTATTTTGCAATTTATTGTGATATTATGCCTTTACACTGCACTGCTGCCACAAAACAAATCTCTCATCGTTCAAAACAGTTATAATAAACCTGATTCTGATTCTGAACTGTGGAATCACAGCAGAGAGAGTTTATTTCATTTAATTTATTTTGAGATACAGCAATTTAATGGGAATAGGCCCTTCCAGCCCTTTGAGCCACAACTTCCAGCAACCTCTGGCAACCCTGGTTGATTCGCAGGCCAAGTTACAGTGAACAGTTAACTCCTTGGCATGACTTTGTGCCATGGGAGGAAACTAGAGGGCCCGGAGACAGCCAAGGGGGTTCGTGCAGATGGCCTGGAGAGAGCCCGGGAAGTTCATACACACGGCCCGGAGAGAGCCCGGGGGGTACATACAAACGGGCCGGAGAGAGCCCGGGGGGTTCCTGCAGACAGCCCAGAAAGAGCACGGTGGTTCGTAAAAACGGGCTGGAGAGAGCACGGTGAGTTCATACAAACGGGCCGGAGAGAGCCTGGGGGTTTCACACACACGGGCCGGAGAGACCCGGGTGGTTTCATACACACGGGCCGGAGAGACCCGGGGGGGTTCGTGCAGACGGCCCGGAGAGAGCCCGGGGTGTTCCTGAACATGGCCTGGAGAGAGTCCGGGGGGTTCGTACACACGGCCCGGAGAGAGCCCGGGGGGTTCGTACACATGGCCCGGAGAGAGCCCGGGGGGTTCGTACACATGGCCCGGAGAGAGCCCGGGGGGTTCGTACACATGGCCCGGAGAGAGTCCGGGGGGTTCGTACACACGGCCCGGAGAGAGCCCGGGGGGTTCGTACACACGGCCCGGAGAGAGCCCGGGGGGTTCGTACACACGGCCCGGAGAGAGCCCGGGGGGTTCGTACACACGGCCCGGAGAGAGCCCGGGGGGTTCGTACACACGGCCCGGAGAGAGCCCGGGGGGTTCGTACACACGGCCCGGAGAGAGCCCGGGGGGTTCGTACACACGGCCCGGAGAGAGCCCGGGGGGTTCGTACACACGGCCCGGAGAGAGTCCGGGGGGTTCGTACACACGGCCCGGAGAGAGTCCGGGGGGTTCGTACACATAGCCCGGAGAGAGCCCGGGGGGTTCGTAAAAACCGGCTGGAGAGAGTCCGGGGGGTTCGTACACATGGCCTGGAGATAGCCTGGGGGGTTCGTACACACGGCCCGGAGAGAGCCCAGGGGGGTTCCTGCAGACAGCCCAGTAGGAGCCAGGGAGGTTCGTAAAAACCGGCTGGAGAGAGCACGGTGAGTTCATACAAACGGGCTGGAGAGAGCCTGGGGGTTTCACACACACGGGCCGGAGAGAGCCCGGGGGGTTCGTACACACAGCCCGGAGAGAGCCCGGGGGATTCGTACACACGGGCCGGAGAGAGTCCGGGGGGTTTGTACACACGGCCCGGAGAGAGCCCGGGGGGTTCGTGCACACAGCCCGGAGAGCGTCTGGGGGGGGGTTCATACAAACAGGCCCGAGAGACCCCGGGGGGTTCATGCAGACAGCCCAGAGAGAGCCTGGGGGGTTCGTAAAAACGGGCCAGAGAGAGCCCGGGGGGGGGTTCGTACACATGGTCTGGAGACAGCCCAGTGGGGTTCGTGCAGACAGCCCAGAAAGAGCCCGGGGGTTTTATAAAAACGGGCTGGAGAGAGCCCGGGGGGTTCGTACAAACGGGCCGGAGCGAGCCCAAGGGGTTCGTACAGACGGCCCGGAGAGAGTCCGGGGGGGTTTGTACACATGGCCGGCACAGAGCCCGGGGACTTTGTGCAGACGGCCTGGAGAGAGCCCGGGGATTTTGTTCAAACGGCCTGCAGAGAGCCTCGGGGGTTTGTACAAACAGGCCAGAGAGAGCCCAGGGGATTCTTATAAATGGGCCGGAGAGAGCACGGGAGGTTCGTACACACGGCCCGGAGAGAGCCCAGGGGGGTTCCTGCAGACAGCCCAGAAAGAGCCCGGGGGTTCGTAAAAACAGGCTGGAGAGAGCGCGGTGAGTTCATACAAGCGGGCCGGAGAGAACCTGGGGGTTTCATACACATGGGCCGGAAAGAGCCCGGGGGGTTTTTACACATGGCCCGGATTGAGCCCGGGGGGTTCATGCATACGGCCTGGAGAGAGTCCAGGGGGTTCGTACAAATGGCCCGGAGAGAGTCCAGGGGGTTCGTACAAACGGCCCACACAGAGCCCGGGGGGGTTTGTGCACACGGCCCGGAGAGCATCTGGGGGTTTCGTAGAAACGGGCCTGAGAGACCCCAGGGGGGTTCATGCAGACAGCCCAGAGAGAGCCTCGGGGGGTTCGTAAAAACGGGTCAGGGAGAGCCCGGGGGGTTCGTACAAACGGGCCGGAGAGAGTTCGGGGGGTTTGTACACATGGCCGGGACAGGGCCCAGGAACTTTGTGCAGACGGCCTGGAGGGAGCCCGGGGGTTTCGTACAAACGGCCTGCAGAGAGCCTGGGGGGTTTGTACAAACAGGCCAGAGTGAGCGCAGGGGATTCATACAAATGGGCCAGAGAGAGCCTGGAGGTTTCATGCACACGGCCCGGAG
The DNA here is from genome assembly GCF_030028105.1 of Mobula birostris. Lineage (NCBI taxonomy): Eukaryota > Metazoa > Chordata > Chondrichthyes > Myliobatiformes > Myliobatidae > Mobula > Mobula birostris. The sequence continues at coordinate 94,843,153 of NC_092376.1, forward strand.
AGAGCCCAGGGGGCTCGTGCACATGGCCCGGAGAGAGTCCGGGGGTTCGTACAAATAGGCCGGAGAGAGCCAGAGAGGTTCGTACACATGGCTGGGACAGAGCCCGGGGACTTTGTGCAGATAGCCTGGAGAAAGCCCAGGGGGTTTATACAAATGGCCTGGAGAGAGCCGGGAAGTTCGTACAAACAGACTGGAGAGAGCCCGGGGGGGGGTTCGTCCACATGGCCTGGGGAGGGTCCAGGGAGTTCGTACACACGGCCCGGAGAAAGCCCGGGGGTGGTTCGTACAAACGGGCCGGAGAGAGCCCGAGGGGTTCATACAGACGGCCCGGAGAGAGCCCTTGGGGTTCATACAAACGGGCCGGAGAGAGCCCAGGGGGTTTGTACAGATGCCTGGAGACAGCCAGGGGTGATTGTGCACACGGCCCGGAGAGAGCCCTTGGGGTTCATACAAACGGGCCGGAGAGAGCCCAGGGGGTTTGTACAGATGCCTGGAGACAGCCAGGGGTGATTGTGCACACGGCCCGGAGAGAGCCCTTGGGGTTCATACAAACGGGCCGGAGAGAGCCCAGGGGGTTTGTACAGATGCCTGGAGACAGCCAGGGATGATTGTGCACACGGCCCGGAGAGAGCCTGGGGGTTCGTACAAACGGCCCAGATTGAGCCCGGGGGTTTCGTGCACACCGCCCAGAGAGATCCCAGGGGGTTCGTACAAATGGGCCGGAGAGAGCCAGAGGGGTTCGTACAAATGGCCCGGAGAGAGTCCGGGGGGTTCATACAGATGGCCTGGAGACAGCCAGGGGTGATCGTGCACACGGCCTGGAGAGAGCCCGGGGGTTCGTCCACATGGCCCGGGGAGAGTCCGGGGAGATCGTACATATGGCCTTGAGAGAGCCCAGGGCGGTACGTACACATGGCCTGGAGATAGCCAGGTGGGTTCGTGCACACGGCCTGGAGAGAGCCTGGGGGGGGGTTCATACAAATGGGCTGGACAGAGCCCGCGGGGTTCGTACAAACGGCCCAGAGAGACCCGGGGGGTTTGTGCAGACAGCTCGGAGAGAGCCCGGGGGGTTCGTACAAACGACCTGGAGAGATCCTGGGGGTTTCGTACAGACGGCCCGGAGTGAGCCTAGGGGGTTCGTACAAATGGGACGGAGAGACCCCGCGGGGTTGGTGCACATGGGCCAGAGGGAGCCCAGGAGGTTTGTACACACGGCCGCGGAGAGAGCCTGAGGGGTTTGTGCAGACGGCCCGGAGTAAGCCCGGGGTGTTCGTACAAGTGGCCCGGAGAGAGCCCGGGGGTTTCATACAAACAGGCCAGAGAGAGCCTGGGAGGTTTGTACACTCGGCCTGGAGAGAGCACGGGGAGTTCTTACAAATGGGCCGGAGAGAGCCTGGGGGGTTCATACAGACGGTCTGGAGAGATCCCAGGGGATTTGTACACACGGTCCGGAAAGAGAGCAGGGGGTTCGTACAAACGGCCTGGAGAGAGTCCGAGGGGTTCAGACAAACGAGCCGGAGAGAGCCCGAGGGGTTCGTACAAGTGGTTCGGAGAGAGCCCGGTGGGTTCGTACAAACAGGCCGGAGAGAGCCTGGGGGTTTCTTACAAATGAGCCGGAGTGAGCCAGGGCGATTCGTACACACGGCCTGGAGAAAGCCTGGGGGGGGTTTGTACAAATGGCCCGGAGAGAGCCCGGGGATTTCGCACACAAGGCCCGGAGAGAGCCCGGGGGTTTCTTACAAATGAGCCGGAGTGAGCCAGGGCGATTCGTACACACGGCCTGGAGAAAGCCGGGGGGGGGTTTGTACAAATGGCCCGGAGAGAGCCCGGGGATTTCGCACACAAGGCCCGGAGAGAGCCTGGGGGATTCTTACAAATGAGCCAGAGTGAGCCCGGGTGGTTCGTACACAGGGGCCGGAGAGATCCCCGGGGGGTTTGTACACACGGCCCAGAGAGCCCGGGCGATTCGTACAAACGGCCTGGAGAGAGCCCAGGGGTGTTCGTACAAATGGGCCGGAGTGAGCCCGGGGGGTTTGTACAGACGGTCTGGAGAGAGCCCGAGCGATTCATACACACAGGCCGGAGAGAGCCCGGGGGATTCGTACACATGGCCCGGAGAGAACCCGGGGGGTTCGTACACACTGGCCGGAGTGAGCCCGGGGGGTTCATACAAATGGCCTGGAGAGAGCCCGGGGGATTCATACAGACGGTCCGGAGAGAACCCAGTGGGTTTGTACAAACAGCCTGGAGACAGCCGGGGGGTATGTCTCCTGGAGAGAGCCTGGGGGTTTCAGACAAGCGGGCCAGAGGGAGACTGAGGGATTCGTACAGACGGCCTGGAGAGAGCCAGGGGGGTTCGTACGATCGCCTGGAGACAACCAGGGGTGATCGTGCACATGGCCCGGAGAGAGCCCGGGGTTTCGTGCAAACGGCCCGGAAAGAGCCCGGGGGTTTCGTGCACACTGCCCAGAGAGATCCCAGGGGGTTCGTGCACATGGCCCGGAGAGAGCCAGAGGGGTTCGTACAGACGGCCCGGAGAGAGCCCGGGTGGTTCGTACAAGCAGCCCGGAGAGAGTCCGGGGGGTTTGTACACATGGCCCGGAAAAGCCCAGGGACTTTGTGCAGACAGTCTGGCGAGAGCCGGGGGGGTTCGTACAAATGGCCCGGATAGAGCCCAGGGGTTTCGTGCACACTTCCCAGAGAGATCCCGGAGTGTTGTGCACATGGCCTGGACAGAGTCCGGGGGATTCGTCCAAATGGGCCAGAGAAGGCCAGAGGGGTTCGTACAGATGGCCCAGAGAGAGCCCGGGTGTTTCGTACAAACGGCCCGGAGAGAGTCTGGGGGGTTCATACAAACAGGCTGGAGTGAGCCTGGGGGGTTCATACACACTGGCCGGAGAGAGCCCGGGAGATTCGTACAAACGGCCCGGAGATACCCGGGGGGTTCGTACAGACTGCCTGGAGAGAGTCCGGGGGGTTCATTCAAATGGGCCAGAGAGAGCCTGGAGGTTTCATGCACACCGCCCAGAGAGAGCCTGGGGGTTCGTGCAAATGGCCCAGATTGAGCCCGGGGGTTTCGTGCACACCGCCCAGAGAGATCCCGGGGGGTTCGTGCACATGGCCCAAACAGAGTCAGGGGGGTTCGTACAAATGGGCCGGAGAGAGCCCGAGTGGTTCGTACAAACGGCCCGGAGAGAGTCTGGGGGGTTCATACAGATGACCTGGAGACAGCCAGGGGCGATCGTGCACACGGCCCGGAGAGAGCCCGGGGGTTCGTCCACATGGCCCGGAGAGAGCCCGGGTGGTTTGTGCAGACGGCTCGGAGAGAGTCGGGGGGGTTCGTATACATGGCCCGGAGAGAGCCTAGGGCATTCCTGCAGACAGCCCAGAAAACATAGAAAACATAGAAAATAGGTGCAGGAGTAGGCCATTCGGCCCTTCGAGCCTGCACCGCCATTTATTATGATCATGGCTGATCATCCAACTCAGAACACCGCCCCAGCCTTCCCTCCATACCCCCTGACCCCTGTAGCCACAAGGGCCATATCTAACTCCCTCTTAAATATAGCCAATGAACTGGCCTCAACTGTTTCCTGTGGCAGAGAATTCCACAGATTCACCACTCTCTGTGTGAAGAAGTTTTTCCTAATCTCGGTCCTAAAAGGCTTCCCCTCTATCCTCAAACTGTGACCCCTCATTCTGGACTTCCCCAACATCGGGAACAATCTTCCTGCATCTAGCCTGTCCAATCCCTTTAGGATCTTATACGTTTCAATCAGATCCCCCCTCAATCTTCTAAATTCCAATGAGTACAAGCCCAGTTCATCCAGTCTTTCTTCATATGAAAGTCCTGCCATCCCAGGAATCAATCTGGTGAACCTTCTCTGTACTCCGTCTATGGCAAGGATGTCTTTCCTCAGATTAGGGGACCAAAACTGCACACAATACTCCAGGTGTGGTCTCACCAAGGCCTTGTACAACTGCAGTAGTACCTCCCTGCTCCTGTACTCGAATCCTCTCGCTAAAAATGCCAGCATACCATTCGCCTTTTTCACCACCTGCTGTACCTGCATGCCCACTTTCAATGACTGGTGTATAATGACACCCAGGTCTCGTTGCACCTCCCCTTTTCCTAATCGGCCACCATTCAGATAATAATCTGTTTTCCTATTTTTGCCACCAAAGTGGATAACTTCACATTTGTCCACATTAAATTGCATCTGCCATGAATTTGCCCACTCACCCAACCTATCCAAGTCACCCTGCATCCTCTTAGCATCCTCCTCACAGCTAACACTGCCACCCAGCTTCGTGTCATCCGCAAACTTGGAGATGCTGCATTTAATTCCCTCATCCAAGTCATTAATATATATTGTAAACAACTGGGGTCCCAGCACTGAGCCTGCGGTACCCCACTAGTCACCGCCTGCCATTCTGAAAAGGTCCCGTTTATTCCCACTCTTTGCTTCCTGTCTGCTAACCAACTCTCCACCCACACCAATACCTTACCCCCAATACCGTGTGCTTCAAGTTTGCACACTAATCTCCTGTGTGGGACCTTGTCAAAAGCCTTCTGAAAATCCAAATATACCACATCCACTGGTTCTCCCCTATCCACTCTACTAGTTACATCCTCAAAAAATTCTATGAGATTCGTCAGACATGATTTTCCTTTCACAAATCCATGCTGACTTTGTCCGATCATTTCATCGCTTTCCAAATGTGCTGTTATCACATCCTTGATAACTGACTCCAGCAGTTTCCCCACCACTGATGTTAGGCTAACCGGTCTATAATTCCCCGGTTTCTCTCTCCCTCCTTTTTTAAAAAAGCCCGGGGGTTCGTAAAAACGGGCTGGAGAGAGCGCAGTGAGTACATACAAATGGGCCAGAGAGAGCCTGGGGGTTTCGTACACACAGGCCAGAGAGAGCCCGGGTTGTTTGTACACATGGCCCAGATGGAGCCTGGGGGGTTCGTGCACACGGCCCGGAGAGAGCCCGGGGGGGTTTCGTACACACGGGCCGGAGAGAGCCCGGGGTGTTCGTGCACATGGCCCAGAGAGAGCCCTTGGGGTTCATACAAACGGGCCGGAGAGAGCCCAGGGTGTTCGTACAGATGCCTGGAGACAGCCAGGGGTGATCGTGCACGCGGTCTGGAGAGAGCCCGGGGGTTCGTGCACACCACTCAGAGAGATCCCGGGGGGTTTGTGCACATGGCCCGGACAGAGTCCGGGGGGTTCATACAAATGGGCCGGAGAGAGTCCGGGGGGTTCATACAGATGGCCTGGAGACAGCCAGGGGTGATCGTGCACACGGCCCGGAGAAATCCCGGGGGTTCGTCCACATGGCCCGGGGAGAGTCTGGGGAGATCGTACATATGGCCCTGAGAGAGCCCAGGGCGGTACGTACACATGGCCTGGAGACAGCCAGGTGGGTTCGTGCACACGGCCTGGAGAAAGCCCGGGGGGGGTTTCGTACAAACGGGCCGGACAGAGCCCGGGGGGTTCGTACAAACGGCCTGGAGAGAGCCTGGGGGTTTCGTACAGACGGCCCGGAGTGAGCCCAGGGGGTTCGTACAAATAGGACGCAGAGAGCCCGGGGGGTTCGTCCACATGGCCCGGGGAGGGTCCAGGGAGTTTGTACACACAGCCCGGAGAAAGCCCGGGGGGTATGTACAAACTGCCTGTGGACAGCCAGTGGAGTTTGTGCACACGGCCCGGAGAGAGCCTGGGGGTGGTTCGTACAAACGGGCCGGAGAGAGCCCGAGGGGTTCATACAGACGGCCCGGAAGAGCCCGAGGGGTTTGCACAAATGGCCCGGAGAGAGACCGGGGGGGTTCTTACACACGGGCCGGAGAGAGCCCGGGGGGGTTCATACACATGGCCCAGAGAGAGCCCAGGGGGTTCGTGCAGACAGCCCAGAAAGAGCCTGGGGGGTTCGTAAAAACGGGCTGGAAAGAGCGCGGTGTGTTCATACAAACAGGCCGGAGAGAGCCTGGGGGGTTCGTACACAGAGGCTGGAGAGAGCCCAAGGGGTTCATACAAATAGTCCGGATCGAGCGCGGGGGGTTCATGCACACAGCCCGGAGAGAGTCGGGGTTCGTACAAACGGGCTGGAGGGAGCCCAAGGGGGTTCATGCAGACAGCCCAGAGACAGCCTGGGGGGTTCGGAAAAACGGGCCAGGGAGAGCCTGGGGGGTTCATACACACGAGCCGGAGAGAGCTCGGGGGCGATCATACACATGGCCCGGAGATAGCCCAGGGGGTTCATGCAGACAGCCCAGAAAGAACCAGGGGGGTTTGCAAAAACGGGCCGGAGAGAGCCCGGGGGGTTCATACAAACGGCCTGGGTAGAGCCCGGGGGGGGGGGGGGGGGTTCATGCACACGGCCCGGAGAGAGCCTGGGGTGTTCGTGCACATGGCCCAGATAGAGCCCAGGGGGTTCATACAAACGTGCCGGAGAGAGAGCCCGGTGAGTTCGTACAGACGGCCTGGAGAGAGCCCGGGGGGTTTGTACAGATGGCCTGGAGACAACCAGGGGTGATCGTGCACATGGCCCGGAAGAGCCCGGGAACTTTGTGCAGACAGTCTGGAGAGAGCCGGGGGGGTTCGTACAAATGGCCCGGATAGAGCCCAGGGGTTTCGTGCACACTGCCCAGAGAGATCCCGGGGTGTTGTGCACATGGCCTGGACAGAGTCCGGGGGATTCGTCCAAATGGGCCAGAGAGGGCCAGAGGGGTTCGTACAGACGGCCCGGAGAGAGCCCGGGTGTTTTGTACAAATGGCCTGGAGAGAGTCTGGGGGATTCATACACACTGGCCAGAGAGAGCCCGGGAGATTCGTACAAACGGCCCGGAGATACCCGGGGGGGTTCGTACAGACTGCCTGGAGAGAGCCCGGGGGTTTCGTGCACACCGCCCAGAGAGATCCCAGGGGGTTTGTACACATGGCCCGGAGAGATCCTAGGGCATTCCTGCAGACAGCCCAGAAAGAGCCCAGGGGTTCGTAAAAACGGGCTGGAGAGAGCGCAGTGAGTTCATACAAATGGGCCAGAGAGAGCCTAGGGGTTTCGTACACACGGGCCAGAGAGAGTCTGGGTTGTTTGTACACATGGCCCGGATGGAGCCCGGGGGGTTCGTGCACACGGCCTGGAGAGAGCCCGGGGGGTTTCGTACACACGGGCCGGAGAGAGCCCGGGGTGTTCGTGCACATGGCCCGGAGAGAGCCCTTGGGGTTCATACAAACGGGCCGGAGAGAGCCCAGGGGGTTTGTACAGATGCCTGGAGACAGCCAGGGGTGATTGTGCACACGGCCCGGAGAGAGCCCTTGGGGTTCATACAAATGGGCCGGAGAGAGCCCAGGGGGTTTGTACAGATGCCTGGAGACAGCCAGGGGTGATTGTGCACACGGCCCGGAGAGAGCCCTTGGGGTTCATACAAACGGGCCGGAGAGAGCCCAGGGGGTTTGTACAGATGCCTGGAGACAGCCAGGGGTGATTGTGCACACGGCCCGGAGAGAGCCCTTGGGGTTCATACAAACGGGCCGGAGAGAGCCCAGGGGGTTTGTACAGATGCCTGGAGACAGCCAGGGGTGATTGTGCACACGGCCCGGAGAGAGCCTGGGGGTTCGTACAAACGGCCCAGATTGAGCCCGGGGGTTTCGTGCACACCGCCCAGAGAGATCCCAGGGGGTTCGTACAAATGGCCCGGAGAGAGTCCGGGGGGTTCATACAGATGGCCTGGAGACAGCCAGGGGTGATCGTGCACACGGCCTGGAGAGAGCCCGGGGGTTCGTCCACATGGCCCGGGGAGAGTCCGGGGAGATCGTACATATGGCCTTGAGAGAGCCCAGGGCGGTACGTACACATGGCCTGGAGATAGCCAGGTGGGTTCGTGCACACGGCCTGGAGAGAGCCTGGGGGGGGGTTCATACAAATGGGCTGGACAGAGCCCGCGGGGTTCGTACAAACGGCCCAGAGAGACCCGGGGGGTTTGTGCAGACAGCTCGGAGAGAGCCCGGGGGGTTCGTACAAACGACCTGGAGAGATCCTGGGGGTTTCGTACAGACGGCCCGGAGTGAGCCTAGGGGGTTCGTACAAATGGGACGGAGAGACCCCGCGGGGTTGGTGCACATGGGCCAGAGGGAGCCCAGGAGGTTTGTACACACGGCCGCGGAGAGAGCCTGAGGGGTTTGTGCAGACGGCCCGGAGTAAGCCCGGGGTGTTCGTACAAGTGGCCCGGAGAGAGCCCGGGGGTTTCATACAAACAGGCCAGAGAGAGCCTGGGAGGTTTGTACACTCGGCCTGGAGAGAGCACGGGGAGTTCTTACAAATGGGCCGGAGAGAGCCTGGGGGGTTCATACAGACGGTCTGGAGAGATCCCAGGGGATTTGTACACACGGTCCGGAAAGAGAGCAGGGGGTTCGTACAAACGGCCTGGAGAGAGTCCGAGGGGTTCAGACAAACGAGCCGGAGAGAGCCCGAGGGGTTCGTACAAGTGGTTCGGAGAGAGCCCGGTGGGTTCGTACAAACAGGCCGGAGAGAGCCCGGGGGTTTCTTACAAATGAGCCGGAGTGAGCCAGGGCGATTCGTACACACGGCCTGGAGAAAGCCTGGGGGGGTTTGTACAAATGGCCCGGAGAGAGCCCGGGGATTTCGCACACAAGGCCCGGAGAGAGCCTGGGGGATTCTTACAAATGAGCCAGAGTGAGCCCGGGTGGTTCGTACACAGGGGCCGGAGAGATCCCCGGGGGGTTTGTACACACGGCCCAGAGAGCCCGGGCGATTCGTACAAACGGCCTGGAGAGAGCCCAGGGGTGTTCGTACAAATGGGCCGGAGTGAGCCCGGGGGGTTTGTACAGACGGTCTGGAGAGAGCCCGAGCGATTCATACACACAGGCCGGAGAGAGCCCGGGGGATTCGTACACATGGCCCGGAGAGAACCCGGGGGTTTCGTACACACTGGCCGGAGTGAGCCCGGGGGGTTCATACAAATGGCCTGGAGAGAGCCCGGGGGATTCATACAGACGGTCCGGAGAGAACCCAGTGGGTTTGTACAAACAGCCTGGAGACAGCCGGGGGGTATGTCTCCTGGAGAGAGCCTGGGGGTTTCAGACAAGCGGGCCAGAGGGAGACCGAGGGATTCGTACAGTCGGCCCGGTGTGAGCCCGGGGGGTTCGTACAGACGGCCCGGATAGAGCCTGTGGGGTTCGTACAAATGGGCCGGAGAGAGCCCAGGGGGTTCATACAGACGGTCTGGAGAGAGCCTGAGGGGTTTGTGCAGACAGCCCGGAGTGAGACCGGGGGGTTCGTACAAGTGGCCCGGAGAGAACCCGGGGGGTTCGTACAGACGGTCTGGAGAGAGCCCGGGGGATTCGGACACACGGGCCGGAGAGAGTCCGGGGGTTCGTACAAACAGCCTGGAGAGAGTCCCAGGGGTTCATACAAAAAGGCCAGAGAGAGCCTGGGGGTTTCATACAGACGGTCTGGAGAGAGCCCTGGGGGTTTGTACACACGGGCCGGAGAGATCCCAGGTGTTTCATGCACACGGCTCAGAGAGAGCCCGGGGGTTTTGTGCAAACGGGCCGGAGAGAGTCCAGTGGGGTTTGTGCAAACGGGCCGGAGAGAGCCTGGGGGGTTCATACAAACTTTTGTAGAGGATGCCAGAATTGAACTCTGAACTCCAATGACACGAGCTGTAATAGTGTCACACTAACCACTACCCTTCTGTGGCACAGAAGCTGAATTACTCTTTGGTAGCAGTATCTATTTCGCCTCGAGCCTTGATCCTTCCAGACAGCACTGCAAATGTCTATGTTCCATTAGTTATTCAAAATTCCTTCAGGCGTTGCTGTGGAATGAATGCCCGGCCTCTTTTTCAGGGAATGAACTCTTGGAGGTGATGTGCATACAGCAGCCTTTGACTTCGAGGCTGCAGTTAAATAGAAAAAATTATGGAAAAGCACTCATCAGGTCAGGCTACAGCTGAAGGGATAGAAACAGAGTCACCATTTCAGGTCAGATATCCTTCATCAGAACTACCAAGGAGAAAAAACATCAAATTAGTTTAATTCTGCTCTGAAGGTGAGAAGCAAAATAAATGGGATAAAGGAAACTTCTCCCAGTCTGGTGCACTGCATTCTGTGTTGAGAACACAGAGTTCTCTACACTGGTCACTTTGTACAGCAGCTGCAATCAGTCACCTTGAGCTTCACTTTAATTCACCATTCCCCTCTCACTCTCACTGTATGTGGCCTTTGAACAATTAGAACAAGGCTCAAACAATCTTAAGAAACGCAGTATCCCATATTCAATACAATTCAATATTGACTTGTACACCTTCAAATAAGTGACTTTGTAAACAGGTCAGTTTCACTGTTGTTCACTTGCTCAGTTTTACTCTCCAGCCTGACTATCTGCTTATCTTAACGTTTTACACTGTTACGCTGGCTGTTCTCCTGGAAACCCATCCACTGACCACCTCTAAAATTTATCCCTTGCAACCCTGGCCCCACCCCTTCAGAGATATTCCCTTGGTTTTATTCATCCCACTTTTCCACTTTCACTGTAATTCGCTTTTCTCTCTTTCCCACGTACAGACACAAAAATACCCAAGTGTTGTGGCACAGAAGGGCATTCAGAGGATATCATATTCCCATTCGTTGAGACTCAGAAGTGAAAGAAGCACTTGATGGGGAAACTATGGAAGAAAATTTAGCTCTGAGAACAACACCTGAAAGAACAAGTCATTAAACCGGAAGGCTGGGGAATTCACATATTGCCGATGGGATAACAGCATTCAGGAATTCCCGACACTGTAACCTGAAGCTCGCTGAGACTGCCAAGTTACTGGTGGAGTGGATCCAAAGCGGACATCACATCTGAGCCAAGATGTCAAGGCAGAGCCTCACACGCACTGGCACCACACTGATGTGAAAGCATGATTTCTAGCTGTGGGCTTTAACCAGGTGGAGCACTGTTGCTGGCAGAGCCTGGCCAATCCTGGTCCAGGAGCAGCTTGATGCTTTGATGTGCCCACACCTCTCTTTCAGGAAGCAGAGGGATTCCAGGGCAGTGAGTTAATGCCTGTGGCACCCTTATGGTTAGCACTGCAGAGTTGTTACCAGGAAACCGCTGACAGAATTGAGGCATGATTTCTACAGAAGCATTTGAAATTCGGTTGGAATTAGCCACATCATGAAAACAGTCAGACTCATGCTCAAATACAAGTGTAATTTAATGCCCCCATAAACCAAGCAAAGAAGGTTGGAGGCACAACAAGTTGCTGCAGCCTCCATATTTTTCCAGAAGGTTCAAAGAAAAACAATGAACTGCTTTAGGGGTTGGAACAATTTTCTTTCGTGGGCTAGGAAATCAGATTTTATTTCCTTAGGTTGCTTCGGAAGAATTATTTGCAAAAAGCAGTGGATGATTAGCATAACATTCTAATAAATCACAAATATAGCATGTCTTATATATTAATGGGAGGTTAAGGTGATTGTTTTAAAACCTCTCTTGGTCTGTGGATGTTGTTGACATGAACATTGATACTGGCAGTGTCCAGCTCCTGGTGATAACATCACAATGAGCCACCTCCTGATTAGTTGTACTGGGTTGAAACAGCAACTCTCAGGCCAGCAAAGGTACTTTATTCTCAGCAGAGAGGAAGGGACAGGAATTGCTCTGTGGGTGTTTTTATCCCATCAGCAGAGATGTGAACTCCCTGGCCTAACAATTTCCAATAAAAATAACTTTTTCTGTTGTGTTTATTCTCTGAGCTATGTTTTATTCCATCAAATTCCTCCTGTCACTTAAGACTCTCAGCTTGTTTCATAGTTATCGTATCTTCCAACTTATCATCTATGTCACCTTTATTTGGAAATATATTTTGGTATATTTGTCTCTAAATATGCAAATGAGATGTACCTGCAGATGTGAGTTTATGACAACACAGCCTGAAAACTCTAGCCTCCTGCTTAGCCTCAAGCCTGAAGACTCCAGCCTCCTGCAGGTAGATTCCCACTAATCTTTGCTATGTTATACTTCTTCTCTTTATCTTTACTTCCCTTGTCAGCCACGGCTTCCCCTTACTCCCCTGAGGATCTTTCTTCCTCTTTGGAATGAACTGATCCTGCACCTTCTGCATTATTCCCAGAAATACCTGCCATTGTTGTTCCACTGCCATCCCTGCTAGGGTATTGTTCCATTGAACTTTGGCCAGCTCCTCCCTCATAGCTCCATAGTTCCCCTTGTTCAACTGTAATACTGACAGTTCCAATTTGCCCTTCTCCCTCTCAATTTGTATATTAAACTTATCATATTATGGTCACTACCTCCTAATGGCTCCTTTACCCCAAGGTCCCTGATCAAATCCGGTTCATTGCACAACACTAAATCTAGAAATGCCTTCTCTCTGGTAGGCTCCAGTACAAGCTGTTCTAAGAATCCATCTCGGAGGCACTCCACAAACTCCCTTTCTTGGGGTCCAGTACAAACCTGATTCCTCCAATCTACCTGCATGTTGAAATCCCCCATAACAACTGTAGCATTACCTTTGCTACATGCCAATTTTAACTCTTGATTCAACTTACACCCTACATCCAGACTACTGTCCCTCAGCCAGGCAGGGCCTCAGTCAAGGTGACACTCAGCCAGGCCACCCATTAGCCAGGTTGCCCTAGACCAAGCCGCCCCTCATGCGGCTTGCCCCTCAGCCAGGCCACCCTTCAGCCAGGTTGTCCCTCTGTCAGGGTGTCCCTCAGCCTGCCCCCCCCCCCAGCCAGTTTGCCCCTTAGCCAGGCTGACCCTCAGCCAGGTTGCCTTTCAGGCAGGCTGTTCCTCAGTCAGCTTGCCCCTCAGCCAGGTTGTTCCTCTGTCAGGCTGTCCCTCAGCTAGGCCGCCACTCAGGCAGGTTGTGCCTCAGCCAGTTTGCCTCTCAACCAGATTGCCCCTTAGCCAGGCCGCTCCTCAGTCAGGTTGCCTCTCAGCCCGGTTGTCCCTCTGTCGGGGTGGCTCTCAGCCATTCTGCCCCTCAGACAGGTTACCTCTCAGCCACGCCGCCCCTCTGCCAGGTTACCCCTCAGCCAGGCCACACCTTCTCTAACTTACCCCTCAGCTAATTTTTCCCTTTAGCCTGGCTGCCCCTCAGCAAGGTTGTCCCTCTGTCAGGGTATCCCTCAGCTAGGCCACTCCTCAGCCAGGTTACCCCTCAGCCTTCTCCTCTCAGCCAGCTTGCCCCTTAGCCAGGCTGACCCTCAACCAGGTGGCCCCTCAGCCAGTCCGCCCCTCAGCCAGGTTGTCCCTCTCTCAGGGTATCCCTCAGCCATGCTGCCACTTAGCCAGGTTACCCTCAGCCAGGATGTTACTCAGCCAGTTTGCCCGTCAGACAGGCCACCCCTCTGCCAAGTTGCCCCTCAGACAGGCTGACCCTCAGCCAGGATGCTACTCGGCCATGTTGCCCCTCAGGCAGGCTGTCCCTCAGCCAATTTACCTCTCAGATAGGCCACCCCACTGCCAAGTGGCCCTGAGCCAGGCCGACTTTCAGTCAGCTTGCCACTCAGCCAGGTTGTCCCTCTGCCAGGGTGTCCCTCAGCCAGGTTAGTCCTCAGCCAGCTTGCCCTTCAGATTGGTTGCCTTTCAGCAAGGCCGCGCCTCAACCAGGTTGCCCCCCCAGACAAGCCGCCCCTCAGCCAGGTTACCTGTCAACCAGGCCAGCCGTCAGCCAGTTTGCCCCTCAGACAGGTTACCTCCCAGACAAGCCTCCCCTCAGTCAACTTGCCCCTCAGCCAGGTTGTTCTTCTGTCAGGGTGTCCCTCAGTCAGGTTGCCCTTAAGTCAGGCCTCCCCTCAGCCAGGTTAGCCAGTTTGCCCCTCAGCCAGGTTACCCGTCAGCCATAGGCCGGCCATCAGCCAGGTTGCCCCTCAGCCAGGTTGTCCTTTAGCCAGGCGCCTCCCCCCCCTCAGCCAGCTTGCCCCTTAGCCAGGCCATCCCTGAGCCAGGTTGCCCCACAGCCAGCACCCCCCTTAGCCAATTTGCCTCTCAGCCAGCCACCCCTCAGTCAGCTTGTCCCTCAGCCAGATTACCTCAAAGACAAGCCGCCCCTCAGCTACGTTACCCGTCAACCAGGCCGGCCATCAGCCAGGTTGCCCCTCAGCAAAACCACCCCTCATCCAGCTTACCCCTCAGCCAGTTTTCCTGTTAGCCTGGCTGCCCCTCTGTAAGGTTGTCCCTCTGTTGGGGTGTCCCTCAGCCAGGCCACTCCTCAACCAGGTTACCCCTCAGCCTTCCTCCCCTCAGCCAGCTTGCCGCTTAGCCAGGCTGCCCCTCAGCTAGGTTACTCTCAGACAAGCCACCCCTCATCCAGCTTGCCCCTTAGCCTGGCTGCCCCTCAGCTAGGTTACTCTCAGACAAGCCACCCCTCATCCAGCTTGCCCCTTAGCCTGGCTGCCCCTCAGCCAGGTTGCCCGTCAGCCAGGCCGGCCCTCAGCCTGGTTGTCCCTCCATCAGGGAGTCTCTCAGCCTGGTTGTCCCTCTGTCAGGGAGTCTCTCAGCCAGGTTGTCCCTCAGCCAATCCGTCCCACATCCAGCTTGCCCTTCAGCTAGGCTGCCCCTCAACCAGTTTGCCTCACAGCCAGGCCACCCCTTAGCCAGGTAGCCTTTCAGCCAGCCACCCCTCAGCCAGGTTACCTCCCAGACAAGACGCCCCTCAGCCAGGCCGTTCCTCAACTAGGTTGACTCTCAGCCGGGCCCCCCCTCAGCCAGGCTGCCCCTCAACCAGCTTGCCCCTTAGCTGGGCTGTTCCTCAGCCAGATTACCCCTCAGCCAGCTTGCCCCTTAGCCAGGCTGCCCCTCAAGCAGATTACCCCTCAGCCAGGCCATTCCTCAGCCAGCTTGGCCTTCAGACAGGCCGCACCTCAGCCTGGTTGTCCCTCCGTCAGTTTGCCCCTCAGCCAATGCCCCCCTCAGCCAGGCCACCCCTCAGCTAGGTTTTTCTCTGCCAAACCATCCCTCATCAAGCTTGCCCCTGAGCCATGTTGCCCCTTAGCCTGGCTTCCCCTCAGCCAGGTCACCTCGCAGCAAGGATGCCCCTTAGCCAGATTGCCCTTTCAGCCAAGCTGCCCCTCATCCAGCTTGCCGCTCATCAGGGTTGCCCCTCAGTCAGCTTGCCCCTGAGACAAGTTGTCCCTCTGTCAGGGTGTCCCTCAGCCAGCCCACTCCTTAGCCAGGTCACCTCTCAGCCTATTCCCCCCCCCCCCCCCTCAGCCAGCTTGCCCTTAGCCAGGCTGACCCTCAGCCAGGCTGCCCCTTAGCTAGGCCACCCCTTAGCCAAGTTGCCTCTCAGCCAGTTCGCCCTTCAGTCAGGTTGCCCCTCAGCCAGGTTACCCCTCAGCCAAGCCGCTCCTGATCCAGCCTGCCCCTCAGTCAGGCCACCCCGAGCCAGGTTATCCTTCAGCCAGGTTACCCATCAGTCAGGCCGACCATCAGCCAGGTTGCTCCTAGGCCAGGTTGTCCCTCTGTCAGGGTGTCCGTCAGCCAGGCCACTACTCAACCTGGCTACCCCTTTGCCTGCCCCTCCTCAGCCAGCTTGCCCCTTAGCCAGGCTGACCCTCACCAAGGCTGCCCCTCAACCAGGTGGCCCCACAGCCAGGCCACCCCTCAGCCAGGTTGTCCCTCTCTCAGGGTATCCCTCAGCCAGGTTGTCCCTCAGCCTAGTTGCCCTGCTGCCAGTTTGCCCCTCAGCCTGGTTGTCCATCTGTCAGGGTGTCCCTCAGCCATTCTCACCCTCAGACAGTTTAACTCTCAGCCAGGCCACCCCTCAACCAGGTGGCCCCATAGCCAGGCCACCCCTTAGCCAGGTTGTCCCTCAGCCAGACCGCCCTTCAGTCAGGTTGTCCCTCTGTCAGGGAGTCTCTCAGCCAGGTTTTACCTCAGCCAATCCGCCCCACAACCAGCTTGCCACTCATCAGGGTTGTCCCTCAGTCAGCTTGCTCCTGAGACAAGTTGTCCCTCTTTCAGGGTGTCCCTCAGCCAGGCCACTCCTTAGCCAGGTTACCCCTCAGCCTGTCCCCCCCCCCCCTCAGCCAGCTTGCCCCTTACCCAGGCTGACCCTCAACCAGGCTGCCCCTTAGCTAGGCCAACCCTTATCCAGGTTGCCTCTCAGCCAGTTCGCCCTTCAGTCAAGTTAAGTTGCCCCTCAGCCAGGTTACCCCTCAGCCAAGCCACCCCTAATCCAGCTTGCCCCTCAGTCAGGCCACCCCTGAGCCAGGTTATCTTTCAGCTAGGTTACCCATCAACCAAGCCAGCAGTCAGCCAGGCTGACCCTCATCTAGGCCGCCCCTCAACCAGGTGGCCCCACAGCCAGGCCACCCCTCAGCCAGGTTGTCCCTCTCTCAGGGTATCCCTCAGCCAGGCTGCCACTCAGCCAGATTACCCTCAGCCAAGCCGCCCCTTAGTCAGGCTGACACTCAGCCAGGCCGTCCCTCAACCAGGTGGCCCCATAGCCAGGCCACCCCCAATCCAGCTTGCCCCTCAGCCAGGTTACCCATCAATCAGGCCAGCCGTCAGCCAGGTTGCCCCTCAGCCAGGTTGCTCCTAAGCCAGGTTGTCCCTCTGTCAGGGTGTCCGTCAGCCAGGCCACTACTCAGCCTGGTTATCCCTCAGCCTGCCCCTCCTCAGCCAGCTTGCCCTTTAGCCAGGCTGACTCTCACCCAGGCTGCCCCTCAACCAGGCCACCCTCAGCCAGGTTGTCCCTCTCTCAAGGTATCCCTCAGCCAGGTTGCCCCTTCAGCCAGGTTGCCCTCAGCCAGGTTGTTCCTCAGCCTAGTTGCACTGCAGCCAGGCCGCCCCTCAGCCTGCATGTCCCTCTGTCAGGGTGTCCCTCAGCCAACCACTCCTTAGCCAGGTTACCCCTCAGCCTGTACCCCCTTAGCTAGGCCACCCTTAGCCAGGTTGCCTCTGAGCCAGCTTGCCCCTTAGCCAGGTTACTCTCAGTCATACTGCACCTCATTCAGCTTGCCCCTCAGCCAGGCCATCCCTCACCCATGTTGCCCCTCAGCCTAGTTGCCCTACAGCCAGGCCGCCCATGTCCCTCTGTCAAGGTGTCCCTCAGCCATTCTCACCCTCAGACAGTTTAACTCTCAGCCAGGCCACCCCTCAACCAGGTGGCCCCATAGCCAGGCCACCCCCTAGCCAGGTTGTCCCTCAGCCAGACCGCCCTTCAGTCAGCTTGCCCCTCAGCCAGTCCGTCCCTCAGCCAGGTTGTCCCTCCCTCGGAGTATCCCTCAGCTAGGCCACCGCTCAACCAGGTTACCCTCAGCCAAGCCGTCCCTCAGGCGGCTTGCCCCTTCAGCCAGGTTACCCCTCAGCTTGCTTGCCCGTCAGCCAGTTTACCCTTCAAACAAGCTGCCCCTAATCCAGCTTGCCCCTCAGCCAGGCCACCCCTGAGCCAGGTTATCTTTCAGCCAGGCTACCCATCAACCAGGCCAGCTGTCAGCCAGATTTCCCCTCAGCCAGGTTGCTCCTAAGCCAGGTTGTCCCTCTGTCAGGGTGTCCATCAGCCAGGCCACTACTCAGCCTGGTTACCCCTCAGCCTGCCCCCCCTCAGCCAGCTTGCCCCTTAGCCAGGCTGACCTCGCCCAGGCCGCCCCTCAACCAGGTTGTCCCTCTCTCAGGGTTTCCCTCAGCCAGGCCATTCCTCAGCCACGTTACCCCTCAGCCTTTTCCCGCCCTCAGCCAGTTTGCCCCTTCAGCCAGTTTGCCCCTCATCCAGGTTGCCCCTCAGCCTAGTTGCCCTGCAGCCAGGCCACCCCTTAGCCTGGATGTCCCTCTGTCAGGGTGTCCCTCAGCCAGACCACTCCTTAGCCAGGTTATCCCTCAGCCTGTCCCCCCCCCCCACCCGCCTCAACCAGCATGCCCCTTAGCCAGGCTGACCTTCAGCCAGGCTGCCCCTTAGCTAGGCCACCCCTTAGCCAGGTTGCCTCTCAGCCAGCTTGCCCCTTTGCCAGGCTGACCCTCAGCCAGGCTGACCCTCAGCCAGGCCGACCCTCAACCAGGTCGCCCCATAGCCAGGCCACCCCTTAGCCAGGTTGCCGCTCAGTCAGTGCGTCCTTCAGTCAGCTTGCCCCTCAGCCAGGTTATCCCTCAGCCTTTCCCCCACTCCAGCCAGTTTGCCCCTTAGCCAGGCTGACCCTCAGGCGGCTTGCCCCTTCAGCCAGGTTACCCCTCAGCTAGCTTGCCCGTCAACCAGTTTACCCCTCAAACAAGCTACCCCTAATCCAGCTTGCCCCTCAGCCAGGCCACCCCTGAGCCAGGTTATCTTTCAGCCAGGTTACCCATCAACCAGGCCGGCCGTCAGCCAGGTTGCCCCTCTCTCAGGGTATCCCTCAGCCAGGCTACCTTCAGCCAGATTACCTTCAGCCAGCTTGCCCCTCAGCCAGGTTGCCCTTCAGCTTGGTTGCCTCTTAGCCAGGTTACTCTCAGCCATGCCGTACCCCATTCAGTTCGCCCCTCAGCCAGGCTGCCCCTCAACCAGATTGCCCCTCAGCCAGGTTGCCCCTCATTCAGTTTGGCCCTCAGCCAAGCCGCCCGCCCCTCAGCCTGGATGTCCCTCTGTCAGGGTGTCCCTCAGCCATTCTCACCCTCAGACATGTTGCCCCTCAGCCAGGCCGCCCCTCAGCCATGTTGCCCCTCAGCCAGGCCACCCCTAATCCAGCTTGCTCCTCAGCCTGGTTGTCCCTCTGTCAGGGTGTCCTGCAGCCAGGCCACACCTCAGCCAGGTTACCCCTCAGCCTTCCCCCCGCCCCCAGCCAGCTTGCCGCTAGACAGGCTGACCCTCAGCCAGGATGCCCCTCAATCAGGTTGTCCCTCTCTCAGGGTATCCCTTAGCCAAGCCAACCCTCATACGGCTTGCTTCTTCAGCCAACTTGCCCCTCAGCCAGGCCACCCCTGAGCCAGGTTGTCCTTCAGCCAGGTTGCCTTCTCAGCCAGGCCGCTCCCCAACCAGCTTGCCCCTCAGCCAGGTTATCTCCCAGACAAGCCGCCCCTCAGCCAGATTACTCATCAACCAGGCCGGCCATCAACCAGGTTGCCCTCAGCCAGCTTGCCTCTCAGCCAGGTTATCTCCCAGACAAGCTGCCCCTCAGCCAGATTACCCATCAACCAGGCCCGGCCGTCAGCCGGGTTGCCTCTCAGCCAGCTTGCCCCTCAACCAGGTTACCCTCAGC
Organism: Mobula birostris; assembly: GCF_030028105.1. Classification (NCBI taxonomy): domain Eukaryota; kingdom Metazoa; phylum Chordata; class Chondrichthyes; order Myliobatiformes; family Myliobatidae; genus Mobula; species Mobula birostris. Next base: position 94,862,369 of record NC_092376.1, read on the forward strand.
CAAGCTGCCTCTCATGCGGCTTGCCAGTCAGCCAGGCCACCCATGAGCCAGGTTGTCCTTCAGCCAGGTTGCCCCTCAGCCAGGCCACTCCTCAACAAGGTGGCCCCCCAGCCAGACCACCCCTCAGCCAGATTGTCCCTCTCTCAGGGTATCCCTCAGCCAGGTCGCCTCTCAACCGGCTTGCCCCTCAGCCAATTTGCCCCTCAGCCAGATTGCCCCTCAGCCAGGCCACCCCTGAGCTAGGTCGTCCTTCAACCAGGCCACGCCTCAGCCAGGTTGCCCCTCATTCAGACCACCCCTCAACCAGTTTGCCCCTCAGCCAGGTTACTTATCAACCAGTCCAGCCATCAGCCAGGTTGCCCCTCAGCCATGTTACCCCTCAGCCTGTTCCCCCCGCCCCCAGCCAGCTTGCCCCTTAGCCAGGCTGACCCTCAGCCAGGTTGTCCCTCAGCCAGGTTGCCCCTCAGCCAGGCTGCCCTCCTCATCCAGCTTGCCTCTCAGCCACCTTGTTCCTCTATCAGTGTGTCCCTCAGCCTGATTGTCCCTCAGCCAGGCGCCCCTCAGCTAGGTTACCCTCAGCCAGACCGCCCCTGTGCTAGATTGACCCTTAGCCAGGCTACCCCTCAACCAGTTTACCTCTCAGCCAAACCGCCTCACAGCCAGGTTGACCTTCTGTCAGGGTGTCCCTCAGCCAGGCCTCCCCTCAACCAGGCCGCCCCTCAGCCAGTTTGCCTCTCAGCCAGATTGCCCCTGAAGCAAGCCGCTCCTCAGCAGGTTGTCCATCAGACGCGTTACCACATCAGCTATTTTGTGTCCAGGAGAAACAACCTTATTACTGAAATGCAGTGCTCACTTCTAGGCAACTTCCAGAAGTATCTAATTTGCGTCCTTTTTGATGCAATCTCATCCTTCTTATAGTGTGGTGACGAGAACCACTCATTAGTTCAAGTGTTATCTCGCAATAATTTTTAAAGTTGTAACAATGATATATTAGCTTTTATATTTTATGCCATGATTGATGAAGGCAGGCATCTTATTCGCCCTCTTCATAACCCCCTCTACCTATGCTGCTACTTTCAGGGAGCTACGAACTGTACCCGAGGTCCCACTGTTCATCCACACTTCATTATGTATTTACAACCATTATTTGACTTTCCACAATGCACCACTGTGAATTTGTTTGTATTATATTCTATTTATCATTCCTCTGCTAATAAATATAATTGATAACATTTTCCCAAGTGAATCAAATCTCTTTACATGGAAACATTCTCAAAAACTGCAATCACTCCTGCAGTGCAGCCCCAGATTTAAACAGCGGACACAGCTTGTTCCTACCAACAACCCATTACATTTAGGTAGTGAAGACTTCATTGGACATTAAGTGCCAGATGTATGGAATATTCTTCCCTCAATTGCTGTTGTTGTCACTTAAATGTGATATTTTGTTAGCTAATTTAATCAAGAATCTGGCAAAGGCACATATACAGAATGGGGCCACAGATCATATGATGTTATGAAATAGTATAACAGGTACAAGGCATTAAAAGTCTCATCCTCATGTCACATGTATAAAGGTTTGCACAGATACACACATAAACACACACCCACACACTGGATGTCCAGTCCCTATATACTTCCATCCCCCATCAGGAAGGTCTCAAAGCTCTCCGTTTCTTTTTGGATTCCAGACCTAATCAGTTCCCCGCTACCACCACTCTGCTCCGTCTAGCGGAATTAGTCCTTACTCTTAATAATTTCTCCTTTGGCTCCTCCCACTTCCTCCAAACTAAAGGTGTAGCTATGGGCACCCGTATGGGTCCTAGCTTTTCCTGTCTTTTTGTTGGCTTTGTGGAACAATCTATGTTCCAAACCTATTCTGGTATCCGTCCCCCACTTTTCCTTTGCTACATCAACGACTGCATTGGCGCTGCTTCCTGCACGCATGCTGAGCTCGTTGACTTTATTAACTTTGCCTCCAACTTTCGCCCTGCCCTCAAGTTTACCTGGTCCATTTCCGACAGCTCCCTCCCCTTTCTAGATCTTTCTGTTTCTATTTCTGGAGACAGCTTATCCACTGATGTCTACTATAAGCCTACTGACTCTCACAGCTATCTGAACTATTCCTCTTCTCACCCTGTCTCTTACAAAAATGCCATCCCCTTCTCGTAATTCCTCCGTCTCCACCGCATCTGCTCTCAGGATGAGGCTTTTCATTTCAGGAAGGGGGAGATGTCCTCCTTTTTTAAAGAAAGGGGCTTCCCTTCCTCCACCATCAACTCTGCTCTCAAACACATCTCCCCCATTTCACGTGCATTCTGCTCTCACTCCATCCTCCCATCACCCCACTAGGAATAGGGTTCCTCTGGTCCTCACCTACCACCCCACCAGCCTCCAGGTCCAACATATTATTCTCCGTAACTTCCGCCACCTCCAACGGGATCCCACCACTAAGCACATCTTTCCTTCCTGACGAAGGGTCTCGGCCTGAAATGTCGACTGTACCTCTTCCTAGAGATGCTGCCTGGCCTGCTGCGTTCACCAGCAACTTTGATGTGCGTTGCTTGAAATTCCAGCATCTGCAGAACTCCTCGTGCCCACACACTGTTCTTCTATTTACAAATGCAGTTGTTCAAACAGGTTGTAAAAACGCACAGGCAAAAATCACAGGCACAAATATACATCCAAATACAAAATCACATAAGCACACAGTAACATATGCATGCATAAGTACATGTCGGCACAAACAATGGTAGGAAATAGGAGCTGAAACTGCATTCAAGCATGCAAGGCTGCTCCACCATTTGACAAGGTGTTACATTAGAAAACATAGAAAAACATAGAAAACCTACAGCACAATACAGGCCCTTCGGTCCACAAAGTTGTGCCAAACATGTCCCTAACTTAGAAATTACGAAGTTTACTCATAGTCCTCTATTTCTCTAAGCTCCAAAGTCTCTTAAAAGACCCTATTGTATCTGCCTCCACCACTGTTGCCGGCAGACCATTCCACGCACTCACCACTCTCTGAGTAAAAAAACTTACCCCTGACATCTCCTCTGTACCTACTCCCCAGCACCTTAAACCTGTGTCCTCTTGTGGCAGCCATTTCAGCACTGGGAAAAAGCGTCTGACTATCCACACAATCAATGCCTCTCATCACCTTATACATTATACATTATTCACACACATGTAGAAACGTACAGACACACACACACACACACACACACATGCGCATGCAGACAGACAGACAGACACACACACACACACAACATTTATACAGACACACAGAGTAATGCAAGTTTCCAAAACTAATTACAAACTCATACACATGCATACATATACTCACACACGTACATAATAACAAATAAACATATATGTTACATTGATACAAGCAAATCACAATTCATGAGATGGATGTATTCTGGAAAATATGACATTTTAGCAAACTTTTGTAAATTGTAAACACTGGGTGAAGTGCATTATGGGTAAATATACCTTTGTACAGTGTGCCTCATTCATTGAGAGTGACAAGTTATTAATTGTCAGGAGTATTAGTGCCATAAGCCAAAGATGTATGACAAGTAGCTAAAGGCCCTTTGGCCCTAATGGATTAAATATTTATAAATTATAGAATTACTGTATAATTACATAAAGAACATACTTCACACATTCTTGAACAAACATACTTACAAACACAGAAATCCAAACATGGATTTTCATACCTGAGCTACTTGTCCTTCAGTGATATTCTGTTGAATGAGATTGGTGGACTAAGCTCCACTTTCCACTGTTATCCCATCATCTGAGATTCTCTTGAATTTCAAAACTCTATCCACTTGAAACATATATAGAATTAACGACTCAGTGCTCTCAGCTATTTGTGGCAGGTAATTTCCAAGATTCAGGAGCCTCCTTCCCTAAATAAAGAGACTAATGCTATGCAGAGACTCAAGATGTGGTCTTGTCAATACCTTGTGTAACTATAGGACGTGTTCCCTACTTTTGTTCGCTATCTATTAACAGCTTTATTAGTGGGATTCAGACATCACTGGCTGGAATTTATCATCCATTCCTCATTGTGGGGAGAAAGTTCAAGTGCACTGGTTGGGTTTTACTGCAGCCTAGGCCTTTCTTTGTTTCTATGAAGTAATACTTCTAATGAAGTGTTTGAATTCTAAATTCCTCTGCTGCAATGGGGTGGGGGGGGGGACGAGCTCCAATCCCAAGATCAATGACCAAAGCTCTGGCTGCTGTTTAACCAGTACACGGCTGCAACAAAATATGCCAGTGTTCCTTTCACCTTTCTCATTATTTGCTGACCCTGCATGCTAACTTTGTGTTTCACACACAGGCTTTCCCTGGTTCATGAATATGTTCTTTATCCACAGACATCATTAAGTTGATTTTGTCCATAAGTTTGAAAGTACACAAAACTTCTTGATAATCATACGCCCATAATATTGCAATGAGGGGCATCAGAAGCACATATAATTGATAAGAAAGTATAAGTACTAAAAGAGAGAAAACTAGTTCTATACATATATCAGACTTTTGAATTTAATAATATTATGGAAGCTCAAGTATGTGTGGGAAGTATCATAACCCAAAGACAGACTGTGCAAGGCTGCTAGATCTCTCTGAACACTAACAGATACTGTACTGTGCCATCTGTTAAATAATGCCATAGGTATATGGAGCTCAGAAAAACAGAGGGCTATGGGTAACCTAGGTAATTTCTCAGATAAGAACATGTTTGGCACAGCTTTGTGGGCAGAAGGGCCTGTATTGTGCTGTAGGTTTTCTATGTTTCTATGTCGCTAAAACCATGTTGACTTTGCCTGAATATAATATGATTTTCCAGGTGTCCTATTGCAACTTCCTTAAAGGTTAGGTGACCCTTAGAATTTTTCCAAATACAGGTGTTAAGTAACTGGACTTCATTTCTCTTTTATTATCCCTCCCTCCTTTCCTTTCCTGAGTCATAGTATTACATTTTCTGTGGTTTTCCAGTCTACTGGAACCTTTCCAGAACTCAGGAAAGCAAAGCATCTGGCATCTCTGCAGCCATATTTTATTTAAGAAGCTTAGCTGGTCAGCCCTCAGTCCAGGGAGCAGTTACCCTTCAGTCAAATGAGATTACTGTCAAAGTGTAAAGTTCAAAGTAAATTTATTAGCAAAGTACATCACTATATACTATCCTGAAATTCATGTCCTTGCAGGCATTCACAATAAATACAAACAAACACAATAGAATCAATGAAAAGGTGCACACAACAAAATTGTCATGCTCTTGAATCAGAGGGGATAACATAACTCAGCTTTACTCACCCATCATTGAATTGTTCCCATAACCTAAGGAGATTTTCAAGGACTCTTCATTTCAGATTCTCGATATTTATTGCTTATTTATTTATTATTCTGAGAATTCATTACTGCTTTTGAACCTGGTAAACTGGGTTATGAGATCCTTTCCTGCTGGCAGTAACAAAAAGAGAGCATGGTCTCTCTTCAGTGTGGCCATTTTCCCCTCTCATTGTTCCCTTCCTGGTCAGATTGTGGTGAGACTGGTCACACTGTACTTGGAGAATAATAAGCAGTTTTGGGACCCTTATCTAAGAAAAGATGTGCTGGCATTGTAGAGGGTCCAAAGAAGATTCACAAGAATGATTACGGGAATGCAAGAGTTAACGTATGAGGAGTGGGTGATGGTTCTGGCCCGGTACTCACTTGAGATTTGAAGCATGAGGAGGGATCTCATTGAAATCTATCATGTATTGAAAGGCCTGAATAGAGTGGGTGAAGGGGGGATTTTTCCTATAGTGGAGCACAGCCTCAGACTAGAGGGATATCCATTAAGAACAGAGATGAGGAAGAATTTCTTCAGCCAGAGGGTGCTGAATATGTGGGATTCATTGCCATAGGCAGTTGTAGAGGCCAAATATATTTAAAGCAGAGTCTTGTTTAGTCAGAGTGTCAAAGGTTACAGGGAGAAGGCAGGAGAGAGAGATGATAAATCATCTATGATGAAATGGCAGAGCAGACTCAATGGGCAGAATGGCCTAATTCTGCTTCTATGTCTTACGGTCTTATCTCTTTATTTTCCTTGTCCCTCCCTTAATCAACGGTTAACGAACCAACATTTACCTTCATCGGCTATTTTTTTCTGCATACCTGCACAACCCATACTTTCTGCCTTATTTTCCTTAATATTGAAAACTGGTATTCACCTCTAAAACCCTAATCCTCAGACTGTTCTTCACAATGTTAGAAGGTTCTTCAAATCTCCTCTTTCATTAAACACAGATGATCTCCTTTGACTTACAGTTCTTATTCCTTATCTTCAACGTGATGTGTCTGGTTGAGAATAATGAACTACTTCTTTCAATTTCTACACATTCAGGCACTGAAGCATATCTGTTGTCATATGCACAGATAAGTGCATAGTTAAGCACGTTGCTGTTAAGAAAATTCAGTTCTCAACACAATCATACAAATATATGCATTCATAGATGCACATTTACACAGTCAACTCACCTGCTTACTCTTTTGTGTCTGAACATATGAACAAGCATAGACAGATGCCTACACACAGAAAAACACAGGCATACAGTATGTGTGCAGATATAGACAAGAATCATAGGATGTTGTCATCAGAAGAGGGAGTTCTGGCACTCTTGACCCTCTGTTGCAGGTGTAAGATCAGTTAATTTAGCATTAACCAGGAGACAAAGCAGGAATATTAAGTTGTGTGAAGACCAAGAGCTATTGGACGAAACAGCTCCTGCCTTCCATGCCCTGTGTATCTTTAGAAATATCCTGTAGCATTCACCTGAGAAGAGAAATATAAGGTATCCATGGGAGATGTGTGCCAAGCAGATTTGTTTAAAGGTTTTGATCAAACGGAGGTCAACACTTTGTTCGCTAAGGAAACCGTGTAGTTCCACCACTCCACCTCCCACAGTCACCACCCAGACCATCCTACCAACCCCAGCAAGTTACTCTGATCTTTCCGCTTGGCTCCTTCCAGAGTAGAGTGCAACTCGATCTTGCCTGCTGTGTTTATACTGTGTGGGTAATGGATCTAGGCTGGTGTTTAACTGGCCAGAATTCCTCTGTGTCTGCCTTTTCGCAGACTGTTTTTGAAAAATGCTAATACTTTATTTTGACTGTTTCTTGAGGCTGGAATTCTCAGAAATATGTACTTGATATTTGACTTGAGCTGGTGTGTCATTTTAGAGGGCTTGGTTTGTGGTGGGTATGAAATTGCAGTTCTTTCCAAAGAGGGTTAGCTATAAATGCAGATGTACAAAGAGCAACGGAGGGAGGAGAATGGGTCTGAACTCAGAGCTGCAGTATTATAATACAGGCTGTTGTTACAGAGGCAGCCAGTGGGGGTGTTGCATGGTTAGATGAATCATTAAAGAGGTCCCATCTGCTTGTTCAGGTGCATGTGTAAGGTGGAGTGGTACCTTGGAAAGAAAGCGGGTAACATTTTTGTGGCATCCTGGTCAACATTTCTCCCTTTGCTAATATTACCAAAAGAACAGATTCATTGGACAACCTATCCTTTTCTGTTTGTGAGCTCTTGCATTGCATAAATGGCTGCTGCTGCTTGCAGAACAGAACTTGGTGCTTTGTAAAAAATTTGATTGCATACGTATTTCATTGTGATATTTCTTGACAAGGCAAATAAGGTTCATAGATAGGAACTAACTGACTAAGAAGAAGAAGAAGTTTGTTGATAGTTGGAGAGTGGGCGGGGGTGCCGCTCTTTAGCAGACTCTTTGAAGCTCTGACATTCATGGGGGATAAATGGTTTCCTTCAGTTCTATCATTCCAGATTATGAAAGATAAAAGGCTGCAAAGATAAGGCAAATGCATTTCCTTGTCCAAAGTTAAGGCACAATGGCTGAAGCCTAGAGGCCCGGAGGTCTGTCTTCAAGACGACTTGGGTGGGAAAAAGAAATGACCTTGTTTATTGTTGTTCTGTTGCTTGTTGTTTTTCATTTTGTTGTGTTTTGTGTTTTTCTGCTGAGTTTTGTGGGTATGCTGTACTGGCACTAGAATGTGTGTTTACACTTGTTGGCTGACACCAACACATCATTAGGTGTGTTGGTTGTTAAGACAAATGTACGTTTCAATATACATGTGGTACATAAATCTGAATCTATATCTAAATCTCGCTCAGCTGTCTTCAGAAGTTGGCGATGAGCTGCCTCCTTTATGAACATCTGCCAGTCTGAGTCTCAGTACTTCTTGGCTGGTCTAATGGTTGGTGTTGATGTTGGGGAATTCATTATTAATGATATTGAATGGGTTAATTTCAGATGTTGAAGATGGTCATTGCAGGTCACCAATGTCACTTATCCTATTGGGTGTATATTACATATTGTTCACTTCTTGATGCAGACAGACACCAGTTGCTTCATGATCTGAGTAATGGTGAATAAAACTCAATGTTGTGTACTCATCAGAAAGAAAACCACTTCTGACCTCTTGATGAAGATGCTTGAGTCTAGCAGTCTGCCTTCTCTGCACTGGCAATGTCTGGATAGACTGATTTAACCCACAGAAAGTACCAAAACAAAAGGAAAATCTCCTTCCTCACCAATCCATGGGTCACAGATTTAACAGACACAGAATGCTGGAGGAACTCAACAGGTCAGACAGCATCTATGGAAAGGAATGAAGAGTTAATGTTTCCTGATAAAGGGTCTTGGCCCTTTCCATGGATGCTGTCTGACCTGCTGAGTTCCTCCAATAGTTTGTGTTTATTATTCTGGATTTCCAGCATCTGCAGAATCCATTGTGTTTATAATGTCTGTCATCCCTAGCATATACCTTAGGGTATGAACTTCACATGGAGGATATTTCTTGGAGCAAATAGGATGTGAGCAAAAGTTCCTGATCATAAATGTTTCTTTGTTGGTGCCATAGGGCAACAGCAGCAAACATTATTTCAGGAATGTGTAGAAGTGCTCCCTTAGCAAATTGATCTAAGTCAGATGATCATCCTATAATAAAGATCTTTTAGATTTGCTTTGAGGTATCTTGTACAGGATACAACCCTGCCTCAATCCACAACTCTATGTGATTGAAACATCATTGTAACTATATACTGTAGTTGAATTCAATGGCTGGCACAGAGCTTGTGATGTGATGGTCATTTCCTTGAAAGTCAAAGTCAATGTTTAGTGAGGGGGGTGGCGTGTTGGTGCAGGAGGCTGTTGTAAGGAATCTGGGATAGAAAACTTGAGGTACTGCTGGTCACAATAAAGAAGTCAGATAAGTGCAGGGAAGTTTTCAGCAGGTCAGGCAACATCTGAGGAAAGAGAAACAGCTAATGCTTTCAGAAAATGACCTTTCAATTCTCTCCCCACTGCTGATGCCTGGCCTTCTGACTACTTCAGCATCCTTTGTTCTATTTCAGGATTTTAAGATCTACAGTTCTTTTGCTTTTCAGGTAACTCCTTACCCTGAATCCTATTATCCAGGCTATTCTAACAGCACCTCCTAAACCTCTACCATCAAGAAGGTCAAGTGCAACAAGCAGATGGAACCAAAAGCACCTGTAGCTTTCCCTCCACATCATCCTGATCTGGAAACACTTCAGCAATATTGTCTCTATATCTATATCCTTATACTCCCTACTCAAGAGCACAGTGGGATCCCCTTCATTACGGCAGGTCCAGATGACTTTCGCTCCTCATCCACATCATTAGCCTTTCGAGTGCAAGACAGGTAAATTCCAAGAAAGAAGAAATTTTCGAATGGAAAAAGGATGCAACCGTGGTTGACAAGAGAAATCAAATCCAAAGTTAAAGCAAAGGAAGAAGGCATACAAGGAAGCAAAAATTAGTGAGAAAAAAGAGGATTGGGAAATTTTTAAAAGCTTACAAAAGGAAACTAAGAAGGTCATTGAGAGGGAAAAGATTAACTATGAAAGGAAGCTAGCAAATAATATCAAAGAGGATACTGAAAGCTTTTTCAAGTATATAAAGAGTAAAAGACAGGTGAGAGTAGATATAGGACCGATAGAAAATGATGCTGGAGAAATTGTAATGGAAGATAAAGAGATGGCAGAGGAACTGAACGAGTATTTTGCATCAGTCTTCACTGAGGAAGACATCAGCTGTATACCGGACACTCAAGGGTGGCAGGGAAGAGAAGTGTGTGGAGTCACAATTACAACAGAGAAAGTACTCAGGAAGTGAATAGTCTAAAGGTAGATAAATCTCCCGGACCAGATGAAATGCACCCTCGTGTTCTGAAGGAAGTAGCTGTGGAGATTGCGGAGGCATTATCGATGATCTTTCAAAAGTCGATAGATTCTAGCAATGGTTCCGGAGGACTGGAAGACTGCAAATGTCACTCCGCTAAAAGAAGGGGGCAAGGAAGCAAAAAGGAAATTATAGACCTGTTAGCTTGACATCGGTGGTTGGGAAGTTGTTGGAGTAGATTGTCAAGGATGAGGTTAGAGTGCCTGGAGGCATATGACAAGATAGGCAGAACTCAGCATGGATTCCATAAAGGAAAATCCTGCCTGACAAACCAATTACAATTTTTTGAGGAAATTACAAGTAGACTAGACAAGGGAGATGCTGTGGATGTTGTATATTTGGATTTTCAGAAAGCCTTTGACAAGGAGCCACACATGAGGCTACTTAACAAGATAAGAGCCCATGGAATTACGGGAAAGTTATATACGTGGATAGAGCATTGGCTGCTTGGCGGGAAACAGAGTGTGGGAATAAAGGGATCCTATTCTGGTTGGCTGCCGGTTACCAGTGGTTTTCCACAGGGGTCCGTGTTGGGGCCGCTTCTTATTGCATTGTACATCAACGATTTGGATTATGGAATAGATGGCTTTGTGGCTAAGTCTTCTGACAATACGAAGATAGGTGGAGGGGCCGGTAGGCTGAGGAAACGGAGAGTCTGCAGAGAGACTTGGCTAGATTGGAAGTATGGTCAAAGAAGTGGCAAATGAAATACAATGTTGGAAAGTGTATGGTTATGCACTTTTGCAGAAGAAATAAACGGGCAGACTATTATTTAAATGGGGAGAGAATTCAAAGTTCTGAGATGCAACGGGACTTGGGAGTCCTCGTACAGGATACCCTTAAGGTTAACCTCCAGGTTGAGTCAGTAATGAAGAAGGCGAATACAATGTTGGCATTCATTTCTAGAGGAATAGGTATAGGAGCAGGGATGTGATGTTGAGGCTCAATAAGGTGCTGGTGAGACCTCACTTGGAGTACTGTGGGCAGTTTTGGTCTCCTTATTTAAGAAAGGATGTGCTGACATTGGAGAGGGTACAGAGAAGATTCACTAGAATGATTCCGGGAATGAGAGGGCTAACATATGAGGAACGTTTGTCTGCTCTTGGACTCTATCCCTTGGAGTTTAGAAGAATGAGGGGAGACCTCATAGAAACATTTTGAATGTTGAAAGGCATGGACAGAGTGGTTGTGGCAAAGTTGTTTCCCATGATGGGGAGTCTAGTACGAGAGGGCATGACTTAAGGATTGAAGGGCACCCATTCAGAACAGAAATGCGAAGAAATTTTTTTAGTCAGAGGGTGGTGAATCTATGGAATTTGTTGCCACAGGCAGCAGTGGAGGCAAAGTCAGTGGGTGTACTTAAGGCAGAGGTTGATTAGTATCTGAGTAGCCAGGGCATCAAAGGTTATGGTGAGAAGGACTAAATGGGAGAATGGATCAGCTCATGATAAAATGGCGGAGCAGACTCTATGGGCCGAATGGCCGACTTCTGCTCCTTTGTCTTGTGGTTTTGTGGTCTTGAGGAGTGCAGAGTGGATGCCTAGCCTTCAGATGTCCTTCATTACCCATTCACATCACTGGCCTTCAACTGTGGACTGGAGGTCTGACCTCTAACTTTTTCACATCCCTGACCCTAAGCCCCTAATCTGACTTCTAACTGCCCCATATTTTTGTCCTTAAACCTTTAATTAACCTCTAATTCCCCTCTCTGTCCCCAAAACAACCTTGCAAACTTAAAATACAACTAGCCATGATCAAGAGGGGAGCGCAGATTGATGTGATCTTGACCAAAGTTGGTGGTAAATGCCAACCTTGTCTCTATTATCCAGCCAAAAACAAAATTAAGAGTACAGAATAGGGTTATATTACACCAGAGATGCCTTCAGCACTGTGATATTTAAGTACGCTCATGCACAGAGTAACGGTACGTTTCGTAAGTCTCACAGAACTCCTTGGACAGGTACAGTACAGATGCGAACAAAATGGGAAAACAGCAGATGCTGAGGCAAAACTCCTAGTGGAAACCCTCACACGAGGAATTCTGCAGATGCTGGAAATTCAAGCAACACACATCAAAATTGCTGGTGAATGCAACAGGCCAGGCAGCATCTCTAGGAAGAGGTACAGTCGACGTTTCGGGCCGAGACCCTTCGTCAGGACTAACTGAAGGAAGAGCTAGTAAGACATTTGAAAGTGGGAGGGGGAGGGGGAGATCCAAAAGTACCTACGCTAACTGGGCCAGGAGGCTTTAGAGTATAGGCAATTAATGGTTCGTATGCCTAAACTTGACTAAAACATTGTAGACAAGATGAGGGCTGTATAAGTATAATTGACTAAACTTCCCTTTTCTTCAATAGCCCCTGTGACTTTTTACCGTCAAGCAAGATGATGAAATGCACCAGGGTCACAGCCTGTACAGATTCAGCCCCAGAGTACTGAGAAGTATAAAACACGCTGCCTCAAGAACCTGATTCAATAATCAGTAATTCTGATACAGTTAGATAGCTTCTTAAGTGTATGCACTCTGGTTTGTATGTTAGTCTTCTCATACAATGAGATGTCTGTAAGGGAGTACTGTCAATTGGCACATTCAAGGCTGTGGGATGCTAAGGATGCACTGAAACTCGGAGCAGCCAATGCAAATGGTTTGTAGAGAAGAACAGCAGTCTAAGTAAAAAGCTTAGCCCTCTCACTCCCGGAGGCCAGTGAGTGGTAATAGTGCTCTGCACACTGAATGTGCTCACACTCCCAATATATTGAACTAATACAACTGTGAATGAATGAACTGAATGCCACTCTGAATGCAAAGAGAGCTATGCACTGTTTTTTTTTGTATTTCTTGGACATATTTTTATGAAAAAAGCTTATTTGTGAAATAAATAAAAACATATGTAGATTATTTTTAAGTAGAGAGGCTTGTTTTTGAAATTAAATGTATGGCAGAGAGCTCAGACTGTGTTGTTTGGCTAGCAGTATGTTGGAATTCCTGGCTGTTGCTTATAGTCTGAAGGAAAGAAGGCCACTTGATTTGAGTTTCAGCTCTGGGCTTAAGATCTTCAGGGCCAGCATGATGCTGAGTTACCTGGACTGCATGTAAAGCAGAGAGAATGGGTCAACACATGGGAGAGGAAGGGAAGCAAAGTATATCTCAATCCAGCATCTTTTGTCTGTGTCAGTAACCAGTGGAGGTGAATGCTCCAGTGTCAGTGGCTTAGCTGCACAAGGATGGAGGAGCAAGAGTCCAAGACCAACAACGGTAGAAGACTTAATAGTGAGAGGAATTGATGGGCACTTCTGCATCCATGAATAGGAAACCAAGGTGCTTTCCTCCCTTGGTATCAAGGTCAAGGATGTCACAGGTATTAAACAGAAAAAATTCTGCAGGTGCTGGGAATTCAGAGTGGCACACACAAAATGCTGGAGGAACTCAGCAGGTCAGGAAGCATCAATGGAAATGAATAGACTCAATGTTTCAGGCCAAGTCTTGTAACTTGAATTTGAGAAGCTTGGTGGCAGATTTAAGAACGGGAGTTTATGGTTGCAACCTCTTCATTATCTGCTACACTATTAAGCAGAAAGATGGGTCAGGTGGATATCTGGCTGACGAGATGGTGCAAGAGGTCTTTGGATCTGTAGGGCTGTTTCTGGGAATGATGAGATCTGAAAAAAGGATAGATTATTGAAATCAAATTGAAAATGTCTGATACACAGAATTAATCTACACTTGGGATTGTCAGCACAGATTTGTTAAAGGGATATCTTGTCTGACTAATTTGACTGAAATTTTAAAGGACTTACTGTAAGTGTGTCACTGAGATCAATGTAAATAATGAACAAGGCCTTTAACAAGGGCTCATATGGGAAATTAACCCAAAAGGTTAGAGCTATAGAGAAACACACATCAAAGTTGCTGGTGAACGCAGCAGGCCAGGCAGCATCTGTAGGAAGAGGTGCAGTCGACGTTTCAGGCCGAGACCCTTCGTCAGGACTAACTGAAGGAAGAGTGAGTAAGGGATTTGAAAGTTGGAGGGGGAGAGGGAGATCCAAAATGATAGGAGAAGACAGGAGGGGGAGGGATGGAGCCAAGAGCTGGACAGTTGATTGGCAAAAGGGGATACGAGAGGATCATTGGACAGGAGGTCCGGGAAGAAAGACAGGGGGGGGACCCAGAGGATGGGCAAGAGGTATATTCAGAGGGACAGAGGGAGAAAAAGGAGAGTGAGAGAAAGAATGTGTGCATAAAAATAAGTAACAGATGGGGTACGAGGGGGAGGTGGGGCCTAGCGGAAGTTAGAGAAGTCGATGTTCATGCCATCAGGTTGGAGGCTACCCAGACGGAATATAAGGTGCTGTTCCTCCAACCTGAGTGTGGCTTCATCTTTACAGTGGAGGAGGCCGTGGATAGACATGTCAGAATGGGAATGGGATGTGGAATTAAAATGTGTGGCCACTGGGAGATCCTGCTTTCTCTGGTGGACAGAGCGTAGATGTTCAGCAAAGCGGTCTCCCAGTCTGCATCGGGTCTCGCCAATATATAAAAGGCCACATCGGGAGCACCGGACGCAGTATATCACCTCAGTCGACTCACAGGTGAAGTGTTGCCTCACCTGGAAGGACTGTTTGGGGCCCTGAATGGTGGTAAGGGAGGAAGTGTAAGGGCATGTGTAGCACTTGTTCCGCTTACACGGATAAGTGCCAGGAGGGAGATCAGTGGGGAGGGATGGGGGGGACGAATGGACAAGGGAGTTGTGTGGGGAGCGATCCCTGCGGAATGCAGAGAGAGTGGGGGAGGGAAAGATGTGCTTGGTGGTGGGATCCCGTTGGAGGTGGCGGAAGTTACAGAGAATAATATGTTGGACCCGGAGGCTGGTACAGTAGAGGAGGCCGTGGATAGACATGTCAGAATGGGAATGGGATGTGGAATTAAAATGTGTGGCCACTGGGAGATCCTGCTTTCTCTGGCAGACAGAGCATAGATGTTCAGCAAAGCGGTCTCCCAGTCTGCGTCGGGTCTCGCCAATATATAAAAGGCCACATCGGGAGCACCGGACGCAGTATATCACCCCAGTCGACTCACAGGTGAAGTGTTGCCTCACCTGGGAGGATTGTTTGGGGCCCTGAATGGTGGTAAGGGAGGAAGTGTAAGGGCATGTGTAGCACTTGTTCCGCTTACACGGATAGGTGCCAGGAGGGAGATCAGTGGGGAGGGATGGGGGGGGCACCTTATATTCCGTCTGGGTAGCCTCCAACCTGATGGCATGAACATCGACTTCTCTAACTTCCGCTAGGCCCCACCTCCCCCTCGTACCCCATCTGTTACTTATTTTTATGTACACATTCTTTCTCTCACTCTCCTTTTTCTCCCTCTGTCCCTCTGAATATACCTCTTGCCCATCCTCTGGGTCCCCGTCCCCTGTCTTTCTTCCCGGACCTCCTGTCCCATGATCCTCTCGTATCCCCTTTTGCCAATCACCTGTCCAGCTCTTGGCTCCATCCCTCCCCCTCCTGTCTTCTCCTATCATTTTGGATCTCTCCCTCCCCGTCCAACTTTCAAATCCCTTACTCACTCTTCCTTCAGTTAGTCCTGACGAAGGGTCTCGGCCTGAAACGTCGACTGCACCTCTTCCTACAGATGCTGCCTGGCCTTCTGCGTTCACCAGCAACTTTGATGTATGTTGCTTGAATTTCCAGCATCTGCAGAGTTCCTGTTGTTTGAGCTATAGAGAACCAGGGTTAGTTGGTAAATTGGATCCATAACTGGCTTGGTGATTGGAGACAAGGGTGATGGTGAAAGGTTTCTTTGGTGATCAGTTGGTTACCAAAAACATTTGCTGCTGGACTATGTACTGCTTAACAATCTGGGCATGAATGTAGAGATTTCTAGTAAGTTGATGTTGTTGTTTATGAGCAGAGTGGCTCTAAGCTATAGTTCGATAATGAAATGCTAGCAATATGGGTGGAACATTACTCCTAAAAATGTGAGGCGTTGCATTTTGAGAAGACTAATAAGGCTCAGACATACACAATGAATGGTAGAATGTGCCCATTATGTGTGTGTGAGTAGGTGTATATGTGTTAGTGTGAAGGGCCGGTGGGGTGGGTGTGGTATAAGTAGTGCCAACACCACAGAGGAATGTTCTAGAATGCTGCAGCTCTCTCCAGCATACATATTGTGAGGTGAATTTCTGCTGCTTCTCGTCATCACTCCCTGCTGTCTCACCACTGGGAGTGAGGATGTCAGCAACCTCCTGCCACCCACAGTGTATGGTCGACCTGTTGAGTTTCCTATCCCCCACATCACTTCTGGCATTAACCCCTGCCAGTGTGTCCAACTGCCAAGGAAAATGTGTCTTTAAGAGGCGCTGTCCAATTGTATGGCAGAAGATTGGCAGTGATTGAAATTCGTCATTGCTGTCCTCAGCCCTTTCCAAGGATGGCCAGCAACAAATCAATTAAATTTTTGCAGAAATCACAACCTAAGGTTATGAGCTTTGACAAAGAGCTGACTGATAAAATGCTGCTTTAAACCTCTAAAAGCAGAGTAGATGAATCTCTGGTTGACTAGGAAAGGGTGGGTCATGAGCCTGAGGAAACACAGGGGCTATTGCGGAAGGGAATGAGGCAAATGTGGATGAGGGGTTTGAGAATTTTCAACAAATGTTAGGCTGGTTGGGATTTATTCATCTTTTCTCTGTTGCTAAGCATTCCTTGTCCTAAAAATGACTTAAACATCTGTGTGCTGCAAGCTGTCTGCGGGCGATCAAAGAGGCTGATGCCATTTTGCAACATCTGTCAATGCTGTCTGAGCTGAAAGCACCATTTGATTAATTAATAACATTACTGGGTCTAGCCTAAGCTGGCAGTGAGCTCAGCAGCCTCACTATTGGTGAGGTGAACTGCTCTACTTTCCTACACTGACTGGGAGAGGGGCTGTGTGAGCAGTGGGCCAGGGCAGTGACGGCCTGCTGCAACTGTTCTTCAAACCACCAGAAGCACTCAGCACCTTGCTTCAGTAGTCTGATGGGCTGAGACAGGAAATATGGTTAATGCGGGTGTGGAAAGGACGGCACGGATGCTGCCTGACCTACTGAGTTCCTCCAACATTTTGAGTGTTACTATTGCATTCAGTTTCTGGTTGCTCAGCTGTAGAAAAGATGTCATTCAAATGGAAAGGGTGCAGAAAAACTTCCCAGGAACGTTACCAGGACTGGAGAGCTTTAGATGTAAGGAGATACTAAAAGGACTGGTGCTTTTCTTTCCTGAAGTGAAGGAGACTGAGAGGTAGCACTAAGGAACATGAGGGGCATAGATAAAGTGAAAGGTCGAAAATTTTTTTGCAGAATGGGGGAGTCTAAAACCAAAGGGCATGGGTTTAAGGTGAGAATTGAATAGATTAAAAGGGACCTGAGAGGCAAGATTTCCACACAGAAGGTGGAGGGTACATGGAATGAGCTGCCAGAGAAAGAGGTAGAGATGGGTATAGTAACACTGCTGCAAAGATATTTAGAGAGATCGTCATCGTCATCATGGCTATCCCATGAGGATGATGGTCTTCGTTCTGAAGAAGTGGCCCACAGAGCGAAGATGCCTGTGCGTGTATTTGTTTAACGTGTACTTGATGTTGCACTCCAAGAAGCACACGATACTTCACAAATCAACCAACTGGTTCCAGTGGCATGGAAACCACGACGATTGGAGCTGATGGAATTGTTGCAGCCTTCATCCGTCTTCACAGCCGTTGAGTTCGAAGTAACTTCGTCCGTCTGTTCCACTGTTGAGGTCTTGGACCTCACTCTCGACCTTAACGCCACGGGTGACCCTACCAGGAGCATAGCTCCAGATGGCATTGCTCTCGGGATCTCAGGACCACACAAGCTTCTCCACCGCGACAAGGTGACAATCTACAGAGAAGTTAGAGAGGTACGTGAATAGGAAAAATATGGAGACATATGAACCAAAATGAGATCAATGATGGTCAATATAGATGCATTGAGCAAAGGCCCTGTTTCTATGCTGTTTCTATGATTCTAAGTTCTCCTCCATCCTTGGTTCTTAGTGTGGAGTAAACTTTGCCAGTGCTGAGGAACCCCTGCATTTCATGGTTATGCTTGGTTCGATGTCACTAACTCTGAGCCTCCAAGGAAAACCACTGCTACAACCTGCAACATGGTCATCTCTGAGGCTGAGGTATGCAGATGTTTCCAATGAGTGGACAGTCACAAGGCTGTGGGACCGGATGGCATCCCAGGGTGAGTACTCAGGATGTACGCAGCACAACTGGCAAGTGTGTTCATTGACATTTTTAATCTCTTCCTCTCCCAGTGTAGAGTACCCTCCTGTTTCAAATTATCCACCATTGTCGCTGTACCAAAAAGACCAAGGTAACATGCTTGAACAACTGGCATCCTGTCGTCCTCACCCCAATAATAAGCAAATGCTTTGAGAGGCTGGTCAAGGATTATACCTGCAGCTTGCTACCATCCAAACTGGACCCCCTATAAATTGTCAACCAATACAACTGATTGACAGATGACACAATAGCCACTGCCCTACATACCATCCTTACACATTTAGAGCAGAAGGATGCTTGTGTGAGAATGCTGTTTTTGGACTACAGTTCAGCATTCAACACCATAGTTTCATCCAGGCTCAACAAGAAGCTCAGAGATCTTGGCCATGACCCTGTCTTGTGCAGCTGGATCCTGGGCTTCTCTGGGCTGTGTACTAAGCCCCTCCTTTACTCCCTGTATACCCATGACTGTGTCACCGCCCCCCCCCACCACAGCTGTAATCTACTAATTAATTTTGCCAACAACACTACATTGATTGGCCTTATCTCAAACAATAACAAGGTGGCCTTCAGGGAAGAAGTCATCTCTCTGACACAGTGGTGTCAAGAAAACAACCTCTCTAAGAAGGAGGAGAAGATGGTGGCGCGACGCAGCTTGCGCGGCCACTCCGGTGAATGAGATCTGTAAACTGTCAGGTAGGGTGCCGTGCACAATCCTGATTTGATGGAGACAGACGTGAGAGAACGGAGGAGCATCTGGAGAAACTTGTGAAATGCCTTTTTCGCTGCCATTGTTACTGTGTGATCCAGAATCTCTGGAGGGGAAGGCCCTGGGGTCAAAGCGCTCGGCAGAGATGGTGCTCGGTGCTCAGTGTCGAAGGGCTAGTTGGAGTCTCAAAGTTTTCGGACAGACTCTGAGTCAGCTGTGGTCGGGTGCTTCCGATGCGTCGACAGCTGTCGGTGCCTGGCGGTTTATGGCAAAGAGAGTTTCTCCCTTCTGCCGCCTGCTATTGGGGACTATCGGGAGTCGATCTGAACTTTGAGACTTTTTTTTACCGTTCCCATGGTCTGCTCTGTATCAAGTTATGGCATTGCTTTGCACTGTTGTAACTATATGTTAAAATTATGTGGTCTTGTCAGTGTTAGTCTTTGGTTTGTCCTGTTTTTTTTTGTGATATCACTCTGGAGGAATATTGTATCATTTCTTAATGCATTCATGCATTTTTAAATGACAATAAACGAGGACTGAGCGTCTTCATAATCTAATCTAATCTAATCTAATCTCCCTCAATGTCGCGAAAACAAAGGAGCTGGTTGTGGATTACAAGAGGAATGGAGACGGGCTAACCCCTATTGACATCAATGGATCTGGGGTTGAGAGGGTAAAGAACATTAAGTTCCATGGCATCCACATCACCGAGGACCTCATATACCTACCAGCTGTGTGGTGAAAAAGGCACAACGGTGCCTCATTCACTTCAGACAGTTGAGGAAGTTTGGTATGGGCCCCCAAATCCTAAGAACTTTCTACAGGGGCTCACTTGAGAGCATCCTGACTGGCTGCATCACTGACTGGTATGGGAACTGTACCTCCCTTAATCGCAGGATTCTGCAGAGAATGGTGTGGACAGCCCAGCACATCTGTAGTTGTGAACTTCCCATGATTTAGGACATTTACAAACACAGGTGCGAGAAAAGGGCCTGTAGGATCACTGGGGACCCGAGTCACCCCAACCACTATCTATTCCAGCTGCTACCATCCAGGAAATGGTACCGCAGCATAAAAGCCAGGACCAACAGGCTCCGGGACAGCTTCTTCCACCAGCCCATCAGACTGATTAACTAACGCTGATTTTAGTGTATTCTATGTTACATTAACTGTTCTATTTATTATAAATTATTATAAATTACTATGATTGCAAATTGCACATTTAAGCGGAGACGTAATGTAAAGATTTTTACTCCTCATGTATGTGAAGGATGCGAGAAATGAAGTCAATTCAATTCAATTAACCATGTTACTGGACTTCTTGTCTTCTTTGAAGTCAAGTTAAGCTTATTTTCCTGTGCACAAGTGCAATTAGACAGACGGAGCCATTATCTTACAGGTAGAGTTATGGTGAGGTACAGGTACAACTACTGAGACAGACAGAGCCATTCTCTTACAGGTACAATTATGGTGAGATACGGGTACAACTACTTAGAAAGATGGAGCCATTATCTTACAGGTAGAATGAAAACTTGCTTGCAGCAGCATCACAAGCATATCAGTTCTTTCCATCCACCGTTGGATGACCAGCCCAATCTTCATGATGAAACCTATCCTATGAAGACAATGTTACTCTTTCACTTTGTCCACTGCCTTGCTCAATGTGCTGATCATCAAGTGCATGACCATACATTTCCATCTCCCACTTCTTCGTTTATTCTCCATATTCTCCAACTATAAATCCTTCTGCAGACTCCCTGCTTCCTCAACACTACCTGTGCCTCCAACTATTTTTGTATCATCTGCAAACTGGGACAGGGTCATCAATTTTTTTATCCAAGTCATTAACATATAATATGAAAAGAAGCATTCTCCGCACGGACCCCTGCAAAACACCAGCAGTCTGGTGTTCTCTATCTCTGACATTTGTCTTTGCTTCTTCTCCTAGCCTTCCCCTGACATCCCCTCAATACCTATTTCCAAGCACCTTAAAACCATGCCCCCTCATGTTAGTTATTTCAGCCCTGGATATCCGAATGATCAATGCCCCTTAACATCTTATACACCTCTATCAGGTCACCTCTCATCCTCCATCACTTCAAGGAGAAAAGGTCAAGTTCACTCAACCTATTCTCATAACGCCCTTCAATTTAGGCAACATCCTTGTAAATCATCCACATCCTTCCTGTAGTGGGGTGTCGAGAACTGAACACAGTACTCCAAGTGGGGTCTGACCAAGGTCTTATGTAGCTGTATCATTACCTCATAGCTCTTGAACTCAATGCCACAGTTGATGAATGCCAGTACACCATACAACTTCTTAACAACACTGCCAACCTGTGCAGCAGCTTTGAATGTCCTATGGACTCAGATCCCAAGATCTCTCAGATCCTCCACACTGCCAAGAGTCTTACCATTTATGTTATATTCAATCTTCAAATTGGACCTACCAAAATGAGCCACTTCACACTCATCAGAATTGAAGTCCATCTGCCACTTCTCAGCCCAGTTCTGCATCCTATCAATGTCGCACTGTACCCTCTGACAATCCCCCAGACTATCCACAACACCCCCAACCGCTGTGTCATCAACAAATTTACTAACCCACCCTTCTACTTCTTCATCCAGGTCATTTATAAAAATCGCAAAGAGAAAGGGTTCCAGAGCAAATCCCTGTGGAACACCACTGGGGAACCTTATCAAATGCCTTGCTGAAATCCATATACACTACATCCACTGCTCTACCATCATCAATATGTTTTGATACATCCTCAAAGAATTCAATCAGGATCATAAGGCACGAGCTACCCTTGACAAAGCCATGCTGTCTATCCCTAATCAGATTCTTTCTCTCCAAATGCTCATAAATCCTCTCTCTCGGAATCTTCTCCAATAACTTGCCCACCACTGAAGTCAGACTCACCGGTGTATAATTTCCTGCATTATCTCTACTCCCTGTCTTGAACAAGGGAACAAGATTTGCAACCTTCCAATCCTCTGGTACTTCTCCCATCCACATTGATGATGCAAAGATCATTACCAGAGGCTCAGCAATCTCCTCCCTCACTTCCCACAGTGGCCTGGGGTATATTTCATCTGCTCCCGGTGACTTCCTCCTCCAAGTCCATGCACATGTTTCCTCTATTGCACCTGATTGGTCCTATTCTCACACTGCTCATCCTTTTGCTTTTCACATACTTGTAGAATGCCTTGGAGGCTTTTTTAATCCTGCTCACCAAGGCCTTCTCATGGATCCTTCTGGCTCTCCTAATTCCATTCTTAAGTTCCTTCCTAGCAACCTTGTAATTTTCTAGAGCTCTAACAGTATCTAGTTTCTTGAACCTTTTGTAAGCGTTTCTTTTCTTCTTAACTAGATTTGCTACATCCTTTGTACTTTAACCCTAAAGTACAATGGGTACTTTAACCCTGGTTTTTTAACCCTGACATCCTTTCCCAGCCTCAATGGAACATACCCATGCAGAACACCATGCAAGTGTTCCTGAAACATTTGCCACCTTTCTGCCATGCTTTTCCCTGAGAACATCTGCTCCCAAGTTCCTGCCTAATAGCATCATATTTCCCCCTATCCGAATTAAATGTTTTCCCAAATTGTCTGTTCCTATCACTCCCCAGACCTAGGGTGAAGGAAATAGAGTTGTGGTCACTACTTCTAAAATGCTCTCCCACCGAGAGTTCTGACACATGACCAGTTTCATTTCCCAATACCAGATCAAGTACAGCCTCTCCCCTAGATGGCTTATCTGCATATTGCATCAGAAAACCTTCCTGAACACACCTAACAAACTCCACTTCATCTAAACCCCTTGCGTGAAGGAGATGCCAATCAGTATTAGGAAAGTTAAAATCTCCCATCACAACAATCCTATTATTATGGCACCGTTCCAGAATCTGCTTCCCTACCTACTCCTCGATACCCCTGTTTCTATTGGGGGTCTATAAAAACACCCAGCAGAGTTATTGCCCCTTTCTTGTTTCTGACTTCCACCCATACTGACTCAGTAGACCATTCTTCTATGACTTCCTCCTTTTCTGTAGCCGTGACACTATCCCTAATTGGCAATGCCACACACCTAGCTCTTTTGCCTCTCTCTCTGTTCTTTTTGAAACATCTAAAGCCTGACACACTCAGCAGCCATTCCTGCTCCTGAGACATCCAAGTCTCTGTAATGGCCACAACGTCACAGTTCCACGTATTGATCCACACTCTAAGTTCATCCGCCTTGTTTGTGATTATGATACTCCTTGCATTAAAATAGACACATCTCAAACCATCAGACTGAGTGCATCTTTGCTCTAACATCTGCCTATCCTTCCTCACAAACTCCCTCCAAGCTGTCTCTACTTTTGCTCCATCCTTCGCATCTTCTTCCCCTTCACTTTGGTTCCCACCCCTGCAAATCTAGATAAAACCCTCCCCAATAACGTCGGCAAACCTCCCTGCCAGTATATTGGTCCCCCTCAGATTCAAGTGCAACCCATCCTTTTTGTACAGGTCATACCTGCCCCAGAAGAAGAGGTCCCAGTGATCCAAAAATCTCAGTCCCTGGCCCCTACTCCAATCCTTCCGCCATGCATTTATCCTCCACCTTATTCTGTTCCTATATGCATGGCAGAGGCAACAATCCCGAGATTACTACCTTTCAGGTCCTGCTTCTGAGCTTCCTTCTTAACTCTGTATTCTGCTTTCAGGACCTCCACCCTTTTTCTACCTATATCATTGGTACCAATATGTACCATGATCTCTGGCTGCTCACCCTCCCATTTCAGGATATTGTGGACGTGTTTAGAAACATCATGAACCCTGGCACCTGGGAGGCAAACTACCATCCTTATTTCTTTTTCGCACCCACAGTATCACCTATCTGTCCCCCTAAATATAGAGGTCCCTATTACCACTGCCATCTCCTTCCGTTCCCTACCCTTCTGAGCTAAGGGCCAGAGGCATGGCCACTGTTGCTTCCCCCAGGTAGGTCCCCCCCGCCCAACAGCACTCAAAATGGAGTACTTATTGTTAAGGGCGACAGCCACAGGGGTACTCTCCACTACCTGACACCCTCCCTTCCCTCTCCTAATGGTCACCCACTTATCTATCTCCTGTGGCCCCCGGTGTGACTACCTGCCTGTAGGTCCTGTCTATCACCTCCTCACTCTCCCTAATTCGGTCTCTAAGGAGTCGCAGCTCAATGCACCTGGTGCTGGTATGGCCATCAAAAAGGCAGGAAGTCTCCTGGACATTGCACATCTGACACCCAGAACAGAAAACTGGCCTTTCAGTCACAACCACTATTCTTGTTGGTGGGGGGGAGCAAATAAACTACCTCACCTAGGCCTGTCTTCACCAAAGCCCCGATGAGCTAAAGACCTACTACTCTGACTTGCACTACTCCAATGACCGCTCCTTCAATGACTCCAAGTTCATCTACCATATACTTTGTTCATTCAAATATAACATCTTCAGTCCTGTGTTCATCACTCTTTCCGATTTTGTCCCCATGTTGCACTTCAAATCATCCCACTGACTGCAATTTTTCCCTATGATCTGTCTACCCTTTGTCATCATCTCACTAAACACTGCATCTTGTTGTGTACCAACTACCCCTGTCACTTGGGCTCCCATCCCCATGCCAAAATAGTTTAAATCATTCCCAAAGGCCCTAGCAAACCTGCCCACAATGATATTGGTACCCCTTGAGTTTAAGTGCAACCCATCCTTTCTTATGCAGGTTAAACCTTCCCCAGAAGAGTTCCTGATAATCCAGATATCTGAAACACATGCACAAATGCATTCATCTGCCAAAGTATCCTACTCTTACCCTCAATGGCACATAGCACAAGCAGCAATCCAGAGGTTATTATCCTGAAAGTCCAGCTTTTCAGCTTTCTTCCTAACTCACTAAACTTGCTCTTCAGGACCTCCTCCTTTTTCCTACCAATATAATCAGTACCATTGTGTACCTTGACTATCGGCTACACAGTCTCACCCTTTAGAATGCTGTGCGCCCAATCCAAGACATCCCTGACTCAGGCACCTGGGAGGCAACATACCATCTGGGAGTCTCTTTCAGGTCCACAGAATCTCGTGCCTGTTCCTCTAACTATGAAATCCCCAACCATTGCTGTACTCTTCTTCTCAACCCTCCCCTTCTGAGCCACAAAGCCAGATTCAGTGCCAGAGACCTGACCATTGTGGTTTTCCTCTGCTACGTCATCCCTCCCAGCAGTATCTAAAGTGGTTTGCTCGTTGTTGAGGGGAATAGCTACACTAGCTGCTTAACCCTTTTCCCATCCTGACAGTCACCGAGGTACCTGTGTCCTTACTGTTTGTCCTGCCAATCATCTACTTAGTATCCTGAATGATCTGAAGTTCATCCAGTTTCCCCTCCAATTCCTTAGCACAGTCTGAAAGCAGCAGCTGGATGCGCTTCCTGCAGGTGTGGTCATCAGGAGCACCGGAGGTCTCCCTGCTTTCCCACATCCCACAAGAGGAATATTCCACTATCTTGCCTGACATCACTACTGCTCTAATTGTCAGGAGATGTAGAGGAGGCTTGACCCAAAATCAGAGCAACGGAGATGATTCAGCAATGAATGATAACTTTAATAATAGCCACAATGGCCACAGAATGAAAGATAGTAATCACTACAGGCAAACATGAGGAAATCTGCAGATGCTGGAATTTCAAGCAACACACATCAAAGTTGCTGGTGAACGCAGCAGGCCAGGCAGCATCTCTAGGAAGAGGTACAGTCGACGTTTCGGGCTGAGACCCTTCGTCAGGACTAACTGAAAGAAGAGCTAGTAAGAGATTTGAAAGTGGGAGGGGGAGGGGGAGATCCGAAATTATAGGAGAAGACAGGAGGGGGAGGGATGGAGCCAAGAGCTGGACAGTTGATTGGCAAAAGGGATATGAGAGGATCATGGGACAGGAGGCCCAAGGAGAAAGAAAAGGGGGAGGGGGGAAAACCCCAGAGGCTGGGCAAGGAGAGGGAGAAAAAGAAGAGAGAGAAAAAGAATGTGTGTATATAAATAAATAAATAACGGTGGGGCATTAGCGGAAGTTAGAGAAGTCAAGGTTCATGCCATCAGGATGGAGGCTACCCAGACGGAATATAAGGTGTTGTTCCTCCAACCTGAGTGTGGCTTCATCTTTACAGTAGACGAGGCCGTGGATAGACATATCAGAATGGGAATGGGACATGGAATTAAAATGTGTGGCCACTGGGAGATCCTGCTTTCTCTGGTGGACAGAGCATAGGTGTTCAGCGAAACGATCTCCCAGTCTGCGTGGGGTCTCGGCAATATATAGAAGGCCACATCGGGAGCACCAGACGCAATATTTCACCCCAGCCGACTCACAGGTGAAGTGTCGCCTCACCTGGAAGGACTGTCTGGGGCCCTGAATGGTGGTAAGGGAGGAAGTGTAAGGGCATGTGTAGCACTTGTTCCGTTTACAAGGATAAGTGCCAGGAGGGAGATCGGTGGGGAGGGATGGGGCGGGGGAACGAATGGACAAGGGAGTCGCGTAGGGAGCTATCCCTGCGGAAAGCAGAGGGGCGGGGGAGGGAAAGATGGGCTTAATGGTGGGATCCCGTTGGCGGAGGCGGAAGTTACGGAGAATTATATGTTGGACCCGGAGGCTGATGGGGTGGTAGGTGAGGACAAGGGGGAACCTAGTGTTCCCAGTGGGGTGGCGGAAGGATGGAGTGAGAGCAGATGTGCGTGAAATGGGGGAGATGCGTTTGAGAGCAGAATTGATGGTGGAGGAAGGGAAGTCCCTTTCTTTAAAAACGGAGGACATCTCCCTCGCCCTAGAATGAAAAGCTTCATCCTGAGAGTAGATGCGGCGGAGACAGAGGAATTGCGAGAAGGAGATGGCATTTTTGCAAGAGACAGGGTGAGAAGAGGAATAGTCCAGATAGCTGTGAGAGTCGGTAGGCTTATAGTAGACATCAGTAGATAAGCTGTCTCCAGAAATAGAGACAGAAAGATCTAGAAAGGGGAGGGAGGTGTTGGAAATGGACTTGAGGGCCGGGTGAAAGTTGGAGGCAAAGTTAATGAAGTCAACGAGCTCAGCATGCGTGCAGGAAACAGCGCCAATGCAGTCGTCGATGTAGCGAAGGAAAAGTGGGGGACAGATACCAGAATAGGTACGGAACATAGATTGTTCCACAAAGCCAACAACAAGGCAGGCATAGCTAGGACCCATACGGGTGCCCATAGCTACACCTTTAGTTTGGAGGAAGTGGGAGGAGCCAAAGGAGAAATTATTAAGAGTAAGGATTAATTCCGTTAGACGGAGCAGAATGTTGGTAGAGGGGAACTGATTAGGTCTGGAATCCAAAAAGAAGTGTAGAGCTTTGAGACCTTCCTGATGGGGGATGGAAGTATATAGGGACTGGACGTCCATGGTGAAAATAAAACGGTGGGGGCCAGGGAACTTAAAATCATCGAAAAGTGAGAAGTGTCACGAATATAGGTAGGAAGGCATTGAACAAGAGGGGATAAAACCATGTCGAGGTATGCAGAAACGAGTTTGGTGGGGCAGGAGCAAGCTGAGACAATAGGTCGGCCGGGACAGGCAGGTTTGTGGATCTTGGGTAGGAGGTAGAAACGGGAAGTGCGAGGTGTGGGAACTATAAGGTTGGTAGCAGTGGATGGGAGATTCCCTGATCGGATAAAGCCGGTGATGGTGTGGTAGACAATGGCCTGGTGCTCCTTAGTGGGGTCACGTTCGAAGGGTAAATAAGAGGAGGTATCCGCGAGTTGTCGCTGTGCCTCGGCAAGGTAGAGGTCAGTACGCCAGACTACAACAGCAACTCCCTTATCGGCGGGTTTAATAATAACGTTAGGATTAGTGCGGAGGGAGTGGAGAGCAGAGCGCTCCGAAGGAGTGAGGTTGGAATGGGGACAAGGGGCAGTGAAGTCGAGACGGTTGATGTCCCGTCGGCAGTTAGCAATAAAGAGATCCAGAGCAGGCAGAAGACCGGAGCGGGGTGTCCATGAAGAAGAGGAGGGTTGAAGACGGGAGAAGGGGTCATCGGTGGGGCTGGAAGAGTCCTTGCCGAAGAAGTAGGCTCGGAGACGGAGACGGCGGAAGATGAGTTCCGCATCATGGCGAACGCGGAACTCGCTGAGGTGTGGGCGAAGGAGGACAAAGGTGAGGCCCTTACTGAGGACAGAGCGTTCTGCCTCCGACAGTTGAAGGACGGAGGGGATGGTAAAGATCCGGCACGGATGACAGCTGGGATCAGACGGGGGAGAGGGGAGGCTGGGGTGTCAATGGAGAGGGGAGGGTTGGGGTGACAGGAAGATGGAACCTCTGAGTACCCAGGAGCTGACGGTGGGATCTGAAGGAGACGGGATTGCAGAGTATTGGTGGGGGAAGGGGGAGACGGGAGTCGTAATTGCAGCACATAAAGACCCGGCCTGGAGTTCAAGGCTGGAGTCGTAGTTGGTGGTTGCGCAATCACTTTGAAGGAGTCCATGGTCGTTGCTGGAGTCCGCGTTTTGAATATGCCCTGAGGTGTTGGAGCCGGCGAGATCAATTTGGACCTTCTGAGGATCCCAGGTACTCACATTTTATTGACTCTGCCTCTCGCCGCTTCTCCCGTCAAGCTCTGAAGGCGACTCTCTCCGCCATGAGGAGGTACTTGGTGTCCCTATCCCAGACCCTTCCTCACCTTCGGGACACTTTCTTCGCCGTCTGTAATGGTCCTACCCGTTATTTCATCCTCCGTCGGATTCACGCCTGCAATCGCCGTTTTTTTGACTTTGTCATGTTAGGCAAAGATCGCAAGATCCCACATCTACGGACTCCGGAGCCTGCTGGCCATGAAACTAGCAGGCATGAACTTCAGATTGCCTCTGCCATTGATCTCGCCGGCTCCAACACCTCAGGGCATATTCAAAACCCGGACTCCAGCAACGACAATGATTGTTCACAGTGATTGCGCAACCACCAACTGCGACTCCAGCGTTGAACCCCAGGCCGGGTCTTTATGTGCTGCTATTGTGACTCCCGTCTCCCCTTCCCCCACTAATACTCTGCAATCCCGTCTCCTTCAGATCCCATCGTCAGCTCCTGGGTACTCAGAGGCTCCATCTTCCTGTCACCCCAACCCTACCCTCTCCACTGACACCCCCAGCCTCCCCCCTCCCCGTGCCGGGTCTTTACCATCCCCTCCGACCTGCAACTGTCGGAGGCAGAACGCTCTGTCCTCAGTAAGGGCCTCACCTTTGTCCCCCTTCGCCCACACCTCAGCGAGTTCTGTGTTCGCCATGATGCGGAACTTTTCTTCCGCCGTCTCCGTCTCCGAGCCTACTTCTTCGGCAAGGACTCTTCCAGCCCCACCGATGACCCCTTCTCCCGTCTTCAACCCTCCTCTTCTTCATGGACACCCCGCTCTGGTCTTCTGCCTGCTCTGGATCTCTTTATTGCTAACTGCCGACGGGGCATCAACCGTCTCGACTTCACTGCCCCTTGTCCCCATTCCAACCTCACTCCTTCGGAGCGCTCTGCTCTCCACTCCCTCCGCACTAATCCTAACGTTATTATTAAACCCGCCGATAAGGGGGTGCTATTGTAGTCTGGCGTACTGACCTCTACCTTGCCGAGGCACAGCGACAACTCGCGGATACCTCCTCTTATTTACCCTTCGATCGCGACCCCACTAAGGAGCACCAGGCCATTGTCTCCCACACCATCACCGACTTTATCCGATCAGGGAATCTCCCATCCACTGCTACCAACCTTATAGTTCCCACACCTCGCACTTCCCGTTTCTACCTCCTACCCAAGATCCACAAACCTGCCTGTCCCGGCTGACCTATTGTCTCAGCTTGGTCCTGCCCCACTGAACTCGTTTCTGCATACCTCGACATGGTTTTATCCCCTCTTGTTCAATCCCTTCCTACCTATGTTCGTGACACTTCTCACGCTCTTAAACTTTTCGATGATTTTAAGTTCCCTGGCCCCCACCGCTTTATTTTTACTATGGATGTCCAGTCCCTATATACTTCCATCCCCCATCAGGAAGGTCTCAAAGCTCTACGCTTCTTTTTGGATTCTAGACCTAATCAGTTCCCCTCTACCACCAACTCTGCTCCGTCTAGCGAAATTAGTCCTTACTCTTAATAATTTCTCCTTTGGCTCTTCCCACTTCCTCCAAGCTAAAGGTGTAGCTATGGGCACCCTTATGGGTCCGAACTATGCCTGTCCTTTTGTTGGCTTTGTGGAACAATCCATGTTCCAAACCTATTCCCGTATCCGTCCCTCACTTTTCCTTCGCTACATCTATGACTGCATTGGCGCTGCTTCCTGCACGCATGCTGAGCTCGTTGACTTCATTAACTTTGCCTCCAACTTTCACCCTGCCCTCCATTTCCGACACCACCCTCCCCTTTCGAGATCTTTCTGTCTCTGTCTCTGGAGACAGCTTATCTACTGATGTCTACTATAAGCCTACTGACTCTCACAGATATCTGGACTATTCCTCTTCTCACCCTGTCTCTTGCAAAAATGCCATCCCCTTCTCGTAATTCCTCCGTCTCCGCCGCATCTGCTCTCAGGATGAGGCTTTTCATTCCAGGAAGAGGGAGGTGTCCTCCTTTTTTAAAGAAAGGGGCTTCCCTTCCTCCACCATCAACTCTGCTCTCAAACGCATCTCCCCTATTTCATGCACATCAGCTCTCACTCCATCCTCCTGTCACCCCACTAGGAATAGGGTCCTCATCTACCACCCCGCCAGCCTTCGGGTCCAACATATTATTCTCCGTAACTTCTGCCACCTCCAATGGGATCTCACCACTAAGCACGTCTTTCCCTCCCCCTTCTCTCTGCTTTCTGCAGGGATCGCTCCCTATGTGACTCCCTTGTCCATTCTTCCCCCCAATCCCTCCCCACTGATCTCCCTCCTGGCACTTCTCCTTGTAAGCGGAGCAAGTGCTACACATGCCCTTACACTTCCTCCCTTACCACCATTAAAGGCCCCAGGCAGTCCTTCCAGGTGAGGTGACATCCCACCTGTGAGTCAGCTCGGGTGATATACTGCGTCTGGTGCTCCCGATGTGGCCTTCTATATATTGGCGAGACCCGACGCAGACTGGGAGACCGCTTTGCTGAACTTCTATACTCTGTCCGCCAGAGAAAGCAGGATCTCCCAGTGGCCACACATTTTAATTCCATGTCCCATTCCCATTCTGACATGTCTATCCACGGCCTCCTCTACTGTAAAGATGAAGCCACACTCAGGTTGGAGGAGCAACAACTTATATTCCATCTGGGTAGCCTCCAACCTGATAGCATGAACATTGACTTCTCCAACTTCCGCTAATGCCCCACCTCCCCCTCGTACCCCATCCATTATTTATTTATATACACACATTCTTTCTCTTTCTCTCCTTTTTCTCCCTGACACTATGACTATACCCCTTGCCCATCCTCTGGGTTTTTCTCCCCCCCTCCCCCTTTTCCTTCTCCCTGGGCCTCCTGCCCCATGATCCTCTCATATCCCTTTTACCAATCACCTGTCCAGCTCATGGCTCCATCCCTTCCCCTCCTGTCTTCTCCTATCATTTTTGATCTCCTCCTCCCCCTCCCACTTTCAAATCTCTTACTAGCTCTTCCTTCAGTTAGTCCTGACGAAGGGTCTCGCCCCGAAACGTCGACTGTACCTCTTCCTAGAGATGCTGCCTGGCCTGCTGCGTTCACCAGCACCTTTGATGTGTGTTGCTTGAATTTCCAGCATTTACAGAATTCCTCGTGTTTACGTTTTTAAAAAAACAAAAAGGACCCAATTTAATGAAACAGTCTAATGTGCAACATTGGAGCTCACGGTTCTCCCATCCGCTAGTTCTCCATCGATTTCCCCGGGCGTTGTCGACTCTCGGCCCCATTCCAAGTCCACTCCTTCCTGCAGTCTATGACCTCTCCTCTTCAGCATCTTCTCTATCTTGCACCAATCAAAAGCCCGCAAATACCTTGCTCTCGGGCACAGAAGAAAGAAAATGCTCCCTTCATTGGACAGTGCATATTCCAAAGCCCCCATTATCTCTAGTCATAACCTAAACACTGCTGCTACAGAGAAACCATTACACTAGCAGTGAAACCTTTCCCAGTGTGTTACACACAGTCACATTCGAATCAGCACAGGAGGCCTCACATAGGTCGGGGAGTGAAAGTGGAGCAACCACTGTTGGAGCAGCCATTGTATGAGCAGGTCACTGTTAGAGTGGGCTGGCTTTGACTCATCAGGCTTTAGCAAAAACAAGCTTGGGCAAGATACATTTATGGTAAGCTTCTTCTTTCTTTCTTCTTCTTCTTCTTCTTCTTCTTCTTTCTTCTCCTTCATCTTCTTCTTCTTTTTCTTCTTCTTCTTCATTCTTTATCTGTTAGTGCATAGTTAGAGCAGTGAGAATGACTCCAGAGGCTATGGTGTGCTCTGTGTGTGAGATGTGGGAATTCTGGGAGACCTCCAGCTTCCCCTTATAACCATATCTGCTCCCTTTTCATCGAGCTTCAAATTCTCAGAAAATATATCAAGGAACTGGAGCTGCAGCTCAAAGATCTTTGCCTCATATGGGAAACTGAGGAGGTAGTCACCCCTAAATTGCAGGAGGCAGGCAAATGGGTGACTGTTAGGAGAGGGAAAGGAAATGGGCAGCCAGTGCAGAGTATTGAGGGCCGTTCCCTTAAATAATAAGTATACCGTTTTGGATACTGTTGAGGGAGATGACCTACCAGGGGTGGGGGAGAGCCATAGAGACTGAAGATCTGGCTGTGGCTCAGAAAGGAAGAGGGTAGAAGAGGACTGCAGTAGTGATAAAGGGTTCCATAGTTAGAGTAGACACGAGATTCTGTGGGAGTGATAAAGACAGGTGCCATGAACAGGGGTGTCTCAGATCAGATCCAGGACATTCTAAGGAGGAGGGTGAACAAGCAGAAGTCTTGGTACATGTTGCAATCAATGACATAGGTCAAAAAGTGAGGAATTCCTGAAGAGAGAATTTAGGAATCTAGGTAGAAAGTTGAAAAGCAGGACCTTCAGGGTTGCAAACTCTGGATTGCTGCCCTGTGCCATTCACCAGTGAAGATAAGAATAGGTTGATTTGGCATATGAATTAGTGGCTGAGAAAATGGTGCAGCAGGCAGAGTTTCAGATTTCTGAATCATTGCGATCTCTTCTGGGGAAGGTAGGACCTGTGAAAAAGAGATGGGTTGCACCTGAACTGGAAGGGAACCAATATCATTGTGAGCAGATTTTCTAGAGCTATTTGGGAGGGTTTAAAATAATTTGGCAGGGGAATGGGATCCAGAATAATAGGTAGGAGAATGGAACAGATGTTATACTGGTAGATGCAATGTGTAGAGAGACTGTGAGGAAGGTTAGGCAGTTGACTGGGCAGAGTTGCAGTCAGTGGAATGGCTTGAATTGTATTCATTTTAATGCATGAAGTTTTAGAAACAAGGGTGATGAACTTGGAGCATGTGTCAGCAAATGTAACTAACGACGTGGCTACTTTGCAGATTTGGCTGTCACAAGGGTTGGACTGGCTGCTGGTTGTTGAGGAGTTTCGATGTTTCAAAAGGACAGTGCAGTAAAAGAGGTGGGGAGTGGCATTCTAATTAGCTGCAGAAAGGAGAGGCATTGACTACTGAGTAAGTGTGGGTGGAAGTCAGAATTTCCTTTTTCCCTTTTCAGGGTGTGGGGGGTTCTTTTGAAGACCCTGACCTGGAGTTATACTTTGACTTCGGTTCTTTGTGGGAATGGGACTGGGACCCGTTCTCAAGGGCTCACGACTGGCCACTTTTTGATATCGCAAGGAAGATTAGCCCTGGAAGATTATCAGGGTGCCAGATTTTCGTGACTCTGCAGGCATGCTGATTCTAGGCCAGTGACCCTGACTGAAGCATCACGGAAGAACATGGAACATCAGGGGCAGCGGGTTAGCTGCTGGGGGTTGTGTGTCCAGAGAGCTGCAGCTTTCTGGTGCCGACTCTGTGTGCAGAGCTTGAAAAAAGCGACACAACAGACTTTTAACATAGTAAATCAGCAAGTTGTTTGTTACGTCTCCCTTCTTGTTGTGAAACAGGGACACCTCTTTTCCCCCTATTAGGGAGAGAGAGCCTGTGGTATGTCGAATTACCGGGTGAATGAGTAGTTTTTAGGGTACTGCAAGTCTGTGTCTTTATTGATGCTTTGCTGCACACTTGAGTGCTCGGTGGAGGGTGCTGATGCTTTTTTGCTAGTGGGGAGGGGATTGTTGCCTTGTTGTTGCTTGTGTGTAAGAGGTGAAGTTGGGACTGCTTTGGTGTTCCAACGTTTTAACTATCATTCATTCCTTGGGGGACTCCTCTGTTTTCGTGGATGTTTGTGAAGAAAAAGAATTTCAGGATGTATATTGTGTGCATTTCTCTGACATTAAATGCACCTATTGAACCTATTGAAGGGAGCAGTCATTCTATTGGGAGTATTCTATAGACACCAACAGCAACAGAGACATCAAGAACAGAATGAGAGACAGATTTTGAAAAGGTGAAAAAATAACAGGATTGCTTTCATGGGTGACTTCAACTACTTTGATATTGATTGGCATTTCCTCAGTGCAAAAAGTTTAGATGGGCTGTAATTTATTAGGTGTTTCCAGGAAGGATTCCTGCCACAATTTATAGGTTAGCTGACTAGAGGAAAGGCCATTCTGGATCTAGTGCTAGGCAATGAATTAGGTGTTGGATCACTTGGCATTTCAGAGGCAGTGACCACAACTCCCCAACCTTTACCTTAGCCTTGGACAATGGTAAGAGCAGATAGTATGGGAAAGTATTTAATTGGTGGAATGGGAATTATGATGTTATCAGACAAAAACTTGGGAGCATATATTGGGAAATGATGTACCCTGGGAAATGAAAAATGGACATATGGACATTGTTTAGAGAGCACTTGAATGAAGTTCTGGATAGGTTGGCCCCATTGAGGTAAGGATAGGATGGTAGGGTGACAGAACCATGGTTGACAAGTGGAACATTTAGTCAAGAGGAAGAAAGAAACTTCCTTAAGGTTTAGGAAGCAAAGATCAGACAGAACTCCTGGGATTAAGAAAACTCCAAGGTATTTTGCAGATAGGTGAAGAATAAGAGGATGACTAGAGTGAGGGTAGGACTGATCAGGAGTAAAAGAGGAAAATGAGCCTAGAGTTGCAGGAGGTAGGGGAGGTCGTTAGTGAAAACTTTGCTTTGGTACTCACCAGTGAGAGGGAACTACATGATTCTGAGGACAGCATAAAAAAGACAGATGTGCTTGAACATTCTGGTGTTAAGAAATATGTGCTAGAATATTTGAAAAATATTAGGTTAGGTAAGTCCCTAGGGCCAGACAGGATATACCTCAGGTAAGTGAGGGAAGTGAGTGAACAGAATGTTGTGCATTTAGTGATGATCTTTACATTCTCACTGGCCACAGGAGTAGGGCCAGGTGATGTAAGGTGGCAAATCTTATTCCTTCGTTCAAGAAAGGGAATAGGGAATTCGCAGTGAGTTTTAGACCAGAGAGTGGGCAAATTATTGAAGATTCTTAGAGAGGGGATTTATGAACATTCAGAGAAGCATGGTCTGATTAGAAATAGTCAGACCTATACAAAAAGGACAGGCTACACATGAACTCGAGGGGGACTCCTTGCAGGCAGGTTTGCTAGAGCTGTTGGGGAGGGTTTAAACTAATTTGACAGAGGGATAGGAAATGGAGTGATAAGGCTGAGGATGGGGTACACAGATAGATGCAATGTGTAGAGAGACTGTAAGTAAGGTTAGGCAGTTGTAGCTACATGCACTACTACCAAGAAATTTGTCCCCATGAACAGTCCAGCAAAATTCTACATGAATCATCTACCAGGGCCATGCAGCACATTCCCAGGGATGAAGAGCTGCTGCTCCTGGATTCTTCTGGACATTCTGGCATCCTGTACAGCAAATGGCAAACTGGTCGATATGTTGATCTAACACAGGCCACCAGACAAAGCTTCAAGCCAACTCTTCCATTTTCACCACACCTAGACAACCAGCATGTATCTCCTCCAACAATTTAGCTCTCAGCTTGGATGGTACAACAACTCTCAATCCCCACAGAAGGCAGCACCTGTCAAGGGCAAGTTCATTACGGTGCTGGTAAAAATGGGGGAAGCGGTATTTCTGTTGCTTATTCCAGCCATTTTGAGTGGCCATGTTGACCTGAGACAGCATGGTGTCTTTCTGGTTTCCATTTGGATCATCTCTATTGTAATACATAGACTTTCAATTTGCATTAGAGAGAATACATTAAGAGGAGTGTCTTTTCTCTTAAGATTTTCTGGTACTTCCATCAGCATTTCCACGATTAGTCATCCTCTTGAATTCAGTTTTGTAACTGTGTCCTCCAAGAAACTGAGGCCATCTCTGCATTCATGCTGCTCCTGTTAGCGGAACACCCTTCTGTGGATTGAAAATGGACACTAGTGGTTGATGATCAGTAACAAGCGTAAACTCTCTCCCATACAATTGCTGGTTAAAACGTTTTACACCCCAAACCAGACTCAAGACCTCTCAGTCAATCTGTGTAATTTTTCTCTGCATCAGTAAGGGAACGTGGTGCAAAGGCTTCCATCACTCATTACATGTGGCATTACTGCATCTATACCATAAGGTGAAGCATCACAGGACAATGTGGATCATAATGTGTGAGTACAGTCTCTGATGTCACCATGTCTTTTACCTTTCTGAAAGCCATCTTACAATGATTTGACCATTGCCATTTTTTCCCAAGCTGCAGTCATGCATTCAAGGGGTGGAGCACATTGGAGCACAGATTTGGCAGGAGCCTGTAACAATATTTGACAAATCCTAAAAAGGACTTCAGCAGTGACATGTCCTTTGGCATTGGGGCATCCACCACTGCTTGAATTTTCTCAGCACACTTGTGTAATGCTTGTCTGTCAATGGTGTGACCACAGTAAGTGGTGTTTGGTTTATATAATTCACACTTGTTGGGCTGTGCTCACACCCATAATCTTCTAATCTTTTTAACACTGTCTTGAGGTTTTGGAGATGTCCCTTGTCATCCTCACTGATAACAATGGTGTCATCCAGCTAACACTGAATGCCCAAGCAGCCTTGCAGCATCTGGTCCATAGTTTCTACCAGAGTGCAGATACAGATGCTGCTCCAGAAATAAGCCTATTGTAGCAATAAAGCTCTTTGTGAGTGCTTATGGTGAAAAACACTTCAGACTCTACTTCAATCTCCATCTGTGAGTGGGCCTCAGTTAAGTCCACTTTGCTGAAGTATTTTCCTCCAGAAAGGTTTGCAAGTATACCCTCTATCCTAGCTGGTAGGTATTGATCTACTTTCAGTACTGGGTTGATATTAGCCTTGAAATCACCACAAATCATGACAGACCCATTCTTCTTAGCTACTGGGAACACTTGCATTGCCCATGGGCTCTTCTGCTCAACTGCGAAAAGAGTTCCTTCAGCCTCCATGTAATACAGCCCTATGGCTATTTTATCACACGTTTTGTGACAGGCATTGTAAAATTTGGATGTGGCATTTTCATTTAACACTATTTTACTTTTGACAAGTTTGAGTTTTCCAATGCCATCCTTGATCACTGCTGTGGCATCATCCAGTATCTTTCTTAATTTGCTTTCATATGACTTCTATTTCCTTTACCATAGCATTGGAGAGGGATAGGAACAGACAAGTTAGGGAAATGTTTAATTGGAATAAGGGGAGATATGAGGCTATCAGGCAGGAACTTGGAAGCATAAATTGGAAACAGATGTTCTCAAGGAAACGTACAGAGGACATGTGGCAAATGTTCAGGGGATATTTGCATGGGATTCTGCATAATACATTCCAATGAGACAGGGAAGGGATGGTAGGGTACAGGAACTGTGGAGTACAAAGTCTGTTATAAATCTAGTCCAAAAGAAAAGAACAGCTTATGAAAGGTTTAAAAAACTAGGTAATGATAGAGATCTAGACGATTATAAGGCTAGCAGGAAGGAGATTAAGAATGAAATTAGGAGAGCCAGAAGGGACCATGAGAAGGCCTTGGTGGACAGGATTAAGGAAAACCCCAAGGCATTCAATGTGAAGAGCAAGAGGATAAGACGTGAGAGAATAGGACCAATCAAGTGTGACAGTGGAAAAGTGTGTGTGGAACCGGAGGAGATGACAGAGGTACTTAATGAATACTTTGCTTCAGTATTCAGCACAGAAAAAGATCTTGGCGATTGTAGGGATGACTTGCAGCAGACTGAAAAGCTTGAGCACATAGATATTAAGGAAGCGGATGTGCTGGAGCTTTTGGAAAGCATCGAGTTGAATAAGTCACCGGGACCAGAAGGGATGTATCCCAGGCTACTGTGGGAAATGAGGGAGGAGATTGCTGAGCCTCTGGCGATGATCTTTGCATCATCAATGAGCACAGGTGGATTGGAGGTTGTGGATGTTGTTCCCTTATTCAAGAAAGGGAGTTAGGATAGACCAAGAAATTATAGACCAGTAAGTCTTACTTCAGTGGTTGGTAAGTTGATGGAGAAGATCCTGAGAGGCAGGATTTATGAACATTTCGAGAGGCATAATATGATTAGGAATAATTAGCGTTGCTTTGTCAAAGGCAGGTTGTTTTTACAAGCCTGATTGAATTTTTTGAGGATATGGCTAAGCACATTGATGAAGGTAGAGCCGTAGGTGTAGTGTATATAGATTTTAGCAAGGCATTAGATAAGGTACCCAATGCAAGGTATATTGAGAAAATAAGGAGGCATGGGATCCAGGGGGACATTGCTTTGTGGATCCAGAACTGGCTTGCCCACAGAAGGCAAAGTGTGGTTGTAGACAGGTCATATTCTGCATGGAGGCCGATGACCAGTGGTGTGCCTCAGGGATCTGTTCTGGGGCCCCTACTCTTTGTGATTTTTATAAATGACCTGGATGAGGAAGTGGAGGGATAGGTTAGTAAATTTACTGATGACACAAAGGTTGGAGGTGTTGTGGATAGTGTGGAGGGGTGTCAGAGGTTACAGTGGGACATTGATAGGATGCAAAACTGGGCTGAGAAGTGGCAGATAGAGTTCAACCCAGATAAGTGTGAGGTGGTTCATTTTGGTAGGTCAAATATGATGGTAGAATATAGTATTAATGGTAAGACTCTTGGTGGTGTGGAGGATCAGAGGGATCTTGGGGTCTGAGTCCATAGGACACTATGCAGGTTGACTCTGTGGTTAAGAAGGCATACGGTGCATTGGTCTTCATCAACCGTGGAGTCGAGTTTAGGAGCCAAGAGGTAATGTTGCAGCTATATAGGACTCTGGTCAGACCCCATTTGGAGTACTGTGCTCAATTCTGGTTGCCTCACTACAGGAAGGATGTGGAAACCATAGAAAGGGTGCAGATGAGACTTACAAGGATGTTGCCTGGATTGGGGAGCATGTCTTATGAAAACAGGTTGAGTGAACTCGGCCTTTTCTCCTTGGAGCGGTGGAGGATCAGAGGTGAGCTGATAGAGGTGTATAAGATGACGAGAAGTATTGATCATATGGATAGTCAGAGGCTTTTTCCCAGGGCTAACATGAGAGGGCACAGTTTTAAGGTGCTTGGAAGCAGGTACAGAGGAGATATCAGGGTAGGTTTTTACGCAGAGAGTGGTGAGTGCGTGGAATGGGCTGCGGGCAATGGTGGTGAAACAATAGGGTATTTTAAGAGACTCCTGGATGGATACATGGAGCTTAGAAAAATAGAGGGCTATGGGTAAGCCTAGATAGTTCTAAGGTTCGGTACAGCTTTGTGGACTAAAGGGCCTGTATTATGCTGTATGTTTTCTGTGTCTATGTTTCTACGACTTCATCGCAGGGAACGTGGCTTGCAGGTTGTGGATGAACCTCCAGTCAATGTCAATGTCTTTTCCATCGATGCTGCCTGGCCTGCTGATTTCCTCCAGCATTTTGTATGTGTTGCTTGGATTTCCAGCATCTGTAGATTTTCTCTTGCTTGTTAATGAATTTGCTATTTACTTCTGGCATAAGCCATATTGCTTGTCTATTGATAACTTTCACACTTTAAGTCTTAAGGTTACACAATCCTGTGTCATTCTTATCATGATGAGATTTTACATCAACAGCAAGCAAACTGCATTCAATCAGCCCTGCTATCTGCAGTTAATATGGGATGTGGAACACCCAATTTTGGACCTCAGCTGTGCACGATATAAGGGATTGTCTGATTGGATCTCCCAAGGGATCCCATACGGATGACAATTGCTGTAATGTTTTTATTGTGTTTTCCTGGTCAGCCTGGTCACCTGGCACTGCAACCAGGACTCTGGAATACACATTAACCATAGTCAGCACCTGCTAGGTTTTTATTTTGTCATGGCAGAGGCCCAATGTAATCTATCTGCCAGATCTGACCAGCTTCTGTACCACTCTGGATGTGTCCCAAAGGACTCGCTGGCCATCCCCTGGGTTTAACATGTTGACAAGGGCAGCTTATGGCCACTGTTTCAGCTTCATCATAGGTTAGCGCCACCCTTACAGCCTCCTTGTCCCATCCACTCCAAAGAGTGCATTCTTTTGGTGTGCCCAGACCATCAGGCAACCGTATTCTTCCTGCTCAGAATACACTGCGGCCAAGCTGATCTATGCTGCTCTATCTACAGCATGTTACATATGCCCTCTTCAGTGTCCTGAGAGGTGTGGGCATAATCTGCCGATGGTGTGCATCCCTGCAGATATCTTCTCAATAAGGGTGCCCATGCATCTTCCAGTTTTACTCATGCCACTGAGGCGTCCAAACCATCCTGTCAATGGCCACGGTCCAGGAGTCTGGGTAGACTCTAATGCACCCAGTCACCATTCTGAGGGGCAAGGTCTTGGCCACCAACTAGGCCAGCTGGCTGGAAACCCCTCTCCTGCCTACGTGATCACCAGCAATGGCTGGAGCCATCCGTGAACCAGATTTGTTGCTTCTCCTCAGAGGTCAGATCATCATACAGCTTTTCCAACTGTATGGATCAGGGGTTAATGGTAAGGACCATGGTCATTATTGGGCAGGACAATAACCTGTTCATGGAAATGGTTTACCCCATCAGGTCCTTTCTGCGATGTACTATTTCCATTTAACGACTGAAGACCATTGGGCATAGCCCTCCTTTTGAGCCCACATTGTCATTCTGTATGAAAGGAAGATACAGTCACAACAGAACTGACTCAAATGTTGTCTTTTGTTCAGTGGCTAGAATAGCAAGCCCTTTAACAATTGCCTCAAAAAAAGGGCTGTATTGGGTCACTGCTTCATGCTAGGGATGCATAATAGGGAGATGCAGTCACAACATGACCAGCTCAGAGGATGTCTGGTGTTCAGTGGCCCAGAGGGCTAATAACAGGCCACCAACTGCCTCTCAAAAGGGTGCATCAGGTCACCCCCTCATGGAACGTCTTTGTCTAAAACCCCAAGGGGATGCAACACTCCTTCAATACCTGAGAGAGGCTCCACTTGGCCACTCTTGGGATAGCTGAAACCTGTAGCTCAAAGGGTACTCAACTCTGGCTCGGGGCTCATGGGACCATCTGTTCCATTGCCTGCTTGGCAGTCTTGTAGGCTGCTTGCTGTTAGGAACCCCATTGGAAAGTGATTTTTTTGCAGGTAGCCTGGTATGGGGGAGTAATATCCTGGTCAGGTGGGGGATATATTGGCACCATACCTAAGGAGCCCTACAAAATGCTGCATCTCTGCCTTCGAGGTGGGTCACACAACTATCAAAAGTCTTGTGCTTGGCCTTACTGAGTATCTTCCACTGCCCAGAGTGGCACTGTATACCCAGGCCTAGAGCATTCTGACTGAGCCATTGTATATTATCTGAGTTGATAGA
Source organism: Mobula birostris (assembly GCF_030028105.1). Lineage (NCBI taxonomy): Eukaryota > Metazoa > Chordata > Chondrichthyes > Myliobatiformes > Myliobatidae > Mobula > Mobula birostris. Next base: position 94,904,574 of record NC_092376.1, read on the forward strand.
CCAACTCCACTCCCTCAGGCTGGTAACCACTTCATCCAGTGCCTGCCTCACTATGCCTTGTGAGGGGCTCTGTTACAACATATTGTCTATAGGGGGAAATTGAGATGCTGGGGTCTAGATGTTTCCCCTATACATTTCAAGCTACAATACCATGGCCTAACATGGCGGAAGGCAACAAAGGTTGTATTGCCAACCCTCCCATGTGAAGGCAAATTGGTCCTGTAACTCTGGACTCAGGGGAATGGAGAAAAAGATATTGGCCAGGTCAGAATTTTGGAGTCAGACTAATACTTCCCCTCCCTACCCCCTATGTCCTCAGTAATACTCACCACAACTAGAGCAGCTGCTGTGAGTGATGATGCATGCTTGTACAAATGTGGATCGTCGATAGTCATGCACCTGGGGAGATTGGGGCATGTGGTATCCAGGTAGTTTCCTTTCCCCTCAGGTAGACAATGGGTGCTGCAGGAACAGTAGATAGTGGAAGTTGTGCTGCAGTGCAGAGGGCCCATGCACACATGGAAGTTAACTATTTGTGTGTATGATTAGTTTCTGTTTTGTCCTGCCGCTTTGGGTGCTCAGTTTGGATAAGTATCTGTAACCCAGTTGAGCTTGAAGGGTTATTAAGTGATCAGTGTTGTACTTTTGTAACTTAGGTGGTTTAGATAAGTACTTGTTTGACTGAGATATTTGGTTGAGTGTTTCACTGGTTGTTTTGCAAATACATTTTTAATGTGCTTGCTTGCAACCTGTGTCTTCTGTCCCACTTATTTGAATCCACAAATCTGCTTCTCTGTGACAGTTGGTGTAGTTGACAGGACTTGGAGAATGAATAGAAGATAGGTATCTTTAGAAGGAAAAATAAGAGTGAGAACACTCTGTGTGAACAGTGCCAAGACTCAGTGTGGACCAAAAACAGTGTGGGATTTGGAAGTCTTACCAATCTACTGGCAGACTATGGGACACCTGTAGTCAGGTCAGACAAGTTGGACTCTTGCGGGGTGAAAATCAGATATTACATTGTGTCCATGTTCAATAAGGCAGAGTTTCCAAAGAGGAAGGGGAGCTGAAGGGATACTTTCTGGATGCTGGCAGCCATTGTAAAGCACTAGCATGAGAAGATTGCACAGAGAGAGCAGGAGCTAGGATGTCTCAAGAATGAGGTGGAGGTGCTACACCAGCACTGTACCATCATGGGGGAAGCTGCCCAGTCAGCACAAACCCGGGCTAAAGAATTAGAGGCTGGCTAATTGGCAACTGGATCCCATTAAGGTCTGAGCCTTGATGCTGCAGGGTGATGTTTCCTACACGTGGATGAGAGATGGGGTTACTTGGCTGCATGGTGAGTATGATGGAGGGAGGATGGAGCACAGTTCTATGGTTCTCCCTTGAGATGATCACCAGACCAGTGACCACATAATGTACCCTTCCCTCCTTGAGTGGGATTTAAAGCCCTGGCGGGACACATCAGAGGAAGGCACCAGAGCCATTCACCAGTAGACATTAATTACAGGTTTATACAATGATAGTGATACTGAACTAATCCCTGCCATGATAGGGTATTTGATTATGACAATAGCTCCTCAGCTGAAAGAGGCGGCGCTGCCTTTCATGCGACTAGAAGTCGGGAGTACTGTAAATCCAATCATTTGGTTACTGGAAGGGTTGAAGTACGTGGCATTGCCAAGTCCAGAAGGTGAATACTACAGTCAATGGGGGATCCTACATGATCTGTAAGCAGATGTTTTAGTGCTGCGTAGGACAGGGATACTGAAGGAGCAGGTTACTGGGGTTCCTACTCCCACTCTCTGTGCAATGTGGAAGGAACACTGCAAGGGGAAGGCAAGCAAGGGAACAGTTGAGGCAGGGGGCTTATCTAAATCTTTCCAGGATAATCCCTCACTGGATTCCTCGTCTTGCAATCAGGGTTCCCTATACCCTTCTTTGGAGGCCCTACAAAGGACACTGGTTGACCTCCAGAGTTCAGATTTACTATCACTCACTTAGATGACATGATATTTATTGTTTTGAGGCAGCAGAACAAAGTAAAGTTTGGGATACCGCCATAGCGTAGTGGTTTAGCACAAAGATATTACAGCTCCGGGTGCCAGAGTCCGGAGATCAATCCTGGCATCCTCTCTAAGGGAGTTTGTATGTCCTCCCTGCAGAATGTGTAGGTTTCCATCGGGTGTTCCGGTTTCCTCTCACATGCCAAAGATGTATGGGTTAGTAGGTTAATTGTCACTGTAATTTGCCCCGTGATTAGGCTCAGGTTAAATAGGGGCTGCTGGTGGCACAGCCCTAAAAGGCTAGAAGGGAAAAGAATTCAAAATTACAAAACTAAATAAACAATGCAAACAAAAGGAATAACCAGTGCTTACAGGTTCATGGATTGTTCAGAAATCTGTTGTTGGAACTGTTTCTGAATCATTGAGTGTGACTATCCAGGCTCCCTTTCTGATAGTGGTTACAAAGGGGGGGGGGCATGTTTTAGTTGGTGAGGGTCCAAAGAAATGGATGCCACCTTCTTGAGCCACTGCCTTTTGTGCCTTTCAATAGTGCCCTTGATGGAGCTGGCTGAATTAACAGCCCCCTGCAGCCTTTTACAATCCTGTGCATTGGAGGCTCCATGCCAGTCTGTGGCCTGTCCACTGCACATCTATAGAGCTTATAACATCCCGCTGGGACCATGAAAGTAGTGAATCCATCAGATTCCAGAATGAATATTTCAGTAATATTTCTCCATGAAGAATTCTGGCTATTTGTCTCACTGACTTGGGTTCAGGTAAAGCTCACAGGTATGGGACTAATGTTCCCTCTGTCTGCGATGTTAGCTACAGACTGGATCCTTAATCAGCCTCCCATTTCCTGACCACGACTTCACTGGATTAAATTCTACTATCCATACCTAACCTCCAGCTAATTCCATTCATCAGTTACTCTATCATCACTGACCTCAATCAACTCCCACACCAGTTCAACCTTCCCTGGCATGTGGTTCAAAACTCACCCCACCCTATCTCCAAGCTGTCTGCTTGCCTCCAATTCTAGAGACTAAAACATCACTATTTCTTCTTGTAACTGTCTCTGTCTATTGTTCCTGCCCGACCTCTCCTTAATTCTTTGCCTTCCCATTTTTGTCTCCTCATTGTCCTAAGATCCCCTTTCACAGCTTTGTATCCTCAGGTCAAACACCTTGAGAGTTTTTGTGAAGTAAACAGTATAAGTTTAAGTATAAGTTCTTTGCTTTGACAGACTTCACCACAGCTGGCATCCATGAGGGTTGTATCCAGAGTAGGTCTGGGTAAGTTTCCTTTCCCCTGGTGCTGACACTTTCCCAATGGAGCTGACGTAATGAGAGGGAAGTGAATCACTTTGAGCAGACAGTACTGAGGTGTTTACTTGTGAAAACCAGCTTTCTTCATTATTTGTTTGTTTTCTAAGTCAGGGTTCTGAGGGAGCTTGGAGAATTTCAGTTCCAATGGTTCTCCCATTAGACCTGCACTCAAACAAGACTCACCATTCCAGTGACTATCCACATCCCCTGGTTGATGTAGAAGCACACAACTGAGACTTGGCTGTCGTCTGTGGTTCTGGGAACACACACTGAATTTATGAGTCAAAATGCTGTCACTTCTGGATCTCATCCAAAGACTTGGGCAGAAAGACTAGGCTGGTACGAAGTGAATGCTGTACTCTCTGTGATGCTGCCTTTCACCTGAACCATTAAACAAGGTTCTGATAGCCCTCTAAATGTAATGATCACATGGCACAGGATTTCCTTAAATTGTCCAGGTCAATGCCAATTCTATAAACAGCATCACTAAGAAGAGAGTATCCAATTATTCTCAAATTGCTGCAATGCCAATAATCAAAGGAAGGAAGCCTACTCAAGCCTGCTCTACTACACAAAGGAATTGTGGTTAAACTACCTTCCCTCATATTCTTTACAGTGGGAAGTTCAAAGTAAATTCATTACCAGAGTACATATATGTCACCATATACAACCCTGAGATTCATTTTCTTGTGGGCATACTCAATAAATCCATAATAGAATAATAACCATAATAGAATCAGTGAAAGACACAACAACATGGGCTTTCAACCACTGTGGAAAAGGCAAAAATAGAAAAATAAATAAATTAACAACAAATATCGAGAACATGAGACTAAGAATCTTTGAAATTGAGTCCATAGGTTGTGGGAACATTTCCTGAGGTTCCTGTTCCTTTCTGCTGATGGCAGCAACATGAAAGGAGCACATTCCGGGTGGTAGGGGTCTCTGATGCTGATTTCCTGCAAAAACGTTTCATGTAGATGTTCTCATTGGTGGGGAGGGCTTTACCCATGATAGACTGAGCCGCATCCATTACTTTTTGTAGGATTTTCCATTCAGGGCATTGGTGTTTTCATACCAGGCTGTGATGCAGGCAGTCAATATACTCTCCACCACACACCTATAGAAGTTTGCCAAGGCTTTAAATGTCAATCATGTATTTAAAATTAATAATTAACCTGAGTTGATTCTCGTATCTGTGGAATAGTGTTCCATGTTATATGTGTGTATATTTCTCAGCTTCGTTCCGAGAAGACCTGGCTTGAAGTTCCCCAACCAACAAGATAATAAGAGGCATTGATAGTGTGGATAGTTAGAGGCTTTTTCCCAAGACTGAAATGGCTAGCATGAGAGGGCATAGTTTTAAGGTGCTTGGAAGTAGGTACAGAGGAGATGTCAGGGGTAAGTTTTTTATGCAGAGAGTGGTTTACTGAAAGAGTGATTGGTATAATCATAGCATAACTTCCAGACCCTAGATACAGTACTTCATAAAAGTATTCAGCCCCAACCCTCTGTACACATCAATGAGTATTACAACCAGAGATTTTCATCAACTTAACGGAAAATTTTTATTTGTGATTCACATGCTCCTTTTTTTCACATTAGAGCCCAAAAGACAAGGAAAAATGTAAAGAATGAAAAACTAAATATTCAGAAAATGAAATGTCAGCAGTTCAGAAGTATTTATCCCCCTTTGCTCAGTACTTAGTTGAAACACCTCTCACAGTGATTATAGCCAGTACCCTTATTGGACAAATCTCTACTAGCTCTTATTACAATGTGATGGAGCAAGATTTTCCCATTCCTCCTTGCAAAATTTGCAAGTGGCAGAGGACAGCAATCTTGAAGTCTTGCCGGATATATTTGATCAGGTTAAGGTCAGTATTCTGACTAGGCCACTTGAAGATATAAATTTTCTTCATTTGAAGCCACTTTATGGTTGCTTAGGCGGTGTGTTTTGGATCATTGTCCTGCTGAAAGACAAACTTTAAGCTTTCTGGATGGGGCTAGCAGGTTTTTATCTCTCTGGATTTAGCAGCTTTTGTCTTCCCATCAATCCTGACCAGATTTCCAGACTTTTCCACTGAAAAGTCTCTCCATAGCATGATGCTACTTCCACCACACTTTACAGTAGGGATGTTGTTACCTGGTTGATGTGCAGTATTAGATTTACACCACAAGTACCACCTAGTGTTGATGCCAAAAGGTTTCATTTCAGTCTCATCCAAGGGAGATAGAGAGGCCTAAGTCTTGGAGCTTATTGATTTGAAGAGAGGGTATGATTGCATTGAACTATAAGCTGTAATCAATAAACAGCAGGCTGACACAAGTATTACTATTGTTCAGGTGATCCAAGGCCAAGAATAGAGCTAGTGAGATTGCATCTGCTGTAAACCTATTGTGGCAAATTGCAGCAAGTTCAGGTCCTTGCTCAGACAGAAGTTGATTTGAACCATGACCAACCTCTCAAAGCACTTCATCACAGCAGTTGTGAGAGACACTGGGAAATAGTCATCGAGGCAGCTCACCCTGCTCTGCTTAGGCACTTGTGGACCTTTTGAAGAAGCTGGGAACCTCTGATTGCAGCACTGAGAGATTGAAGATGTCCTTGAACACTTCTGCCAGTTGGTTGGCACAGATTTTCAGTGCCCTATCAGGTCACCATCAGGCCGTAACCTCTTGCAAGGGTTCACACTCTTGAAAGATGTTCTGACATCAGCCTCCAAGACAGAGATCACAGAGTAACCAGATGCTGCAGGGATTCACACAGGTGTAGTTTTATACATCTTTTCAAAGCATTCGTAAAAGGCATTGAGCTCATTTGGGAGTGAAGCATCACAGCCATTCATGATGGTAGGTATCACTTTGTAGGAAATAATGGCCTGCAAACACTTCCTGAGCTGATATGTGGACGGTGATGTCTCTAACCTCAATCAGAATTGGTTTTCTTTTTGTTCTTCCTTAGATTGTACCTGGATTTCTTGTACAATAGTGGATCACCAGACTTCAATGCCATAGACCTAGCCCTCAGCAGACTATGAATCTCCTGGTTCATTTATGACTTTTGGTTTGGTTATGTCTGGCATGTTCCCGAAGGCTCACATTCATCATGGGTCATATGTTGGTGGGAGTTGGTCAGAGATGCCTTCAAGCTGGCCTAGTTGAAACCTCTTGCATAGGGAAGGCATCAGGGTGCGCAGTTGCTTGCCTGCTGATTACGTTGCTCAGCTCCTTCAGTGCCTTCCTGACATTGGCCTGAGTGGAATGTACATCATCATCAGGAAGTTGGCAGAAAACTCCCTCAGCAGATAAAATAGATGACATTTGAATGCTAGATGTTGCAGGTCGGGTGAGCAGGACTGAAAGCTGACATATTTGTGCACCATGATGAGTTCAACATAAGGCATTCTCCACCTCCTCTGTCTTTTAAAACACTGAGCTGTTCTGTCTTTGCAGACAATAGTGAAGCTATCAGGTATGGATCATGTTCCTTAAAGCAGTGTACACTGATGTCCCTCTGGTACAGCAACTTTGCTCTGACATCTTCAATTTTATTTTCTAGAGACCAGCATGGAAGTCACGAGTGGAAGTCAAAGGCATCTGCATTTCAATCGTATCTGTAGACCACTGAGGCTTCCCCATTTCCACTTTCTTAAAGAGAAACTGCACTCGTGATATTTCTCTGCTGTCTGAGGTTTGTCGATTTTCAATATTGGTAGATTTTTTAAAGTGTTTTAAAATGATGCTGCTTGCTGATGTACCCATGATTGTGACAGTTGAAGATACCCACTGGAGCTGCACGCTCCAACCTTCTTCACTGAATATGACACCACCTATTTTAGTGTGATCTGCACACTTACTAACCAGGTTGTGTACATTCTCATCCAAATCATTGATATGAATGACAAATAGCAATGGGCTCAACACGGACCCTGGAGGAACACCGCTAGTCATAGACTTTCAGTCCCAGATAAAAACCTTTCAAGGTCACCCTCTGCAATACTCTGTACCATTAAGCCAATTTATGTATCCAATTAACCAGCTCTGCTTGGATGCTGCCTGGATTTCAGTTCTTGCTTCTGTCTCGCATTTGTGGTCTAAGAGGAGTTACTCAGAATTTTCTTCCAAATATTTGCTCCCAGGACATAAACAACCAAATGGTATGGCAGGAATTACTTACTACATTTGTTTGTACACCCTCTCATTGGGTAGCCTTGTGGTTATTGAATAAACTAAGTAGCTCAGAGGTTGTAGGATTAAATCCAGCCATGGAAAGTATGGAAAATAATTTCAAAACTTATCTGAAATTTAGGTTCAGAACAGCAAATTCAGGAGGTGACTCAGGTAGAACAAAACTTTGATCATGAAACTTACCTGCTTTCAGCCATATCAGTTAGAGAAAAGATTTTGTCATTCTGAGAGGTTCTGGCTTACAGTTGGTTCAGTCCAATGATGTGTGGTTCACTCTTATTGCCCTCAGGAAAGGAAGTGTTGACCAGTAACTGTTAGAGTAGCTCATATCCCAAGAATAACTTTAAACAGTGAGTGTTCCTAGACTTGACTATTTGTTCTGGTCAAATAGATGGTCCTATGGGTTAAAATTACAAAGATTCATTTTACAGAAACAATCTCTGGAGGTTCCAAGGAATCTTGCAGAGTAAAAGCATGACTACAGTAGATGATGGTGAGGCTGGGATCCACTGAAACACGTATTTGTTCTTGTTGAATACTGCACAGCTAGATGGATAGCAGTAACTTTGTCTGAATTTGGAGAAACTTTGTCATAGGGTATGTCTATACTATTTAGAAACATAGAAAACATAGAAAGCCTACAGCATAATAAAGGCCCTTCACCCCACAAAACTGTGTCAAACATGTCCTTACCTCAGAAATCACATAAGGTTACCCTATTTTTCTAAGCTCCATGTACCTGTCCAGGAGTCGCTTAAAAGACCCTATCATATCTGCTTCCACCACAGCTGCCGGCAGCCCATTCCACACACTCACCACTCTCTGAGTGAAAAACTTACACCTGATATCCCCCCTCTGTACCTACTCCCCAGCACCTTAAACCTGTGTCCTCTTGTGGCAACCATTTCAGCCCTGGGAAAAAGCCTTTGACTATCCACACGATCAATGCCTCTCATCATCTTATACACTTCTATCAGGTCACCTCTCATCCTCCGTCACTCCAAGGAGAAAAGGCCAAGTTCACTCAACCTGTTTTCATAAGGCATGCTCCCCAATCCAGGCAACATCCTTGTAAATCTCACCTGCACCCTTTCTATGGCTTCCACATCCTTCCTGCAGTGAGGCGACCAGAAATGAGCAAGGTACTCCAAGTGGGGTCTGACCAGGGTCCTATATAGTTGCAACATTACCTCTCGGCTCCTAAATTCAATTCCATGATTATTGAAGGCCTTCTTAACCACAGCGTCAACCTGCGCAGCTACTTTGAGCGTCCTATGGACTTGGACCCCAAGATCCCTCTGATCCTCCACACTGCCAAGTGTCTTACCATTAATACTATATTCTACCATCATATTTGACCTACCGAAATTAACCACTTCACACTTATCTGGGTTGACCTCCATCTGCCACTTCGCAGCCCAGTTTTGCATGCAGTCAATGTCCTACTGTAACCTCTGACACCCCTCCACACTATCCACAACACTTCTAACCTTTGTGTCATCAGCAAATTTACTAACCCATCCCTCCACTTCCTCATCCAGGTCATTTATAAAAATCACAAGGAATACGGGTCCCATATCAGATCCCTGAGGCACACTACTGGTGACCAACCTCCATGCAGAATATGACCTGCCTACAACCACTCTCTGCCTGCTGTGGGCAAGCCAGTTCTGGATCCGCAAAGCAATGATTCCATGCCTCCTTACTTTCTCAATAAGCCTTGCATAGGGTACCTTAGATAATTGAGAATGAGATAATTTCCCTCCTGGCACTTATCCGTGTAAGCGGAACAAGTGCTACACATGCCCTTACACTTCCTCCCTTATCACCATTCAGGGCCCCAAACAGTCCTTCCAGGTGAGGCAACACTTCACCTGTGAGTCGACTGGGGTGATATACTGCGTCCGGTGCTCCCGATGTAGCCTTTTATATATTGGCGAGACCCGACGTAGACTGGGAGACCGCTTTGCTGAACATCTACGCTCTGTCCACCAGAGAAAGCAGGATCTCCCAGTGACCACACATTTTAATTCCACATCCCATTCCCATTCTGACATGTCTATCCACGGCCTCCTCTACTGTAAAGATGAAGCCACACTCAGGTTGGAGGAACAACACCTTATATTCCGTCTGGGTAGCCTCCAACCTGATGGCATGAACATTGACTTCTCTAACTTCCGCTAGGCCCCACCTCCCCCTCGTACCCCATCTGTTACTTATTTTTATGCACACATTCTTTCTCTCACTCTCCTTTTTCTCCCTCTGTATCTCTGAATATACCTCTTGCCCATCCTCTGGGTCCCCCCCCCCTTGTCTTTCTTCCCGGACCTCCTGTCCCATGATCCTCTCGTATCCCCTTTTGCCAATCACCTATCCAGCTCTTGGCTCCATCCCTCCCCCTCCTGTCTTCTCCTATCATTTTGGATCTCCCCCTCCCCTTCCAACTTTCAAATCCCTTACTCACTCTTCCTTCAGTTAGTCCTGACGAAGGGTCTCGGCCTGAAACGTCGACTGCACCTCTTCCTACAGATGCTGCCTGGCCTGCTGCGTTCACCAGCAACTTTGATGTGTGTTGCTTGAATTTCCAGCATCTGCAGAATTCCTGTTGTTTATGAGATAATTGTGATCATTATCTCCAAAATGCTCTTATTATATTAGAAGAATGGTCTATTTCTCTATTTATATCAGAAGAATTGTCAGGGGAATATTTGAGAATTGTTAACCTTAGGAAATACTTATGAAGATTTCCATTTGGTAAAGTTCATGCATAGAAAGAAAATATAAAAGTGCATTAGGAGATGGTGTGGCATTCTTTGATTTTTAGATTATTTGTATGCAATGTGACTTAGACACCTTTGTTTATATGATTCCACACTTGGGCCATTTTACAAGGCAGAGGGTAAATGTTCATTCATTTCAGAGAGTATCTTCAACTGGAAAACACGCTGATGCAGCTGGTAGAGCTACTGCCTCTTACAGCTCCATTTTCAGTGGCCTGACTTCAATCCTGACCTTGGCTGCTGTATCTATTCTTCCTATGACCATGTGGTTTTCCACTGGGTTCTTCAATTTCCTTCCACATTTCAAAGGCCTATGGGATGGTAAGGTAATTGGAAATTGCTCCTGGTGAGAATCGGAGAGTGTGAGAAGAATAGGTAATCCCTTTGAGCCTGTGTAGACTTGATGGACTGAAAGATCTTCTTCTATGTAATCAATCACAGCACAGCACAAACAAGCAACATTCCAGGACAATTAGAATTGGATGGCACATAACAGAGAGAGGCTACATAGAGATCAAAGTAAGAGAGTGAGGAAACATATAGTGAAGAAGACCACTACATCCATCAGTCCGCATGGTTCAGTCTCCAGCCAATCTATAAGCAACTTTACCCATTATACATAATGGCCCCTAAGGAAAACGATGAAGTTTCTCCTTGCCTTCACACATATACTATGACACAGAATAAGACCATTCAGCCCAATACAGTCCATATTGGCTCCTAGCATTCCCCGTCACCTTGTTTCAAGTTGGTCCTTCACTCCCTCACATGCCTATCAACTCCCCTTTGATTCTTTTCCCACCCACCTACCCAACACTATCCAACCACACTCCCTCTACTCCCAGCTTACTCTGGCAGAATCTTTACCTGTCTCAGCAACCTGTTTGTTTTTTTTGGAATCCAGAACTGTCATCAGCTGAAGCACTGAAACACAACAGTCAGTTATGCCCTGTACAGACCACAGCCTGGACCATCAAATGCAAATCAAACTCAGGAGATACCAACTCTACTATACTCCTACACCATTTAACCATCCAATGAGAAGCAAGATGCTGCTGGGACCAGGAAGTGTGATTAATCTATGACACAGTACAGGCTGACATAAATGTTATTTTGTGAAACCACGTTCAATATGTATGTGTTCAAATATTGCCATTAAGTTGTTTATCATCTTGTTGCTTCACAGGGTCCATTGTAGTGTGTGCCATTGACTCCAACTAGGACTGCATACGTTGGCTGAAGTTATGTCTGGGACTTAAAGAACAGCTGACTTTGCCTACAGCTGGTGAAGTACTACTAGAGTGCATAGATGTTTGAATAAGTGGTCATACGCAAAGGGTTGGACTGTCTCTCTGAGTTTCAGGTGTGACATGAGCATCACAATCAAGAGGTTGGCGAGGAGCCTTTGCCTCTGTTCACATGGATTCAGGATATCCTCAGATAGCAGTGGGAGATCAGAACAACAAAAGCAGGAGTAAGCCTCCAAACCCTGACAGCCTGCTTTGCCATTCAATGACTGATCTCTTGCTACAAATAACAATCTCTCAGAATGTCCTGTCCTTTATCATGGAGCTGCTAGACAACAGAAAGCGGGAGAGTCTGGATCAGCCACTAACTCTGGAGTAGCTGTCTGGATCCTGCTGCAAGTGTATAATACTTGGCTTTTGGCTGGCAGCATGTCAGGCTCCATGAGGAAGGGCATTATCACCCTCATCAACAAGCAGAAAGGGGGAGGAAGGGCATCAGGAATTGGAGATCAATTTCACTGTTGAACGTGGATCATAAGATCCTGTTCAAGGCAACATAATTGGGTCCAGCCTGCACTGGGACAGGCAATCCAACGAGAATAAACCTCTACTGTACCAGGCAGGAAAATCTCTGACAGCCTTGTGGTACTCAGGTATACCATTGCCCTGGTGCAGGACAGAGGGGCGGATGCCAATATGGACTAGGAGAAAGCCTTCAACAGCATACATGATGGATGCGCTCTCCAAAATGAGTTTTGGAGAGGGAATCAGAAAATGTATCCAACTGCCTCTGATACAGCAGCCTTGTCCTGAGATAATCAATCTTACTTTCCTACGTCTGCACACTCACCAACAAGATGTTAGGTAGAGAAGGCCTCATTCCTCAACGTTTCAGCCTGGTTTGAATTGTGCCTCTCCTGCTGCATTTTTGGCCATAGCGTTGAGCCTTGGAGGTGCTGTGCTTAACTGCTCTGCACTTAACTGTCGACCATGAGATCTGAAGGTCATTGATATAATTTTATAGTCAGTTATTAAGAGAAAATTTATATGCTGCAGATTGCTGGGAAAGTAATTCAGAAGAAATATATTTAAGAGGAAAACTGGAACAATATTCTGCAACTTGCAGGGAATCAGCAAAGTACACTGGCGCTATCTTGCCTAATCTTTCCTGTCTTGGACCAATCATATAAATATAATTGCAAAGAAAGCATGACAACGCCTTTACTTCCTCAGGGATCTGCGGAGATTTGGCATGTCATCAAAAAACCTTGGCAAACTTCTATCGATGTGTGGTGGAAAGTATGGTTTCTGGCTGCATTATGGACTGGTAGGGGAACACCAATGCCTTTGAGTGGGAAATCCTGCAAATGCTAGTGGATTCAGCCCAGAACATCATGGATAAAGCCTTCCCAATCATTGAGCGCATCGACATGCAACATTGCCATAGAAAAGCAGCATCCATCATCAAGGATCTTCACCACTCAGGCTATGCTTTTTAATACTGTTGCCATTAGGTAGAAGGTACTGGAGCCTCAGGACTTGCACCACCAAGTTCAAGAAAATTATTACCCCTCAACTATCAGTCTCTTGAACAAAAGGGAATAACCTCATTCATTCTATTTCTGGTGTTCCCACAACTGATGGTCTCACTTTAAGGATTCTTTATCTTGTTATTTCATACTTGTTATGTATTGCTATTTATTTATATTTAAACACAGAACACAGAGAACACCAAAATTTACAGCACATTACAGGCCCTTCGTCCCACAATGTTGTGTCAACCATGGAACCTACTCTAGAGACAGCCTTAAATTTCCCTAGCACATAGCCCTCTATTTTTCTAAGCTCCATGTACCTCTCTAAGAGGCTCTTAAAATATCCTATTGTATTCGCTTCCACCAGCTCCACCGTCAGTGCATTCCATGCACCCAGCTCTCTCTATGTGAGAAAACTTACCCCTGACATTCCCTCGGTATCTATTTTCAACACCTTAAAGCTATGCCCCCTCGTGTTAACCATTTCAGCCCTGGGAAAAAGACTCTGACTATCCACACGATCAATACCTCTCAGCATTTTATACAACTCTATCAGGTCACCTCTCATCCTCTGTCACTCCAAGGAAAAAAGGTCAAGTTCACTCAACCTATTCTCATAAGGTATGCTCTCCAATCCAGGCAACATCCTTGTAAATCTCCTCTGCACTGTCTCTAAAGTATCCACATCCTTCCTGTAGTGAAGTGACCAGAACTGAACACAGTACTCCATATGGGTTCTGGCCAGGGTTAGTGATGTTTCTGAGTGTGTCCACAATATCCTGAAATGGGAGGGTGAGCAGCCAGAGGTCATGGTACATATTGGTACCAACGACACAGGTAGAAAAAGAGTGGAGGTCCTGAAAGCAAAATACAGGGAGTTATGAAGGAAGCTGAGAAGCAGGACATCAAAGGTAGTAATCTCAGGATTGCTGCCTATACCATGCAACAGTGAGTATAGGAATAGAGTGAGGTGGAGGATAAATGCGTGGTTGAAGGATTGGAGCAGGGGGCAGGAATTCAGATTTTTGGATCACTGGGACCTGTTCTGGGGCAGATATGACTTGTACAAAAAGGACAGGTTGTATTTGAATCTGAGGGGTAGCAATATCCTGGTGGGGAGGTTTGCTAAGGCTATTAGGGAGGGTTTAAACTAGAGATACAAGGGGTTAGGAACAGAAGTGAAGAGCTAGAGGGTGCAGAGGTTGGAGCACTCAGCCTAATGGTTTGAGATGTGTCTATTTTAATGCAAGGAATATCATAAACAAGGCGGATGAACTTAGAGCGTGGATCAATACATGGAACTGTGATGTTGTGGCCATTACAGAGACTTGGATGTCTCAGGAGTAGGAATGGCTGCTGAGTGTGCCAGGCTTCAGATGTTTCAAAAAGAGCAAAGGGGGAGACAAAAGAGGTGGGGGCATGGCTTTGCTAATTAGGGATAGTGTCATGGCTGCAGAAAAGGAGGAAGTCATGGAAGAATAGTTTACTGAGTCAGTATGGGTGGAAGTCAGAAACAGGAAAGGGGTAATAGAAACCATAGAAACCATAGAAAAACTACAGCACAGAAACAGGCCTTTTGGCCCTTCTTGGCTGTGCCGAACCATTTTCTGCCTAGTCCCACTGACCTGCACACGGACCATATCCCTCCAGACACCTCCCATCCATGTATCTGTCCAATTTATTCTTAAATGTTAAAAAAAAACCCTGTATTTACCACCTCGTCTGGCAGCACATTCCATACTCCCACCACTCTCTGTGTGAAGAAGCCCCCCCTAATGTTCCCTTTAAACTTTCCCCCCTTACCCTTAACCCATGTCCTCTGGTTTTTTACTCCCCTTGCCTCAGTGGAAAAAGCCTGTTTGTATTCACTCTATCTATACCCATCATAATTTTATATACCTCTATCAAATCTCCCCTCATTCTTCTACGCTCCAGGGAATAAAGTCCTAACCTATTCAACCTTTCTCTGTAACTGAGTTTCTCAAGTCCCGGCAACATCCTTGTAAACCTTCTCTGCACTCTTTCAACCTTATTTATATCCTTCCTGTAATTTGGTGACCAAAACTGAACACAATACTCCAGATTCGGCCTCACCAATGCCTTATACAACCTCATCATAACATTCCAGCTCTTATACTCAATACTTTGATTAATAAAGCCAATGTACCAAAAGCTCTCTTTACGATCCTATCTACCTGTGACGCCACATTTAGGGAATTTTGTATCCGTATTCCCAGATTCCTCTGTTCTACTGCATTCCTCAGTGTCTTACCATTAACCCTGTATGTTCTACCTTGGTTTGTCCTTCTAACTTGCAATACCTCACACTTGTCTGTATTAAACTCCATCTGTCATTTTTCAGCCCATTTTTTCAGCTGGTCCAAGTCCCTCTGTATGCTCTGAAAAGCTTCCTCACTGTCTACTACACCTCCAATCTTTGTATCATCAGCAAATTTGCTGATCCAGTTTACCACATTATCATTGATGTAGATGACAAATAACAATGGATCCAGCACTGATCCCTGTGGCACACCACTAGTCACAGGCCTCCTCTCAGAGAAGCAATTCTCTACTACCACTCTTTGGCTTCTTCCATTGAGCCAATGTCTAATCCAATTTACCACCTCTCCATGTATACCTAGCGACTGAATTTTCCTAACTAACCTCCCATGTGGGACCTTGTCAAAGGCCTTACTGAAGTCCATGTAGACAATATCCACTGCCTTCCCTTCATCCACTTTCCTGGTAACCTCCTCGAAAAACTCCAATAGATTGGTCAAACATGACCTACCACACACAAAGCCATGTTGACTCTCCCTAATAAGTCCCTGTCTATCCAAATGCTTGTAGATTCTGTCTCTTAGTATTCCCTCCAATAACTTACCTACCACCGATGTTAAATTTACCGGCCTATAATTTCCCGGATTACTTTTCGATCCTTTTTTAAACAACGGAACAACATGAGCCACTCTCCAATCCTCTGGCACCTCACCTGTAATAACTCAACAGGGTGTTTTTTATAGACCCCCCAATAGTAATAGGGATATCGAGGAGCAGATAGAGAGGCAGATTCTCATATGGTGCAACAATAATAGGGTTGTTGTGATGGGAGATTTTAACTTTCCTAATATTGATTGGCATTTCCTTAGCATGAGGGGTGGAGTTTGTTATGTGTATTCAGGAAGGTTTCCTGGTGCAATATGTAGACAAGCCAACTAGAGGAGAGACTGTACTCGATCTGGTATTGGGAAATGAACCTGGTCAGGTGGCAGATCTCTCAGTGGGAGAGTATTTTGGAGGTAGTGACCACAACTCCATCTCCTTCACCATAGGGCTGGAGTAGGATAGGAGCAGACAATTTGGGAAAACATTTAATTGGGGTATGGGAAAATATGATGCTATTCGGCAGGAGCTTGTGAGCATAAATTGGGAGCTGATGTTCTCAGGGAAATGCACAGCAAATTGTAGCAAATATTCAGGGAATATTTGCTTGGAGTTCTGCATTGAGGAGGATGTCAAATGGTATTCGAGAAAGGTACTAAGGATAATCCTGGGAATTATTGATCAGTGAGTCTAACATCAGCAGGTGCAAACTATTGGAGAGGATTCATTAGGAACAAGATTTATGAACATTTGGAGAAGCACAGGGATAGTCAGCATGATGTTATAAAGTCAGGTCATGCCTGTCAAGCCTGATTTAATTTTTCAAGGACGTGACAAAACAAATTGATAAAGAGAGAAGGATGTGGTGCTGATGTATTTTATTAAGGCATTTGACAAGATTCCCAATGTTAAGCTCATTCAGGGAGTCAGTAGGCATGTGGTCTAGGGGAACATAGCTGCGTGTTTTGGAATTGGCTTACCCACAAAAGGCAGAGGCCAGTAGTTCCACAGGGAACTGTTCTTTGCAATTTATATAAAAATGACTTGGATGAGGAAGTGGAAGAGTATGTTAGTAAGTTTTTAGATGACATAAAAATTAATGGTATTATGGATAATGTAGAAGGATGTCATAGATTACCAAGGGACATTGACAGGATGCAGAGCCTGACTGAGAAGTGGCAGGTGGAGCTCAATCCAGAAAAGTGTGAAGTAATAGATAATGGAAGTTCAAACTTGAAGCCAGATTATAGGCTTAATGGTAGGTTTCCAGGCTGTGGAGGAACAGAGGGATCTTGGGGTTCAAGTCCATCGATCCCAAGTAGTTGCTGCACAAGATAATATGATGATTAAGATATGTAGTGTGTTGGCATTTGTTACACAGGGAATTGATTTCAAGAGCTGCAAGATAATGTTGCAGATCTGTTAAACACTGGTTAGGCTACACTTGGAATATTGTGTTCAGTTCTGGTCACCTCATAGGAAGGATTTGGAAGTTTTAGAGAGAGCGCAAAAGAGATTTAATGGGATTCTACTTGGATTAGAGAACATGTCTTATGAGGAAATGTTAAGCAAGTTAGGGGTTTTCTCTTGGGTGTAAAGGAGGAGACTTGATAGAGGCATAGATAGAGTGGACAGCCAGCATCTTTTTCCCAGCATGGCAATGGTCAATATGAGAGGAAATACTTTTAAGGTGATTGAAAGAAAGTGTAGGGGGAATGTCAAAGGTTGTTTTTTCACACAGAGAATGCTGTGAATGGAAGGTGATGGTAGAGGAGATACATTAGGCACTTTTAAGAGACTCATAGATAGGCACATGAGTGAAAAAAAATGGAAGGGTATATGGGAGGAAAGGGTTATATTGATCTTGATGAGGTTAAAATCAGTATGGATTTGTGAAAGGAAAATCATGTCTGACGAATCTCATAGAATTTTTTGAGGATGTAACTAGTAGAGTGGATAGGGGAGAACCAGTGGATGTGGTATATTTGGATTTTCAGAAGGCTTACCGCAAGGCTCAGTGCTGGGACCCCAGTTGTTTACAATATATATTAATGACTTGGATGAGGGAATTAAATGCAGCATCTCCAAGTTTGCGGATGACACGAAGCTGGGTGGCAGTGTTAGCTGTGAGGAGGATGCTAAGAGGATGCAGGGTGACTTGGATAGGTTGGGTGAGTGGGCAAATTCATGGCAGATGCAATTTAATGTGGATAAATGTGAAGTTATCCACTTTGGTGGCAAAAATAGGAAAACAGATTATTATCTGAATGGTGGCCGATTAGGAAAAGGGGAGGTGCAATGAGACCTGGGTGTCATTATACACCAGTCATTGAAAGTGGGCATGCAGGTACAGCAGGCGGTGAAAAAGGCGAATGGTATGCTGGCATTTATAGCGAGAGGATTTGAGTACAGGAGCAGGGGGGTACTACTGCAGTTGTACAAGGCCTTGGTGAGACCACACCTGGAGTATTGTGTGCAGTTTTGGTCCCCTAATCTGAGGAAAGACATCCTTGCCATAGAGGGAGTACAGAGAAGGTTCACCAGATTGATTCCTGGGATGGCAGGACTTTCATATGAAGAAAGACTGGATGAACTGGGCTTGTACTCGTTGGAATTTAGAAGATTGAGGGGGGATCTGATTGAAACGTATAAGATCCTAAAGGGATTGGACAGGCTAGATGCAGGAAGATTGTTCCCGATGTTGGGGAAGTCCAGAACGAGGGGTCACAGTTTGAGGATAGAGGGGAAGCCTTTTAGGACCGAGATTAGGAAAAACTTCTTCACACAGAGAGTGGTGAATCTGTGGAATTCTCTGCCACAGGAAACAGTTGAGGCCAGTTCATTGGCTATATTTAAGAGGGAGTTAGATATGGCCCTTGTGGCTACAGGGGTCAGGGGGTATGGAGGGAAGGCTGGGGCGGTGTTCTGAGTTGGATGATCAGCCATGATCATAATAAATGGCGGTGCAGGCTCGAAGGGCCGAATGGCCTACTCCTGCACCTATTTTCTATGTTTCTATGTTTCTATGTTTCTAAAAGATTAACTCAACGTTGTGGGCCAACTGGACTGCAATGTGCTGTCCTGTTCTATATTCATTCCCTCCCCCTCCTTCTTCCCTTAATTCCAAGGTCCTCTGTTCTCTCTTATCAGATTTTCTCTTCTTCAGCCCCATGCCTTCTCCACATATCACTTCTAGCTTCTAACATCATTCCCTTAATTTCCTATTCCCTCAGCCACCTGCCTTCCCTCCTCACCTGGAGTGAGCTATCATCTGCTGGATGCTGCTCACCCCTCTTCCTCTACCGTTTGCTCTGACTTCTAACCCCTTCCTTTCTAATCCTGGTCACAGCCTGAAATGTCAAATGTTCATTTTCTCCCATAGATGCTGTCTTACTTGTTGGGTTCCTCCACCATTTGTATTGATCCGGATTTCTAGCATTTTGAATTTTCTCTTGTGCCTCCACTAAAACTGACTTTGTTTATTTTGTTTAGATGTGTTTTGTGGAAACATTGTGAATAATTTATGATTAATTCAGGTTTCTCAGCAATGCTGCTTATCTGATGCTATGTGCCTGTGATGCTTCTGCGGGTAAGCATTTCATTGCACCTGTGCATATATGTACATATATGATAGAGACATATATTGATCTTGTGATCTAGTGCATATGATAAAAACACAAACTTCAACTTTCAACAAGCAATAGGTTTTCACACAAACTCTGTAACACACTCCCCCAGAACTTCACCTATGTTGGCTCAGGATTTTCAGGCAGACATTAAGGGAACATCTCAAAATCTTAATCTTCCCACAGCTCCTTTTATGAGGAAGCAGGGATGAAGGAATGTTTAGGGAAAGTAAGAGATATAGCTATTATGCACAACCCATAGTGTTCTAAAGCACCATATACATAACCAAAAGAGACAATCAGCATCTGTGAAACAGGAAGAATGAACACTTGATGGGTGGGGGGGTATTGCTGGTGGTGAAATCACATTTTGGCAAGGTAGAAGTGATTAGTAAATTGGATCAGATGAATATTTATCACCTCTTTCTTTGACATTTTTTTGCTCTGGATTAAAAATTTAGAGGATTGGGAAGCTTTAAAAAACAACAGAAGGCAACTAAAAATCCATAGGAAGAGAAGAAATGAAATATGAAGGTAAGGTAGCCAATAATATAAAAGAGGATACCCAAAATAGTTTCAGATATGTAAAGAGTAAAAGAGAAGTAAGAGTACATATTAGATCACTGTAAGTTGACACTAGTGAGGTAGTAATATGGGACAAGAAATGGCGGACAAATTTAATAAGTGTCTTGTGTTTATCTTCACTGTGGAGGACACTAGCAGTATAGCAAGTGTGTCAGGGGGCAGAAGTGAATGTATTTGCTCTTAATAAGGAGAAAGTGCTTAGGAAGCTTAAAATTCTGAAGGTAGATAAGTCACCTGGACCAGATGGAGTACACGGCAGGGTTCTGAAAGGTGGCTGAAGAGATTGTAGAGGCATTAGTAATAATCTTTCAAGAATCACTAGATTCTGGAATGGTTCCCGAAGTCCGGAAAATTGCAAATGTCATCCACTCTTTAAAAAGGGAGGGAGGTAGACTAATTAGTCTAGTTAGTCAGCTCCATCTTGGGCACCAGCCTACAAAGTACCCAGGACATCTTTAGGGCATAGTGTGTCAGAAAAGCAGTCTCTATTATTAAGAGCCTCCAGTGCCCAGGGCATGCCCTTTTCTCACTGTTATCATCAGGTAGACACTCAGCAATTCAGGAATAGCTTCTTCCCCTCTGCCATCCGATTCCTAAATGGACGTTGAAGCTTTGGACACTACCTCACTTTTTTTTAATATACAGTATTGCTGTTTTTGCACTTTTTAAAAATCTATTATTTATTTATTATTATTATTATGATTATTATTATTTCCTCTCTGCTAGATTATGTACAGGGGCCGTGCACAATCCTGATTTGATGGAGATGGACGTGAGAAGCACAGAGGAACATCTGGAGAAACTTCTGAAATGCCCGGTTCGCTGCTGCTGCTACTATGTGATCCAGAATCTCAGGAGGGAAGGCCCTAAATCCTCAGCTTTGCCTGTCGCTGACAGCCGGGGCTAGGGTCGAAGCGCTCGGCAGAGGTGGTGCTCGGTGCTCGGTGCTCAGTGTCGGAAGCTCGAAGTTTTTGGACGGACTGAGAGTTGGACTGTGGTCGGGTGCTTCCAGGATGCTGCATCAGCAAGTTTGTGGCGCTGGAAGCTCATGGCAGGGAGAGTTTTCTTCCTTCTACCATCTGCGTGAGATGTTGGGACTTTCGAGAGACTTTGAGACTTTTTTTTACCGTGCCCATGGTCCGTTCTTCTATCAAATTACGGTATTGCTTGCACTGCTGTAACTATATGTTATAATTATGTGGTTTTTGACAGTTTTTCAGTCTTGGTCTGTCTTGTGTTTCTGTGATATCACACTGGAGGAACATTGTATCATTTCTTAATAAATGCATTATTAAATGACAATAAAAGAGGACTGCGTGTCCTCATAATCTAATCTAATCTAATCTATTGCATTGAACTGCTGCTGCTAAATTAACAAATTTCACATCACATGCCAGTGATAATAAACCTGATTCTGATTCGGATTCAGGTTCAGTGGAAGATTTTGGAGTCCATTCTTAAAAATGAGGTGTAGGGGCATTTGAAGTGCCAAAGTCGGCGTGGTTTCCTTAAGAGGAAATTTTGGTTGACAACTCTGTTGGAGTTCTTTGAGGAAATAACAGGAAGAGTAAAGAAAGGAGAGTCAGTGGATGTTGCTTACTGTTTACTTGGATTTCAGAAGGCCTTTGACAAGGTGCCACACATGAGGTCGCTCAATAAGTTGCCCCATGGTATTACAGGAAATATACTAACTGGTAGGGTGCAAAAAGAGGGAATAAAGGAGGCTGTTCTGGTTAGCTGGTGACTAGTGGTGTTCCATCAGCGTATTGGGACTGCTTCTTTTCACGTTATAGTTCAATGATTTGGATGACGGAATTGATGGCTTTGTGGCCATGTTTGCAGATGATATGAAGATAGATGGAGGGGCAGGTAGTGTTGAGGAAGCAGGGAGTTTGCAGGAGGACTTAGACAGTTTTGGAGAATGTGTAAATAAGTGGCAGATGGGATATATTGTAGTGTAGGGAATTGTATGGTTATGCACTTTGCTAGCAGGAATAAAGACATAGACTATTTTCTAAACAGGGAAAAATTTTCCAAAGGCAAATGTGCAAGGGGCTTGAGAGTCCTTGTGCAGGATTCCCTACTGTTTAACTTGTAGGTTCATTTGGTAGTGAGGAAAGCAAATGCGATGTTAGCATTCATTTTGAGAGAACTAGAATATAAAAGCAAGGATGTTCTGCTGAGGCTTTATAAGTCATTGCACTTGGAGTATTGTGAGAAGTTTCGGGCCTCTTATCTAAGAAATATGTGCTGCCATTGTAGAGGATCCAGAGGAGGTTCACAAGAATGATT
The DNA here is from genome assembly GCF_030028105.1 of Mobula birostris. Lineage (NCBI taxonomy): Eukaryota > Metazoa > Chordata > Chondrichthyes > Myliobatiformes > Myliobatidae > Mobula > Mobula birostris. The sequence continues at coordinate 94,927,050 of NC_092376.1, forward strand.
CTGGGAATGAAAGAATGACCAGTTTCTCATTGAAACCTATTGAATATTGAAAGGCTTAGATAGAGAGGATGTGGAAAGATTGTTTCCTATAGTGGGTGAGTCTAGGACCAGAGTGCATAGCCTCAAAAAAAATGGGTGTCTATTTAGAACAGAGATGAGGAGAAATTTCTTTAGCCAGAGGATGGTGAATTTGTGCAATTCATTGCTACCGATGACTGTGGAAGCCAGGTCATTGAGTATATTTAAAGCAGAGTTTGATAAGTTCTTGATTGTTTATTTATTACAAATTGCTATAAATTGCACATTGCACATTTAGACAGAGATGTAACGTAAAGAATTTTACTCCTCATGTATGTTAAGGATGTAGGAAATAAAATCAATTCAATTCAACCCAAGGGTATCTTAAAGAGTTATATAACATTATGAAGGGCATTGAAAGAGTATTTCTGAGAATTTTTTCCTCATAACAGTGGTACCTAAGATAAGAGACTATGGAGTTAGTGATTTAGACAGAAGTCGAAGAATATTTTCGTCCAGAAAACAGTTGAAAACTTGAATATACTGCTTGAGATGGTTATAGAGGCAAGTTCATCCACAACAGTTAGGAAGTATTTACACAAGAATTGCTAAGACGTAGAAGGCTACAGACCAAGTTTCCTTAAATAGGATTAATGTTGAAAGAACTCTGATGCTGGCACAGGCAGAGTGGGCTGAAGGGCCTGATTCCATATTCTATGGCTCTATATATTTAAGGCTTAATGCTGATAAATATCAATGCAATGCAGGGCAGGGCCACACAGGAAGGGTCCACAAAGATGTCTGATCGGATTTACAGAGTAAACGCTAGGGTCCTTCAAAGAAATGATATACAGAAAAACCTTGGTGTGGGATCCATTGCTCACAGGAAATGATGACACGTGGATAGGGCAGAGAAGGAGGCATGTAGTATGTAGTATGCCTGTCTTCATAGGGCAGGGATTCGAGTATGAACATTAGCATTTCAAACCAAAGCTTCGTTTGACCACTCTTGTAATATTATGAGCTGTTCTGTTCACCACCCTACAGAGAGAATATGGTAGTAAGGAAAAGATTTCAGAAGAATTTCACCAGGATATTGTTTGGAATGGAGGGTTGTGCTAATATTGAGGGGTTGGATTGTTGTTGTTGGTCCTTTCTGTGCCTTGTGGTGCATCGGGCAGCAACCTTGCTGTTTCTTCAGCATTTTGTCTGTTTTTTACGAGACTAGGTTGCTAGCTTGAAGCTCAACACAGCACAGACCGAAAGTGTGCAAAGAGCCAGCAGGATTCAATCCCGGGACAACTCGCCTCAATGTCTGGTGTGGATGCCGCTACACAACCAGCCAGCGAGGGGTTGGATCAGGTGTGCTTATTCGCACTGAAATGGACTGTAGGGTAACCTGTTGAGATTAGTAAATTTATTGAGGGATATCAATAGATACTGTAAATAGTCCCAACAAGGGAAGAGGAGTCTAAGACTTTGTAAAGAGATCGCAGACTGTTGCAAGAAAAGTAAGATTGCAACAGTGGGTCATTTTAACTTTCCACATACAGTATTGACTGGGAATCCCACACTGTAAAAGGACTAGATGGGATAGAGTTTGGCAAAAGTGTTCAGGAAAGATTCCTTAATCAGTACATAGATATCCCAAGGAGAGTGTGTGCAATACTTGATCTCCTATTAAAGAATAAGACAGGGCAGGAGACAGAAGTTCGTGTAAGGGAACACTCTGCATCTAGTGATCACTATGTCATTAGCTTCAAAGTGAATATGTAAAAAGATAGGTCTGGTCTGTGGGTTGAGACTCTAAATTGGAGAAGGGCAGATTTGAGAGAATCAGAAAGGATCTTGCAGGTGTGGATTGGGACAGGCTATTTTCTGGCAAAGGTATACTTGGTAAGTGGGAGGCCTTCAAAAGTGAAATTTTGAGAGAAAATTTACAAAGATGTTGCCAGGGCTGAAGGACCTGCGTTATAAGGAAGGATTGAATAGATTTGAACTTTATTCCCTGAAATGTAAAAGATCGTGGGGAGATTTGATAGAGGTATACAAAATTATGAGGGCTATAGATTGAGTAAATGCAAGCAATTTTTTTCCACTGAGTTTGGGTGAGACTACAACTACAGGTCATGGGTTAAGGGTAGAAGATGAAATGTTTAAGGGAAACATGAAGGGACACTTTTTCAGTCAGAGGGTTGTGAGAGTGTGGAACAAGCTGCCATCACAAGTGGTGCATATGAGCTCAATTTTAACAAGAAAAGCTTGGTTAGGTACATGGATTGGAGAGGTAAAGGCTCTTAGTTGGGTAGGAAAAGTGTGGGCAAATGGAATTTGTGAAGAAAATCATCTCAGTCAGCATGAATGAGTTAAGCCAAAGGGGCTGTTTCTATGCCGTATGATTCTGTGATACAACGAAACCACACAGCACCAGTGACTTATTAACTTACATACTGGTGGAGGGGCAATAGTCAAACAGGTTATAGGAAAACTTGAAAACAGTTACATCCCACTGATGATTCTGAGCCCCACAATAAATCGGAGATTTTTTACAAGGAGCAAAATATTTACAAGATCCTGATCAGATTTTAAAATGTTTTAGCATTTAATCACGAGGGCAGAATAGCTTGCTTCAAGAGACCAGTATCATAAATGGAAATGAAATAAATAGTTGCTCATAACATAGCCTTAACAGCAAAGGATTTCCTCTGATGTGTAGCAGCATACCATAGCTTTGTCCAGAACAAAGGACAAGTCACAGTCATACTTTGGAAAAAAAAATGTCTTGTCTTGAAAAAGATTTTGAGATCCAGGAACAGGTTCTATCCATTGCATTTCCTTCCTTTGGAAGATCATTATCTTCACAAAAGTCAGATGTCCAACCATCCACCATCTTATCTTCCCCTTCTCCCCTCCCAAAAATGCCAGTTTCTATACAGGGTGTTAGCCATTCTATTAGCTACATTTTCTTGTTTCCACATTGTTCTCTGTTTCTCTGCGTCTTGTTCAAAATGCATGTACAAATCAACAGCATTCCTTTAAGTGAGGACAGGTTGATTACATTAAAAGAGTTGCAACAAATCCGTACAACTTTTCCGTTCCCCAAAACTGTAACACAATATACAAAAATAGATCTTCTTCCTTTGGTTTCTTTCCTTTATTAATAATAATGATGCAAAAATAATGCTCTGGGACAGTTCAGGGCTCACAATGTGCTCTAACTGGAATTTGAAGATCGTATTCGTTTAGTTCTTTTATTAACTGTAGTGAATTTAAAAGGAGCCTGGGTCTCTCCCTGGGTCTTGGGGTATCTCTTCATGAAGTGCACCTCTTGCTGGTTTTGCTGGGTTTTGGGTCCTTTTCTGGGTCTCCCTTTTTTGGTGAAGCCCACGTACCAGCCTGAGTACTTGGCAGACATCAGAGCTGTGTAGTTGTTTTCCAGCACAATCTCGATGAAGACACACTCCTTGCTTCTCCCGCTGAGCTGCAAGAAAAGGAGAAATAGAAGGAAAATATTAATTATGTATTCTCTGGTATTTCATACTCCTCTCAGACATTGTGTAGCCCTGAAGCCAGGTCCATCCTTCTCAACACTAGAGCATGCAGAACGTCAGCATGCAGTAACATTTAGCACTTGTTCAGTCTATGCACAGGACTGATGCGGTCATATATAAATGCAGCTATTAGGGTAAGGGTTACGTTGTGTACACAACCTGATGCTCTGTCCTGGATTCACCAATGAGTCAGTTCAGCAAGTTCAGAGCTAATGCTAGCTTGTTTTATATGTTGCCTCCCAGGTGCCAGGGTGAGGGGCATCTCAGATAGTGTTCACAACATTTTGGAGAGGGAGGGAGAGGTATTGGTACCAATGACATAGGAAGGAAAAGCAAAGGAGGTCCTGAAAAGAGAATTTAGAGAACTAGGTAGAAAGCTGAGAAGCAGGACCTCCCGGGTAGTAATTTCTGGATTGCTGCCTGTGCCATGCTCCAGTGAGGGTAGAAGCAGGATGACTTGGCAGATAAATGCATGGCTGAGAAGCTGGTACAGGGGGGCAGGACTTCAGGTTCTTGGATCATTGTATCTCTTCTGGGGGAGGTATGACCTGTTCAAAAATGACGGGTTGCACCTGAACCTGAGGGGACCAATATTCTCATGGACAGGTTTGTTAGAGCTGTTGGGGAGGGTCTGAACTAATTTGGTGAAGGGGTGGGAATCGGAGTGAAAGGACTCAGGATAAGACAGATGGTAAAAAAGTAAAGATAGCGTGCAGTCAGACTGTCAGGAAGGGCAGGCAGGTGATGGGACTTAGTTGCAGCCAACAGGCTGAGTATCAAAACATTAGGGATGCAGAATCAGAGAAGATAGCAAATACAGTACTAAAGGTGTTGTATTAAATGCGCGTAGTAAAAGAAATAAGGTGGATGATCTTGTTGCACTATTACAGATTGCCAGGCATGATGTTGTGGCATCACTGAATCATAGCTGAATCATGGTTGTAGCTGGGAGCTGATGTCCAAGGTTACACGTTATATCGGAGGAATAGGAAGGTAGGCAGAGGGCGTTGTGTGGCCCTACTGATAAAGAATGGCATCAAATCAGTAGAAAGATGTGACATAGAAAGTAGAAAGATGTTGAATCCTTGTAGGTTGAGTTAAGAAACTGCAAGGGCAAAAGGACGTTGATGGCAGTTATACACAGGCCTCCCAGAAGTGGCTGGGAGTTGGCCACAGATTACAACAGGAAATAGAAAAGGCATGTCAAAAGGGAAATGTTATGGTAGTCATGGGAGATTTTAACATGCAGGTCTATTGGGAAAATTAGGTTGGTAATGGATCTCAAGAGAGTGAGTTAATTGAATGCCTATGAGATGGCTTTTCAGAGCAGTTTGTGATTGAGCCTACTAGGGGATCAGCAATACTGGATTGGGTGTTATGTAATGAACCAGAGGCAATTAGGGAGCTTAAGGTAAAGGAACTCTTGGCAACCAGTGATCACAATATGATTGTGTTCAACCTGAAATTTGATAAGAAAAAAGTAAAGTCTGACATAGCAGTATTTCAGTGGAGTAAAGGAAATTACAGTGGTACGAGAGAGGAATTGACCAAAGTAAATTGGAAGGAGCTTAAGGTAAAAGAGCAACAATTGCATGCATTTCTGGGAAAAATGAGGAAGGTGCAGGACATGTGTATTCCAAAACTGAAGAAATATTCAAATGGTAAAATAGTACAACTGTGGCTGACAAGGGAAGTCAAAGCTGTTGTAAGAGCAAAAGAAAGGGCATACAACAAAGCAAAAATTAGTGGAAAGATAGAGAATTGGGAAGTTTTTAAAACACCTACAAAACAACTAAAAAGTCATTAGAAGGGAAAAGATGAAATATGAAAGCAAGCTAGCAAATAATAACAAAGTAGTAGTAAGAGTTTTTTCAAGTATGTTAAGAACAAAGTGGATATAGGACCTCTAGAAAATGAGACAGGAGAAATATTAAGGAGAACAAGGAGATGGCTGATGAACTAGATGAGTATTTTGCATCAGTTTTCACTATGGAAGACACAAGTAGTATCTTTCATGTTGTAGTGTGTGAAGGAAGAGAAGTGGGTGCAGTTACTGTTACAAGAGGGAAGGTGCTCAAAAAGCTGAAAGACCTAAAGGTACATAAGATGATGAGAGGCATTGATTGCGTGGATAGTCAGAGGTTTTTTTCCAGGGCTGAAATGGTTGCCACAAGAGGACACAGGTTTAAGGTGCTGGGGAGTAGGTACAGAAGAGATGTCAGGGGTAAGTTTTTTACTTAGAGAGTGGTGGGTGCAAGGAATGGGCTGCCGGCAACAGTGGTGGCGGCGGATACGATAGGGTCTTTTAAGAGACTTTTGGATGGGTACATGGAGCTTAGAAAATAGAGGGCTATGGGTAAGCCTAGGTAGGGACAGTTTCGGCACAACTTTGTGGGCAGAAGGTTTTCTTTGTGCTGCAGGTTTTCTATGTTTCTATGTTTCTAAGTCAGATGAACTGCACCCTAGGGTTCTGAAAGAGGTAGAGTTAGAGATTGTGGTGGCTGGGAAGATGTTAGACTCAGTTGTTAAGGATGAGGTGATGGAGTACTTGGTGACACAGGACGAGATAGTAGAAAGTCAGCATGGTTTTCTTCAGGGAAATTCCTGCCTGATGAACTTGTTGGAATTCTTTGAGGAATTTACAAATAGGATAGTAAAAGGGCATGCAGTGAATATTGTATAATTGGACTTTCAGAAGGCCTTTGACAAGGTGCCACACATGAGACTGCTTACCAAGGTAGGAGCCTATGGTATTACAGGAAAGTTACTAACATGGTTGGAGCATTCGCTGATTGGTTGGAGGCAGCGAGTGGAAATAAAAGGATCCTTTTCTGATTGGCTGCCATTTACTCGTTGTTCCGCAGGAGTCGATGTTGGGACCACTTCTTCTTATGCTGTATATAAATAATTTAGATGATGGAATAGATGGTATTGCAGCTAGGTTTGTAGATGATTCAAAAATTGGTGGAGGGGGAGATAGCGTTGAGGAAACAGGTAGGATGCAAAAGGTCTTAGACAGATTAGGAGAATAGGCAAGAAAGTGGCAAATGAAATTCAATGTTGAAAATGCATGGTCATGCACTTTGGTAGTAGAAATAAGTGTGTGGACTATTTTCTAAATGGGGAGAAAATCCAAAAATCTGGGATGCAAAGGGACTTGGGAGTCCTTGTGTAGAACACACTAAAGGTTAACTTGCAGGTTGCAGTGAGGAAGGCAAATGCCATGTTAGCCTTCATTTCAAGAAGTCTAGAATACAAAAGCAAAGACGTGATGCTGAGGCTTTATAAGGCACTAGTGAGGCCTCACCTTGAGTATTGTAAACAGTTTTGGGCCCCTCATCTTAGAAAAGATGTGCTGGCACTGGAGAGGGTCCAGAGGAGGTGAACATGGATGATTCCAGGAATGAAAGGGTTACCGTATGAGGAACATTTGATGGCTCTGGGTCTGTACTCGCTGGAATTCAGAAGGATGGGGGGGAATATCATTGAAACCTTTCGAATGTTGAAAGGCCTAGAGAGAGTAGATGTGGAAAGGATGTTTCCCATGGTGGGAGATTCAAGGATAAGAGGGCACAGCTTCAGGATAGAGGGGCACCCTTTCAAAACAGAGATGCGGAGAAATTTTGTTAGCCAAAAGGTGGTGAATTTGTGGAATTTGTTGCCACATGCAGCTGTTGAGGCCAGGTTGTTGGGTGTATTTAAGGCAGAGATTGATAGGTTCTTGATTGGATATAGCATCAAAGGTTACTGGGAGAAGGCCGGGAACTGGGGTTGAGGAGAAGAAATGAAAAGGATCAGCCATGATTGAATGGCGGAGCAGACTCGATGGGCTAGAAGGTCTAATTATGCTGCTGTGTCTTATGGCCTTATGGTCTTTGCCCTGTATGAAATCAATATCCACATGTATTATGGCAGGTTATTGGGCCAGATTGTCCTTGACACTGCCTGGCACAATATAGTTGAAAGGATTCTTTTCAAATAATGTTAAAGTTTTAAATTAATTTACATTAAATAAATATGTTCTTAACGTGTATTTAATATTTGCATTGTTTTTAGTTGTTCATATCTATCTTGCTGAGATTTAGAAATGGTTTAGAAACTCTCATTTAGAGGCGGTTGAAAAGCTTTTGCGTATCAGCTTTCAAACACCTGCCTGGCTCTGTAAAATGTGTCTTGGATTCCACCCCCTGAAGCCCAGTCACTGTTACTGACTGCATACCCTGAAAACAAAGATGACTGCAAGAGCAGAGACTAGACACACCTGTGAAGTCACAAAATATGAGTGTGTGCCGGAGGAACATGAACAGGCTGAGTCAAACAGTCTGCCCACAATAACTGGAGATACCTTTACCTCAAACTTCCACCCAGCCCTCAAATTCACTTACTGTATCTCGGACGCTTCTCCTCCCCTTCTCGATGTCTCGGTCTCCATCTCTGGAGACAGACTGTCCACTGACATCTTCTACAAGTCCACTGACTCTCATAACTACCTCGACTATACCTCTTCCCACCCCGCCACATACAAAAATGCCATTCCCTATTCCCAGTTCCTCCGTCTCCACCACATCTGCTCCGAGGATGAGGCTTTCCGTTCCAGGCCATCTCAAATGTCATCTTTCTTTAAGGATCGTGGTTTCCCTTCTACCGTCATCAATGATGCCCTCACCCGCATCTCCTCCATTTCTCGCACTTCAGCCCTCACCCCATCCTCCCGCAACCACAACAGGGACAGAGTTCCCCTTGTCCTTACCTACCACTCCACCAGCCTCCGGATCCAGCACATTATCCTCCGCAACATCCGCCACCTTCAACAGGACCCCACCACTAAGCACATTTTTCCCTCTCCACTCCACTGTACACTATCAACCAAAAGTACTCTACTCACCTGTACACTTTCAAACACCACCACTTGACTCCCCTGTACACTGTCAAACACCATCACTCTTCTCCCCTGTACACTATCAAACACCAAAACTCTACTCCCCTGTACACTATCAAACACCACCACTCGACTCCCCTGTACACTGTCAAACACCATCACTCTACTCTCCAGTTCATTGCAAAAAACAGCACACCATTCCCAAGTTTACTGTCAAACAAACCCACTCTACACTCCAGTGGTCTGTCAAACACCAACATTTTACTCCCCTGTACACTATCAAACACCACCACACTACTCCCCTGTACACTATCAAACACCACCACTCGACTCCCTGTACATGATCAAACACCACTGCTCGACTCCCCTGCACATGATCAAACACCTCTACTCTGCTCCCCTGAACACTACCAAACACCACCACGCTACTCCCCTCTACACAGTCACGCACCACCACTCTACTCCCCTATACACTACCAAACAACACCACTCTACTCCCCTGTACACGATCAACCACCACTCTACTCTGCAGTTCATTGCAAAATACAGCACAACACCATTCCCAAGTTTACTGTCAAACATCCCCACTCTGCACTTCAGTGCTCTGTAAAACACCAACATTCTACTCCCCTGTACACTATCAAACAACACCACTCTACTCCCCAGTACACTGTCAGACACCACCACTCTACGCCCCTGTACACTGTTAAACACCACCACTCTACTTGCCTATACACCGCGAAACACCACCGCTCTACTCCCCTGTACAATATCAAACACCAACACTCTGCTCCCCTATACATTATCGACCAACACCACTCTACTCAGCTGTAGACTGTCAAACACCTTCACTCTACTCCCCATGAACACTATCAAACCCCACCACTCTACTGGCCTGTAAACTGTCAAACACCACCGCTCTACTCTCCTGCAAACTTTCCATCACCACCACTCTACTGCCCTGTACATGGTCAAACACCACCACACTACTTCCCTCTACACTGTCAAACACCGCCATTCAACTTCCCAGTACACTGTGAAACACCACCGCTCTACTCCCCTGTACAAAATCAATCACTACCACTCTAATCTCCTATACACAATTAAACACCACCACTCTACCTCGTGTACATTATCAAACACCACCACTCTATCCCCTATACACAATCAAACACCACCACTCTACTTCCCTGTACACCGTCAAACACCACCACTTTAATCCCCTGTACACTGTCAAGGACCACCACTCTACTCTCCTACACACTATCAAACACCACCACTCTACACCCCTGCACACTACCAAACACCACCACTCTACACCCCTGCACAATATCGAACACCACAACTCTACTCCCCGGTACACTATCAAACACCACCGCTCTACTCTCCAGTTGATTGCAAAAACAGTACAACATCATTCCCAAGTTTACTATCAAATATCCCCACTCTACACTCTAGTGTTATGTCAAACACTAAAATTCTACTCCCCGTACACTGTCAAACACCACCGCTCTACTCCCCTGTACTCTGTCAAACACCACCACTCTACTCCCCCGTACACTATCAAACACCACCACTCTACTCCCTTGTACACTACCAAACACCACCACTCTAATCCACGATCAAACACCACCACTCTACTCTCCAGTTCATTGCAAAAAACAGCACAACACCATTCCCAAGTTTACTGTCAAACATCCCCACTCTACACTCCAGTGGTCTGTCAAACACCAATATTGTACTCCCCGGTAAACTATCAAACACCACCACACTACTCCCCTACACCCTATCGAATACCACCAGTCTACTCCCCTGTACACTAAAAAACACCACCACACTACTCCCCTGTACACTTTCAGACACCACCACTCTATGCCCTTGTACACTGTCAAACACCACCACTCTACTCACCTGTAGACTGTCAAATACCACCACTCTACTCCCCTGTACTCTATCAACTACAAGCACTCTACTCAACTGCACACTATCATACACTACCACTCGACGCCCCTGTACACTATCAAACACCAACACTCTACTCCACTGTACACTATCAACCACAAGCACTCTACTCAACTGTACGCTACATACACCAACACTCGACTCCCCTGTACACAGTCAAACACCATCATTCTACTCCCCCGAACACTATCAAACACCACCACTCTACTCCCCTGTACACTATGAAACACCATCACTCTAATGCCCTGTACACTATCAAACACCAACACCTTACTCCTCTGTACACTGTCAAACACCATCAATCTACACACCTGTACACTGTCAAACACCACCACTCTACTCCCCTGAAAACTACCAAACACCACCACTCTACTCCACGAACAAACACCACCACTCTGCTCTCCAGTTCATTGCAAAAAACAGCACAACAGCATTCTCAAGTTTACTGTCAAACATCCCCACTCTACACTCCAGTGGTCTGTCAAACACCAATATTGTACTCCCCTGCACCCTATCAAACACCACCACTCTACTCCCCTGTATACTTTCAGACACCAACACTCTACGCCCCTGTACACTGTCAAACACCATTACTCTACTTCCCTATACACTGTCAAATACCACCACTCTACTTCCCAGTGCACCGTGAAATTCCATGACTCTACTCCCCTGTACAATATCAAACACCAACACTCTACTCCCCTATACACTATCAACCAACACCACTCTACTCACCTGTAGACTGTCAAACACCATCACTCTACACCCCTGTACACCATCGAACAATGCAACTCTACTCCCCTGTACACTATCGAACACCACCACTCTACTCCCCTGTCCACTGTCAAACACCACGACTCCACTCCCCTGTACAATATCAAACACCGCCACTCGACTGCTCTGTACACTGTCAAACACCACCACTCTACTCTCCTCTACACTGTCAAGCACTACCACTCTACCACATAGTAGACTATCAAACACCACCACTCTGCCCCCCTGTACTCTGTCAAACACAACCACTCTACTCCCCTGTATTCTATCAAACACCACCACTCTACTCTCCTGTATGCTATCAAACAATACCACTCTACACCCATGTACACTACCAAGCACCACGACTCTACTCCCCTGTACAGTGTCAAACACCAACACTCTACTCCCCTGTACACTATCAAACACCACCACTCGACTCTCCAGTTCATTGCAAAAAACAGCACAACACCATTCCCAAGTTTACTGTCAAATATCCCCAGTCTACACTCCAGTGCTCTGTCAAACACCAACATTCTACTCCCCTGTACACTATCAAACACCACCACTCTACTCCCCTGTACACTTTCAGACACCACCACTCTATGCCCCTGTATACTGTCAAACACCACGACTCTACTCCCCTGTACACTGTCAAACACAACCGCTCTACTCCCCTGTACTCTGTCAAACACTACCACTCTACTCCTCCATACACTATCAAACACCACCACTCTACTCCTCCATACACTATCAAACACCACCACTCTACTCCCTTGTACACTACCAAACACCACCACTCTACTCCCTTGTACACTACCAAACAACACCACTCTACTCCCCTGTACACTGTCAAATACCTTCAATCTACGGAGCAGTTCATTGCACAAGACAGAACAACACCATTCCCAAGATTACTGTCAAACATCTCCACTCTACACTCCAGTGCTCTGTCAAACACCAACATTATATGCCCCTGTATACTATTAAAAGCCACTAATCTAATCCCCCGTACACTATCAAACATGACCACTCTACTCCTCTGTACACTATCAAACATGACCACTCTACTCCCCTGTACACTATCAAACACCACCACTCTAATCCCCTGTACACGGTCAAACAACACCTCTCTACTCCCCTGTACAATACCAAATACGACCCCTCTACAAACCTGTACACTATCAAACACCACCATTCAACTCCCCTGTACACTATCAAACACCACCACTCTAATCCCCTGTACACGGTCAAACAACACCTCTCTACTCCCCTGTACAATACCAAATACGACCCCTCTACAAACCTGTACACTATCAAACACCACCATTCAACTCCCCTGTACACTATCAAGCACCACCACTCTACTCCCCTGAACACTATCTAACACGACCACTCCACTCACCAGTACACTCTCAAACACTACCACTCTATTTCCCCGTACACTTTCAAACACCACAACTCTACTTCCCTGTACAATACAAAACACCAACACTCTATTCCCCTATACACTATCAACCAACACCACTGTACTCACCTGTAGACTGTCAGACACCTTCACTCTAATGCCCTGGACACTATCAAATACCACCACTCTGCTCCCCTGTACACTGTCAAACACCACCACTCTACTCCCCTGTACACTAAAAAACACCACCACACTACTCCCCTGTACACTTTCAGACACCACCACTCTACGCCCCTGTACACTTTCAAACACCACCACTCTACTTCCCAGTACACCATCAAACACCACGACTCTACTCCCCTGTACAATATCAAACACCAACACTCTACTCCCCTATACACTATCAACCAACACCACTCTACACACCTGTAGACTGTCAAACACCACCACTCTACTCCCCTGTACTCTATCAACTACAAGCACTCTACTCAACTGCACACTATCATACACCACCACTCGACACCCCTGTACACTGCCAAACACCACCACTCTACTCCACGATCAAACACCACCACTCTACTCTCCAGTACATTGCAAAAAACAGCACAACACCATTCCCAAGTTTACTGTCAAACATCCCCACTCTACACTCCAGTGGTCTGTCAAACACCAATATTGTACTCCCCTGTAAACTATCAAACACCACCACACTACTCCCCTGCACCCTATCAAACACCACCACTCTACTCCCCTGTTCACTGTCAAATACCACGATTCTACTTCCCTATACACTGTCAAACACCATGACTCTACTTCCCTATGCACTGTCAAAAACCACCACTCTACTTCCCAGTACACCGTCAAACCCCACAACTCTACTCCCCTGTACAATATCAAACACCATCACTCTACTGCCCTGTACACTATCAAACATCACCAGTCTACACCCCTGTACAATATCGAACAATGCAACTCTACTCCCCTGTACACTATCAAAAACCGCCACTCGACTGCTCTGTACACTGTCAAACACCACCAATCTACTTCCCTGTACACTATCAAATACCACCACTCGACTCTCCAGTTCATTGCAAAAAACAGCACAACACCATTCCCAAGTCTACTGTCAAAAATCCCCACTCTATACTCCAGTGCTCTGTCAAACACCAACATTGTACTCCCCTGTACACAATCAAACACCACCACTCTACTCCCCTGTACACTATCAACCAACACCACTCTACTCCCCTGTCCTATGTGAAACACCACCACACTACGCCCCTGCACACTAACAAACACCACCACTCTACTCCCCTGTACACTTTCATACACTACCACTCTACGCCCCTGTATACTGTCAAACACCATGACTCTACTTCCCTATATGCTGACAAACACCACCACTCTACTTCCCGGTACACCGTCAAACTCCACGACTCCACTCCCCTGTACAATATCAAACACCAACACTCTACTCCCCTATACATTTTCAACCAACACCACTCTACTCACCTGTAGACTGTCAAACACCATCACTCTACACCCCTGTACACTATCGAACAATGCAACTCTACTCCCCTGTACACTATCTAACACTGCCACTCGACTGCTCTGTACGATGTCAAACACCACCAATCTACTCCCCTGTCCACTATTAAACACCACCACTCTACTCCCCTGTACACTATCGAACACCACCACTCTGCTCCCCTCTACACTAACAAACACCACCGCTCTACTCCCATGTACACTATCAAACAACCACCACTCTACTCGCTTGTACACTGTCAAACACCACCACTCTACTTCCCTGTACACTGTGAAACACGACCACTCTACTTCCATGTACACTGTCAAACACCACCACTCCATTTCACCGTACACTGCGATACACCACCGATCTACTTCCCTGTACACTGTCAAATACCACCATTCTACTTCCTCGTACAGTATCAAAAGCCACCGCTCTGCTCCCCTGTACAATATCAAACACCACCACTCTACTCCACTGTACACTATCAACCACAAGCACTCTACTCAACTGTACACTATCAAACAAAACCACACTACTCCCCTGAGCACTATCAAACACCACCAATCTACTCCCCTCTACACTATCAAGAACCACCACTCTACTACCCAGTGGACTATCAAACACCACCACTCAGCCCCCCTGTACACTGTCAAACACCACCACTCTACTCTCCTGTAAGCTATCAAACAATACCACTCTACACCCATGTACACTACCAAACACCACCACTCTCCTGCCTTGTACACTATCAAACACCACCACTCTACTCCCCTGTACACAGTGAAACACCACCACTCTACACCCTTCCACACAATCAAACACCACGACTCTACTCCCCTGTACACTGTCAAACACCACCACTCTACTTACCTGTACAGTGTCAAACACCACCACTCTACTCTCCAGTTCATTGCAAAAAACAGCACAACACCATTCCCAAGCTTACTGTCAAACATACCCACTCTACACTTCAGTGCTCTGTCAAACACCAACATTCTACTCCCCTGAACACTATCAAACAGCACCCCTCTACTCCCTGTACACTATCAAACAACATGACTCTACTCCGCTGTACACTATCAAACAACACGACTCTACTCCGCTGTACATTGTGAAATACCACCACTCTACTTCCCTACACACTAACAAAGACCACGACTCTACTCCCCCGTACACTATCAACCACCAAAACTCTACTCCCCTGTACACTATTAAACACCACCACTCTACTCCCCTGTACACTATCAACCACAAGCACGCTACTCACCTGTACGCTATCAAACACCACCACATGACTCCCCTGTTCACTGTCAAACACCATCACTTGACTCCCCTGTGTCAAACACCATCACTCTACTCCCCTGTACACTATCAAACACCAAAACTCTACTCCCCTGTACACTATTAAACACCACCACTCGACTCCTCTGTACACTGCCAAACACCATCACTCGACTCCCCTGTACACTGTCAAACACCATTACTCTACTCCCCTGTACACTATCAAACAGCAAAACTCTACTCCCCTGTACACTATTAAACACCACCACTCGACTCCCCTGTACACTGTCAAACACCATCACTCGACTCCCCTGTACACTGTCAAACAACATCACTCTACTCCCCTGTACACTATTAAACACCAAAACTCTACTCCCCCGTACACTATCAAACACCACCACTCGACTCCCCTGTATACTGTCAAACACCATCACTCTACTCCGTTGTAGACCATCAAACACCACCCCCCTGCCCCCTTGTACACTATCAAACACCACCACTCTACTCCCCTATACACGGTCAAACACCACCACTCTACTCTCCAGTTCATTGCAAAAAACAGCACAACACCATTCCCAAGTTTACTGTCAAATATCCCCAGTCTACACTCCAGTGCTCTGTCAAACACCAACACTCTACTCCCCTGTACACTATCAAACAGCACCACCCTACTCCCCTGTACACTATCAAACAACACGACTCTACTCCGCTGTACGTTGTGAAATACCACCACTCTACTTCCCTGCACACTAACAAAGACCACTACTCTACTCCCTTGTACACTTTCAGACACCACCACTCTACGCCCCTGTACACTGTCAAACACCACCACTCTACTTCCCTATACACCGCAAAACACCACCGCTCTACTCCCCTGTACACTATCAAACATCACTACTCTATACGCCTGTACACTATCGAACAATGCAACTCTACTCCCCTATACACTATCAAACACCGCCACTCGACTGCTCTGTATGATGTCAAACACCACCAATCTACTCCCCTGTACACGATCAAACACCACTGCTCGACTCCCCCGCACACTATCAAACACAACCACTCTACTCCCCTCTACACTGTCAAGCACCACCACTCTACTACCCAGTAGACTATCAAACACCACCACTCAGCCCCGCTGTACACTATCAAACACAACCAATCTACTCCCCTGTACTCTATCTAACACTACCACTCTACTCTCCTGTACGCTATCAAACAATACCACTCAACACCCTTGTACACTATCAAACACCACCACTCTACTCCCCTGTACACTATCAAAGACCACCACTCTACTCCCCTGTACACTGTGAAACACCACCACTCTCCACCATTCCACACAATCAAACACCACGACTCTACTCCCCTGTACACTGTCAATCACTACCACTCTAATTCCCTGTACAGTGTCAAACACCAACACCCTACTCCCTGTACACTATCAAACACCACCACTCTACTGTCCAGTTCATTGCAAAAAACAGGACAACACCATTCCCAAGTTTACTGTCAAACATCCCCACTCTACACTCCACTGCTCTGTCAAACACCAACATTGTACTCCCCCGTACACAATCAAACACCACCAATCTACTCCCCTGTACACTATCAAACACCACCACTCGATTCCCCTGTACACTGTCAAACACCATCACTCTACTCCCCTGTACACTATCAAACACCAAAACTCTACTTCCCTGCACACTATTAAACACCACCACTCTACTCTCCTGTACACTATCAACCACAAGCACTCTACTCACCTGTACACTATCAAACACCACCTCTCGACTCCCCTGTACACTGTCAAACACCATCACTTGACTCCCCTGTACACTGTCAAACACCATCACTCTACTCCTCTGTACACTATCAAACACCAAATCTCTACTCCCCTGTACACTATCAAACACCACCACTCGACTCACCTGTACACTATCAAACACCACCACTCTACTCCCCTGTACACTAACACCAAAACTCTACTCTCCTGTACACTATCAAACACCACCACTCGACTCACCTGTACACTATCAAACACCACCACTCTACTCCCCTGTACACTATCAAACACGACCACTCTACTGCCCTGTACACTGTCAAAAACCATTACTCTGCTACACTGCACAATGTCAAACACCACCGCTCTACCCCTCTGTACACTATCAAGCACCACTACTCTACTCCCCTGTACACTATCTAACACCACCACCGTATTCCCCTGCCCACTGTCAAACACCATCAATCTACGCAGCTGTCCACTATCAAACACCACCACTCTGCTTCCCTGTACACTACCAAACACCACCACCCTATTCCCCTGCACACCATGAAACACCACTACTCTACTCACCTGAACACTATCAAACACCACCAGTCTACTCCACTGTACACTATGAAACACCACCACTCTACTCCCCTGTACACTATCAAACACCACCACTCCACTCACGGGTACACTATCAAATACCACCACTCTACTGTTCTGTACACTACCAAACACAACTATTCTACAAACCTGTACACTATCAAACACCACCGCCCTGCTCCCCTGCACACCATGAAACGCCACTACTCTATTCACCTGAACACTATCAAACACTTACTCCCTGTACACTGTCAAACAACACCATTCTACTCCCCTGTACACTGTGAAATACCACTACTCTACTCTCCTGCACACTAACAAACACTACTACACTACTCCACTGGACACTATCAAACACCACCACTCTACGGCCCTGTACACTTTCAAACACCACCACCTCTACTTTGCTGTGCACTGTCAAGCTCCATTTCTCTACTCCCCTGTACAATAACAAACACCACCACTCTACTCCCGCTTACACTATCAAACACCACCACTATACTCCACTGTACACTATCAAAGACCACCACTCTACTCCCCTGTACACTATCAAACACGACAACTCTACTCCCCTGTACACTGTCAAACACTACCACTCTATTCCCCTGTGCACTGTCAAACACCACCACTTAACTTCCCTGTGCACTGTCAAACACCACCTCTCTAATCCCCTGTACACTATCAAACACCACCACTCTACTCCGCTGTACAATACCAAATCTGACCCCTCTACTACCCTGTACATGATCAAACACCACCACTCTATGCCCTGTAAACTATCAAACCCCACCACTTTACTACCCTGCACACTGTCAAAAGCCACTACGCTGCTACACAGCACAATGTCAAACACCACCGCTCTACTCCCCTGTACACTATCAAACAACACCACAATACACCCCTGTACATTATCGAACACTACAACTCTACTCCACTGTACATGATCAAACACCACCACGCTACTGCTCTGTACGCTGTTAAACACCACTGCTCTATTCCCCTGCATACCATCAAACACCACTACTCTACTCACCTGAACACGATCAAACACCACCACTCTACTCCCCTGTACATTATCAAAGATGACCACTATACTCCCCTGAACACTATGAAATACCACCACTCTAATCCCCTGTACACTATCGAACACCACCACTCTACTCCCCTGTACTTTGTCAAACACTATCAATCTACGCAGCTGTACACTTTCAAACACCAGCACATTACTCCCCTGAACACTATTAAACACCACCACTCTACTCCATATACACTATCATACACCGCCACTCTACTCCCCAGTACACTATCAGACACTACCAGTCTACTCCGCTGCACACTATCAAACACCACCACTCTGCTCTCTAGTTCATTGCAAAAAACAGTACAATACCATTCCCCATTTTACTGTGAAACATCCAGAGTCTGCACTTCAGTGCTCTGTCAAACACCAACATTCTACACCACTGTACACTATTAAACACTGCCACTCTACTACCCTGTACTTTGTCAAACACCATCAATCTACGCACCTGTACGGATTCAAACACTCCCCCGTACACTACCAAAACCACCACTCTACTCCCCTGTACACTGTCAAACACCATCACTCTACTCCGCTGTATGCTATCAAAGACCACCACTCTACTCCCCTGTTCCCTATGAAACACCACCACTCCACTTCTCTGTACAGTGTCAAACACCACCACTGGACTCTCCAGTTAATTGCAAAAAACAGCAGAACACCATTCCCAAGGATACTGTCAAACCTCCCCACTCTCCATATCAGCGCTCTGACAAACACCAACATTCTACACCACTGTACACTATCAAACACCACCACTCTACTCCCCTGTACACTATCTAACACCACCACTGTATTCCCCTGTCCACTGTCAAACACCATCATTCTACGCAGCTGTCTACTATCAAACACCACCAGTCTGCTTCCCTGTACACTATCAAACAACCCCACTCTGCTCCCCTGTACACTATCAAACACCA
This sequence comes from Mobula birostris, assembly GCF_030028105.1. NCBI lineage: Eukaryota > Metazoa > Chordata > Chondrichthyes > Myliobatiformes > Myliobatidae > Mobula > Mobula birostris. The sequence goes on from NC_092376.1 coordinate 94,946,808, forward strand.
CTGCCCTATTCCCCTGCACACCATGAAACGCCACTACTCTACTCACCTGAGCACTATCAAACACCACCAGTCTACTCCACTGTACACTATGAAACACCACCATACTACTCCCCTGTACAATATCAAACACCACCACTCTACCGCTCTGTACGCTGTCAAACACCATCACTCTACTCTCCAGTTCATTGCAAAAAACAGCACAACACCATTCCCAAGTTTACTGTCAAACTCTACCCTCCAGTGCTCTGTTAAAAACCAACATGCTACTCCCTGTACACTGTCAAACAACACCATTCTACTCCCCTGTACACTGTGAAACACCACCACTCTACTCTCCTGCACACTAACAAACACTACTACACTACTCCACTGGACACTTTCAAACACCACCACCTCTACTTCGCTGTGCACTGTCAAGCTCCACTTCTCTACTCCCCTGTGCAATAACAAACACCACCACTCTACTCCCACTTACACTATCAAACACCACCACTATACTCCACTGTACACTATCAAAAAACACCACTCTACTTCCTTGAACACCATCAAACACCACCACTCTACTGCTCTGTACACTATTGAACACCACCTCTCTGCTCCCCTGTGCGCTATCAAACACCACTACTTTACCTTCGGTACATTGTCAAACACCACCACTCTACTTCCCTGTACCCTATCAAACACCACCACTTGACTCCCTGAACACGATCAAACACCACTGCTCGACTCCCCTGCACGTTATCAAACACCACCGCTCTACTCCCCTCTACACAGTCACACACCACCTCTCTACTCCCCAATACATGATCAAACACCACCACTCTACTCTCCAGTTCATTGCAAAAGACAGCACAACACAATTCCCAAGTTTACTGTCAAACATCCCTACTCTACACTCCAGTGCTCTGTCAAACACCACCACACTACTCTCCTGTACACTATCAAACAACACGACTCTACTCCGCTGTACACTGTGAAACACCACCACTGTACTCCCCTGAACACTATCAAACCCCACCACTCCACTGGCCTGTAAACTGTCAAAAACCACTTCACTACTCCCCTGCACACTGTCAAACACCACCACTCTACTCCCCTGTACAGTATCTAACACCACCACCGTATTCCCCTGTCCACATGTCAAACACCATCAAACTACGCAGCTGTCCACTATCAAACACTAATACTCTGCTTCCCTGTACACCTTCAAACAGCAACGCCCTACTCCCTTGCACCCATGAAACACCACTACTCTACTCACCTGAACACTATCAAACACCACCAGTCTACTCCACTGTACACTATGAAACACCACCACCTTACTCCCCTGTACACTATTAAACACCACCACTCTACCCCCTGTACACTATCAAACACCACCACTCTACAACCCTGTACAGTATCAAACACCACCACTCTACTGCTCTGTACACTACCAAACACCACCACTCTACAACCCTGTACACTATCAAAGAACACAACATTACTCCCCTGTACACTATGAAACATCACCACTCTACACCCCTGCACGCTGTCGAACACCTCAATTCTACTCCCCTGTACACTATCAAACACCACCACTCTAATCCCCTGTACGCTATGAAACACCACTGCACTACTCTCCTGAACACTATCAAACCCCACCACTCTACTTCCCTGTCCACCGCCAGACACCACCGCTCTACTCCACTGTACACTGTCAAACACCACCACTCTACTCTCCAGTTTATTGCAAAAAACCACACAACATCATTCCCAAGTTTACTGTCAAACATCCCCACTCTACCCTCCAGTACTCTGTCAAACAACACCATTCTACTCCCCTGTACACTGTGAAACACCACCACTCTACTCCCCTACACACTAACAAACACTGCTCCACTACTCCACTGGACACTATCAAACAGCACCACTCTACGGCCCTGTACACTTTCAAACACCACCACCTCTACTTCGCTGTGCACTGTCAAGCTCCACTTCTTTACTTCCCTGTACACGATCAAACACCACCACTCTACTGCCCTGTACACTATCAAACAACACCACTCTACACCCCTGTACTCGAACACTGCAACTCTACTCCTCTGAACACTATCAAACTCCAGCACTCTACTGCTATGCACGCTGTCAAACAGCACCAATCTACTCCCCTGTGCCCTATCTAACACCACTGCCGTATTCCCCTGTCCACTGGCAAACACCATCAATCTATGCAGCTGTCCACTATTAAACACCACCACTCTGCTCCCCTCTGCACTATCAAACCACCACTTTACCCCCTGTACACTGCTAAACACCACCACTCTACTTCCCTACACTATCAAACACCACCACTTGACTCTCTGTACACGAACAAACACCACTGCTCAACTCCCCTGCACATAATCAAACACCACCACTCTACTCCCCTGAACTCTACCAAACACCACCACTCTACACCACTCTACACAGTCACACACCACCACTCTACTCCCCAATACATGATCAAACATCACCACTTTGCTCTCCAGTTCATTGCAAAAGACAGCACAACACCATTCATCCTCACTCTACACTCCTGTGCTCTGTCAAACACCACCACACTACTCCCCTGTACACTATCAAACAACACGACTCTACTCCGCTGTACACGGTGAAACACCACCACTCTATGCCCCTGTACACTGTCAAATACCACCACTCTACTTTCCTATACACCGTGAAACACCACCGCTCTATTCCCTTGTACAATATCAAACACCAACACTCTACTCCCCTATACACTATCGACCAACACCACTCTACTCAGCTGTAGACTGTCAAACACCTACACTCTACTGCCCTGTACACTGTCAAACACCACCACTCTGCTGCCTGGTACACTTTCAAAAACCAACACTCTACGGCCCTGTACACTCTCAAACACCATCACTCTAATTCCCTGTACACTGTCAAACACCACCACTCTGCTGCCCGGTACACCGTCAAACACCACCACTCTACTCCCTTATACACCATCAACCAACACCACTCCACTCACCTGTAGACTGTCAAATGCCATCACGCTACTCCCCTGTACACGATCAAACACCACGACTCTACTGCCCTGTAAACTATCAAACACAACCACTCTACTCCCCTGTACACTATCAAACACCATCAATCTATGCTCCCGTTCATTGCAAAAAACAGAACAACACCATTCCCAACATCAATGTCAAACATCCCCACTCTAGACTCCAGTGCTCTGTCAAACACCAACATTATTCTCCCTTGTACACTATTAAACACCACTAATCTAATGCCCTGCACACTATCAAACACCGCCACTCTACACCCCTGTACACTGTGAAACACCACTCTACTTCTCTGTACAGTGTCAAACACCACCACTGGACTCTCCAGTTAAATGCAAAAAACAGCAGAACACCATTCCCAAGGAGATTGTCAAACGTCCCCACTCTCCATATCAGCGCTCTGATGAACACCATTCTACACCACTGTACACTATCAAACACCACCACCCTACTCCCCTGTACAGTATCAAACACCACCACTCTAATCCATGGTACACTAATTAATACCACCACTCTACTAGCCTGCACACTAACAAACACCACCACACTACTCCCCTGTACACTTTCAAAAACCACCACTCTACACCCCTGTACACACTCAAACACCATCACTCTACTCCCTGTACACTGTCAAACACTACCACTCTGCTGCCCGGTACATCGTCAAACACCACCGCTCTACTCCCCTATACACTATCAACCAACACCACTCCACTCACCTGTAGACTGTCAAACGCCATCCCAAGTTTTCTGTCAAACATCCCCACTCCACTGCTGTCGAACTCTAACATTCTACTCCCCTGTACACTCTACTCCCCTGTACACGATCAAACACCACGACTCCACTGCCCTGTAAACTATCAAACACGACCGCTCTACTCCCCTGTACACTATCTAACACCACCACCATATTCTCCTGTCCACTGTCAAACACCATCAATCTATGCAACTGTCCACTATCAAACACCACCACTCTGCTCCCCTGTACACTATCAAACACCACCACTCTACTCCCTACACACTATTAAACACCACTAATCTAATACTCTGTACACTAGCAAACACCACCATTCCCAAGTTTACTGTCAAACATCCCCACTCTACTCTCCAGTGCAATGTTCAACACAAACATTATACTGTTAAATGCAACTAATCAAATCCCATGTACACTATCAACACCACCACCCTATTCCCCTCTACATTGTCAAACACCAGCACTCTACTCCCCTGTACACTATCAAACACCACCACTCTAATCCCCTGTAGACTATCGAACACCACCGCTCTACTCCACTGTACACTATCAGGCACTACCACTCTACTCCTCTGAACACTATCAAACACGACTACTCTGCTCCGCTGTACACTATCAAACACCACCACTCAGCTCACTAGTTCATTGCAAAATACAGCACATAATCATTCCCAAGTTCACTGTCAAACATTCCCACTCTACACTACAGTGCTCTGTTAAACACCAACATTCTACTCTACTGTACACTTTCAAACACCACCACTCTACTTTCTGTACACTTTCAAACACCACCACTCTACTGCCCTGTACACTATCGAACACCACCACTCCGCTACCCTGTACACTGTCAAACACCATCAATCTACGCACCTGTATACTATCAAATACTACCACTCCATCCCGGTGCACTATAAAACAGCGCCACTCTACTCCCCTGTACACTGTCAGACACCACCGCTCTACTCCCCTGTACACTATCAAAGACCACCACTCTACTCACCTGTAGAGTACCAAACACGACCAATCTACTACCATGAAGACTATCAAACACCACCACTCTACTCCCCAGTACACTCTCTAACACCATCACTCTACTACCATGTACACTACAAACACCAGCACTCTACTCCCCTGTACACTATCAAACACGACCACTATACCCCCTTGTTCACTATCGAACAATACCACTCTAATCCACTGCTCACTACCAAACACAACCAGTCTACTCCCCTGTACTTTGTCAAACACCATATAACTATGCACCTGTACACTTTCAAACACCACCACTAAACTCCCCTGCACACTATCAAACACCACCACTCTACTTCCCTGTACACTGTCAAACACCACCACTCTACTCCATGTACACTATTAAACACCACTGCTCTACACCCCTGTATACTATCAAACACCAACACTCTGCTCTCCAGTTCATTGCAAAAAACAGCACAACACCATTCCGAAATTTACTGTCAAACATCCCGAGTCTACACTTCAGTGCTCTGACAAACACCAACATTCTATACCACTGTACACTATCAAACACCGCCATCCTACTCCCCTCTACACTATCAAACAACACCACTCTGATCCCCAGTACACTATCAAAAAGCAAATATCTACTCCCCTGCACACTGTCAAACACCATCACTCTACTCCCCTGTACACTATCAAAACCCACCACTCTACTCCCCTGTACACACTCAAACACCACCACTGTACACCCCTGTACTCTATCAAATACCACCATTCCAATCCCCTGTACACTATTGAACATCACCATCTTACTCCCCTATACACTATCAAACACCATCACTCTAATCCCCGGTACACTAACGAACTCCAAATCTCTACTCCCCTCTAAACTGTCAAACACCACCACTCTACTCCCCTGTACACTGTCAAACACCATCAATCCGCACACCTGTACATTATAAAACACCACCACTGTACTCGCCTGTACACTATCAAACACAACCACTCTAATCCACTGTAGACTATCAAACACCACCACTCTACTTCCCTGTATAATACCAAACACGACTCCTCTACTACCATGTACACTATCAAACACAACCACTCTACTGCCTTTACACTGTCAAACACCACCACTCTGAATCCCTGTACACTATCAAACACCACCACTCTACTCTCCTGTTCACTATCAAACACCACCACTGTACACCCCTGCAGACTGTCAAACACCACCACTCTAATATATCGAACACCAAATCTCTACTCCCCTGTACACTGTCAAACACCACCACTCTACTCCCCTGCACACTGTCAAACATGATCAATCTACACACCTGTACATTATCAAACACCACCACGGTACTCCCCTGTACACTATTAAACACCACCACTCCGCTGCCCTGTACACTGTCAGACGCTACCACTCTACTCTGCTGAACACTATCAAACACGACTACTCTGCTCTGCTGCACACTATCAAAGAACACCACTCTGCTCTCTAGTTCATTGCAAAAAACACCACAACACCATTCCCCATTTTACTGTCAAACTTCCAGACTCTACACTTCAGTGCTCTGTCAAACAACAACATTCTACACCACTCTACCCCATCAAATACCGCCACTCTACTCCCCTGTACACTATCAAACACCACCACTCTAATCCCCGGTACACTATAGAACACCAAAACTCTACTCCCCTGTACACTGTCAAACACCATCACTCTACTCCCCTGTACACTATCAAACACCATCAATCTACACACCTGTACATTATCTAACACCACCACTGTACTCCCCTGCACGCTATCAAGCACGAGCACGCTAATCACCTGTACACTGTCAAACACCACCACTCTACTCCCCTGTACACTATCAAAGATGACCACTATACTCCTTTGAACACTATGAAATACCACCACTATACTCCTTTGAACACTATGAAATACCACCACTCTAATCCCCTGTACGCTATTAAACACCACCACTCTACTCCATATACACTATCATACACCACCACTCTACTCACCTGTACACCAACAAACACGACTACTCTGCTCTGCTGCACGCTATCAAACACCACCACTCTGCTCTCCAGTTCATTGCAAAAAACGGCACAATTTCATTCCCAACTTTACTGTCAAACATCCCGAGTCTACACTTCAGTGCTCTGACAAACACCAACATTCTACACCATTGTACACTATCAAATACCGCCATCCTACTCCACTCTACACTGTCAAACTCTAATCCCCGGTAAACTATCGAACAGCAAATATTTACTCCCTTGCACACTGTCAAACACCATCACTCTACTAACCTGTACACTATCAAACAATACCACTCTACTCCCCTGTACACTATCAAACACGACCACTCTAATCCCCTGTAGACTGTCAAACACCACCACTCTTATCTCCGGTACACTATCGAACCGCAGATCTCTACTCCCCTGTACACTGTCAAACACCATCACTCTACTCCCCTGTACACTATCAAACACTACCACTCTACTCCACTGTACACTGTCAAACACCATCAATCTATACACCTCTACATTATCAAATACCACCACTGTACTCCCCTGCACCCTATCAAGCATGACCACGCTAATCACCTGTAAACTGTCAAACACCACCACTTTACTCCGCAGTATAATACCAAACACGACCTCTCTACTACCATGTACACTATCAACCACCACCACTCTACTCCCCTGTACACTGTCAAACACCATCACTGTACTCCTCTGTACATTATTAAACACCACCACACTACTCCCTTGCACACTATCAAACACAACCACTCTACTGCCCTTTACACTGTCAAACACCATCATTCTACTCCCCTGTACACTATCAAACACCACTACATTACTCCCCTGTACACTATTAAACACCACCACTCTACTCCATATACACTATCATACACCACCACTCTACTCCCCTGTACACTATCAGACACTACCAGTCTACTCCGCTGAACACTATCAAACATGACTACTCTGCTCCGCTGCAAACTATCAAACATCACCACTCTGCTCTCTAGTTCATTGCAAAAAACAGTACAATACCATTCCCCATTTTACTGTGAAATATCCAGAGTCTACACTTCAGTGCTCTGTCAAACACCAACATTCTACTCCCCTGTACACTATCAAACACCACTACATTACTCCCCTGTACACTATTAAACACCACCACTCTACTCCATATACACTATCATACACCACCACTCTACTCCCCTGTACACTATCAGACACTACCAGTCTACTCCGCTGAACACTATCAAACATGACTACTCTGCTCCGCTGCAAACTATCAAACATCACCACTCTGCTCTCTAGTTCATTGCAAAAAACAGTACAATACCATTCCCCATTTTACTGTGAAATATCCAGAGTCTACACTTCAGTGCTCTGTCAAACACCAACATTCTACTCCCCTGTACATTGCCAAACACCACCACTCTACTCCCCTGTACACTATCAAACACCACCACTCTACTCCCCTGTACTTTGTCAAACACCATCAATTTACGCACCTGTACAGTTTCAGTTTCAACACCAACACTGTACTCCAATGCACACTATTAAACACAACCACTCTACTGCCCTGTAACTGTCAAACACCATCATTCTACTCCCCTGTACATTCTCAAGTTTACTGTGAAACATCCCCACTCTCCACTCCAGTGCTATGTCAAACACCAACATTCTAATCCCCTGTGCAGCATCAAACACCACCACTCTAATCCCCTGTAGACTATCGAACACCACCGCTCTACTCCACTGTACACTATCAGGCACTACCACTCTACTCCTCTGAACACTATCAAACACGACTACTCTGCTCCGCTGTACACTATCAAACACCACCACTCAGCTCACTAGTTCATTGCAAAATACAGCACATAATCATTCCCAAGTTCACTGTCAAACATTCCCACTCTACACTACAGTGCTCTGTTAAACACCAACATTCTACTCTACTGTACACTTTCAAACACCACCACTCTACTTTCTGTACACTTTCAAACACCACCACTCTACTGCCCTGTACACTATCGAACACCACCACTCCGCTACCCTGTACACTGTCAAACACCATCAATCTACGCACCTGTATACTATCAAATACTACCACTCCATCCCGGTGCACTATAAAACAGCGCCACTCTACTCCCCTGTACACTGTCAGACACCACCGCTCTACTCCCCTGTACACTATCAAAGACCACCACTCTACTCACCTGTAGAGTACCAAACACGACCAATCTACTACCATGAAGACTATCAAACACCACCACTCTACTCCCCAGTACACTCTCTAACACCATCACTCTACTACCATGTACACTACAAACACCAGCACTCTACTCCCCTGTACACTATCAAACACGACCACTATACCCCCTTGTTCACTATCGAACAATACCACTCTAATCCACTGCTCACTACCAAACACAACCAGTCTACTCCCCTGTACTTTGTCAAACACCATATAACTATGCACCTGTACACTTTCAAACACCACCACTAAACTCCCCTGCACACTATCAAACACCACCACTCTACTTCCCTGTACACTGTCAAACACCACCACTCTACTCCATGTACACTATTAAACACCACTGCTCTACACCCCTGTATACTATCAAACACCAACACTCTGCTCTCCAGTTCATTGCAAAAAACAGCACAACACCATTCCGAAATTTACTGTCAAACATCCCGAGTCTACACTTCAGTGCTCTGACAAACACCAACATTCTATACCACTGTACACTATCAAACACCGCCATCCTACTCCCCTCTACACTATCAAACAACACCACTCTGATCCCCAGTACACTATCAAAAAGCAAATATCTACTCCCCTGCACACTGTCAAACACCATCACTCTACTCCCCTGTACACTATCAAAACCCACCACTCTACTCCCCTGTACACACTCAAACACCACCACTGTACACCCCTGTACTCTATCAAATACCACCATTCCAATCCCCTGTACACTATTGAACATCACCATTTTACTCCCCTATACACTATCAAACACCATCACTCTAATCCCCGGTACACTAACGAACTCCAAATCTCTACTCCCCTCTAAACTGTCAAACACCACCACTCTACTCCCCTGTACACTGTCAAACACCATCAATCCGCACACCTGTACATTATAAAACACCACCACTGTACTCGCCTGTACACTATCAAACACAACCACTCTAATCCACTGTAGACTATCAAACACCACCACTCTACTTCCTTGTATAATACCAAACACGACTCCTCTACTACCATGTACACTATCAAACACAACCACTCTACTGCCTTTACACTGTCAAACACCACCACTCTGAATCCCTGTACACTATCAAACACCACCACTCTACTCTCCTGTTCACTATCAAACACCACCACTGTACACCCCTGCAGACTGTCAAACACCACCACTCTAATATATCGAACACCAAATCTCTACTCCCCTGTACACTGTCAAACACCACCACTCTACTCCCCTGCACACTGTCAAACATGATCAATCTACACACCTGTACATTATCAAACACCACCACGGTACTCCCCTGTACACTATTAAACACCACCACTCCGCTGCCCTGTACACTGTCAGACACTACCACTCTACTCTGCTGAACACTATCAAACACGACTACTCTGCTCTGCTGCACACTATCAAAGAACACCACTCTGCTCTCTAGTTCATTGCAAAAAACACCACAACACCATTCCCCATTTTACTGTCAAACTTCCAGACTCTACACTTCAGTGCTCTGTCAAACAACAACATTCTACACCACTCTACCCCATCAAATACCGCCACTCTACTCCCCTGTACACTATCAAACACCACCACTCTAATCCCCGGTACACTATAGAACACCAAAACTCTACTCCCCTGTACACTGTCAAACACCATCACTCTACTCCCCTGTACACTATCAAACACCATCAATCTACACACCTGTACATTATCTAACACCACCACTGTACTCCCCTGCACGCTATCAAGCACGAGCACGCTAATCACCTGTACACTGTCAAACACCACCACTCTACTCCCCTGTACACTATCAAAGATGACCACTATACTCCTTTGAACACTATGAAATACCACCACTATACTCCTTTGAACACTATGAAATACCACCACTCTAATCCCCTGTACGCTATTAAACACCACCACTCTACTCCATATACACTATCATACACCACCACTCTACTCACCTGTACACCAACAAACACGACTACTCTGCTCTGCTGCACGCTATCAAACACCACCACTCTGCTCTCCAGTTCATTGCAAAAAACGGCACAATTTCATTCCCAACTTTACTGTCAAACATCCCGAGTCTACACTTCAGTGCTCTGACAAACACCAACATTCTACACCATTGTACACTATCAAATACCGCCATCCTACTCCACTCTACACTGTCAAACTCTAATCCCCGGTATACTATCGAACAGCAAATATTTACTCCCTTGCACACTGTCAAACACCATCACTCTACTAACCTGTACACTATCAAACAATACCACTCTACTCCCCTGTACACTATCAAACACGACCACTCTAATCCCCTGTAGACTGTCAAACACCACCACTCTTATCTCCGGTACACTATCGAACCGCAGATCTCTACTCCCCTGTACACTGTCAAACACCATCACTCTACTCCCCTGTACACTATCAAACACTACCACTCTACTCCACTGTACACTGTCAAACACCATCAATCTATACACCTCTACATTATCAAATACCACCACTGTACTCCCCTGCACCCTATCAAGCATGACCACGCTAATCACCTGTAAACTGTCAAACACCACCACTTTACTCCGCAGTATAATACCAAACACGACCTCTCTACTACCATGTACACTATCAACCACCACCACTCTACTCCCCTGTACACTGTCAAACACCATCACTGTACTCCTCTGTACATTATTAAACACCACCACACTACTCCCTTGCACACTATCAAACACAACCACTCTACTGCCCTTTACACTGTCAAACACCATCATTCTACTCCCCTGTACACTATCAAACACCACTACATTACTCCCCTGTACACTATTAAACACCACCACTCTACTCCATATACACTATCATACACCACCACTCTACTCCCCTGTACACTATCAGACACTACCAGTCTACTCCGCTGAACACTATCAAACATGACTACCCTGCTCCGCTGCAAACTATCAAACATCACCACTCTGCTCTCTAGTTCATTGCAAAAAACAGTACAATACCATTCCCCATTTTACTGTGAAATATCCAGAGTCTACACTTCAGTGCTCTGTCAAACACCAACATTCTACTCCCCTGTACACTATCAAACACCACTACATTACTCCCCTGTACACTATTAAACACCACCACTCTACTCCATATACACTATCATACACCACCACTCTACTCCCCTGTACACTATCAGACACTACCAGTCTACTCCGCTGAACACTATCAAACATGACTACTCTGCTCCGCTGCAAACTATCAAACATCACCACTCTGCTCTCTAGTTCATTGCAAAAAACAGTACAATACCATTCCCCATTTTACTGTGAAATATCCAGAGTCTACACTTCAGTGCTCTGTCAAACACCAACATTCTACTCCCCTGTACATTGCCAAACACCACCACTCTACTCCCCTGTACACTATCAAACACCACCACTCTACTCCCCTGTACTTTGTCAAACACCATCAATTTACGCACCTGTACAGTTTCAGTTTCAACACCAACACTGTACTCCAATGCACACTATTAAACACAACCACTCTACTGCCCTGTAACTGTCAAACACCATCATTCTACTCCCCTGTACATTCTCAAGTTTACTGTGAAACATCCCCACTCTCCACTCCAGTGCTATGTCAAACACCAACATTCTAATCCCCTGTGCAGCATCAAACACCACCACTCTACTCCCCAATACACTGTCAAATGGCACCACTCTGCCCCCCTGTACACTATGAAGCACCACCACTCTACTCCCGTGTACACTATCAATCCCCATCACACTACTCTCCTGTACACTATCAAACACCACCACTCTACTCCACTGTACACTATCAAACACCACACTCTACTCCCCTGTGCACTATCAAACACCACCACTCTAATCCCTGGTATACTATCGAACACCACTACTCTACTCCGCTGTACACAATCAAACACCTCCATTGTACTCCCCTGTACCCTATCAAACACCACCACTCTACTCCCCTGTACACTGTCAGAAACCACCACTCTACTCCCTTGTACACTATCAAACAACAGCATTCTACTCCCCTGTACACTGTCAAACAACATCATTCTACTCCCCTATACACTATCAAACACCACCACTCTACTCCCCTGTACACTGTCAAACACCACCAGTCCGCTCTCCAGTTAAATGCAAAAAACATCACACCATTCCCAAGTTTACTGTCAAACATCGCCACACTACACTCGAGTGCTCTGTCAAACACCAACACTATACTTCCTTTTACATTACTAAACACCACCACCCTACTCCACAGTATCATACCAAACACGACCCCTCTACTACCATGTACACTATCAACTACCACCACTCTACTCCCCTGTACACTCTCAAACACCATCACTGTACTCCTCTGTACACTATTAAACACCCCCACACTACTCCCCTGCACACTATCAAACACAACCACTCTACTGCCCTTTACACTATCAAACACCACCACTCTACTCCCCTGTACATTATCAAAGATGACCACTATACTCCCCTGAACACTATGAAATACCACCACTCTAATCCCCTGTACACTATCGAACACCACCACTCTACTCCCCTGTACTTTGTCAAACACTATCAATCTACGCAGCTGTACACTTTCAAACACCAGCACATTACTCCCCTGAACACTATTAAACACCACCACTCTACTCCATATACACTATCATACACCGCCACTCTACTCCCCAGTACACTATCAGACACTACCAGTCTACTCCGCTGCACACTATCAAACACCACCACTCTGCTCTCTAGTTCATTGCAAAAAACAGTACAATACCATTCCCCATTTTACTGTGAAACATCCAGAGTCTGCACTTCAGTGCTCTGTCAAACACCAACATTCTACACCACTGTACACTATTAAACACTGCCACTCTACTACCCTGTACTTTGTCAAACACCATCAATCTACGCACCTGTACGGATTCAAACACTCCCCCGTACACTACCAAAACCACCACTCTACTCCCCTGTACACTGTCAAACACCATCACTCTACTCCGCTGTATGCTATCAAAGACCACCACTCTACTCCCCTGTTCCCTATGAAACACCACCACTCCACTTCTCTGTACAGTGTCAAACACCACCACTGGACTCTCCAGTTAATTGCAAAAAACAGCAGAACACCATTCCCAAGGATACTGTCAAACCTCCCCACTCTCCATATCAGCGCTCTGACAAACACCAACATTCTACACCACTGTACACTATCAAACACCACCACTCTACTCCCCTGTACACTATCTAACACCACCACTGTATTCCCCTGTCCACTGTCAAACACCATCATTCTACGCAGCTGTCTACTATCAAACACCACCAGTCTGCTTCCCTGTACACTATCAAACAACCCCACTCTGCTCCCCTGTACACTATCAAACACCACTGCCCTATTCCCCTGCACACCATGAAACGCCACTACTCTACTCACCTGAGCACTATCAAACACAACCACTCTACTGCCCTTTACACTATCAAACACCACCACTCTACTCCCCTGTACATTATCAAAGATGACCACTATACTCCCCTGAACACTATGAAATACCACCACTCTAATCCCCTGTACACTATCGAACACCACCACTCTACTCCCCTGTACTTTGTCAAACACTATCAATCTACGCAGCTGTACACTTTCAAACACCAGCACATTACTCCCCTGAACACTATTAAACACCACCACTCTACTCCATATACACTATCATACACCGCCACTCTACTCCCCAGTACACTATCAGACACTACCAGTCTACTCCGCTGCACACTATCAAACACCACCACTCTGCTCTCTAGTTCATTGCAAAAAACAGTACAATACCATTCCCCATTTTACTGTGAAACATCCAGAGTCTGCACTTCAGTGCTCTGTCAAACACCAACATTCTACACCACTGTACACTATTAAACACTGCCACTCTACTACCCTGTACTTTGTCAAACACCATCAATCTACGCACCTGTACGGATTCAAACACTCCCCCGTACACTACCAAAACCACCACTCTACTCCCCTGTACACTGTCAAACACCATCACTCTACTCCGCTGTATGCTATCAAAGACCACCACTCTACTCCCCTGTTCCCTATGAAACACCACCACTCTACTGCCCTGTACAGTGTCAAACACCATTATTCCACTCCCCTATACACTATCAAACACCACCAGTCTACTCCCCTGTACACTGTCAAACACCAGCACTCTACTCCCCTGTACTTCATCAAACATAATAAATCTATGCACCTGTATACTTTCAAACACCACCACTGTACTCCCCTGTACACTCTCAAACACCACCACTGTACTCCCTTGTACACTATTCAACACCACCACTTCATTCCCCTGCACACTATCAAACACAATCATTCTGCTCTCTAGTTCAATGGAACAAAAACAGCACAACACCATTCCCCATTTTCCTGTCAAACATCCAGACTCTAAACTTCAGTGCTCTGTCAAACAACGATATTCTACTCCCCTGTACACTATCAAACACCACCACTCTAATCCCCGGTACACTATAGAACACCAAAACTCTACTCCCCTGTACACTATTAAACACCACCACTCAACTTCCCTGTACACAATCAAAAACGACCACTATACTCCCTTGTACACTATCAAACATCACCACTCTAATCCGCTGCACAATATCAAACACCACCAGTCTACTCCCCTGTGCACTGTCAAAAATCAGCATTCTACTCCCCTGTGCTTAAAACGGACTGTACATAAAAACGGACTGTAAAAGCTTTTATAGATATGTAAAAAGGAAAAGACTGGTAAAGACAAATGTAGGTCCCCTGCAGACAGAAACAGGTGAATTGATTATGGAGAGCAAGGACATGGCAGACCAATTGAATAATTACTTTGGTTCTGTCTTCACTACGGAGGACATAAATAATCTTTCAGAAATAGTAGGGGACAGAGGGTCCAGTGAGATGGAGGAACTGAGCGAAATACAAGTTAGTAGGGAAGTGGTGTTAGGTAAATTGAAGGGATTGAAGGCAGATAAGTCCCCAGGGCCAGATGGTCTGCATCCCAGAGTGCTTAAGGAAGTAGCCCAAGAAATAGTGGATGCATTAGTGATAATTTTTCAAAACTCGTTAGATTCTGGACTAGTTCCTGAGGATTGGAGGGTGGCTAATGTAACTCCACTTTTTAAAAAAGGAGGGAGCGAGAAACCGGGGAATTATAGACCGGTTAGCCTAACATCGGTGGTGGGGAAACTGCTGGAGTCAGTTAGCAAGGATGTGATAACAGCACATTTGGAAAGCTGTGAAATCATCGGACAAAGTCAGCATGGATTTGTGAAAGGAAAATCATGTCTGACGAATCTCATAGAATTTTTTGAGGATGTAACTAGTAGAGTGGATAGGGGAGAACCAGTGGATGTGGTATATTTGGATTTTCAGAAGGCTTTTGACAAGGTCCCACACAGGAGGTTAGTGTGCAAACTTAAAGCACACGGTATTGCGGGTAAGGTATTGGTGTGGGTGGAGAGTTGGTTAGCAGACAGGAAGCAAAGAGTGGGAATAAACGGGACCTTTTCAGAATGGCAGGCGGTGACTAGTGGGGTACCACAAGGCTCAGTGCTGGGACCCCAGTTGTTTACAATATATATTAATGACTTGGATGAGGGAATTAAATGCAGCATCTCCAAGTTTGCGGATGACACGAAGCTGGGTGGCAGTGTTCGCTGTGAGGAGGATGCTAAGAGGATGCAGGGTGACTTGGATAGGTTGGGTGAGTGGGCAAATTCATGGCAGATGCAATTTAATGTGGATAAATGTGAAGTTATCCACTTTGGTGGCAAAAATAGGAAAACAGATTATTATCTGAATGGTGGCCGATTAGGAAAAGGGGAGGTGCAACGAGACCTGGGTGTCATTATACACCAGTCATTGAAAGTGGGCATGCAGGTACAGCAGGCGGTGAAAAAGGCGAACGGTATGCTGGCATTTATAGCGAGAGGATTTGAGTACAGGAGCAGGGAGGTACTACTGCAGTTGTACAAGGCCTTGGTGAGACCACACCTGGAGTATTGTGTGCAGTTTTGGTCCCCTAATCTGAGGAAAGACATCCTTGCCATAGAGGGAGTACAAAGAAGGTTCACCAGATTGATTCCTGGGATGGCAGGACTTTCATATGAAGAAAGACTGGATGAACTGGGCTTGTAATCGTTGGAATTTAGAAGATTGAGGGGAGATCTGATTGAAACGTATAAGATCCTAAAGGAATTGGACAGGCTAGATGCAGGAAGATTGTTCCCGATGTTGGGGAAGTCCAGAACGAGGGGCCACAGTTTGAGGATAGAGGGGAAGCCTTTTGGGACTGAGATTAGGAAAAACTTCTTCACACAGAGGGTGGTGAATCTGTGGAATTCTCTGCCACAGGAAACAGTTGAGGGCAGTTCATTGGCTATATTTAAGAGGGAGTTAGATATGGCCCTTGTGGCTACGGGGGTCAGGGGGTATGGAGGGAAGGCTGGGGCGGGGTTCTGAGTTGGATGATCAGCCATGATCATAATAAATGGCGGTGCAGGCTCGAAGGGCCGAATGGCCTACTCCTGCACCTATTTTCTATGTTTCTATGTTTCTACTTTATAAAACACCATAAATCTATGCACCTGTACACTTTCAAACACCACCACTGTACTCCCCTGTCCACTGTCAGACACCACCACTCTACTTCCCTCTGCACTGTCAAACACCACCACCTATTCCCCTGAACACTATCAAACACTACCACTCTACTCCCCCGTACACTTTCAAACACCATCAATCTACACACCTGTACATTATCAAACACCACCACTGTACTCCCCTGCACACTATCAAGCATGACCACGCTAATCCCCTGTACACTGTCAAACACGACCCGTCTACTACCATGTACACTATCAACCACCACCACTCTACTCCCCTGTACACTCTCAAACACCACAACTATACTCCCCTGCACACTATTAAACATCACCACACCACTCCCCTGCACACTATCAAGCACAACCACTCTACTGTCCTTTATGCTGTCAAAGACCATCATTCTATTCCCTGTACACGGTCAAACACCACGACTCTGAACCCCTGTACACTATCAAACACCACCACTCTACTCCCCTGTTCACTATCAGCCACCACCACTGTACACCCCTGTAGACTGTCAAACACCACCACTCTAATCCCTGGAACACTATCGAACACCACATCTCTACTCCCCTTTACACTGTCAAACACCACCACTCTACTCCCCTGTACACTGTCGAACACCATCAATCCGCACACCTGTACATTATAAAACACCACCACTGTACTCCCCTGTACACCAACAAACACGACCACTCTAATCCCCTGTAGACTGTCAAACACCACCACTCAAATCCCTGGTAAAGTATCGAACACCAAATCTCTACTCCCCTGTACACTGTCAAACACCATCACTCTACTAACCTGTACACTATCAAACACGACCACTCTACTCCCCTCTACACTATCAAACACCACGACTCTACTCCCCTGAACACTGTCAAACACCACCACTCAACTCCCCTGTACACTGTCAAATACCACCACTCTACTCCCCTGTATAATATCAAACACGACCCCTCTACTGCCATGTACGTTATCAAACACCACCACTCTACTCCCCTTTACACTATCAAACACTATCACCCTACTGCCCTTTACACTTTTAAACACCGTCAATCTACACAGCTGTACATTATCAAACGCCACCAATGTACTACCCTGTACACATTCAAACACGACCACTCTACTCCACTGTACACTGTCAAACACCACAAGTCTACTCCTCTGTATACTAACAAACACCACCACCCTATTCCCCTGAACACTATCAAACACCACTACGCAACTCCGCTGTACACTATCAAACACCACCACTCTGTTCTCCAGTTCATTGCAAAAAACAGCACAATGCCATTCCCAACTTTACTGTTAAACATCCAGAGTCTACACTTCAGTGCTCTGTCAAACACCAACATTCAACACCACTGTACACTGTCAAACACCGCCACTCTACTCCCCTGTACTTTGTCAAACACCATCAATTTACGCACCTGTACAGTTTCAAACACCACCACTGTACTCCCCCGTACACTATCAAAAACCACCACTCTAATCCCCCGTACACTATCGAACACCAAATCTCTACTCCCCTGTACACTGTCAAACACCATCACTCTACTCCCCTGTACACTATCAAACACTACCACTCTACTCCCCTGTACACTTTCAAACACCATCAATCTACACACCTATACATTATCAAACACCACTACTGTACTCCCCTGCACACTTTCAAGCATGACCACGCTAATCCCCTGTACACTGTCAAACACCACCACCCTACTCCCTGGTATAATACCAAACACGACCAGTCTACTACCATGTACACTATCAACCACCACCACTCTACTCCCCTGTACACTCTCAAACACCATAACTGTACTCCCCTGTACACTATTAAACACCACCACACTACTCCCCTGAACACTATCAAGCACAACCACTCTACTGCCCTTTATGCTGTCAAAGACCATCATTCTACTCCCTGTACACGGTCAAACACCACCACTCTGAACCCCTGTACACTATCAAACACCACCACTCTACTGCCCTGTTCACTATCAACCACCACCACTGTACTCCCCTGTAGACTGTCAAACACCACCACTCTAAGCCCTGGTACACTATCGAACACCAAATCTCTGCTCCCCCCTACCCTGTCAAACACCATCCTTCTACTAACCTGTATACTATCAAACACTACCACTCTACTCCCCTGTACACAATCTAACACCATCAATCTGCACACCTGTACATTATCGAACACCACCACTGTACTCCCCTGTACACTATCAAACACGACCTCTCTAATCCCCTGTAGACTGTCAAACAGCACCACTCTACTCCCCTGTACACTATCAAACACGACCACTCTACTGCTCTTTACACTGTCAAACACCATTTTTCTACTCCCCTGTATAATACCAAACACGACCCCTCTACCACCATGTACACTATCAAATACCACCACTTTACTGCCCTGTACACTATCGAACATCACCACTCTACTCCCCTGTACACTCTCAAATACCATCACTCTACTCCCTTCTACACTATCAAACACCACGACTCTACTCCCCTGAACACTGTCAAACACCACCACTCTACTCCCCTGTATAATATCAAACATGACCCCTCTACTGCCATGTACATTATCAAGCACCACCACTCTACTCCCTTGTACACTGTCAAACACCACCACTCTACTCCATGTAAACTATCAAACACCACCACTCTGCTCTCTGGCTCATTGCAAAAAACAGCACAACACCATTCCCAACTTTACTGTCAAACATCCCAACTGTACACATCAGTGCTCTGTCAAACATTTTACTGCCCAATACACTATCAAACACCACCACTCTACTCCCCTGGATTTTGTCAAACACCATCATTTTACGCACCTGTACAGTTTCATACTTCCACCACTCTACACCCCTGTACACCATCAAACACGACCACTATATTCCCTTGAACACTATCAAACACCACCACTCTTCTCCCCTGTACACAGTCAAACACCACCACTCTTCTCCCCTGTACACAGTCAAACACCACCACTCTACTTGCCTATACACAGTCAAACACCACCACTCTGATCCCCTGTACACTATCAAACACCACCACTCTACTCCCCTGTTCGCTATCAAATGCCACCACTGTACGACCCTGTAGACTGTCAAACACCACCACTCTACTCCCCTGTATAATACCAAACACGACCCCTTTACTACCATGTACACTATCAAACACTACCACTCTATTCCCCTGTACACTATCAAACACTTCCACTCTACTGCCCTTTACACTGTTAAACACCATCAACCTACGCAGCTGTACATTATCAAACACCACCAATGTACTCCCCTTTACACTATCAAACACAACCACTCTAATCCACTGCACACTGTCAAACACCACCACTCTACTCCCCTCTATAATACCAACCACGATCCCTCTACTACAATGCACACTACCAAACACCACCACTGTACTCCCCTGTACACTATCAAACACGTCCACTATACTCTCCTGTCCAGTATCAAACAGCACTACTCTACTCCCCTGCACGCTATCACACACCACCACTCTAGTCTCCAGTTCATTGCTAAAAACAGCACAACAGCATTCCCAAAATTCCTGTCAAACATTCCCAGTCCACACTCTAGCGCTCTGTTAAACACCAACAGTCTACACTCCAGTGCTCTGTCAAACACCACCACTCTACTCCTCTGTACACTATCAAACAACACCGCCCTACTCCCCTGTTCACTATCAAACACTATCACTCTACTCTCTAGTTCATTGCAAAAAACAGCATACCTGCATTATCAAGTTTGCTGTCAAACATACCCACTCTACACTCCAGTGCTCTGTCAAACACCAACATTCTATTCCCCGTACACTATCAGACACCACCACTCTACTCCCCAATACATTGTCAAACAGCACCACTCTACCCCCCTGTACACTATGAAGCACGACCACACAACTCCCGTGTACCCTATCAAACACCACCGCACTTCACCCCTGTACATAGTCAAACACCACCACCCTACTCCCCTGTACAATGCCAAACACCACCACTCTAGTCTCCAATTCATTGCAAAAAACAGCACAACACCATTCCCAAGCTTACTGTCAAACATCTCCAGTCTACACTCCAGCACTCTGTCAAACACCAACATTCTAATCCCCTGTACAATGTCAAACACCACCACTCTACTGACCTGTACTCTATGAAACACCACCGCTCTACTCCCCAATACACTGTCAAACAGCACCAATCTACCCTCCTGTACACTATGAAGCACCACCACTCTACTTCCATGTACAGTATCCATCGCCACCACAATACCCCCCGTATACTGTCAAACACCATCGCTGTACTCCCCTGTACAATATCAAACACCACCACTCTACTCCTCTGTACACAGTAAAAAACTAGTAGTCTACACCCCTCTACACTATCAAACACAGCCACACTACTCCCTTGCACACTATCAAAGACAAGCATTCTACTCCCCTATCCACTATCAAACACCATCATTCTACTCCCCTGTACACTACCAAACATTACCACTCTACACACCTGTACACTGTCAAGCACCACCACTCTATTCCCCTGTACACTATTGAACACCACCACTCAACTCAGCTGTACACTGTCAAACAGAACCACTGGACTCCCCTGCACACTATCAAACACCACCACTCTATCCCCTGGGCACTATGAAACACTACCACTCTACTCCACTGTACACGTTCAAACACCACCACTCTACTCCCCCTGCACAGTGTCAAATACCGCTGCTCTACTCCCCTGTACAATATAAAATGCCACCACTCTACTCCCCAATACACTGTCAAATGGCACCACTCTACCCCCTATACACTATGAAGCTCCACTACTCTACTCCCATGTAAACTATCAAACCCCATCACATCACTGCCCTGTGCACTATCAAACACCAACACTCTACTCCCCTGTACACTATCAAACACCACCGCTCTAATCCCTGGTATACTATCGAACACCACTACTCTACTCCGCTGTGCACAATCAAACGCCACCACTCTACTCCCCTGTACACTATCAAACACCACCACTCTACTCCCCTGTTCATTATCAACCACCACCACTGTACACCCCTGTAGACTGTGAAACACCACCACTCTAATCCCCGGTACACTATCGAACACCAAATCTCTACTCTCCTGTACACTGTCAAACACCATCACTCTACTAACCTGTATACTATCAAACACTACCACTCTACTCCCCTGTACACAATCTAACACCACCAATCTGCACACCTGTACATTATCAAACACCACCACTCTACTCCCCTGTACACTGTCAAACACCACACTCTACTCCGCTGTACACAATCAAACATCTCCACTGTACTCCCCTGTACCCTATCAAACACCACCATTCTACTCCCCTGTACACTGTCAGAAACCACCACTCTACTCCCTTGTACACTATAAAACAACAGCACTCTACTCCCCTGTACACTGTCAAACACCACCAGTCCGCTCTCCAGTACAATGCAAAAAACAGCACAACACCATTCCCAAGTTTACTGTCAAACACCAACACTCTACTTCCTTGTACATTACCAAAGACCACCACCCTACTCCGCAGTACAATACCAAACACGAAGCCTCTACTACCATGTACACTATCAACCACCACCACTCTACTCCCCTGTACACTATCAACCACCACCACTGTTCTCCTCTGTACACTATTAAACACCACGACACTACTCCCTTGCACACTATCAAACACAACCACTCTACTGCCCTTTACGCTGTCAAACACCATCATTCTACTCCCCTGTAGACTATCAAACACCACCACTCTACTCCCCGGTATACTATCAAAGACGACCACTATACTCCCTTGAACACTATGAAATACCACCACTCTAATCCCCTGTACACTATCGAACACCACCACTCTACTCCCCTGTACTTTGTCAAACACTATCAATCTACGCAGCTGTACACTTTCAAACACCACCACATTACTCCCCTGTACACTATTAAACACCACCACTCTACTCCATATACACTATCATACACCGCCACTCTACTCCCCAGTACACTATCAGACACTACCAGTCTACTCCGCTGAACACTATCAAACACGACTGCTCTGCTCCGCTGCACACTATCAAAATCCACCACTCTGCTCTATAGTTCATTGCAAAAAACAGTACATCCAGAGTCTGCACTTCAGTGCTCTGACAAACACCAACATTCTACACCACTGTACACTATCAAACACCGCCACTCTACTCCCCTGTACTTTGTCAAACGCCATCAATTTACGCACCTGTACAGTTTCAAACACCACCACTGTACTCCCCCGTACACTATCAAACACCACCACTCTATTCCAATGCACACTATCAAATACCACCACTCTACTACCCTGTACACTGTCAAACACCATCACTCTACTCCCCTGTACACTATCAAACACCACCAGTCTACTCCCCTGTGCACTGTCAAACACTAGCACTCTACTCCCCTGTACTTTATCAAACACAATAAATCTATGCACCTGTACACTTTCAAACACCACCACTGTACTCCCCTGACACTCTAAACACCACCACTATACTCCCTTATACACTATTAAACACCACCACTTCACTCCCCTAAACACTATCAAACACCACCACTCCGCTGCCCTGTTAACTGTCAAACACCATCAATATACGCACCTGTACACTATCAAACACCACCAGTCTACTCCCCTGTACACTGTCAAACACCACCACTCTACTCCCCTGTATAATACCAAACACGACCCCTCTACTACCATGTACACTATCAAACACTACCACTCTATTCCCCTGTACACTATCAAACACTTCCACTCCTCTGCCCTTTACACTGTTAAACACCATCAATCTACGCAGCTGTACATTATCAAACACCACCAATGTACTCCCCTTTACGCTATCAAACACGACCACTCTAATCCATTGTACACTGTCAAACACCACCACTCTACTCCCCTCTATAATACCAACCACGACCCCTCTACTACAATGCACACTACCAAACACCACCACTGTACTCCTCTGTACACAATCAAACACGACCACTCTACTCTCCTGTCCACTATCAAACAGCACTACTCTACTCCCCTGCACACTATCACACACCACCACTCTAGTCTCCAGGTCATTGCAAACAACAGCACAACAGCATTCCCAAAATTCCTGTCAAACATTCCCAGTCTACACTCCAGCGCTCTGTTAAACACCAACAGTCTACACTCCAGCGCTCTGTCAAACACCACCACTCTACTCCCCTGTACACTATCAAACAACACTGCCCTACTCCCCTGTTCACTATCAAACACTATCACTCTACTCTCTAGTTCATTGCAAAAAACAGCATACCTCCATTCTCAAGTTTGCTGTCAAACATACCCACTCTACACTCCAGTGCTCTGTCAAACACCAACATTCTATTCCCCGTACACTATCAGACACCACCACTCTACTCCCCAATACATTGTCAAACAGCACCACTCTACCCCCTGTACACTATGAAGCACCACCACACAACTCCCGTGTACACTATTAAACACCACCACTCTACTCCCCTGTTCACTATCAACCACCACCACCACTGTACACCCCTGTAGACTGTCAAACACTACCACTCTAATCCCCGGTACACTATCGAACACCAAATCTCTACTCCCCTGTACACTGTCAAACACCATCACTCTACTAACCTGTATACTATCAAACACCACCACTCTACTCCCCTGTACACAATCTAACACCATCAATCTGCGCACCTGTACATTATCAAACACCACCACTCTACTACCCTGTACACTGTCAAACACCACACTCTACTCCCCTGTGCACTATCAAACACCACCACTCTAATCCCTGGTATACTATCAAACACCAGTACTCTACTCTGCTGTACACAATCAAACACCTCCACTGTACTCCTCTGTACCCTATCAAACACCACCACTCTACTCCCCTGTACACTGTCAGAAACCACCACTCTACTCCCTTGTACACTATCAAACAACAGCACTCTACTCCCCTGCACACTGTCAAACACCATCATTCTACTCCCCATACACTATCAAACACCACCACTCTACTCCCCTGTACACTGTCAAGCACCACCAGTCCGCTCTCCAGTTCAATGCAAAAAAGAGCACAACACCATTCCCAAGTTTACTGTCAAACATCGCCACACTACACTCGAGTGCTCTGTCAAACACCAACACTCTACTTCCTTGTACATTACCAAACACCACCATTCTACTCCGCAGTACAATACCAAACACGAAGCCTCTACTACCATGTACACTATCAAACACAACCACTCTACTGCCCTTTACGCTGTCAAACACCACCATTCTACTCCCCTGTAGACTATCAAACACCACCACTCTACTCCCCGGTACACTATCAGAGACGACCACTATACTCCGTTGAACACTATGAAATACCACCACTCTAATCCCCTGTACACTATCGAACACCACCACTCTACTCCCCTGTACTTTGTCAAACACCATCAATCTACGCAGCAGTACACTTTCAAACACCACCACATTACTCTCCTGTACACTATTAAACACCACCACTCTACTCCATATACACTATCATACACCACCACTCTACTCCCCTGTACACTATCAGACACTACCAGTCTATTTGCAAAAAATAGCACAACACCATTCCCAAGTTTACTGTCAAACATCCCCATACTACACTCCAGTGCTCTGTCAAACACCAACTCTCTACTCCCCTGTACTCTATCAAACGCCACCACATTCATCCCCTGTACACTATTAAACACCACTGCTTTACTCCCCTATATACTATCAAAACCACCACTCTACTCCCCTCTACACTATTAAAAACCACAACCGTACTCTCAAGTTCATTGCAAACAACAGCACAACACCATACCCAAGTTTTCTCTCAAACATCCTCACTCAATGCTCCAGTGCTCTGTTAAATACCAACATTCTACTCCCCTGTACACTGCCAAACACCACCACTCGACTCCCCTGTACACCATCAAACACCACCGCTCTACTCCCCTGTACACCACCAAACACCACCACTCTAGTCTCCGGTTTATTGCAAAAAACACCACAACACCATTCCCAAGCTTACTGTCAAACATCCTCAGTCTACACTCCAGCGCTCTGTCATACAACAACATTCTATTCCCCTGTACACTGACAAACATCACCACTCTACTCCCCTGTACTCTATCAAACACCACAGCTCTACTCCCCCATACACTATCAAACAACACCACTGTACTCCTCTGTACACTATCAAACACTTCCACTCTTCTCCCCTGTACACTGTCAAACACCACCACTGTACTCCCCTGTACACTATCAAACACCACCACTCTTCTCCCCTGTACACTGTCAAACACCACCACTCTATTCGCTTGTACACTGTCAAACACCATCAATCTACACACCTGTACACTATCAAACACCATCACTGTACTCCCCTGTACACAATCAAACACCACCACTCTACTCCCCTGTACACTGCAAACACCAACACTCTACTCCCCTGTACGCTGTCAAACACCATCACTCTGGTCCCCAGTACACTATCAAACACCACTACTCTACCCCTCTGTATGCTGTCAAACACCATCATTCTATTCCTCTGTACACCATCAAACTCCACCACTCTACACCCCTGTACACTGTCAAACACCACCACTCTACACCCCTGTACACTGTCAAACACCACCACTGTACTCCCCTGTACACTATCAAACACCACCACTCTTCTCCCCTGTACACTGTCAAACACCACCACTCTATTCGCTTGTACACTGTCAAACACCATCAATCTACGCACCTGTACACTATCAAACACCATCACTGTACTCCCCTGTACACAATCAAACACCACCACTCTACTCCCCTGTACACTGCAAACACCAACACTCTACTCCCCTGTACGCTGTCAAACACCATCACTCTGGTCCCCAGTACACTATCAAACACCACTACTCTACCCCTCTGTACGCTGTCAAACACCATCATTCTATTCCTCTGTACACCATCAAGCTCCACCACTCTACACCCCTGTACACTGTCAAACACCACCACTCTACTCCCCTGTACAATACCAAACACAACCATTTTACTGCCCTGTACGCTATCAAACACCACCATTCTTCTCCCCTGTACGCTATCGAACACCACCACTCAACTCAGCTGTACACTGTCAAACACAACCACTCAACTCCCCTGCACACTATCAAACACCACCACTCTACTCCCCTGTACACTGTCAAACACCACCACTCTACTCTCCTGTATGTTATCAAACACCTCCACTCAATCCCAGTGCACTATAAAACACCACTAGTCTACTCCCCAGTATATCGTCAAAAACCACCACTCTACTCCCCTGTACACTATCAAACACCGCCACTCTACTCACCAGTTCATTGCAAAAAACAGCACACCATTCCCAAGTTTACTGTCAAACATCCCCAGTCTACACTCCAGCGCGCTCTTAAACACCAATATTCTACTCCCCTGTACACTGTCAAACACCAGCACTCTAACCACCTATACACTATCAAACACCACCGCTCTACTCCCCGTTCACTGCCAAACAACACCACTCTACTGCCCTGTGCACTATGAAGCACCATCACACAACTCCCGTGTACACTATCAAACACCACCACACTACTCCTCTGTACACTATCAAACACCAACAGTCCACTCCCCTGTAGATTGCCAAACACCACACTCTACTCCCCTGTGCAAATTCAAACACCTCCACTGTACTCCCCTGCACACTATCAAACACCACCACTCTACACACGTGTACATAGTCAAACACCACCACTCTACTCCCCTGTACAATGCCAAGCACCACCACTCCACTCCCCTGTACACTGTCAAACACCACCACTCTAGTCACCAGTTCATTCCAAAAAACAGCACAACACCATTCCCAAGCTTACTGTCAAACATCTCCAGACTGCACCTCAGCACTCTGTTAAACACCAACATTCTACTCCCCTGTACACTGACAAACACCACCACTCTACTCCCCTGTACACTATCAAACAACACCACAATACACCCCTGTACACCATCAAACACTAAAACTCTACTCCCCGGTACACAATCAAACACCACCACTCTAGTCTCTGGTTCATTGCAAAAACTGCACAGCACCATTCCCAAGTTTACTGTCAAACATCCCCAGTCTACACTCCAGCACTCTATCAACCAACAACATTCTAATCCCCTGTACACTGACAAACACCACCACTCTACTCCACTGTACACAATGAAAGACCACCACTTTGCTCCCCTGTACACTGTCAAACACCAGCAATCTATTTGCGTGTACACTGTCAAATACCATCAACCTATGCACCTGTACACTATCAAACAACAGCACTCTACTCCCCTGTACACTGTCAAACACCACCATTCTGTTCTATAGCTAATTGCAAAAAATAGCACAACACCATTCCCAAGTTTACTGTCAAACATCCCCACACTACATTCCAGTGCTCTGTCAAACACGAACTCTCTACTCCCCTGTACATTACTAAACACCACCACTCTACTCTCCTTTACACTGTCAAACATCACCACTCTACTAGCCTGTACACTACCAAACACCACCAAGCTACTCTCCTGTACTCTATCAAACGCCACCACATTCATCCCCTGTACACTATTAAACACCACCGGTCTACTCCCCTGTATACTATCAAAACCACCACTCTACTCCCCTTTACACTATTAAAAACCACAACTCTACTCTCAAGTTCATTGCAAAAACCAGCAAAACACCATACCCAAGTTTTCTCTCAAACATCCCCACTCTACACTCCAGTGCTCTGTTAAATACCAACATTCTACACCCCTGTACACTGTCAAACACCACCACTCAACTCCCCTGTACACCATCAAACACCACCGCTCTAGGCTCCAGTTCATTGCAAAAAACAGCACAACACCATTCCCAAGTTTACTGTCAAACATCCCCAGTCTACACTCCAGCGCTCTGTCATACAACAACATTCTATTCCCCGTACACTGACAAACACCACCACTCTACTCCCCTGTACACTATCAAACACCACAGCTCTACTCCCCTGTAACCTATCAAACAACACCACTGTACTCCCCTGTACACTATCAAACACCACCACTCTTCTCCCCTGTACACTGTCAAACACCACCACTCTATTCGCATGTACACTGTCAAACACCATCAATCTACGCACCTGTACACTATCAAACACCATCACTGTACTCCCCTGTACACAATCAAACACCACCACTCTACTCCCCTGTGCACTGCAAAAACCAAAACTCTACTTCCCTGGACACTGTCAAACATCACCACTCTAAGCCCCTGTACATTGTCAAACACCACCAAGCTACTACCCTGGACACTGTCAAACAACACCACTCTACCCCCTGTACAATATGAAACACGACCCCTCTACTATGCTGTACATTATGAAACACCACCACTCTACTCCCCTGTACGCTGTCAAATACCATCACTCTGCTCCCCAGTACACTATCAAACACCACTACTCTGCTCCACAGTACACCATCAAACACCACTACTCTACTCCCCTAAACACTATCAAACACCACCACCCTACTACCCTGTACGCTGTCAAACACCATCATTCTACTCCTCTGTACACCATCAAACAATACCACTCTACACCCCTGTACACTGTCAAACACCACCACTCCACTCCCCTGTACAATACCAAACACAACCACTCTACTGCCCAGTATGCTATCAAACACCACCATTCTTCTCCCTTGTACACTATCGAACACCACCACTAAACTCAGCTGTACACTGTCAAACACAACCACTCTACTCCCCTGCACACTATCAAACACCACCACTCTACTCCCCTGTACCCTGTCAAACACCACCACTTTACTCCCCCGTATGTTATCAAACACCTCCACTCAATCCCCGGTGCACTATAAAACAGCACTAGTCTACTCCCCAGTATATCGTCAAAAACCACCACTCTAACCCCCTGCACACTATCAAACACCGCCACCCTACTCCCCTGCACACTATCAAACACTAGCATTCTACTCCCCTGTGCACTGTCAAACACTATCATTCTACTCCCCAGTTCACTATCAAACACCAATACTCTACTTCCCTATACACTGTCAACAACAGCACTCTTCTCTCCACTTCATTGCAAAAAACAGCACAACACCTTTCCCAAGTTTACGGTCAAACATCCCCACTCCAGTGGAGTGTCAAACACCACCATTCTACTCCCCTGTACACTGTCAAACGCCAACACACTGCTCCCCTGTACACTATCAAACACCGCCACTCTACTCACCAGTTCATTGCAAAAAACAGCACAACACCATTCCCAAGTTTACTGTCAAACATCCCCAGTCTACACTCCAGCGCGCTCTTAAACACCAACATTCTACTCCCCGTACACTGTCAAACACCAGCACTCTACTCCCCGTACACTGTCAAACAACACCACTCGACTCCCCTGTACACTATGAAGCACCATCACACAACTCCCATGAACACTATCAAACACCACCACACTACTCCCCTGTACACTATCAAACACCAACAGTCCACTCCCCTGTACAACGCTAAACACCACCACTTCACTCCCCTGTACACTGTCAAACACCACCACCTAGTCTCCAGTTCATTGCACAAAACAGCACACCATTCCCAAGCTTACTGTCAAACATCTCCAGAGTACACTCCAGCGCTCTGTCAAACACCAACATTCTACTCCCCTGTACGCTGTCAAACACCACCACTCGACTCCCCTGTACACCAGCAAGCACCACCGCTCTACTCCCCTGTACACTATCAAACACCACCACTCTGCTCTCCTGTACACTATCAAACTGCACTACTCTATTTCCCTGTGCAAAATCAAGCACCACCAGTCTAGTCTCTGGTTCATTTTAAAAACTGCACAACACCATTCCCAAGCTTACTGTCAAACATCCCCAGTCTACACTCCAGCACTCTGTCAAACAACAACATTCTACTCACCTGTACACTGACAAACACCACCACTCTACTCCTCTGTGCACTATCAAACACAACCGCTCTACTCCCCTGTACACAATGAAACACTACCACTCTGCTCCCCTGTACACTGTCAAACACCACCACTCTATTTGCGTGTACACTGTCAAATACCATCAATCTATGCACCTGTGCACTATCAAACACCACCACTCTACTCCCCTGCACACTATCAAACACTAGCATTCTACTCCCCTGTGCACTGTCAACACTACCACTCTGCTCTCTACTTCATTGCAAAAAACAGCACAACACCATTCCCAGGTTTACGGTCAAACATCCCCACTCTACACTGCAGTGGTCTGTCAAGCACCACCATTCTACTCCCCTGTACACTGTTAAACACCACCACTCTACTCCCCTGTACACTATCAAGCACCACTGCTCTACTCCCCTGTACACTCTCAAACACCACCACTCTACTCCCCTGTACATTGTCAAACGCCACCACGGTACTTCCCTGGACACTGTCAAACAACACCGCTTTACTCCCCTGTACAATATGAAACACGAACCCTCTACTATGCTGTACACTATGAAACACCACCACTCTACACCCCTGTACACTGTCAAACACCACCACTGTACTCCCCTGTACACTATCAAACACCACCACTCTTCTCCCCTGTACACTGTCAAACACCACCACTCTATTCGCTTGTACACTGTCAAACACCATCAATCTACGCACCTGTACACTATCAAACACCATCACTGTACTCCCCTGTACACAATCAAACACCACCACTCTACTCCCCTGTACACTGCAAACACCAACACTCTACTCCCCTGTACGCTGTCAAACACCATCACTCTGGTCCCCAGTACACTATCAAACACCACTACTCTACCCCTCTGTACGCTGTCAAACACCATCATTCTATTCCTCTGTACACCATCAAGCTCCACCACTCTACACCCCTGTACACTGTCAAACACCACCACTCTACTCCCCTGTACAATACCAAACACAACCATTTTACTGCCCTGTACGCTATCAAACACCACCATTCTTCTCCCCTGTACGCTATCGAACACCACCACTCAACTCAGCTGTACACTGTCAAACACAACCACTCAACTCCCCTGCACACTATCAAACACCACCACTCTACTCCCCTGTACACTGTCAAACACCACCACTCTACTCTCCTGTATGTTATCAAACACCTCCACTCAATCCCAGTGCACTATAAAACACCACTAGTCTACTCCCCAGTATATCGTCAAAAACCACCACTCTACTCCCCTGTACACTATCAAACACCGCCACTCTACTCACCAGTTCATTGCAAAAAACAGCACACCATTCCCAAGTTTACTGTCAAACATCCCCAGTCTACACTCCAGCGCGCTCTTAAACACCAATATTCTACTCCCCTGTACACTGTCAAACACCAGCACTCTAACCACCTATACACTATCAAACACCACCGCTCTACTCCCCGTTCACTGCCAAACAACACCACTCTACTGCCCTGTGCACTATGAAGCACCATCACACAACTCCCGTGTACACTATCAAACACCACCACACTACTCCTCTGTACACTATCAAACACCAACAGTCCACTCCCCTGTAGATTGCCAAACACCACACTCTACTCCCCTGTGCAAATTCAAACACCTCCACTGTACTCCCCTGCACACTATCAAACACCACCACTCTACACACGTGTACATAGTCAAACACCACCACTCTACTCCCCTGTACAATGCCAAGCACCACCACTCCACTCCCCTGTACACTGTCAAACACCACCACTCTAGTCACCAGTTCATTCCAAAAAACAGCACAACACCATTCCCAAGCTTACTGTCAAACATCTCCAGACTGCACCTCAGCACTCTGTTAAACACCAACATTCTACTCCCCTGTACACTGACAAACACCACCACTCTACTCCCCTGTACACTATCAAACAACACCACAATACACCCCTGTACACCATCAAACACTAAAACTCTACTCCCCGGTACACAATCAAACACCACCACTCTAGTCTCTGGTTCATTGCAAAAACTGCACAGCACCATTCCCAAGTTTACTGTCAAACATCCCCAGTCTACACTCCAGCACTCTATCAACCAACAACATTCTAATCCCCTGTACACTGACAAACACCACCACTCTACTCCACTGTACACAATGAAAGACCACCACTTTGCTCCCCTGTACACTGTCAAACACCAGCAATCTATTTGCGTGTACACTGTCAAATACCATCAACCTATGCACCTGTACACTATCAAACAACAGCACTCTACTCCCCTGTACACTGTCAAACACCACCATTCTGTTCTATAGCTAATTGCAAAAAATAGCACAACACCATTCCCAAGTTTACTGTCAAACATCCCCACACTACATTCCAGTGCTCTGTCAAACACGAACTCTCTACTCCCCTGTACATTACTAAACACCACCACTCTACTCTCCTTTACACTGTCAAACATCACCACTCTACTAGCCTGTACACTACCAAACACCACCAAGCTACTCTCCTGTACTCTATCAAACGCCACCACATTCATCCCCTGTACACTATTAAACACCACCGGTCTACTCCCCTGTATACTATCAAAACCACCACTCTACTCCCCTTTACACTATTAAAAACCACAACTCTACTCTCAAGTTCATTGCAAAAACCAGCAAAACACCATACCCAAGTTTTCTCTCAAACATCCCCACTCTACACTCCAGTGCTCTGTTAAATACCAACATTCTACACCCCTGTACACTGTCAAACACCACCACTCAACTCCCCTGTACACCATCAAACACCACCGCTCTAGGCTCCAGTTCATTGCAAAAAACAGCACAACACCATTCCCAAGTTTACTGTCAAACATCCCCAGTCTACACTCCAGCGCTCTGTCATACAACAACATTCTATTCCCCGTACACTGACAAACACCACCACTCTACTCCCCTGTACACTATCAAACACCACAGCTCTACTCCCCTGTAACCTATCAAACAACACCACTGTACTCCCCTGTACACTATCAAACACCACCACTCTTCTCCCCTGTACACTGTCAAACACCACCACTCTATTCGCATGTACACTGTCAAACACCATCAATCTACGCACCTGTACACTATCAAACACCATCACTGTACTCCCCTGTACACAATCAAACACCACCACTCTACTCCCCTGTGCACTGCAAAAACCAAAACTCTACTTCCCTGGACACTGTCAAACATCACCACTCTAAGCCCCTGTACATTGTCAAACACCACCAAGCTACTACCCTGGACACTGTCAAACAACACCACTCTACCCCCTGTACAATATGAAACACGACCCCTCTACTATGCTGTACATTATGAAACACCACCACTCTACTCCCCTGTACGCTGTCAAATACCATCACTCTGCTCCCCAGTACACTATCAAACACCACTACTCTGCTCCACAGTACACCATCAAACACCACTACTCTACTCCCCTAAACACTATCAAACACCACCACCCTACTACCCTGTACGCTGTCAAACACCATCATTCTACTCCTCTGTACACCATCAAACAATACCACTCTACACCCCTGTACACTGTCAAACACCACCACTCCACTCCCCTGTACAATACCAAACACAACCACTCTACTGCCCAGTATGCTATCAAACACCACCATTCTTCTCCCTTGTACACTATCGAACACCACCACTAAACTCAGCTGTACACTGTCAAACACAACCACTCTACTCCCCTGCACACTATCAAACACCACCACTCTACTCCCCTGTACCCTGTCAAACACCACCACTTTACTCCCCCGTATGTTATCAAACACCTCCACTCAATCCCCGGTGCACTATAAAACAGCACTAGTCTACTCCCCAGTATATCGTCAAAAACCACCACTCTAACCCCCTGCACACTATCAAACACCGCCACCCTACTCCCCTGCACACTATCAAACACTAGCATTCTACTCCCCTGTGCACTGTCAAACACTATCATTCTACTCCCCAGTTCACTATCAAACACCAATACTCTACTTCCCTATACACTGTCAACAACAGCACTCTTCTCTCCACTTCATTGCAAAAAACAGCACAACACCTTTCCCAAGTTTACGGTCAAACATCCCCACTCCAGTGGAGTGTCAAACACCACCATTCTACTCCCCTGTACACTGTCAAACGCCAACACACTGCTCCCCTGTACACTATCAAACACCGCCACTCTACTCACCAGTTCATTGCAAAAAACAGCACAACACCATTCCCAAGTTTACTGTCAAACATCCCCAGTCTACACTCCAGCGCGCTCTTAAACACCAACATTCTACTCCCCGTACACTGTCAAACACCAGC
The DNA here is from genome assembly GCF_030028105.1 of Mobula birostris. Classification (NCBI taxonomy): domain Eukaryota; kingdom Metazoa; phylum Chordata; class Chondrichthyes; order Myliobatiformes; family Myliobatidae; genus Mobula; species Mobula birostris. The sequence goes on from NC_092376.1 coordinate 94,982,999, forward strand.
ACTCTACTCCCCGTACACTGTCAAACAACACCACTCGACTCCCCTGTACACTATGAAGCACCATCACACAACTCCCATGAACACTATCAAACACCACCACACTACTCCCCTGTACACTATCAAACACCAACAGTCCACTCCCCTGTACAACGCTAAACACCACCACTTCACTCCCCTGTACACTGTCAAACACCACCACCTAGTCTCCAGTTCATTGCACAAAACAGCACACCATTCCCAAGCTTACTGTCAAACATCTCCAGAGTACACTCCAGCGCTCTGTCAAACACCAACATTCTACTCCCCTGTACGCTGTCAAACACCACCACTCGACTCCCCTGTACACCAGCAAGCACCACCGCTCTACTCCCCTGTACACTATCAAACACCACCACTCTGCTCTCCTGTACACTATCAAACTGCACTACTCTATTTCCCTGTGCAAAATCAAGCACCACCAGTCTAGTCTCTGGTTCATTTTAAAAACTGCACAACACCATTCCCAAGCTTACTGTCAAACATCCCCAGTCTACACTCCAGCACTCTGTCAAACAACAACATTCTACTCACCTGTACACTGACAAACACCACCACTCTACTCCTCTGTGCACTATCAAACACAACCGCTCTACTCCCCTGTACACAATGAAACACTACCACTCTGCTCCCCTGTACACTGTCAAACACCACCACTCTATTTGCGTGTACACTGTCAAATACCATCAATCTATGCACCTGTGCACTATCAAACACCACCACTCTACTCCCCTGCACACTATCAAACACTAGCATTCTACTCCCCTGTGCACTGTCAACACTACCACTCTGCTCTCTACTTCATTGCAAAAAACAGCACAACACCATTCCCAGGTTTACGGTCAAACATCCCCACTCTACACTGCAGTGGTCTGTCAAGCACCACCATTCTACTCCCCTGTACACTGTTAAACACCACCACTCTACTCCCCTGTACACTATCAAGCACCACTGCTCTACTCCCCTGTACACTCTCAAACACCACCACTCTACTCCCCTGTACATTGTCAAACGCCACCACGGTACTTCCCTGGACACTGTCAAACAACACCGCTTTACTCCCCTGTACAATATGAAACACGAACCCTCTACTATGCTGTACACTATGAAACACCACCACTCTACTCTCCGGTACACCAACAAACACCAACAATCTACTTCCCAGTACACTATCAAACACTACGACTCTACTCCCTTAAACACTATCAAACACCACCACTCTACTGCCCTGTACTCAATTGAACACCACCACTCAACTCACCTGTACACTGCCAAACAACACCTCTCTACTCACCTGTACACAATCAAACAACACCACTCCACTCCCCTGTACATTGTCAAGCACCACCACTTAAACTACACTGTACACTGTGAAACATAATAATTCTACTCCCATGCACACTATCAAACACCACTACTCTACTCCCCTATACACTATCAAACACCACCACTCTACACCCCTGTACGCTGTGAAACACCACCACTCTACTTCCCTGTACGTTATCAAACACCTCCACTCTATCTCCTGTGCACTATAAATCACCACTACTATACTCCCCTATATATCGTCAAAAACCACCACTCTAGTGCCCTGTACACCATCAAACACCACCACATTCATTCTGTGTACACTACTAAACACCACCACTTTACTCCCCTGTACATTGTCAAACACCATCAATCTACACACCTGTACACTATCAAACACCATCACTGTACTCCCCTGTAAGCAATCAAACACCACCACTCTACTCCCCTGTACATTGTCAAACACCATCAGTCTACTCCCCGTACACTATCAAACACCACCGCTCTACTCCCCTGAACACTATCAGAACCACCACTCTACTCCCCTTTACACTTTTAAACACCACAACTCTACTCTCTAGTTCATTGCAAAAAACAGCACAGCACCATGGCCAAGTTTTCTGTCAAACATCCCCACTCTACATTCCAGTGCTCTGTCAAACACCAACATTCTACTCCCCTGTACACTGTCAAACACCACCACTCTATTCGCATGTACACTGTCAAACACCATCAATCTACGCACCTGTACACTATCAAACACCATCACTGTACTCCCCTGTAAGCAATCAAACACCACCAATCTACTCACCTGTACAATGCAAACACCAACACGCTACTTCCCTGGTCACTCTCAAACACCACCTTTCTACTCCCCTGTACATTTTCAAACACCAGCACGCTACTTCCCTGGACACTGTCAAACAACACCGCTCTACTCCCCTGTACAATATGAAACACGACCCCTCTACTATGCTGTACACTATGAAACACCACCACTCTACTCCCCTGCACTCTAACAAACACCACCACTCTACTCTGCAGTTCATTGCAAAAAACAGCACAACACCATTCCCAAGTTTACTGTCAATCATCCCCACTCCACACTCTAGTGCTATGTCAAACACCACCACTCTACTCCCCTGGACACTGTCAAACACCACCACTCTACTCCCCTGTACTCTTTCAAACACCAGCACGCTACTTCCCCGGACACTGTTTAACAACACTGCTCTACTCCCCTGTACAATATGAAACACGACCCCTCTACTACGCTGTACACTATGAAACACCACCACTCTACTCCCCTGTACACTGTCAAACACCACCACTCTACCCCTCTCCACACTATCAAACACCACCACTCTACTCCCTTGCACACTATCAAAACCAGCACTCTACTCCCCTATACACTGTCAAACACCAGCACTCTACTCCCCTGTACAATACCAAACACATCCACTCTACTACCCTGTATGTTATCAAAAACCTCCACTCAATCCCCAGTGCACTATAAAACACCACTACTCTACTCCCCAGTATATCGTCAAAAACCACCACTCTACTCTCCTGCACACTATCAAACACCGCCACCCTACTCCCCTGCACACTATCAAACACTAGCATTCTACTCCCCTGTGCACTGTCAAACACTATCATTCTACTCCCCAGTTCACTATCAACCACGACCACTCTACTCACCTGTACATTGTCAACACCACCACTCTGTTCTCTACTTCATTGCAAAAAACAGCACAACACCATTCCCAAGTTTACAGTCAAACATCCCCACTCTACACTGCAGTGGTCTGTCAAGCACCACCATTCTACTCACCTGTACACTGTCAAACACCACCACTCTACTCCCCTGTACACTGTCAAACAACACCTCTCTACTCCCCTGTACACAATCAAACAACACCACTCCACTCCCCTGTACATTGTCAAGCACCACCATTTAACTACACTGTACACTGTGAAACATAATAACTCTACTCCCATCAAACACCACTACTCTGCTCCCCTATACACTATCAAACACCACCACTCTACTCACCTGTACACTGACAAACACCATCATTCTACTCCCCTGTACACTATCAAACACCACCACCCTACACCCCTGTAAGCTGTGAAACACCACCACTCTACTTCCCTGTACGTTATCAAACACCTCCACTCTATCTCCTGTGCACTATAAATCACCACTACTATACTCCCCTATATATCGTCAAAAACCACCACTCTAGTGCCCTGTACACCATCAAACACCACCACATTCATTCTGTGTACACTACTAAACACCACCACTTTACTCCCCTGTACATTGTCAAACACCATCAATCTACACACCTGTACACTATCAAACACCATCACTGTACTCCCCTGTAAGCAATCAAACACCACCACTCTACTCCCCTGTACATTGTCAAACACCATCAGTCTACTCCCCGTACACTATCAAACACCACCGCTCTACTCCCCTGAACACTATCAGAACCACCACTCTACTCCCCTTTACACTTTTAAACACCACAACTCTACTCTCTAGTTCATTGCAAAAAACAGCACAGCACCATGGCCAAGTTTTCTGTCAAACATCCCCACTCTACATTCCAGTGCTCTGTCAAACACCAACATTCTACTCCCCTGTACACTGTCAAACACCACCACTCTATTCGCATGTACACTGTCAAACACCATCAATCTACGCACCTGTACACTATCAAACACCATCACTGTACTCCCCTGTAAGCAATCAAACACCACCAATCTACTCACCTGTACAATGCAAATACCAACACGCTACTTCCCTGGTCACTCTCAAACACCACCTTTCTACTCCCCTGTACATTTTCAAACACCAGCACGCTACTTCCCTGGACACTGTCAAACAACACCGCTCTACTCCCCTGTACAATATGAAACACGACCCCTCTACTATGCTGTACACTATGAAACACCACCACTCTACTCCCCTGCACTCTAACAAACACCACCACTCTACTCTGCAGTTCATTGCAAAAAACAGCACAACACCATTCCCAAGTTTACTGTCAATCATCCCCACTCCACACTCTAGTGCTATGTCAAACACCACCACTCTACTCCCCTGGACACTGTCAAACACCACCACTCTACTCCCCTGTACTCTTTCAAACACCAGCACGCTACTTCCCCGGACACTGTTTAACAACACTGCTCTACTCCCCTGTACAATATGAAACACGACCCCTCTACTACGCTGTACACTATGAAACACCACCACTCTACTCCCCTGTACACTGTCAAACACCACCACTCTACCCCTCTCCACACTATCAAACACCACCACTCTACTCCCTTGCACACTATCAAAACCAGCACTCTACTCCCCTATACACTGTCAAACACCAGCACTCTACTCCCCTGTACAATACCAAACACATCCACTCTACTACCCTGTATGTTATCAAAAACCTCCACTCAATCCCCAGTGCACTATAAAACACCACTACTCTACTCCCCAGTATATCGTCAAAAACCACCACTCTACTCCCCTGCACACTATCAAACACCGCCACCCTACTCCCCTGCACACTATCAAACACTAGCATTCTACTCCCCTGTGCACTGTCAAACACTATCATTCTACTCCCCAGTTCACTATCAACCACGACCACTCTACTCACCTGTACATTGTCAACACCACCACTCTGTTCTCTACTTCATTGCAAAAAACAGCACAACACCATTCCCAAGTTTACAGTCAAACATCCCCACTCTACACTGCAGTGGTCTGTCAAGCACCACCATTCTACTCACCTGTACACTGTCAAACACCACCACTCTACTCCCCTGTACACTGTCAAACAACACCTCTCTACTCCCCTGTACACAATCAAACAACACCACTCCACTCCCCTGTACATTGTCAAGCACCACCATTTAACTACACTGTACACTGTGAAACATAATAACTCTACTCCCATCAAACACCACTACTCTGCTCCCCTATACACTATCAAACACCACCACTCTACTCACCTGTACACTGACAAACACCATCATTCTACTCCCCTGTACACTATCAAACACCACCACTCTACACCCCTGTACGCTGTGAAACACCACCACTCTACTTCCCTGTACGTTATCAAACACCTCCACTCTATCCCCTGTGCTCTGTAAAACACCACTACTATACTCCCCTGTATATCGTCAAAAACACTACCCTACTGCCCTGTACATTGTCAAACACCATCAGCCTACTTCCCGTACACTATCAAACACCACCGCTCTACTCCCCGGTACACTATCAAAACCACCACTCTACTCCCCTTTACACTATTAAAAACCACAACTCTACTCTCAAGTTCATTGCAAAACACCATACCCAAGTTTTCTCTCAAACATCCCCACTCTACACTCCAGTGCTCTGTTAAATACCAACATTCTACACCCCTGTACACTGTCAAACACCACCACTCAACTCCCCTGTACACCATCAAACACCACCGCTCTAGGCTCCAGTTCATTGCAAAAAACAGCACAACACCATTCCCAAGTTTACTGTCAAACATCCCCAGTCTACACTCCAGCGCTCTGTCATACAACAACATTCTATTCCCCGTACACTGACAAACACCACCACTCTACTCCCCTGTACACTATCAAACACCACAGCTCTACTCCCCTGTAACCTATCAAACAACACCACTGTACTCCCCTGTACACTATCAAACACCACCACTCTTCTCCCCTGTACACTGTCAAACACCACCACTCTATTCGCATGTACACTGTCAAACACCATCAATCTACGCACCTGTACACTATCAAACACCATCACTGTACTCCCCTGTACACAATCAAACACCACCACTCTACTCCCCTGTGCACTGCAAAAACCAAAACTCTACTTCCCTGGACACTGTCAAACATCACCACTCTAAGCCCCTGTACATTGTCAAACACCACCAAGCTACTACCCTGGACACTGTCAAACAACACCACTCTACCCCCTGTACAATATGAAACACGACCCCTCTACTATGCTGTACATTATGAAACACCACCACTCTACTCCCCTGTACGCTGTCAAATACCATCACTCTGCTCCCCAGTACACTATCAAACACCACTACTCTGCTCCACAGTACACCATCAAACACCACTACTCTACTCCCCTAAACACTATCAAACACCACCACCCTACTACCCTGTACGCTGTCAAACACCATCATTCTACTCCTCTGTACACCATCAAACAATACCACTCTACACCCCTGTACACTGTCAAACACCACCACTCCACTCCCCTGTACAATACCAAACACAACCACTCTACTGCCCAGTATGCTATCAAACACCACCATTCTTCTCCCTTGTACACTATCGAACACCACCACTAAACTCAGCTGTACACTGTCAAACACAACCACTCTACTCCCCTGCACACTATCAAACACCACCACTCTACTCCCCTGTACCCTGTCCAACACCACCACTTTACTCCCCCGTATGTTATCAAACACCTCCACTCAATCCCCGGTGCACTATAAAACAGCACTAGTCTACTCCCCAGTATATCGTCAAAAACCACCACTCTAACCCCCTGCACACTATCAAACACCGCCACCCTACTCCCCTGCACACTATCAAACACTAGCATTCTACTCCCCTGTGCACTGTCAAACACTATCATTCTACTCCCCAGTTCACTATCAAACACCAATACTCTACTTCCCTATACACTGTCAACAACAGCACTCTTCTCTCCACTTCATTGCAAAAAACAGCACAACGCCTTTCCCAAGTTTACGGTCAAACATCCCCACTCCAGTGGAGTGTCAAACACCACCATTCTACTCCCCTGTACACTGTCAAACGCCAACACACTGCTCCCCTGTACACTATCAAACACCGCCACTCTACTCACCAGTTCATTGCAAAAAACAGCACAACACCATTCCCAAGTTTACTGTCAAACATCCCCAGTCTACACTCCAGCGCGCTCTTAAACACCAACATTCTACTCCCCGTACACTGTCAAACACCAGCACTCTACTCCCCGTACACTGTCAAACAACACCACTCGACTCCCCTGTACACTATGAAGCACCATCACACAACTCCCATGAACACTATCAAACACCACCACACTACTCCCCTGTACACTATCAAACACCAACAGTCCACTCCCCTGTACAACGCTAAACACCACCACTTCACTCCCCTGTACACTGTCAAACACCACCACCTAGTCTCCAGTTCATTGCACAAAACAGCACACCATTCCCAAGCTTACTGTCAAACATCTCCAGAGTACACTCCAGCGCTCTGTCAAACACCAACATTCTACTCCCCTGTACGCTGTCAAACACCACCACTCGACTCCCCTGTACACCAGCAAGCACCACCGCTCTACTCCCCTGTACACTATCAAACACCACCACTCTGCTCTCCTGTACACTATCAAACTGCACTACTCTATTTCCCTGTGCAAAATCAAGCACCACCAGTCTAGTCTCTGGTTCATTTTAAAAACTGCACAACACCATTCCCAAGCTTACTGTCAAACATCCCCAGTCTACACTCCAGCACTCTGTCAAACAACAACATTCTACTCACCTGTACACTGACAAACACCACCACTCTACTCCTCTGTACACTATCAAACACAACCGCTCTACTCCCCTGTACACAATGAAACACTACCACTCTGCTCCCCTGTACACTGTCAAACACCACCACTCTATTTGCGTGTACACTGTCAAATACCATCAATCTATGCACCTGTGCACTATCAAACACCACCACTCTACTCCCCTGCACACTATCAAACACTAGCATTCTACTCCCCTGTGCACTGTCAACACTACCACTCTGCTCTCTACTTCATTGCAAAAAACAGCACAACACCATTCCCAGGTTTACGGTCAAACATCCCCACTCTACACTGCAGTGGTCTGTCAAGCACCACCATTCTACTCCCCTGTACACTGTTAAACACCACCACTCTACTCCCCTGTACACTATCAAGCACCACTGCTCTACTCCCCTGTACACTCTCAAACACCACCACTCTACTCCCCTGTACATTGTCAAACGCCACCACGGTACTTCCCTGGACACTGTCAAACAACACCGCTTTACTCCCCTGTACAATATGAAACACGAACCCTCTACTATGCTGTACACTATGAAACACCACCACTCTACTCTCCGGTACACCAACAAACACCAACAATCTACTTCCCAGTACACTATCAAACACTACGACTCTACTCCCTTAAACACTATCAAACACCACCACTCTACTGCCCTGTACTCAATTGAACACCACCACTCAACTCACCTGTACACTGCCAAACAACACCTCTCTACTCACCTGTACACAATCAAACAACACCACTCCACTCCCCTGTACATTGTCAAGCACCACCACTTAAACTACACTGTACACTGTGAAACATAATAATTCTACTCCCATGCACACTATCAAACACCACTACTCTACTCCCCTATACACTATCAAACACCACCACTCTACACCCCTGTACGCTGTGAAACACCACCACTCTACTTCCCTGTACGTTATCAAACACCTCCACTCTATCTCCTGTGCACTATAAATCACCACTACTATACTCCCCTATATATCGTCAAAAACCACCACTCTAGTGCCCTGTACACCATCAAACACCACCACATTCATTCTGTGTACACTACTAAACACCACCACTTTACTCCCCTGTACATTGTCAAACACCATCAATCTACACACCTGTACACTATCAAACACCATCACTGTACTCCCCTGTAAGCAATCAAACACCACCACTCTACTCCCCTGTACATTGTCAAACACCATCAGTCTACTCCCCGTACACTATCAAACACCACCGCTCTACTCCCCTGAACACTATCAGAACCACCACTCTACTCCCCTTTACACTTTTAAACACCACAACTCTACTCTCTAGTTCATTGCAAAAAACAGCACAGCACCATTGCCAAGTTTTCTGTCAAACATCCCCACTCTACATTCCAGTGCTCTGTCAAACACCAACATTCTACTCCCCTGTACACTGTCAAACACCACCACTCTATTCGCATGTACACTGTCAAACACCATCAATCTACGCACCTGTACACTATCAAACACCATCACTGTACTCCCCTGTAAGCAATCAAACACCACCAATCTACTCACCTGTACAATGCAAACACCAACACGCTACTTCCCTGGTCACTCTCAAACACCACCTTTCTACTCCCCTGTACATTTTCAAACACCAGCACGCTACTTCCCTGGACACTGTCAAACAACACCGCTCTACTCCCCTGTACAATATGAAACACGACCCCTCTACTATGCTGTACACTATGAAACACCACCACTCTACTCCCCTGCACTCTAACAAACACCACCACTCTACTCTGCAGTTCATTGCAAAAAACAGCACAACACCATTCCCAAGTTTACTGTCAATCATCCCCACTCCACACTCTAGTGCTATGTCAAACACCACCACTCTACTCCCCTGGACACTGTCAAACACCACCACTCTACTCCCCTGTACTCTTTCAAACACCAGCACGCTACTTCCCCGGACACTGTTTAACAACACTGCTCTACTCCCCTGTACAATATGAAACACGACCCCTCTACTACGCTGTACACTATGAAACACCACCACTCTACTCCCCTGTACACTGTCAAACACCACCACTCTACCCCTCTCCACACTATCAAACACCACCACTCTACTCCCTTGCACACTATCAAAACCAGCACTCTACTCCCCTATACACTGTCAAACACCAACACTCTACTCCCCTGTACAATACCAAACACATCCACTCTACTACCCTGTATGTTATCAAAAACCTCCACTCAATCCCCAGTGCACTATAAAACACCACTACTCTACTCCCCAGTATATCGTCAAAAACCACCACTCTACTCCCCTGCACACTATCAAACACCGCCACCCTACTCCCCTGCACACTATCAAACACTAGCATTCTACTCCCCTGTGCACTGTCAAACACTATCATTCTACTCCCCAGTTCACTATCAACCACGACCACTCTACTCACCTGTACATTGTCAACACCACCACTCTGTTCTCTACTTCATTGCAAAAAACAGCACAACACCATTCCCAAGTTTACAGTCAAACATCCCCACTCTACACTGCAGTGGTCTGTCAAGCACCACCATTCTACTCACCTGTACACTGTCAAACACCACCACTCTACTCCCCTGTACACTGTCAAACAACACCTCTCTACTCCCCTGTACACAATCAAACAACACCACTCCACTCCCCTGTACATTGTCAAGCACCACCATTTAACTACACTGTACACTGTGAAACATAATAACTCTACTCCCATCAAACACCACTACTCTGCTCCCCTATACACTATCAAACACCACCACTCTACTCACCTGTACACTGACAAACACCATCATTCTACTCCCCTGTACACTATCAAACACCACCACCCTACACCCCTGTAAGCTGTGAAACACCACCACTCTACTTCCCTGTACGTTATCAAACACCTCCACTCTATCTCCTGTGCACTATAAATCACCACTACTATACTCCCCTATATATCGTCAAAAACCACCACTCTAGTGCCCTGTACACCATCAAACACCACCACATTCATTCTGTGTACACTACTAAACACCACCACTTTACTCCCCTGTACATTGTCAAACACCATCAATCTACACACCTGTACACTATCAAACACCATCACTGTACTCCCCTGTAAGCAATCAAACACCACCACTCTACTCCCCTGTACATTGTCAAACACCATCAGTCTACTCCCCGTACACTATCAAACACCACCGCTCTACTCCCCTGAACACTATCAGAACCACCACTCTACTCCCCTTTACACTTTTAAACACCACAACTCTACTCTCTAGTTCATTGCAAAAAACAGCACAGCACCATGGCCAAGTTTTCTGTCAAACATCCCCACTCTACATTCCAGTGCTCTGTCAAACACCAACATTCTACTCCCCTGTACACTGTCAAACACCACCACTCTATTCGCATGTACACTGTCAAACACCATCAATCTACGCACCTGTACACTATCAAACACCATCACTGTACTCCCCTGTAAGCAATCAAACACCACCAATCTACTCACCTGTACAATGCAAATACCAACACGCTACTTCCCTGGTCACTCTCAAACACCACCTTTCTACTCCCCTGTACATTTTCAAACACCAGCACGCTACTTCCCTGGACACTGTCAAACAACACCGCTCTACTCCCCTGTACAATATGAAACACGACCCCTCTACTATGCTGTACACTATGAAACACCACCACTCTACTCCCCTGCACTCTAACAAACACCACCACTCTACTCTGCAGTTCATTGCAAAAAACAGCACAACACCATTCCCAAGTTTACTGTCAATCATCCCCACTCCACACTCTAGTGCTATGTCAAACACCACCACTCTACTCCCCTGGACACTGTCAAACACCACCACTCTACTCCCCTGTACTCTTTCAAACACCAGCACGCTACTTCCCCGGACACTGTTTAACAACACTGCTCTACTCCCCTGTACAATATGAAACACGACCCCTCTACTACGCTGTACACTATGAAACACCACCACTCTACTCCCCTGTACACTGTCAAACACCACCACTCTACCCCTCTCCACACTATCAAACACCACCACTCTACTCCCTTGCACACTATCAAAACCAGCACTCTACTCCCCTATACACTGTCAAACACCAGCACTCTACTCCCCTGTACAATACCAAACACATCCACTCTACTACCCTGTATGTTATCAAAAACCTCCACTCAATCCCCAGTGCACTATAAAACACCACTACTCTACTCCCCAGTATATCGTCAAAAACCACCACTCTACTCCCCTGCACACTATCAAACACCGCCACCCTACTCCCCTGCACACTATCAAACACTAGCATTCTACTCCCCTGTGCACTGTCAAACACTATCATTCTACTCCCCAGTTCACTATCAACCACGACCACTCTACTCACCTGTACATTGTCAACACCACCACTCTGTTCTCTACTTCATTGCAAAAAACAGCACAACACCATTCCCAAGTTTACAGTCAAACATCCCCACTCTACACTGCAGTGGTCTGTCAAGCACCACCATTCTACTCACCTGTACACTGTCAAACACCACCACTCTACTCCCCTGTACACTGTCAAACAACACCTCTCTACTCCCCTGTACACAATCAAACAACACCACTCCACTCCCCTGTACATTGTCAAGCACCACCATTTAACTACACTGTACACTGTGAAACATAATAACTCTACTCCCATCAAACACCACTACTCTGCTCCCCTATACACTATCAAACACCACCACTCTACTCACCTGTACACTGACAAACACCATCATTCTACTCCCCTGTACACTATCAAACACCACCACTCTACACCCCTGTACGCTGTGAAACACCACCACTCTACTTCCCTGTACGTTATCAAACACCTCCACTCTATCCCCTGTGCTCTGTAAAACACCACTACTATACTCCCCTGTATATCGTCAAAAACACTACCCTACTGCCCTGTACACTGTCAAACACCACCACATTCATTCCGTGTACACTACTAAACACCACCACTCTACTCCCCTGTACATTGTCAAACACCATCAGCCTACTCCCCGTACACTATCAAACACCACCGCTCTACTCCCCGGTACACTATCAGAACCACCACTCTACTCCCCTTTACACTTTCAAACACCACAACTCTACTCTCCAGTTCATTGCAAAAAACAGCACAGCACCATGGCCAAGTTTTCTGTCAAACATCCCCACTCTACACTCCAGTATTCTGTCAAACACCAACATTCTACTCCCCTGTACGCTGTCAAACACCGTCAATCTACTCTCCGGTACACCATCAAACACCAACAATCTACTCCCCAGTACACTATCAAATACCACTACTCTAGTCCCCTAAACACTATCAACTACCACTACTTTACTCCCCTGTACTCAATCGAACACCACCACTCAACTCACCTGTAAACTGTCAAACACCACCACTCTACACCCCTGTACATAATCAAACACTACCACTCTACTCTCCTGTACACTGCCAAACAACACCTCACTACTCCCCTGTACACAATCAAACAACACCACTCCACTCCCCTGTACATTGTTAAACACCACCACTTAACTACGCTGTACAATGTGAAACACAATAACTCTACTCCCATGCATACGATCAAACACCACTACTCTACTCCCCTATACACTATCAAACACCACCGCTCTACTCCCCTGTACACTGACAAACACCATCATTCTACTCCCCTATACACTTTCAAACGCCACCACTCTACACCCCTGTACACTGTCAAACACCACCACTCTACTTCCCTGTATGTTATCAAACACCTCCACTCTATCCCCTGTGCACTATAAAACACCACTACTCTACTCCCCTATATATCGTCAAAAACCACCACTCTACTCTCCTGTACACTATCAAACACCACCACCCTACTCCCCTGCATACTATCAAACACCATCACTCTACTCACCAGTTCATTGCAAAAAACAGCACAACACCATTCCCACGTTTACTGTCAAACATCCCCAGTCTACACTCCAGCGCTCTCTCAAACACCAACATTCCCCTCCCCTGTACACGGTTAAACACCACCAATCTACCCCCCTGTACACTATCAAGCACCACCGCTCTACTCCCCTGTACACTCTCAAACACCACCACTCTAGTCCCCTGTACACTGTCAAACACCAGCACGCTACTTCCCTGGACACTGTTTACCAACACTGCTCTACTCCCCTGTACAATATGAAACACGACTCCTCTACTACGCAGTACACTATGAATCACCACCTCTCTACTCCCCTGTATGCTGTCAAACACCATCACTCTACTCTCCTGTACACCATCAAATACCAACAATCTACTCTCCAGTTCATTGCAAAAAACAGCACAACACCATTCCAAAGTTTACTGTCAATCATCCGCACTCCACACTCCAGTGCCATGTCAAACACCACCACTCTGCTCTGCTGTACACTGTCAAACACAACCACCCTACTCCGCTGTACACTGTCAAAATCCATTACTCTACTCCCCTCTACACTATCAAACACTGCCACTCTACTCCCTTGCACACTACCAAAGATCAGCATTCTACTCCCCTGTATACTGTCAAACACCATCATTCTACTCCCCTGTATATTGTCAAAGACCACCACTCTACTCCCCAGTACAATACCAAAAATTACTCCTCTACTACCCTGTAGACCATCAAGCACCACCACTCTACTCCGCGGTACACTATCGAACACCACCACTCTAATCCTCTGTACACAGTTGAACACCACCACTCTACTCCCCTGTACACTGCCAAACAACACCACTCTACTCCCCTGTACACTATCAAACACCGCCACTCTACTCCCTTGTACACTATCAAACACCAGCACTCTACTCCCATGTACACTGTCAAACACCACCACTCTACTCCTCTGTATGTTATCAAACACCTCCACTCAATCCCCAGGGCACTATAAAATACCACTAGTCTACACCGCAGTATATCGTCAAAAACCACCTCCCTGTACACTATCAAACTCCACCACTCTAATCACCTTTACACTATTGAACACCACCACTCTGCTCCCCAGTGCACAGTCAAACACCACCACTCAGCACTCCTGTTCACTGTCAAACACAACCACTCTACTCTCCTATACATTATCAAACACCACCACACTATCTCCTGTACACTATTAATCATCATCGCTCTACTCCCCAGTACATTCTCAAACACCACCGCTCTACTCCCCTGTACACGATCAAACACCACAACATTCATTCCATGTACACTACTAAATACCACCACTCTACTCCGCTGTACATTATCAAACACCATCAGACTATACCCCTGTACAGTATCAGAACCAGCACTCTACTCCCCGTTACACTTTTAAACACCACAACTCTACTCTCCAATTCATTGCAAAAAACAGCACAGCACCATTGCCAAGTTTTCTGTCAAACAACCCCACTCTACACTCCAGTGCTCTGTCAAACACCAACATTCTACTCCCCTGTACGCTGTCAAACACCACCACTCTATTCGCATGTATACTGTCAAACACCATCAATCTACACACCTGTACACTATCAAATACCATCACTGTACTCCCCTGTACACAATCAAACACCACCACTCTACTCCCCTGTACACTGCAAACACCAACACTCTACTTCCCTGGACACTCTCAAACACCACCACTCTACTCCCTTGTACATTTTCAAACACCAGCACGCTACTTCCCTGGACACTGTCAAACAACACCGCTCTACTCCCCTTTACAATATGAAACACGACCCCTCTACTATGGAGTACACTATGAAACACCACCACTCTACTCCCCTGTGTGCTGTCAAACACCATCACTCTACTCTCCAGTACACCATCAAACACCAACACTCTACTCCCCAGTACACTATCAAACACCACTAATCTACTCCCCTAAACACTAACAAACAGTATTACTCTACTCCCCTGTACACTACCAAACACCATCGCGCTACTCTCCAGTTCATTGCAAAAAACAGCACAACATCATTCCCAAGTGTACTGTCAAACATCCCCAGTTTACATCCAGCGCTCACTCAAACACCAACATCCTACTCCTCTGTATACTGTCAAACACCACCACCCTACCCCGCTGTACACTGTCAAACACCACCACCCTACTCGCCTGTGCAGTGTAAAAAACCACCAGTCTACCCCACTCTACACAGTCAAACACCACCACTCCATTCCCTTGCACACTGTCAAAGACCAGAATTCTACCTCCCTGTACACTGTCAAACGCCATCATTCAACTCCGCTGTACACTATCAAACAATACCACTCTACACACCTGTATACTGTCAAACACCACTACTCTACTCGCTTGTAGACTATTGAACACCACCACTCAATTCAACTGTACACTGTCAAACACAACCACTCGACTCCCCTGTTCACTATCAAACACCACCACTCTACTGGCCCTTGCGGCTACGGGGGTGAGGGGGTATGGAGGGAAGGCTGGGGCGGTGTTCTGAGTTGGATGATCAGCCATGATCATAATAAATGGCGGTGCAGGCTCAAAGGGCCGAATAGCCTACTCCTGCACCTATTTTCTATGTTTCTATGTTTACTCTCCAGTTCATTGCAAAAAACAGCATACCTCCATTCACAAGTTTGCTGCCAAACATCCTCACTCTACACTCCAGTGCTCTGTCAAACACCAACACTCTACTCCCCTGTACATTACTAAACACCACCACTCTACTCCCCCTTACACTGTCAAGCACCAGCACTCTACTAGCCTGTACACTACCAAACACCACCAATCTACACTCCTGTACTCTATCAAACGCCACCACATTCATCCCCTGTACGTTATTAAAGACCACCGCTCTACTCCCCTGTACACTATCAAACACCACCACTCTACTCCCCTGTATACTATTAAAACCACCACTCTACTCCCCTTTACACTATTAAAAACTACAACTCTACTCTCCAGTTCATTGCAAAAACAGCACAACACCATTCCCAAGTTTTCTGTCAAACATCCCCACTCTACGCTCCAGTGCTCTGTTAAATACCAACATTCTACTCCCCTGTACATTGTCAAACACCACCACTCGACTCCCCTGTACACCATCAAACACCACTGCTCTACTCCCCTGTACACTACCAAACACCACCACTCTAGTCTCAGGTTCATTGCAAAAAACAGCACAACACCACTCCCAAGTTTACTGTCAAACATCCCCACACTACACTCCAGTGCTCTGTCAAACAACAACACTCTACTCCCCTGTACCCTTCATACTGTCAAACACCACCACTCTACTAGCCTGTACACTACCAAACACCACCACATTCATTCCGTGTACACTACTAAACACCACCGCTCTACTCCTCTGTACATTGTCAAACACCATCAGTCTACACCCCATACACTATCAAACACCAACGCTCTACTCCCCTGTACACTATCAGAACCACCACTCTACTCCCCTTTACACTTTTAAACACCACAACTCTGCTCTCCAATTAATTGCAAAACACAGCACAGCACCATTGCCAAGTTTTCTGTCAAACATCCCCACTCTACACTCCAGTGCTCTGTCAAACACCAACATTCTACTCCCTTGTACACTGTCAAACACCACCACTCTATTCGCATGTACACTGTCAAACACCATCAATCTACACACCTGTACACTATCAAACACCATCACTGTACTCCCCTGTACACAATCAAACATCATCAATCTACTCCCCTGTACACTGCAAACACCAACACTCTACTTCCCTGGACACTCTCAAGCACCACTAATCTACTCCCCTAAACACTATCAAACACCACTACTCTACTCTCCAGTTCATTGCAAAAAACAGTACAACACCATACCCAAGTTTACTGTCAATCATCCCCACTCCACACTCCAGTGCTATGTCAAACACCACCACTCTACTCCCCTGTACACTGTCAAACACCACCACTCTACCCCTCTCTACACTATCAAACACCATCACTCTACTCCCTTGCACATTATCAAAGACCAGCATTCTACTTCCCTATACACTGTCAAACAACATCATTCTACTCCTCTGTACACCATCAAACAATATCACTCTACACTTCTGTACACTGTCAAACACCAGCACTCTACTCCCCTGTACAATACCAAACACAACCACTCTACTCCCCTGTACACTGCCAAACACCACCACTCTACTCCTCTGTATGTTATCAAACACCTCCACTCAATCCCCAGTGCACTATAAAACACCACTACTCTACTCCCCAGTATATCGTCAAAAACCACCACTCTACTCCCCTGTGCACTATCAAACATTACCACTCTACTCCCCTGTACACTGTCAAACACCACTCTCTACTCCCTTGCACATTATCAAAGACCAGCATTCTACTTCCCTATACACTGTCAAACAACATCATTCTACTCTCGAGTTTATTGCAAAAAACAGCACAACACCACCCCCAAATTTACTGTCAAACATCCCCAGTCTACACTCCAGCGCTCTCTCAAACACCAACATTCCCCTCCCCTGTACACGGTTAAACACCACCAATCTACCCCCCTGTACACTGTCAAACAACACCGCTCTACTCCCCTGTACAATATGAAACACGACCCCTCTACTATGATGTACACTATGAAACACCACCACTCTACTCCCCTGTACGCTGTCAAACACCAGCACTCTACCAAACTTTACACTATCAAACACCACCGCTCTACTCCCCTGTACAATATGAAACACGACCGCTTTACTACGCTGTACACTATGAAATACCACCACTCTACTCTCCTGTACACCATCAAACACCAACACTCTACTCTCCAGTTCATTGAAAAAAACAGCACAGCACCATTGCCAAGTTTTCTGTCAAACATCCCCACTCTACACTCCAGTGCTCTGTCAAACACCAACATTCTACTCCCCTGTACACTGTCAAACACCACCACTCTATTCGCATGTACACTGTCAAACACCATCAATCTACGGACCTGTACACTATCAAACACCATCACTGTACTCCCCTGTACGCAATCAAACACCACCACTCTACTCCCCTGTACACTGCAAAAACCAAAACTCTACTTCCCTGGACACTTTCAAACGCCACCACTCTACGCCCCTGTACATTGTCAAACACCACCATGCTACTACCCTGGACACTGTCAAAACAATACCGCTCTACTCCCCTGTACAATATGAAACACGACCCCTCTACTATGATGTACACTATGAAACACCACCACTCTACTCCCCTGTACGCTGTCAAACACCACTACTCTACTGCCCTAAACACTATCAAACACTACCACTCTACACCCCTGTACACTGTCAAACACCACCACTCTACTCCCCTGTACAATACCAAACACAACCACTCTACTACCCTGTATGCTATCAAACACCACCATTTTTCTCCCCTGTACACTATCGAACACCACCACTCAACTCAGCTGTACACTGTCAAGCACAACTACTCAACTCCCCTGCACACTATAAAACACCACTAGTCTACTCCCCAGTATATCTTCAAAAACCACCACTCTACTCCCCTGCACACTAACAAACACTGCCACCCTACTCTCCTGCACACTATCAAACACTAGCAATCTACTCCCCTGTGCATTGTGAAACACTATCATTCTACTCCGCAGTTCACTATCAAACACCACCACTCTACTTCCCTGGACACTGTCAACACCACCACTCTGCTCTCCACTTCATTGCAAAAAACAGCACAACACCATTCCCGAGTTTACGGTCAAACATCCCCACTCCAGTGGAGTGTCAAACACCACCACCCTACTCTGCTGTACACTGTCAAAATCCATCACTCTACTCCCCTCTACACTATCAAACACTGCCACTCTACTCCCTTGCACACTATCAAAGATCAGCATTCTACTCCCCTGTATACTGTCAAACACCATCATCCTACTCCCCTGTATACTATCAAACACCATCAGTCTACTCCCCAGTACAATACCAAAAATGACTGCTCTCCTACCCCGTACACCATCAAGCACCACCACTCTACTCCGTGGTACACTATCGAACACCACCACTCTACTCCCCTGTACACAGTTGAACACCACCACTCTACTCCCCTGTACACTGTCAAACAACACCACTCTACTCCCCTGTACACTATCAAGCACCACTACTCTCCTCCCCTATACACTATCAAACACCACCACTCTACTTCCCTGTTCACTGTTAAAAACCACCACTCTACTCTCCTGTACACTATCAAACACCACCACTCTGCTCCGCTTTACAATGTCAAACAACACCACTCCACTCCCTTTACACTATCAAACGCCACTACTCTATTCCCCTTTACACTGTCAAACACCACCACTCTACTCTCCAGTTCATTGCAAAAAACAACACAACACCATTCCCAAGTTTTCGATCAAACATCCCCACTCTACACTCCAGTGCTCTGTCAAACACCAACACTCTTCTCCCCTGTACACTATCAAACACCACCACTCTAATTCCCTGTACACTATCAAACTCCACCACTCTAATCACCTCTACACTATTGAACACCACCACTCTACACTCCAGTGCTCTGTCGAACAGCACCACTCAGCACTCCTGTTCACTGTCAAACACAACCACTCTACTCCCCTGTACATTATCAAACACCACCACTCTAATTCCCTGCACACTGTCAAACTCCACCACTCTACTCTCCAGTTCATTGCAAAAAACAACACAACACCATTCCCAAGTTTACTGTCAAACATCCCCAGTCTACACTCCAGTGCTCTGTCAAACACCAACACTCTACTCCCCTGTACATTACTAAACACTACCACAGTACTCCCTTTTACACTGCCAAACACCACCACTCTGCTCCCCTGTACACTGCAAAACAGCACCACTCTACTCCCCTGTACACTGTCAACACCAACACTCTCCTCTCCACTTCGTTGCAAAAAACAGCACAATACTATTCTCAAGTTTTCGATCAAACATCCCAACTCTACACTCCAATGCTCTGTCGAACAGCACCACTCTACTCCCCTGTACACTGTCAAACACCACCACTCTGCTCCCCTGTACACTATCAAACACGACCCATCTAATTCCCTGTACACTATCAAGCTCCACCACTCTAATCACCTCTACACTATTGAACACCACCACTCTACTCCCCAGTGCACAGTCAAACACCAACACTCAGCACTCCTGTTCACAGTCAAACACAACCACTCTACTCCCCTGTACATTATCAAATACCACCACACTATCTCCTGTACACTATGAATCATCATCGCTCTACTCCCCAGTACATTCTCAAACAGCACCACTCTTCTCCCCTGTACACTGTCAAACACAACCACTCTGCTCCCCTGTACACTATCAAACACGACGAATCTAATTCCCTGTACACTATCAAACTCCACCACTCTAATCACCTCTACACTATTGAACACCACCACTCTACTCCCCAGTGCACAGTCAAACACCAACACTCAGCACTCCTGTTCACAGTCAAACACAACCACTCTACTCCCCTGTACATTATCAAATACCACCACACTATCTCCTGTACACTATGAATCATCATCGCTCTACTCCCCAGTACATTCTCAAACAGCAACATTCTACTCCCCTGTACACTGTCAAACACCACCACTCGACTCCCCTGTACACCATCAAGCACCACTGCTCTACTCCCCTGTACACTACCAAACACCATCAGTCTGCTCTCCTGTACACTATCAAACAGCACTACTCTACTCCCCTGTACACAATCAAACATCACCACTCTAGTCTCCGGTTCATTGCAAATAACAGCACAACACCATTCCCAAGCTTACTGTCAAACATCCCCAGTCTACACTCCAGCACTCTGTCAAACACCAACACTCTACTCCCCTGTACACTGACAAATGCCACCACTCTATTCCCCTGTACACTATCAAATACCACCGCTCTACTCCCCTGTACACAATGAAACACCACCACTCTGCTCCCCTGTACACTGTCAAACACCACCACTCTACTCCCCTGTACACTGTCAAACACCACCACTCTAATCACCTCTACACTATCGGACACCATCACTCTACTCCCCAGTACACAGTCAAACACCATCTCTCTACTTCCCTCTACACTGTCAAGCACAACCACACTACTCCCCTGCACACTGCCAAACACCACCACTCTACTCCCCTATACACTATCAAACAGCACCACTCTACTCCCCTGTACACTGTCAACACCAACACTCTCCTCTCCACTTCATTGCAAAAAACAGCACAACACCATTCTCAAGTTTTCGATCAAACGTCCCAACTCTACACTCCAGTGCTCTGTCGAACAGCACCACTCTAATTCCCTGTACACTATCAGACTCCACCATTCTAATCACCTCTACACTATTGAACACCACCACTCTACCCCCAGTGCACCGTCAAACACCACTACTCAGCACTCCTGTTCACTGTCAAACAACCACTCTACTCCCCTGTACATTATCAAACACCACCACACTATCTCCTGTACACTATAAATCATCACCGCTCTACTCCCCAGTACATTCTCAAGCACCATCACTCTACTCCCTGTATACTATCAAACACCACCACTCTACTCCCCTGTACACTATCAAACACCACCACTGTACTCCACTGTACAATATCAAACACCACCACTTTACTCCTCTGTACTCTGTAAAAAACTCCAGCACTCACTCAAACACCAACATCCTACTCCTCTGTATACTGTCAAACACCACCACCCTACCCCGCTGTACACTGTCAAACACCACCACCGTACTCGCCTGTGCAGTGTAAAAAACCACCAGTCTACCCCACTCTACACAGTCAAACACCGCCACTTCATTCCCTTGCACACTGTCAAGGACCAGCATTCTACCTCCCTGTACAATGTCAAACGCCATCATTCTACTCCCCTGTACACTATCAAACAATACCACTCTACACACCTGTACACTGTCAAACACCAATACTCTACGCCCCTGTAGACTATTGAACACCACCACTCAACTCAGCTGTACACTGTCAAACACAACAACTCGACTCCCCTGTTCACTATCAAACACCACCACTCTACGCTCCAGTTCATTGCAAAAAAACAGCATACCTCCATTCACAAGTTTGCTGCCAAACATCCCCACTCTACACTCCAGTGCTCTGTGAAACACCAACACTCTACTTCCCTGTACATTACTAAACACCACCACTCTACTCCCCTTTACACTGTCAAACACCACCACTCTACTAGCCTGAACACTACCAAACACCACCAATCTACACCCCTGTACTCTATCAAACGACACCACATTCATCCCCTGTACACTGTCAAACACAACCACTCTACTCCCCCTTACACTGTCAAACACCACCACTCTACTCTCCAGTTCATTGCAAAAAACAGCATACCTCTATTCACAAGTTTGCTGCCAAACATCCCCACTCTACACTCCAGTGCTCTGTCAAACAACAACACTCTACTCCCCTGTACCCTTCATACTGTCAAACACCACCACTCTACTAGCCTGTACACTACCAAACATCACCAATCTACTCCCCTGTACACTATCAAACACTACCTCATTCATTCCATGTACACTACTAAACACCACCACTCTACTCCTCTGAACATTGTCAAACACCATCAGTCTACACCCAGTACACTATCAAACACCACCGCTCTACTCCCCTGTACACTATCAGAACCACTACTCTACTCCCCTTTACACTTTTAAACACCAGAACTCTACTCTCCAATTCATTGCAAAAAACAGCACAGCACCATTGCCAAGTTTTCTGTCAAACATCCCCACTCTACACTCCAGTGCTCTGTCAAACACCAACATTCTACTCCCTTGTACACTGTCAAACACCACCACTCTATTCGCATGTACACTGTCAAACACCATCAATCTACGCACCTGTACACTATCAAACACCATCACTGTACTCCCCTGTATGCAATCAAACATCACCACTCTACTCCCCTGTACACTGCAAACACCAACACTCTACTTCCTTGGACACTCTCAAGTACCACTAATCTACTCCCCTAAA
The DNA here is from genome assembly GCF_030028105.1 of Mobula birostris. NCBI lineage: Eukaryota > Metazoa > Chordata > Chondrichthyes > Myliobatiformes > Myliobatidae > Mobula > Mobula birostris. Next base: position 95,007,067 of record NC_092376.1, read on the forward strand.
CACTATCAAACACCACTACTCTACTCCCCTGTACTCTAACAAACACCACCACTCTACTCTCCAGTTCATTGCAAAAAACAGCACAACACCATTCCCAAGTTTACTGTCAATCATCCCCACTCCACACTCCAGTGTTATGTCAAACACCACCACTCTACTCCCCTGTACACTGTCAAACACCACCACTCTACCCCTCTCTACACTATCAAACACCACCACTCTACTCCCTTGCACATTATCAAAGACCAGTATTCTACTTCCCTATACACTGTCAAACACCATCATTCTACTCCTCTGTACAACATCAAACAATATCACTCTACACTCCTGTACACTGTCAAACACCAGCATTCTACTCCCCTGTACAATACCAAACACAACCACTCTACTCCCCTGTACACTGTCAAACACCACTACTCTACTCCCCATTATATCGTCAACAACCACCGCTCTACTCCCCTGTACACTATCAAACACCGCCACCCTACTGCCCTGCACACTATCAAACACCACCACTCTACTCTCCTGTAAACTGTCAACACCACAACTCTGCTCTCCACTTCATTGCAAAAAACGGCACAACACCATTCCCAAGTTTACAGTCAAACATCCCCACTCTACACTCCAGTGGTCTGCCAAACACCACCACTCTACTTCCCTGTACACTGTCAAACACCACCACTCTGCTCCGCTGCACACTATCAAACACCGCCACTCTACTCACGAGTTCATTGCAAAAAACAGCAGAACACCATTCCCAAGTTTACTGTCAAACATCCCCAGTCTACACTCCAACGCGCTCTTAAACACCAACATTCTACTCCCCTGTACACTGTCAAACACCAGCACTCTACCAACCTATACACTATCAAACACAACCGCTCTACTCCCCGTACACTGCCAAACATCGCCACTCTACTCCCATGCACACTATCAAAACCACTACTCTGCTCCCCTGTATGCTGTCAAACACCACCACTCTAACCTTTGTACAGTGTCAAACAAAACCACTCATCACCCCTGTACGCTGTCAAACACAACCACTGTACTCCCCTGCACACTATCAAACACCACCACTCTACTCCCCTGTACGCTATCAAACACCACCACTCTAGTCTCCAGTTCATTGCAAAAAACAGCACAACACCATTCCCAAGCTTACTGTCAAATATCCTCAGTCTACACTTCAGCGCTCACTCAAACACCAACATTCTACTCCCCTGTACACTGTAAAACACCACCACCTTACCCCGCTGCACACTGTTAAACACCACCACCCTACTCACCTGTACAGTGTAAAACACCACCAGTCTACCCCCCTCTACACAGTCAAACACTGCCACTCTATTCCCTTGCACACTGTCAAAGACCAGCATTCTACCTCCCTGTACACTGTCAAACACCACTACTCTACTCCCCTGTACACTATTGAACACCACCACTCAACTCAGCTGTACACTGTCAAACACAACCACTCGACTCCCCTGTTCACTATCAAACACCACCACTCTGCTCTCCAATTCATTGCAAAAAAACAGCATACCTCCATTCCCAAGTTTGCTGACAAACATCCCCACTCTGCACTCCAGTGCTCTGTCAAACACCAACATTCTATTCCCCTGTACACTATTATACACCACCACTCTATTCCCCTCTACACTGTCAGACACCACCCCTCTACTCCCGAATACATTGTCAAACAGCACCACTCTATCCCCTGCACACTATGAAACACCACCACTCTACACCCATTTGCATAGTCAAACACCAGCACACAACTCCCATGTACACTATCAAACACCACCACACTACTCCCCTGTACACTATCAAACACCACCACTCTAATCTCCGGTACATTTTCGAACACCACCACACTACTTCCCTGTACACATTCAAACACCTCCACTGCACTCCCCTGCACACTATGAAACACCACCACTCTACACCCGTGTGCATAGTCAAATTCCACCACTCAACTCCCCTGTACAATGCCAAACACCACCACTCTACTCCCCTGTTCACTGTCAAACACCACCACTCTAGTCTCCAGTTCATTGCAAAACAACAGTACAACACCATTCCCAAGCTTAATGTCAAACATCTCCAGTCTACACTCCAGCGCTCTGTCAAACACCAACACTCTACTCCCCTGTACACTGTCAAACACCACCAATCTACTCCCCTATACACTATCAAACACCACCACTCTACTCCCCAATACACTGTCAAACAGCACCAATCTACCCCCTGTACACTATGAAGCACCACCACTCTACTCCCGTGTACAGAATCAAACACCACCACACCACTCCCCTGTACACTAACAAACACCACCACTCTACTCCCCTGTACACTGTCAAACACCACCGCTCTACTCCCCTGTACAATATCAAACACCAGGACTCTAGTCCTCTGTACACTGTAGAAAACTACCAGTCTACCCCCCTCTACACTATCAAACATAGCCACTCTACTCCCTTGCACATTATCAAAGACCAGCATTTTACTCCCCTATCCACTGTCAAACACCATCATTCCACTCCCATGTACACTATCAAACAATACCACTCTACACACCTGTACACTGTCAAACACCACCACTGTATTCCCCTGTACAATACAAAACACGCCCCCTCTACTACCCAGCACACTATCAAACACCACCACTCTACTCCCCTGTACACTATTAAACACCACCACTCTATCCCCTGCACACTATGAAACACCACCACTCTACACCCGTGTGCATAGTCAAACACCACCGCTCTACTCCCCTGTACAATGCCAAACACACCACTCCACTCCCCTGTACACTGTCAAACACCACCACTCTAGTCTCTAGTTCATTGCAAAAAAACAGCACAACACCATTCCCAAGCTTAATGTCAAACATTTCCAGTCAAACACCAACATTCTACTCCCCAATACACTGTCATACAGCACCACTCTACCCCCCTGTACACTAGGAAGCACCAGCACTCTACTCCCGTGTACACCATCAAACAACACCACTCTACTCGCACGTACACTACCAAACACCACCAATCTACTCCCCTTTACACTATCAAACACCACAATATTCATCCCCTCTACACTATTAAACACCACCACTCTACTCCCCTGTACACTGTCAAACACCACCACTACTCCCCTGTTCACTGTCAAAACCTACCACTCAACTCTCCTGTACTCTATCAAACACCGCCACTCTACTCTCTTCTACACTATCAAACACGAGCACTCTACTCCCCTGTACACTGTCAAACACCACCATTCTGCTCTATAGCTAATTGCAAAAAATAGCACAACACCATTCCCAAGTTTACTGTCAAACATCCCGACACTACACTCCAGTGCTCTGTCAAACACCAACTCTCTACTCCCCTCTACATTACTAAACACCACCACTCTACTCCCCTTTACACTGTCAAACATCACCACTCTACTGGACTGTACACTACCAAACACCACCAATCTACTCCCCTGTGCTCTATCAAACACCACCACATTCATCCCCTGTACATTATTAAACACCACCACTCTACTCCACTGTATACTATCAAAACCACCACTCTACTCCCCTTTACACTATTAAAAACCACAACTCTACTCTCAAGTTCATTGCAAAAAACAGCACAATACCATACCCAAGTTTTCTCTCAAACATCCCCACTCTACGCTCCAGTGCTCTGTTAAATACCAACATTCTACTTCCCTGTACACTGTCAAACACCACCACCCGACTCCCCTGTACACCATGAAACACCACCGCTCTACTCCCCTGTACACTACCAAACACCACCACCCTAGTCTCTGTTCATTGCAAAAAACAGCATATCACCATTCCCAAGCTCACTGTCAAACATCTCCAGTCTACACTCCAGTGCTCTGTCATACAACAACATTCTATTCCCCTGTACACTGACAAGCACCACCACTCTACTCCCCTGTACACTATCAAACATCACCACTCTACTCCCCTGTATACCATCAAACACCAACACTCTACTCTTCAGTTCATTGAAAAAAAACAGCACAGCACCATTGCCAAGTTTTTTGTCAAACATCCCCACTCTACACTCCAGTGCTCTGTCAAACACCACCACTCTACTCCCCTGTACACCATCAAACACCACCACTCTACTCCCCTGTACACAATGAAACACCACCACTCTGCTCCCCTGTACACTATCAAACACCACCGCTCTACTCCCGTGTACACAATGAAACACCACCACTCTGCTCCCCTGTACACTGTCAAACACCACCACTCTATTTGCGTGTACACTGTCAAACACCAGCACACTACTTCCCTGGACACTGTTTACCAACACTGCTCAACTCCCCTGTACAATATGAAACACAACCCCTCTACTACGCTGTACACTATGAAACACCACCACTCTACTCCACTGTATGCTGTCAAACACCATCACTCTACTCTCCTGTACACCATCAAATACCAACAATCTACTCTCCAGTTCATTGCAAAGAACAGCACAACACCATTCCCAAGTTTACTGTCAATCATCCACACTCCACACTCCAGTGCCATGTCAAACACCACCACTCTGCTCCGCTGTACACTATCAAACACCACCACCCTACTCCGCTGTACACTGTCAAAATCCATTACTCTACTCCCCTCTACACTATCAAACACTGCCACTCTACTCCCTTGCGCACTATCAAAGATCAGCATTCTACTCCCCTGTATACTGTCAAACACCATCATTCTACTCCCCTGTACACTGTCAAACAATACCACTCTAAACCCCTGTACACTGTCAAACACCACCACTCTACTCCCCAGTACAATACCAAAAACGACTCCTCTACTACCCTGTACACCATCAAGCACCACCACTCTACTCCCCGGTACACTATCGAACACCACCACTCCACTCCCCTGTACACACTTGAACACCACCACTCCACTCCCCTGTACACACTTGAACACGACCACTCTACTGCCCTGTACATTATCAAACACCACTACTCTACTCCCCTTTACACTGTCAAACACCACCACTCTACTCCCCTGTACACTGTCAAACACCACCACTCTAATCACCTCTACACTATCGGACACCATCACTCTACTCCCCATTACACAGTCAAACACCATCTCTCTACTTCCCTCTACACTGTCAAGCACAACCACACTACTTCCCTGCACACTGCCAAACACCACCACTCTACTCCCCTATACACTATCAAACAGCACCACTCTACTCCCCTGTACACTGTCAACACCAACACTCTCCTCTCCACTTCATTGCAAAAAACAGCACAATACTATTCTCAAGTTTTCGTCAAACATCCCCACTCTACACTCCAATGCTCTGTCAAACAGCACCACTCTACTCCCCTGTACACTGTCAAACACCACCACTCTAATTCCCTGTACACTATCAAACTCCACCACTCTAATCACCTCTACACTATTGAACACCACCACTCTACTCCCCAGTGCACAAACACCACCACTCAGCACTCCTGTTCACTGTCAAACACAACCACTCTACTCGACTGTACATTATCAAACACGACCACACTATCTCCTGTACACTATAAATCATCACCGCTCTACTCCCCTGTACATTCTCAAACACCACCGCTGTACTCTCCTGTACACTATCAAATACCACCACTCTAATCCTCTGCACACTATCAAACACCACCACTCTACTCCCCTGTACACTATCAAACACCACCACATTCATTCCGTGTACACTACTAAACACCACTACTCTACTCCCCTTTACACTGTCAAACACCACCACTCTACTCTCTAGTTCATTGCAAGAAACAGCACAACACCATTCCCAAGTTTACTGTCAAACATCCCCAGTCTACACTCCAGTGCTCTGTCAAACACCAACACGCTACTCCCCTGTACATTACTAAACACTACCACACTACTCCAATTTACACTGTCAAACATCACCACTCTACTCCCCTGTACACTGTCAAACACCACCACTCTAATCACCTCTACACAATCGGACACCATCACTCTACTCCCCAGTACACAGTCAAACACCATCTCTCTAATTCCCTCTACACTGTCAAGCACAACAACACTACTCCCCTGCACACTGCCAAACACCACCACTCTACTCCCCTATACACTATCAACAGCACCACTCTACTCCCCTGTATACTGTCAACACCAACACTCTCCTCTCCACTTCATTGCAAAAAACAGCACAATACTATTCTCAAGTTTTCGTCAAACATCCCCACTCTACACTTCAATGCTCTGTCAAACAGCACCACTCTACTCCCCTGTACACTGTTAAACATCACCACTCAGCTCCCCTGTACACTATCAAACACCACCACTCTAATTCCCTGCACACTGTCAAACTCCACCACTCTATTCTCCAGTTCATTGCAAAAAACAACACAACACCATTCCCAAGCTTACTGTCAAATATCCTCAGTCTACACTCCAGTGCTCTGTCAAACACCAACACTCTACTCCCCTGTACATTACTAAACACTACCACACTACTCCCCTTTACACTGTCAAACACCACCACTCTACTCCCCAGTACATTCTCAAGCACCATCACTCTACTCCTTGTACAGTATCAAACACCACCGCTCTACTCCCCTGTACACTATGAAACACCACCACTCTAATCCTCTGTACACTATCAAACACCACCACTCTACTCCCCTGTATACTATCAAACACCACTACTCTACTCCCCTGTACACTACCAAACACCACCACTCTACTCTCCAGTTCATTGCAAAAAACAGCACAACATCATTCCCAAGTGTACTGTCAAACATCCCCAGTTTACATCCAGCGCTCACTCAAACACCAACATTCTACTCCCCTGTACACTGTCAAACACCACCACCCTACTCGCCTGTACAGTGTAAAAAACCACCAGTCTACCCCACTCTACACAGTCAAACACCGCCACTCCATTCCCTTGCACACTGTCAAAGACCAGCATTCTACCTCCCTGTACACTGTCAAATGCCATCATTCTACTCCCCTGTACACTATCAAACACCACCACTCTACTCCCCTGTACACTGTCAAACACCATATCTCTACTCCACTGTACAATATCAAACACCACCAATCTACTCCTCTGCACACTGTAAGAAATTACCAGTCTACCCCCTTCTACACTATCAAACACAGCTACACTACTCCCTTGCACACTATCAAAGACAAGCAATCTACTCCCCTATCCACTGTCAAACACCATCATTCTACTCCCCTGTACACTATCAAGCAATACCACTCTACTGCTCTTTACACTGTCAAACACCACCACTCTACTCTCCTGTACAATACAAAACATGCCCCCTCTACTACCCTGTACACTATCAAACACCTCCATTCTACTCCCCTGTACACTATTGAACACCACCACTCAACTCAGCTGTACACTGTCAAACGCAACCACTGGACTCCCCTGCACACCATCAAACGCCACCACTCTACTCCCCTGTACACTATCAAACACCACCATTCTATCCCCTGGGCACTATGAAACACCACCACTCTACTCCACTGTACACTATCAAACACCACCACTCTACTCCCCTGCACAGTGTCAAATACCACCGCTCTACTCCCCTGTACAATATAAAACGCCAGCACTCTACTCCTCTGTGCACTAGCAAACACCAACTCTCTACTCCCCTGTACGTTATCAAACACCGCCACTCTACTCCCCTGTTCACTATCAAACACCACCACTCTACTCTCCCGTTCATTGCAAAAAACAGCATAGCTCCATTCTCAAGTTTACTGTCAAACATCCCCACTCTGCACTCCAGCGCTATGTCAAACACCAACATTCTAATCCCCTGTGCAGCATCAAACACCACCACTCTACTCCACAATACACTGTCAAACGGCACCACTCTACCCCGCTGTTCACTATGAAGCACCACCACTCTAATCTCTGGTATACTATTGAACACCACTACTTTACTCCACTGTACACAATCAAACACCTCCACTGTACTCCCCTGCACCCTATCAAACACCACCACTCTACTCCCCTGTACACTGTCAGAAACCACCACTCAATTCCCTTGTACACTATCAAACACCACTACTCTACTCCCCTGTACACTGTCAAGCACCACCAGTCCGCTCTCCAGTTAAATGCAAAAAACAGCACAACACCATTCCCAAGTTTGCTGTCAAACATCCCCACTCTACACTCCAGTGTTCTGTCAAACACCAACATTCTATTCTCCTGTACACTATCAAACAGCACCTCTCTATTCCCCTGTACACTATCAGACACCACCGTTCTACTCCCCAATACATTGTCAAACAGCACCACTCCACTCCCCTGTACACTGTCAAACAGCACCAATCTACCCCCCTGTACACTATGAAGCACCACCACTCTACTCCCGTGTACAGTATCAAACACCACCATACTACTCCCCTGTACACTATCAAACACCACCACTCTACTCCCCTGTACACTGTCAAACACCACCGCTCTACTCCACTGTACAATGTCAAACACCACCACTCTACTCCTCTGTACACTGTAAAAAAAACTACCAGTCTACCCCCCTCTACACTATCAAACACAGCTACACTACTCCCTTGCACACGATCAAACACAAGCATTCTACTCCCCTATCCACTATCAAACACCACCACTCTACTCCAGTGGACACTATCAAACACCACCACTCTACTCCCCTGCACAGTGTCAAATCCCACCGCTCTACTCCCCTGTACAATATAAAACGCCACCACTCTACTCCTCTGTGCACTATCAAACACCACCACTCTACTCCCCTGTTCAAAATCAAACACCATCACTCTACTCCCCTGTACACCGTCAAACACCACCACTCTACTCTCCCGTTCATTGCAAAAAACAGCATAGCTCCATTCTCAAGTTTACAGTCAAACATCCCCACTCTGCACTCCAGTGCTGTCAAACACCAACATTCTAATCCCCTGTGCAGCATCAAACACCACCACTCTACTCCCCAATACACTGTCAAACGGCACCACTCTACCCCCCTGTGCACTATGAAGCACCACCACTCTACTCCCGTGTACACTATCAAACCCCATCACACTACTCCCCTGTACACTATCAAACACCACCACTCTACTCTCCTGTACACTGTCAGAAACCACCACTCTACTCCCTTTTACACTATCAAACACCACAACTCAACTCCCCTGTACACTGTCAAACACCACCAGTCCGCCCTCCAGTTCATTGCAAAAAACAGCACAACACCATTCGCAAGTTTATTGTCAAACATCGCCACACTACACTCGAGTGCTCTGTCAAACATCAACACTCTACTCCCCTGTACACTATCAAACACCACCACTCTAATTCCCTGTACACTATCAAACTCCACCACTCTAATCACCTCTACACTATTGAACACCACCACTCTACTCCCCAGTGCACAGTCAAACACCACCACTCAGCACTCCTGTTCACTGTCAAACACAACCACTCTACTCCCCTGTACATTATCAAACACGACCACACTATCTCCTGTACACTATAAATCATCACCGCTCTACTCCCCTGTACATTCTCAAACACCACCACTCTAATTCCCTGTACACTATCAAACTCCACCACTCTAATCACCTCTACACTATTGAACACCACCACTCTACTCCCCAGTGCACAAACACCACCACTCAGCACTCCTGTTCACTGTCAAACACAACCACTCTACTCCACTGTACATTATCAAACACGACCACACTATCTCCTGTACACTATAAATCATCACCGCTCTACTCCCCTGTACATTCTCAAACACCACCGCTGTACTCTCCTGTACACTATCAAATACCACCACTCTAATCCTCTGCACACTATCAAACACCACCACTCTACTCCCCTGTACACTATCAAACACCACCACATTCATTCCGTGTACACTACTAAACACCACTACTCTACTCCCCTTTACACTGTCAAACACCACCACTCTACTCTCTAGTTCATTGCAAGAAACAGCACAACACCATTCCCAAGTTTACTGTCAAACATCCCCAGTCTACACTCCAGTGCTCTGTCAAACACCAACACGCTACTCCCCTGTACATTACGAAACACTACCACACTACTCCAATTTACACTGTCAAACACCACCACTCTACTCCCCTGTACACTGTCAAACACCACCACTCTAATCACCTCTACACAATCGGACACCATCACTCTACTCCCCAGTACACAGTCAAACACCATCTCTCTAATTCCCTGTACACTGTCAAGCACAACAACACTACTCCCCTGCACACTGCCAAACACCACCACTCTACTCCCCTATACACTATCAACAGCACCACTCTACTCCCCTGTACACTGTCAACACCAACACTCTCCTCTCCACTTCATTGCAAAAAACAGCACAATACTATTCTCAAGTTTTCGTCAAACATCCCCACTCTACACTTCAATGCTCTGTCAAACAGCACCACTCTACTCCCCTGTACACTGTTAAACATCACCACTCAGCTCCCCTGTACACTATCAAACACCACCACTCTAATTCCCTGCACACTGTCAAACTCCACCACTCTATTCTCCAGTTCATTGCAAAAAACAGCACAACACCATTCCCAAGTTTACTGTCAAACATCCCTAGTCTACACTCCAGTGCTCTGTCAAACACCAACACTCTACTCCCCTGTACATTACTAAACACTACCACACTACTCCCCTTTACACTGTCAAACACCACCACTCTACTCCCCAGTACATTCTCAAGCACCATCACTCTACTCCTTGTACAGTATCAAACACCACCGCTCTACTCCCCTGTACACTATGAAACACCACCACTCTAATCCTCTGTACACTATCAAACACCACCACTCTACTCCCCTGTATACTATCAAACACCACTACTCTACTCCCCTGTACACTACCAAACACCACCACTCTACTCTCCAGTTCATTGCAAAAAACAGCACAACATCATTCCCAAGTGTACTGTCAAACATCCCCAGTTTACATCCAGCGCTCACTCAAACACCAACATTCTACTCCCCTGTACACTGTCAAACACCACCACCCTACTCGCCTGTACAGTGTAAAAAACCACCAGTCTACCCCACTCTACACAGTCAAACACCGCCACTCCATTCCCTTGCACACTGTCAAAGACCAGCATTCTACCTCCCTGTACACTGTCAAATGCCATCATTCTACTCCCCTGTACACTATCAAACACCACCACTCTACTCCCCTGTACACTGTCAAACACCATATCTCTACTCCACTGTACAATATCAAACACCACCAATCTACTCCTCTGCACACTGTAAGAAATTACCAGTCTACCCCCTTCTACACCATCAAACACAGCTACACTACTCCCTTGCACACTATCAAAGACAAGCAATCTACTCCCCTATCCACTGTCAAACACCATCATTCTACTCCCCTGTACACTATCAAGCAATACCACTCTACTGCTCTTTACACTGTCAAACACCACCACTCTACTCTCCTGTACAATACAAAACATGCCCCCTCTACTACCCTGTACACTATCAAACACCTCCATTCTACTCCCCTGTACACTATTGAACACCACCACTCAACTCAGCTGTACACTGTCAAACGCAACCACTGGACTCCCCTGCACACCATCAAACGCCACCACTCTACTCCCCTGTACACTATCAAACACCACCATTCTATCCCCTGGGCACTATGAAACACCACCACTCTACTCCACTGTACACTATCAAACACCACCACTCTACTCCCCTGCACAGTGTCAAATACCACCGCTCTACTCCCCTGTACAATATAAAACGCCAGCACTCTACTCCTCTGTGCACTAGCAAACACCAACTCTCTACTCCCCTGTACGTTATCAAACACCGCCACTCTACTCCCCTGTTCACTATCAAACACCACCACTCTACTCTCCCGTTCATTGCAAAAAACAGCATAGCTCCATTCTCAAGTTTACTGTCAAACATCCCCACTCTGCACTCCAGCGCTATGTCAAACACCAACATTCTAATCCCCTGTGCAGCATCAAACACCACCACTCTACTCCCCAATACACTGTCAAACGGCACCACTCTACCCCGCTGTTCACTATGAAGCACCACCACTCTAATCTCTGGTATACTATTGAACACCACTACTTTACTCCACTGTACACAATCAAACACCTCCACTGTACTCCCCTGCACCCTATCAAACACCACCACTCTACTCCCCTGTACACTGTCAGAAACCACCACTCAATTCCCTTGTACACTATCAAACACCACTACTCTACTCCCCTGTACACTGTCAAGCACCACCAGTCCGCTCTCCAGTTAAATGCAAAAAACAGCACAACACCATTCCCAAGTTTGCTGTCAAACATCCCCACTCTACACTCCAGTGTTTTGTCAAACACCAACATTCTATTCTCCTGTACACTATCAAACAGCACCTCTCTATTCCCCTGTACACTATCAGACACCACCGTTCTACTCCCCAATACATTGTCAAACAGCACCACTCCACTCCCCTGTACACTGTCAAACAGCACCAATCTACCCCCCTGTACACTATGAAGCACCACCACTCTACTCCCGTGTACAGTATCAAACACCACCATACTACTCCCCTGTACACTATCAAACACCACCACTCTACTCCCCTGTACACTGTCAAACACCACCGCTCTACTCCACTGTACAATGTCAAACACCACCACTCTACTCCTCTGTACACTGTAAAAAAAACTACCAGTCTACCCCCCTCTACACTATCAAACACAGCTACACTACTCCCTTGCACACGATCAAACACAAGCATTCTACTCCCCTATCCACTATCAAACACCACCACTCTACTCCAGTGGACACTATCAAACACCACCACTCTACTCCCCTGCACAGTGTCAAATCCCACCGCTCTACTCCCCTGTACAATATAAAACGCCACCACTCTACTCCTCTGTGCACTATCAAACACCACCACTCTACTCCCCTGTTCAAAATCAAACACCATCACTCTACTCCCCTGTACACCGTCAAACACCACCACTCTACTCTCCCGTTCATTGCAAAAAACAGCATAGCTCCATTCTCAAGTTTACTGTCAAACATCCCCACTCTGCACTCCAGTGCTGTCAAACACCAACATTCTAATCCCCTGTGCAGCATCAAACACCACCACTCTACTCCCCAATACACTGTCAAACGGCACCACTCTACCCCCCTGTGCACTATGAAGCACCACCACTCTACTCCCGTGTACACTATCAAACCCCATCACACTACTCCCTTGTACCCTATCAAACACCACCACTCTACTCTCCTGTACACTGTCAGAAACCACCACTCTACTCCCTTTTACACTATCAAACAACAGCACTCTACTCCCCGGTACACTGTCAAACACCACCAGTCCGCCCTCCAGTTAAATGCAAAAAACAGCACAACACCATTCGCAAGTTTATTGTCAAACATCGCCACACTACACTCGAGTGCTCTGTCAAACATCAACACTCTACTCCCCTGTACACTATCAAACACCACCACTCTAATTCCCTGTACACTATCAAACTCCACCACTCAACTACACTGTACACTGTCAAACACCACCAGTCCGCCCTCCAGTTCATTGCAAAAAACAGCACAACACCATTCGCAAGTTTATTGTCAAACATCGCCACACTACACTCGAGTGCTCTGTCAAACATCAACACTCTACTCCCCTGTACACTATCAAACACCACCACTCTAATTCCCTGTACACTATCAAACTCCACCACTCTAATCACCTCTACACTATTGAACACCACCACTCTACTCCCCAGTGCACAGTCAAACACCACCACTCAGCACTCCTGTTCACTGTCAAACACAACCACTCTACTCCCCTGTACATTATCAAACACGACCACACTATCTCCTGTACACTATAAATCATCACCGCTCTACTCCCCTGTACATTCTCAAACACCACCACTCTAATTCCCTGTACACTATCAAACTCCACCACTCTAATCACCTCTACACTATTGAACACCACCACTCTACTCCCCAGTGCACAAACACCACCACTCAGCACTCCTGTTCACTGTCAAACACAACCACTCTACTCCACTGTACATTATCAAACACGACCACACTATCTCCTGTACACTATAAATCATCACCGCTCTACTCCCCTGTACATTCTCAAACACCACCGCTGTACTCTCCTGTACACTATCAAATACCACCACTCTAATCCTCTGCACACTATCAAACACCACCACTCTACTCCCCTGTACACTATCAAACACCACCACATTCATTCCGTGTACACAACTAAACACCACTACTCTACTCCCCTTTACACTGTCAAACACCACCACTCTACTCTCTAGTTCATTGCAAGAAACAGCACAACACCATTCCCAAGTTTACTGTCAAACATCCCCAGTCTACACTCCAGTGCTCTGTCAAACACCAACACGCTACTCCCCTGTACATTACTAAACACTACCACACTACTCCAATTTACACTGTCAAACATCACCACTCTACTCCCCTGTACACTGTCAAACACCACCACTCTAATCACCTCTACACAATCGGACACCATCACTCTACTCCCCAGTACACAGTCAAACACCATCTCTCTAATTCCCTCTACACTGTCAAGCACAACAACACTACTCCCCTGCACACTGCCAAACACCACCACTCTACTCCCCTATACACTATCAACAGCACCACTCTACTCCCCTGTACACTGTCAACACCAACACTCTCCTCTCCACTTCATTGCAAAAAACAGCACAATACTATTCTCAAGTTTTCGTCAAACATCCCCACTCTACACTTCAATGCTCTGTCAAACAGCACCACTCTACTCCCCTGTACACTGTTAAACATCACCACTCAGCTCCCCTGTACACTATCAAACACCACCACTCTAATTCCCTGCACACTGTCAAACTCCACCACTCTATTCTCCAGTTCATTGCAAAAAACAGCACAACACTATTCCCAAGCTTACTGTCAAATATCCTCAGTCTACACTCCAGTGCTCTGTCAAACACCAACACTCTACTCCCCTGTACATTACTAAACACTACCACACTACTCCCCTTTACACTGTCAAACACCACCACTCTACTCCCCAGTACATTCTCAAGCACCATCACTCTACTCCTTGTACAGTATCAAACACCACCGCTCTACTCCCCTGTACACTATGAAACACCACCACTCTAATCCTCTGTACACTATCAAACACCACCACTCTACTCCCCTGTATACTATCAAACACCACTACTCTACTCCCCTGTACACTACCAAACACCACCACTCTACTCTCCAGTTCATTGCAAAAAACAGCACAACATCATTCCCAAGTGTACTGTCAAACATCCCCAGTTTACATCCAGCGCTCACTCAAACACCAACATTCTACTCCCCTGTACACTGTCAAACACCACCACCCTACTCGCCTGTACAGTGTAAAAAACCACCAGTCTACCCCACTCTACACAGTCAAACACCGCCACTCCATTCCCTTGCACACTGTCAAAGACCAGCATTCTACCTCCCTGTACACTGTCAAATGCCATCATTCTACTCCCCTGTACACTATCAAACACCACCACTCTACTCCCCTGTACACTGTCAAACACCATATCTCTACTCCACTGTACAATATCAAACACCACCAATCTACTCCTCTGCACACTGTAAGAAATTACCAGTCTACCCCCTTCTACACTATCAAACACAGCTACACTACTCCCTTGCACACTATCAAAGACAAGCAATCTACTCCCCTATCCACTGTCAAACACCATCATTCTACTCCCCTGTACACTATCAAGCAATACCACTCTACTGCTCTTTACACTGTCAAACACCACCACTCTACTCTCCTGTACAATACAAAACATGCCCCCTCTACTACCCTGTACACTATCAAACACCTCCATTCTACTCCCCTGTACACTATTGAACACCACCACTCAACTCAGCTGTACACTGTCAAACGCAACCACTGGACTCCCCTGCACACCATCAAACGCCACCACTCTACTCCCCTGTACACTATCAAACACCACCATTCTATCCCCTGGGCACTATGAAACACCACCACTCTACTCCACTGTACACTATCAAACACCACCACTCTACTCCCCTGCACAGTGTCAAATACCACCGCTCTACTCCCCTGTACAATATAAAACGCCAGCACTCTACTCCTCTGTGCACTAGCAAACACCAACTCTCTACTCCCCTGTACGTTATCAAACACCGCCACTCTACTCCCCTGTTCACTATCAAACACCACCACTCTACTCTCCCGTTCATTGCAAAAAACAGCATAGCTCCATTCTCAAGTTTACTGTCAAACATCCCCACTCTGCACTCCAGCGCTATGTCAAACACCAACATTCTAATCCCCTGTGCAGCATCAAACACCACCACTCTACTCCACAATACACTGTCAAACGGCACCACTCTACCCCGCTGTTCACTATGAAGCACCACCACTCTAATCTCTGGTATACTATTGAACACCACTACTTTACTCCACTGTACACAATCAAACACCTCCACTGTACTCCCCTGCACCCTATCAAACACCACCACTCTACTCCCCTGTACACTGTCAGAAACCACCACTCAATTCCCTTGTACACTATCAAACACCACTACTCTACTCCCCTGTACACTGTCAAGCACCACCAGTCCGCTCTCCAGTTAAATGCAAAAAACAGCACAACACCATTCCCAAGTTTGCTGTCAAACATCCCCACTCTACACTCCAGTGTTCTGTCAAACACCAACATTCTATTCTCCTGTACACTATCAAACAGCACCTCTCTATTCCCCTGTACACTATCAAACACCACCGTTCTACTCCCCAATACATTGTCAAACAGCACCACTCCACTCCCCTGTACACTGTCAAACAGCACCAATCTACCCCCCTGTACACTATGAAGCACCACCACTCTACTCCCGTGTACAGTATCAAACACCACCATACTACTCCCCTGTACACTATCAAACACCACCACTCTACTCCCCTGTACACTGTCAAACACCACCGCTCTACTCCACTGTACAATGTCAAACACCACCACTCTACTCCTCTGTACACTGTAAAAAAAACTACCAGTCTACCCCCCTCTACACTATCAAACACAGCTACACTACTCCCTTGCACACGATCAAACACAAGCATTCTACTCCCCTATCCACTATCAAACACCACCACTCTACTCCAGTGGACACTATCAAACACCACCACTCTACTCCCCTGCACAGTGTCAAATCCCACCGCTCTACTCCCCTGTACAATATAAAACGCCACCACTCTACTCCTCTGTGCACTATCAAACACCACCACTCTACTCCCCTGTTCAAAATCAAACACCATCACTCTACTCCCCTGTACACCGTCAAACACCACCACTCTACTCTCCCGTTCATTGCAAAAAACAGCATAGCTCCATTCTCAAGTTTACTGTCAAACATCCCCACTCTACACTCCAGTGCTATGTCAAACACCAACATTCTAATCCCCTGTGCAGCATCAAACAGCACCACTCTACTCCACAATACACTGTCAAATGGCACCACTCTGCCCCCCTGTACACTATGAAGCACCACCACTCTACTCCCGTGTACACTATCAAACCCCATCACACTACTCCCTTGTACCCTATCAAACACCACCACTCTACTCTCCTGTACACTGTCAGAAACCACCACTCTACTCCCTTTTACACTATCAAACAACAGCACTCTACTCCCCTGTACACTGTCAAACACCACCAGTCCGCCCTCCAGTTAAATGCAAAAAACAGCACAACACCATTCGCAAGTTTATTGTCAAACATCGCCACACTACACTCGAGTGCTCTGTCAAACATCAACACTCTACTCCCCTGTACACTATCAAACACCACCACTCTAATTCCCTGTACACTATCAAACTCCACCACTCTAATCACCTCTACACTATTGAACACCACCACTCTACTCCCCAGTGCACAGTCAAACACCACCACTCAGCACTCCTGTTCACTGTCAAACACAACCACTCTACTCCCCTGTACATTATCAAACACGACCACACTATCTCCTGTACACTATAAATCATCACCGCTCTACTCCCCTGTACATTCTCAAACACCACCACTCTAATTCCCTGTACACTATCAAACTCCACCACTCTAATCACCTCTACACTATTGAACACCACCACTCTACTCCCCAGTGCACAAACACCACCACTCAGCACTCCTGTTCACTGTCAAACACAACCACTCTACTCCACTGTACATTATCAAACACGACCACACTATCTCCTGTACACTATAAATCATCACCGCTCTACTCCCCTGTACATTCTCAAACACCACCGCTGTACTCTCCTGTACACTATCAAATACCACCACTCTAATCCTCTGCACACTATCAAACACCACCACTCTACTCCCCTGTACACTATCAAACACCACCACATTCATTCCGTGTACACTACTAAACACCACTACTCTACTCCCCTTTACACTGTCAAACACCACCACTCTACTCTCTAGTTCATTGCAAGAAACAGCACAACACCATTCCCAAGTTTACTGTCAAACATCCCCAGTCTACACTCCAGTGCTCTGTCAAACACCAACACGCTACTCCCCTGTACATTACGAAACACTACCACACTACTCCAATTTACACTGTCAAACATCACCACTCTACTCCCCTGTACACTGTCAAACACCACCACTCTAATCACCTCTACACAATCGGACACCATCACTCTACTCCCCAGTACACAGTCAAACACCATCTCTCTAATTCCCTCTACACTGTCAAGCACAACAACACTACTCCCCTGCACACTGCCAAACACCACCACTCTACTCCCCTATACACTATCAACAGCACCACTCTACTCCCCTGTACACTGTCAACACCAACACTCTCCTCTCCACTTCATTGCAAAAAACAGCACAATACTATTCTCAAGTTTTCGTCAAACATCCCCACTCTACACTTCAATGCTCTGTCAAACAGCACCACTCTACTCCCCTGTACACTGTTAAACATCACCACTCAGCTCCCCTGTACACTATCAAACACCACCACTCTAATTCCCTGCACACTGTCAAACTCCACCACTCTATTCTCCAGTTCATTGCAAAAAACAACACAACACCATTCCCAAGCTTACTGTCAAATATCCTCAGTCTACACTCCAGTGCTCTGTCAAACACCAACACTCTACTCCCCTGTACATTACTAAACACTACCACACTACTCCCCTTTACACTGTCAAACACCACCACTCTACTCCCCAGTACATTCTCAAGCACCATCACTCTACTCCTTGTACAGTATCAAACACCACCGCTCTACTCCCCTGTACACTATGAAACACCACCACTCTAATCCTCTGTACACTATCAAACACCACCACTCTACTCCCCTGTATACTATCAAACACCACTACTCTACTCCCCTGTACACTACCAAACACCACCACTCTACTCTCCAGTTCATTGCAAAAAACAGCACAACATCATTCCCAAGTGTACTGTCAAACATCCCCAGTTTACATCCAGCGCTCACTCAAACACCAACATTCTACTCCCCTGTACACTGTCAAACACCACCACCCTACTCGCCTGTACAGTGTAAAAAACCACCAGTCTACCCCACTCTACACAGTCAAACACCGCCACTCCATTCCCTTGCACACTGTCAAAGACCAGCATTCTACCTCCCTGTACACTGTCAAATGCCATCATTCTACTCCCCTGTACACTATCAAACACCACCACTCTACTCCCCTGTACACTGTCAAACACCATATCTCTACTCCACTGTACAATATCAAACACCACCAATCTACTCCTCTGCACACTGTAAGAAATTACCAGTCTACCCCCTTCAACACTATCAAACACAGCTACACTACTCCCTTGCACACTATCAAAGACAAGCAATCTACTCCCCTATCCACTGTCAAACACCATCATTCTACTCCCCTGTACACTATCAAGCAATACCACTCAACTGCACTTTACACTGTCAAACACCACCACTCTACTCTCCTGTACAATACAAAACATGCCCCCTCTACTACCCTGTACACTATCAAACACCTCCATTCTACTCCCCTGTACACTATTGAACACCACCACTCAACTCAGCTGTACACTGTCAAACGCAACCACTGGACTCCCCTGCACACCATCAAACGCCACCACTCTACTCCCCTGTACACTATCAAACACCACCATTCTATCCCCTGGGCACTATGAAACACCACCACTCTACTCCACTGTACACTATCAAACACCACCACTCTACTCCCCTGCACAGTGTCAAATACCACCGCTCTACTCCCCTGTACAATATAAAACGCCAGCACTCTACTCCTCTGTGCACTAGCAAACACCAACTCTCTACTCCCCTGTACGTTATCAAACACCGCCACTCTACTCCCCTGTTCACTATCAAACACCACCACTCTACTCTCCCGTTCATTGCAAAAAACAGCATAGCTCCATTCTCAAGTTTACTGTCAAACATCCCCACTCTGCACTCCAGTGCTGTCAAACACCAACATTCTAATCCCCTGTGCAGCATCAAACACCACCACTCTACTCCCCAATACACTGTCAAACGGCACCACTCTACCCCCCTGTGCACTATGAAGCACCACCACTCTACTCCCGTGTACACTATCAAACCCCATCACACTACTCCCCTGTACACTATCAAACACCACCACTCTACTCTCCTGTACACTGTCAGAAACCACCACTCTACTCCCTTTTACACTATCAAACACCACAACTCAACTCCCCTGTACACTGTCAAACACCACCAGTCCGCCCTCCAGTTCATTGCAAAAAACAGCACAACACCATTCGCAAGTTTATTGTCAAACATCGCCACACTACACTCGAGTGCTCTGTCAAACATCAACACTCTACTCCCCTGTACACTATCAAACACCACCACTCTAATTCCCTGTACACTATCAAACTCCACCACTCTAATCACCTCTACACTATTGAACACCACCACTCTACTCCCCAGTGCACAGTCAAACACCACCACTCAGCACTCCTGTTCACTGTCAAACACAACCACTCTACTCCCCTGTACATTATCAAACACGACCACACTATCTCCTGTACACTATAAATCATCACCGCTCTACTCCCCTGTACATTCTCAAACACCACCACTCTAATTCCCTGTACACTATCAAACTCCACCACTCTAATCACCTCTACACTATTGAACACCACCACTCTACTCCCCAGTGCACAAACACCACCACTCAGCACTCCTGTTCACTGTCAAACACAACCACTCTACTCCACTGTACATTATCAAACACGACCACACTATCTCCTGTACACTATAAATCATCACCGCTCTACTCCCCTGTACATTCTCAAACACCACCGCTGTACTCTCCTGTACACTATCAAATACCACCACTCTAATCCTCTGCACACTATCAAACACCACCACTCTACTCCCCTGTACACTATCAAACACCACCACATTCATTCCGTGTACACTACTAAACACCACTACTCTACTCCCCTTTACACTGTCAAACACCACCACTCTACTCTCTAGTTCATTGCAAGAAACAGCACAACACCATTCCCAAGTTTACTGTCAAACATCCCCAGTCTACACTCCAGTGCTCTGTCAAACACCAACACGCTACTCCCCTGTACATTACGAAACACTACCACACTACTCCAATTTACACTGTCAAACATCACCACTCTACTCCCCTGTACACTGTCAAACACCACCACTCTAATCACCTCTACACAATCGGACACCATCACTCTACTCCCCAGTACACAGTCAAACACCATCTCTCTAATTCCCTGTACACTGTCAAGCACAACAACACTACTCCCCTGCACACTGCCAAACACCACCACTCTACTCCCCTATACACTATCAACAGCACCACTCTACTCCCCTGTATACTGTCAACACCAACACTCTCCTCTCCACTTCATTGCAAAAAACAGCACAATACTATTCTCAAGTTTTCGTCAAACATCCCCACTCTACACTTCAATGCTCTGTCAAACAGCACCACTCTACTCCCCTGTACACTGTTAAACATCACCACTCAGCTCCCCTGTACACTATCAAACACCACCACTCTAATTCCCTGCACACTGTCAAACTCCACCACTCTACTCTCCAGTTCATTGCAAAAAACAGCACAACACCATTCCCAAGTTTACTGTCAAACATCCCTAGTCTACACTCCAGTGCTCTGTCAAACACCAACACTCTACTCCCCTGTACATTACTAAACACTACCACACTACTCCCCTTTACACTGTCAAACACCACCACTCTACTCCCCAGTACATTCTCAAGCACCATCACTCTACTCCTTGTACAGTATCAAACACCACCGCTCTACTCCCCTGTACACTATGAAACACCACCACTCTAATCCTCTGTACACTATCAAACACCACCACTCTACTCCCCTGTATACTATCAAACACCACTACTCTACTCCCCTGTACACTATCAAACACCACCACTCTACTCTCCAGTTCATTGCAAAAAACAGCACAACATCATTCCCAAGTGTACTGTCAAACATCCCCAGTTTACATCCAGCGCTCACTCAAACACCAACATTCTACTCCCCTGTACACTGTCAAACACCACCACCCTACTCGCCTGTACAGTGTAAAAAACCACCAGTCTACCCCACTCTACACAGTCAAACACCGCCACTCCATTCCCTTGCACACTGTCAAAGACCAGCATTCTACCTCCCTGTACACTGTCAAATGCCATCATTCTACTCCCCTGTACACTATCAAACACCACCACTCTACTCCCCTGTACACTGTCAAACACCATATCTCTACTCCACTGTACAATATCAAACACCACCAATCTACTCCTCTGCACACTGTAAGAAATTACCAGTCTACCCCCTTCTACACTATCAAACACAGCTACACTACTCCCTTGCACACTATCAAAGACAAGCAATCTACTCCCCTATCCACTGTCAAACACCATCATTCTACTCCCCTGTACACTATCAAGCAATACCACTCTACTGCTCTTTACACTGTCAAACACCACCACTCTACTCTCCTGTACAATACAAAACATGCCCCCTCTACTACCCTGTACACTATCAAACACCTCCATTCTACTCCCCTGTACACTATTGAACACCACCACTCAACTCAGCTGTACACTGTCAAACGCAACCACTGGACTCCCCTGCACACCATCAAACGCCACCACTCTACTCCCCTGTACACTATCAAACACCACCATTCTATCCCCTGGGCACTATGAAACACCACCACTCTACTCCACTGTACACTATCAAACACCACCACTCTACTCCCCTGCACAGTGTCAAATACCACCGCTCTACTCCCCTGTACAATATAAAACGCCAGCACTCTACTCCTCTGTGCACTAGCAAACACCAACTCTCTACTCCCCTGTACGTTATCAAACACCGCCACTCTACTCCCCTGTTCACTATCAAACACCACCACTCTACTCTCCCGTTCATTGCAAAAAACAGCATAGCTCCATTCTCAAGTTTACTGTCAAACATCCCCACTCTGCACTCCAGTGCTGTCAAACACCAACATTCTAATCCCCTGTGCAGCATCAAACACCACCACTCTACTCCCCAATACACTGTCAAACGGCACCACTCTACCCCCCTGTGCACTATGAAGCACCACCACTCTACTCCCGTGTACACTATCAAACCCCATCACACTACTCCCCTGTACACTATCAAACACCACCACTCTACTCTCCTGTACACTGTCAGAAACCACCACTCTACTCCCTTTTACACTATCAAACACCACAACTCAACTCCCCTGTACACTGTCAAACACCACCAGTCCGCCCTCCAGTTCATTGCAAAAAACAGCACAACACCATTCGCAAGTTTATTGTCAAACATCGCCACACTACACTCGAGTGCTCTGTCAAACATCAACACTCTACTCCCCTGTACACTATCAAACACCACCACTCTAATTCCCTGTACACTATCAAACTCCACCACTCTAATCACCTCTACACTATTGAACACCACCACTCTACTCCCCAGTGCACAGTCAAACACCACCACTCAGCACTCCTGTTCACTGTCAAACACAACCACTCTACTCCCCTGTACATTATCAAACACGACCACACTATCTCCTGTACACTATAAATCATCACCGCTCTACTCCCCTGTACATTCTCAAACACCACCACTCTAATTCCCTGTACACTATCAAACTCCACCACTCTAATCACCTCTACACTATTGAACACCACCACTCTACTCCCCAGTGCACAAACACCACCACTCAGCACTCCTGTTCACTGTCAAACACAACCACTCTACTCCACTGTACATTATCAAACACGACCACACTATCTCCTGTACACTATAAATCATCACCGCTCTACTCCCCTGTACATTCTCAAACACCACCGCTGTACTCTCCTGTACACTATCAAATACCACCACTCTAATCCTCTGCACACTATCAAACACCACCACTCTACTCCCCTGTACACTATCAAACACCACCACATTCATTCCGTGTACACTACTAAACACCACTACTCTACTCCCCTTTACACTGTCAAACACCACCACTCTACTCTCTAGTTCATTGCAAGAAACAGCACAACACCATTCCCAAGTTTACTGTCAAACATCCCCAGTCTACACTCCAGTGCTCTGTCAAACACCAACACGCTACTCCCCTGTACATTACGAAACACTACCACACTACTCCAATTTACACTGTCAAACATCACCACTCTACTCCCCTGTACACTGTCAAACACCACCACTCTAATCACCTCTACACAATCGGACACCATCACTCTACTCCCCAGTACACAGTCAAACACCATCTCTCTAATTCCCTGTACACTGTCAAGCACAACAACACTACTCCCCTGCACACTGCCAAACACCACCACTCTACTCCCCTATACACTATCAACAGCACCACTCTACTCCCCTGTATACTGTCAACACCAACACTCTCCTCTCCACTTCATTGCAAAAAACAGCACAATACTATTCTCAAGTTTTCGTCAAACATCCCCACTCTACACTCCAATGCTCTGTCAAACAGCACCACTCTACTCCCCTGTACACTGTTAAACATCACCACTCAGCTCCCCTGTACACTATCAAACACCACCACTCTAATTCCCTGCACACTGTCAAACTCCACCACTCTATTCTCCAGTTCATTGCAAAAAACAGCACAACACCATTCCCAAGCTTACTGTCAAATATCCTCAGTC
Source organism: Mobula birostris (assembly GCF_030028105.1). Lineage (NCBI taxonomy): Eukaryota > Metazoa > Chordata > Chondrichthyes > Myliobatiformes > Myliobatidae > Mobula > Mobula birostris. Next base: position 95,032,439 of record NC_092376.1, read on the forward strand.
TACACTCCAGTGCTCTGTCAAACACCAACACTCTACTCCCCTGTACATTACTAAACACTACCACACTACTCCCCTTTACACTGTCAAACACCACCACTCTACTCCCCAGTACATTCTCAAGCACCATCACTCTACTCCTTGTACAGTATCAAACACCACCGCTCTACTCCCCTGTACACTATGAAACACCACCACTCTAATCCTCTGTACACTATCAAACACCACCACTCTACTCCCCTGTATACTATCAAACACCACTACTCTACTCCCCTGTACACTACCAAACACCACCACTCTACTCTCCAGTTCATTGCAAAAAACAGCACAACATCATTCCCAAGTGTACTGTCAAACATCCCCAGTTTACATCCAGCGCTCACTCAAACACCAACATTCTACTCCCCTGTACACTGTCAAACACCACCACCCTACTCGCCTGTACAGTGTAAAAAACCACCAGTCTACCCCACTCTACACAGTCAAACACCGCCACTCCATTCCCTTGCACACTGTCAAAGACCAGCATTCTACCTCCCTGTACACTGTCAAATGCCATCATTCTACTCCCCTGTACACTATCAAACACCACCACTCTACTCCCCTGTACACTGTCAAACACCATATCTCTACTCCACTGTACAATATCAAACACCACCAATCTACTCCTCTGCACACTGTAAGAAATTACCAGTCTACCCCCTTCTACACTATCAAACACAGCTACACTACTCCCTTGCACACTATCAAAGACAAGCAATCTACTCCCCTATCCACTGTCAAACACCATCATTCTACTCCCCTGTACACTATCAAGCAATACCACTCTACTGCTCTTTACACTGTCAAACACCACCACTCTACTCTCCTGTACAATACAAAACATGCCCCCTCTACTACCCTGTACACTATCAAACACCTCCATTCTACTCCCCTGTACACTATTGAACACCACCACTCAACTCAGCTGTACACTGTCAAACGCAACCACTGGACTCCCCTGCACACCATCAAACGCCACCACTCTACTCCCCTGTACACTATCAAACACCACCATTCTATCCCCTGGGCACTATGAAACACCACCACTCTACTCCACTGTACACTATCAAACACCACCACTCTACTCCCCTGCACAGTGTCAAATACCACCGCTCTACTCCCCTGTACAATATAAAACGCCAGCACTCTACTCCTCTGTGCACTAGCAAACACCAACTCTCTACTCCCCTGTACGTTATCAAACACCGCCACTCTACTCCCCTGTTCACTATCAAACACCACCACTCTACTCTCCCGTTCATTGCAAAAAACAGCATAGCTCCATTCTCAAGTTTACTGTCAAACATCCCCACTCTGCACTCCAGTGCTGTCAAACACCAACATTCTAATCCCCTGTGCAGCATCAAACACCACCACTCTACTCCACAATACACTGTCAAACGGCACCACTCTACCCCGCTGTTCACTATGAAGCACCACCACTCTAATCTCTGGTATACTATTGAACACCACTACTTTACTCCACTGTACACAATCAAACACCTCCACTGTACTCCCCTGCACCCTATCAAACACCACCACTCTACTCCCCTGTACACTGTCAGAAACCACCACTCAATTCCCTTGTACACTATCAAACAACAGCACTCTACTCCCCTGTACACTGTCAAGCACCACCAGTCCGCTCTCCAGTTAAATGCAAAAAACAGCACAACACCATTCCCAAGTTTGCTGTCAAACATCCCCACTCTACACTCCAGTGTTCTGTCAAACACCAACATTCTATTCTCCTGTACACTATCAAACAGCACCTCTCTATTCCCCTGTACACTATCAGACACCACCGTTCTACTCCCCAATACATTGTCAAACAGCACCACTCCACTCCCCTGTACACTGTCAAACAGCACCAATCTACCCCCCTGTACACTATGAAGCACCACCACTCTACTCCCGTGTACAGTATCAAACACCACCATACTACTCCCCTGTACACTATCAAACACCACCACTCTACTCCCCTGTACACTGTCAAACACCACCGCTCTACTCCACTGTACAATGTCAAACACCACCACTCTACTCCTCTGTACACTGTAAAAAAAACTACCAGTCTACCCCCCTCTACACTATCAAACACAGCTACACTACTCCCTTGCACACGATCAAACACAAGCATTCTACTCCCCTATCCACTATCAAACACCACCACTCTACTCCAGTGGACACTATCAAACACCACCACTCTACTCCCCTGCACAGTGTCAAATCCCACCGCTCTACTCCCCTGTACAATATAAAACGCCACCACTCTACTCCTCTGTGCACTATCAAACACCACCACTCTACTCCCCTGTTCAAAATCAAACACCATCACTCTACTCCCCTGTACACCGTCAAACACCACCACTCTACTCTCCCGTTCATTGCAAAAAACAGCATAGCTCCATTCTCAAGTTTACTGTCAAACATCCCCACTCTGCACTCCAGTGCTGTCAAACACCAACATTCTAATCCCCTGTGCAGCATCAAACAGCACCACTCTACTCCCCAATACACTGTCAAACGGCACCACTCTACCCCCCTGTGCACTATGAAGCACCACCACTCTACTCCCGTGTACACTATCAAACCCCATCACACTACTCCCTTGTACACTATCAAACACCACCACTCTACTCCCCTGTACACTGTCAGAAACCACCACTCTACTCCCTTTTACACTATCAAACAACAGCACTCTACTCCCCGGTACACTGTCAAACACCACCAGTCCGCCCTCCAGTTAAATGCAAAAAACAGCACAACACCATTCGCAAGTTTATTGTCAAACATCGCCACACTACACTCGAGTGCTCTGTCAAACATCAACACTCTACTCCCTTGTACATTACTAAACACCACCACTCTACTCCTCTTTACATTCTCAAACACCACCACTCTACTCGCACGTACACTACCAAACACCACCAATCTACTCCCCTGTACATTATCAAACACCACAACATTCATCCTCTGTACACTATTAGAGACCACCGCTCTACCCCCTGTATATTGTCAAACACCATCACTCTACACCCTGTACAATATCAAACACCACCGCTCTACTCCCCTGTACACTACCAAAACCACCACTCTACTCCCTTTTCCACTATTTAACACCACAACTGTACTCTCCAATTCATTGCTAAAGACAGCACAACACCATTCCCAAGTTTTCTGTCAAACATCCCCACTCTCCACTCCAGTGCTCTGTCAAACACCAACATTCTACTCCCCTTCACACTGTCAAACACCTGCACTCTACTCCCCGGTAAACTATCACACACCACCACTCTACGCACCTGTACACTATCAAACAGCACTATTCTACTCCCCTGTACACTATCACACACACCCACTCTAGTCTCCAGTTCATTGCAAAAACAGCACAACAGCATTCCCAAACTTACTGTCAAACATCCCCAGTCTACACTCCAGCACTCTGTCAAACACCACAACTCTACTCCCCTGTACACTATCAAACAACACCACCCTACTCCCCTGTATACTATCAAACACCACCACTCTACTCCCCTGTACACTGTCAAACACTACCACTCTACACCCCTGTACACTGTCAAACACCACCACTCTACCCCCCTGTATACAATCAAACACTACCAATCTACTCCCCTGTACACTGTTAAACACCACCACTCTACACCCCTGTACACTGTCAAACACCACCACTCTACCCCCCTGTATACAATCAAACACTACTAATCTACTCCCCTGTGCACTGCCAAACAACACCTCTGTACTCCCCTGTACACTATCAAACACCACCACTCTACTCCCCTGTACACTGTCAAACACCACCACTCAACTACACTGTACACTGTGAAAAACAACCACTCTACTCCCCAGCACACTATCAAACACCACTACTCTACTCCGCTGTACACAATCAAACACCACCACTCTACTCCCCTTTCCACAGACAAACAACATCATTCTACTCCCCTATACACTATCAAACACCACCACTCTACACCCCTGTACGCTGTCAAACATCACATCTCTACTCCCCTGTACGTTATCAAACACCTCCACTCTATCCCCTGTGCACTATAAAACACCAGTACTCTACTCCCCTGTATATCGTCGAAAACCACCACTCTACTCCCCTGTACACTGTCAAACACCACCACTCAACTACACTGTACACTGTGAAACACAACCACTCTACTCCCCTGCACACTATCAAACACCAATACTCTACTCCCCTGTACACTATCAAACACCACCACTCTACACCCCTGTACACTGTCAAACACCACCAATCTACTTCCCTGTACACTGCTAAACAACACCTCTCTACTCCCCTGTACACTATCAAACACCACCACTCTTCTCCCCTGTACACTGTCAAATACCACCACTCAACTATACTGTACACTGTCAAACACTACCACTCTACACCCCTGTACACTGTCAAACACCACCACTCTACCCCCCTGTATACAATCAAACACTACCAATCTACTCCCCTGTACACTGTCAAACACCACCACTCTACACCCCTGTACACTGTCAAACACCACCACTCTACCCCCCTGTATACAATCAAACACTACTAATCTACTCCCCTGTGCACTGCCAAACAACACCTCTGTACTCCCCTGTACACTATCAAACACCACCACTCTACTCCCCTGTACACTGTCAAACACCACCACTCAACTACACTGTACACTGTGAAAAACAACCACTCTACTCCCCAGCACACTATCAAACACCACTACTCTACTCCGCTGTACACTATCAAACACCACCACTCTACTCCCCTTTCCACAGACAAACAACATCATTCTACTCCCCTATACACTATCAAACACCACCACTCTACACCCCTGTACGCTGTCAAACATCACATCTCTACTCCCCTGTACGTTATCAAACACCTCCACTCTATCCCCTGTGCACTATAAAACACCAGTACTCTACTCCCCTGTATATCGTCGAAAACCACCACTCTACTCCCCTGTACACTGTCAAACACCACCACTCAACTACACTGTACACTGTGAAACACAACCACTCTACTCCCCTGCACACTATCAAACACCAATACTCTACTCCCCTGTACACTATCAAACACCACCACTCTACACCCCTGTACACTGTCAAACACCACCAATCTACTTCCCTGTACACTGCTAAACAACACCTCTCTACTCCCCTGTACACTATCAAACACCACCACTCTACTCCCCTGTACACTGTCAAACACCACCACTCAACTATACTGTACACTGTGAAACACAACCACGCTACTCCTCAGCACACTATCAAACACCACTACTCTACTCCACTGTACACTATCAAACACCACCACTCTACTGCCCTGCACACTATCGAACACCACCACTGAACATAGAAACATAGAAAATAGGTGCAGGAGTAGGCCATTCGGCCCTTCGAGCCTGCACCGCCATTCATTATGATCATGGCTGATCATCCAACTCAGAACTCCGCCCCAGTCTTCCCTCCATATCCTCTGACCCCCGTAGCCATAAGGGCCATATCTAACTCCCTCTTAAATATAGCCAATGAACTGGCCTCAACTGTTTCCTGTGGCCGTGAATTCCACAGATTCACCACTCTCTGTGTGAAGAAGTTTTTCCTAATCTCAGTCCTAAAAGGCTTCCCCTCTATCCTCAAACTGTGACCCCTCGTTCTGGACTTCCCCAACATCGGGAACAATCTTCCTGCATCTAGCCTGTCCAATCCCTTTAGGATTTTATATGTTTCAATCAGATCCCCCCTCAATCTTCTAAATTCCAACGAGTACAAGCCCAGTTCATCCAGTCTTTCTTCATATGAAAGTCCTGCCATCCCAGGAATCAATCTACTGAACCTTCTTTGTACTCCCTCTATGGCAAGGATGTCTTTCCTCAGATTAGGGGACCAAAACTGCACACAATACTCCAGGTGTGGTCTCACCAAGGCCTTGTACAACTGCAGTAGTACCTCCCTGCTCCTGTACTCGAATCCTCTCGCTATAAATGCCAGCATACCATTCGCCTTTTTCACCGCCTGCTGTACCTGCCTGCCCACTTTCAATGACTGGTGTATAATGACACCCAGGTCTCGTTGCACCTCCCTTTTCCTAATCGGCCACCATTCAGATAATAATCTGTTTTCCTATTTTTGCCACCAAAGTGGACAACTTCACATTTATCCACATTAAATTGCATCTGCCATGAATTTGCCCACTCACCCAACCTATCCAAGTCGCCCTGCATCCTCTTAGCATCCTCCTCACAGCTAACACTGCCACCCAGCTTCGTGTCATCCGCAAACTTGGAGAATCTGTCAAACACCAACATTCTATTCCCCTGTACACTATCATACACCACCTCTCTATTCCCCTGTACACTGTCAGACACCACCCCTCTACTCCCGAATACATTGTCAAACAGCACCACTCTACCCCCCTATACACTATGAAGCACCACCACACAACTGCCATGTACACTATCAAACACCACCACACTACTCCCCTACACACTATCAAACACCACCACTCTAATCCCCGGTACATTATCGAACACCACTACACTACTCCCCTGTACACATTCAAACACCTCCACTGCACTTCCCTGCACACTTTGAAACACCACCATTCTACACCCGTGTGCATAGTCAAACTCCACCACTCAACTCCCCTGTACAATGCCAAACACCACCACTCTACGCCACTGCTCACTGTCAAACACCACCACTCTAGTCGCCAGTTCATTGCAAAAAAACAACACAACACCATTAAGCTTGGGTTTAATGTCAAACATCTCCAGTCTACACTCCAGTGCTCTGTCAAGCACCAACACTCTACTCCCCTGTACACTGTCAAACACCACCACTCTACTGCCCTGTACACTGTCAAGCACCACCACTCTACTGCCCTATACACTATCAAACACCACCACTCTAATCCCCAATACACTGTCAAACAGCACCAATCTACCCCCCCTGTATACTATGAAGCACCACCACTCTACTCCCCTGTACACTGTCAAACACCACCGCTCTACTCTCCTGTAAAATATCAAACACCAAGACTCTACTCCTCTGTACACTGTAGAAAACTACCAGTCTACCTCCCTCTACACTATCAAACATAGCCACTCTACTCCCTCGCACACTATCAAAGACCAGCATTCTACTCCCCTATCCACTGTCAAACACCATCATTCCACTCCCCTGTACACTGTCAAACAGCACCAATCTACCCCCCTGTACACTATGAAGCACCACCACTCTACTCCCGTGTACAGTATCAAACACCACCATACTACTCCCCTGTACACTATCAAACACCACCACTCTACTCCCCTGTACACTGTCAAACACCACCGCTCTACTCCACTGTACAATGTCAAACACCACCACTCTACTCCTCTGTACACTGTAAAAAAAACTACCAGTCTACCCCCCTCTACACTATCAAACATAGCCACTCTACTCCCTCGCACACTATCAAAGACCAGCATTCTACTCCCCTATCCACTGTCAAACACCATCATTCCACTCCCCTGTACACTATCAAAGAATACCACTCTACACACCTGTACACTGTCAAACACCACCACTGTATTCCCCTGTACAATACAAAACATGCCCCCTCTACTACCCTGCACACTATCAAACACCACCACTCTACTCCCCTGTACACTATTAAACACCACCACTCTATCCTCTGCACACTATGAAACACCACCACTCTTCACACGTGTGCATAATCAAACACCACCACTCTACGCCACTGTACAATGCCAAACACCACCACTCCACTCCCCTGTACACTGTCAAACACCACTACTCTAGTCTCCAGTTCATTGCAAAAAAACAGCACAACACCATTCCTAAGCTTAATGTCAAACATCTCCAGTCAAACACCAACATTCTACTCCCCAATACACTGTCAAACAGCACCACTCTACCCCCCTGTACACTATGAAGCACCAGCACTCTACTCCCATGTAAACTATCAAACACCACCACTCTACTCGCACGTACACTACCAAACACCACCAATCTCCTCCCTGTACACTATCAAACACCACAATATTCATCCTCTCTACACTATTAAACACCACCACTCTACCCCCCTGTACATTGTCAAACACTATCACTCTACTCCCTGTGCACTATCAAACACCACCGGTCTACTACCCTGTACACTATCAAAACCACCACTCTGCTCCGCTTTCCACTATTAAACACCACAACTCTACTTTCCAGTTCATTGCTAAAAACAGCACAACACCATTCCCAAGTTTTCTGTCAAACATCCCCACTCTCCCTTCCAGATCTCTGTCAAACACGAGCATTCTACTCCCCTGCACACTGTCAAACACCACCAGTCTACTCCCCGGTACACTATCAAACACCACTGCTCTACTCCCCTGTACACTACCACACACAGCCACTCTAGTCTTCAGTTCATTGCAAAAAACAGCACAACAGCATTCCGAAACTTGCTGTCAAACATCCCCAGTCTACACTCCAGCGCTCTGTTAAACACCAACAGTCTACACTCCAGCGCTCTGGCAAACACCACCACTCTACTCCCCTGTACACTATCAAACAACACCACCCTACTCCGCTATTCACTATCAAACACCACTACTCTACTCCCCAATACACTGTCAAACAGCACCAATTTACCTCCCTGTACACTATGAAGCACCACCACTTTACTCCCCTGTACACTATCAAAACCACCACTCTACTCCGCTTTCCACTATTAAACACCACAACTCTAATCTCCAGTTCATTGCTAAAAACAGCACAACACCACTCCCAAGTTTTCTGTCAAACATCCCCACTCTCCACTCCAGTGCTCTGTCAAACACCAACATTCTACTCCCCTGCACACTGTCACGCACCACCACTCTACACCCGTGTACATAGTCAAACAGCACCACACTACTCCCCTGTACAATGCCAAACACCACCACTCTACTCCCCAATACACTGTCAAACAGCTTCAATCTACCCCCCTGTACACTAAGAAGCACCACCACTCTACTCCCGTGTACAGTATCAAACACCACCACACTACTCTCCTGTACACTATCAAACACCACCACTCTACTCCCCTGTACACTGTCAAACACCACCACTCTACTCCCTGTGCACTATCAAACACCACTGGTCTACTCCCCTGTAAACTATCAAAACCACCACTCTGCTCCGCTTTCCACTATTAAACACCACAACTCTACTCTCCAGTTCATTGCTAAAAAGAGCACAACACAACTCCCAAGTTTTCTGTCAAACATCCCCACTCTCCCTTCCAGTTCTCTGTCAAACACCAACATTCTACTCCCCTGCATACTGTCAAACACCACCACTCGACTCCCCAGTACACTACCAAACAACACTGCTCTACTCCTCTGTACACTATCACACACACCCACTCTAGTCTTCAGTTCATTGCAAAAAACGGCACAACAGCATTCCCAAGTTTACTATCAAACATCGCCACACTACACTCGAGTGCCCTGTCAAACACCAACACTCTACTTCCTTGTAAATTACTAAACACCACCACTCTACTCCCCTTTACATTGTCAAACACCACCACTCTACTCGCATGCACACTACCAAAAACCACCAATCTACTCCCCTGTACACTATCAAACACCACAACATTCATCCTCTGTACACTATTAAACACCACCACTCTACTCGCACGTACACTACCAAACGCCACCAATCTACTCCCCTGTACACTATCAAACACCACAACATTCATCCTCTGCACACTATTAAACACCACCGCTCTACCCCCTGTACATTATCAAACACGATCACTCCACTCCCTCTACACTATCAAACACCACCGCTCTACTCCCCTGCACACTATCAAAAGCACCACTCTACTCCACTTTACACTATTAAACACCACAACTCTACTCTCCAGTTCATTTCTAAAAACAGCACAACACCATTCCCAAGTTTTCTGTCAAACATCCCCACTCTCCACTTCAGAGCTCTGTCAAACACCAACATTCTACTCCCCTGCACACTGTCAAGCACCAGCACTCTACACATGTGTACATAGTCAAACAACACCACACAACTCCCCTCTACAATGCCAAACAACACCACTCTACTCCCCAATACAATGTCAAACAGCACCAATCTACCCCCCTGTACACTATGAAGCACCACCATTCTACTCCCGTGCAGAGTATCAAACACCACCACACTACTCTCCTGTACGCTATCAAACACCACCACTCTACTCCCTGTACACTGTCAAACACCACCACTCTATTACACTGTACAACATCAAACACCACCACTCTACTCCTCTGTACTCTGTAAAAAACTACCAGTCTACCCCCATCTACACTATCAAACACAGCTACACTACTCCCTTGCACACTATCAAAGACAAGCAAACTACTACCCTATCCCTTGTCAAACACCATCATTCTACTCCCCTGTACACTATCAAACAATACCACTCTACTGCTCTTTACACTGTCAAACACCACCACTCTACTCTCCTGTACAATACAAAACATGCCCCCTCTACTACCCTGTACACTATCAAACACCTCCATTCTACTCCCCTGTACACTATTGAACACCACCACTCATCTCAGCTGTACACTGTCAAACGCAACCACTGGACTCCCCTGCACACTATCAAACGCCACCACTCTACTCCCCTGTACACTATCAAACACCACCACTCTACCCCTGTACACTATGAAACACCACCACTCTACTCCACTGTACACTATCAAACACCACCACTCTTCTCCCCTGCACAGTGTCAAATACCACCGCTCGACTCCCCTGTACAATATAAAACGCCAGCACTCTACTCCTCTGTCCACCAGCAAACACTAACACCCTACTCCCCTGTATGTTGTCAAACACCACCACTCTACTCCCCTGTTCACTATCAAACACCACCACTCTACTCCCCTGTGCACTGTCAAACACCACCACTCTACTCTCCCGTTCATTGCAAAAAACAGCATAGCTCCATTCTCAAGTTTACTGTCAAACATCCCCACTCTGCACTCCAGTGCTATGTCAAACACCAACATTCTAATACCCTGTGCAGCATCAAACACCACCACTCTACTCCCCAATACACTGTCAAACGGCACCACTCTACCCCGCTGTACCCTATCAAACGCCACCACTCTACTCCCCTGCACACTGTCAGAAACCACCACACTACTCTCCTGTACACTATCAAACACCACCACTCTACCCTGTACACTGTCAAACACCACTGCTCTACTCCACTGTGCAATATCAAACACCACCACTTTACTCCTCTGTACTCTGTAAAAAACTACCAGTCTACCGTCATCTACACCATCAAACACAGCTACACTACTCCCTTGCACACTATCAAAGACAAGCATTCTACTCCCCTATCCACTGTCAAACATCATCATTCCACTCCCCGGTACACTATCAAAGAATACCACTCTGCACACCGGTACACTGTCAAACACCTCCACTCTACTCTCCTGTACAATACAAAACATGCCCCCTCTACTACCCTGTACACGATCAAATACCACCTCTCAACTCCCCTGTAAACTATTGAACACCACCACTCAACTCAGCTGTACACTGTCAGACACAACCACTAAACTCCCTGGCACACTATCAAACACAACCACTCTACTCCCCTGTACACTATCAAACACCACCACTCTATCCCCTGGCCACTATGAATCACCAACACTCTACTCCACTCTACACTATCAAACACCGCCACTCTTCTCCCCTGCACAGTGTCAAATACCACCGCTCTACTCCCCTGTACAATATAAAACACCAGCATTCTACACCTCTGTGCACTAGCAAACACCAATGCTCTACTCCCCTGTACGCTATCAAACACCACCACTTCACTCCCCTGTTCACTATCAAACACCACCACTCTACTCTCCAGTTAATTGCAAAAAACAACATAACTCCATTCTCAAGTTTACTGTCAAACATCCCCACTCTGCACTCCAGTGTTATGTCAAACACCAACATTCTAATCTCCTGTGCAGCATCAAACACCACCACTCTACTCCCCAATACACTGTCAAACGGCACCACTCTACCCCCCTGTACACTATGAAGCACCACCACTATACTACCCTGTACACTGTCAGAAACCACCACTTTACTCCCTTGTACACTATCAAACAACAGCACTCTACTCCCCTGTACAATGCCAAACACCACCTCTCCACTCCCCTGTACACTGTCAAACAGCACCAATCTACCCCCTTGTACACTATGAAGCACCACCACTCTACTCCCATGTACATAATCGAACACCACCACACTACTCCCCTGTACACTATCAAACACCACCACTCTACTCCCCTGTACAATGCCAAACGCCACCACTCCACTCCCCTGTACTGTCAAACAGCACCAATCTACCCCGGTGTACACTATGAAGCACCACCACTCTACTCCTGTGTACAGTATCAAACACCACCACACTACTCCCCTGTACACTGTCAAACAGCATCTCTCTAATCCACTGTACAATATCAAACACCACCACTCTACTCCTCTGTACACTGTAAAAAACTACCAGTCTACCCCCTTCTACACTATCAAACACAGCTACACTACTCCCTTGCACACTATCAAAGACAAGCAATCTACTACCCTATCCAGTGTCAAACACCATCATTCTACTCCCCTGTACACTATCAAAGAATACCACTCTACTGCTCTTTACACTGTCAAACACCACCACTCTACTCTCCTGTACAATACAAAACATGCCCCCTCTACTACCCTGTACACTATCAAACACCTCCATTCTACTCCCCTGTACACTATTGAACACCACCACTCATCTCAGCTGTACACTGTCAAACGCAACCACTGGACTCCCCTGCACACTATCAAACGCCACCACTCTACTCCCCTGTACACTATCAAACACAACCACTCTACTCCCCTGCACAGTGTCAAATACCACCGCTCTACTCCCCTGTACAATATAAAACGCCAGCACTCTACTCCCCTGTTCACTATCAAACACCAACACTCTACTCTCCTGTACACTGTCAAACACCAGCACTCTACTCTCCCGTTCATTGCAAAAAACAGCATAGCTCTATTCTCAAGTTTACTGTCAAACATCCCCACTCTGCACTCCAGTGCTATGTCAAACACCAACATTCTAATCCCCCGTGCAGCATCAAACAGCACCACTCTACTCCCCAATACACTGTCAAACGGCACCACTCTACCCCGCTGTACACTATGAAGCACCACCACTCTACTCCCCTGTACACTGTCAGAAACCACCACTTTACTCCCTTGTACACTATCAAACAACAGCACTCTACTCCCCTGTACAATGCCAAACACCACCACTCCACTCCCCTGTACACTGTCAAGCAGCACCAATCTACCCCCGTGTACACTATGAAGCACCACCACTCTACTCCCATGTACATAATCGAACACCACCACACTACTCCCCTGTACACTATCAAACACCACCACTCTACTCCCCTGTACAATGCCAAACGCCACCACTCCACTCCCCTGTACTGTCAAACAGCACCAATCTACCCCCGTGTACACTATGAAGCACCACCACTCTACTCCCGTGTACAGTATCAAACACCACCACACTACTCCCCTGTACACTGTCAAACAGCATCTCTCTAATCCACTGTACAATATCAAACAACACCACTCTACTCCTCTGTGCACTGTAAAAAACTACCAGTCTACCCCCTTCTACACTATCAAACACAGCTACACTACTCCCTTGCACACTATCAAAGACAAGCAATCTACTACCCTATCCACTGTCAAACACCATCATTCTACTCCCCTGTACACTATCAAACAATACCACTCTACTGCTCTTTACACTGTCAAACACCACCACTCTACTCTCCTGTACAATACAAAACATGCCCCCTCTACTACCCTGTACACTATCAAACACCTCCATTCTACTCCTCTGTACACTATTGAACACCACCACTCATCTCAGCTGTACACTGTCAAACGCAACCACTGGACTCCCCTGCACACCACCAAACGCCACCACTCTACTCCCCTGTACACTATCAAACACCACCACTCTACCCCTGGGCACTATGAAACACCACCACTCTACTCCACTGCACACTATCAAACACCACCACTCTACTCCCCTGTACACTATCAAACACCACCACTCTACCGCTGGGCACTATTAAACACCACCACTCTACTCCACTGTACACTATCAAACACCACCACTCTACTCCCCTGCACAGTGTCAAACACCACCACTCTACTCCCCTGCATAGTGTCAAATACCACCGCTCTACTCCCCTGTACAATATAAAACGCCAGCACTCTACTCCTCTGTGCACTAGCAAACACCAACACTCTACTCCCCTGTACGTTGTCAGCACCAGCACTCTACTCTCCTGTACACTGTCAAACACCACCACTCTACTCTCCCGTTCAGTGCAAAAAAACAGCATAGCTCCATTATCAAGTTTACTGTCAAACATCCCCACTCTGCACTCCAGTGCTATGTCAAACACCGACATTCTAATACCCTGTGCAGCATCAAACACCACCACTCTACTCCCCAATACACTGTCAAACGGCACCACTCTACCCCCTGTACACTATGAAGCACCACCACTATACTCCCCTGTACACTGTATAACGGCACCACTCTACCCCGCTGTACCCTCTCAAACGCTACCACTCTACTCCCCTGCACACTGTCAGTAACCACCACACTACTCTCCTGTACACTATCAAACACCACCAGTCTACCCTGTACACTGTCAAACACCACTGCTCTACTCCACTGTGCAATATCAAACACCACCACTTTACTCCTCTGTACTCTGTAAAAAAACTACCAGTCTACCCTCATCTACACTATCAAACACAGCTACACTACTCCCTTGCACACTATCAAAGACAAGCATTCTACTCCTCTATCCACTGTCAAACATCATCATTCCACTCCCCGGTACACTATCAAAGAATACCACTCTACACACCGGTACACTGTCAAACACCTCCACTCTACTCTCCTGTACAATACAAAACATGCCCCCTCTACTACCCTGGACACGATCAAATACCACCTCTCAACTCCCATGTAAACTATTGAACACCACCACTCAACTCAGCTGTACACTGTCAGACACAACCACTAAACTCCCCCGGCACACTATCAAACACAACCACTCTACTCCCCTGTACACTATCAAACACCACCACTCTATCCCCTGACCACTATGAATCACCAACACTCTACTCCACTCTACACTATCAAACACCGCCACTCTTCTCCCCTGCACAGTGTCAAATACCACCGCTCTACTCCCCTGTACAATATAAAACACCAGCACTCTACACCTCTGTGCACTAGCAAACACCAATGCTCTACTCCCCTGTACGCTATCAAACACCACCACTTCACTCCCCTGTTCACTATCAAACACCACCACTCTACTCTCCAGTTCATTGCAAAAAACAACATAACTCCATTCTCAAGTTTATTGTCAAACATCCCCACTCTGCACTCCAGTGCTATGTCAAACACCAACATTCTAATCTCCTGTGCAGCATCAAACACCACCACTCTACTCCCCAATACACTGTCAAACGGCACCACTCTACCCCGCTGTACACTATGAAGCACCACCACTCTACTCCCCTGTACACTGTCAGAAACCACCACTTTACTCCCTTGTACACTATCAAACAACAGCACTCTACTCCCCTGTACAATGCCAAACACCACCACTCCACTACCCTGTACACTGTCAAACAGCACCAATCTACCCCCGTGTACACTATGAAGCACCACCACTCTACTCCCATGTACATAATCGAACACCACCACACTACTCCCCTGTACACTATCAAACACCACCACTCTACTCCCCTGTACAATGCCAAACGCCACCACTCCAGTCCCCTGTACTGTCAAACAGCACCAATCTACCCCCGTGTACACTATGAAGCACCACCACTCTACTCCCGTGTACAGTATCAAACACCACCACACTACTCCCCTGTACACTGTCAAACAGCATCTCTCTAATCCACTGTACAATATCAAACACCACCACTCTACTCCTCTGTACACTGTAAAAAACTACCAGTCTACCCCCTTCTACACTATCAAACACAGCTACACTACTCCCTTGCACACTATCAAAGACAAGCAATCTACTACCCTATCCACTGTCAAACACCATCATTCTACTCCCCTGTACACTATCAAACAATACCACTCTACTGCTCTTTACACTGTCAAACACTACCACTCTACTCTACTGTACAATACAAAACATGCCCCCTCTACTACCCTGTACACTATCAAACACCTCCATTCTACTCCCCTGTACACTATTGAACACCACCACTCATCTCAGCTGTACACTGTCAAACGCAACCACTGGACTCCCCTGCACACCATCAAACGCCACCACTCTACTCCTCTGTACACTATCAAACACCACCACTCTACCCCTGTACACTGTCAAACACCACCACTCTACTCCCCTGTACAATATAAAACGCCAGCACTCTACTCCTCTGTGCACTAGCAAACACCAACACTCTACTCCCCTGTTCACTATCAAACACCACCACTCTACTCTCCTGTGCACTGTCAAACACCACCACTCTACTCTCCCGTTCATTGCAAAAAACAGCATCGCTCCATTATCAAGTTTACTGTCAAACATCCCCACTCTGCACTCCAGTGCTATGTCAAACACCAACATTCTAATCCCCTGTGCAGCATCAAACACCACCACTCTACTCCCCAATACACTGTATAACGGCACCACTCTACCCCGCTGTACCCTATCAAACGCCACCACTCTACTCCACTGTACACTGTCAGAAACCACCACACTACTCTCCTGTACGCTATCAAACACCACCACTCTACTCCCCTGTACACTGTCAAACACCACCGCTCTCCTCCACTGTACAATATCAAACACCACCACTCTAGTACTCTGTACTCTGTAAAAAACTACCAGTCTACCCTCATCTACACCATCAAACACAGCTACACTACTCCCTTGCACACTATCAAAGACAAGCATTCTACTCCTCTATCCACTGTCAAACACCATCATTCCACTCCCCTGTACACTATCAAAGAATACCACTCTACACACCGGTACACTGTCAAACACCTCTACTCTACTCTCTCCTCTACAATACAAAACATGCCCCCTCTACTACCCTGTTGAACACCACCACTCATCTCAGCTGTACACTGTCAAACGCAACCACTGGACTCCCCTGCACACTATCAAACGCCACCACTCTACTCCCCTGTACACTATCAAACACCACCACTCTACTCCCCTGCACAGTGTCAAATACCACCGCTCTACTCCCCTGTACAATATAAAACGCCAGCACTCTACTCCCCTGTTCACTATCAAACACCACCACTCTACTCTCCTGTACACTGTCAAACACCACCACTCTACTCTCCCGTTCATTGCAAAAAACAGCATAGCTCCATTCTCAAGTTTACTGTCAAACATCCCCACTCTGCACTCCAGTGCTATGTCAAACACCAACATTCTAATCCCCTGTGCAGCATCAAACAGCACTACTCTACTCCCCAATACACTGTCAAACGGCACCACTCTTCCCCCCTGTACACTATGATGCACCACCACTCTACTCCCCTGTACACTGTCAGAAACCACCACTTTACTCCCTTGTACACTATCAAACAACAGCACTCTACTCCCCTGTACACTGTCAAACGGCACCACTCTACCCCCTGTACACTATGAAGCACCACCACTCTACTCCCCTGTACACTGTATAACGGCACCACTCTACCCCGCTGTACCCTATCAAACGCCACCACTCTACTCCACTGTACACTGTCAGAAACCACCACTTTACTCCCTTGTACACTATCAAACAACAGCACTCTACTCCCCTGTACAATGCCAAACACCACCACTCCACTCCCCTGTACACTGTCAAGCAGCACCAATCTACCCCCGTGTACACTATGAAGCACCACCACTCTACTCCCATGTACATAATCGAACACCACCACACTACTCCCCTGTACACTATCAAACACCACCACTCTGCTCCCCTGTACAATGCCAAACGCCACCACTCCACTCCCCTGTACTGTCAAACTGCACCAATCTACCCCCGTGTACACTATGAAGCACCACCACTCTACTCCCGTGTACAGTATCAAACACCACCACACTACTCCCCTGTACACTGTCAAACAGCATCTCTCTAATCCACTGTACAATATCAAACACCACCACTCTACTCCTCTGCACACTGTAAAAAACTACCAGTCTACCCCCTTCTACACTATCAAACACAGCTACACTACTCCCTTGCACACTATCAAAGACAAGCAATCTACTACCCTATCCACTGTCAAACACCATCATTCTACTCCCCTGTACACTATCAAACAATACCACTCTACTACTCTTTACACTGTCAAACACCACCACTCTACTCTCCTGTACAATACAAAACATGCCCCCTCTACTACCCTGTACACTATCAAACACCTCCATTCTACTCCCCTGTACACTATTGAACACCACCACTCATCTCAGCTGTACACTGTCAAACGCAACCACTGGACTCCCCTGCACACTATCAAACGCCACCACTCTACTCCCCTGTACACTATCAAACACCACCACTCTACCCCAGGGCACTATGAAACACCACGACTCTACTCCACTGCACACTATCAAACACCACCACTCTACTCCCCTGTACACTATCAAACACCACCACTCTACCCCTGGGCACTATGAAACACCACCACTCTACTCCACTCTACACTATCAAACACCACCACTCTACTCCCCTGCACAGTGTCAAATACCACCGCTCTACTCCCCTGTACAATATAAAACGCCAGCACTCTACTGCTCTGTGCACTAGCAAACACCAACACTCCACTCCCCTGTACGTTGTCAGCACCAGCACTCCACCACCCTGTACACTGTCAAACACCACCACTCTACTCCCCAATACACTGTCAAACGGCACCACTCTACCCCCTGTACACTATGAAGCACCACCACTCTACTCCCCTGTGCACTGTATAACGGCACCACTCTACCCCGCTGTACCCTATCAAACGCCACCACTCTACTCCACTGTACACTGTCAGAAACCACCACACTACTCTCCTGTACACTATCAAACACCACCACTCTACTCCGCTGTACACTATCAAACACCACCGCTCTCCTCCACTGTACAATATCAAACACCACCACTCTAGTCCTCTGTACTCTGTAAAAAACTACCAGTCTACCCTCATCTACACTATCAAACACAGCTACACTACTCCCTTGCACACTATCAAAGACAAGCATTCTACTCCTCTATCCACTGTCAAACACCATCATTCCACTCCCCTGTACACTATCAAAGAATACCACTCTACTGCTCTTTACACTGTCAAACACCACCACTCTACTCTCCTGTACAATACAAAACATGCCCCCTCTACTACCCTGTACACTATCAAACACCTCCATTCTACTCCCCTGTACACTATTGAACACCACCACTCATCTCAGCTGTACACTGTCAAACGCAACCACTGGACTCCCCTGCACACCATCAAACGCCACCACTCTACTCCCCTGTACACTATCAAACACCACCACTCTACCCCTGTACACTGTCAAACACCACCACTCTACGCCACTGTACACTATCAAACACCACCACTCTACTCCGCTGCACAGTGTCAAATACCACCGCTCTACTCCCCTGTACAATATAAAACGCCAGCACTCTACTCCTCTGTGCACTAGCAAACACCAACACTCTACTCCCCTGTTCACTATCAAACACCACCACTCTACTCTCCTGTACACTGTCAAACACCACCACTCTACTCTCCCGTTCATTGCAAAAAACAGCATCGCTCCATTATCAAGTTTACTGTCAAACATCCCCACTCTGCACTCCAGTGCTATGTCAAACACCAACATTCTAATCCCCTGTGCAGCATCAAACACCACCACTCTACTCCCCAATACACTGTATAACGGCACCACTCTACCCCGCTGTACCCTATCAAACGCCACCACTCTACTCCACTGTACACTGTCAGAAACCACCACACTGCTCTCCTATACGCTATCAAACACCACCACTCTACTCCCCTGTACACTGTCAAACACCACCGCTCTCCTCCACTGTACAATATCAAACACCACCACTCTAGTACTCTGTACTCTGTAAAAAACTACCAGTCTACCCTCATCTACACTATCAAACACAGCTACACTACTCCCTTGCACACTATCAAAGACAAGCATTCTACTCCTCTATCCACTGTCAAACACCATCATTCCACTCCCCTGTACACTATCAAAGAATACCACTCTACACACCGGTACACTGTCAAACACCTCTACTCTACTCTCTCCTGTACAATACAAAACATGCCCCCTCTACTACCCTGTACACGATCAATCACCAGCATTCTACTCCCCTGTAAACTATTGAACACCACCACTCAACTCAGCTGTACACTGTCAGACACAACCACTAAACTCCCCTGCACACTATCAAACACCACCACTCTACTCCCCTGTACACTATCAAACACCACCACTCTACCCCTGGGCACTATGAAACACCACCACTCTACTCCCCTGTACACTATCAAATACCACCACTCTACTCCCCTGCACAGTGTCAAATACCACCGCTCTACTCCCCTGTACAATATAAAACGCCTGCAGTCTACTCCTCTGTGCACTAGCAAACACCAACACTCTACTCCCCTGTACGTTGTCAAATACCACCACTCTACTCCCCTGTTCACTGTCAAACACCATCATTCTACTCCCCTGTACACTATCAAACAATACCACTCTACTGCTCTTTACACTGTCAAACACCACCACTCTACTCCTCTGTACACTGTAAAAAACTACCAGTCTACCGCCTTCTACACTATCAAACACAGCTACACTACTCCCTTGCACACTATCAAAGACAAGCAAACTACTACCCTATCCACTGTCAAACACCATCATTCTACTCCCCTGTACACTATCAAACAATACCACTCTACTGCTCTTTACACTGTCAAACACCACCACTCTACTCTCCTGTACAATACAAAACATGCCCCCTCTACTACCCTGTACACTATCAAACACCTCTATTCTACTCCCCTGTACACTATTGAACACCACCACTCATCTCAGCTGTACACTGTCAAACGCAACCACTGGACTCCCCTGCACACTATCAAACGCCACCACTCTACTCCCCTGTACACTATCAAACACCACCACTCTACTCCCCTGCACAGTGTCAAATACCACCGCTCTACTCCCCTGTACAATATAAAACGCCAGCACTCTACTCCCCTGTTCACTATCAAACACCACCACTCTACTCTCCTGTACACTGTCAAACACCACCACTCTACTCTCCCGTTCATTGCAAAAAACAGCATAGCTCCATTCTCAAGTTTACTGTCAAACATCCCCACTCTGCACTCCAGTGCTATGTCAAACACCAACATTCTAATCCCCTGTGCAGCATCAAACAGCACCACTCTACTCCCCAATACACTGTCAAACGGCACCACTCTTCCCCCCTGTACACTATGATGCACCACCACTCTACTCCCCTGTACACTGTCAGAAACCACCACTTTACTCCCTTGTACACTATCAAACAACAGCACTCTACTCCCCTGTACAATGCCAAACACCACCACTCCACTCCCCTGTACACTGTCAAACAGCACCAATCTACCCCCGTCTACACTATGAAGCACCACCACTCTACTCCCATGTACATAATCGAACACCACCACACTACTCCCCTGTACACTATCAAACACCACCACTCTACTCCCCTGTACAATGCCAAACGCCACCACTCCACTCCCCTGTACTGTCAAACAGCACCAATCTACCCCCGTGTACACTATGAAGCACCACCACTCTACTCCCGTGTACAGTATCAAACACCACCACACTACTCCCCTGTACATTGTCAAACAGCATCTCTCTAATCCACTGTACAATATCAAACACCACCACTCTACTCCTCTGTACACTGTAAAAAACTACCAGTCTACCCCCTTCTACACTATCAAACACAGCTACACTACTCCCTTGCACACTATCAAAGACAAGCAATCTACTACCCTATCCACTGTCAAACACCATCATTCTACTCCCCTGTACACTATCAAACAATACCACTCTACTGCTCTTTACACTGTCAAACACCACCACTCTACTCTCCTGTACAATACAAAACATGCCCCCTCTACTACCCTGTACACTATCAAACACCTCCATTCTACTCCCCTGTACACTATTGAACACCACCACTCATCTCAGCTGTACACTGTCAAACGCAACCACTGGACTCCCCTGCACACCATCAAACGCCACCACTCTACTCCCCTGTACACTATCAAACACCACCACTCTACCCCTGGGCACTATGAAACACCACGACTCTACTCCACTGCACACTATCAAACGCCACCACTCTACTCCACTGTACACTGTCAGAAACCACCACACTACTCTCCTGTACACTGTCAAACACCACCACTCTACTCCCCTGTACACTGTCAAACACCACCGCTCTCCTCCACTGTACAATATCAAACACCACCACTCTAGTCCTCTGTACTCTGTAAAAAACTACCAGTCTACCCTCATCTACACTATCAAACACAGCTACACTACTCCCTTGCACACTATCAAAGACAAGCATTCTACTCCTCTATCCACTGTCAAACACCATCATTCCACTCCCCTGTGCACTATCAAAGAATACCACTCTACTGCTCTTTACACTGTCAAACACCACCACTCTACTCTCCTGTACAATACAAAACATGCCCCCTCTACTACCCTGTACACTATCAAACACCTCCATTCTACTCCCCTGTACACTATTGAACACCACCACTCATCTCAGCTGTACACTGTCAAACGCAACCACTGGACTCCCCTGCACACCATCAAACACCACCACTCTACCCCTGTATACTGTCAAACACCACCACTCTACTCCACTGTACACTATCAAACACCACCACTCTACTCCGCTGCACAGTGTCAAATACCACCGCTCTACTCCCCTGTACAATATAAAACGCCAGCACTCTACTCCTCTGTGCACTAGCAAACACCAACACTCTACTCCCCTGTTCACTATCAAACACCACCACTCTACTCTCCTGTAGACTGTCAAACACCACCACTCTACTCTCCCGTTCATTGCAAAAAACAGCATCGCTCCATTATCAAGTTTACTGTCAAACATCCCCACTCTGCACTCCAGTGCTATGTCAAACACCAACATTCTAATCCCCTGTGCAGCATCAAACACCACCACTCTACTCCCCAATACACTGTATAACGGCACCACTCTACCCCGCTGCACCCTATCAAACGCCACCACTCTACTCCCCTGTACACTGTCAAACACCACTGCTCTCCTCCACTGTACAATATCAAACACCACCACTCTAGTCCTCTGTACTCTGTAAAAAACTACCAGTCTACCCTCATCTACACTATCAAACACAGCTACACTGCTCCCTTGCACACTATCAAAGACAAGCATTCTACTCCTCTATCCACTGTCAAACACCATCATTCCACTCCCCTGTACACTATCAAAGAATACCACTCTACACACCGGTACACTGTCAAACACCTCTACTCTACTCTCTCCTGTACAATACAAAACATGCCCCCTCTACTACCCTGTACACGATCAAACACCAGCATTCTACTCCCCTGTAAACTATTGAACACCACCACTCAACTCAGCTGTACACTGTCAGACACAACCACTAAACTCCCCTGCACACTATCAAACACCACCACTCTACTCCCCTGTACACTATCAAACACCACCACTCTACTCCGCTGCACAGTGTCAAATACCACCGCTCTACTCCCCTGTACAATATAAAACGCCAGCACTCTACTCCTCTGTGCACTAGCAAACACCAACACTCTACTCCCCTGTTCACTATCAAACACCACCACTCTACTCTCCTGTACACTGTCAAACACCACCACTCTACTCTCCCGTTCATTGCAAAAAACAGCATCGCTCCATTATCAAGTTTACTGTCAAACATCCCCACTCTGCACTCCAGTGCTATGTCAAACACCAACATTCTAATCCCCTGTGCAGCATCAAACACCACCACTCTACTCCCCAATACACTGTATAACGGCACCACTCTACCCCGCTGCACCCTATCAAACGCCACCACTCTACTCCCCTGTACACTGTCAAACACCACCGCTCTCCTCCACTGTACAATATCAAACACCACCACTCTAGTCCTCTGTACTCTGTAAAAAACTACCAGTCTACCCTCATCTACACTATCAAACACAGCTACACTGCTCCCTTGCACACTATCAAAGACAAGCATTCTACTCCTCTATCCACTGTCAAACACCATCATTCCACTCCCCTGTACACTATCAAAGAATACCACTCTACACACCGGTACACTGTCAAACACCTCTACTCTACTCTCTCCTGTACAATACAAAACATGCCCCCTCTACTACCCTGTACACGATCAAACACCAGCATTCTACTCCCCTGTAAACTATTGAACACCACCACTCAACTCAGCTGTACACTGTCAGACACAACCACTAAACTCCCCTGCACACTATCAAACACCACCACTCTACTCCCCTGTACACTATCAAACACCACCACTCTACCCCTGGGCACTATGAAACACCACCACTCTACTCCCCTGTACACTATCAAATACCACCACTCTACTCCCCTGCACAGTGTCAAATACCACCGCTCTACTCCCCTGTACAATATAAAACGCCTGCAGTCTACTCCTCTGTGCACTAGCAAACACCAACATTCTACTCCCCTGTACGTTGTCAAATACCACCACTCTACTCCCCTGTTCACTGTCACACACCATCATTCTACTCCCCTGTACACTATCAAACAATACCACTCTACTGCTCTTTACACTGTCAAACACCACCACTCTACTCCTCTGTACACTGTAAAAAACTACCAGTCTACCGCCTTCTACACTATCAAACACAGCTACACTACTCCCTTGCACACTATCAAAGACAAGCAAACTACTACCCTATCCACTGTCAAACACCATCATTCTACTCCCCTGTACACTATCAAACAATACCACTCTACTGCTCTTTACACTGTCAAACACCACCACTCTACTCTCCTGTACAATACAAAACATGCCCCCTCTACTACCCTGTACACTATCAAACACCTCCATTCTACTCCCCTGTACACTATTGAACACAACCACTCATCTCAGCTGTACACTGTCAAACGCAACCACTGGACTCCCCTGCACACTATCAAACGCCACCACTCTACTCCCCTGTACACTATCAAACACCACCACTCTACTCCCCTGCACAGTGTCAAATACCACCGCTCTACTCTCCTGTACAATATGAAACGCCAGCAGTCTACTCCCCTGTTCACTATCAAACACCACCACTCTACTCTCCTGTACACTGTCAAACACCACCACTCTACTCTCCCGTTCATTGCAAAAAACAGCATAGCTCCATTCTCAAGTTTACTGTCAAACATCCCCATTCTGCACTCCAGTGCTATGTCAAACACCAACATTCTAATCCCCTGTGCAGCATCAAACAGCACCACTCTACTCCCCAATACACTGTCAAACGGCACCACTCTTCCCCCCTGTACACTATGATGCACCACCACTCTACTCCCCTGTACACTGTCAGAAACCACCACTTTACTCCCTTGTACACTATCAAACAACAGCACTCTACTCCCCTGTACAATGCCAAACACCACCACTCCACTCCCCTGTACACTGTCAAACAGCACCAATCTACCCCCGTGTACACTATGAAGCACCACCACTCTACTCCCGTGTACAGTATCAAACACCACCACACTACTCCCCTGTACACTGTCAAACAGCATCTCTCTAATCCACTGTACAATATCAAACACCACCACTCTACTCCTCTGTACACTGTAAAAAACTACCAGTCTACCCCCTTCTACACTATCAAACACAGCTACACTACTCCCTTGCACACTATCAAAGACAAGCAATCTACGACCCTATCCACTGTCAAACACCATCATTCTACTCCCCTGTACACTATCAAACAATACCACTCTACTGCTCTTTACACTGTCAAACACCACCACTCTACTCTCCTGTACAATACAAAACATGCCCCCTCTACTACCCTGTACACTATCAAACACCTCCATTCTACTCCCCTGTACACTATTGAACACCACCACTCATCTCAGCTGTACACTGTCAAACGCAACCACTGGACTTCCCTGCACACCATCAAACGCCACCACTCTACTCCCCTGTACACTATCAAACACCACCACTCTACCCCTGGGCACTATGAAACACCACGACTCTGCTCCACTGCACACTATCAAACACCACCACTCTACTCCCCTGCACAGTGTCAAATACCTCCGCTCTACTCCCCTGTACAATATAAAACGCCAGCACTCTACTCCTCTGTGCACTAGCAAACACCAACACTCTACTCCCCTGTACGTTGTCAGCACCACCACTCCACCACCCTGTACACTGTCAAACACCACCACTCTACTCCCCAATACACTGTCAAACGGCACCACTCTACCCCCTGTACACTATGAAGCACCACCACTCTACTCCCCTGTACAATATAAAACACCAGCACTCTACACCTCTGTGCACTAGCAAACACCAATGCTCTACTCCCCTGTACGCTTTCAAACACCACCACTCTACTCCCCAGTTCACTATCAAACACCACCACTCTACTCTGCAGTTCATTGCAAAAAACAACATAACTCCATTCTCAAGTTTAATGTCAAACATCCCCACTCTGCACTCCAGTGCTATGTCAAACACCAACATTCTAATCCCCTGTGCAGCATCAAACAGCACCACTCTACTCCCCAATACACTGTCAAACGGCACCACTCTACCCCTCTGTACACTATGAAGCACCACCACTCTACTCCACTGTACACTGTCAGAAACCACCAATTTACTCCCTTGTACACTATCAAACAACAGCACTCTACTCCCCTGTACAATGCCAAACACCACCACTCCACTACCCTGTACACTGTCAAACAGCACCAATCTACCCCCGTGTACACTATGAAGCACCACCACTCTACTCCCGTGTACAGTATCAAACACCACTACACTACTCCCCTGTACACTATCAAACACCACCACTCTACTCCCCTGTACACTGTCAAACACCATCTCTCTACTCCACTGTACAATATCAAACACCACCACTCTACTCCTCTGTACACTGTAAGAAACTAACAGTCTACCCCCTTCTACACTATCAAACACAGCTACACTACTCCCTTGCACACTATCAAAGGCAAGCAATCTACTACCCTATCCACTGTCAAACACCATCATTCTACTCCCCTGTACACTATCAAACAATACCACTCTACTGCTCTTTATACTGTCACACACCACCACTCTACTCTCCTGTACAATACAAAACATGCCCCCTCCACTACCCTGTACACTATCAAACACCTCCATTCTACTCCCCTGTACACTATTGAACACCACCACTCAACTCAGCTGTACACTGTCAAACGCAACCACTGGACTCCCTTGCACACTATCAAACACCACCACTCTACTCCCTGGTATACTATCGAACACCACTACTCTACTCCACTGTACACAATCAAACACCTCCACTCTACACCCCTGTACCCTATCAAACACCACTACTCTACTCCCCTGTACACTGTCAAGCACCACCAGTCCGCTCTCCAGTTAAATGCAAAAAAGAGCACAACACTATTCCCACGTTTGCTGTCAAACATCCCCACTCTACACTCCAGTGTTCTGTCAAACACCAACATTCTATTCCCCTGTACACTATTAAACAGTACCTCTCTGTTCCCCTGTACACTATGAGACACCACCGGTCTACTCCCCAATACATTGTCAAACAGCACCACTCTACCCCCCTGTACACTATGAAGCACCACCACACAACTCCCATGTACATAATCAAACACCACCACACTACTCCCCTGTACACTATCAAACACCACCACTCTACTCCCCTGTACAATGCCAAACGCCACCACTCCACTCCCCTGTACTGTCAAACAGAACCAATCTACCCCCGTGTACACTATGAAGCACCACCACTCTACTCCCGTGTACAGTATCAAACACCACCAGACTACTCCCCTGTACACTATCAAACACCACCACTCTACTCCCCTGTACACTATCAAACAGCATCTCTCTACTCCACTGTACAATATCAAACACCACCACTCTACTACTCTGTACACTGTAAAAAACTACCAGTCTACCCCCGTCTACACTATCAAACACAGCTACACAACTCCCTTGCACACTATCAAAGACAAGCAATCTACTACCCTACCCACTGTCAAACACCATCATTCTACTCCCCTGTACACTACCAAACAATACCACCCTCCTGCTCTTTACACTGTCAAACACCACCACTCTACACTCCTGTAGAATACAAAACATGCCCCTTCTACTACCCTGTACACTATCAAACACCTCCATTCTACTCCCCTGTACACTATTGAACACCACCACTCAACTCAGCTGTACACTGTCAAACGCAAGCACTGGACTCCCCTGCACACTATCAAACAACACCACTCTACTCCCCTGCACAGTGTCAAATACCACCGCTCTACTCCCCTGTACAATATAAAATGCCAGCACTCTACTCCTCTGTGCACTAGCAAACACCAACACTCTACTCCCCTGTTCACTATCAAACACCACCACTCTTCTCCCCTGCACAGTGTCAAATACCACCGCTCTACTCCCCTGTACAATATAAAACACCAGCACTCTACACCTCTGTGCACTAGCAAACACTAATGCTCTACTCCCCTGTACGCTATCAAACACCACCACTTCACTCCCCTGTTCACTATCAAACACCACCACTCTACTCTCCAGTTCATTGCAAAAAACAACATAACTCCATTCTCAAGTTTATTGTCAAACATCCCCACTCTGCACTCCAGTGCTATGTCAAACACCAACATTCTAATCTCCTGTGCAGCATCAAACACCACCACTCTACTCCCCAATACACTGTCAAACGGCACCACTCTACCCCGCTGTACACTATGAAGCACCACCACTCTACTTCCCTGTACACTGTCAGAAACCACCACTTTACTCCCTTGTACACTATCAAACAACAGCACTCTACTCCCCTGTACAATGCCGAACACCACCACTCCACTCCCCTGTACACTGTCAAACAGCACCAATCTACCCCCGTGTACACTATGAAGCACCACCACTCTACTCCCATGTACATAATCGAACACCACCACACTACTCCCCTGTACACTATCAAACACCACCACTCTACTCCCCTGTACAATGCCAAACGCCACCACTCCACTCCCCTGTACTGTCAAACAGCACCAATCTACCCCCGTGTACACTATGAAGCACCACCACTCTACTCCCGTGTACAGTATCAAACACCACCACACTACTCCCCTGTACACTGTCAAACAGCATCTCTCTAATCCACTGTACAATATCAAACACCACCACTCTACTCCTCTGTACACTGTAAAAAACTACCAGTCTACCCCCTTCTACACTATCAAACACAGCTACACTACTCCCTTGCACACTATCAAAGACAAGCAATCTACTACCCTATCCAGTGTCAAACACCATCATTCTACTCCCCTGTACACTATCAAACAATACCACTCTACTCTCCTGTACAATACAAAACATGCCCCCTCTACTACCCTGTACACTATCAAACACCTCCATTCTACTCCCCTGTACACTATTGAACACCACCACTCATCTCAGCTGTACACTGTCAAACGCAACCACTGGACTCCCCTGCACACCATCAAACGCCACCACTCTACTCCCCTGTACACTATCAAACACCACCACTCTACCCCTGTACACTGTCAAACACCACCACTCTACTCCACTGTACACTATCAAAAACCACCACTCTACTCCGCTGCACAGTGTCAAATACCACTGCTCTACTCCCCTGTACAATATAAAACGCCAGCACTCTACTCCTCTGTGCACCAGCAAACACCAACACTCTACTCCCCTGTTCACTATCAAACACCACCACTCTACTCTCCTGTACACTGTCAAACACCACCACTCTACTCTCCCGTTCATTGCAAAAAACAGCATCGCTCCATTATCAAGTTTACTGTCAAACATCCCCACTCTGCACTCCAGAGCTATGTCAAACACCAACATTCTAATCCCCTGTGCAGCATCAAACACCACCACTCTACTCCCCAATACACTGTATAACGGCACCACTCTACCCCGCTGTACCCTATCAAACGCCACCACTCTACTCCACTGCACACTGTCAGAAACCACCGCTCTCCTCCACTGTACAGTATCAAACACCACCACTCTAGTCCTCTGTACTCTGTAAAAAACTACCAGTCTACCCTCATCTACACTATCAAACACAGCTACACTACTCCCTTGCACACTATCAAAGACAAGCATTCTACTCCTCTATCCACTGTCAAACACCATCATTCCACTCCCCTGTACACTATCAAAGAATACCACTCTACACACCGGTACACTGTCAAACACCTCTACTCTACTCTCTCCTGTACAATACAAAACATGCCCCCTCTACTACCCTGCACACGATCAAACACCAGCATTCTACTCCCCTGTAAACTATTGAACACCACCACTCAACTCAGCTGTACACTGTCAGACACAACCACTAAACTCCCCTGCACACTATCAAACACCACCACTCTACTCCCCTGTACACTATCAAACACCACCACTCTACTCCTGGGCACTATGAAACACCACCACTCTACTCCCCTGTACACTATCAAATACCACCACTCTACTCCCCTGCACAGTGTTAAATACCACCGCTCTACTCCCCTGTACAATATCAAACACCAACACTCTACTCCCCTGTCCGTTGTCAAATACCACCACTCTACTCCCCTGTTCACTGTCAAACACCATCATTCTACTCCCCTCTACACTATCAAACAATACCACTCTACTGCTCTTTACACTGTCAAACACCACCACTCTACTCCTCTGTGCACTGTAAAAAACTACCAGTCTACCGCCTTCTACACTATCAAACACAGCTACACTACTCCCTTGCACACTATCAAAGACAAGCAAACTACCACCCTATCCACTGTCAAACACCATCATTCTACTCCCCTGTACACTATCAAACAATACCACTCTACTGCTCTTTACACTGTCAAACACCACCACTCTACTCTCCTGTACAATACAAAACATGCCCCCTCTACTACCCTGTACACTATCAAACACCTCCATTCTACTCCCCTGTACACTATTGAACACCACCACTCATCTCAGCTGTACACTGTCAAACGCAACCACTGGACTCCCTGCACACTATCAAACGCCACCACTCTACTCCCCTGTACACTATCAAACACCACCACTCTACTCCCCTGCACAGTGTCAAATACCACCGCTCTACTCCCCTGTACAATATAAAACGCCAGCACTCTACTCCCCTGTTCACTATCAAACACCACCACTCTACTCTCCTGTACACTGTCAAACACCACCATTCTACTCTCCCGTTCATTGCAAAAAACAGCATAGCTCCATTCTCAAGTTTACTGTCAAACATCCCCACTCTGCACTCCAGTGCTATGTCAAACACCAACATTCTAATCCCCTGTGCAGCATCAAACAGCACTACTCTACTCCCCAATACACTGTCAAACGGCACCACTCTACCCCCCTGTACACTATGATGCACCACCACTCTACTCCCCTGTACACTGTCAGAAACCACCACTTTACTCCCTTGTACACTATCAAACAACAGCACTCTACTCCCATGTACAATGCCAAACACCACCACTCCACTCCCCTGTACACTGTCAAACAGCACCAATCTACCCCCGTCTACACTATGAAGCACCACCACTCTACTCCCATGTACATAATCGAACACCACCACACTACTCCACTGTACACTATGAAGCACCACCACTCTACTCCCCTGTACATTGTATAATGGCACCACTCTACCCCGCTGTACGCTATCAAACGCCACTACTCTACTCCACTGTACACTGTCAGAAACCACCACACTACTCCCCTGTACACTATCAAACACCACCACTCTACTCCCCTGTACACTGTCAAACACCACCGCTCTCCTCCACTGTACAATATCAAACACCACCACTCTAGTCCTCTGTACTCTGTAAAAAACTACCAGTCTACCCTCATCTACTCTATCAAACACAGCTACACTACTCCCTTGCACACCATCAAAGACAAGCATTCTACTCCTCTATCCACTGTCAAAGACCATCATTCCACTCCCCTGTACACTATCAAAGAATACCACTCTACACACTGGTACACTGTCAAACACCTCCACTCTACTCTCCTGTACAATACAAAACATGCCCCCTCTACTACCCTGTACACGATTTAAACACCACCACTCTACTCCCCTGTAAACTATTGAACACCACCACTCAACTCAGCTGTACACTGTCAGACACAACCACTAAACTCCCCTGCACACTATCAAACACCACCACTCTACTCCCCTGTACACTATCAAACACCACCACTCTACCCCAGGGCACTATGAAACACCACCACTCTACTCCACTGTACACTATCAAATACCACCACTCTACTCCCCTGCACAGTGTCAAATACCACCGCTCTACTCCCCTGTACAATATAAAACGCCAGCACTCTACTCCTCTGTGCACTAGCAAACACCAACACTCTACTCCCCTGTACGTTGTCAAACACCACCACTCTACTCCCCTGTTCACTATCAAACACCACCACTCTACTCCCCTGTACACTGTCAAACACCACCACTCTACTCTCCCGTTCATTGCAAAAAACAGCATAGCTCCATTCTCAAGTTTATTGTCAAACATCCCCACTCTACACTCCAGTGCTATGTCAAACACCAACATTCTAATCCCCTGTGCAGCATCAAACACCACCACTCTACTCCCCAATACACTGTCAAACGGCACCACTCTACCCCCCTGTACCCTCTCAAACGCCACCACTCTACTCCCCTGCACACTGTCAGCAACCACCACACTACTCTCCTGTACACTATCAAACATCACCACTCTACTCCCCTGTACACTGTCAAACACCACCGCTCTCCTCCACTGTACAATATCAAACACCACTACTCTAGTCCTCTGTACTCTGTAAAAAACTACCATCTACCCTCATCTACACTATCAAACACAGCTGCACTACTCCCTTGCACACTATCAAAGACAAGAATTCTACTCCTCTATCCACTGTCAATCACCATCATTCCACTCCCCTGTACACTATCAAAGAATACCACTCTACACACCGGTACACTGTCAAACACCTCCACTCTACTCTCCTGTACAATACAAAACATGCCCCCTCTACTACCCTGTACACGATCAAACACCAACACTCTACTCCCCTGTAAACTATTGAACACCACCACTCAACTCAGATGTACACTGTCAGACACAACCACTAAACTCCTCTGCACACTATCAAACACCACCACTCTACTCCCCTGTACACTATCAAACACCACCACTCTACTCCCCTGCACAGTGTCAAATACCACCGCTCTACTCCCCTGTACAATATAAAACACCAGCACTCTACACCTCTGTGCACTAGCAAACACCAATGCTCTACTCCCCTGTACGCTATCAAACACCACCACTCCACTCCCCTGTTCACTATCAAACACCACCACTCTACTCTGCAGTTCATTGCAAAAAACAACATAACTCCATTCTCAAGTTTACTGTCAAACATCCCCACTCTACACTCCAGTGCTATGTCAAACACCAACATTCCAATCCCCTGTGCAGCATCAAACATCACCACTCTACTCCCCAATACACTGTCAAACGGCACCACTCTACCCCCTGTACACTATGAAGCACCACCACTCTACTCCCCTGTGCACTGTCAGAAACCACCACTTTACTCCCTTGTACACTATCAAACAACAGCACTCTACTCCCCTGTACAATGCCAAACACCACCACTCCACTCCCCTGTACTGTCAAACAGCACCAATCTACCCCCGTGTACACTATGAAGCACCACCACTCTACTCCCGTGTACAGTATCAAACACCACCGCACTACTCCCCTGTACACTGTCAAACACCACCACTCTACTCCCCTGTGGAATACAAAACATGCCCCCTCTACTACCCTGTACACTATCAAACACCTCCATTCTACTCCCCTGTACACTATTGAACACCACCACTCATCTCAGCTGTACACTGTCAAACGCAACCACTGGACTCCCCTGCACACCATCAAACGCCACCACCCTACTCCCCTGTACACTATCAAACAACACCACTCTACCCCTGGGCACTATGAAACACCACCACTCTACTCCACTGTACTCTATCAAACACCACCACTCTACTCCCCTGCACAGTGTCAAATACCACCGCTCTCCTCCCCTGTACAATATAAAACGCCAGCACTCTACTCCTCTGTGCACTAGCAAACACCAACACTCTACTCCCCTGTACGTTGTCAAACACCACCACTCTACTCCTCTGTACACTGTCAAACACCACCACTCTACTCTCCCGTTCATTGCAAAAAACAGCATAGCTCCATTCTCAAGTTTATTGTCAAACATCCCCACTCTGCACTCCAGTGCTATGTCAAACATCAACATTCTAATCCCCTGTACACTATCAAACACCACCACTCTACTCCACTGTACACAATCAAACACCTCCACTCTACACCCCTGTACCCTATCAAACACCACTACTCTACTCCCCTGTACACTGTCAAACACCACCAGTCCGCTCTCCAGTTAAATGCAAAAAAGAGCACAACACTATTCCCACGTTTGCTGTCAAACATCCCCACTCTACACTCCAGTGTTCTGTCAAACACCAACATTCTATTCCCCTGTACACTATTAAACAGTACCTCTCTGTTCCCCTGTACACTATGAGACACCACCGGTCTACTCCCCAATACATTGTCAAACAGCACCACTCTACCCCCCTGTACACTATGAAACACCACCACACAACTCCCATGTACACAATCGAACACCACCACACTACTCCCCTGTACACTATCAAACACCACCACTCTACTCCCCTGTACACTGTCAGAAACCACCACTCAATTCCCTTGTACACTATCAAACACCACTACTCTACTCCCCTGTACACTGTCAAACACCACCAGTCCGCTCTCCAGTTAAATGCAAAAAAGAGCACAACACTATTCCCACGTTTGCTGTCAAACACCCCCACTCTACACTCCAGTGTTCTGTCAAACACCAACATTCTATTCCCCTGTACACTATCAAACAGCACCTCTCTATTCCCCTGTACACTATCAGACACCACCGGTCTACTCCCCAATACATTGTCAAACAGCACCACTCCACTCCCCTGTACACTGTGAAACACCACCACACAACTCCCATGTACACAATCGAACACCACCACACTACTCCCCTGTACACTATCAAACACCACCACTCTACTCCCCTGTACACTATCAAACAGCACAACAGCATTCCCAAGCTTACTGTCAATCATCCCCACTCCACACTCCAGTGCTATGTCAAATACCACCACTCTACACCCGTGTACACTGTCAAAAACAACCACTCTATTCCCCTGTACACTATCAAACACCGCCACCCTACTCCCCTGCACACTATCAAACACTTGCATTCTACTCCCCTGTGCACTGTCAAACACTATCATTCTACTCCCCAGTACACTATCAAACACCACCACTCTACTCCCCTATACACTATCAAACAGCACCACTCTACTCCGCTGTACACTGTCAACACCAACACTCTCCTCTCCACTTCATTGCAAAAAACAGCACAACACCATTCACAAGTTTTCGATCAAACATCCCTACTCTACACTCCAGTGCTCTGTCAAACAGCACCACTCTACTCCCCTGTACACTGTCAAACACCACCACCCTGCTCCCCTGTAAACTATCAAACACCACCACTCTACTTCCCTCCACACTATCAAACTCCACCACTCTAATCACCTCTACACTATTGAACACCACCACTCTACTCCCCAGTGCACAGTCAAACACCACCACTCTACTCCCCACTACTCTACTCTCCAGTTCATTGCAAAAAACAGCATAACCCTATTCCCAAGTTTACTGCCAAACATCCCCACTCTACACTCCAGTGGTCTCTCAAACACCAACATTCTATTCCCCTGTACACTATCAAACACCACCACCCTACTCCCCTGTACATTATCAAACACCACCACTCTATTCCCCTGTACACTATCAAACAACACCACTCTACTCCCCAATACACTGTCAAGCAGCACCACTCTACTCCCCTGTACATTATCAAACACCACCACTCTACTCCCTAATACACTGTCAAGCAGCACCACTCTACTCCCCTGTATACTATGGAGCACCACCATTCTACTCCCTTGTGCACTATCAACCAACACCACACTACTCCCCAGTACACTATCAAACACCTTCACTGGACTCCTCTGTACAACGCCAAACATGACACCTCTGCTACCCTGTACACAATCAAACACAGCCGCTCTACTCATCTGTACACTATCAAACACGACTTCTCTACTCCCCTGAACATTATCAAACACCGCAACTCTACTCCCATGTACACTATCAAACATGACCACTCTACTCTCCAGTTCATTCCAAAAAATAGCACAACACCATTCCCAAGCTTACTGTCAAATGTTCCCACTCTACACTCCAGTGCACTGTCAAACACCACCACTCTTCTCCCCTGTACACTATCAAACACCACCACGCTATTACCTTGTACACAATCCAACACAACTCTACTGCTCTGTACATTGTTAAAAACATCATTCTACTCCCCTGTACAGTATCAAACTCCACCACTCAACTCCTCTGTACACAATCAAATGCCACCGCTCTACTCTCCTATACTCTGCCAAACCACACCACTCTACTCCTGTGTATACTATCAAACACCACCACTCTACTCCCCTGTACACTGTCAAACACCACCACTCTACTCCCCTGTACGCTATCAAACACTATTACTCTAGTCCTCTGTACACTATCAACACCACCACTCTACTCTCCCGTTCATTGCAAAAAACAGTACAACACCATTCCCATGTTTACTGTCAAACATCCCCAGACTACACTCCAGTGTTCTCTCAAACACCAACACTCTACTCCCCTGTACACTATCAAACACCACCACTCTACTCCCCTGTACACCGTCAAACACAATCACTCCACTCTCCAGTTCATTGCAAAAAACAGGACTACACCATTCCCAAGTTTACTGTCAATCATCCCCACTCTACACTTCAGTGTTCTGTCAAACACCTTCACTCTACTCCCCCGAACACTATCAAACCCCACCACTCTACCTCCCTGTACACGGTCAAACACCAACATTCTACACCCCTGTACACTATCAAACACCACCACTCTACGCCGTGTACACTATCCAACACCACCACTCTACTCCACTGTACACTATGAAGCACCACCACTCTACTGCCGTGTACATTCTCAAACACCATCAATCTACTCCCCGTACACTGTCAAACACCACCACTCTACTCCCCTGTACACTATCGAACACCACCACTGTACTCCCCTGTACACTATCAAACACCATCACTCTACTACCCTGTGTAGTGTCAAACACCATCACGCCACTCCCCTGTACACTACCAAACTCCAGCACCCTACTCCCCTGTACACTATCAAACACCACCACTCTAATCCCCTGTACACTATCGAACACCACATCTCTACACCCCTGAACACTGTCAAACACCATCACTCTACTCTCTGTACACTGTCAAACAACACCGCTCTTCTCCTCTGTACACTGTTAAACACCACCACTCTACTCCCTTGAACACTATGAAACACCACTGCTCTACTCCCCTGTACACTATCAAACACCACCACTTTGCTCTCCAGTTCATTGCAAAAAAAACAAAACGCCATTCCCAAGTTAGCTGTCAAACGTCCCCACTCTACACTTCAGTGCTCTGTTAAACACCAGCATTCTACAGCACTGTACACTATCAAACACCACAACTCTACTCCCCTGTACACTATCAAACACCACCACTCTAATCCCCGGAACACTGTTGAATACCACTGCTATACACCCCTATACACTGTTAAACACCATCACTCTTCTCCCCTGTACACTATCCAACACCACCACTCTACTCCCTTGTACACTATGAAGCAACACTACTCTACTGCCATGTACATTCTCAAACACCACCAATCTACTCCCTGTACACTGTCAAACACCACGGCTCGACTCCACTGTACACTATCAAACACCACCTCTCTACTCCACTGTACATGAACAAACAACACTGCTCTACTCCCCTGTACTCTATCAAACACCACCACTCTACTCTCCCGTTCATTGCAAAGAAACAGCACAATACCATTCCCAAGTTTACTGTCAAAC
This sequence comes from Mobula birostris, assembly GCF_030028105.1. Classification (NCBI taxonomy): domain Eukaryota; kingdom Metazoa; phylum Chordata; class Chondrichthyes; order Myliobatiformes; family Myliobatidae; genus Mobula; species Mobula birostris. The sequence continues at coordinate 95,071,176 of NC_092376.1, forward strand.
ATCCCCAGTCTACACTCCAGCGCTCTCTGAAACACTAACATTCTACTCCCCTGTACACTATCAAACACCACCACTCTAGCCCCTGTACACTACCAAACACCACTGCTCTACTCCCCTTTACACTGCCAAACAACACCACTCTACTCCCCTGTACACTGTCAAACACCACCACTCTACTCCCCTGTACACTATCAAACACCATCACTCTACTACCCTGTATAGTGTCAAACACCATCACACCACTCCCCTGTACACTACCAAACTCCAGCACCCTACTCCCCTGTACACTATCAAACACCACCACTCTAATCCCCTGTACACTATCGAACACCACATCTCTACTCCCCTGAACACTGTCAAACACCATCACTCTACTCCCTGTACACTGTCAAACAACACCGCTCTTCTCCTCTGTACACTGTCAAACACCACCACTCTACTCCCCTAAACACTATGAAACACCACTACTCTACTCCCCTGTTCACTATCAAACACCACCACTCTGCTCTCCAGTTCATTGCAAAAAAAAACACCATTCCCAAGTTAGCTGTCAAACGTCCCCACTCTACACTTCAGTGCTCTGTCAAACACCAACATTCTACAGCACTATACACTATCAAACACCACAACTCAACTCCCCTATACACTATCAAACACCACCACTCTAATCCCCGGAACACTGTTGAACACCACTGCTCTACGCCCCTATGCACTGTTAAACACCATCACTCTTCTCCCCTGTACACTATCAAACACCACCAATCTACTCCCCTGTACACCGTCAAACACCATCAATCTACGCACCTCTACATTAGCAAACACCACCACTGTACTCCCCTGTACACTACCAAAGACGACCACTCTAATGTCCTGTACACTGCCAAACAGCACCACTCTACTCTCCTGTACACGGTCAAACACCACCACTCTACTCCCCTGTACACTGTCAAACACTATCAATATATGCACCTGTACACAATCAAACACCAGTACTTCACTCCCCATACACTATCAAACGCCACCTCTCTACTCCCGTGTACGCTGTCAAACACGACACTTCTACTACCCTGTACTCAATCAAACACCACCACATTCATGCTCTGTACATGATAAATCACCACCGCTTTACTCCCCTGTACATTCCCAAACACCATCAATCTACTCCTTGTACACTATCAAACACCACCGCTTGACTCCCCTTTACACTACCAAACACCACCTCTCTACTCCCCCGTACATTGCAAAAAACAGCACAACATCTTCCCCAAGATTACTATCAAACATCCCCAGTCTACACTCCGGCGCTCTCTCAAACACCAACATTCTACTCCCCTGTACACTATCAAACACCACCACTCTAGTCCCCTGTACACTGCCAAACACCACCGCTCTACTCCTCTGTACACTGCCAAACAACACAACTCTACTCCCCTGTACACTGTCAAACACCACCACTCTACTACCCTGTATACTGACAAACACCACCACGCCACTCCCCTATACACTACCAAACTCCAGCACCTACTCCCCTGTACATTATCAAACACCACCACTCTAATCCCCTGTACACTATCAAACACCACATCTCTACTCCCCTGAACACTCTCAAACACCATCACTCTACTCCCTGTACACTGTCAAACAACACCGCTCTACTCCCCTGTACACTGTCGAACACCACCACTCTACTCCGCTGAACACTATGAAATACCACTACTGAACTCCCCTGTACACTATCAAACACCACCACTCTGCTCTCCAGTTCCTTGAAAAAAAAATCAAAACACCATTCCCAAGTTAGCTGTCAAACGTCCCCACTCTACACTTCAGTGTTCTGTCAAACACCAACATTCTACACTACTGTACAGTATCAAATCCCACCACTCTACACCCCTATACACTGTCAAACACCACCGCTCCACTCCCCTGTACACTGTCAAACACCACCACTCTACTCCCCTGTACACTGTCAAACACCATCAATCTACGCACCTGTACACAATCAAACACCACTACATCACTCCCCAAACACTATCAAACGCCACCTCTCTACTCCCATGTACGCTGTCAAACCCGACACTTCTACTACCCTGTACACAATCAAACACCACCACTCTACTCCTCTGTACACATATTGAACACGACCAATCAACTCCCCTGTACACTGTCAAGCACCACCACACTCATCCCCTGTACACAATAAATCACCACCGCTTTACTCCCCTGTACGTTCTCAAACACCATCAATCTACTCCCTGTACACTATCAAACACCACCGCTCGACTCCCCTGTACGCTGTCAAACACCACCACTCTACTCCGTTGAACACTATGAAATACCACTACTGTACTCCCCTGTACACTATCAAACACCACCACTCTGCTCTGCAGTTCCTTGCAAAAAAAATCAAAACACCATTCCCAAGTTAGCTGTCAAACGTCCCCACTCTACACTTCAGTGTTCTGTCAAACACCAACATTCTACACCACTGTACAGTATCAAACCCCACAACTCTACTCCCCTATACACTATCAAACACTAACACTCTAGTCCCCGGAACACTGTTGAACACCACCACTCTACACCCCTATACACAGTTAAATACCAGTACTCTACTCCCCTGTGCATTGTCAAACACCACCACTCTACTCCCCTGTACACTATGAAGAACCACCACTCCACTCCCGTGTACACTATCAAACACCACCACACTACTCCCCTAACACTATCAAACACCACCACTCTACTCCTCTGTACAGTATCAAACACCACCACTCTACTCCCCTGTACACTGTCAAACACCACCGCTCCACTCCCCTGTACACTGTCAAACACCACCACTCTGCTCCCCTGTACACTATGAAACACCAGCACTCTACTCCCCTGTACATGGTCAAACACCACCACTCTACTCTCCTGTACACTGTCAAACACCATCAATCTACGCACCTGTACACAATCAAACACCACTACATCACTCCCCGTACACTATCAAACGCCACCTCTCTACTCCCGTGTATGCTGTCAAACCCGACACTTCTACTACCCTGTACACAATCAAACACCACCACTCTACTCCTCTGTACACATATTGAACACGACCACTCAACTACCCTGTACACTGTCAAGCACCACCACACTCATCCCCTGTACACGATAAATCACCACCGCTTTACTCCCCTGTACATTCTCAAACACCATCAATCTACTCCCTGTACACTATCAAACACCACCGCTCGACTCCCCTGTACACTATCAAACACCACCTCTCTACTCCACTGTACACGATCAAACAACACTACTCTACTCCCCTGTGCACTATCAAACAGCACCACTCTACTCTCCCATTCATTGCAAAAAACAGCACAGCACCATTCCCAAGCTTACTGTCAAACATCCCCAGTCTACACTCCAGTGCTCTCTCAAACACCAACATTCTACTCCCCTGTACACTATGAAACACCACCACTCTAGTCCCCTGTCAACTACCAAACACCACCACTCTACTCCCCTGTACAGTGCAAACAACGCCACTCTACTCCCCTGTACACTGTCAAACACCACCACTCTACTACCCTGTATACTGTCAAAGACCACCACGCCACTCCCCTGTATTTACCAAACTCCAGAACCCTACACCCCTGTACACTATCAAACATCACCACTCTAATCCCCTGTACACTATCGAACACCACACCTCTACTCCCCTGAGCACTCTCAAACACCATCACTCTACTCCCTGTACACTGTCAAACAAAACCGCTCTACCCCCCTGTACACTGTCAAACACCACCACTCTACTCCCCTGAACGCTATCAAAAGCCACCACTCTAATCCCCGGAACACTGTTGAACACCACCACTCTACACCCTTATACACTGTTAAACACCATCACTCTTCTCCCCTGTACACTATCAAACACTACCAATCTACTCCCCTGTACACCGTCAAACACCGTCAATCTACGCACATCTACATTATCAAACACCACCACTCTACTCCCCTGTACTATACCAAACATGACCCCTCTACTACCCTGTACACTATCAAACACCACCACTCTACTCCTCTGTACACATATCGGACATGACCACTCAACTCCCATGTACACTGTCAAGCACCACCACTCTACTCCCCTGCACACTATCAAACACCACCACTCTACTCCACTGTACACTATAGAACACCACCACTCCACTCCAGTTCATTGCAAATGTGACAAAAGACCAAATTATCAGAAGATTGATGCCGATAAGAGGACAATGGTGGAACATTCAGAAATGTTAATGAGAGACGAGAGGGATTAACGAAAAGGAGACACAATTCCGAGTATTGTCAAGACGGGTTGCTTTGAACCTGAACTGTTTGAAGTTTGATGGACAGGCGATACCCCAGCAGGGGGATAAAAAGGGACAGGTTCGTTAAGGCAACAGACACACGACACCACTAGGTAATGAGACCCTGGAAGCGGTGTGCCCCAACAAGTTGGTAAGACTTTTGGAGGTATGTTCGCGGGACTAGCCATAGACGCATAGGGCGGAAAGGTGCGGTCGGGCGGGAACCCAGTGTGTGTGTCCGCCCTTGCCTGGGTGCCGGGTTCACCGCAGAAGAACGATCGTATCTGGAACGGAGGGGTCACAGTCGGTAACCTTAGAAGACATTACAAAGGGCTCGCCAGAAAGCTAACTGCGAAGAATATCGAAGGTCGGTTTGGAATTCGAATTGCATATTCGTTCTCTCTCTCTCTCCAATGGCAAAACAGCGATTACTGCGAACTGAACTCTGTGTCACTTGAGACTGATCATTTTACCCCTACACTGCGATAGAGCTTGATTGATCCTATTATCCTAGTTCTGTGTACATGTGTGTTTTATCATTGCTAACCTGTTGCATTTATTTCCTTATGATTAGAGTACTGTGTTGCTTACTTCTTTAATAAAGCTTTCTTAGTTCCAGTAATCCAGACTCCAACTAAGTGGCACATTTCTGCTGGTTTGGCAACCCAGTTACAGGGAACATAACACAAAAAACAGCACAACACCATTCCCAAGTTAACTGTCAAACACCGCACTCTACATTCCAGTGCTCTGGTAAACACCAACATTCTATTCCCCTGTACACTATAAAAACACCACCAGTCTAGTCTCCTGTACAGTATCAAACACCACCACTCTACTCCCCTGTGCACTGTCAAACACCATCAATCTACGCACCTGTACACAATCAAACACCACTACTTCACTCCCCGTACACTATCAAACGCCACCTCTCTACTCCCATGTACGCTGTCAAACACGACACCTCTACTACCCTGTACACAATCAAACACCACCACTCTACACGTCTGTACACATATCGAACATGACCACTCAACTCCCCTGTACACTGTCAAGCACAACCACTGTACTCCCCTGTACACTATCAAACACCACCACACTCATCCCCTGTACACGATAAATCACCACCGCTTTACTCCCCTGTACATTCTCAAACACCATCAATCTACTCCCTGTACACTATCAAACACCACCGCTCGACTCCCCTGTACACTATCAAACACCACCTCTCTACTCTGCTGTACACGATCAAACAACACTACTCTACTCCCCTGTACACTATCAAACACCACCACTCTACTCTCCCGTTCATTGCAAAAAACAGTACAACACCATTCCCAAATTTACTGTCAAACATCCCCAGTCTACACTCCAGTGCTCTCTCAAACACCAACATTCTACTCCCCTGTACACTATCAAACACCACCACTCTAGTCCCCTGTCAACTACCAAACACCACCACTCTACTCCCCTGTACACTGCAAACAACACCACTCTACTCCCCTGTACACTGTCAAACACCACCACTCTACTCCCCTGTACACTATCGAACACCACCACTCTACTCCCCTGTACACTATCAAACACCACCACACTACTACCCTGTATACTGTCAAAGACCACCACGCCACTCCCCTGTACACTACGAAACTCCAGTACCCTACACCCCTGTACACTATCAAACATCACCACTCTAATCCCCTGTACACTATCGAACACCACACCTCTACTCCCCTGAACACTCTCAAACACCATCACTCTACTCCCTGTACACTGTCAAACAAAACCGCTCTACCCCCCTGTACACTGTCAATCACCACCACTCTACTCCCCTGAACGCTATGAAAAGCCACCACTCTAATCCCCGGAACACTGTTGAACACCACCACTCTACACCCTTATACACTGTTAAACACCATCACTCTTCTTCCCTGTACACTATCAAACACCACCAATCTACTCCCCTGTACACTACCAAAGACGACCACTCTGATGTCCTGTACACTGTCAAACACCACCACTCTACTCCCCTGTACTATACCAAACATGACCCCTCTACTACCCTGTACACTATCAAACACCACCACTCTACTCCCCTGTACACATATCGGACACAACCACTCAACTCCCATGTACAGTGTCAAGCACAACCAGTCTACTCCCCTGCACACTATCAAACACCACCACTCTACTCCGCTGTACACTATAGAACACCACTACTCTACTCCAGTTCATTGCAAATGTGACAACAGACCAAATTATCAGAAGATTGATGCTGATAAGAGGACAATGGTGGAACATTCAGAAATGTTAATGGAGGACGAAAGAGATTAACGAAAAGGAGACTCAGTTCCGAGTATTGTCAAGACGGGTTGCTTTGAACCTGAACTGTTTGAAGTTTGATGGACAGGTGATACCCCAGCAGGGGGATAAAAGGGACAGGTTCGCTAAGGCAAAGGACACACGACACCACGAGGTAACGGGACCCTGGAAGCGGTGTGCCCCCACAAGTTGGTAAGAGTTTTGGAGGTCTGCTCGCAGGACCAGCCATGGACGCACAGGGCGGAAAGGTGCAGTTGGGCGGGATCCCGGTGTATGCGTCCGCCTTTGCTTGGGTGCCGGGTTCACCACAGAAGAACGATCGTATCTGGAATGGAGCGGTCACAGTCGGTGACCTTAGAAGACATTACAAAGGGCTCGCCCGAAAGCTAACTGCGAGGAATATCGAAGGTCAGTTTGGAATTCGATTTGCACATTCATTCTCTCTCTCTCTCTCCAACAGCAAAACAGCGATTACTGCGAACTGAACTCTGTGTCACTTGAGACTGATCATTTTACCCTCTAGACTGCGATAGAGCTTGATTGATCCTATTATCCTAGTTCTGTGTACATGTGTGTTTTATCATTGCTAACTTGTTGCATTTATATCCTTATGATTAGAATACTGTGTTGCTTACTTCTTTAATAAAGCTTTCTTAGTTCCAGTAAACCAGACTCCAACTAAGTGGCCCATTTCTGCTGGTTTGGCAACCCAGTTACAGGGCACATAACACAAAAAAAAGCACAACACCATTCCCAAGTTTACTGTCAAGTATCCCCACTCTACTCTCCAGTGCTCTGTCAAACACCAACATTCTATTCCCCTGTACACCATCATACACCACCACTCTACTCCCCTATACACTGCCAAACAGCACCACTCTACTCCCCTGTACACTGTCAAACACCACCACTCTACTCCCCTGTACACTATGAAACACCAGCACTCTACTCCCCTGTACACGGTCAAACACCACCACTCCACTCCCCTGTACACTATGAAGAACCACCACTCCACTCCCGTGTACACTATAAAACACCACCACACTACTCCCCTAACACAATCAACCACCACCACTCTATTCCTCTGTACACTATCAAACACCACCGCTCCACTCCCCTGTACACTGCCAAACAGCACCACTCTACTCCCCTGTACGATATGAAACACCAGCACTCTACTCCCCTGTACATGGTCAAACACCACCACTCTACTCGCCTGTACACTGTCAAACACCATCAATTTATGCACCTGTACACAATCAAACACCACTACTTCACTCCCCGTACACTATCAAATGCCACCTCTCTACTCCCGTGTACGCTGTCCAACATGACACCTCTACTACCCTGTACACAATCAAACACCACCACTCTACTACTCTGTACACATATCGAACACGACCACTCAACTCCCCTGTACACTGTCAAGCACAACTACTCTACTCCCCTGTACACTATCAAACACCACCACACTCATCCCCTGTACACAATAAATCACCACCACCACTTTACTCCCCTGTACATTCTCAAACACCATCAATCTACTCCTTGTACACTATCAAACACCACCGCTCGACTCCCCTGTACACTATCAAACACCACCTCTCTACTCCCCTGTACACTATCAAACACCACCACTCTACTCTCCCGGTCATTGTAAAAAACAGCACAGCACCATTCCCAAGCTTACTGTCAAACATCCCCAGTCTACACTCCGGCGCTCTCTCAAACACCAACATACTACTCCCCTGCCAACTACCAAACACCACCACTCTTCTCCCCTGTACACTGCAAACACCACCACTCTACTCCCCTGTACACTATGAAACATCACCACTCTACTACCCTGTATACTGTCAAACACCACCACGCCACTCCCCTGTACACTACCAAACTCCAGCACCCTACTCCCCTGTACACTATCAAACATCACCACTCTAATCCCCTGTAAACTATTGAACACCACATCTCTACTCCCCTGAACACTCTCGAACACCATCACTCTACTCCCTGTACACTGACAAACAACACCGCTCCACTCCCCTGTACATGCCAAACAGCACCACTCTACTCCCCTGTACACTGTCAAAAACCACCAGTCTATTCCCCTGTACACTATGAAACACCAGCACTCTACTCTCCTGTACATGGTCAAACACCACCACTCTACTCCCCTGTACACTGTCCAACACCATCAATCTGTGCACCTGTACACAATCAAACACCACTACATCACTCTCCAAACACTATCAAACGCCACCTCTCTACTCCCATGTACGCTGTCAAACCCGACACTTTTACTACCCTGTACACAATCAAACACCACTACTTCACTCCCCATACACTATCAAATGCCACCTCTCTACTCCTCTGTACACAGATCGAACATGACCACTCAACTCCCCTGTACACTGTCAAGCACAACAACTCTACTCCTCTGTACACTACCAAACACCACCACACTCATTCCCTGTACATGACAAATCACCACCGCCTTACTCCCCTGTACATTCTCAAACACCATCACTCTACTCCTTGTACACTATCAAACACCACCGCTCGACTTCCCTGTACACTGTCAAACACCACCACTCTACTCCCCTGAACACTATGAAACACCACTACTCTACTCCCCGTACACTATCAAACACCACCACTCTGCTCTCCAGTTCATTGCAAAAAAAAGCAAAACACCATTCCCAAGTTAGCTGTCAAATGTCCCCACTCTACACTTCAGTGCTCTGTCAAACACCAACATTCTACACCACTGTACACTATCAAACACCACCACTCTAATCCCCTGTACACTATAAAATGCCACTACTCTACTCCCCTATACACTATTAAACACCACCACTCTAATCCCCCTGTACACCATCGAACACCACCACTCTACACCCCTGGACACTATCAAACATCACCACTCTACTCTGCAGTTCATTGCAAAAAACAGCACAATACCATTCCCAAGTTTACTGTCAAACATCCCCACTCAACAATCCAGTGCGCTGTCAAACACCACCACTCTACTGCCCTGTACACTGTCAAACACCATCATTCTTCTCCACTGTACACTATCAGACACCACCACTCTACTCCCCTGTACACAGTCAAACACCACCACTCTACTCTCCAGTTCATTGCAAAAAACATCACAACACCATTCCCAAGTTTACTGTCAAACATCCCCACTCTGCACTTCAGTGCTCTGTCAATCACCAACATTCTATACCCCTGTACACTATCAAACAACACCACTCTACTCCCGTGTACACTGTCAAACACCACCAATCTACTCCCATGTACACTATCAAACACCACCACTCTACCCCCCTGTACATTATCAAACACCATCACTCTACTTCTTGTATACTGTCAAACACCACCACTCTACTGCCCTGTACACTGTCAAACACCATCATTCTTCTCCACTGTACACTATCAGACACCACCACTCTACTCCCGGTACACGGTCAAACACCACAACTCTACTCTCCAGTTCATTGCAAAAAACAGCAAAACTCCATTCCCAAGATTACTGTAAACATCCCCGCTTTACACTCCACTGCTGTCGAACTCTAACATTCTACTCCCCTGTACACTGTCAAACACCACCACTCTACTCCCCTGTACACTGTCAAACACCACCACTCTCCTCTCTAGTTCATTGCAAAAAACAGCACAACACCATTCCTAAGTTTACATTTAAACATCCCCACTCTACACTTCAGTGCTCTGTCAAACAGTAACGTTCTACTCCCCTGCACACTATCAACGAACACCACACTACTCTCATGCACACTATCAAACATCATCACTCTTCTCCCTGTACACTGTCAAACACGACCATTCTACTCTCCTGTACACTATCAAAACCACCACTCTATTCCCCGTTACACTATCAAACACCACCACTCTACTCTCCAGTTCACTGCAAAAAACAGCACAACACCATTCCCAAATTTTCTGTCAAACGTCCCCACTCTACACTCCAGTGCTCTGTCAAACACCACTACTCTACTCCCCTATACACTATCAAACACCACCACTCTACTCCCTTGTACAGTCAAAGACCATCATTCTACTCCCCTATACACTATCAAACACCACCACTCTACTCCCCATACGCTGTTAAACACCACCACTCTGCTCTCCAGTTAATTGCAAAAAACAGCACAACACTATTCCCAAGTTTACTGTCAAACATCCCCACACTACACTCCAGTGCTCTGTCAAACACCAACACTATACTCCCCTGCTCATTACTAAACACCACCACTCTACTCCACTTTACACAATCAAACACCACCACATTCATCCCATGTACACTATTAAACACAACACTCTACTCCCCTGTACATTGACAAACACGGTCACTCTGCACCCTGTACTCTATCAAACACCACCGCTCTACTCCCCTGTACACTATCAAAACCACCACTCTACTCCCCTTTACTCTATTAAACACCACAACTCTAGTCTCCAGTTTATTGCAAAAAATCGAACAACACCATTTCCAAGCTTACTGTTAAACATCCCCAGTCTACACTCCAGCTCTTTGTCAGACACCAACATTCAACTCCCCTATACACTATCAAATACCACCACACTACTTCACTGTACGCTATCAAAGACCACCACTCTATTCCCCTGTACACTGTGAAACACCACCACTCTACTCCCCTGCACACGAACATACACCACCACACGATTCCTCTGCAGAGTATCAAACAACACCACTCTACTCCCCTGTACACTTTCAAACACAACCACTCTACTCCCCTGTATACCACCAAACACCAAAACTCTATTCCCCTGTACACAAACAAACACCACAACTCTACTCCCCTGTACACTGGCAAACACCACCACACTATTCGTGTGTACACTGTCAAACACCATCAATCTACGCACCTGTACACTATAAAACACCACAACTGTACACCCCTGTACACCAGCAAACACCATCTCTCTACTCCCTGCACACAGTCAAACACCACCACGCTACTTCCCTGGACACTGTCAAACAACAGCGTTCTACTCCCCTGTACAATATGAAACACGACCCCTCTACTACGCTGTACACTATGAAACACCACCACTCTACTCCTCTGTATGCTGTAAAACACCATCACTCTACTCTCCTGTACACCATCAAACACTAACACTCTGCTTCCCAGTACACTATCAAACACCACCACTCCACTCCCCTGAACACTATCAAACATCACTACTCTACTACCCTGTACACTAACAAACACCACCACTCTACTATCCAGTTCATTGCAAAAAACAGCACACCATTCCCAAGATTACTGTCAATCATCCCCACCCCACACTCTAGTGCTATGTCAAACACCACCACTCTACTCCCCTGTACACTGTCAAACACCACCACCCTACTCCCCTGTACACTGTCAAAAACCACCTCTCTACCCCCCTCTACACGATCAAAGACTGCCACTCTACTCCCTTGCACACTACCAAAGACCAGCATTCTACTCCACTGTACACTATCAAACACCACCGCTCTACCCCCCTGTATACTATCAAACACCACCGCTCTAATCCCCTGTACACTATCAAACACCACCACCCTGCTCTCCAGTTCATTGCAAAAAACAGCACAACCCCATTCCCAAGTTTACTGCCAAACCTCCCCAGTCTACACTCCAGCTCTCTGTCAGACACCAACATTCAACTCCCCTATACACTATCAAACACCACCACACTACTCCACTGTACACTATCAAAGACCACCATTCTACTCCTATGTACACCGTGAAACACCACCACTCTACCCCCCTGTACACTGTCAACACTATTACTCTGCTCTCCACTTCATTGCAAAAAACAGCACAACACCATTCTAAGGTTTACGGTCAAACATCCCCACTCTACACTATATTGCTCTGTCAAACCCCACCACTCTACTCCCCTGTACACTGTCAAACACCACCGCTGTGCTCCCCTGTACACCATCAAACACCAGCACTCTACTCCCCTGTACACTATCAGACTACACCACTCTACTCCCCCGCACACAGTCAAACACCACCACTCAACTCTCCTGTAACTGTCAAACACCACGACACTACCCCTGTACACCATAAATCACCACCACTCTACTCCGCAGTACATTCTCGAACACCATCAATCTACTCCCTGTACACTATCAAACATGACCGCTCTACTCTCCTATACACTATCAAACACAACCGCTCTAATCCCCTGTACACTATCAAACACCAGCACTCTGTTCTCCAGTTCATTGCAAAAAACAGCACAACACTATTCCCAAGTTTACTGCCAAACCTCCCCAGTCTACACTCCAGCGCTCTCTCAAGCACCAATATTCTACTCCCCTGTACACTGTCAAACACCACCACTCTACCCCCCTGTAAACTATCAAACACCACCGCTCTACTCGCCCGTACACTGCCAAACAACACCACTCTACTCCCCTGTATGCTGTCAAACACAATCACTCTACTCCCCTACACACTATCAAACACCGCCACTCTACTCCCCTATACACTATCGAACACGACCACTCAACTTCCCTGTACACTATCAAACAGCACGACTCTACTCTGCAGTTCATTGCAAAAAACAGCATAACACCATTCCCAAGTTTACTGCCAAACCTCCCCAGTCTACACTCCAGCTCTGTCAGACACCAACATTCAACTCCCCTATACACTATCAAACACCACCACACTACTCCACTGTACACTATCAAAGACCACCATTCTACTCCTATGTACACCGTGAAACACCACCACTCTACCCCCCTGTACACTGTCAACACTATTACTCTGCTCTCCACTTCATTGCAAAAAACAGCACAACACCATTCTAAGGTTTACGGTCAAACATCCCCACTCTACACTATATTGCTCTGTCAAACCCCACCACTCTACTCCCCTGTACACTGTCAAACACCACCGCTGTGCTCCCCTGTACACCATCAAACACCAGCACTCTACTCCCCTGTACACTATCAGACTACACCACTCTACTCCCCCGCACACAGTCAAACACCACCACTCAACTCTCCTGTAACTGTCAAACACCACGACACTACCCCTGTACACTATAAATCACCACCACTCTACTCCCCAGTACATTCTCGAACACCATCAATCTACTCCCTGTACACTATCAAACATGACCGCTCTACTCTCCTATACACTATCAAACACAACCGCTCTAATCCCCTGTACACTATCAAACACCAGCACTCTGTTCTCCAGTTCATTGCAAAAAACAGCACAACACTATTCCCAAGTTTACTGCCAAACCTCCCCAGTCTACACTCCAGCGCTCTCTCAAGCACCAATATTCTACTCCCCTGTACACTGTCAAACACCACCACTCTACCCCCCTGTAAACTATCAAACACCACCGCTCTACTCGCCCATACACTGCCAAACAACACCACTCTACTCCCCTGTATGCTGTCAAACACAATCACTCTACTCCCCTACACACTATCAAACACCACCACTCTACTCCCCTATACACTATCGAACACGACCACTCAACTTCCCTGTACACTATCAAACAGCACGACTCTACTCTGCAGTTCATTGCAAAAAACAGCATAACACCATTCCCAAGTTTACGGTCAAATATCCCCACTCTACACTGCAGTGCTCTGTCAAACACCACCACTCTACTCCCCCGTACACTATCAAACACCACCACTCTACTCTCCTCTTCATCGCAAAAAACAGCACAACACTATTCCGAAGTTTACTGTCAATCATCCCCACTCCACACTCTAGTGCTATGTCAAACACCACCACTCTACTCCCCTGGACACTGTCAAAAACCACCACTCTACCCCCCTCTACACTATCAAAGACCACCACGCCACTCCTTTGCACACTACCAAAGACCAGCATTCTACTCCCCCATACACTATCAAGCAATACCACTCTTCACCCCTGTACACTGCCAAACACCACCACTCAACTCCCCTGTACACTGTCAAACACAATCACTCTACTCCCCTACACACTATGAAACACCACCACTCTACTCCCCTGTACACTATCAAACACCACCACTCTATTCACGTGTACACTGTCAAACACCATCAATCTACGCACTTGTACATTATCAAACATCACGACTGTACTGCCCTATACACTGTCAAACACCACCACACTACTCCCCTGTACACCATCAAACACTACTACTCTACTTTCCTGGACACTGTCAAACACCACCACTCTACTCTCCTGTACACTGTCAAACACCACCACTCTACTATCCTGTACACTGTCAAACACTACCACGCTACATCCCTGAACACTGTCAAACACCACCACTCTATTCACGTGTACACTGTCAAACACCATCAATCTACGCACCTGTACACTATCAAACACCACCACTGTACTCCCCTGTACACTATCAAATACCACCACTCTATTCCCCTGTACGTTGTCAAACACCATCACTCTACTCTCCTGTACACCATCAGACACCAACACTCTACTCCCTGTTACACTATCAAACACCACTACTCTACCCCCCTGTACACTGTCAAACACCACCACCCTACTCCCCTGTACACTGTCAAAAACCACCTCTCTACCCCCCTCTGCACTATCAAAGACCACCACTCTACTCCCTTGCACACCATCAAAGATCAGCATTCTACTCCCCTATACACTGTCAAACACCATCATTCTACTCCCCTGTACACTATCTAACAATACCACACTACACTTCTGTATACTGTCAAACACCACCACTCAACACCCCTGTACACTGTCAAACACAATCACTCTACTCCCCTACACACTATCAAAAACCACCACTCTACTCCCCTGTACACTATCAAACACCACCACTCTATTCGCGTGTACACTGTCAAATACCATCAATCTACGCACTTGTACACTATCAAACACCACGACTGTACTGCCCTATACACTATCAAACATCACCACTGTACTCCCCTGTACACTGTCAAACACCATCAATCTACGCACTTGTACACTATCAAACACCACGACTGTACTGCCCTATACACTATCAAACTCCACCACTCTACTCCCCTGTACACTGTCAAACACCACCACGCTACTTCCCTGGACACTGTCAAACAACATCGCTCTACTCCAAAGTACAATATGAAACACGACCCCTCTACTACGCTGCACACTATGAAACACCACCACTCTACTCCCCTGTATGCTGTAAAACACCATCACTCTACTCTCCTGTACACCATCAAATACCACCACTCTACTCTCCAGTTCATTGCAAAAAACAGCACAACACCATTCCCAAGTTTACTGTCAATCATCCCCACTCCACACTCCAGTGCTATGTCAAACACCGCCAATCTACTCCCCTGTACACTGTCAAAAGCAACCACTCTACCCCCCTCTACACTATCAAACACCGCCCTTCTACTCCCTTGCACACTATAAAAGACCAGCATTCTACTCCCCTATACACTGTCAAACACCATCATTCTACTCCCCTGTACACTATCAAACAATACCACTCTACACCCCTGTACACTGTCAAACACCACCACGCTACTTCCCTGGACACTGTCAAACAACATCGCTCTACTCCAAAGTACAATATGAAACACGACCTCTCTACTACGCTGCACACTATGAAACACTGTACTCCCCTGTATGCTGTCAAACACCATCACTCTACTCTCCTGTACACCATCAAACACCTACACTCTACTCCCCAGTACACTATCAAACAGCACCACTCTACTTCCCTAAAGACTATCAAACACCACTACTCTAATCCCCTGTACACTATCAAACACCACCACTCTAATCTCCAGTTCATTGCAAAAAACAGCACAACACCATTCCCAAGTTTACTGTCAATCATCCCCACTCCACACTCCAGTGCTATGTCAAACACCACCACTCTACTCCCGTGTACACTGTCAAAAGCAACCACTCTACCCCCCTCTACACTCTCAAACACCGCCACTCTACTCCCTTGCACACTATAAAAGACCAGCATTCTACTCCCCTATACACTGTCAAACACCATCATTCTACTCCCCTGTACACTATCAAACAATACCACTCTACACCCCTGTACACTGTCAAGCACCACCACGCTACTTCCCTGGACACTGTCAAACAACATCGCTCTACTCCAAAGTACAATATGAAACACGACCCCTCTACTACGCTGCACACTATGAAACACTGTACTCCCCAGTATGCCGTCAAACACCATCACTCTACTCTCCTGTACACCATCAAACACCTACACTCTACTCCCCAGTACACTATCAAACAATACCACCCTACACCTCTGTACACTGTCAAACACCATCACTCTACTCCCCTGTACAATACCAATCACAACCCCTCTACTACCCTGTACACTATCAAACACCACTACTCTACTCCCCTATACACTATCGAACACCACCACTCGACTCCCCTGCCCACTATCAAACACCACCACTCTACTCCCCTGTACATTCTCAAACACCATCACTCTACTCCCTGTACACTGTCAAACACAATCACTCTACTCCCCTACACACTATCATACACCATCACTCTACTCCCCTTTTCACTATCGAATACTACCACTCAACTTCCCTGTACACTATTAAACAGCACGACTCTACTCTCCAGTTCATTGCTAAAAACAGCACACCATTCCCAAATTTACTGCCAAACATCCACAGTCTACACTCCAGCGCTCTCTCAAGCACCAACATTGTACTCCCCAGTACACTGTCAAACACCACCACTGTACTCCCCTGTACACTATCAAACAGCACGACTCTATCTCCAGTTCATTGCAAAAAACAGCATAACTCCATTCCCAAGTTTACTGTCAAATATACCCACTCTGCCCTCCAGTGGTCTCTCAGACACCAACATAGTATTCTCCTGCACACTATCAAACACCACCTCTCACTCCCCTGTACACTATCAGACACCAACACTCTACTCCCCAATGCACTGTCAAACAGCACCACTCTTTCCCCCTGTACACTATGAAGCACCACCCCTCTACTCCCGTGTACACTATCAAACACCACCACACTGCTCCCCTGAACACAATCAAACACCACCACTCTACTCCCCTGTACACTGTCAAACACCACCACTCTACTCCCCTGTACACAGTCAAACACCAACACTCTACTTCCCTGGACACTGTCAAACCCCACCACTCTACTCCCCTGCACACTGTCAAACACCACAACGCAACTTCCCTGGACACTGTCAAACAACACCGCTCTACTCTCCTGTAGAATATGAAACATGACCCCTCTACTACACTAAAAACTATGAAACACCACCACTCTACTCCCCTGTATGCTGTAAAACACCATCACTCTACTCTTCTGTACACCATCAAACACTAACACTTTGCTCCCCGGTACACCATCAAACACTACTACTCTACTCCCCTAAACACTATCAAACACTACTACTCTACTCCCCTAAACACTATCAAACACCACTACTCTACTCCCCTGTACACTAACAAACACCACCACTCTGCTCTCCAGTTCATTGCAAAAAACAGTACAACACCATTCCCCAGTTTACTGTCAATCATCCCCAATCCACACTCCAGCGCGCTCTCAAGCACCAACATTCTAATCCCCTGTACACTGTCAAACACAATGACTCTACTCCCCTACACACTATCAAACACCACCACTCTACTCCCCTATACACTATCGAACATGACCACTCAACTTCCCTGTACACTGACAAACAGCACAACTCTACTCTCCAGTTCATTGCAAAAAACAGCATAACTCCATTCCCAAGTTTACTGTCTAACATCCCCACTCTACCCTCCAGTGGTCTCTCAAACACCAGCATTGTATTCCCCTGTACACTATCGAACACCACCTCTCTACTCCCCTGTACACTGTCAGACACCACCACTCTACTCACCAATACACTGTCAAACAACACCACTCTACCTCCCTGTACACTATGAAGCACCACCCCTCTACTCCCGTGTACACTAACAAACACCACCACACTACTCCCCTTAACAAAATCAAACACCACCACTCTACTCCCCTAAGCACTATCAAACACCACTACTCTACTCCCCTGTACACTAACAAACACCACCACTCTGCTCCCCTGTACACTATCAAACACCACCACTCTACTCCCCTGTACACAGTCAAACACCAACACTCTACTTCCCTGGACACTGTCAAACCCCACCACTCTACTCTCCTGCACACTGTCAAACACCACCACGCTACTTCCCTGGACACTGTCAAACAACACCGCTCTACTCTCCTGTACAATATGAAAAATGACACCTCTACTACGCTGTACACTATGAAACACCACCACTCTACTCCCCTGTATGTTGTCAAACACCATCACTCTACTCTCCTGTACACCATCAAATGCCAACACTCTACTCCCCGGTACACTGTCAAACACCACCACTCAACTCCCCTAAGCACTATCAAACACCACTACTCTAATCCCCTGTACTCTAACAGACACCACCACTCTACTCTCCAGTTCACCGCAAATAACAGCACAACACCAGTCCCAAGTTTACTGTCAATCATCCCCACTTCACACTCCAGAGCTATGTCAAACACCACCACTCTACTCCCCTGTACACTGTCAAACACCACCACCCTACTCCCCTGTACACTGTCAAAAACCACCTCTCTACCAACCTCTACACTATCAAAGACCGCCACTCTACTCCCTTGCACACCATCAAAGACCAGCATTCTACTCCCCTAAACACTGTCAAACACCATCATTCTAATCCCCTGTACACTATCAAACAATACCATTCTGCACCACTGTACACTGTTAAACACCACCACTCTACTCGCTTGTACCATACCAATCACGACCCCTCTACTACCCTGTTCTATCAAACACCACCACTCTTCTCTCCTGTACACTATCGAACACCACCACACAACTCACCTGTACATTATCAAACACCTCCTCTCTACTCCCCTGTACACTATCAGCGCCATCACTCAACTCTCCTGTGCACTGTCAAACACCACCACTCAACTCTCCTGTACACAGTCAAACAAAACCACTCTACTCCCCTGTAGACTATCAAACACCACGACACTATCCCCTGTACACTATCAAACACCACCACACTAATCACCTGTACACTGTCAAACACCACTAATCTACTCCCGTGTAAACTATAAAACACAACCACTCTACCTCCCTGTACACAGTCAAACACCTCCACTGTACTCCCCTGTACACTATCAAACACCATCACTCTAGAACCATATACATAATCAAACACAACCACTCTACTCCCCTGTACAATGCCAAACACCACTATTCTACTCCTCTGTACACTGTCAAACACCACCACTCTACTCTCCAGTTCATTGCAAAAACCAGCACAACACTATTCCCAAGCTTACAGTCATACATCTCCAGTCTACTCTCCAGCACTCTGTCAAACACCAACATTCTACTCCCCTGTACACTATCAAACACCACAACACCATCTCCTGTACAGTATAAATCACCACCACTCTACTCCCCAGTACATTCTCAAACACCATCACTCTACTCCCGTGTACACTATCAAACATCACTCTCTACTCCCCTGTACACTAACAAACACCACCACTCTACTCTCCAGTTCATTGCAAAAAACAGCACAACACCATTCCCAAGTTTGTTGTCAATCATCATCACTCCACACTCCAGTGTTATGTCAAACACCACCACTCTACTCCCCTGTACACTGTCAAACACCACCACCCTACTCCCCTGTGCACTGTCAAAAACCACTATTCTACCCCCGCTACACTATCAAAGACCGCCACCCTACTCCCTTGCACACTATCAAAGACCAGCATTCTACTCCCCTACACACTATGAAACACCACCACTCTATTCGCGTGTACACTGTCAAACACCATCAATCTACGCACTTGTACACTATCAAACACCACCACTGTACTGCCCTGTACACTATCAACCACCACCACTCTACTCTCCTGTACGCTGTCAAACACCACCACTCTACTTCTCTAGACACTGTCAAACACCACCACTCTACTCCCCTGTACACTGTCAAACACCACTACTCTACTCCCCTGTACACTATCAAACACCACCACTCTGCTCTCCAGTTCATTGCAAAAAACTGCACAACACCATTCCCAAGTTTACTGCCAAACATCGCCAGTCTACACTCCAGCGCTCTCTCAAGCACCAACATTCTACTCCCTCTACACTGTCAAACACCACCAGACTACCCCCCCGGAAACTATCAAACACCACCGCTCTACTCCCCTTTACACTGCCAAACAACACCACTCTACTCCCCTCTACACTATCAAACACCACCAATCTACTCCCCTGTACACTATCAAACACCACCACTCTTATCTCCTGTATACTATCAAACACCACCACTGTACCCCCCTGTATACTGTCAAACACCATCACTCTACTTGCTGTATACTATCAAACACCACCGTTCTACTCCCCTGTACACTATCAAACACCACCACTCTACTCCCCTGAACTCTATCAAACACCACTACTCTGCTCCCTTGTACACTATCAAACACCACAACTCTACTCTTCAGTTCATTGCAAAAAACAGCAAAACACCATTCCCAAGATTACTGTCAAACATCCCCTCTCTACACTTCAGTGCTCTGTCAAACAGCAACTTTCTACTCCCCTGTACACTATCAACCAACACCACTCTACTCCCCTGTACACTGTCAAACACCACCAATCTACTCCCGTGTACACTATAAAACACCATCACTCTATTCCCCTGTACACTATCAAACACCACCAGTCTACTGCCCTGTACATTATCAAACACCACCACTCTACTCCCCTGTACACTGTCAAACACCACCACTCTACTTACCTGTACATGCTTAAACACCACCACTCGATTCCCCCCCACTCTATCAAGCACAACCACTCTCCTCCTCTGTGCACTATCAAACACCAACCCTCTAATCCCATGTACACTATCGAACACCACCACTCCACTCCTCTGTGCCCTGTCAAACACCATCATTCTACTCTGCAGTTCATTGCAAAAAACAGCACAATACCATTCCCAAGTTTACTGTCAAACATCCCCACTCTACACTCCACTGCTCTGTCAAACACCAACATTGTACTCCCCCGTACACAATCAAACACCACCACTCTACTCCCCTGTACACTATCAAACACCACCACTCTACTCCCCTGTACACTATCAAACACCACCACTCTACTCCCCCGTACACTATCAAACACCTCCACTCTACTCTCCAGTTCATTGCAAAAAACAGCACACCATTTCTAAGTTTACTGTCAAACATCCCCACTCTACACTCCAGTGCTCTCTCAAACAGCAACATTCTAATCCCTTGCACATTGTCAAACACCACCACTCTACACCACAGTATTCTCTCAAACATCTTCACTCTCCTCCCAAGTGCAATGTCAAATATTACCACACTCCTCCCCAGTACACTCTGAAACACCACCACTCTTCTCAGCAGTTCACTGTCGAACACCTACACTCTGCTCCCCTGTTCATGGTG
Source organism: Mobula birostris (assembly GCF_030028105.1). Lineage (NCBI taxonomy): Eukaryota > Metazoa > Chordata > Chondrichthyes > Myliobatiformes > Myliobatidae > Mobula > Mobula birostris. The sequence goes on from NC_092376.1 coordinate 95,093,418, forward strand.
AAACACTACCACTCTACTCCCCTATACACTGTCAAACACCACAAATCTCCACCACAGTACACTGCCAAACACCGCAGTCTTCTTCCCAGAATACTGTCATACTACCACTCTGCACACCAGTAGAGTCAAACATATTCACTCTACTCCCCAGTACACTGGAAAGCACAACACTACACCCAAACCACTGACAAACATCACCAATGTACTCTGCAGTACACTGTCAAACACCATAACACTACTCCCACATTCACTGTCAACCACCACCAATATACTCTGCAGTACACTGTCAAACACCACAACACTACGCCTACATTCACTGTCAAACATCACCAATGTACTCCCCAGTATCCTGTCAAACTCCATAATACTACTCCCACGCTCATCGTCAAACATCACCACACTACTCCTGTGAGGGATCCTGAAGTAACCCTATTAACTGTGCTTTTGAAAAGAGAGAGAAAGAGTTATTTACCACCAATGGCTTGATTGTAAAAGAGAGAGAGAGACGAAGATCAATGGTTGGATTGTCACTTTAAGGCATTGGAAGTATCTTTGGATTTCTACTGAGTTGGGTTTGGAGGAAGAACCAAGCAGCTCGAAAGTTGCTATGGTAATGGAAGACAGGTTGTTGATACTTTTCAAGGACAGTCTGCCTGCTTGCATTTCTTACACAGACAAAGGAAGGAGGAATTATTTGAATGACAGGTGGTACCCAATACGGTGAGATAAATAGGAGGTCAGATGATACAGACTTCAGACACATGTTTGGACACTGAATGAGCATTGTTGTGCCCGCAGAAAAAGTGGGTTTTGGAGGATCGATCAAGCGGATTGATCCATCGCTCTTGCAGTGGAAGAAAAGGTGAAAGGGTTGACTGGTGGGGAGCTGTCCATGTTTCCACCCTCACCTGGGGGATTGCTCCACCACAGAAAACTGGTCCCCTTTGTTAAAGTCACTGTCAGTAACTTTCAAAGGATTTCGAAGGATAGTGAGAAGATCGATGGCTCAACTCACCTGAAGACTCACATCTCTCCTTCTCTCTCTCTCTCTCCATCACTACTCAACTCAATACCACCAACTGAACTGCACTGAACTTTACTCATCATCGTAAGACTGTATCTTTTTATCCCTAGACTTAAAGAAGCTTGATTTTTCATACATATATTTCCACACTTACTGATATACTTACCTATATATATATAATAATTGCTAACCTGTTTGATTTTTCTACATTTATATTACTGTATTGTGTAGTTACTAATTAATATTGTTAGTTTATAGCAATACTGTACTCCAAAGTGTTTTCCATCTCAGCTGTATCTTTATTCCCATCACGGGGTTCCTGACACTCCCTGGTAAGTAGTCAAGCATCACCACTCTCCTTCCATGTACACTGTCAAAAACCACCACTCCACTCCTGAATACACTGTCAAAATCCTCACTCTTCTCCCCAGTTCACTGCCATACATCACCACTCTCCTCCCCAGTTCATGGTCCAATACCATACTCTGCACCCAAGAACAGTGTCAAACAGTACGACTCTCTTCCCAGTACACTTCAAATATCCCCATTCTATTCCCCAGTTTCCGGTCAAACACCACTACTCTCCTCCCCAGTATGCTGTCAAACACCAGCACACTACAACCCAGTATAGTGTCAAACACCACCACTCTATTCCCCAGTACACTGTCAAACATCACCACTCTCATCCCCAATACAGTATCCAACACCACTCTACACCCCAGTACACTGTCAAAACAACCATTCTCTTCCTCAGACCACTGCCAAACATCACCACTCTACTCCCTTGTACACTGTTGAACACAACCACTTTTGTTTTGTGTTTCACTATCAAACAGCTACCACTGTTCTCCCCAGATCACTGTCAAACATCACCACTCTACACCCCAGTACATTGGAAAACACCACAACACTACTCCAAATTCACTGTTAATCACTGCTCTCCTCCCCACTCTATATCACCAGTCAAATAACACCACTGTCCTCCCTAGTTCCCTGTCAAACATCCCAACTCTACTCCCAAGTACTCTGTCAAAACACACCACTCTACACACCTTTACACTGTCAAACACCATAACACTACTCCCACATTCACTGTCAAACATCACCACGCTTTTCCCCCAGTACAGTGTTAAACATCACAACTCTCCTCCCTAATACACTGCCAAACATTACCAATTTGCTCCCCAATCCATGGTCAAACACCACCACTCTAATCCAATCCCAGTTCACTGTAAATATCACCACTCTACTCCCCAGGACATTGTCAGACACCATCAATCTCCTCCCCAGTCCACTGTCAGACACCACTACTCCACTCCTGAGTACAATGTAAAACATCACTACACTACTCCCCCGAACCTACCAGACACCATCACTCTTTTGCTTTGTTCACTGACAAACATCACTTCTCTTCTCCACAGTACATTGTCAAATGCCAACACTCTACTCCCCAGTTCAATGTCAAACACCACTACTCTACACCCCTGTACACTGTCAAACATCACCACTCTAGTCCACATTACAATGTCAAACAACACCACTCTCTTCCCCACTACAATGTCAAACATCAGCACTCTACCCCCCCTGTAAACTGTTATCTCCACCACTCCATCCTGAATACACTGTCAAACATCAGTACACAGTAAATCATTCCCACTCTAATCCCCAGCACATTGCAAAGTACAACCACTCTCCTCCACAGTCTACTGTCATTTCCACCACTCCACTCTTGAATACACTGACAAACATCACTACACTAATGCCCAGCACATTGTCAAACATCCCCATTCTACACCCCAGCACTCTGTCAAACACCACCACTCTACTTGCCAGTTCATGGTCAAACACCACCACTTTACACCCAGGTACACTGTCAAACATATTCAGTCTACTCCCCAGTTCACTGTAAAGCACTACAACACTACTCCTATGTTCACTGTCAAACATCACCACTCTATTCCTCAGTATATTGTCAAACACCACTACTCTACTGCCCAGCACACTGGAAAAAAAACACCAGAACACAACTCCAAAGTTCTCTGTCAAACATCGCCACTCTAGACATCAGTACTCTGTCAAACATCAACATTCTGCTCCTCGGTTCATGGTTGAACATTACCACTCTGCTCCCCTGTACAATGTCAAACAACACCACAACTCCCCAAAACAGTACACTGTCATACACCACACTCTTCTCCCCAGTATACTGTCAAACACCATCACTCTCCCAAGAACAATGTCAAAAAACACCACTCTAATCCCCAGCTCCCTGTCAAATATCACCACTCTCCTCCCCAGTCCACTGTCATCTCCACCACTCCACTCTTGAATACACTGTCAAACATCACTACTCTACTCCCCAGAACACCAAAAAACACCATCACTCTTCTCCCTAGTTCACTGACAAGCATCACCTGTCTTCTCCCCAGTACACTGTCAAACACTAACACTCTACCCCCCAGTTCAATGTCAAACACCACCACTCTACAACCCTGTACACTGTCAAACATCACCACTCTACTCCCCCGTACAATGTCAAACATCACTGCTCTCTTCCCCACTACAATGTCAAACATCACCACTCTACTCCCCAGTACAATGTCAAACATCACTGCTCTCTTTCCCAGTACAATGTCAAACATCACTACTCTATTCCCCACTACAATGTCAAACATCACTGCTCTCTTCCCCACTACAATGTCAAACATCACCACTCTACTCCCCAGTACAATGTCAAACATCACTGCTCTCTTCCCCACTACAATGTCAAACATCACCACTCTACTCCCCAGTACAATGTCAAACATTACATTAGATTAGATTAGATACAATTCAACTTTATTGTCATTGTGCCGATTACACATACAAAGCTAATGAAATGCAGTTAGTATTTCACCAGAAGTGCAAAGAAATAGTGTTATTTACAAAGTAACTACGAATAAAAAGTAGGTGTTACAGCACACAAATGTAAGAGTACTGAGACAGTACAATATAGGTGCAATACTGCTTAGCACTGTGATGTGAGGTTCAGCAGGGTCACAGCCTCGGGGAAGAAGCTCTTCCTGTGCTTGCTGGTGTGGGAACAGAGGCTCCTGTAACATCTACCGGATGGGAGGAGAGTAAAAAGTCCATGGTTAGGGTGAGATGCATCCTTGATAATGCTTTTCGCTCTGCCCAGGCAACGTTTATGGTAGATGTTCTCAATGGTGGGCAATTGGGTGCTGATAATCCGCTGGGCAGTTTTTACTGCACGCTGGGGTGCTTTGCAGTCCGATACGGGACAATTGCTATACCACACTGAGATGCAGCTGGTGAGTATGCTCTCAATGGTACAGCGGTAAAAGTCCATCAGTATCCTGGGACAGAGGTGAGCTGTCTTGATGCTCTGCAGGAAATAAAGGCGCTGTTGCGCTTTTTTGATCAGGATGGAAGATTTCAGGGACCAGGTGAGATCCTCAGAAATGTGAACACCAAAGAATTTGAAGCTTGATACACGCTCCACTACAGCTCTGTTGATGTAGATGGGGACATGAGTGTGGCTCCTAGCATGCCTGAAGTCCACAATGATCTCCCTGGTCTTCTGGGTGTTAAGGGCCAGGTTCTTGTTGGCACACCACGCGGCCAGGTGCTGGACCTCGTCCCTGTAGGCCATCTCGTCATCCCCTCTGATCAGGCCAACCACCGTGGTGTCATCTGTGAACTTGATTATGGAGTTAGAACCATGTACAGGAACACAGTCATAGGTGAGAAAGGAGTACAGAAGAGGGCTCAGCACACAGCCTTGAGGCACGCCCTACTTCACTCTACATGTTCACTCTACTGCCCAGTGCACTGTCAAATACCATAACACCACTCCCAAATTTACTGTCAGACATCATCGCTCTGCCCCCAGTACACTATCAAACACCACCGTTCTCCAAAACAGTATACCACAGTCTTCTCCCCTGTATACAGTCAATCACCAATACTCTACTCCCCTGTACACAGTTAACCACCACTCTAATCCCCAGTTCAGTGTCAAACACGATTGCTCTCCTCCCCTGCACATTGTCAAAGGCAACCACTGTACTCCTGAATGCACTGTCAAACATCACCGCACTACTGCCCAGAACACTGTCAAACATCACTGCACTAATGCCCAAAACACTGTCAAACATCACTACAGTACTGCCCAGAACACTCTCAAACATCACTACACTACTGCCCAGAACACTGTCAAACATCACTGCACTACTGCCCAAAACACTGTCAAACATCACTACAGTACTGCCCAGAACACTGTCAAACATCACTACACTACTGCCCAGAACACTGTCAAACATCACTACACTACTGCCCAAAACACTGTCAAACATCACTGCACTACTGCCCGGAACACTGTCAAACATCACTGCACTACTGCCCGGAACACTGTCAAACATCACTGCACTACTGCCCAGAACACTGTCAAATATCACTGCACTACTGCCCAGAACACTGTCAAACATCACCAATCTTCTCAGTATTCTGTCCAACACAGCTGCTCTACTACTTGTTCATGGTCACACACCACCACTCGAATCTCCAATACACTCTCAAAGACCACAATTCACCACATTATTCCCCGGTTTCTGGTCAAACACCACCACTACAGCCCAGTATAGTGTCAAATATATTCACTCTACTCCCCTGCATACTGTAAAACACCACAACACTACTCCTAAGCCCACTGTCAAAAATACCCACTCCACTCCCCTATGCAATGTCAAGCACCACCCCTCTAATCCCCAGTTCACTGTCAAGCACAACTACTCTCCTAGCCTGTTCATTGTTAAAGGCCATCACTCTACACCCGATGCACTATCAAATATCACTACACTACTGCCCAGAGCACTGTCAAATATCACCACACCACTCCGGAATTCACTGACAAACATCACTACACTACTGCCAGAATTAAAGATACACGTGTATTAAGATGTTAACTGTCCTGTGCTAGCACCAGTGGGATCATCAACATACTTTGAGTGCATGCAGGATCAATCTTTCCAGCGGCATGTACAATTGGAGACATAACGACATTCTCAAAGTTGTAACAAAGCGGTTGAGCGGAGAGTACTGCAGCACAACTTATCTCATGCCCCATGCTGCACAGAAAATTGCATATCATTTGTGAAAGAAGGCTCCAAGTCAAGGGTGTACAGCGCAGGCCCACAATCAAGCATACTTCCTTCAGACAATGATTGGTGTGTCAAGGCCGACCTGGACAGGAAAGGCAGTTTCCCGGAGCAAATAGCTTTGATCTACCACCTGTCTTCAGGAGTTTCGGCCCGCTTATGATCAAGACTCCCTCGAGGTGGTGGGCCAGCAGTGCTAAAGCACCACCTCCCACTGGTGAGCTTAAAAACTTGGCATCTGCCTCTGTCGGAGTTATTGGTCACTTCCATCCAACAGATAGTCTGCTCTTCAGGTGTCTATGCAACTACTGAAGGGTTTGCAAGATATATACTGTCTAACTATCTGCCCCTCTGGACGTACTTGGTCCACACCCATGCTGCTCCTGTCTCTGCTGCCTCAGCTACAGCCCTGCTGGTTGACTTGATCTCTCTTCTAGTGAAGCCAAGGTCACACAGTCACTTCTGGAAAGTGAACGCAATAAATCCATGGCAGCCTACTTCGAATGGATAGCATGAGACCTTCCACCCTCTGTCTCTGCACTCTGATCTTAATTCTGCATACTCGGTTAACTTGCACTCATGGGCTTCATCAATGTTGTCTTCTCAGAGGACTGTGAGTTCACCAATAACTACTTCTCTACTGGTGTCAGACCATACGATTATATCTGGACGCAATGTGGTGAAAGTTATTTGCTCCGGGAAATTGCCTTTCCTGTCCAGATCGGCCTTGACACACCAATCATTGGCTGAGGGAAGTATGCTTGATCGTGGGCCTGCGCTATACACCCTTGACTTGGAGCCTTCTTTCACAAATAAGATGCGATTTTCTGTGCAGCATGGGGCATGAGATGAGTTATGCTGCAGTACTCTCCGCTCAACCGCTTCTGTTACAACTTTGAGAATGTTGTTATGTCTCCAAGTGTACATGCCGCTGGAAAGATTGACTCTGCATGCACTCAAAATATGTTGAAGTGTTCCCTTCTCGCCACAAGCAGCACACCTGCCTGTCTTATCTTCATACCAGGTGCTGAGGTTGGCAGGTGTTGGGAGCAGATCGTACACTGCTCTGCATAGAAAGGAAATGCGGAGCTGTTCCATCTGCCACAGAACATACCAAGATAGATGTCGTTGTTCAACACTTTCCCACCAGGTCCAAGCCCCTTGTTTGGCCAGGCCAGCTGTTTTAGCTAACCTCTTCTCCTCTTCTACCTCTTGTATTTCCTGTGTTACAAGCTCACCGCGCTCATTATCTGTAGAAGATGACCACCACTTGTGGGTTGTCCATCCAAGTCCCTGGCGGCCTAGCTGGTTAGCCCCAACCGTCTCCTTGTGCTTTAATCTGGACTCTGCCTCATCAACTGCTACACGGGCTGACCACTTCCTAACTGATCTCACATCCGGCTGGGTGTTCTTGATGACAGGGTCTTTTGAGTCTCGAAGCATCAAGAATGACTTTATCTAGGCTACCTTGACCTCTTCAACAAGGAATTGCACTGGGATGGTAAGCTTTGTCTGGCTACTGTGGATTGCAACATTGACAAAGGAACAACACCTTGTCTCCACACTACCTTTAACAATCTCCACAAGTATTTCCTCAGCTCTTCACACTTCTTGAACACCTTATACGGCACTCCATTAGGTTCTGGCACTGAGCCTGACCTTGCCTTTCTGATGAACCGTTCAACTTCTGCCAATTTGGGTTCTGACAGATCGAACGTCACTCCTGGCTTGGTAGCCTTCACAAGCCCTGAAATGTCAAGCAAAGGAGCCTCCCACTGTTTGTTAGAGTAAGTGCTTGCCAGGTGATCCTCAAGTTCTTGTTTAGAGATGTTAAGCTGCCCGCTCTTACTTTGTTCAGACAGTTTCTTTGTGAGCTCGTGAGGGTTCTCAAAGAACGACTTTCTTGCCTTCTTTCTCTTCTTTCTCTTTTTATGTTGTGACTCTTCACGACGGAGTGATGCTAACTTTATTCGAAAATGCTCTCAGAGATCAGCAAGCGCTGGCTTGTCACCCTCACTTGCTACTTTCCACTCCGTCTCAACGGTCTAAGCTCTCTCCTCAACCTACTAATCTCCTTCTGGTGCCTGCTTGGTTGCTGTGTAGGCTTTGCTTTCTTCAACTCAACCAAAACAAACCTGTACTGTCTAACATCATAAATCATATCACCCATCACGTCCAACTTTCTCTTTGATGTTCCCCTGAGAGTGTTCTCCAACATCATACTGCTATCCTCATCAAATACATGCCAAGCTTTCTCATCTGCCATTGCTGGCCATTCACAACACGCTGGAGGAACTCAGCAGATCGGGCAGCATCCATGGAAACCATCTGTCGACATTTTGGGCCAGAACTCTTCGTCAGGACTGTAGAGGAAAGGGGCAGAGGCCCTATAAAGAAGGTGGGGGAGAGTGGGAAGGAGAAGGCCGGTAGGTTCCAAGTGAAAAACCAGTAAGGGGAAAGACAAAGGGGTGGGGGAGGGGAAGCAGGGAAGTGATAGGCAAGAAAGGTGAAGAAGGAAAAGGGGAAAACACGATGGGTAGTAGAAGGAGGCAGAACCATGAGGGAGGTGATAGGCAGGTGGGGGAGGGGGCAGATTGAAATAGGGATAGAGAAAGGGAGGGGGAGGAAATTACTGGAAGGTGGAGAATTCTATGCTCATGCCAAGGGGCTGGTGACTACCTAGACGGTATATGAGGTGTTGCTCCTCCAACCTGAGTTTAGCCTCATCATGGCAGTAGAGGAAGCCATGTATGGACATATCTGAATAGGAATGTGAAGCAGAGTTGAAGTGGGTGGCTACCGGGAGATCCTGTCTGTTGTGGCAGACGGAGCAGAGGTGATCGACGAAGTTGTCCTCCAATCTGCGTCGGGTTTCACCGATGTAGAGGAGGCCGCACCGGGAGCACCGAATGCAGTAGATGACCCCAACAGACTCACAAGTGAAGTGTTGCCTCACCTGGAAGGACTGTTTTTGGGCCCTGAATGGTGGCAAGAGAGGAGGTGTAGGGACAGGTGTAGCACTTACGCTTACAGGGATAAGTGCCGGGTGGGAGATCCGTGGGGAGGGATGTGTGGATAAGGGAGTCACGGAGGGATCAATCCCTGCAGAAGGCGGAGAGGGGTGGAGAGGGAAAGATATGCTTAGTGTTGGGGTCCTGTTGAAGATGGTGGAAGTTGCGGAGGATAATGTGCTGGATCCGGAGGCTGGTGGGGTTGTAGGTGGGGACAAAGGGAACTCTGTCCCTGTTGTGGTGGTGTGAGGATGGGGTGAGGGCCAAAGTGAGGGAAATGGAGGAGATGCAGGTGAGGGCATCATTGATGATGGTAGAAGGGAAACCATGATCCTTAAAGAAAGAGGACATTTGAAATGTTCTGGAATGGAAAGCCTCATCCTGGTAGCAGATGCGGCGGAGACTGAGAAACTGGGAGTAGGGAATGGCATTTTTGCATGTGGCGGGGTGGGAAGAGGTATAGTCGAGGTAGTTATGAGAGTCAGTGGGCTGTAGAAGATGTCAGTGGACAGTCTGTCTCCAGAGATGGAGACTGAGAGATCGAGAAAGGAGAGAGAAGTGTCTGAGATAGATCAAGTGAATTTGAGGGCTGGGTGGAAGTTTGAAGTAAAGTCGATGAAATTGATGAGCTCAGCATGGGTGCAGGAAGCAGCACCAATGCAGTCGTCAATGTAGCGAAGGAAAAGCTGGGGAGCAGTACCAGAATAGGTTTGGAGCACAGACTGTTCCACATAACCAACGAAGAGGCAGGCATAACTGGGGCCCATGCGAATTCCCATAGCTACACCCTTAGTCTGAAGAAAGTGGGAAGAGGGAAAAGAGAAGTTGTTAAGTGTGAGAACCAGTTCCGCCAACCGGAGGAGGGTAGTGGTGGTGGGGAACTGGTGAGGTCTATTATCCAGAAAGTAGCGGAGATCTTTGAGGGCTTCTTGATGGGGAATGGATTGGACATCCATAGTGAAAATGAAGCAGTCGGGACCGGGGAACTGGAAGTTATTGAAGAGGTGGAGGGCATGGGATGTATCCCAGATGTAGGTGGATCCCGGATGTAGGTGGGGAGGGACTGAACTATGGGTGACAAAATGGAGTCCAGGTAGGCAGATACAAGTTCAGTGGGACAGGAGCAGGCAGAAACTATGGGTCTACCGGGACAGTCAGGCTTGTGTATCTTGGGGAGGAGGTAAAACTGAGCGGTGTGGGGTGTGGGAATAATGAGTTTAGCGGCTGAGGATGGAAAGTCTCTGGAGTTGATAAGGGTGGTGATGGTGCGGGAGACAATGGTTTGGTGTTTTTTGGTGTGGTCCTGTTCCAGGAGTAAGTAAGAGGAGGTGTCAGAGAGCTGCCGTTTGGCCTCAGTGAGGTAGAGGTCCATCCGCCAGACTACTACAGCACCACCTTTGTCAGCGGGTTTGATGGTGAGGTTGGGATTAGTGCGGAGAGAGTGGAGGGCGGTGCGTTCAGAGGGAGTGAGGTTGGAACAGGAGAGAAGAGTAGCGAAGTTGAGACGGTTGATGTCTCGGCGACAGTCGGAGATGAAGAGATCGAGTGCAGGTAGAAGGCCCGGGCGGGGTGTCCAGGAGGAGGAGGAGGGTTGAAGACAGGAGAAGGGGTCATCAGTAGGGATAGAGGAATCCTTGCCAAAGAAGTAGGCTCGGAGACGTAGGTGACGGAAGAAGAGTTCAGTGTCATGGCAGGCTATTCCCTATTCCCAGTTCCTCCATCTCTGCCGCATCTGCTCCCAGGATGAGGCTTTCCGTTCCAGAAAATTTCAAATGTCCTCTTTCTTTAAGGATCATGGTTTCCCTTCTACCATCATCAATGATGCCCTCACCCGCATCTCCTCCATTTCCCGCACTTCGGCCCTCACCCCATCCTCATGCCACCACAACAGGGACAGAGTTCCCCTTGTCCTCACCTACCACCCCACCAGCCTCCAGATCCAGCACATTATCCTCCACAACTTCCGCCACCTTCAACAGGACCCCACCACTAAGCACATCTTTCCCTCTCCACCCCTCTCCGCTCTCTGCAGGGATCGGTTCCTTTGCGACTCCCTTATCCACACGTCCCTCCCCACGGATCTCCCACCCAGCACTTATCCCTGTAAGCGTAAGTACTACACCTGTCCCTACTGCTCCTCTCTTGCCACCATTCAGGGCTCTAAACAGTCCTTCCAGGTGAGGCAACACTTCACTTGTGAGTCTGTTGGGGTCATCTACTGCATTCAGTGCTCCCGGTGCGGCCTCCTCTACATCAGTGAAACCCGACGCAGATTTGGGGACTGCTTCGTCGAGCACCTCCACTCCGTCCGCCACAACAGACAGGATTTCCCGGTAGCCACCCACTTCAACTCTGCTTCCCATTCCCATTCAGATATGTCCATATGTAGCCTCTTCTACTGCCATGATGAGGCAGGTTGGAGGAGCAACACCTCATATACCGTCTAGGTAGTCTCCAGCCCCTTGGTATGAACATAGAATTCTCCAACTTCTAGTAATTCCCTCCCCCTCCATTCCTCTATCCCTATTTCACTCTGTCCCCTCCCCCAGCTGTCTATCACCTCCCTCATGGTTCCACCTCCTTCTACTACCCATTGTTTTTTCCCCTTTTCCTTCTTCACCATTCCTGCCTATCACCTCCCCGCTTTCCCTCCCCCATCCCTTTATCTTTCCCCTTACTGGTTTTTCACCTGGAACCTACCAGCCATCTCCTTCCCACCCTCCCCCACCTTCTTTATGGAGCCTCTGCCCCTTTCCTCTACAGTCCTGACGAAGGGTTCCAGCCCAAAACGTCGACTCATCGTTTCCATGGATGCTGCCCAACCTGCTGAGTTCCTTCAACGTGTTGTGAGTGTTGCTTTGATCCCAGCATCTGCAGATTATTTTGTGTTTACAATTGCTGGCCACTTGACCTCCCTCTTCTTCTCTACCTCCTCATCACCACCATCATGCGAAGGATCTACCTGGGTACTGTGGTCTGAAACCTGATCTGGGTTATCTCTCGTCTGACCTGGAGTATGATGACTCTCCAGAGCGAAAGTGGCTTGCGAATCAGTGGTTGAAAAGACCACATCATCTGTGCTTGGTGAAGCAATCTCATCTTCATCCACTGGGATGGAATAGCACTTCAACTTTGCTTGGTGGACTCGTAGAACACTGTCAACATCACCACTCTACTCCCAAATGCTCTGTCAAACATCACTACACTACTACGTTTGTATATAATCATATAACCATATAACAATTACAGCATGGAAACAGGCCATCCCGGCCCTTCTAGTCCATGCCGAACTCATACTCTCACCTATCCCACCGACCTGCACTCAGCCCATAACCCTCCATTCCTTTCCTATCCATATATCTATCCAATTTAACTTTAAACGACAACATCGAACCTGCCTCAACCACTTCTGCTGGAAGCTCGTTCCACACAGCTACCACTCTCTGAGTAAAGAAGTTCCCCCTCATGTTACCGCTAAACTTTTGCTCTTTAACTCTCAACTCATCTCCTCTTGTTTGAATCTACCCCATACTCAATGGAAAAAGCCTATCCACGTCAACTCTATCAATACCCCTCATAATTTTAAACACCTCTGTCAAGTCCCCCCTCAACCTTCTACGCTCCAAAGAATAAAGACCTAACTTGTTCAACCTTTCTCTGTAACTTAGGAGATGAAACCCAGGCAACATTTTAGTAAACCTCCTCTGTACTCTCTCAATTTTATTGACATCTTTCCTATAATTCGGTGCCCAGAACACTGTCAAACATCACCACACTACTGCCCAGAACACTGTCAAACATCACCACTCTACTCCCGAATGCACTTTCAAACATCACCACACTACTGCCCAGAAAATGGTCAAACACCAACACTGTGCACCCCTGTTCATGGTCAAACACCACCACTCTATTCCCGGGTACACTTGAAAACACCAGAACACTACACCCAAGTTCACTGACAAACAACACTACTCTACTCATAGTACAATGTCAAACACCCCACTCTCCTCCTCAGTACACTGTCTAATACCACACCAGCACTACCCACATCACTGTTAAAAACCACACTCTACTCCCCTGTACACTGTCAAACACCAGCACTCTATACCCCCGAACACTGTCAAATACCATCACTCTCCTCCCCAGCACACTGTCAAACATCACCACTCCTCCCCAGTTTACAGTCAAGCGTCACCACGCTACACTCCAGTTCACGGTCAAACATTACCACTCTTCTCACCAGTACATGTCAAACATCTCAAGTGGTGACAACAGGGCATACAGGAGCAAGATATGCCAATTGGTGGAGTGGTGTCGCAGTAACAACCTGGCTCTCAACGTCAGTAAGATGAAAGACACGATTGTGGACTTCCAGAAGGGTAAGAAAAAGGAACACATACTAATCCTCATAAAGGGATCAGAGGTGGAGAGAGTGAGCAATTTCAAGTTCCTGTGTGTCAAGATCTCTGAGCATCTAACCCGGTTCCAACATACTGATGCAGTTATAAAGAAGGCAAGACAGCGACTATATTTCATTAGGAGTTTAAAGAGATTTGGTCTGTCAACAAATACACTCAAAAACTTCTATAGATGTACTATGGAGAGTATTCTGACAGGCTGCATCACTGTCTGGTATGGGGGTGGGGGGAACATACTGCACAGGACCGAAAGAAGCTGCAGAGGTTGTAAATTTAGTTGGCACCATCTTGGGTACTAGCCTACAAAGTACCCAGGACATCTTCAAGGAGCGTACTCAGAAAGGCAACGTCCATTATTAAGGACCTCCAGCATCCTTTTCTCACTGTTACTATCAGGAAGGAGGTACAGAGGGCTAAAGGCGCACACTCAGCAGATCAGGAACAGCTTTTTCCCCTCTGCCATCTGATTCCTAAATGGACATTGAACCATTGGACACCACCTCACTTTTTAAATATATATTATTTCTGTTTTTTTGCATGATTTTTAATCTAGTCAATATACATATGCTGTAATTGATTTACTTATTTATTGTTATTATTTTATTTTGTTTATCTTCTTCTATATTGAACTTTGCTACTAAGTTGACAAATTTCACGTCACATGCCAGTGATCATAAACCTGATTCTGATTATGATTCTGATTCCAACAGTGGTGGTGTTTGACAGTACCCTGTCAAATACCACCACTCTACACCCCAGTACACTGTCTAACATCACAACTCTGCTCCCCAAGACACTGTCAAATAGAACAATTCTTCTCTCTATTTCGCTGTCAAATACGACTACTCTTGTCCCCAATACACTTTCCAACAATACCACTCTACTCCCCAGCACTCTGTCAAATACCACCACTAAACTCCCCAGTACACTGTCACATCGCCAATATACATCTGAGTGCACGGTCAGACATCACCACACACCTCACCCATACACGATAAAACATATTCACTCTACTCCCCACTACAATGTCAAACACCACTACACTACTCCGCAGTCCAGTGTCAAACACCACCACTCTCTTCCCTTGTTCAGTTTCAAACATTACCCCTCTTCTCCCCAGTTCATCGTCAAACACCACCAGTCTACTCCCCTGCACAGTGCCAAACACCACACTCTTTTCCCCAGTACACTGTCAAACACTACCACTCTGCACCCCAGTGCACTGTCAAACATCACCATTTTACTCTCCAGTACACTCTCAAACAATTCCACTCTACTCTCTATTATATTGTCTAACACCAACAGTCTTCTTCCCTGTACACTGTCAAACATCACCAATTTCTTCCTCAGTTCATGGACAAACTCTGTATAAAGTCAAGAGAGGTAGACAGAAAAAGACACACAGTCTTTTTCCCAGGAAAAGGAAATGAAAAATTAGAGTCTTAAGGTTTAGGGTAAAAGGGGAAATATTTATAAGGAACCTGTGGAATAACTTTATGCTGATGGTGGTCCGTATTTGGAAAGAGCTGCCAAAGAAAGTGGTGAGGCAGGTACATGAGCAAGGTCAATGAGCCAAACAGGCTAGTGGGACTAGCTTAGACAGGCATTTTGGTCGGCATTGACCATTTAGCTGAAGGATCTGTTCCTGCGCAAACTAACTCCACGATTTGGTGACTATTTACCAGGGTACTGTCAGCAGTCATTGTTGAGACAAGTAACAGAGAGAGGTAAAGTTGAATGCTTTATGGACCCATCTACAGATTCTTAAAGCTGGCTATGGGACAGACATGAAACCTAACCAGACCCAAGTGGCTGCGGATCGGTGAATGCAGGCTGCAGCTGCTAAGGCCTTTCTTTATTCAGCCTAGTGAACAGTTCTGCACTTAACTCAAAGAGCTGGTAGAGTGGGATTTATAGTGAGGGAATATGACACTTCTGGCCACCCAGGACTTGCTTACCTTACCCACCAGCTTCCCTTTCTTGTTCATGCATAGGTAATGTTCGGTCTCCTTGCCCTTGATCCTCACCTGGCTACCAAATGTGTCTGTTTCCACGAGGAGCTGGGCTTGGAAAGTAAGAAGAGAGAATCATTAAGGATTGAGAGTAAACATCACATTGACACAACCACCCACTTTAACATCCTGGCTATCGATCCCACTGTACACTGAAGTCATCCACCTTCTGATGTGGACAGAGAGGTGGGTGGGATAATCAGTCACTTGGTGATGAAGCTAGTGTGAAGCCCTCTCTGGGTTGTATTACCAGTTATTCTCGAGTCTGGCTGCATGAAATACCTGCATCGAGAGGCAGACTGATTGTTGTATATTCTCGGTATTTGTGTTGTACATTCATCACATCTCTGTAAACCATCCCATCAAACATTCTCAGGGTAGGAGAGTCTTGAACTGGCTACAAAATGTACAGTAACTCTGCGGCACTCTGTACTGTTGCATATAACTAAAGCCCAAATGGAAGTGAGAAGGACGGACTTCTTGGTAAATGAAATTTTAATAATACAATCCATAAATGTCTAATGTAGTAGCTTGTTATAAAGGGCATGATAAGAATAAACAGAAAATGTATTTCATTGAGTCATAGAGAGATACAGCTTGGAAACAATGTTATTACCCAATAAATCCATGTTGACCATCACTAATCCTACACTGAACCATTTTATTCTCTGCCACATTCCCATGAACTCCCCCACAAATTCTACCACTCATCAACAACAGCCATTTCATTTAACTAACGTGTCTGTCTTTAGAGGTGGGAGGAAACCAGAGCACATGGGTGGTAATGGATGGGGGAAAATCACTCATTCTGAGAGAGAATTGGCAAACTCTACACAGACAGCACTGAAGGTCAGGGTAGAATCCAGATCTCCGGAACTGTGAGGAAGTGGCCCCAGCGGCTACACCACAGAGCACTCAAAGCTCAGTCTCCCACAAGGTTTGTATCAGAGGCACATTTAACAGCAGTGAGCAGTGTTTGGCAGAAACAACAATTTACCATGTATTTGCTGAAAATTTTTCTCTTTGTTATGATTTACCTCATTAAAGAACTCTCATCTCATTACTTCTCTCCTTGCCTCCACTCTCTGCCTGATGCTACAATTTCCCAGTTATGTTTTAATGCATTAATGCTTCATCACTGCAGATTTACTGTAGCAATAAACAGTATTGCTACACTCAGCAGTACAACTGACCCAACAAAATTACTGGAAATGTTCACTATACCAGCAAATTTTATTCTGAATACATTGCACAAGCTGACCAGGACATGCCTTGCATGATTGTCAAACTTTACCAACAACATTACTTGGTATATCAGCCTGCACACTGTATCAATGCCCAATAATTCCACCTTTAATCAAAGAAAGCACAGCCATACCAACAGGCTCATTAGATTAATGAATAACTGTACTGATACTGTAAAAGCACACAACAATAACATTAGACACAGTGTCAAATCTCAGGCATGGTAACTGACACTGCGTTAGTGCCCTTGCACATCTGGCCCCGTACCTGTTTCTATGACATCACACTCACGTCTATACTGACTTCTTTCAATTCCATCCCCAATTTATTTCCTGTTCCTTTTACCTTAAATAATAGGGTCAATTTACATTAACAATTACCTCACTGGGATGTGGAAAGAAACAGGAGCACTCAGGGAAAACAAGTGTAGCTGCAGGGCAGGTAACCTAGGATAAGAATCATCTGGTTTACAGGATCTCTGAGGCAACAGCGCTAACTGCTGCCCTTTATTTACTGTTATAACAATTGCCCCGGGATGAAAAGAGACTTGCAAAACACACATTCATTCTCTCTCTCGTACACACACTCACTGTCACTCTCTCTCTCTCTCTCTCTCTCTCTCTCTCACACACACAGCGCATGTATCTTCTAAATTTATCTAGCCATATGCTGGCTGCACACAGCGTCAGTGCATCTGCAGACCTTCAGGCTCATTGCGTTAGTCATAAAGATTTGATGTACCTGTACACCAGGCCTCAGTGACAGTGTACAAAAACACTACCAAATTCACTGGAGGTGCTGAGATACATCCCAGGATGTATCTCATCCAGGCGAGCAGTGTAGCAGGTGTTGCAATAGATTTATGACATTTGTGCATGTCAGTGTCACACAGGCTAATTGTCTGTATACATCAAGATCACAATATGAATGCACCTGCACAATAACAGACATCTTGTATATGTGAGTCAGTGTATGTGTACAACAATAGAATGACTAGGGCAATTATCAACAGAATCAGTCTTCATGTTTGTTTATCCCTAAAGATGCACCGTCTCAGCATCTTGTGCACCAATTGACTTAATGTCCCAACATACTGTTTGCTAGTATACTTTAAGTATCAGTGTATCTATATGTAAACAGACACACTGACAGTGTCCATGTTTAACAACAAATCCACATTACAACGTACTCCCATTCATTCTGGTTCTGTTCGTTCCAACCACTGTCATACAAATAGATGAACAAAGGTTCAGTACAGAAGTTAACTCAGTTACAACATTTTGCAGCAAGGTTCTGCTATGATGTTCCGACCTTACCAGAACATCTCTCCTGCACTTCCCTTTAACCTCCACAGACTTCTTTCTCCTGTATGTTCTTCTCTTTCCAGATTTTCAGTGAGGACCCCAGGCCTTGCAACTCCCTTTCAGCCTTTCTCAATGTACCTTGATACAATTATACTCACAGTGTTAGTTTACCTGTATGCCAACAGTTTCACTACACCAGTACATGTGTACACCAAGAGACTCAGTGTGTTGATGCACACGTACAATATCAGAACCATCTGTTAGTCTACCTATGTGCTACCCTACTCTCTGTGTCAGTATACCTGTTTGAAATCAGAGTCACAATATACGTGAACAGTAAACAGCAGTCCCACACTGTCAACATACGTGAATACCATCAGGCTCAATTTCAGTGTACTTAGGCATAATTATCATATTTGTGCATCTATGTTACATTAGTATTGGTGTTCCTGTCCCATGTACCTGTGTTCTACTGGAGTCCCTGTGGGACCTGAACCATTTCATCAGTGTACATGTACACAAGCAGATACATGGGGTCAGTGTACACAATCACTATCAGACATAAATCAACCGAGTCAGTGAATGTGTATCCAATCCATTGTGCTGTACCAGTGGACATGAACACTGTGTTAGTGTATTTGCACCACAGTAGCTTTACGATGTCAATGCATGTAAAAAAACAACAGGCTTATTATGTGAGTTCACATGTCCCATTAAGATCACAGTATGAGTGCTTATGCATAACATGATACATACATGGATCATCATACCGACTGAGTCAGTGTTTATATAGAAATAGACTCTTTATGAAAATGCAGATGAGTGATTTACCGAAACATGTACATTTATATCGAAAGACTCACTGTTTCAGTTCCATTTGCACACCAGCAGATTCACTGATTTTGAGTACTTGTGAGTCATTGCATCGCTGTGCCTGTATACCAACAGACCCACTTTGCAAGCATACCTACATACAGTAACAATGTCCTTGCCAGTGTCCATGCACACATACCAAATGCTCTGTACCCTGGTACTACACATGCTAACTGACTTATTTTTAAACAAATAGATAAGGAGACAGTACAGGGGTCAGCACTCTTACAAATTCAGTGCAACACAATGTTTAATTTCATTTATAAGTTATCTAAAAGTTAATCACACTATCCCTGCATACAGGAGACCTAGAAAACTATTGGAGGTCTCCTGACACACTTCTGTTACCTGGATTGTATTAGCAATTTCCACTTACGGTTCCATTATATAGGTTACACTAGAATATATTGTTCACAGCTTCATTATGGCAATCACACTGTTTATTCACAGTTGTTAAAGAAATTTCAGGAAAAATTCTATATTACATTGAGATATATTGCATTTAGAAAAAAGCTTTAAAATAAAAGCTTTCCAGATAGCAATACAGATCACATTTTAATCCAGCTCTCACTTCAAGTGACAGATATCATAGCCCCAGATTGTATATTCTCTAAAGTAATGAGAGATTTGCCTGGAGGCAACATAATATTTTCTGAAGGAACTCCAGTATCCATGTAAATTCGTTACAAATATTGACACATAACATAAGAGATACTTAGCTTGAAGTATGGCTGTTGGTATGACCTCAATGCAAGGTTTGAAGCACAACTTGTCAGAATTGCGATTTATTTCATGGAACCGTGTGGACATGATGCTTTGCCCTGTGCATGTCAATCTCTTTTTCTGTGTGTAATTTAACTGCATAGTTGAATTTCAACTTATTTGAACTACTGAAAAGAAACTTGTATTCAGAACTGAAATGTGGATTCTCTTAATACAGGATAAAGACCACAGTGAAATTTCTTTCTAGGATCATTCGGACGAATGAGGTACAAAGGAAAACATTTATTAATGGTCAATGTTGCCAGTCACTATTTACGGTTATTAGACACCTCAAAATGTGATACTATCATGCTTTGTTTAACCTGGCAAGAAGTCACATCCTTGAACATCATCATAACAAATGAAATTGAAGATTATGGGAAGATTAAGACATTGCTGGAACCACTGGAATCCATCTATAAGAATGCTTAATCCTATGAACTCATATTTTGAAGGATACATCAGTATAAAACAATACAGCTGGTGGAACTCTCCATCCCACAATCACGGCCAGCTCAGCACTGCAAAACTGAAGAAACAAAGTAACCCTATATCACGGGTTTGGATGAACTCACAGATCCACTCCTTACAACAGTCGAGAGTCACAAGCCTACAGTTGGAAGAAGACATTATCCTGGCAACCCACAGCTGGTGGGACTTAAAAAGCCTAACACCACACATCTATTGGAATTGATAAGCACAAATGGAGACATCTGGAAGAAGATACCAACCCAACAAACACAGCTGGAGGAAGACACCAATCCAACAACCTACAAACCCAACACCCAGAGCTGGAAAAACACACCAGCCAAACTCTAACAGTCACAGGAAAGCCAGCATAAGTTACAGCAGGAAGAAGTAACCTATATCTAGCAGAGGTAAACAGTCTAACACAGCACAACAGTGGAAAAATATACAAGCAAAAGATGTAACTGTAGCTCAACACTGAGAGCTGAAGTTGCTCACCAGCCCAACTCCCTACAGATAGAGAAAGGCACCAGCCCAACACCACAGAGCACAATGAACACCAGGCTGTACCAAAGCAGCAGTAATTCACCAGCCTAACATCAACAGTTGGATCAACTAAATAGCCAAGCATTTCGCAGATAGATGATTGAAGAAAGCCACCAACATAACAGCTCACAGCAGGAGTATTTCTCCAGTCCGTTATACACCTAGAGGTGCTCAGCAGAACGTCACACCAAACCTGAAGCATTTCCACAGCCCGGCACACCACAGCAAGGTGGAATAAGCAGTCCTCATACTCCATAGCAGGAGTGATACACCAACCAACACCTCTCAGCTTGAAGACCACATCAGTCCAGCAGTCCACAGCTGAAGAAACTGTCCAGCACAACAACATCCTGAAAACACATGCCAACATAGCAGGAAGTGCTTATCAGAACTTCAACACAAAGATGTCCAAAACCCCATATCTGGAGGAACTCCACTGCACACATGGGGAAATTGACAAGCCAGGACACACACAGCAGGAGTGGCCCACAAATTCAACAACTCAGCACTGCTGACACCGAACTGGTGGAACTCACTGTACAACACTTAACCATTGCAAACTCATTATACAGTGATATAATGGCAAAGTGCTGTCTCAAAGTTCCAGAGATCCAGGTTCAATCTCAACCTTAGGTACTGTTCATTTGGAGGTTGCTTGCCCTCTCTGTGATCCAGGTGTTCCAGTTTCCTTCCACACCCAAAGATGTACAAGTTTGTAGGATAACTGGCTGCTGTAAATTGACCTTGGTGTGTAAGGAAGGTTATGGGCTAAGTCGGAGGAAAGTGCTAGATTGATTGTGGAGGTTAAAAGGTTGGTACAATATTATGGGCAGAAGGGCCTGTACCAGGGTGTATGTTCTATGTGTCCACAAGGTGCAGGATTTGGGAAGATCTGATGGGAGTAAGTTGAGAATACCATAGGATCAGTGTGAAGGAGCAGTTATTGGATGGCACAGCTCAATGAGACTGGTATGCTACAACTGGAGAAATTCAATGGTCCAACATCTCACAGCTGGAGAAATTCAAATAACATGCCCAGCAGGAGGAATCCACACGTTTATGAAGCACTGTTGGAGAAACCCACTAATCGAACACCTCTCCAGCTGCAGAGCTCAGAGTTTCAACAATATATAGCTGCAATACTCAACTGCCACCAGTCAAAACAGCTGGACAAACTCAAGAGCCCAAAAATACACAGCTCAGGAATTCGTCAATCCAACACAAAACAATAAAGGAATTCATAAATCCATCAGAGCACAATTGGAGGCCACCAACCTAATGTCCTGCATTTGGTGGGAGAAGTAACCAGCATCCCATTGTTGGAGGAATTAACCAGCCCAGCACCCAACTGACAACAAGTCATTAGCTGAAATCCTTGCAGAAGGAAGAACTACCAGCCAAGCACTGCATAAAAGGTGAAAATCAGTACAGTTAGATGGAGTAATGACCTCAGTATCCCCATTAGCAGATGCAAATGATGAATTCAAGACTACATAACAGGTGGAGGTCATGGCTTAGCTGGAAACAAATGGCTGGAGAAATTCACCAGCCCAACATCTGACTGCAAGAAATCAATGGCCCAACAAATTACAGCTGGGGAAACACAGCAATCAAACAGCTGCTCCTCAACAATACAACAGTGGAAACCCTCCAGAAAGAGCAGGTGGCAACCCCAATACACAGCATGACTACTCCACACCTGCCCAACATGTCACAGCTGGAGCGCTCTTCAACTCAGGAATACATAACAGGGGAACTCACCAATGCAGGAACACACAACCTGAGAACTCACCAGCCCAGGAACATACAACCAGAAAACTCAACAACGGGAGAACTCACCAGACTAGGAACATACAACTGGGAACTTACCAATGAAAATACTTACAACTGGGGAACTCAGTAACCCAGAATCACATAACTGGTGAACTCACCAAACCAGGATCACACACATGGAAAACACACCAGCTGGATAACATAAACTGGAGCACTCACCAACTGGGGAACACACAAACTGGGGAATACAAAACTGGAGAACGTATCAACTCAGGAACACATACGGTGAATTCATCAACCCATGAATAGACAACTGGAGAACTCACCAAGTCACAAAAACAGAAATGGAAAACTCCCCAACTGGGGAACACCAAACTGGAAACCCAGGAACACACAACTGGAGAACTATCCAACTCTGAAACACACGAGAGAACTCACTTACCAATGAACACACAACTGGGGAAATTATCAACCCAGGAGTACAAAACTGGAGAACTCACCCACACAGGGAAACACAACTGGAGATCTCATCAGCCCAGGAACCCAGAATTAGAGAACTCATCAACAGGGGAACAAACAGGGATGAGTCAACAACACAGGAACACAAAACTGGAGAACTCACCCACCCAAGAATACACAACTAGGGCACTGACTAACCAAGGAATTCACTAGAGGGCAACTCAGTAACCTGGAAACACAAAATGGAAGAACTCACCATCCCAGGTGACACAAAACTGGGGAATTCACCAACAAGGGAACATAAAACTGGAGAACTTGCCAACACAGAAACACACAACTGGAGAACTCACCAGCCCACGAACAGGCTGAGTGAAGAACCCAACAACTCAGAAGTACAAAACTGGAGAACTCACAACCAAGGAGCACATAACTAGGGAAGTCACCAACTGGGAACACACAACAGGAAAACTCACCAACAGAGGAACACAGAACTGAAGAGTGTTATAAGTCAGGTACCCAAAACTGGAGAACTCACCAACCCAGGAAGACACAACTGGAAAACTAAACAACCCTGGAAAACACAAGTAGAAAGCTCACCAACCCATGAACACACAACTGTGGAAATCACAATCTGTGGAACACAAAACTGAAGAACTCAACAACCCAGGAACACACAACTGGGAAATTGACCAACCAAGGAACTCACTAGAGGGGAACTCAATAACTCAGGAACACCAAACCAGAGAGCTCGCCAACCCAGGAACGCAAAACTAGAGAACTCACCATTCCAGGAACACACATTTAGCAAACTCACCACCAGGGGAACAAAAAACTGCATAACTCACATACTAGGTAGCACAAAAGTGGAGAACTCACCAGCTCAGGAACACAAAACCGGAGAACTCACCAAAAGGTGAACACAAAACTGAAGAACTCACCAGCCCAGGAACACACAACTGTGGAATTCACCATCTGTGGAACACACAACTGGAGAACTCAACAACCCAGGAGCACAAAACTGAAGAACTCACCAACCCAGGAACACACAACCGTGGAATTCACCATCTGCGGAACACACAACTGGAGAAGTCAACAACCCAGGAGCACTCAAATGGAGAACTCAACAACTCAGAAGAACACAAATGGAGAACTCACCAAAAGGGGAACACAAAACTAAAGAACTCATTAGCCCAGGAACACACAACTGTGGAATTCACCATCTGTGGAACACACAACTGGAGAACTCAACAACCCAGGAGCACAAAACTGGAGAACTCACCAACCCAGGAACACACAACTGTGGAATTCACCATCTATGGAACACACAACTAGAGAACTCAGCAACCCAGGAGCACACAAATGCAGAACTCAACAGCTCAGGGACACACAACTGGAGAACTCACCAACTGGTGAACAGACTAATGGAGAACCTACCAACCCAGCTAACACAACTGGAGAACTCAACAACATCTGAACGCACAACTGGAGAAATCACCAAATGGGGAATGCACAAATGGAGAATGTACCAGCTCAAAAAAACACAATTGGAGAATTCAGCTACTGAGCAGCACACAACAGAGAACTCTCCAATCCAGGAACAGACAACTGAAGAATTCATCAGCTCAGGAACACAAATCAGGAGAATTCATCAATTCAGGAACACACCAACTGAGGAACCCAAAACTGGAGAACTCACCAGCTGGGTAACACACAACTAGAGAACCTGCCACCACAGGAGCACACAATCAGAGAACTCAACAACTCGGAAACACAAAACTGGAGAATTCACCAATCCAGGAGCACAAAATTGGAGAACACATCAACCCAGGAACACACCTGCAGAACTCCCCAAATGGGAAATACACAACTATTGGTGAGTTGTGTGTTCCCCAGAAACACAACTACAGAACTCACCAACTCTGGAACTCACAACAGGGGATCTCCGTAACCCAGGAACTCACAACTAGAGAACTCACAAAGTCAGGAAATCTCAACAGGAGGATTCATGAACTGTGGAACACACAACTCGAGAACTCACCAGCCCAGGAATTCACACCTGGAGACTCACCAACTTCGGATACCCAACTGGAGAATTCACCATCTGTGAAACACACAACTTCAAAACTCATCAGATTGGGAACTCAGCTGGAGAACTCAACAGAATAGGAAAACACAACTGGAGAACTGACCAGCCCAGGAATACATAACTGGAGAACTCACCAACTCAGGAACTCACAACTCAGAACTTACCGACCCAGGAACTCACAACGAGGCTCTCAGTAACTCAGGAATACACAACTGGAGAACTCACCAACTGGGGAATATACAAGGAAATCTCATCAGGCCAGGAACACACAGCTGGAGAACTCTCCAACTGTGGAGCACACAAGTTGAGAACTCACCAGCCAAGGAACATGCAATTGGAGAACTCACCAACTCTGGAATGCTCAAAAGAGGAACTCACCAACCCAGGAAAACACAGCAGGAGAATTTAACAACTCGGGAATACACAACTGGAGAACTCACCAACCCAAGAAAACATAACTGGGGAATTTAGCATCTGTGGAACTGGAGAACTCACCAAGTCAGGATCTACTACTACTACTACTACTACTACTACTACTACTACATTGACTCAGGCCTAGGGGGCCGGCGTCGGGCATGATGACGGACTCTCTGCTTCTCCCTCTCCCTCATCAGTGTGTTCAGTTCATCTACATTAGCCATGCCGCTGTCTTCTAGGAGCGTGTTGATCATAGTCTTAGGATGGCGCCCAGGGTTCATCTTCCCGTGCTTGGGCTCCCATATGATGACTAGGCTGGCTGGTAGCTCGGGGTGGCGTAGACAGTGCCCCTCTAGTTGCAATCTTCTCGCCTCGATTTTAGTGGAGAGCATCAGTAGGTTGTTATAGAGCTCAATGTTCATCAGGATCACCCAACAGGAAAACTCACCAGCTCAGGAACAGAGAACAATGGAACTCAACAATTCAGGGACACACAACTGGAGAGCTCACAAATTCAGACAATACAACTCAGGAACTTTTACAAACACAGTAAAACACAAGTGGAGAAAGTTATAACTCAGTAGCAGAAAGATGGAGAACTCACCATCCCAGACACACCCAACTGAAAAACCCAACAACCCAGGAACAAATGGAGAATTCATCGATTGCGGAACAAACAACTAGAGATCTTGACAATTCTGGAACTGACAACTGGAAAACCCACTGACCCAGGAACTCACAACTGGGGATCTCACTAACACGGAACACACAACTGGAGACTCAGCTACCCAGGAACTCACAACTGGGGAACTCAGTAACCCAGGAACACACAACCGGAGAACTCTTAAAACCAAGAAAACACAACTGAAGAACTCACCAACCCAGAAACACACAAATAGAGAAATCAATAACTTGGGAACATAGAGGTGGGGAATTCACCAACCTGGGAACACACACCTGGAGAACTCAACCACCAAGGAACACAAAACCTCAGAACTCACAAACTGGGGAACACACAACCGGAGAACTCACCAATGCTGGAACACATCACTAGAGATCTTACCAGCCAAGGAACTCTCCAATGACGGAACACTCAGCTGGAGAACTCACCAACTCAGGAACTCAACTGGAGAACTCACCAGCCCAGGGACGTACAACTGGAGAAGTCACCAACCCGGAAACACACAGCTAGAGAATTCACCAATCCAAAAAAACATAGTTGGAGAACTCACCAACCTAGAATGCACAATTGGAAAATTCATTAGCACCGGAATGCAGAACTGGGAAACTTGCCAACCAAGGAACACACAGTTGGAGAACTTAGAGCACAATTTCTCACCATCCCAAGACTTCAAGGTCAGCGACAGAATAACTTTACACTCCACCCACATTCACCACCCATCAGCTAGCAAAAGGAACACACCAAGCTGCCATTTCACAATTTGAAAACCCCCATTTAAACACATTATAGTCAATGGGTAAACCTCCAAACCTTTACAGCTGGATCCCACTAATCAAACATACATCTGCTGGAAGGAATCACCAGTCTGTTACCAAACCATGGGAGGAACAATCCTATTCAAGATTCTGAAGGTAAAAGTATTCAATGCCGATCACGCCACAGAATCAATGCAAAACACCTTAAGGAATTCCACAGCACAACTCCATTGCCCTGCTCACCCACAATGAGAGGAGTGCATCTAGAGGAAGACTCCAGGCTGTAGGAACTCATAAACACACCACCTCAGCCAAAGGAGTTCAACAGCCCAGGTGGGCACAGCTGTAGGAACACACCAACTCAACACACAAAGCTGGAGGAACACATCAACCTAATACCTACAGCTGGAGGAATATACCAGCCCAAAACACCATTGGAGAAATTCACAATCCCAATAACCCGGAAGCTGAAGGAATAGATCACATTGACAAAAATTCATGAATTTGTTGTGTTAAGTTCCTTCAGTTATGGGTTGTTGTGATGGCGAATTCCTTTAGCTGCAGGTTTTAGGCTGGAAAGTTCCTGCAGTGGCGGAACATTGGAGAAACGAAGTCCCCGATTTGTGGTTTGTGGGACTGCCCTTCTTTTAACTTTAATCTGTTGGCATTGTGAATTTCTCCTGCACGCTTTGACTGGTGCACTTCTCCAGTTGTGGATTACGTACAGTTAGCGTGGCTTGATGCAGGACAAATCATACATCACTAATTTGAGTTTTTGAGCTAACTAAGGATAATTGATGAAGACATGGAGGTAGATATTGTCTATATGAGCCTTAACAAGGTCCTTCAAAGGGCCTTTTCAGTTCGGCTGCCAGAGACTAGTGGTGTTCCTCAGGAGTCAGTATTGGGACAGATACTTTTCACATTGTTTGTCAGTGATTTGGATAATGGAATTGATGGCTTTGTGGAAAGGTTTGCAGATGATACAAAGATAGGTGGAGAGGTAGGTAGTGCTGAGGAAGCAATGTGTGGCAGCAGGACTTAGACAAATAGTAAGAATGGGCAAAAAAGTGGCAGATGGAATACAATGTTGGGAAATGCATTTTGGTAAAAGGAGCAATACATGGACTATTATCTAAATGGTGAGAAAGGTCAAACATCAGAGATGCAGAGGGACATATGAGTACTTGTGCAAGACTTCCAGAGGTTAATTGACAGGTTAAATCTTTGGTAAAAAAGGCAAATGCAACGTTGGCATTTATTTCAAGAATAGAATATAAAGGAAAGAGATCATGTTGAGGCTTTATGAGGCATTTGTCAGTCCACACTTGGAATATTGTCAACAGTTTTTGGCCCCTTATCTCAGAAAAGATGTTTTTGTCATTGGAAAAAGTCCAGAGGAGGTTCATGAGGATGATTATGGGAATGAAGGGATTAACACATTCGGTGAACGGGGGTTCAATGAGTACAGCTTTGGGTTTCTACTCACTGAAATTGAGAAGAATGCAAAGGGATCTCATTGAAACCTACCGAATGTTAAAAGGACAAGATTAGATGGATGTGGAGAGGATGTTGCCTGTGGTAGAGGTATCCAGAACTGGAAGTCACAGCCTCAAAATTGAGGGGTGACCTTTTAGAACAGAGTTAACAAGGAATTTTTTAGCCAAGAATTGGTGAATCTGTGGAATACTCTGACACAGATTATGGTGGAACCATGGGTATATTTAAGGCAGAAGTTGATTGTTTCCTGATCGGTCAGGGCATCAAAAGATATGGTGTATCGGGTTGAGTAGGATCTGAGATCAGCCATGATGAAATGATGGAGATGACCTGATGAGCTTAATGGCCTAATTCTGCTCCTATTTCTTATGGTCTTATAATAGGCTAGTACAGAAGGGTGAGGCATATGACATCCAAGGCAAGCTGTCTCATTGGATTGGTAACAAGAGGCAGAGGGTAGTTGTGGAAGGATACTTCTCTGATAGGAAATCTGTGCCCAATTGTTGGCATTGAAGAGACTGAGGAAGGTTGGCTAAGACTATAGCAGGATATAGATCAGATTGGAAGTTGGCCAGAGAATTGGCAGTTGGAGTTTAATCTTGACAAGTGAAAGTGTAAGTCAGGTAGTGTACAATAAATGATAGGATACCACAGAATGTCTGTAAATCCTCATGTCAATAGCTCCTTTATGGTGCAACTTTACAAAACACAGATTAATCGACATGGAGTATTGCACTTGGAATGTGCAGTTGGACTACAGTCCTGATGTGTGCATTTCTGAAGTGTCCAGCTCTGTAGTGTGCAATTCCTGTAGCCACACTATAGAAGGGATATAATTGTGCTGGAGAGAGAGGGATCAAAACAAGAAGGCATATTTTGAGGTGAGAAGAAGGAGTTATCAAGGGACCTTGAGGGGAAAGGTTTTTCCACACAGAGAGTAGCTGATATCTGGATCTCATTGCTAGAGGAGGTGATAAGGTCAGACAGAATTACTGTGCTTAATAGGTACTTGTATAAGGCAAGATGTATCAGGATATGGACATAATGTGTGTAGAAGGGATTAGTGTATATTGAAAAAAGTCAGCAGGGATGAGCTGGGCTGAAAAATCTGTTTCTGTGTTGTACAACTCCGTTACCCCACAGGAAAAAGATATCAGCAGCAGAGCAATACACAGTGTCACCACCCGCGGCCCCCCCCCCGCCGGCAAATAGAGCAGCTCAACTCCACTGATGCTCAACATAAGGAACTCACAGACCCAATGCACTCAGCTGACCCAACATGCCAATGACGGAAAGGCTCACCAATGCAACACACAGCTGGAGGTGTGCACCAGTGACCTCTCCCACACATTCAACATGGCACATCACCATACCAAACTCTTAATCTCAACAACGTAGAGCAGAACAAAGTAAGATCAACACAGCACAAATGGAGGGACTTAACAGGCTAACAAGATATACTTGGAGAAACCCAATAAATTAACTCTGCCCAGATGGAAGAATTAACCTACTTTAACTAACCAGGTCAGCTCACCATTGTTCCAACAACACAGCAAGAGTACATCCCACAGTAAAGAAGTGGCATGACAGCTGAAGGAGATCTCCAGTGTTTTGCCTCACAGCTGGAGGGACTCAATGGATCAACAAGTACAGCTGCAAGCTCATCTGCTCAATGTCCAACATCTGAAGGATGGCATTCAAAATGACACAGCTGTTTGCTCACCTGACCAGCACTCGACTGATCAAGACTCAACAGTTGGAGGAACTCACCACACCATCACCCCACAGATGGAGGTGGTCACAGACAGAAGAAGTCAATTGCCCAACGCTCCCATAAGCAGGTATACAGAAGGCAGATATAATGTGTTGGAAGATCCCAGCATTTCATTCTGAATCCTGTATGCTTTCAGTTCAGCTTCTCTACTAATTACTAGATGGTTACTTCTTTACAACCCATCATCATTTACTGAACAAGAGCCCTTAATAAGTTGTGAAAGAGACCAGGTAGATGACTCATATGCAGGTGAGTTATGTATGGCAAATATTTTGGATATATCCTGTAAACCAAGTTTTATTATACAGAATTGTGGTGTATAATTTTACCAGATTACACCAGAATGTCAGAATTGATTAATGATAAAAATCAAATTAGAATATACCACTTCCAGTTCTGTCATGTTGCATTGACAGTTATTACTCAGGGATCTATTATACAGATCACATGGGTATGTATCACTTACAATGTTTCTATGAAGAACAGAAGGGTGTTTTTCAAACATGTAATGCAAGTTACAATTGGGCAGTCTCTGAAAGTCCTATAAGAAAGCTTACACCGGATACATGTTTACACCTGAATATGTCTCAGCTCATTTATATAGATTACATCAATAAATAACTATGATTTAAATTATATAGGACCATCATTTCCCTGATATATATATAGTGTATACCAGACATTCAGCTTTGCTGTTCATAATATACTGTATTGGTATATATTCTAACTAACTTTCTTACATAAATTATACCAGGAAAAATGGCTCCATTTTGTGACATATTACGCTATATTAAACACAGTCCAATTATATAGCATTAGTAGTTCTTTTTGTGCACTTAATTACAGAGTAAAGCAAAATAATGTTCAACATGTTCTACCAGTATTATTCTCAAACAGTTCAGTTATACACCTTACTGCAATCCCTCAAATTTCTGTCCTTTAGTCATATATTAGATACTGTTCCATTATAGCATTCATATTCGAGTGTCCTTTGCATACTAATTAATACATAAATTATCCTGGAATATATAATTCAACAAACTACTATATATTTTAACAGAGGTATATCTCATATCTTACACTGAGCTACAGCATTCAGATATCATTGAGATATATAAAACAGAATTGCATCATTCACTCTGTCAAGATGCATTACTCATTAATATACCACCACTGTTCTATATATTACACTGTAGTACTCATACAGAGATAACATTAAGCTATATTGCATGCACAACACTTTTAAACATTTCATCATGATTTGTCACAATAAGTTCAATTAAAATACACTTCTCACTCACAATGTCATTGCATTCTGTTTTGTTGTACATCTCAATGACATCCACCAATGATTGTCTTCTGAAATAAGTCCTTTAGAGGATGCCATTCCTAGCTGCATTCCATGGATGACATTTCAAAACATTACACGCAAGACTGTTACAACAATGCTGATCACTGTTGAGATAAACAAAACATTTACA
The DNA here is from genome assembly GCF_030028105.1 of Mobula birostris. Taxonomy (NCBI): domain Eukaryota; kingdom Metazoa; phylum Chordata; class Chondrichthyes; order Myliobatiformes; family Myliobatidae; genus Mobula; species Mobula birostris. The sequence goes on from NC_092376.1 coordinate 95,125,164, forward strand.
CATTTTTAATGCAAAACTAGCAATGTAAATTTTAAAAATAGAGAGAAACCACACAGAAGCAGACCCTTTGGCCCAACTTGTCAATGCCAACCAAGGTGCCACCTTAACTGACTAATCCAGGTCTGAAATAGCAAGGCCTTTTGTACCAGCAACATCCAACACGGAGTTGTCAAAGCAGCTTCTCTAACAGCTGGTAAACACTGGTAAACAAACCTTTTGTAGCCACATCCCTTGGTTAAATATTAAAAAAACTGATATTTGAAAGCAAAAAAACAATTACAATTCTATTTTAAAATGACACCTTTTTAACAAACATCACAAATGTGCTTAAATACATTCAAACAATTCAAAACCTTATGGAAAACAAAAATAATTCAAAAACAAGTAACAGCTTCATATCTTCTTCTTGGTCTCTATTCAAACCAATAGGTCCTCAGAGCCACACAGAGGCCATTAGTACAGCTAAGACAATGAATTACAGCCAACATATCTGGGACTTCAATGTTCCCTGAATGTTCAAAACAGCTGGTACATACAAATACATACATGAACCACACTGGGTCATATCACATACAAATCTGTTCTATAACAAAGTCACTTGGCATTTAGGATGCACAGAGACATATCCTTCACAGTATTATCATATGGCTTATATTAGAATACATGGATTACAATAAATACATTAAATAATAAAAGGTGAAGTACATCAGTCTCAATCTTGTTCTGAAGATTGAGACATGTGACACAATTTTAATATGAAATGGACTATACTGAAATATATCAATCACAGTTCACGTCTATAGATTACTTTAGGAGCATCCCTCAAAGTTTTGTCATATAGGTCACACTATGATATGTCACTATTCTATCCATAGGGTTGCCATGAGTTGATGGCAACTCGTCAGCACTCAACAATATCAACAACGATATGTCACACAGTATGGCATTATATCACATTTCTTGTAAACCTCTATGTTCTTTGCATTACCCTTTGAGATATAGTCTTTATTGAAAATCCTATTAGTAGTTTTCCCAGGAGTGTAGCTCACAGCAGTACTTCATTGATGACATCACAATATTTCACTGCAATATGTCATGCAGTTTTTATATTCAGAATACATTTTGATATACAGTATCACATTATTTTAATCCATTAATGAGATATGACCTTCTCAGGCTGAGCCAGCATCCAGTTGCTTATTCCTAGATGCTCTTGACAAGATACTGGTGAGCTGCTTGAAGTGCTGCAGTCCTTGAGGTGCAGGTAAACCCACAACGCTGTTAGGGAGGAAGTTCCAGGTTTTTGACCCAGAGACCATGAAGAACTGGTGATATATTTCCAAGACAGGATGGTGTGTGGTTTAGAAGGCAACTTCCAACTCAGAGATTCATGGTTGTGTTATAATGTGTATACTGGAAAGATCACCCATAGCTCAGTTAACTATTATTATTTGGAAATCTCTTTCAGAATTTGTTAAAAACAATACATTAGGGAACATCCTCATAGCTTTGTAACAGCGATCTTATTCTGTTTATCCCTTATAGTTTGATTTAATGGATAGCCTAGGGATATATTGTTGAAACCTTTTCTAGACACACTGGAATAAGACTGGATGGTTTAGTAGATTATATTACAATATGTTATTCTTTCTCTTTGTATAGTATTGCATTGAATATACCATCAAGGTCTCTTACAATATACTACAGATGCATCAATCAAAACATTTTTTATGGTGTTATTGGAATATCTTATGTACATTCCTGTCACAAAGTTCAAGCTAAGCAGTATCAATTAGTTATGTGGATACACTGGAATACATTAAACATGGTTCTTCTGCATAAATTACAATGAAATATTTCATTCATTGCTCTGCTGCATGGTTTACAGTGGTATATTGCACTCATATATATCACTGTAAAATGGGAGTGTTGTTAACAATAGCTTTGTTTTATATATTTCATTCAAATTTTGTTGCATACTTTACATGGGGATAGACGATTGAATATTTGATTGAACTGAGATATAACATTCAGAGCTCTCTTTTATGGTCTACAGTATGCCTTTACAAATTTGTAGTTCTGTGATGTATCACTTACAGTTCTGCTCCACAAACTGCACAAAATTGGTTTTGACTGAAAAATAGGAAGACTTAAAATGTAAGAAAAGCAACTTCATAAAAACTGTGATTTCCAGTAAGTAGAAATGTTATCATTCAAGATCACTGGATAGGTGAATGAGAGGACTTTACACATTATTTGATTCTCCTCATGAAATACATCCCTATTGTTAGAGCTTCATCATGGATGACTGGCTCTTGCATCCTAATTAGCTATTTCTTCATCAAGTTATTTAATAGCTTCAACCAGAATGAAAACAACATTTAGAAAGATGTCACATGTGTACAAAAACACATTGTTAGCAAGGTAACAGAGAAAGCAAGTACTGCAGAGAAAACATATCATGCTTAGAAGTAGTTACAAATTTAAAATGGGGTCACTCTGCAGAACAATGGGAAATTGTTTATACTTCGAATGGATTATAAACCAAATATGAAAGGCCAACAGAACCAATGATCTGTAGCTTCCAGTGCACATCAGCGGTCAGATCTTTACACTAAAGAACCTTATCTGCCAATGAATCGTAGAACCAGTACGCATTAGCTACTGCAAGTGTATTTGAGGCAGCTTTTGGTTATCCTTCACAGAGATAAGCATTAACAAAGTATTTTATATCCCTGTGAATTTTATCTGCTGATGAATCTTGTCCGTCCACTATTGGGCATTGAGTGTTGTAGGTATTTGATGAAACTTAGCTGCCAAGTTTATCTTCCAATGAACCGTAGTTGCTGATAATTTCCAATGAAAGTTAGCAATGATGAAAATTACGGTGAATGAACCCTGGCTGATGGTGAATATTCTAGATTGATGAACTTTAGTTGACAGTGAATATTCCAAGTTCATAACCATTTAGTGAGGTGAATATTCCAGGTCGAAGAACTTTGGCTGATTATGAATTTTCTGGGTCGATGAACCTTCTCTGACAGTTTATATTCCAGGTCAGTGAACTTTAACTGACAATGAATATCATAGACAACGAACCTTGGCCCATGATGAATATTATGACTAATAAACTTCAGCTGAAGGTGAATGTTCCGGCTTACTGAACCTTCAGAGAATATAATGGAGAATATTTAAGGTCGGTGAGACTTGGCTGAGGGTGAACATTCCAAGTCTTTGAACTTCAGTTGATTATGAATATTACCATCAATGAACCTAACTAAGCCAATGTTACAATCGGTGAACCTTCGATGACAATGAGAGTTGAAGGCTGATGAACATCGTTGATTTACTTAGTCTTCTGATAAATAGCTGCTGATAACCCTTAAGTGTTTTTGTCCTTGACTGTTGATGAAACTCAGTCAATCTTAGACTGGTGAGACCTTGATTCTATGATCCTTCCTGGCTGTTGGTCTGTAGAAACCTGCTTCAAAGATAAGACATTAGTCGTTGGTGAGTTTATCAATTTTACTGTGCTTTTCTACATCTGCTCTTTGGTGAACTGAAGCCACCAACCATAAAATCTGTGTACATGGGGAAATTTGATGGCAAACGGAATTGTTTTAAACTACTGTAACATCAGAATAATTTATCATATTTCTGTTTTGTAAATCACAATCTAAAAATCAGAGCAGTGATCTTTAGGAGGCATCTGAGGTTGGGGTTCTCAAAAATCGGAATAACCAGAAAGGAATTAATTTAATACAGTTCTGTTGTACACGAGGATAAACGTTCAAACCTTTACAAAGATTTCTATAGATGCTATCAATTGCCAGCTCTTTCTACAATCTAAATATGGAAATAGAAAATTCAGGTTGGAGGAACAACACTTTATATTCAATCTGGGTATCTTCCAACCTGATGGCATTAACATTGATTTCTAAAACTTCCAGTAATGCTGCACCCCCTTCACCATTCCCCATTTCCTTCTCTCAGCTTAACTCCTTGCTTGTCTATCCACCTCCCTCTGGTGCTCCGCCCCCTTTTCTTTCTTCCATGGTCTCCTGTTCTCAGTTATCAGATTCCCTCTTCTCCATCCCTGTGTCAATCAACTTCCAAGCTCTTCACTTCACCAATTCTCCACCCAGCTTCTGGTTTCACTTAGCACCTTGTAGTTCTTCCTCCCTTCTCCCCACTTTCTTACTATACTCTTTTTCATAGATGCTGCCTGGCCTGCTGAGTTCCTCCAGCATTTTGTATGTGTTATTTGGATTTCCAGCATCTGCAAATTTTTTCTTGTTTGATAATAGAAAACTATCAGCTCCACCATGTTGGTTGCATTTTTATATTGCATTGTTCTAAATTATAGATTATATCAGAATATTTCATTTACAATTCTGTGCTATAAACAATTATTGCATCTTACATTAGAAAATATAACCCAGTTGTGTCCAGTGGGTTGTACTGAGCTATTTCACAAGAAGATATATGGTGAATCATATAAGCATTCTATTGCAAAGTGTGCAATTATCTGAATTGCACAAATGTTTGTTATCATTCTTAAACTAGGCCAACACCCAGAGTTCAGAATTGTAGAAGTGTGAGATGTTGCACTTCGTGTCAGGAAATGCAGAGGAGGCTTGACCCAAAAGCAGAGCAATAGGGGCAATTCACCAGTAACATGGCAAGGCAACAAGGTAACGAAAGGTTGGAAGCAACTGGTTGAGACTGGCTGGTTGGATGTTTGAACAAAGGACTGTGGATGAGAACTGGGTTTAAATAGGCTGCAGGTGATGAACTGAAAGTGAGTGGCAGATGACTCCTGTTGGCTGGGTGGAGACTGGGAGGTGCCTGCCTGTGCAGGCCTGACAGGACCCACTCTCCACACCCCCCACAGCTGGTACCCAACAACTTAGGACAATCCAGATGGGCCCAGTGGAACTCCTCAGTGAGCAATGAATCCAACATGAAACTGAATGGCACCCAAGACCTCTCTTTTGGGTTTACACTTCTCAGTCAGCCAGATACTGTACACCCCATCTACAACCCCGTGAATCTATCAACCGGAGCACTGTCCACCATCTGTGGTGCTGAAGATGCAGGCTCAGGTGGATTGAGCACTCAATGGAAACCAGGGTTGAGGCAGAACACATGGAAGGTTGTAGATGTTGGTCCTGAGTCATGGTGGCAGATGAAGATGGAAAATGACTGTGTTGATGCAATGGATCATCTTAAAGAGACCAATGAACCAGGGCAAGAGCCTGCAAAAGTTAGTGCACAGGGGCAATGGACAACAGGCTTGAGACAGGACACATGGAAGGTAGATATTGGTCCTGAGAAATGTGGGCAGGTGAAGATGGAAAATGACTGGATTGACGCAATGGATAATCTTAAAGGGACCAATGAATCGGGGCAAGAGCTTGCAGGAGTTAGTGCACAGGGGCATAACTCTTGTGGACAGCCAGACACTGTCCACAGGCCAGAATAGTCTGGCTCCTGATAGCAGTTAGCTTGATAGCAGTAGGCACAGTTGGCAGCTAGGATGTCCTTCCGTACTCTCTTCCAAGCAATCTGGCATCAGCAAACAAGGGTCTTGGTGGACAGCATCACCACCGTCGATTCCTTTGCAGGGAGCAAAAGGGGTTGGTAGCCAAGAAAGGGTGACATACCTGTGGCAGAGGAGGTGTGTAGTTTGTGGAACAGTTTGGCCCAGAGCAGATATTTCTTCCATGTGGAAGGCTTAGAGGCAGCAAAACATCCCAGAAACTTATCTAGTTGATGTTTGGCTCTTTCAGATTGGCCTGTTGATGATAGCCAGCGGACCAACTCACTGAGATGTGGTGGAGGGAAAAGAAGGCTTGTTGTAAATGGAAGACAAATTATGGGCTCCAGTCCAACACAATATCCGGAGGAAAGCTGTGAAGGCAAACCACATTTTGAAAGGTCAGGTCCACTGTCTCAGTAGCTGATAGAAGTTTGGGGAGGGCTATGAACTGGATTGCTTTGGATAATAAGTCCACCACTGTCATGATTACAGTGGCCCCACCAGAAGGTGTCAAAGCCATGTTGAAACCCATGGTGATATGGGACTACTGGTGGGATCGGTAAAGGTCGAAGAAACTCTAGGACCACTGATCAGAGAAACTGGTCTGGAAACATTGAGGGCAGGCAGCGACAAACTAACATACGTCTCAGATGATGCTGGACCATCTGAACCAGAGTCACAGAAAATCCTGAGTCCATCATATCCTTGGATGGCTGCAGAAAACAGAGTGAGCCCACTGGAGTGCCTCTGAAAGCACAACCACTGGTAGTAAATGTGGTAGCCAGGACTGTCAGCCAGAGCAGACTCGTGCTATAGGGCCTAGCAGATCTGGATCCCAGACTATCAGGGTGAGAAACTGCAAGGATGGAATGATGGGCTGAGTGTCCATCTCCATTACAGCCAGGTCAAACTGTCATGACAGGGCATCCCCCTACAGTTCCTAGAGCCAAGTGGGAAGGAGATGGTAAAGTTGAATAGCTCAAAGAAGAGGGCCCAGCGAGCCTGACATGGCTTGAGATGGCAGGTTTGTTTTATAGATATGAGTTTCTGGTGGTCATTCCTGATCAGGTATGACTCAGTGTTTCCCATCAACCTATGTCTCCATTCCTCATTCCTCAAAGGCCCATCTAACAGTGAGTAGCCCCCTGTCTCATACTCCTTAACGGTGCTGTGTAAAGTTCATCTTGCATGACAAGAAGGCATAAGGGTGTGTTTTCCCATCCGGTCCTTGCTGGGAGAGGATGGTCCCGTGCCCACATCAGAAACGTCCATCTGTACCACAAAAGGTCTGGAAGGTTTTGGATAGCAAAGAATGGGAGCGGTGGTGCAGCTTCAGACAAGGTTATCTGTGAGGTAGGTAATTTGGTAAAGGAGCTGAGGGGATGGCAATTCAGCTGTAGTTCTTAATGAAACAACAACAGAAGTTAGAGAAGCTCAAGAAGCACTGTAGCTGTTTGGTGAAGAACTGGGCCCCATGCAGCGTTTTGAATGTTCTATCCATCAAGGGGAAATTTTAGTTATTTATAATGGTGATTTAGAAACATGGAAAATATAGAAAATAGGTGCAGGAGTAGGCCATTCGGCCCTTCGAGCCTGCACCGCCATTCAATATGATCATGGCTGATCATCCAACTCAGAACCCTGTACCTGCCTTCTCTCCATACCCCCTGATCCCTTTAGCCACAAGGGTCATATCTAACTCCCTCTTAAATATAGCCAATGAACTGGCCTCAACTGTTTCCTGTGGCAGAGAATTCCACAGATTCACCACTCTCTGTGTGAAGAAGTTTTTCCTAATCTCAGTCCTAAAAGGCTTCCCCTCTACCTCAAACTGTGACCCCTCGTTCTGGACTTCCCCCAACATCAGGAACAATCTTCCGGCATCTACCCTGTCCAATCCCTTTAGAATTTTATACGTTTCAATAAGATCTCCCCTCAATCTTCTAAATTCCAGAGAGTATAAGCCTAGTTGATCCAGTCTTTCATCATATGAAAGTCCTGCCATCCCAGGAATCAATCTGGTGAACCTTCTTTGTACTCCCTCTATGGCAAGAATGTCTTTCCTCAGATTAGGGGACCAAAACTGCACACAATACTCCAGGTGTGGTCTCACCAAGGCCTTGTATAACTGCAGTAGTACCTCCCTGCTTCTGTACTCGAATCCTCTTGCTATGAATACCAGCATACCATTCGCCTTTTTCACCGCCTGCTGAACCTGCATGCCCACTTTCAATGACTGGTGTACAATGACACCTAGGTCTCCTTGCACCTTCCCTTTTCCTAATCGGCCACCATCCTCTTAGCGTCCTCCTCACAGCTAACACTGCCACCCAGCTTCGTGTCATCCACAAACTTGGAGATGCTGCATTTAATTCCCTTGTCTAAGTCATTAATATACATCGTAAACAACTGGGGTCCCAGCACTGAGCCTTGCGATACCCCACGAGTCACTGCCTGCCATTCTGAAAAGGTCCCGTTTATTCCCACTCTTTGCTTCCTGTCTGCCAACCAATTCTCTATCCACATCAATACCATACCCCCAATACCGTGTGCTTCAAGTTTGCACACTAATCTCCTGTGTGGGACCTTGTCAAAAGCCTTCTGAAAATCCAAATATACCACATCCACTTGTTCTCCCCTATCCACTCTACTGGTTACATCCTCATAAAAATTCCATGAGATTCGTCAGACATGATTTTCCTTTCACAAATCCATGCTGACTTTGTCCGATGATTTCACCGCTTTCCAAATGTCTTTGATAACTGACTCTTGCATCTTCCCCACCACTGATTTCAGGCTTACCGGTCTATAATTCCTCAGTTTCTCTCTCCCCCCTTTTTCAAAAAGTGAGGTTATATTAGCCACCCTCCAATCCTCAGGAACTAATCCAGAATCTAAAGAGTTTTGAAAAATTATCACTAATGCATCCACTATTTCTTGGGCTACTTCCTTAAGGACTCTGGGATGCAGACCATCTGGCCCTGGGGATTTATCTGCCTTTAATCCCTTAATATCTAACACCATTAACACCATTATTTATGTCCTCCTTAGTGAAGACAGAATCAAAGTAGTTATTCAATTGGTCCGCCATGTCCTTGCTCCCCATGATCAATTCACCTGTTTCTGACTGTAAGAGACCTACATTTGTCTTAACCAATCTTTTTCTTTTCACATATGTATAAAAGCCTTTACAGTCAGGTTTTATGTTCCCTGCCAGCTTTCTCTCGTAATCTTTTTTCCCTTTCCTAATTAAGCCCTTTGTCCTCCTCTGCTGGACTTTGAATTTATCCCAGTCCTCAGCTGTGCCGCTTTTTCTGGCTAATTTGTATGTTTCTTCTTTAGAATTGATAATATCCCTAATTTCCCTTGTCAGCCACGGGTGCACTACCTTCCCTAGTTTATTCTTTTGCCAAACTGGGATGAATAATTTGTTGTAGTTCATCCATGTGATCTTTAACTGCTTGCCATTGCATATCCACCGTCAACCCTTTAAGTATCATTTGCCAGTCTATCTTAGCTAATTCATGTCTCATACCTTATTTGGGGTGGCATCGTAGCACAGTGGTTAACACAACGCTTTACAGTACCAGCAACTTGGATTCAATTCCCGCCACTGCCTGTAAGGAGTTTGTACATTCTCCCTGTAACCACATGCATTTCCTCTGGGTGGTCTAGTTTCCTTTCACATTCCAAAGACATACCTGTTGGTAGGTTAATTGGTCATTGTAACTAGTCCTGTGACTAGGCGAGGATTAAAAATGCGGGGGTGTTGCTAGATGGTGCAGTTTGAAGAGCCAAAGGGCCACTCCGGGCTTTATTTCAATAAATAAATCAATCAATCTTGTTGAGGTAGTTGATACAGGGAAGAAGATCCCCATCTTTCCTTTTTACAAAGAAGAATCCTGCACCAAATGGAAGCAGGGACCATTGAATGCAGTCATGCTGTAGTGCTTCGGTAAGGTTCATGGCTTGGGTCTCAGGAGGGAAGAGGGAGAACAGATGACCTCAGGGACGGGTGGTTTCCAAGAGGAGTTCAATCCCGGAGGCATGTGATGTGTGAGGTAGCAGGCTGCTGGCTTCCCTTCTACTGAAGGCGATGGCTACATTGTGGTATTCCTCTGGGAGTTTAGCGAGGTCAAGAGTTTCCTCTATCTCCACAGATTTGCAAGGGGAATTCTGGCAGGTGGGTCCCCAACTCAGCAAAGAATCCGATAACCAGGCAAAGTGAGGATCGTGAGTGGAGAGCCAGAGGTAACCCAAGATGAGAGGAGGAATTGAATGGATTCATGGTGCTCTTTGAAGCTGTGTGCATGTTCTGACTATCTCAGACCCAAAAAGTCATCTGTATATGGCTATGATGCAAATGCGTGAGAGATACTGAGTAGGGAGTCCAAGCTATGCACACAGAGCCCAGTCAAGAAAGTTGCATACTGCACTGGAATCTGCCAGAGCCTCCTGTGTGCGTAGAGCCATTGGGGTGTGGAGGAGGACAGAGAGAGTAAGTCAGGCTATGATGCTGGAATGAGAGGTCAGAGGTTGGGGAGGAAGAGCTTACCAGATAAAACACCCCTCACCTTTACCTGGTGGTACCATTTTCCCAGATGCAGTGGGTATTTGATGTATGAGTGGCTCCTTAGTAAGCGCACAAGTTGTTACTCCACTGACGCTCATGCTCTTGGGCGGGGGTTCAGGGAATTCACCCTACCTACCTGTGTTCTGCTCCAGAACCTGGGCCTTAGCACTCAGATCTGCAGCTGGATCTTCAACTTCCTCACAGACAGGACCCAGGCTGTAAAAATAGGGTACAAGCTCTCCTCTACAATCACTCTGAGCACCGGTGCCCCACAAGGCTGTGTACTCAGCCCCCTCCTGTACTCACTGTACACCCATGATTGTGCAGCAAAGTTTCCATCAAACTCAATATATAAGTTTGCTGATGACACAACAATTGTAGGCCGTATCTCGGGTAATGATGAGTTTGAGTACAGAGTGGAAATTAAGAACCTGGTGGCATGGTGCGAAGACAATAACCTATCCCTCAACGTCAGCAAGATGAAGGAATTGGTTGTTGACTTCAGAAGGAGTAGCGGACCGCACGACCCAATTTACATCAGTGGTGCGCAAGTGGAACAGGTCAATAGCTTCAAATTCCTCGGGGTCAATATCACAAATGACCTGACTTGGTCCAACCAAGCAGAGTTCACTGCCAAGAAGGCCCACCAGCGCCTTTACTTCCTGAGAAAACTAAAGAAATTTGGCCTGTCTCCTAAAACCCTCACTAATGTTTATGGATGCACCGTAGAAAGCATTCTTCTAGGGTGCATCACAACCTGGTATGGAAGTTGTCCTGTCCAAGACCAAAAGAAGCTGCAGAAGATCGTGCACACGGTGCAGCACATCACACAAGCCAATCTTCTGTCCGTGGACTCACTTTACACCGCACGCTGTCGGAGCAGTGCTGCCAAGATAATCAAGGACACAACCCACCCAGCCAACACACTTTTCGTCCCTCTTCCCTCCGGGAGCAGGTTCAGGAGCTTGAAGACTTGTACGGCCAGATTTGGGAACAGCTTCTTTCCGACTGTGATAAGACTGCTGAACGGATCCTGACCCAGATCTGGGCCGTACCCTCCAAATATCCGGACCCGCCTCTCGGTTTTTTTGCACTACCTTACTTCCCATTTTTCTGTTTTCTATTTATGATTTATAATTTAAAATTTTAATATTTACTAATTTTAACTGTTTTCAATATTTTTAATATTTAATATTTGTAATCCAGGGAGTATGAAGCGCAGAATCAAATATCGCTGTGATGATTGTACGTTCTAGTTCCAATTGTTTGGCGACAATAAAGTATGAAGTATAAAGTGTAAGTGTTGATGATGAGGCTTCTGCAGCCTGAAATGTTCTGGGAATGGAACTGGGGTTCAGGCTGGTGATCTGGAGGGACACTTATATAGGACGCTTGTCAATTCAGAGGGCCAGAGTGAAGGTTGGCGGTCATCTCTCAGGTAAACGGCTTATCTTTCAAACACTCTGAGACGTAATGGCGGTAATGGGCCAGCAGCGCTTCTGCATTCCACTCCGCTGAGAGAGTCATAAATTAGCACCGAGCATGAGCCTTGACACAGGTGGAAATTCTGATCCGCTCTTCCCCATTTCCATTTCCCAGATGGTCAAAAAGCCAGCACACCTTAGTGGTAAATTCCTTGAATTCACTGCAAATTGTGGTTTTATTGTCCCAGTTAACTGCAGCTCATGTCAGAGCTTGTCCAGTCAGGAGAGAGATAATGAAGGCAATCTTGGTTTAGTCCACAAAATATAGAGATGGCTGGAGCTTGAAGTGTAAGATGCACTGGGACAGGAAGTTGTGGCATTGGGTTGGCGATCCGCCAAAACATCTGGGCACAGAATCTGGGGCTCCAAGGCAGGAGGTGCACTGTTGTGGGGTTGCTGCATTGAGACAGAGAGTTGGCTGAGAGTGGCGAGCAGATGGTCAATGGTTTCCTGTTGCTTTTGGCAAGCAAACTCTTCTGGGTCAATTGTTGGTTCACACATCCTGTCAGGAAATGCAGAGAAGGCTTGACCCAAGAACAGTGCTGATTTATTTGTAAATGGTATTTTACTAATGAACAGCAGAATAACAAGCAATGAGAGGCCACAAAATGAGAGAGAACAGATAGTGAATGCCACAGGCAACAAGGTAACTGGAGGCTAGTAGCAACTGGTTGAGGCTGGCTGTCTTGGTGGGCAAACAAAGAACTGTGGATGAGAGTTGGGTGCATTCTGACAGGCTGCATCACTGTCTGGTATGGAAGGGCTCCTGCACAGGACCGAAAGAAGCTGCGGTAGGTTGTAAATCTAGTCAGCTCCATCTTGGGCACTAGCTCACAAAGTACCCAGGACATCTTTAGGAAGCGGTGTCTCAGAAAGGCAGCGTCCATTATTAAGGACACCCAGCGTCCTTTTCTCACTGTTACCATCAGGTAAGAGGTACGGAAGACTGAAGGCACACACTCAGTGATTCAGGAAAAGCTTCTTCCCCTCTGCCATCCGATTCCTAAACGGACATTGAAGCTTTGGACACTACCTCACTTTTTTAACATACAATATTTCTGGTTATGCACATTTTTTATATTTATTCAATATATGTAATTCATTTACTTGTTTATTTATTATTGTGTTTTATTTTTTTTTTTTTTCTCTCTCTGCTAGCTTATGTATTGCAGTGAACTGCTGCTGCTAAGTTTAACAAATTTCACGTCACATGCCAATGATAATAAACCTGATTCCGATTCTGAAATAGGCTACAATGATGAACTGGAAACAAGTGGTAGCTGACTTTTGTTAACTGTGAAGAGACTGGGAGGTGCCTACCTGTTAAGGCCTGACACTTTGAGAGGTCAATGTAAAAGGATAGAGTAAAAGAGAGGGCCCATCAATGCATAGATATATGGAGGGATCTTTAGATTAGATCAGATTAGATTCAACTTTATTGTCATTGTGCCGAGTACAGATACAAAGCCAATGAAATGCAGTTAGCATCTGACCAGAAATGCAAAGAAAAGTGTTATTTACAAAATAACTGTGAATAAAAAGTAAGTGCTACAGTACACAAATATAAAAGTACTGAGACAGTACAATATGGGTGCAATACTGCTTAGCGCTGTGATGTGACGTTCAGCAGGGTCACAGCCTCAGGGAAGAAGCTCTTCCTGTGCCTGCTGGTGCGGGAGCGGAGGCTCCTGTAGCACCTATTGGATGGGAAGAGAGCAAAAAGTCCATGGTTAGGGTGAGATGCATCCTTGATAATGCTTTTCGCCCTGCCCAAACAATGTTTATGGTAGATGTTCTCAATGGTGGGCAATTGGGTGCCGATAATCTGCTGGGCAGTTTTCACCACATGCTTGAGTGCTTTGTAGTCTGATATGGGACAATTGCCATACCACGTTAAGATGCAGTTGGTCAGTATATTCTCAATGGTACAGCGATAAAAGTCCGTCAGTATCCTGGGACAGAGGTGAGCTTTCTTGATGCTCCGCAGGAAATAAAGGCGATGGCGATTGCGCTAACTCCCTGAAAATGGCAGCAGAGATAGATCGTGTGATGAAGAAACATAGAAATATAGAAAACCTACAGCACAATACAGGCCCTTCGGCCCACAAAGCTGTGCCGAAAAAAGGCTGAGTTCACTCAACCTGTTCTCATAAGTCATGCTCCCCAATCCAGGCAACATCCTCATAAATGATCTCTGCACCCACCAACTGAGCACAGGAGTCCATGTGGGATCTGACCAGGGTCCTATACAGCTGCAACATTACCTCTCAGCTCCTAAACTCAATCCCACGATTGATGAAGACCAATGCACCGTTTGCTTTCTTAACACAGAGTCAACCTAATTAGGTACACATAATTTCTGGATTAATCTCCCAGTGCCACGGGCTAGTGCAAGTGGGAATGGGATGATAGCACGGATGAATGAGTGGCTGAGGAGATTGTGAAGGGGACAGGGTTTCAAATTCTTGGATTAGAAACAAAGAAACATAGAAGGCCAATGCACTATATGCCTTCTTAACCACAGTTTATTGGAATTTTTCTGGGGAATGAAGACCTGTACAAGAGGGACGGGTTGCACCTGACCTGGCACGGGGTGAAGGGGGGAGGCGTGGGAAACAAACAAACAAACATACTGGCCAGGAGGTTTTCTGATGCTTCTCGGGAGAGTTTAAACTAGTTTTGCAGGGTGCTGGGAACTGGAGCCCCAAGGATCGGACGAGAAGGTAGATGTCAGGGAAAGTATTGAAAAGGGATATTGACACAACAAATATGATAGGTCGGATGGTTTGAAATGCGTATATTTTAATGCTAGGTGTAGTATAGGTCAGGGATGATGAACTTAGAACATGGATCAGTACATGGAACTACAGTGTTGTAGCCATTACTGACTTGGTTGAAAAAGGGGAAGAAATGGGTGATTAATGTACCAGGTTTTTGAAGTTTTAGAAAAGATAGAAGTGGTAAAAAAAAAGGTGGGTTGCTCTAATAATTAGGGACAATATCACAGCTGCACTTAGGGGAAACATAATGGAGGGTTCAGACACCGAGTCCATTTGGGTGGACCTCAGGAACAGGAAGGGTGCAATCACACTGATCGGAGTACTAGAGGCACCCAAATAGCACCGGGATATTGAGGAAAAATATGTAATCAGATTAAGGAAATATGTAAAAATAATAGGGTTGTTGTCATCTTAGAACATAGAACATAGAAAACCTCCAGCACAATACAGGCCCTTTGGCCCACGATGCTGTGCCAAACATGTACTTACTTTAGAAATTACCATAGCCCTCTATTTTCCTGAGCTCCATGTACCTATCCAAGAGTCTCTTAAAAGACTCTATTGTATCCACTTCCACCACTGTCACCGACAGTCCAATCCGCGCACTCACCCCTTACTGTGTAAAAAACTTATCCCTGACATCTCCGCTGTACCTACTTCTAAGCACCTTAAAACTGTGCCCTCTCATGTTAGCCTTTTCAGCCCTGGGAAAAAGCCTCTGACTATCCACACAGTAAGTGCCTCTCATCATCTTATACACCTCTATCAGGTCACCTCTCTTCCTCCGTCGCTCCAAGGAGAAAAGGCCAACTTCACTCAACCTATTCTCATAAGGCATGCTCCCCAATCCAGGCAACATCCTTGTAAATCTCCTCTGCACCCTTTTTACAGTTTCCATATCCTTCCTATAGTGAGGTGATCAGAACTGAGCACAAAACTCCAAGTGGAGTCTGACCAGGGCAAAATCCTATATAGCTGTAACATTACCTCTCAGCTCTTGAACACAATCCCACGGTTGATGATGGTCAATGCACTGTATGCCTCTTAACCACACAGTCAACTTGCGCAGGTGCTTTGAGTGTCCTATGGACTCGGACCCCAAGATCCCTCTGATTCTCCACACTGCCAAGAGTCTCACCATTAATACTATATTCTGCCATCATATTCGACCTACCAAAATGAACCAAGTCACAATTATCTGGGTTGAACTCCATCTGCCACTTCTCAGCCCAGTTTTGCATCGTATCGATGTCCCGCTGTAACCTCTGACTGCCCACCACACTATCCACAACACCCCCAACCCTTGTGTCACCAGCTGATTTACTAACCTATCCCTGCACATCCTCATCCAGGTCATTTGTGAAAATGATGAAGAGAAGGGGTCCCTGAGGCACACCATTGGTCACCAACCTCAATGTAGAATATGACCCATCTACAGCCACTCGTTGTCTTCTGTGGGAAACCAAATTCTGGATCCACAAAGCAAGGTATCCTTGGATTCCATGCCTTTGTATTTTCTCAATAAGCCTTGCATGGGGTACCTTCTCAAGTGCCTTGCTGAAATTCACATACACTACATCCACTGCTCTTCCTTCATCAATGTGTTTAGTCACATCCTCAAAAAATTCAATCAGGCTCATAAGGCACAACCTACCTTTGACAAAGCTATGCTGACTAATTCTTAATCATATTATGCCTCTCCAAATGTTTATAAATCCTGCCTCTCAGGATCTTCTCCATCAATTTACCAACCACTGAAGTAAGACTCACTGGTCTATAACTTCCAGGGCTATTTCTACTCCCTTTCATGAATAAGGGAACAACATCCAATCACCCGGAACCACTCCATCCCCATTGCTGATACAAAGACCGTCAGCAGAGGCTTAATACTCTCCTCCCTCGTCTCCCACAGTAGCCTGGGGTACATCTCATCCGGTCCCGATGATTTATCCAACTTGATGCTTCCTAAAAGCTCCAGCACCTCCTCTTTCTTAATGTCTATATGCTCAAGCTTTTCAGTCCGCTGTTAAGTCATCCCTACAATTGCCAAGGTCCTTTTCCAGAGTGAATATCGAAAAAAAGCATTCATTAAGTACCTCCGCTACCTCCTCCGGTTCCATGCACACTTTTCTACTGTCACACTCACACCTCATCCTCTTGCTCTTCACATACTTGTAGAATGCCTTGGAGTTTTCCTTAATCCTGTCTGCCAAAGCCTTCTCATGGCCCCTTCTGGCTCTCCTAATTTCATTCTTAAGCTCCTTCCTGTTACCCTTATAATCTTCTAGATCTCTATCATTACCTAGTTTCTTCTTTAGATTATGAGGACACTCAGTCCTCATTTATTGTCATTTAGAAATGCATGCATTAAAAAATGATACAATGTTCCTCCAGAGTGATATCACAAAAAAAATAGGACAAACTAAAGACTAACACTGACAAGACCACGTAATTATAACATATAGTTACAGCAGTGCAAAGCAATACCATAATTTGATAAAGAGCAGACCATGGGCACGGTAAAAAAAAAGTCTCAAAGTTCCGATCGACTCCCAATAGTCCCCGATAGCAGGCGGCGGAAGGGAGAAACTCTCCCTGCCATAAATCTCCAGTCACCAACAACTGCCGATGCGTTGGAAGCACCCGACCACAGCCGACCCTGAGTCCGTCGGAAAACTTCGAGACCTCCGACCAGCCCTTCAACACTGAGCACCATCTCTGCTGAGCACTTCAACCCCGCCCCAGCCGCCGAGCAACAAGCAAAGCTAAGGACTCGGGGCCTTCTCCTCCAGAGATTCTGGATCACACAGTAGCAGCGGCAGCAAAAAAGGCATTTCAGAAGTTTCTCCAGACGTTCCTCCGTTCTCTCACGTCTGTCTCCACCAAATCAGGATTGTGCACGACACCCTACTCAACAGATCACAGACATCATTCACCGGAGTGGCTGCTGCGTGCTGCGTCGTGCTGCCATCTTCTCCTCCTCCTTGAACCTTGGTTTCTTGAACCTTTTGTAAGCTTTTCTTTTCTTCTTGACTGGATTTTCAACAGCCTTCGTACACCATGGTTCCTGTACCCTACCATCCTTTTCTAATTTCTGAATATAACTGAGATCTTCTTAGACTAAGAGTTTTTGATAGGGCAGAATTTGTTAATTTGAAGGTTTCTTTGATCAATATGTAGACAATCCAATGAGAGCAGTGGCCGTATTGGCCCTGGTGTTGGGTAATGAGCCTGGACAGGTGACAGACCTTTCAGGAAGTGAACAGTTAGGGAGCAATGACAAGAATTCCTTAAAGTTCAGTATAGCTATAGATAAGGATAGGTATGGGAGTGCTTTAAATTGGAATAGGGCAAATTATGAGGGGATTCGGCAGGACCTAAGAAGTGTTAATTAGGAATATTTTTTCGCAGGCAAGCCCACATCAGACATGTGGAGGGTGTTTAAAGTACAGGAAAGGCATGCTCATGTTGGAAGGAAGGACAGGCTTAGGGTCAGGAAAGATAAGAGAAAGTTGGAATTCCAGCGAGATGATGAATCTAGTCAAGAAGCAAAAGGAAAAGTATGTGAAGCTTCTGAAGTTAGGATCAAATGAAGCACATGAGGATAGTAAAGAAGCCAGAAAAGAACTAAATAAGGGAATAGGGAAAGCCAGAAGGGCCACGAAGAGTTCTTGGAAAGGAAGATTAAGGTGAATCCCTCGACTTTCTATACATACATCAAGATAACTGCATGGATGCAAGATAACTAGGGAGAGAGTGGACCAGTCAAGGATAAAGAGGGGAATATCTGCATGGATGCAGAGAATGTGAGAGAGGTACTTAATGAGTACTTTGCTTCAGTAATTACCAAAGAAAAGGATATAGATGACCAGGAGATCAGTGATGAGACTATAAATACATTGAGGCATTTAGAGGTCAAAGAAGATTGATACCGATAACAATAGTTTTAAGGTGAGAGGCGGGAAGTTTAAAGAGCAGAACAGAACAGCAGCAGAAAATTTTAAAGGTCTGATTGCTACAACTGACTAGTGACTTTTCAGCCAGGAGGAGGAGCAGAGCCATATTCTTTAGAAGATGGTTTGAGGAAGCATTTCTAATTGGCTAATTGTGAGGCAAACCAGCCAATAAAAAGAAAACAACTACCAGGGAGTGGACATTTTTGGGAGTGGATGTTCTCGATGGCCAAGTGCTGTGATTGAGGGTAAGCGCTGAGAGGCTGGCTTGTGAGGAGGCCAAGCAGAGGTACCTGGTGATTGGAGCATAGTCAATGTTGTTCCACTGTTCAAGAAAGGCTCTAAAAATAAACCAGAAGATTATAGGTTGGTGTGTCTGACATCAGTAATGGAAAAGTTGTTGGAAAGTATTCTGAGCCACCAGAATGTGTGGATGGAGATATGAAGGTATGTAGATAAACATGAACTGATTAAGGATAGTCAGTATGGCTTCAAGTGTAGTAGGTTATCTCTAACCGATCTTACAGAGTTTTTTGAGGAAGTTACCAGGAGAGTTGATGAAGGCAAGGCATTGGATGTTGTCCACATGTATCAATAAGGCACTTGACAAGGTCCTGCGTGAGAGGTTGGTCAAAAAGGTTCAGTTGCTCAGCATTGAAGATGAGGTAGTAAAATGGATTAGACATTGACCTTGTGGGAGAAGCCAGAGAGTATGGTTGCCTCTCTGACTGAAGGCCTGTGACTGGTGGAGTGTCTTAGGGACCTGTGCTGTTTCTCATCTTTATCCATAGACTGGATAATAATGTGGTTAACTTAATGAGCAAATTTGTGGTTGGTACCAAGACTGGGGGTGTAGTGGAGAGCGAGGAAGGCTATCAGGGCTTACAGAGGGATCTGGACCAGCTGGAAAATTGGGCTGTAAAATGGTAGATGGAATTTAAAGCAGACAAGTGCAAGGTGTTGTACCTTGCTAGGACCAACCAGTGTAGGTTTTACATGGTGAATGATAGGGCACTGAGGAGTGTGGTAGAACAAATATATCTGTGAATACAGGTCCATAATTCATTGAAAGCAGTGTCACAGGTAGATAGAGTTGTAAAGAAAGCTTTTGGCATATTGGCGTTCATAAATGAAAGTAGGTGAGTATAGGAGATGGGATGTTATGTTGAAGTTGTATAAAACATTGGTGAGGCCTAACTTGGAGTATTGTGTGCAGTTTTGGGCACCTACCTACAGGAAAGTTGTAAATAAGGTTGCAAGAGTACAGAGAAAATTTACAAGGATGTTGCCAGCTCTGGAGGACGAGTTATAAGAAAAGATTAAATAGGTTAGGACTTTATTTCTCTGAACGTAAAAGACTGAGAGGAGATTTGATTTGATCAAGGTTTACATAATTATGAAGGGTACAGATAGGGTAAGTACAAGCAGGATTTTCCACTAAGGTTGGGTGGGACTACAACCAGAGGTCACGGGTTAAGGGTGAAAGATGAAAAGTTTAAGGGGAACATGAGGGGTAAAATTCTTCACTCAGAGGGTCAAGGGAGAGTGGAATGAGCTGCTAGTTCAAGTGGTGCATGCAAGCTCAACTTCAATGTTTAAGCGAAGTTTGGATAGGTGCATGAATGAGAGGGGTATGGAGGGCTATAGGTGCAGGTCGGTGGGAGTAGGCAGTTTAAATAGTTTGGCACGGATCTGGCCCTGCTTCTGTGCTGTACTTTTCTATGACTCAATGACTCTACAGGTAAAATCATTTTATCCTAAGTCTTAGTATAAAGGGGGTGACAGACAGGCCTTCTCTTGCAGATGTCGGAGATCAAGGATAATGCTAGTGTCTCTGATGACTCTACCTGCAGTTTCTGAATGACTGGATCAAGGAACTGGAGCTGAAGTTGGATGCAATCAGGATTGTGTGGTATGCTGAGAACATCAGAGATAAGAGGTTTAGTGAAGTGTTTACACCTAAAGGAGTAAGGCGACCACCAGGAAAGCTAAAGGGAGTAAGCAGATTGTGCTGAATCCATTACTCACAGTAGCAGGTATATATTTTTAGAGTTGGGGTTATCGTGTTTCATAGGGTAGCAGCAACAGCAGCCAGGTCAGTGGCATTATGAATGGCTCTGAGGCTTCAAGAGAAAGGGGAAGACAAACAGAGAAATAGCGATGGGAGACTTCATCGCTTGGGGTACAGCAAGGTGTTTCTGGGATCAAGCAAGACTCCAAGATGGTATATAGCCTGGCTTGTGCCAGAGTTAAGCATGTCTCAGATTGGATAAAAGCCAATCTTATGACTGTAAAGCTAAGTACAGCTTCAATGCCACATTTAAGTTTGTTGATGTCACCACTGTTGTTAGCTGAATCAAAGGTGGTAACGAATCAACCAAAAGGAGGAAGATTAAAATCTGGCTGATTGATGCCACAACAACAACCCATCACTCAATTTCACTCAAGGTCCATGTAGACAACATCCACTGCCTTGCTTTCATCAACTTTCCTGGCAACTTCCTCAAAACACTCCATAAGATCTGTTAGACACTGCCTCCAATGAACAAAACCATATTGACTATCCTTAATCAGTCCCTGTCTGTCCAAATGCTTATTTATCTGGTCCCTTAGAATATCTTCCGATACTTTCCCACCACTGATGTCAGGCTTACCAGCCTATAATTTTCTAGCTTATTCTTAGAGCGTTTCTTAAACAATGGAACAACATTAGCTATCCTCCAGTTGTCAGGTATCTCTGCTAGGGCTCCTGCAATTTTTGCACTAGCCTCCTACAGGATCTCAAGGAACACCTAGTCATGCCCTGGGGATTTATCCACCCAAGTTAGCTTCAAGGTAGCAAGCACTTCCTATCAGAAAGGATTTGCCAGAAAACAACATGTCCCAATCCACACTTGCCAAATCCTTTCTGATACCATCAAAATTGGCTTTTCGCCGATATTGTCATAAGGAGGTGGCTGGGAACGGACCCAAGTGCAAGACACAGACACTGAAGTACTAGGGACAGGACTAGGATACAGGGTGAGGGCAAGGACATGGACACGAAAACCGGGAACCCGGAACAGGACTGGACAAGAGAGCTAGGAGCCCAGGCTTGGACTCCGAGCCAGAGACTGGACAAGGACCCAGTACCTGGGTCTTGCATCTGGCTCGGACCCCAGAACTAGGACAGGATGAGGCTAGACTGGCAGGCAGGACAAGGCTGGAGTCTTAGAGACTTGAGGCGAGGCTTGGCAGG
This sequence comes from Mobula birostris, assembly GCF_030028105.1. NCBI lineage: Eukaryota > Metazoa > Chordata > Chondrichthyes > Myliobatiformes > Myliobatidae > Mobula > Mobula birostris. The sequence continues at coordinate 95,146,734 of NC_092376.1, forward strand.
AGGCAGGAGACTTGAGGCGAGGCTTGGCAGGAGGCTGGAGTCTTCAGGCTTGAGGCTAGGCAGGCTCCTCCTGGGCAGGGTGCGGTACTCCTGGGCAGGGCGCGGTACTCCACCCAACGGAGGCAAGGGTTAAGAAGGGACAGAACCAACCGTAGGTAACGGCAAGACGGCCTGGATTACCCGACGGAGGCAAGGGTTAGGAAGGGACAGAACCAACCGTAGGTAACAGCAATATGGCCTGGCTTACCCGACGGAAGTAGAGACAGGAAGGGACAGAACCAGCCACAGGGTAATGGCAAGACAGCCTGACTTACCCGGCGGAGGCAAGGGACAGGAATCAAGCTAGGTACAGGGTGGCTCCAGGACAAGGCTGAAGGAGAGATGAGGCGAGAGTTACCAGCAAGATCAGGCAAGCCTTCAGGCAATGCAAGGCGAAACGAGAATTTCAGGTGAGGTGACAGTTGCCAGCAAGACAAGGCAGGGCTTCAGGCCAGGAAACAGAAGGCAGGGGAAGGGATACAAGGAGTAAGGACAAGAACAATCCAGCAGCCATGCCCTGGTCTCTGAAGGTATTTATGCAGCCAGCCCCAACGAGCCTCAGCTGCCTCAATTAGAGCTCAACAAGAACGGAAACAGGGTAGACAGAAAAACCTGGAGCAAGGTTCAATAGACCGGATTGTGAACCGGAATACGGACTTCATGGACCGGACCATGATGGTACCCACTCCCCCTCTACTGGAGCCTCCTGGCGACCAAACAGGGTATCCAGACTATGGATGACCCGGGCAGGTGGGAGGGTATTTAACAGGAAGGAACTCCGGGTGGCAAGAGGAAAACGACAGTGTGTGTGTCACTGGGTCCATGGTTGGCTGGATTGTTCTGTCATAAGGAGGTGGCTGGGGACGGACCCAAGTGCAAGACACAGACACTAAAATACTAGGGACAGGACTAGGATACAGGGAGAGGACAAGGACATGGACACAGAAACCGGGAACCCGGAACAGGACTGGACAAGAGAGCTAGGAGCCCGGGCTTGGACTCCAAACCAGAAACTGGACAAGGACCCAGTACCTGGGTCTTGCCTCTGGCTCGGACCCCATAATTAGGCAAGGATGAGGCTAGACTGGCAGACAGGACGAGGCTGGAGTCTTAGAGACTTAAGGCGAGGCTTGGCAGGAGGCAGGAGACTTGAGGGGAGGCTTGGCAGGAGGCAGGAGACTTGAGGCGAGGCTTGGCAGGAGGCAGGAGACTTGAGGCTTGAGGCTAGGCAGGAGGCTGGAGTCTTCAGGCTTGAGGCTAGGCAGGAGGCTGGAGTCTTCAGGCTTGAGGCTAGGCAGGAGGCTGGAGTCTTCAGGCTTGAGGCTAGGCAGGAGGCTGGAGTCTTCAGGCTTGAGGCTAGGCAGGAGGCTGGAGTCTTCAGGCTTGAGGCTAGGCAGGAGGCTGGAGTCTTCAGGCTTGAGGCTAGGCAGGAGGCTGGAGTCTTCAGGCTTGAGGCTAGGCAGGAGGCTGGAGTCTTCAGGCTTGAGGCTAGGCAGGAGGCTGGAGTCTTCAGGCTTGAGGCTAGGCAGGAGGCTGGAGTCTTCAGGCTTGAGGCTAGGCAGGAGGCTGGAGTCTTCAGGCTTGAGGCTAGGCAGGAGGCTGGAGTCTTCAGGCTTGAGGCTAGGCAGGAGGCTGGAGTCTTCAGGCTTGAGGCTAGGCAGGAGGCTGGAGTCTTCAGGCTTGAGGCTAGGCAGGAGGCTGGAGTCTTCAGGCTTGAGGCTAGGCAGGAGGCTGGAGTCTTCAGGCTTGAGGCTAGGCAGGAGGCTGGAGTCTTCAGGCTTGAGGCTAGGCAGGAGGCTGGAGTCTTCAGGCTTGAGGCTAGGCAGGAGGCTGGAGTCTTCAGGCTTGAGGCTAGGCAGGAGGCTGGAGTCTTCAGGCTTGAGGCTAGGCAGGAGGCTGGAGTCTTCAGGCTTGAGGCTAGGCAGGAGGCTGGAGTCTTCAGGCTTGAGGCTAGGCAGGAGGCTGGAGTCTTCAGGCTTGTGGCTAGGCAGGAGGCTGGAGTCTTCAGGCTTGAGGCTAGGCAGGAGGCTGGAGTCTTCAGGCTTGAGGCTAGGCAGGAGGCTGGAGTCTTCAGGCTTGAGACTAGGCAGGCTCCTCCTGGACAGGGCACGGTTCACCTGGGCAGGGCACGGTACTCCACCTGATGCGGCAAGGGAAGGGAAGGGACAGAACCAATTGCAGGTAACAGCAAGATGGCCTGGCTTACCCGACGGAGGCAAGGGTTAGGAAGGTACAGAACCAACCATAGGTAACAGCAATGCGGCCTGGCTTTCCCGACAGAGGCTAGGGACAGGAAGGGACAGAACCAGCGGCAAGGTAATGGCAAGACAGCCTGACTTACCCGGCGGAGGCAAAGGACCGGAATGGAGCTAAGTACAGGGTGGCTCCAAGACAAGACTGAAGGCGAGACGAGGCAAGGGTTACCAGCAAGACCAGGCAAGGCTTCAGGCAATGCAAGGCGAAACGAGAACTTCAGCCGAGGTGAGAGTTACCGGCAAAACAAGGCAGGGCTTCAGGCCAGGAAACAGAAAGCAGGGGAAGGGATACAAGGAGCAAGGACAAGAACAATCCAGCAGCCTTGTCATAGTCTCTGAAGGTATTTATGCAGCCAGCTCCAACGAGCATCAGCTGCCTCAATTAGAGCTCAACAAGAACAGAAACAGGGTAGACGGGAAAACCTGGAGCAAGGGTCGATGGACTGGACCGTGAACCGGAATACGGACTTCACGGACCGGACCATAACAGATATAGAATCTCAACCCAAGGACCAGAACTATCATTTTCCATAATAACCTTGAAACTAATGACATTATGAGCACTGGATGCAAAGTGTCCCACAATACCAAGTTTAGGAACAGCTAATACCAGTCAACCATCAGGCTCTTGAACCAGAGGGGTTAACAACATTCACCCCATGACTCAACTGATTCCACAATCTATGGACAAATTATGGATTCACTTTTAAGGACTCTACAACATGTTCTTGAGATTTATTGCTTATTTTTTTTCTCTTTTTTATATTTGCACAGTTTGCTGTCTTTTGCACACTAGCTGTTTGTCTGTATTTGTTGTGCGCTTATTCATTGATTCCACTGTGTTTATTTGTATTTACAGTGAATGCTTGTAAGAAAATGAATCTCATGGTGACATATACAGTATGTACTTTGAACTTTGAATTCTGAAAGGGGAAGATGAGCAGCCAAAGCTTATGGTCCATATAGGCAGGAAGGGAGATGAGGTCCTGCATAGTGAACATAGGGAGATAGGTTTTTAAAAACGCAAACACGAGGAATTCTGCAGATGCTGCAAAGCAACACACACAAAATCTTGGTGGAATGCAGCAGGCCAGGCAGCATCTATAGGAGAAAGTACAGTCGACATTTTGGGCCGAGATCTTTCATCAGGAGTAACTGAAAGAAGAGATAGTAAGAGATTTGAAAGTAATGAACAAAGCAAAGGTGCTCAACAAAGTGGTCCTCCAATCTATGCCAGGTCTCACTGATGTAAAGGAGGCCCCACATGGAGCACCGGATACAGTAGATAACCCCAACAAACTTACAGTTGAAGTGTCACCCTCCTTAAATGGTGCTGAGGGAGGAGGGATAGGGGCAGTTGTAATGTTTGCCATGCTTGCAAGTTAAGAGGCAGGAGAGAGAGGGTCTTCCATGACCTATTATTCCCCCTCATTGGATTCCTCCTTCAGCCCTTTACCTCTTCCACTTATCACCACCCAGCTTCTTATTTTACCTCCCTCCCCCACCCATCTGCCTCCTCCTTCACTTGGTTTCACCTATCATCTGCTATCTTGCACTCCCTTCCCTCTCCCACTTTCTTATTCTGGCTTTTCCCCTCTTCTTCTCCAGTCCTGATGAAGGGTCTCGATTTATTCCTCTTCAAAGATGCTGCCTGACCTGTTGAGTTCTTCTAGCTGCTTCTGGATGTTCCTCAAGATTTCAGCATCTGCAAATCTCTTGTGGAAAGTGAGATTTTGTTCATCAAGCTTGCTTTGGATCTCCTGGTAACAGTGCAGCAGATCACAGAGAGAAAAGTCAGGGTGGAAAGAGGAGTTATTGTGCTCGGCAAAAAGGAAGCTAACTGCAACACGCACAAAAGGCAGGAGGAGAAGATGGCGGCGCACCTGCAAGTGCGCAGCCCTCCGGTGAAAAATGATATCGTATCTGTTAAATAAGGGCAGTGGACAATTCTGATTTGATGGAGAATGGACGTGAAAGCACAGAGGAACATCTGGAGAAATTTCTGAAACGCCCGTTCGCTGCTGTCATTACTGTGTGGTCGGGAATCTTTCGGAGGGTAGGCCTCAAAATCCCCGGCCTTACCTGCTTTTGGCGACCGAGAAGGAGGTCGAATCGTTCGGACAGAGATGGCGCTCAGTACTCAGTGTCGGTGAGCTGATCAGATCTCGAAGTTTTCAGATGACTCAGAGTCGGATTGTGGTCGGCATGGCAGGGAGAGTTTTTCTTCCTTCTCCCGTCTGCGTGAGATGTGGGACATTTGAGAAACTTTGAACTTTACTGTGCTCATGGACTTCTTCATCAAGGTATGGTATTGTTGCACTGTTGTAACTATATGTTATAATTATGTGTTTTTGTCAGTTTTTTCAGTCTTGGTCTGTCCTGTGTTTTGTGATATCGCACTGGAGGAAATAATGTATCATTTCTTAATGCATGCATTACTAAATGACAATAAAAGAGGACTACGTGTCTTCATAATCATAAATGCTGGAGGCACTCAGCAGGCTAGGTAGCATCTATGGAAAAGAGTACAGTCAATATTTTGGGCTGAGACCCTTCATCAGGACTGGAAAAGAGAGTTTTTTCCAGCTGTTTCTTGGCCCAAAACATCAAATGTTTGCTCTTTTCCATAGATGCTGCATAGCCTGCTGAGTTCTTCCAACATTTTGTGTGTGTTACTCTGGAATTCCAGCATCTGGAGACTTTCTGATGTTGTGAAGCTAACTGCAAATTAATTTTGTATGCTATTGAATCATCACCTTCTCTGTAAGTGATTTACCTCAGACTGCTTGATGAAGGGCAGTTGATGATATCTGTCACTGACTCTGAATCTGTTGAGAGTGTACCCTATTATGTTGTATCTGAGATTCTGATGGATGGAGACATCCAATCTAGGCTTAATCTAGAACTTCCTTTTGTTTGAGAGATATGAACATCATGGGCAATGTCATAATTTATTGTCTTAACTGAATCTCCCCACACTGAGGGAGCACTAAAGAAACACTTTGGCACTGGACTGAAGTTATGTACAAGCCAAAGTGGGTAAGGACAGCCAGTTCCCTCTCTTGAAGGACATCAGTGAACCAGACGGGCTTTTACAACAATCCAATTGCTTTATGATTACTTCACTAAAGCCATTTTTTTGTTTTAACTCTGGATTTGTTATATTGCTGGTCTTTGAGCTCCGTCACCTGCTGTGGTGGGGTTTGAATTCATGTCTCTGGATCATAGGTGGCTTCTGATCCACTAACACAACCACCACAAAAACATTCAGATCGGATGCTAAAGAAACTACAAAGTTATTAACCTAAGCTAGTTATTGTTATGGTTCACCACTCTGGAACCTCTGGAACTTGTCTAGTGAAACAAATTTTAGGCCACCAGAGTTAGCAGTCATGAAGCCAGTGTCATGAAGTTGTGGATTGGAAACAGGACCTTCAGCCTATCTCATCCATACCAACCTAAAATGCCCACCTCAGCTAGTCTCTTAAGTGCCCAAGATAGGATCAACCTTTACCTGTGGGACAAATCTGTCAGATTCACACTCACATTCCTGTTTTATAAATTCCCTAGTTTCTGTTTGCTATATAGATTATACAATAACATGTTACTCTCAGTGCTCCAACATGAACACATAGGGATATATTTCTCATACATCTATTACACAGATTATCCAAGGATGTATCATTCACAGTTCTGTTACAACAGGTAGTATATTTGTATAGGATGTGCAATGCTCTCAAACTAAATTTGACAATGACCTATATAATGAAATATCAGGGCAGTTTAAAAAAGTTAAAAATAGATGTGAAGGACATAAGCAATAGAAGCTTTGAACAATATGGTCTTTTAAACGTGATATGCTCTGTCATTCATCAAGATGTGGCTGTTTCCTCGGTGACACTTTCCGGCAATTTTTCTGTACCTGTTAAAATAAGTTCAACAATTGTGACTCCAAGCGCCTCAGGTAGAAAATTCCACAGAATCATCACCCTCTCAAAGACATTTCTATCATCTCAGTCTCAAACAATTTGATACTGTGGGCCCTGGTTCTCAGGAGTTTGGAGCAGCCAATACCACAGAAAACATCGTATTTGTATGCATTATGGCTTGGTATGACAACTGCTCTGCACATGACTGCAAGAAATTACAGAGTTGTGAACAAGCTCCATTCCATGGACTCTGTTAATATTTCTCATATCCTCAGTAAAGCAGCCAGCATAATCAAAGATCACACCCATCCCAGAATTCTCTATTCTTCCCCTTACCTTCGGGCTGAAGATACAAAAGCCTAAAAGGCACAAGGACAGCTTCTACCTCACTGTTATCAGACAATTAACTTGTTTCCTCATATTACCTAGACTCTTGACATCCCAATTGACCTTGTTACAATCTTATTGTTCATGTGCACTGCACTTCCTCTGTAGATTACCTGCTTTATTGTGCATTGTTATTGTTTGACCTCAATATACTGTAATAACAGTATGTTTTCCATTGTATCTCAATACATGTAACAATAATAAACTATTTCCAATCTACTTACTGAATATACTGAAATTACTGAATTTCAAGTATACTCCAAATCTCTTCACACACCAAGTCAATCATCCCTGGACTGAGTTTGGTGAATCTTCCCTGCACTGTTTCCATGACCACAACTTCCTTCTTTACATGTGGAGACCAACACTGTACACAATACTCAAGGTCCTGCAATAGGACTTCCTTACTCCTGTATTCAGATTCTATTGATATATAGAACATACCTTTCTGATCAGCTGTTGCACCCGCATATGAGTTTTCAGCAATATGAATACAAATAGATCCCATCCCTTTAAATATCAACATTCCCCAATCACTCACCATCTCAAAATGAATTCTTTTGTCCCTTTACGTTTTTCTACATCTGCCATCTCCTCACCTATTTCCCCGAAAAGCCTCTTTACAACCTCCTTTCCTTTTTCAATCCCACCGAGTTCAGCATGAGCAGCGAACTTGGAAAAAATGACATTTGATTCCCTGAAATAAATCACAGAGAGTTATTAGATGAGATCGGGGAGGAAGATGGGATTCTAGAGCTTGAGGTTCAGAATGTTATGTTACTTCTGTTTAAACGTACCGTGGGTTAACAGTAAAGAATCATATTCTGGAAGAATTAGAGAACTTTTATTTACAGTAATAAACAAACATGTCTTAACCCCGCCACATGCTGAGACATTCTGGCAAACCCCGCACATGCTCAGTGCTATCCAATCACATACTGGCACATCATTGCATGTGATATCACCACAGTTACCACCTGAAGTTAGGTTGAAGGAGTGCTAGATTCAAGGAGTTTAAAGAAGTGGCAACTGAGATACCTAGAGGTACATTGAACAATGGAGATACAGGTAGATAGGTCATGCTTGCCTTCATCATTCAGGGAAATGAGGACATAAGTTGAGACATCATGTTTCAAATTATACAAGTCGTTAGTAAGACCAGACTTGGAGTATTGTGCACAGTTCTGGTCATACAGCTGAAGGAAGGATGTCATTAACATAAAACATAGAATAGTGCAGCACAGCACAGGCCCTTTGGCCCACAATGTTGTGCCGACCCTCAGACCCTGCCTCCCATATAACCCCCCAACCTTAAATTCCTCCATATACCTGCCTAGTAATCTCTTAAACTTCACTAGTGTATCTGCCTCCACCACTGACTCAGGCAGTGCATTCCACAGACCAACCACACTCTGAGTAAAAAACCTTCCTCTAATATCCCCCTTGAACTTCCCACCCCTTACCTTAAAGCCATGTCCTCTTGTATTGAGCAGTGGTGCCCCAGGGAAGAGGCGCTGGCTATCCACTCTATCTATTTCTCTTATTATCTTGTACACCTCTATCATGTCTCCTCTCATCCCCCTTCTCTCCAAAGAGTAAAGCCCTAGCTCCCTTAATCTCTGATCATAATCCATACTCTCTAAACCAGGCAGCATCCTGGTAAATCTCCTCTGTACCCTTTCCAATGCTTCCACATCCTTCCTATAGTGAGGCGACCAGAACTGGACACAGTACTCCAAGTGTGGCCTAACCAGAGTTTTATAGAACTGCATCATTACATCACGACTCTTAAACTCTATCTCTCGACTTATGAAAGCTAACATCCCATAAGCTTTCTTAACTACCCTATCCACCTGTGAGGCAACTTTCAGGGATCCGTGGACATGTATCCCCCAGATCCCTCTGCTCCTCCACACTACCAAGTATCCTGCTATTTACTTTGTACTCTGCCTTGGACGTTGTCCTTCCAAAGTGTACCACCTCACACTTCTCCGGGTTGAACTCCATCTGCCACTTCTCAGCCCAGTTCTGCATCCTATCAATGTCTCTCTGCAATCTTCAACAATCCTCTACACTACCTACAACACCACCAACCTTTGTGTCGTCTGCCAACTTGCCAACTCACCCTTCTACCCCCACATCCAGGTCGTTAATAAAAATCATGTAAAGTAGAGGTCCCAGAACAGATCCTTGCGGGACATCACTAGTCACAATCCTCCAATCTGAATGTACTCCCTCCACCATCACCCTCTGCCTTCTGCAGGCAAGCCAATTCTGAATCCACCTGGCCAAACTTCCCTGGATCCCATGCTTCTGACTTTCTGAATAAGCCTACCGTGTGGAACCTTGTCAAATGCCTTACTAAAATCCATATAGATCACATCCACTGCACTACCCTCATCTGTATGCCTGGTCACCTCCTCAAAGAACTCTATCAGGCTTGTTAGACATGATCTGCCCTTCACAAAGCCATGCTGACTGTCCCTGATCAGACCATGATCCTCTAAATGTCCATAGCTCCTATCTCTAAGAATCTTTTCCAACAGCTTTCCCACCACAGACATAAGGTTCACTGGTCTATAATTACCCGGACTATCCCTACTACCTTTTTTGAACAAGGGGACAACATTCACCTCCCTCCAATCCTCCGGTACCATTCCCGTGGACAACGAGAACATAAAGATCCTAGCCAGAGGCTCAGCAATCTCTTCCCTCGCCTCGTGGAGCAGCCTGGGGGATATTCCGTCAGGCCCCGGGGACTTATCTGTCCTAATATATTTTAACAACTCCAACACCTCCTCTCCCTTAATATCAATATGCTCCAGAACATCAACCTCATTCATATTGTCCTCACCATCATCAAGTTCCCTCTCATTGGTGAATACCAAAGAGAAATATTTATTGAGGACCTCGCTCACTTCCACAGCCTCCACGCACCTCTTCCCACCTCTATCTCTAATTGGTCCTACCTTCACTCCTGTCATCCTTTTATTCTTCACATAATTGAAGAATGCCTTAGGGTTTTCCTTTACCCTACTCACCAAGGCCCTCTCATGCCCCGTTCTTGCTCTTCTCAGCCTCTTCTTAAGCTCCTTTTTTGCTTCCCTATATTCCTCAATAGATCCATCTGATCTTTGCTTCCTAAACCTCATGTATGCTGCCTTCTTCCACCTAACTAGATTTTCCACCTCACTTGTCACCCACCATACTATTCTTTATCTTCCTCACCAGGAAAAATTTATCCCTAACATCCTGCAAGAGATCTCTAAACATCGACCACATGTCCATAGTACATTTCCCTGCAAAAACATCATCCCAATTCACACCTGCAAGTTCTAGCATTATAGCCTCATAATTTGCCCTTCCTAAAATAAAAATTTTCCTGTCCTCTCTGATTCTATCCTTTACCATGATAATGCTAAAGGCCAGGGAGCGGTGGTCCCTGTCCCCCAGATGCTCACCCACTGAGAGATCTGTGACCTGACCTGGTTCATTACCTAGTATTATATCTAGTATGGCATTCCCCCTAGTAGGCCTGTCCACATACTGTGACAGGAATCCATCCGGGACACACTTAACAAACTCTGCCCCATCTAAACCCTTGGAACTAATCAGGTGCCAATCAATATTAGGGAAGTTAAAGTCACCCATGATAACAGCCCTGTTATTTTTGCACCTTTCCAAAATCTGCCTCCCAATCTGCTCCTCTGTATCTCTGCTGCTACCAGGGGGCCTATCGAATACCCCCAATAGAGTAACTGCTCCCTTCCTGTTCCTGACTTCCACCCATACTGACTCAAAAGAGGATCCTGCTACATTACCCACCCTTTCTGTAGCTGTAATAGTATCCCTGACCAGGAATGCCACCCCTTGAATTAAGGGGTGGTCTTACCAGTGCTTCCCCTCCCTACCCCCCATGTCCTCAATAATATTCACCACAACTAGCGCAGCTGCTGTGAGTGATGATGGATAGAACATAGAACATAATTAATTAAGCTGGAAAAGGTGTGGAAAAGATAAGGGTGTTACTGGGCCTGGAGGTCTTGGTTTACAGGGAGAGGCTAGGAATTTATTTCCAAGGTTGAGGGGTGATCTAAGAGAGATTTATAAAATGAGGAGCATATATAGGGTGAACAGTCATTCTTTTTCCCCAAGTTAGGGGAGTTTAAAACTAGAGGAGATAAATTTAAAGTGAGAAGAGAAAGACATAAAGGGGATCAGAGGAAAAAGTTTTTCAACCAGAGGGTTGTGGGTACAGGGACAAGCTGCCAGAGGAAGTGAGTATTTAAGATATTTGGACAGGTGCACCAGTAGGAAAAACTTAGCAGGCCAAATGTAAGCAAATGGACTGAACTTGGGTGAGCAAGGACAAGTTGGGCCAAAGGGTCTGTGTCATTGCCATATCTAACTCGATGGTTGTGCGGCTCTGTGACTTCGAGGGACATTAATCAAGGTTTTGCAGGACCATGAACCTATCATAATCAGCCTGACATACATCACAAAATTGTTGTTTTGTGACAACAATATAGTGCTGCAATAAAATTATGATATGTTAGAATAAAAACTAAAATAAATAAATCGTGCAAAAGAAGTAGTGCTCATGACCTTATGGACCATTCACAAATTTGATAAAAAAGGGAAAGAAGCTGTTCCTAAAATGTTAAGTCAGTGTATTCCAGCTCCTGTACCTCCTTTCTGATATTAGCAATGAGAAGAGGGCATGTCCCGAATGGGGAAGAGTCCTTACTGTTGGATGTCACCTTGTTGAGACAACGAGCATATGGTAAGTATGGAGCAACAAAGAGTGTGTCATGGTCCAGTCCGTGAAATCCACATTCCCGTTTACGGTCCGTTCCGACAACCTGTATTCCGTGTTTTCCGGTTTTCCATTGTTCTGTTGGGTGCTCTAAGTAAGGCACGTAATTCTCGTTTGGGCAGACACATAAATACCTCAAGAGACCAGGGCTTGGCTGCTGGATTGTTCCTGTCCAAACCCCCTGTCTGAATCCCTTCTCTGCCCCTTCCTCCTGAAGCCTTGCCAAGCCTCACCTGCTATCTTTGTATGTGTCCTTACCTGTAATGCTGTCAGGTTCAACCTCCAAGGCAAGACTGTGGCCTTGCTGTGTCTAGATAAGGAACTGTCTTTCGTTGTTTGTGTCCTCGCCTTCGCTAGGTAGGTCCAGCTGTTTGCCGCTACCTTGAGTTGGGATCTGTCTCTGCCCATGCCTTTGCTAGGTAGGTCTGGCTGTTTGCTGCTACCTTGAGTTGGAAACTGTCTCTGTGTCCATGCCTCTGCTAGGTAGGTCTAGCTGTTTGCTGCTATCTTGTGGTGGGAACTATCTCTTGCACCCTTGCCTCTGCTGGGTAGATCTGGCTGTTTACTGCTACCTTGAGTGGAGAACTGTCTCTCTGTGTTCTGTGTATGAGTCCTGGCCCTATGTCCTGCTCCCTAGGAGGGGTCCAGACTCTGTGTAGAGCCCCGGCCCCAAGTCCTGTTCCGAAAGAGGGATCCTGGCTCTGTGTTCCATGTCTCTGCGTTCCTGTTCTCCCTCCAAGTCAAGGCTTCGTGTTCTCGTCCTGTCCTTGCCAAGATCCTAGCCCAGAGTCCTAGCCTAGAACTGGGTTCCGTTTCCGAGTCAAGACCCAGATTCCGAGTCCCAACCAAGACCCAGCTTTTGGGTCCTTGTCCAGGTTCTGGTTCTGGAGTTCCATGTCACTAGTCCTTGTTCCTAGTTCCGTGTTTCTTGTCCATGTCCTAGCCCAGGCCCTGCATCCTAGTCTCGCCCAGGGCCTGTGTCAATGTCCAGCGTCCTTTCTTCCCCACTTCCCTTGCTTGCTTAACTCTAGTCCTGTTCCTAGTATGTCAGTGTCTATGTCTTGCATTTGAGTCTGCCACCAGCGCCCCCTTTATGACAGGGTGAGGGATTGGAGGCCAGCAATGGACTACATACTTGATTTGAGTCTTCCAGTCAAGATGGCACCTGCGTACAACACTCCTTTAGTCAACATCTTCTGGATAGATCATGGAACCATCTTTTTCACTTTTATGTCTTTTATGATTGCTTCTCATCTTGGATGTGATTTTGAAGTAGTTGAAGACTGTGTTTTGCTGTTTGGAGATCGTTTGAGTGCTTCAGTGCTCTGCAGTCTCCAAGATTCTGGGAGGCAGAGGCAGCATGAGTGAACCTCGTATCGAGAAGCCTGCAGGATGGCACACAGGCACCATTTCAATGGTTGACTCCATTCCACCGATTATATGTTCTATTGTTTGCCATTTAAAGCAATGAGGGAGATTGAAGTTTGGAGATCATTTGGATGTACCAGTGCTCTGCCCTCTCCGAGACAATTCCAGCAGCAGCATGCACAATCCTCCTAGTGGGTAAGCTGTAGGACAGGGCACAAGTCAATGTTTGGCTCCAATTTGTTGATTAAAGCTCCCATTATTCACCATTTAAAGCAACAAGGGAGAATGAAGCATCGAAGCAAGTACAAAGAGTGAGCACCAGCTACCTGTCTTCTGATCACACTGCTACTTTACCAGAGAGGAGAGAGCCTGCCATTGCATAAAGTGTGGTCCAGGTGGATGTGGACTTGGTCGATAAAATCTTTCTTTCAGTCTTTTAGTTTTTATATTCCGTATTTTTTCACCCAATCTTCTATTATTTGTGTGCGGGAGGAGAGATTTGAGGGGTTGACGTGCCTGATCCATTTTGTTCGTTTTTTTGTGTGGGAGTGATTTGGGGGTCGATGTGCCTGATCTACCTCGTTTGTTTCTTTGTGTGGAGGAATCTGGGGGGGTTGACGTGCCTGATCCATTTTGTTCGTTTTTTTTGTGTGGGAGGAATTTAGGGTCAATGTTTCTGATCCGTTTTGCTTGTTTTTTTTGTGTGGGGAGATGGGATTTGGAGGTTGATGGTCAACGTTGCCTTTCTTTCTTGGTTTCATGACTGCCTGGAGAAACGAAGAATTTCAGAGTTGTATACTTTTGATATAAATTAACCTTTGAACCTTAACATGAGGAATTCTGCAGAGCCTTAAGTCTGGCATGGGAAGTTCCAACTTTACATGGAGATATTTCACACCCATCTGTGATGCAAGTATCAGATTGAGATATATCACTTACACTTCTATTTTATAGATTACAATGGCATCTATTACTCATAGTTCCCTTACACAAGAGAAAAGCCTGAGGGACATGTGCAATGATCTGTACCTGCTAACTACAATCCAATAATCCATAGATTATCAATAGTCAATGAACTCTAAATCATGATCGTTCTTAATTGCCAAAGAACTGTAACCACTAATAAATTTTATCTACCTATGTACTATATTTGTCAATAAACCTCAGTGGCTCCAAGAACCTTGTTCTGCCAATCAACATTGGCCAATCTAATTTGAATATAACCCCATTAACCTCAACATAACCAACACAAGAAGTAGTCCTGTTAGACTGAGTAGAGGTTAGTGCAATGCTTTACATGAACAGTGATTAGCAGTAACGGTACAATTCCTACCATTGTCTTTAAGGTGTTCATATATATTCTTTCTGGGACTGCCTCAGTTTCCTCCTATATTCCAAAGATGTATGTGTTAGGGTAGGGCTAGTAAGCTGTGGGCGTGCTTTGTTGGCACTAGAATCATGATCAGACTTAAGTGCTGCCCCCAGTACATCTTTGGATTGCGTTGGTCATTGACACAAATGACAATTTTCATAGTATGTTTCAATTTACATGTGACAAATGAAGCTAATATTTCAATCCCTTAATAACTTGTTTTACTAAGAATATTATTATAATGTTGCTTCAAGAAAAGAAATTCACAGTGAAGGTAAATGAAAAGCAAAATGCTGCAGACGCTAGAAATTTGAAATAAAAACACACAGTGATGGAGGCACTCAGCAGTCAGTCAGCATCTATGGGAAGAGAAACATTGTTAACAGTTCAGGATGAAAACCCTTAATAACAAAGAGACTTCAGTCAGAAACATTAACTCCAGTCCTCCTTCCATACAGACCACCTGATATAAAGAGTACTTCCAGCATGCTCTGTACTTATCTCAATGAAGATCAGCAAATGGTTGAAATGCTGTGAGCAGGTCAGAGTAACTGAATGTAGGACACCAGTGATAAAAGTGTGAACGAGAAACACAGGATCCATAGTATATGAACAGTGATGATAATAATTCTCAAATACACTAGAGGGAAAAAAAACCTGTCCCAAGAGTGGAGAATAATTTCGGAGCAATTTCACATAAAGTCAGAGAGGTTCAACAAAGAAGCAGACGCTTCAGTCTAGAAGAATTGTCTTGATGCAAATCATGACTGTCCAATCCCCCCACAGTTGTTGCCAGCAGCAATGTGATTATTGCAGTGATTACTCTCTTTAATTAATTGTTCACACCACCTAAACCTGCCAGCTCACACAGAGCCACTTCACACCACCTTAACCTGCCAGCTCACACAGAGCCACTTCACACCACGTTAACCTGCCCAGTCAAACAGCCACCTTCCAAAACCCACACACACAGAGACACATCGCACATATTGCCCTGCCCACACAGCGCCACTTCTCACCACCTTCCCCTGCCCATTTCACTCAGCCCCACTTCACACCACTTTCCCTTACCCACTCAGAGCCACTTCAGACCTCCTGAACCTGCCGACTCACACAGATCCACTTCACAACAGCTTCCCCTGGCCCACTGTCACAGAGCCACATCACACCACTTTCCCTGCCTATTTACACAGAGCCACTTCACCCCACCAGCCCCTGTCCACTCACACAGAGCTACCACACCATCTTCCCTGCCCCCTTACACAGAGCAACTTCAGACCTCCTTCCCCTGCCCATTCATCCAGAGCCACTTAGCAGCACCTTCCACTGCTCATACACATAGACACCTTCCCCAGCCCATTCACACAGAGCCAATTCACACTACGTTCCACTGCACATTCATACAGAGCCTGCCATCAACTTTCCCTGCCCTCACACACTTCGCACCACTTTCCACTCCCCACTCACACAGAGCCACTTCCCTCCAACTTCCACTGCCCACTCACAAAGAGCCACTTCACACGAATGCCCCGTGCCCATTCACAGAAGGCCACTTCAAACCAACCTCCTCTGTCCACTCAGACAGAACCACTTCACAGCACCTTCCCCTGCCCATTAACAGAGAGCCAAATCACACAAACTTCCCCTGCCCATTCACGCAGAGCAACTTCACACACTCTCCATTGCCTATTCACACCAGCTTTCCCTGCCCACCCACACAGAACCACTTTGCAATACCTTCCCTTGCCTACTCACACAGAACTACAATGCCCAACCTTCCCCTGCTCATTCACACAGACCGACTTCACACCACATTCCACTGTCCACCCACACAGCCAGCTTCTCCTGCCCATTCCACAGAGCCATTTCATGCCACTTTCAACTGCCCATTCACACCACTTTCCCCTGCCAACTCACGCGGCGCCAATACACACCACCTTCCTGTGCCCATGCGCACAGAGTGACTTTACAACATCTTCCCCCGCCCACTCACATCGCCACCTTCCCCTACCCACTCACATATCCACCTTCCCCTGCCCACTCACATTGCCACCTTCTCCTGCCCACTCACATAGCCACCTTCCCCTGCCCATTCACACTACCATCGTGCTCATTCATACAGAGACACTTCATACCACCTTCCCCTGCCCACTCACACATCCACCGTCTCATGCCCATTCACACAGAGCAACTCTGCACCAGCTTCCCTGCCCATTCTGACAGAGACTCTGGCACTTACTTTCCCTGCACAATTACACAGAGCCAATTTGCTCCATCTTCCACCCCCCCATTCACACAGAGACACTTTACTACACCTTCCCCTGGGCACTCTAACATCCTGCTTCCCCTTCCTGTACAACCAGACCAACTTCACACTATCTTCCCCTGCCTATTCACATAGAGACACATCACACAAACTTCACACTGCCCACTCATACAGAGCAACTTCACACCACCTTCCCCTGCCCATTCATACAGAGCAGGTTCACCACCATCCCCTACCAACTCACGCAGCACCTTCCTGTGCCCGTTCACACAGAGCCACTTCGCACCACCTTCCCCTACGCATTCATACAGAGCCAGTTCATACTACCATCCCTGCCAACTCATGCAGCCCCACTACACACCACCTTCCTGTGCCCATTCACACAGAACTATTTCACACCTTCTCCTCTGCCCACTGACACAAAACCGCTGCACACTTCCATCCCATGCCCACTCACACTGACCCACTTCACACCACCTTCCTGTGCCAATAATCACAGAGCCACTTCACAGCACCTTCCCCTGTCCATTCACACAGACACCTTGCTCTGCCTATTCACAAAGAACCAGTTCATACCAGCATCTCTTGCCCACTCACACAGAGCTACTCCACACACCCTTCCCTACCCACTCACTCATCCACCTTCCCCTGACCACTCACACAGAGCCGCTTCCCACCAACTTCCGCCTCCATTCACTCAAACATCCAGCTTGCCTTGCCCATACAACCAGAGCAACTTCACACCGTCTTCCCCTGCCTATTCACATAGAGACACATCACACAAACTTCACACTGCCCACTCATGCAGAGCAGCTTCACCACCTTCCCCTATCCATTCACACAGAGCCAGTTCACACCACAATCCCCTGCCAACTTAACCAGCGCCACTACACACTACCCTTCTTGTGCCCATTCACAGAGAGCCACTTCACACTGCCTACCCCTGCCCACTCACATGGAGCCACCTCACAACACCTTCCCCTGTCCATTCACATAGAGACACACCACACAAGCTTCCCCTGGCCATTCACAGAGAGCCACTTCACACCTTTCCTCTGCCCACTGACAAAAAACCACTTCACTCCTCCTTCCCTGTGCACTCAAACAGAGACACTTGGCAACACCTACCCCAGCCCAATCACATCGACACCTTTCCCTGCCCATTCACAAAGAGCCATGTGACACTAACTTCCCTATCCACTCACTCAGAGCCACTTCACCCTGGTACCATTGCCCATTCACACTGAGACACATCACCACACCTTCCCATGCCCAGACACACAGAGCCACTTCACACCAAAATACCCTGCCCACTCACACAGAGCCACTTCACACCGCATTCCCCTCTCCACTCACACAGAGCCACTTTGCACGAAATTCCACTGCCTACTTAAGCACAACATTTCACACCGCATTCTCCTGCCCACGCACACAGGCATCTTCCCTTGCCAATTCACACAGAGCAAATTGACACCACCCACTGCCAACTCACATACCCACCTTCCCCTAACACTTCACTCCTCTTTCCCCTTCACAGTCACATAGCCATATTCCCCTGCCCATTCTCACAGAGGAATTCACACAACCATCCCCTATCCACTCACACAGAGCAACATCACGCTACCTTCCTCTGCCCGTTTACACAGAGCCACTTCACATTCCCTTCCCCTGTCAAGTCACGCAGGGCCAGTACGCATCATTTTCTTGTACCAATTGATATACTCCACTGCCAATTCATACAGAGCCACTTCATTCCCCTTCCCCTGCACACTCACACTGAGCTACTTCACACCATCATCCCAAGCCCGCTGACACAGAGCCACTTCACATCACCACCTCCCCCACCCCGGCCCATGCACAGAGAGCCACATTGCACCACTCACATAGCCACCTTCCTCTGCACAGTCAAAGACCCACTTCACACTACCTGCCCCTGCCCATTCACAAAGACCCACTTCACACTACCTACTCTTGCCCATTCACACAAAGCTATGTGTCACCACCTTCCCTGCCCATTCACACAGAGCCACTTCACACTGACATCCACTGCTCATTTACACAGATCCAGTTCACAGAACCTTCCACTGCCTACTCACGCATCGCCACTACACACTAACTTCCCCTGCCCATTCACACCACCTTCTCCTACCCATTCACACAGAGCCACTTCACACTACCTGCCAATGCCCATTCACAGAGAACCACATTGCACCACCTTTCCTGCCCATTTACTCAGAGCCAGTTCACACCACCTTCCCCTGCCCGCTCACACAGCCACTTTGCACAAGCTTCCCCTCTTCATTCACAGAGAGCCACTTCGCACCAAATTGCTGTGCCCACTCAAACACAACCACTTCACACCACCTTTCACTGCCCACTCACACAGCCAGCTTCCCCTGCCCAATTACAGAGCCACTTCAGACAAGCATCCTGGCCCATTCACACAGAGCCACTTCACACCTTCTCCCCCACCCACTGACACAAAACAACTTAACACCTCCTTCCCCTGCGCACTCACACAGCCAACTTCCACGGCCCATTCAACCACAGCCACTTGGCACAAGTTTCCGCTCCTCATTCACAGAGAGCCATGTCACACCAAATTCCTGTCCCCACTCAAACACAGCCATTACATTCCACCTTCCCCTGCCCACTCAAACAGAGCCACTCACACCACCTTCACCTTCTCACTCACATAGTCTCATTCCTCTGACCACTCACAATGAACCAAATCACACTACCTTCCCCTGCCAACTCACACAGACCCCCTTCACACCAACATCCCCTGCTCAATCACACAGAGCCACTCACACCACCTTCACCTTCTCACTCACATAGCCGCCTTCCTCTGATCATTCAGAGAACCACAATGCACCACCTTCCCTGCCCATTTACTCAGAGCCAGTTCACACCACCTTTCCCTGCCAGCTCACGAAATGCCACTAGGCACTACCTTCCTGTGCCCACTCACACAGAGCCACTTCACACCACCTTCACCTTCCCACTCACATAGTCTCATTCCTCTGACCACTCACAATGAACCAAATCACACTACCTTCCCCTGCCAACTCACACAGACCCCCTTCACACCAACATCCCCTGCTCAATCACACAGAGCCACTTCACACCACATTCCCCTGCCCACTCACACAGTTACCTTACCCTGCCCACTAACACAGACCGTCTTCCCACCACCTTCCCCTCCCTACCCACACAGAGCCACTTCACACCTCCAGCCCATGCCCACGCACAAAGAGCTACAGCACACCACTTCCCCCTGCACACTCACACAGAGCCACGTCACACGCCCATCCCATGCCCACTCACACAGAGACAATTCACACCATCTTCCCCTCCCCTTCATATCACATTCCATGACCTAT
Source organism: Mobula birostris (assembly GCF_030028105.1). Classification (NCBI taxonomy): domain Eukaryota; kingdom Metazoa; phylum Chordata; class Chondrichthyes; order Myliobatiformes; family Myliobatidae; genus Mobula; species Mobula birostris. Next base: position 95,166,549 of record NC_092376.1, read on the forward strand.
TCACACTGATTTACTTCACACCAACTCCCCTGCCCACTCACACAGAACCACTTCACACCACCTTCCCTGCCCATTTATATCGCCACATTCTCCTGTCCATGCACACAGTGCCAAATTACACCACCTTCCCTGTCCACCCACACAGAACCACTTCACATCTTCTTGCCACTGACACAAAAAAAACTTCCACTGCGCACTCACACAAGGTCACTTCACACCAGCATCCCATCCCACTCACACTGAGCCGCTTCACACCATGTTCTCCTGTGCACTCACACAGAGCCAATTAACACCACCTTCCACTGCTCACTCACAGAAACACCTTCCCCAGTACATTCAGGAAGAGCCAGTTCATACCATCTTCCCCTGCCCACCCACATGGGGCCACTTCACACCAGCATCCCCTGCTTACTCACACAGAGGCACTTCAGACCACCTTCGCCTCTCCTCTCACATAGCCACCTTCCCCTGCCCATTCACACAGAGCAACTTTGCACCAGCTTCCCCTGCCCATTCTGACAGAGCCTCTGGCACTTACTTTCCCTGCACAATTACACAGAGCCACTTCGCTCCACCTTCCACCCCTCAATCACACAGAGACACTTCACTACACCTTCCCCTGGGCACTCAAGCATCCTGCTTCCCCTTCCCGTACAACTGGATCAACTTCACACCATCTTCCCCTGCCTACTCACATAGAGACACATCACACAAACTTTCCATGCAGAGCAACTTCACAGCACCTTCCCCTGCCCATTCACACAGAGCCAGTTCACCAACTTCCCTTGCCAACTCACGCAGCACCACTGCACACCACCTTTCTGTGCCCGTTCACACAGAGCCACTTCGCACTACCTTCCCCTACGCACTCACACAGAGCCAGTTCATACTGCATCCCTGCCACCTTACACAATGCCACTACACACCACCTTCCTGTGCCCATTCACACAGAGCCACATCTCACCACCTTACCCATCCCAATCACACAGAGCTAGTTCACACCATCTCCTCTGCCCACTGACACAAAACCGCTTCACACTTCCATCCCATGCCCACTCACACTGAGCCACTTCATACTACCTTCCTCTGCCAATAATCACAGAGCCACTTCACAGCACCTTCCCCTGTCCGTTCACACAGACGCCTTCCTCTGCCTATGCACAGAGAACCAGTTCATACCAGCTTCTCTTGCCCATTCACATAGAGCTACTTCACACACCCTTCCCTACCCATTCACTCAGCCACCTTCCCCTGACCACTCACACAGAGCTATTTCACACTGGCATCCACTGCCCATTCATACAGAGCCTCTTCACCCCTTCTTCCCCTGCCAACTGACACAAAAACACTTCTTACCACCTTCCTCTGCCCATTCACTCAGAGCCTGTCCACTCAAACATCCAGCTTCCCCTGCCCATACAACCAGAGCAACTTCACACCGTCTTCCCCTGCCTATTCACATAGAGACACATCACACAAACTTCACACTGCCCACTCAAACAGAGCAACTTCACACCACCTTCCCCTATCCATTCACACAGAGCCAGTTCACACCACAATCCCCTGCCAACTTAACCAGCGCCACTACACACTACCCTTCTTGTGCCCATTCACATAGAGCCACCTCACACCACCTTCCCCTGTCCACTCACATAGAGACATACCACACAAGCTTCCCCTGGCCATTCACACAGAGCCACTTCACACCTTCTCTTTCTGTCCACTGACAAAAAACCGCTTCACTCCTCCTTCCCCTGGGCACTCAAACAGAGATATTTGGCACCACCTTCCCCTGCCCAATCACATCAACACCTTTTCCTGCTCATTCTCACAGAGCCATGTGACACCAACTTCCCTACCCACTCACTCAGAGCCACTTCACCCTGGTATCCATTGCCCATTCACACTGAGACACATCACCACACCTTCCAATGCCCAGACACACGAAGCCACTTCACACCAATTTCCATTGCCCACTCACATAGGCATCTTCCCTTGCCCATTCACACAGATCCAAATAACACCACCTTCCACTGCCTACTCACATACCCACCTTCCTCTGCCCATTCACACAGAGCCACTTCACACCACCTTCCCCGCCCACTCACACAGAACCACTTCACATCACCTTCGCCTGCCCACTCACACAGAGCCACTTCGCTCCAAATTCCACTGCCTACTCAAGCACAAACACTTCACACCGCATTCTCCTGCCCACGCACACAGGCATCTTCTCTTGCCCATTCACACAGAGCAAATTGACACCACCTTCCACTGCCAACTCACATACTCACCTTCCCCTGCCACTTCACTCCACTTTCCCCTTCCCAGTCACATAGCCACATTCCCCTGCCCATTCTCACAGAGAAATTCGCACAACCTTCCCCTGCCCACTCACACAGAGCAACATCACAGCACCTTCCTCTGCCCATTTACACAGAGCCACTTCACACTCCCTTTCCCTGTCAAGTCACGCAGGGCCAGTACGCATCATTTTCTTGTACCAATTCACACACTCCACTGCCAATTTACACAGAGCCACTTCATGCTACCTTCCCCTGCACACTCATACAGAGCCACTTCATACCAGCTTACCCTGCCTATTCACAGAGAGCTACATCACACCTGCTTCCACTGTCCACTGTCACAAAAACACTTCACAACTCCTTTCCCTGCACACTCACACAGAGCTACTTCACACCATCATCCCAAGCCCGCTCACACAGAGACACTTCACAGCACCCCCCGCCCATTCACAGAGAGCCACATCGCACCACCTTCCCATGCCCACTCACATAGCCACCTACCCCTGCCCAGTCACAAAGATCCACTTACACTACCCGCTCCTGCCCACTCACACAAAGCCACTTCACACTACCTACTGCTGCCCATTCACACAAATCTATGTGTCACCACCTTCCCTGCCCACTCACACAGAGCCACTTCACACTGGCATCCACTGCCCATTTACACAGAGCCAGTTCACACCACCTTCCCCTGCCAACTGACACATCGCCACTACGCACCAACTTCCCCTGCCCAGTCACGTCACCACCTTCTCCTACCCATTCACACAGAGCCACTTCACACTACCTGCCAATGCCTATTCACAGAGAACCACATTTTACTACCTTTCCTGCCCATTTACTCAGAGCCAGTTCACACCACCTTCCCCTACCCACTCACACAGAGTCTCTTCATATCACCTTCCCATGCCCACTCACACAGCCAGCTTCCCCTGACCCTCACAATGAACCACTTCACACTACTTTCCAGTGCTCATTCACACAGAGGCACTTCACACCACCTTCCACCACCCACTCACACAGCCATCTTCCCCTGCCCAATCACAGAGCCACTTCAGACAAACATCCCTGGCCCATTCACACAGAGCCACTTCACACCTTCTCCCCCGCCCACTGACACAAAACCACTTTATACCTCCTTCCCCTGCGCACTAACACTGAGCCACAACATACCACCTCTCCTGTTCACTCACACAGCCAACTTCCACGGCCCATTCACACACAGCCACTTTGCATAAGCTTCCGCTCCTCATTCTCACAGAGCCATGTCACACCAAATTCCTGTGCCCACTCACACAGAGCCAATTCACACCACCTTCACCTTCTCCTGCCCATTTACTCAGAGCCAGTTCACACCACCTTCTCCTGCCAGCTCACGCAGTGCCACCAGGCACAACTTTCCTGTGCCCACTCACACATGAGCCACTTCACACCACCTTCACCTTCCCGCTCACATAGCCACCTTCCCCTGACCACTCACAATGAACCAATTCACACTACCTTCCAGTGCTCATTCACACAGAGCCACTTCACACCTTCACCTGCTCACTCACACAGAGACACTTCACACCACCTTCCCCAACCCATTCACAGAGAGATACTTCACACTACCTTCCCTTGCCTCCTCACAAAGACCCCCTTCACACCAACCTCCCCTGCCCATTCACACAGAGCCAATTCACAACACCATCCCATGCCCACACAGGCAGAGCTACTTCACACCACATTCCCCTGCCCACTCACACAGACCTTCTACACACTACCTTCCCCTACCCCCACACACGGAGCCTCTTCCCACCACCTTCCCTTCCCTACCCACACAGAGCCACTTCACACCTCTAGCCCATGCCCACTCACACAGAGCCACTTCACACCAACTCCCCTGTCCACCCACACAGAGCCACTTCACATCTTTTTTCCCTGACCACTGACACAAAAACACTTCACACCTCCTTCCACTGCGCACTCACACAAGGTCACTTCACACCAGCATCCCATCCCACTCACACTGAGCCGCTTCACACCACGTTCTCCTGTGCACTCACACAGAGCCAATTAACACCACCTTCAGTACATTCAGAAAGAGACAGTTCATACCACCTTCCCCTGCCAACTCACACGCAGCCACTTCACACCAACATCCCCTGTCTACTCACACAGAGGCACTTCAGACTATCTTCCCCTGTCCTTTCACATAGCCACCTTCCCCTGCTCACTCACACATCCACCTTCTCATGCCCATTCACACAGAACAACTTTGCACCAGCTTCCCCTGCCCATTCTGACAGAGCCTCTGTCACTTACTTTCCCTGCATAATTACACAGAGCCACTTCGCTCCACCTTCCACCCCCATTCACACAGAGACACTTCACTACATCTTCCCCTGTGCACTCAAACATCCTGCTTCCCCTGCCCATACAACCAGACCAACTTCACACCATCTTCTCCTGCCTATTCACATAGAGACACATCACACAAACTTCACACTGCCCAAGCACACAGAGCAACTTCACACCACCTTCCCCTATCCATTCACACAGAGCCAGTTCACACCACAATCCCCTGTCAACTTAACCAGCGCCACTACACACTACCCTTCTTGTGCCCATTCGCAGAGAGCCACTTCACACTGCCTACCCCTGCCCACTCACACAGAGCCACCTCACACCACCTTCCCCATGTCTACTCACATAAAGACACATCACACAAGCTTCCCCTGGCCATTCACACAGAGCCACTTCACACCTTCTCTTTTTGCCCACTGACAAAAAACTGCTTCGCTCCTCCTTCCCCTGTGCACTCACACAGAGCCACTTGGCACCTCCTTCCCCTGCCTAATCACATCGACACCTTTCCCTGCCCATTCACACAGAGCCATGTGACACCAACTTCCCTACCCACCCGCTCAGAGCCACTTCACCTTGGTATCCGTTGCCCATTCACACTGAGACACATCACCACACTTTCCTATGCCCAGATACATGGAGCCACTTTACACCACCTTCCCATGTCAACTCACAACCAGCTTTCCATACTCATACAACCAGAGCCACTTCAGACCACATTCCCCTGCCCACTTACATAGAGCCACATCATGCTACCTTCTGGTGCCCATTCACACGGAGCGACTTCCACAAGCTTCCCCTGTCCACTCACACAAAGCCACTTCACAGCAATATCCCCAGCACATTCACATAGAGACACTTCACACAACCTTCCACTGCCCATTCACACAGTGCCAGTTCACACCACTCTCCCCTGCCAACTGACGCAGAGCCACAGAGAAATTTGCACAATTTTCCCCTGCCCACTCACACAGAGCCACATCACACCACCTTCCTCTGCCCGTTTACACAGAGCCACTTCACACTCCCTTCCCCTGTCAAGTCACGCAGGGCCAGTACGCATTATTTTCTTGTACTAATTCACACACTCCACTGCCAATTTACACAGAGCCACTTCATGCTACCTTCCCCTGCACACTCATACAGAGCTGCTTTACAGCACCTTCCCCTGTCCATTCACACAGTGCCACTTCATATGAGTTTACCCTGCGCATTCACAGAGAGCTACTTCACACCTTCTTCCCCTGCCCACTGTCACAAAACCACTTCACAACTCCTTTCCCTGCACACTCACACAGAACTACTTCACACCATCACCCAAAGCCTGTTCACACATAGCCACTTCACATCATCTCCCTCTGCCCATTCACAGAGGGCCACATCGTACCACCTTCCCATGCCCACTCACATAGCCACCCTCCCCGCCCAGTCACAAAGACCCACTTCACACTACCTGCCCCTGCCCACTCACACAGACTCACTTCATACTACCTTCTCCTGCCCATTCACACAAAGCTATGTGTCACCACCTTCCATGCCCACACACACAGAGCCACTTCACACTGGCATCCACTGCCCATTTACACAGAACCAGTTCACAGAACTTTCCCCTGCCAACTCAGCATCGCCACTACACACCAATTTCCCCTGCCCATTCACATTACCACCTTCTCCTACCCACTCATATAGAGCCACTTCACACTACCTGCCAATGCCCATTCACAGAAACCACATTGCACCACCTTTCCTGCCCACTTACTCAGAGCCAGTTCACACCACCTTCCCCTGCCCGCTCACACAGCCAGCTTCCCCTGACCATTCACAACGAACCACTTCACACTACCTTCCAGTGCTCATTCACACAGAGGCACTTCACACCACTTCCACTGCCCACTCACACAGCCAGCTTCCCCTGTCCATACACACACAGCCACTTTGCACAAGCTTCCGCTCTTCATTCACAGAGAGCCACTTCGCACCAAATTGCTGTGCCCACTCAAACACGATCACTTCAGACCACCTTCCACTGCCCACTCACACAGCCAGCTTCCCCTGACCATTCAGAGAACCACATTGCACCACCTTTCCTGCCCATTTACTCAGAGCCAGTTCACACCACCTTTCCCTGCCCCTTCACATAGCCACCTTCCCCTGACCATTCACAATGAACCAATTCACACTACATTCCAGTGCTCATTCACACAGGGATACTTCACACCAGCATCCCCTGCCCATTCACAGAGAGATACTTCACACTACCTTCCCCTTGCCCACTCACACAGACCACTCTCAAACCAATCTCCCCTGCTCATTCACACAGAGCCACTTCACAACACCATCCCATGCCCACTCACAGAGACACTTCACAACACCATCCCATGCCCACATAGACAGAGCTACTTCACACCTCATTTCCCTGCTCACTCACACAGCCACCTTCCCCTGCCCACTAACACAGACCTTCTTCACACTACCTAATAATGAAAGTGCACTGCAATAGTGAATCAAAATGAGATCTCCCTGATAGTTTGAACTCAAGAAAATCTGCAGATGCTGGCAATCCAAGCAACACACACAAAACGCTAGAGGAATTTAGGAGGCCAGGCAGCAATCTACGGAAGAGTAAACAGTCTGATGAACCTGAAACGTCGACTGTTTACTCTTTTCCATGGATGCTGCCTGGCCTGCCGAGTCCCTCCAGCATCTTGTCTGTGTTCCCTAATAGATTGATTGGGTTTGGTAAAACAAACACTGTGGCTGAAGACTTTGTTTTCTAATTCCTCCATGGTCTCACTCCATCCCTATTTGCAATCTGCACAACCCTGTAATATTGGTCTTTACATTTCATTTATTTTAATTGTTTCATCACTGAAGCCCATGTGCATTGCTGCCCTGAACTCTGTCTCTCTACACTTTTTACATTTGTCCTTCAAACGTATTTGTCCTAATATGTATTTATGTACAGCTTGGTGTCAAAGTTTGGTTGGTTGTTCTCCTAGAATGTGTTATCTGGCTTTTTTACTGTATTAATAGCATCTTAAGTACAAATTCCTGGTTTTGTAAACCAGATCAAAGAGGCAACTTGATTCTATTATACAGGAGATTCTACAGATACTTGTACAAATGTTGATTCTATGATCTGTAGTCACAGTTAAGTCTTAGTTGACAGTGAAACTTAACTAATTTTGAAACTTAGGTGAGGTGTGAACCGCAGTTATAAACTTTAGATATTGAAAATTTTCAGCCATTACATTTAACTGTCAATTTTGCATAAAGATTAAACATTTCCCAATGAATTTTATCTGTCAATGAGGCTAGCATTTGTTGAATCAAGGACGTTGATGAACCTTGGCTGTCAAGCAGTGTAACTACCCATCAACCTTGACTCCAATAACTGGCGGCAATTACTAACTGAAAATTGTTGCTGACCTGGCCTGGCACTCAGTGAACAAAAGTGACCCAAGAAGTTCCTAATGAAGCATGGAGTCCAATTAGCTGATGATGAAGTTCAGCTCTTTTTAATAGGTTAAATAACTTTAATATCAACATCTGTGGCTGCTGTTGTTAAGATCCATCCATGGACTTAAATTATGGATGGATCCTAACTTAACAGTTGATGAACCTTAGCGCTACACTGACGTTCTTGCTGCTGGACTTCAGCTCTAGATGAATCTTAGTCCCGGTGAACATGAGAAGACAATGAATCTTAGCACCCAATGTACTTTAGAAGCCAATGTTCCTGGGTTTCTGATGAATTCAACAGGGTGATGAATATTAGATGTCATGGATTCTCAGTATGCATTGAATTTTAGCCTGCAGTATCAGATGCTGACATATGAAAATGCCTGTTTGGCGGACAATGGATTGACTGTCGGTGAAGTGATGGAGTATAATTTGGGTTAGGTTGTTTCAGTATATGTAACATCTCTAATATCATTTTGTCTTTTATTGAACTACTTCACCTAATATGAAATTTGTGCAGATGGTGAAATCTGATGCTGAGTAAACATCTAAACTTTCAAGTTACTGGGAGTTAATTACATGGTTACTAGGAGATTAAAGAACAACTCATTCTTTCTAGCTAGGAAACTACTTCTGGTTTACCAGAGCTGTGTTTAGAAGAAAGAAACTGAGAGGAAAGATCTCAGGTTATTTCTGATCTGTCAAGACTCTCCCATAGATTATACTTGGATGTATTTTTCAATTGTTAGCAACAATTAATAAGGCTGAGGAACTGCACATGTCAGACAATATCTATGGAAAGAAATGGACATTCAATGTTGCAGGTCAAGACTCTACATAGTCCAGTCCAGATGAAGGGTCCCATTCTAAAATATCAACTGTCCATTTCCCTCCATAGATACTGTCTGGCCCATTTGAGTTCCTCCAACATCTTGTGTATTACTCCAGATTCCAGCAATAGTATTCCCTTGTATCTCCATTACCCAATTATTATATAGATTAAACCAGTCTATAACACTTACAGTTTCCTCATAGCTTTGAATCTCAGCTGCCGATGAATATGTTAATGTGACAATGAGTCTGGGTCGTGGACTTGTCTAAGAATCTTGGCTGCTGAAGATGTTCGATGGCCAATGAATCTTATTTGCAGATGCCTGCTTGGAGGATAATAGAATAATTTTGGTGAGGTTATATATTTGTGGTTAGTTTGAAGTGTATAAACCATTCAATTATATATCCCTTGCCATTTACTATACTAAGACACATTATTTCAGGGTTACACATGGAGAGAAATTAATGCCAAGTAGATATTTAATGTTTTAATTATTGTTACAATTTACCATGCTTGCTCTTGAAGAATAGCTTCTGATCCATTAACAGTGTATTTTGGATAGGTCCACTAGAAATAGCAGACAGCATGGAGAAATTTAAGAGTCATTTCTAAGCTATGTGTTACCCTGGGATATATTACACATATTAATTTCATATAACTCAGTCTGGCATGTTTCCCTGGACTTCTCCCACACAGAATTTATTATGATATATCCCTCATTGTTCTGATAAGTAGAATGTATTGGGATATATTATTCCCAATTTTGCCGTGTTAAATTTATTGGGATATATCAGCCCAATTCATATGTGAAATCTATGGAGATACATCACTCCAAATTCTTCAGTTTACTGAGATATTTTATTTTCAATTCTGTTCTGCAGAATGTTTTGAGATGAATTTCTCACTGTTGGAAACATGAAAAATAGAAGGAGAAATAGGCCTTTCAAATCTGCCCCACAATACTATATGATCATGAGTGATTACTCACATTTACTGTTCCTTCTGTCTCTCAGTCTCCTTTCATCTCAAGTTAATTATCCAACTTGTTCTAAACTTCAGTAAATATAAGCCTAATTGACCCATCCTCACACGTCCTCGTGGGATTAGTCTGGTGAATGTTTTTGAACTCTCTCCATAGTAAGAGCATATTTCCTCAGATAAGGAGATAAAAACTGAACACAAAACTCAAGATAGAGTCTCACTGAGGATCTGTGCAATAGCAGCAAGAAATTCTTCCTCAAGTGCTACAAATTGTGTATTGGTCTCTCACTGTCAATGTCAACACACAATTTACCTTTTTAATTTCTACTAAGAAAATGTTATTGTACTTTAGAGTCTTAAATTCACACATAAGCCATCCTTTTGGGACAACATCTGGCTAATGAAGGCAAATATCCCATTTCTTTTTTAACCACATCTACCTGTGCTGCCTCCTTCAAAGATCCTTGAATATGTACACCAAGATACTTCTGATTCCCAGTATTTCTTAGGTTATATCTTTTATGCTATATCAGCAATATTAGTCCTCCCAAAACACATTACCTCACATTTTTCAGGATTAATTTGTATATACTATCATTCTGCCCAATTTACCAACTGATCAATATTGTTCTATTGCCATCAGCTACATCATCAGTCTTCATGTCATCTGCAAACATACTAATTATTCTTTTCTCTTCATATCTAGAACATTAATGTCTATAGCAGACAGCAAGGCTCTCAGTATTGATCTTTGTTGTACGTAAGTCCCACAGAACTCTGCTCTGTAAAATGTATTGAGATATATTATTTACAGTTCTGTTCTGTCAAATTTATTGGAATATATCAATCCCAGTTCTCCTATGCAGAATTTATTTTGATGTATCATTACCAGTTCTGCCTCATCACATTTATTGGAAGACATCATTCCAAGTTCTTCCATAAAGAATTTATTGGGCTATATTATTCCTAGTTCTTCAATGTAGAATTTATTGAAATATATTGTTCTCAGTTCTGCTCCATCAAATTTATTGGAGTATATCAATCTAAGTTCTCCTATGCAAAATTTATTAAGATATATTATTCCCAGTTCTGCTCCAACAAATCTACAAAGGTATTTTTGGGAGACATCATTATCCTGAAATGTTAACTCTGTGGATGTTGCTCAATGTGATGAATGTTTCCAGTATTTTCTGCTCTTTATTATTAACTACTGGTGTTAATTATTGAGCTCAACTTTCCTTAAGCAATTGTAATGAAGCTCCTCAAACTATCCCTGCCTCTGGCAAAGCAAGGCAACATTTGACATAACTCTGAGTTTTGGTAGGAAGTATTTATTGGTATGCATCGCTCACAGTTCTGTCCCATGGATGATCTACCAATGATCTTCTACTCCCAATGGAAACTAGATGTCAATGAATCTTATCTGCATTGATCTTCAGCTGCCTGCATGAAGGACAATAGATTGATTGTTAATAAATTTGTAAAGCTTAGGAGCAGCTAATGTCATATAAATTAACTACTATTTCATGCCCAAGAATGATGGAAACAGGTCCCGTTCTAAGATTTGACTTGAAGAAAATCTGATATTAAATATCCATTAATTGGCCTGAATTGTTAACTGGTTCTCTTTCATGAAGCCGCCTGGCCTGATGAATATTTTCTGCTCATTATTACTAACTATTCGTGGTACATATTGTACTCAAGATGACTTCTCTCTATTGTGCACAAGCAAACGAGCAGGAGTAGGCCTCAAGTCTGCACTGCATTCATTATGATCATGACTGATCTATCCTGGCTTCTTCTGTGCCATTTCTCCATCCCTTTCTACTCTTCAATCTATCCACCTCCACTTTAAATATTTTTACTGATCCATTATCACCGCTGACCGGAGCAGAATTCCAGAAATTCACTAGCATTGACAGAAGAAATTTCTACACACCTCAGTTTTAAATGACCGCCGTTTTATTTTCTAACTAGGTCCTTTTCTTCATCAATCTACCACTGGTGACAACATCCCAAAATCTACCCTGTCAACTTCCTTAAGATCGATATGTTGGAATAACATTGCCCTTCATTCTTCTAATATACAAGGAATACAGACCCAAACTGTCTAGTCTCTCTAGGACAAACAGCTCATCCAAGGAATTAGCCAGGAGAACCTCCTTTGGATTACCTCCAATGCTACTATATCCTTTTTTAGGTAAGGGTACCAAAACTGTGCACATTATTTCAGGCATTGCCTCACCTGCCTGCTAACTTTTGGTAATTCATGCTCTAAAACATATAGATCCGTCTATAAGTCACCCAATTGCAGTCTCTCTCCATTTAGATAACGATCTACGTTTTAGTTTCTCTTACTGTAGTTCACGACCTCATGTTTTCCCACATTAAACTCAATTTGCCAGCCTTTAGCCCACTCATTCAATCTAGTTATACCCATTTGCAGAGTCACAGTATCCTTATCACAACATGCCTTTCCACCAATTTTTGTTTTTAAGATTGGAAACCTTACATATCACTCCTTTCTCTAGGTCATTAATGTAAATAGTAAACTACTGAATGCCAAGGACTGGTTACATCCCTCCAGTCTGAAAAGGACCAAAATCTGTTTTGTATGCTGACAGCCAGCTTTCAACCCACACAAACACACTTCCTCCAATACCTTGGGTTTATGATTTTATGTTCAATCTTCTATGTAGCACCTTGTCAAATGCCTTATGGAAATCTAAATAGGCCATATCTACAGGTTCCCCTCCATCATCTTTCTCTGGTGCTTCCTTAAAGATTATAAATCATTTTTGTCAAACATGATTTACCTTTCATACAGCCATGTTCATGAAATCTAATTATATTCTGCACTCCTAAATGATTACTTATTTCTTCTTTGATTATTGACTCTAGCACCTTTTGTCCTATAGTTCCCTGACTCTGCCTTTCTCTTGTTAAACAAGGTAGTCACATCAGCTGTTTTTCAACCTTCTAGTACCTTCCTGGAGATAAAATACTTATGCAAAACTTCATCCAGTGGGCCAACTACCTGCACAGACACTTCCTTTGAAACCCCAGCAGACAGTCCACTGAGTCTTGGTGCTTTGTGATGACTTTTCTGCCTTTAGCCCTCTGAGATTCTCCAGTACCTTATCTATTGCAATTGGGATTTTTGTAAGTTATTTGAAATTAACCTTTCTAAAGTCTTACATGGTGAAGACTGATCCAAAAAATGCATTCAATATGTCCTTCAATATATCTGCCATTTCTTTGTGTGCTATTATTTATTCACAAACTGTGTTCCCTGAAGTCCACACATTTAACTTATCAGCTCTCTTCCTATTTATAAATCCATAAAAATGTTACTGTTTATTTTAATACAACATACAGAGTTTCTTCCAAAATTCATTTTCTTCTTTTTTGTGAGCTTTGAGTCTTCTGCTGCTGGATCCTAAGCTTCCCAGTTCTTGGGTCTACCTCTAGCCCTTTCAACTTAGTATACCGTATTTTTCGGTTTAACATTATTTTTTACATCCTATGTCAACCGCAGACTTTGCCCTTTTCTTATAGAATCTTCTTTTGGATTGGGATAATCTATACTGAGCCTTATAGACCTTACAGATTATCTAGCACTATTCCTCCACTGACTTGTCTCTCAGCTTGTTTCCCCAGCCCACCCAAGACATCCCTGCCCTCGTACCATTAATTAAAGACACTGCTTATGGAATCATTGTGTTCATCCTCAAACTGCATTTGGAATTCTATCACACTGTGGTCATTACCCCCTAGTGGATCTTCAGCCACATAATCCCTTGTTAATCCTTCTTTATTTATGAAGACTAAATCTAAAATAGTCCATTCCCAGGTAGGGTCCACAATGTTTGAAAAAGCAATCACTATTGCACTCCACAAATTTCTCATCTACAATGCCCTTGCCAGTTTGGTTTGTCCATTTAATATGTTGATTAAAATTTCAGTTCCTTTCAAACATACCCTTCACATGTTGTAAGCTAACTTGTCCATCTATTAGACAGTTGTAGTACATGATTGGTTGGTTATTTATGTGGAGATATATCATGGAATGGGCCCTTCCAGCTTTCCAGGCCTTCCAGCTGCATTACCACTTTAACCCTTGCCTAATCATGGGACAATTTACAATGACCAATTAACCTACCACCCGCTACATTTTTAGACTGTGGGAGAAAACTAGAGAAAACTAGAGCACCCAGAGAAAACCCATACATCCAACAGGGAGAATGTACAGTCGCCATACAGATGACGTTGGAATTGAACTCCAAACACTGATATCCCAAGGTGTGACAGTGTCGCACTAATCACTGTGCTACTGTGGGGCCCCTTGTCTATCTATACTAACTTCATTTGCCTGCATTGATTAGTAAATCTCTATTAAAAACTCAATCACAGCTCATTCAACAAGATCTTCAGGTCTACTGGTCTTTATGGGAGAAATACACCTGTGATGCTGCTGCAAGTTTTTCATTGTATCTCTGCATACTGTATATGTATGTAAGATAGTAAACCGGACATTGAATAAACTTAAGTTCATATCAGGTCTGTACTCCAGTTCAAACTTGCGTTTTGGAGGCCCATGATCAAATAATTTTATTTGATCACAGATGGTCAGCGTCAGTGGCAAGGACAGCATTTTATTGGCCATGCTAATTGTCACGATGGCACGTGCCTTGCCAGGTTATTTCAGAACCTTGCTAAGCACCAACATCAATGTGGATAAGAGCAAACAATTTCCTTTCTGAAGGATTCTGGTGAACCAAATGTGTTTTCCCGTCATTGCATGCAGAAATTGTAGGTCATTGACTACACTGAGTTAGATTGCAGTTGTACGGTTAGGCTGGAAGTTCTCTTTTTGAAGTGAGTTATATAGATTATATTTGGATACTTAATTCAAGTTCTAATACATATTGATACACTTGAGATATGTCCCATCCTTCTCTGCTATTTGAAATACTTTGAAATACATCGCAAATATCTGTTTTATTTCAATGCACGCAGTATAGCACTCAGATGATCTTGTAGTGCCGTTAGAGATTGGCAGGTATGACATTGTTGGCTGAAGGAAAATCATAGCTGGGGGCTTAACATCCAAGGATTCACATTATATTGAAAGGACAGGCAGGTAGGCAGAGGTTAGGGGTGTGTGGTGTCTCTGTTGTTAAAAAATGAAATCAAATCCTATGAAAGAAATGACATAGGATAAGAAGATGTAGAATCCTTGGAGGTAGAGTTAAGAAATTGCAATTGTAAAAGAACCTGATGGGAGTTATATACACCTTCTAAACAGAAAGTCAAGATGTGGAGAACAGATTACAATGGGCGATAGAAAAGGCATGTAAAAAGGCCACTGTTTTGATTGTCATGGAGGATTTCAATATGAAAGTAGATTAGGAAACTATCAACTCTGTCTCAAACGCATCTCCCTCATTTCACGCACATCTGCTCTCACTCTATCCTCCCGCCACCCCACTAAGAATATGGTTCCCCTAGTCCTCACCTACCACCCCACCAGCCTCCGGGTCCAACATATTATTCTCCGTAACTTCCGCCACCTCCAACGGGATCCCACCACTAAGCACATCTTTCCCTCCCCCTTTCTCTCTGCTTTCCACAGGGATCGCTCCCTACGCGACTCCCTTGTCCATTCATCCCCCCCATCCCTCCCCACTGATCTCCCTCCTGGCACTTATCCTTGTAAGCGGAACAAGTGCTACACATGCCCTTACACTTCCTCCCTTACCACCATTCAGGGCCCCAGACAGTCCTTCCAGGTGAGGCGACACTTCACCTGTGAGTCGGCTGGGGTGATATACTGTGTCCGGTGCTCCCAATGTGGCCTTCTATATATTGGCGAGACCCGACGCAGACTGGGAGACCGCTTTGCTGAACACCTACGCTCTGTCCGCCAGAGAAAGCAGGATCTCCCAGTGGCCACACATTTTAATTCCACATCCCATTCCCATTCTGACATGTCTATCTACGGCCTCCTCTACTGTAAAGATGAAACCACAGTCAGGTTGGAGGAACAACACCTTATATTCCATTTGGGTAGCCTCCAACCTGATGGCATGAACATCGACTTCTCTAACTTCTGCTAATGCCCCACCTCCCCCTCGTACCCCATCCGTTATTTATTTTTATACACACATTCTTTCTCTCACTCTCCTTTTTCTCCCTCTGTCCCTCTGACTATACCCCTTGCCCATCCTCTGGGTTCCCCCCCCCCCACCTTGTCTTTCTCCTCGGACCTCCTGTCTCATGATCCTCTCATATCCCCTTTGCCAAATACCTGTCCAGCTCTTGGCTCCATTCCTCCACATCCTGTCTTCTCCTATCATTTTGGATCACCCCTCCCCCTCCCACTTTCAAATCTCTTACTAACTCTTCCTTCAGTTAGTCCTGACAAAAGGTCTCGGCCTGAAACATCGACTGTACCTCTTCCTAGAGATGCTGCCTGGCCTGCTGCGTTCACCAGCAACTTTGATGTGTGTTGCGTAGATTAGGAAAATTAGTTTGATGATGGATCCCAAGAGAAGGAACTTGTAGAACGCCTACAAGATGGCTTCTTAGAGCAGCTTGTGGTTGAACCCACAAGGGGAAAGGCTATTCTGGATTGGGTGTTGTGTAGTGAACCAGGTTTAATTATGGAGTGCTTAGGATAAGGAACGCTCAGGGGACTGGGATCATAATATGGGTGAATTCACCTTGCAGTTTGAAAGCGAGAAGCTAAAGAAAGGGAATTACAGAGGCATGAGAGAGGAATTGGCCAAGGTTAATTGGATGGGAACCCTAGCAGGGACGACAGCAGAACCGCAAAGGCTGGACTTTTGGGGAGCAATTCAGAAGGTGCGGGATAGATATATCTCAAAGATGAAGAAGTGTACTAAAGGGAGGATGAGGCAATCATGGCCAACGAGGGAAGTCAAAAACGACATAAAAGCAAGACAGGGCATACAATATAGCACGAATTAATGGAAAGTTAGAGGATTAGGAAGCTTTTAAAAACCACTGAAAATCAATTTGAGAAGCCATAAAGAGAGAAACATTGAATTATGAAGGTAAGCTAGCCAATGATAAAAAAGAGAGTACCGAAAGAGTTTTCAAATGTATAAAGAGTTAAAGAGAGATGAGGGTGATTGCTGAACCACTGGAAAATTATGCTGGAGAGGCAGTAATGGGCTTCAAAGAAATGGGAGATAAGCTTACTAAATATTTTTCATTAGTCTTCACTGTGAAAGACACCAGCAGTGTTCCTGAAATTTAAGTGAGCCAGGAAGCAGAAATGTGTGTATCTGCTATTAATAGGAAGAAAGTGCTTAGGAAGCTGAAAGATCTGAAAGTAGTTAGGTCACCTGGGCCAGATGGACTACACCCCAGCGTTTTGAAAGAGGTAGCTGAAGAGATTGCGGAGGCATGTTTTAATAATCACTAGATTCTGGAATGGTCCCGGAGAGCTGGAAAATTGTAAATATCACTCCACTCTTTAAGAAGGGAGGGAAGCAGAAGAAGGAAATTATAGGCCAGTTCGCCTGAATTCAGTGGTTGTTAAGATGTTGGAGTCCGTTATTAAGGATGAGGTTTCAGGGTATTTGGAGTCACATGATAAAATAGGCCAAAGTCAGCAGAGTTTCCTAAAGGGATAAATTTGCCTAACAAATCTGCTGCAATTCTTTGGGGAATTAACAGGCAGGATAGTCAAAGTTGAGACAGTGGATGTTATTTACATGGATTTTCTGAAGGCCTTTGACAAGGTGCCACACATTAGGCTGTTTAACAAGATAAGAGGCCATGAAGTTACAGGAAAAGTATGAGCATTGATAGAAGATTGGCTGACTAGCAGGAGGAGTTGGAATAAAGAAGGCATCTAGTTGGCTGCCAGTGACTAATGGTGTTCCGCATGGGTCAGTGTTAGGAACTTTTTTTTAAAGTTATATGTCAATGATTTAATGACAGAATTAGTGGCTTTGTGGCCTAGTCTGCAGATGATATAAAGGTAGAGGTAGGGGGAGGTAGTCTTGAGGAAGCAGACAGTCTGCAGAAGGACTTAAACAGATTGGAGGAATGGGCAAAGAAGTGGCAAGTGTCGGGAAGTGTGTGGTCATGCACTTTGGCAGAAGGAATAAAGGGTCTTTTCTAAATGGAGAGAAATTTCAAAAACCAGAGGTGCAAAGGAACTTTGAAGTCCTTGTGCAGGATTTCTTAAAGGTTAGCTTGCAGGTTGAGTTGGTAGTAAGGAAGGCAAAATGTTATGATTATGAAGACGCGTAGTCCTCTTTTATTGTCATTTAGTAATGCATGCATTAAGAAATGATACATTATTTCCTCTGGTGTGATATCACAAAACACAAGACAAACCAAGACTGAAAAAACTGACAAAACCACGTAATTATAACATATAGTTACAAACAGTGTAACAATACCATAACTTGATGAAGAAGTCCATGAGCACAGTAAAGTTCAAAGTTTCTCAGATGTCCCACATCTTACGCAGACAGGAGAAGGAAGAAAAACTCTCCCTGCCATGCCGACCACAATCCGACTCTGAGTCATCCGAAAACTTCGAGCTTTGATCAGCTGTCCGACACCGAGTACTGAGTGCCATCTCTGTCCGAACGATTCGACCTCCTTCTCGGTCACCAAAAGCAGGCAAGGCCGAGGATTTTGAGGCCTACCCTCCGAAAGATTCCCAACCACACAGTAACGACAGCAGCAAACGGGCGTTTCAGAAATTTCTCCAGATGTTCCTTTGTGCTTTCACGTCCATTCTCCATCAAATCAGAATTGTCCACGGCCCCTATTTAACAGCTACGATATTATTTTTCACCGGAGGGCTGCGCAACCGCAGGCGCGCCGCCATCTCCTCCTCCTGCCCGTGAATTTTGAGAGGACTAGAAAATAAGTGCAAAGGTGTAATGTTGAGACTTTATAAGGCATTGGTCAGGCCACAGCTGGAGTATTCTGAGCAGTTTTGGGCCCCTTATCTAAGAAAAGATGTGCTGGCATTGGAGAGGGTCCAGAAGATCTTCACGAGAATGATCCCAGGAATGAAATACTTATTATATGAGGACCATTTGATGGCTCTGGGTCTGGACTTGCTGGGGTTTAGAAGAGTGATGGGGTATCTCATTGCAGCATCGAACATTGAAAGGCCTAGATCAAGAGTTCCCAACCTCTTTTATGCAATGGACCAATGCCATTAAGCAAAGGGTCCGTGAACCCCAGGTTGGGAACTCCTGGCCTAGACAGAGTCAATGTGGAGAGAATGTTTCCTGTAATGGGTAAGTCTAAGACCAGAGGGGTCAGCCTCAGAATGGAGGGACACCCAATTAGAATAGAGATGATTCAGAATTTCTTTAGTCAGACAGTAATGAATCTGTAGAATTAATTGTCACAGACAGCTGTGGAAGCCAGGTCATTGAATATATTTAAAATGGAGATTGATTAGTCAGGGTGTCAAAGATTTACATAGCAGAGCTCTAGATATACAGTATATGACTATATGACCTATATTTATGGTGTGAAGGCAAGAGAATAGGGTTGAGAGCTATAATAAATCAGCCATGATGAAAAGGCAGAGCAGACTTGATGGACTGAGTTATCTGACTCTGCTCTTATGTCTTATGGTCTGGGGTGATATACTGCGTCCGGTGCTCCCGATGTGGCCTTTTATATATTGGCGAGACCCGACGCAGACTGGGAGACCGCTTTGCTGAACATCTACGCTCTGGCCGCCGGAGAAAGCGGGGTCTCCCAGTGGCCACACATTTTAATTCCACATCCCATTCCCATTCTGACGTGTCTATCCACTGCCTCCTCTACTGTAAAGATGAAGCCACACTCAGGTTGGAGGAACAACACCTTATATTCCGTCTGGGTAACCTCCAACCTGATGGCATGAACATCGACTTCTCTAACTTCCGCTAAGGCCCCACCTCCCCCTCGTACCCCATCTGTTACTCATTTTTATGCACACATTCTTTCTCTCACTCTCCTTTTTCTCCCTCTGTCCCTCTGAATATACCTCTTGCCCATCCTCTGGGTCCCCCCCCTTGTCTTTCTTCCCGGACCTCCTGTCCCATGATCCTCTCGTATCCCCTTTTGCCAATCAACTGTCCAGCTCTTGGCTCTATCCCTCCCCCTCCTGTCTTCTCCTATCATTTTGGATCTCCCCCTCCCCCTCCAACTTTCAAATCCCTTACTCACTCTTCCTTCAGTTAGTCCTGACGAAGGGTCTCGGCCTGAAACGTCGACTGCACCTCTTCCTACAGATGCTGCTTGGCCTGCTGCGTTCACCAGCAACTTTGATGTGTGTTGCTTCAATTACCAAATAACATTTACAAGATGTGGAAAGGTCTTTAGAACCCAGCATCATCCCTGAAACAAAGAATCCTATATCTTCTGAACTAAATTATTACTGCCCATTCATCATGAAATGCTTTGAGCAGGAGGTATTGGCACATCTCAAAAACTCCATTCCTGCCACACTGGACACTCACCAACAGAACCACTCTATGAAAGATGCCATAGCATCTGCCATTTACCTGCTCCTGATACACCTAGAATTTATGTCAGAATGCTGTTTCTGGATTTCAGTTCAGCATTCAACACTATTGTCACACAGATCTTAGTGAACAAATTCCTACTCCTTGGTCTAAATATATCACTGTGCAGCTGATAACAGGATTCATAACCACTCCTCTCTTCCCATCATGCTCAATGTGGATGGCCTACAGAGAGGTGGTGGAAGAGATTGAGGCCTGCTGTTAGGCAAATAACTTATGGGGAGATGTGAGACATTACTGACTTCTGGATTTGCACAGTAACTGTGTAGGTCTGGCCTCACGCACATATGGCAGTAAGTTTTAGAAAGCGTTGGCATTTCTGCTATCATTACAAACACAAAATCTGGGTGACAGATCACACTGTGACCCATCAGAAACAGACCCTTTTTATGAGTTGCTGAAAGATACAAATCCTGTTACATATCCATGCTTGTATTTATCAGAAATTGCTTTGTTATGTAGAGTGCACAAGAATATAACTCTTACAAAGTTGTTGTGCAGTTTGATGAGTCATAAAGAATTTTGCAATGTAAATTGCATTGGGATGTAGCTCTGTTTTATAATTTATGATAGATTATTTCACACAGTTCTGTGATATAGATTAGACAGCATACTACAGCTTGCAGCATAGAAACATAGAAAACCTACAGCACAATACAGGCCCTTTGGCCCATGATGCTGTGCCAAACATGTAGTCATTTCAGAAATTACTTAGTGTTTCCCATAAGCCCTCTATTTTTCTAAGATCCAGGAGTCTCTTAAAAGACCCTATCATATCTATCTCCACCACCATCTCTGGCAACTCATTCCACGCACTCACCACTCTCTGTGTAAAAACTTACCCCTGACACCTCCTCTGTACCTAGTTCCAAGCACTTTAAAACTTTGCTCTCCTGTGTTACCCATTGCAGCCCTGGGAAAAAGCCTCTGATTATCCACACGATAAATGCCTCTCATCATCTTATACATCTCCATCAGGTCACCTCTCATCCTCCGTCGCTCCGAGGAGAAAAGGCCAAGTTCACCCAACCTATTCTCATAAGGCATGCTCCTCAATCCAGACAATATCCTTGTAAATCTCCTCTGCACTCTTCATAGTATCCACATCCTTCCTGTAGTGAGGTGACCAGAACTGAGCACAGTACTCCAAGTGGGTCTGACCAGGGTCCTATAAAGCTGTCGGCTCTTAAACTCAATCCCACGGTTGATGAAGGCCTTCTTAACCACAGATTCAACCTGCGCAGGAGCTTTGAGTGTTCTATGGACTCAGACCCCAAGATCCCTCTGATCCTCACACTGCCATTAATATTATATTAATTATATTTTTATACTATATATAATAATATATTAGTCTTACCATTCATACTATATTCTGTCATCATATTTGACCTACCAAAATGAGCCACCTCACACTTATTTTGGTTGAACTCCATCTGCCACTTCTGCATCCTATCAATGTCCTGCTGTAACCTCTGACAGCCCACCACACTATCCACAATACCTTCTACCTTTGTGTCATCAGCCAATTTACTAACCCATCCCTCCACTTCCTTATCCAGGTCATTTATAAAAATCACGAAGAGAAGGGGTCCCAGAACAGATCCCTGAGGCACACCACTGGTCACCGACCTCCATGCAGAATATGACCTGTCTACAACCACTCTTTGCCTTTCAGGCATTACTTATCCCTAGCAATTCTATTATAAAGAACTGGTCTATGCAGGTCCAGAGTACACTGACAAAGCACTGGGGTAAATTGTATGCATACATTCTTGCCATGATTCCTCACCACAATGCTGAAAAATTACCCCATGATCCCTGTTTCAATACTGACCTGGTACACAATCTGCAAACCCACAGATAAAGAAAAGAGATTGCAGGTGTGACGGGGTCCTGAATTACCCCTATGAACTGTGATTTTGAAAAGAGAGGGAGAGAGTTGTTCAACACCAGACACCTTGTTAAAAAGAGAGAGAGATGAAGACTGCTCATCATTTGTTTATACTTTTTACAAGGACACGGGCAGCTTCCAAGCTCTTACAGAGAGAGGAGGGAGGAGCTGCTTGATAGACAGCTGGTATTCAGCACGGTGAGATAAATAGAAGGTCAGCTGTTAGACCTGGAGACACATGATTTTGGACACTTTGTTGTGCCCACAGAAAAGGTGGGTTTTGGAGGATCGATCAGCCGGATCAATCAGTGGCTCTCGCAGTATGAGAAGGGTGTGACCGGTGGGGAGTTATTCGTGTGTCCAACCCTCACCTAGTTTGATAATTCCACCACAGAAGAGCGTTCCTCTTTGTTGTGGTCACAGTCGGTGACTTCTAAAGGAATTTGGAGGACAACGGGAAGATCGACGGCGTCAGCTCACCTGAAGACTCAAATCTCTCCCTCTCTCTCTCTCCATCACTACTCAACTCAATACCACGAACTGAACTGCACTTTACTCATCATCGTAAGACTATCTATTTACCCCTAGACTTGAAGAAGCTTGGTTTTCATACATTTCCACACTTACTTATATATATAATCATTGCTAACCTATTTGCTATATCTGCATTTATATTACTGTATTGCATATTTACTAATAAATACCATTAGTTAACAGCAATACTGAACTCCAAAGTGTTTTCCATTTCTGCTGGTTCTTTAACCCGTCATGGGGTACGTGACAAAATTGGGGCCTGCGTCCATGATATGAACAAATTGGTTGGGAGGCCTGTTTGAATTGATTGGGGGAAAATCCCTTTTGATTTGCTTGTATGGAATGTCAGCAGAAATGGAGTCTGAGGTTAATAAGTTTGTGGCAGAACCAACCCCTGAAGCGTTAGATGATGCTAAGAGGAATGTGCTGTTGGGAATTACTCAAAAGTTAAGACGAAAGGTGACCACAAAAAATGAGGAAAACTCAGATGCAGACGATAATAGCCCAGCATTATATTGCTAAGGGAAAGTTTGATGAGGAGGTGTTAAGAGTTATTCACTGAAGGTAAGGTACTTACTGAGGCTGAGGTTCAATTGCAATTGAAATTGAAATTAAAACAGCTCAAGGCTGATGAAGCAGAAAGGCAGAGGATCTATGAGGCTAGAGAGGCAGACAAACAGAGAGAAGAGGCAGAAATACAGACAGTTTGAGAGGGAGTTAGTGCAACAAGGAGTTCCAGTGCCAAACCATAGTAGGGAGCCAGTTGTACCATTTAATATTAGTCAAGAAATTAAGTTGGTACCTCTATTTGAGGAAACAGAAGTCGATAGGTATTTCCTACATTTTGAAAAAGTGGCCATAAGTCGGAACTGGCCGAGAGATCAGTGGGCTGTTCTGTTATGAAGTGTAATTAAGGGGAAAGCCCAATGAATGTATTTGATGTTGTCTGTTGCAGACACAAATGAGTATGGTGCAGTGTAAGGCTGCTGATGCTAATGTTGATTTATCTGAGATTTTCCCACCGTCCCTATACCAACAGCACTTAAAGGGTAGTAAGGCTGAGGAGAGTAAGGAGGAAGGGAAAGACTTGTCCTTACTGGGGAAGGAATTTATAGAGGAACAAAGTAAAGATCCTGAAATTGTGGCTTTAAAAGAGACAGCTCTCTCTGAGGATGAAATTCAGAAAGAGACAGTGGGATATTACCTTAAAGATGGGGTGTTGATGAGGAAGTGGAGACCAGCCACTGTGCCTGCAAGTGAGGATTGGGCAATTGTGCATCAGGTAGTGGTTCCAAAGGTTTACAGGGCTGAAATTTTAAACCTGGCCCATGAGATGCCCTTAGGCGGACATTTTGGAGTAAAGAAGACAGTGCACAGGATTATTAGGGAATTTTATTGGCCTAACATGAGGAAAGATATTGTCAATTACTACAGAGGGTGTCATACGTGCCAAGTGGTGGGAAAACGTAACCAGGCCATCCCAAAGGCACCACTTCAGCCGATACCTGCTTTTGGTGAACCATTTTCTAGGGTCATAGTGGACTGTGTAGGCCTGTTGCCTAAGACTGCAGCTGGTCATCAGCACTTGTTGACAATTATGTGTGTTGCATCTAGGTTCCTGGAAGCCGTGCCTCTCAGAAACATCCAGGCAAAGACTGTGGTAAAGGCACTCAGCAAGTTTTTCGCACTGGTAGGTTTACCTAAAGAAAGTCAACCTGAACAGGGTAGTAACTTTACTTCAAGAACATTCCAGCAAATAGTTTCTGAGCTGGGGGCTAAACAAATTGTGTCATCTGCCTACCACCCGGAGTCTCAAGGGGTTTTGGTGCAGTTTCATTCCACTTTAAAGACCATGATTAAAAACTACTGTTATGAGAATGACAGGGACTGGGATGAAGGAATACACTTATTACTTTTTGCCGTGAGAGACACCATTCAAGAGTCGCTGGGGTTCAGTCCGTTTGAGCTCATTTTCAGCCATAGGACCAAAGGACCTCTGACCTTGCTCAGGGAGCAGTGGTCTAACCCAAAAGTGTGTGTCAGCATGTTAGATTATATTATAAAATTTCGTGAAAGACTTAACAAAGCTTGTGACCTTGCCAAGAAGAATCTGCAAAACTCCCAAATTAAAATGAAACATTGGTTTGATAAGAGAGCGAGGGAGCTGGTGTTCAAGGTTGGAAATAAAGTGCTGGTGCTGTTCTCTCTTGTGACCAACCCCCTCCAAGCACAATTCCATGGACCAAACCCTTAATTAAGAAAAATGATTCTTTGAATTATGTTATCGAAACTCCCAACAGAAGGAAGACGACCCAACTGGTACACATAAATATGCTGAAGCCCTATTATGATCCTGAGATGGTACCAATACTGTTATGAAAACAAATGGGACTGAGGAATTTGATAATGAGGTACAAGATCATATTACCAAACTGAATATTGTATCAACAAGACTTGAGAATTCCACTATTTTGAAAGACCTTGAAAGTCTGTCATCGAGAGACTATACAGAGAAAACAATTGCAAGAACTAATTAGCAAACATATAGATTTATTTCCTGACATTCCAAGACAGTGCACTGTTGCAGTGCATGATGTCATTATAAATTCAGCCCAGCCCATTAAGCAGTATCCTTACAGAATGAACTTAGAGAAAAGCAAAGGGGTTGAAAAAGAAATTGGCTGCATGCTAGCAACCGGTATCATGAGGCAATCTACCTCAGACTGGGCGTCGCCCTGCGTTCTTGTGCTTAAAGCGGACGGTAGCATGATATTCTGTACTGACTACAGGAAAATCAATGCAATAACCAAGACAGATGCTTATCCTATCCCGAGAGTGGATGACTGTATTGATAAAGTGGGAAAGGCTAAGTACCTCACAAAACTTGACTTGCTAAAAGGATATTGGTGCGTTTTTTTGACCGAATGGGCCAGAGAAATCTCAGCGTTTGTCGCACCTTTGGGGCTGTATGAGTACAATGCTCCAGGGACATTTCAAAGAATGATCAATTCTGTAATTAGAGGTTTAGAAAACACTGATTTAGTAGTCTGGAATGACACGTGGGAAGAGCATATTGCAGCAGTGGAAAAACTGCCTGACAGACTTTCCAAGGCCAATCTTACTGTGAACCTCACTAAAAGTGAGTTTGGCCATGCCACAATTACATATCTGGGCTATGTAGTAGGCCAGGGCCAACTGGCTCCTGTAGAGGCCAAGGTTCAAGCCATTGCTGAGGTTCCTGTTCTGACCGGCAAGAAAGCTTTAAGAAGATTTTTGGGAATGGTGGGGTATTATCGTAAGTTTTGTATGAACTTTGTAGATATCGCTCTCCCCCTAACAAAACTTATAGGGAAGTGTGAAAGATTCGTATGGAGTGATCTTTCCAGGAGGCATTTGAACACCTGAAAACCAGCCTGTGTTATCATCCTGTGTTCAAAGCACCTGATTTTTCCAAGTCATTTCAAATGCTAGTGACGAAGCTGCTGGGCAGTACTGTTACAGAAGGGAGTGGATGACATTGAACACCCAGTAACCTATTTCTCAAAGAAATTTAATGGGCACCAGAAAAATTATTCCACTGTTGAAAAGGAATTGCTAGCACTTATTCTGGCCCCACAACATTTTGAAGTCTATGTTTGCCCTGCCCCGAGACCACTTGTGGTTTACATGGATCACAATCCGTTGGTGTTTCTAACTAGATGAAGGATAAGAATAGACAGTTATTAAGTTGGAGTCTGATATTGCAAGAATATGACTTAAAAATCAAACATGTGAAAGGTACTGACAATATTATAGCTGATCGTTTATCCAGATGTTAAGTTAGGAATTGTACACGTTCTGCTCTGTTAACTGATGATTATACATGTATTGTTTCAAACTCTGTAATTTACATTTAAACTAAAAAAAAATTTGCCTGCGTCAAAATGTTTTTTTGAAGGAAGGGGATGTGACGGGGTCCTGAATTACACCTATGAACTGTGCTTCTGAAAAGAGAGAGTTGTTCAACACCAGACACCTTGTTAAAAAGAGAGAGAGAGAAAGAAAGAAAGAAAGAAAGAAAGAGAAAGGCAAAGACTGCTCACAGTTTGTCTATACTTTCTACAAGGGCACAGGCAGCTTCCAAGCTCTTACAGAGAGAGGAGGGAGGAGCTGCTTGGTAGACAGCTGGTATTCAGCATGCTGAGATAAATAGAAGGTCAGCTGTTAGACCTGGAGACACATGGTTTTGGACACTGAATGAGCTTTTTTGTGGTATTCCCTCGGACCTTGAAGGAGACTAGTGTTGAAATTGTAGGGCCCCTGGCAGGTATATTTAAAATGTCGGTGTCTACGGCTGAGGTGCCACAGGATTGGAGAATGGCTCCTGTTGTTTAAAAAAGGATCAAAAAGTAATCCTGGAAATTACAGGCTGGTAAGTTTGACGTCGATAGTAGGTAAGTTATTGGAGGGAGTACTAAGAGACAGAATATAAAAGCATTTGGATAAACAGGGACTTATTAGGGAGAGTCAACATGGCTTTGTGCGTGGTAGGTCACGTTTGACCAATCTATTGGAGTTTTTCGAGGAGGTTACCAGGAAAGTGGATGAAGGGAAGGCAGTGGATATTGTCTACATGGACTTCAGTAAGGCCTTTGACAAGGTCCCGCATGGGAGGTTAGTTGGGAAAATTCAGTCGCTAGTATACATGGAGATGTGGTAAATTGGACTAGACATTGGCACAATAGACGAAGCCAAAGAGTGGTAGTAGAGGAATGCTTCTCAGAGTGGAGGCCTCTGACTAGTGGTATGCCACAGGGATCAGTGCTGGGTCCATTGTTATTTGTCATCTATATCAATGATCTTCATGATAATGTGGTAAATTGGATCAGCAAATTTGCTGATGATACAAAGATTGGAGGTGTAGTGGACAGTGAGGAAGGTTTTCAAAGCTCGCAGAGGGATTTGGACCAGCTGGAAAAATGGGCTGAAAAATGGCAGATGGAGTTTAATACAGACAAGTGTGAGGTATTGCACTTTGGAAGGACAAACCAAGATAGAACATACAGGGTAAATGGTAAGGCACTGAGAAGTGCAGTAGAACAAAGGGATCTGGTAATACAGATAGAAAATTTCCTAAAAGTGGCATCACAGGTAGATAGGGTTGTAAAGGGAGCTTTTGGTACATTGGCCTTTATTAATCAAAGTATTGAGTATAAGAGCTGGAATGTTATGATGAGATTGTATAAGGCATTGGTGAGGCCAAATCTGGAGTATTGTGTTCAGTTTTGGTCACCAAATTACAGGAAGGATATTAATAAGGTTGAAAGAGTGCAGAGAAGGTTTACAAGGATGTTGCCAGGACTTGAGAAACTCAGTTACAGAGAAAGGTTGAATAGGTTAGAACTTTATTCCCTGGAGTGTAGAAGAATGAGGGGAGATTTGATAGAGGTATATAAAATTATAATGGGTATAGATAGAGTGAATGCAAGCAGGCTTTTTCCACTGAGGCAGGGGGAGAAAAAAACTAGAGGAGAAGGGTTAAGGGTGAAGGGGGAAAAGTTTAAAGGGAACATTAGCGGGGGCTTCTTCACACAGAGAGTGGTGGGAGTGTGGAATGAGCTGCCAGACGAGGTGGTAAATGTGGGTTCTTTTTTAACATTTAAGAATAGATACATGGATGGGAGGTGTATGGACTGTGTGCAAGTCAGTGGGACTAGGCAGAAAATGGTTTGGCACAGCCAAGAAGGGCCAAAAGGCCTGTTTCTGTGCTGTAGTTTTTCTATGGTTTCTAGAAGGTGGGTTTTGGCGGATCAATCAGGCCGATCAATCAGTGGCTCTTGTAGTGTGAGAAGGGTGTGACCGGTGGGGAGTTATTCGTGTGTCACCCTCGCCTGATTTGATCATTCCACCACAGAAGAATGATCCCCTTTGTTGTGGTCACAGTCGGTGACTTCTAAAGGAATTCAGAGGACAACGGGAAGATTGACGGCGTCAGCTCACCTGAAGACTCAGATCTCTCCCTCTCACTCTCTCCATCACTACTCAACTCAATACCATGAACTGAACCGAACTTTACTCATCATCGTAAGACTATCTATTTACCCCGAGACTTGAAGAAGCTTGGTTTTTATATATTTCCACACTTACTTATAT
This sequence comes from Mobula birostris, assembly GCF_030028105.1. Classification (NCBI taxonomy): domain Eukaryota; kingdom Metazoa; phylum Chordata; class Chondrichthyes; order Myliobatiformes; family Myliobatidae; genus Mobula; species Mobula birostris. The sequence continues at coordinate 95,195,616 of NC_092376.1, forward strand.
ATAAAATCATTGCTACCCTATTTGATATATCTGTATTTATATTACTGTATTGCGCAGTTACTAATAAATACCATTAGTTAATAGCTACTCCAAAGTACGTGACAGCAGGTCAATAGATTTAGAGACAAGGGGGAATATGTTACTCTTTTTAAACTTATTTTTAAAATGCTTCAGTTTAATATTTCTTAATTCTGCTTTCTAACCTTTCAGTTAATTTATTATTGTCGTTTCCTTATTCACTTCAAATTTCATTGGTTTAAAACATCCCTGTATATTTAAAAAATCTTAAAATCAGTTAGATATTTTACAGTTTACGAAGTCCAGTCCCCAGCTGAGCTGGCAGTCAAAGGCACTGGGTCTCATCTGGAGAAGGGTATCTGACCGCTGACTGTCCACAGACAGTGAGAGAAGCCTGCCAGATTCAGCACAGCCAGGCCTGAATACATAGTCATAGTCATAGTCATACTTCATTGATCCCGGGGGAAATTGGTTTTCGTTACAGTTGCACCATAAATAATAAATAGTAATAAAACCATAAATAGTTAAATAGTAATATGTAATTTATGCCAGGAAATAAGTCCAGGACCAGCCTATTGGCTCAGCGTGTCTGACCCTCCAAGGGAGGAGTTGCAAAGTTTGATGGCGACAGGCAAGAATGACTTCCTATGACACTCAGTGTTGCATCTTGGTGGAATGAGTCTCTGGCTGAATGTACTCCTGTGCCCAACCAGTACATTATGTAGTGGATGAATACACAGCCAGTTTGGGGGTTTAACACATTTCGGGCCAGGAAGGTCAGCAGGCTTCAGGGCTTCAGTTCAATACAATGTACGTCATCTAGATCTAATGTATAGATCACTGGATTTCATATCTAAAATTTATTGTGTCAGGTGAACTTACCTGTGGTATCTCATACAGTCTATGTAGTGTTGGTTAAACTTGGGTTTATTAATCACATGCCTGCTGCATAGGTTGCAAAGGGTATCTCATAAACAGTACAGAATTAAGAAGATTCTTATATGGACTACAAAGAGATATATAAAGCTCAGTTCTGCTTTACAGCTAACACTGGGATAATTAACTGCCAATGTTGTTCTCTGGTTTACACTGGCCTGCCGCAGGAGACACAGTTCTGATATATCTGTCCAAATTTCAGACCCTGCCCCCACTGCCGATCTCTATCAGCCACCACCCCACCCTTCATGAAGCTTAAATGAGTTTTGTGGCACAAACCTATTCATTTCTGATATTATTTGTAAACATGTAGTGGCATTAAGGATCTGTTGTATCCAGCAACAGTAGTATGCTCAACACACTGAGCAGCCAGTCTAAGAAATATCATATTCAATGAAGCAAAAGCAGCAATATTATTTAATTTTTGATACATTTTTCAGAATGTGAAATAATAAATCAATAATATTTGAGGGATCGAGGTAGAACCTTCTGTTAGTAACACAATTAAAAAGAGGTTTTATTATTTTGAAAACTAATTTTAAATGGTAAACAGAAGCAATTGGCACCCATAAACTGAGGTCTGAAGGGTGAGTGAGATAGTTCAGCAGGATTTTTTGTTAGAACAATAATGAAACACTATCATTTGTCACATCCCCAAAAGTTTAACATATTTAATGTTTTTTTTTACAATAATTGCTTACAAGTATGAATCCTCATTCTATGGAGAAGCAATATAACACCCACAGCAACTTTGGGATTCTCATACTTACTAACAATGTGTGAACATAGTTCAGATGCTGTTATCAGATTCACAGAAGAATAGCAATAAATGCTGACTGTTTTGTCATCATTTTACTTCTAAAGTCACACTGAGAAATTTTACACATAGTGCTGTTACCACGATTTTAGAATGTTAAGAGCCCTGAACAGATTAGATATGGTAAAGTTATTTCCCATGGTGGGGGATTCTATGACAAGAGGGCACAACTTCAGGATTGAAGAATGTCCATTTAGAACTGAGTTGTGGAGAAGTTACTTTAGCCAGAGGGTGGTAAACCTGTGGAATTTTTTGCCATGAGCAGCTGTGGAGGCCAAGACATTGGGTGCATTTAAGGCAGAGATAGATAGGTTCTTGATTAACCAGGGCATCAAAGGGTATGGAGTGAAGGCAAGGGAGTGGGGATGACTGGAAGAATTGGATCAGCTCATGATTGAATGGTGAAGCAGACTCAGTGGGCCATATGGCTTACTTCTGCTCTTATATCTTATGGTCTTATAAATTTTCCTTGCTTCAGTTAAATAGAATAATTCACAGCTCCATCACACAGATTACATGGGAACTAACGTGCAACGTTTGGAGAAAGCAGAATTTAGATACAAGGACAATATAGGTGTCAAAGTCCTGTCATTTGTAGTCTGAATGCAGGGCTTGGGGACTGGGGTTTTCAGAGCTCAGATGCTTAATCTCACCACTAAATTCAAAGTTCAAGTCTATTGTTATTCAAACATATACATGTATATAGCCAAATGATGCAATGTTCCTCTGGAACAAATTGCACAACACAATACATATAACTCACACAGGTATAAAAATAATATTACACTATTAAATTAACAAAATAATAAGATGCATTTGAGACACAAGTTTTAAAGTAAACAGTGTAATGCTACTAGCACTTCATACGTGATGAAACCTGGGTAGGGGCTGGAAGTTCAGTAGTTTCACACCCTAATCGGGACTACAGAGCATCGTGGGAGCTGAATTCTGAAGGAAGGCAGTTTTTGTAAAACTTCTTCGAGTGCAGGAAGGGTGAGACTGCGCAGGCGCGTAACGTCAACAGGACCGCGCGGAGAGTTTAAAAAGAAGACCACCCTATACAGCGGGCAGCGGAATGAGTGGGAGCAGAGTGTAGGGCTTTGGCTTCAACGGGCTTCAGCGGTAAATGGGAAGAGGCAAGAGCGAGGCACCAGCTCTTTTTTTCCCCCCCATCCACCCCTTTCGCGAATCGGCCCGGACAGACAGGAACAGCAGGGCTCTCACAGCTAACGGTACGAGCTAACGGTTCAAAGAATTTTTCTTTTTAGCGAGGTAAGTGGGTGAGTAGACTTATTTTTCCTGTTTCATTCCTGTAGAATTAGGTAGCATGCCTGCAGCGTTAGTGCTTTGTTCAGGGTGTCAGATGTGGGAATCCTGGGAGAACTCCAGCCTCCCTGATGGCCACATCTGCGCCAGGTGCACTGAGTTGCAGCTCCTCAGAGACCGTGTTAGGGATCTGGAGCTGCAGGTTGATGACCTACTGCTTATCAGGGAAAGTGAAGAGGTGATAGACAGGAGCTACAGGGAGGTAGTCATCCCTAGGCTACAGGAGTCAGAAAACTGGTTCACTGTCAAGAGAGGGAAGGGAAATGCCCGGATAGTGGAGAGCACACCTGTGGCTGTCCCCCTCAGCAACAAATATCTTGTTCTGGATGTTGTTGAGGGGGATAACCTGACAGGGGATGCCCACGGTGACCAGGTCTCTGGCACTGAGCCTGGCACTGTTGTGCAGGAGAGAAGGAGGGAGAAGAGAAATGCGGTAGTCATAGGGGATTCCATAGTCCGGGGAACAGACAGGGGATTCTGTGAGCCTGACAGAGATACCCGCATGGTGTGTTGCCTCCCAGGTGCCAGGGTACGGGATGTCTCGGATCGGGTCCTGAATATCCTAAAGGGGGAGGGTGAGCAGCCAGTTGTCTTGGTACATGTTGGTACCAATGACATAGATAGCACAAAGGAGGAGATCCTGAAGAGATATTTCCAGGAGTTAGGAAGGAAACTGAGAAGCAGGACCTCCAGGGTAGTAATCTCGGGATTGCTACCTGTGCCACGTGCTAGCGAGGGCAAGAATAGTCGGATCAGGCAGATGAATGCGTAGCTGAGAGACTGGTGTAGGGGGCAGGGCTTCAGATTCTTGGATAATTGGGATCTCTTCTGGGGGAAGTATGACCTGTTCAAAAAGGACAGGTTGCACCTGAACCCGAAGGGGACCAATATCCTGGCGGGAAAGTTTAATAGAGCTGTTAAGGAGGGTTTAAACTAATTTGGGAGGGGGATGGGAACCGGAATGATAGAGCGGAGGAAGGGGAAAACAGAAATAAATCTAAGATAGTGAGCAGTGAAGTTGTCAGGAAAGACAGGCAGGTGCTGGGGCAAATTTGTGGCCATTGGGATGAGTTGCAGTGCAATAAAGTTGCAGTGAAATCAAAGCAAAAAGTATCAAATACTGGTCTTAAGGTGTTGTACTTAAATGCACGCAGCATAAGGAATAAGGTGGATGATCTTGTTGTACAGCTACAGATTGGCAGCTATGATATTGTGGCCATCACTGAGGCCTGGCTAAAGGATGCATGTCTCTGGCAGCCGAACATCCAAGGATACACGGTGTATCGGAAGGATAGGAAGGTAGGCAGAGGGGGAGGCGTGGCCTTATTGGTAAGAAATGATATTAAATCATTAGAAAGAGGTGATATAGGATCGGAAGGTGCAGAATCTTTATGGGTTGAGCTAAGAAATAGCAGGGGTAAAAGGACCCTGATGGCAGTTATTTATAGGCCTCCAAATAGCTGCAGGGATGTGGACTACAAATTACAACAGGAAATAGAAAAGGTTTGTCAGAAGGGCAGTATTATGATAATTGTGGGAGATTTTAACATGAGAGTAGATTGGGAAAATCAGGTCAGCTCTGGATCTCAAGAGAGAGAATTTGTAGAATGTCTGCGAGATAGCTTTTTAGAACAGCTTGTTGTTGAGCCCACCAGAAGATCAGCTGTACTGGATTGGGTATTGTGTAATGAACCGGAGGTGATTAGAGAGATTGAGGTGAAGGAACCCTTAGGAGACAGTCATCATAACATGATTGAGTTCACTGTGAAATTACAAAAAAAGAAACCGAAATCTGATGTGTTGGTATTTCACTGGAGTAAAGGAAATTACAGTGGCATGAAAGAGGAACTGGCCAAAGTTGACTGGAAAGGGACACTGGCAGGAAAGACAGCAGAGCAGCAGTGGCTGGAGTTCATGCGAGAAATGAGGAATGTGCAGGACAGGTATATTCCAAAAAAGAAGAAATTTTCAAGTGGAAGAAGGATGCAACCGTGGTTGACAAGAGAAGTCAAAGCCATAGTTAAAGCAAAGGAGAGGGCATACAAGGAAGCAAAAATTAGTGGGAAGACAGAAGATTGAGAAGTCTTTAAAACCTTACAAAAGGAAACTAAGAAGGTCATTAAGAGAGAAAAGATTAACTATGAAAAGAAGCTAGCAAATAATATCAAAGAGGATACTAAAAGCTTTTTCAAGTATATAAAGAGTAAAAGACAGGTGAGAGTAGATATAGGACCGATAGAAAATGATGCTGGAGAAATTGTAATGGGAGATAAGGAGTTGGCAGAGGAACTGAACGAGTATTTTGCATCAGTCTTCACTGAGGAAGACATCAGCAGTATACCGGACACTCAAGGGTGGCAGGGAAGAGCAGTGTGCGCAGTCACAATTATGACAAAGAAAGTACTCAGGAAGCTGAATAGGCTAAAGGTAGATAAATCTCCTGGACCAGATGGAATGCACCCTCGTGTTCTGAAGGAAGTAGCTGTGGAGATTGCGGAGGCATTAGCGATGATCTTTCAAAAGTCAATAGATTCTGGCATGGTTCCGGAAGACTGGAAGATTGCAAATGTCACACCGCTATTTAAGAAGGGGGCAAGGAAGCAAAAAGGAAATTATAGACCTGTTAGCCTGACATTCGTGGTTGGGAAGTTGTTGGAGTCGATTGTCAAGGATGAGGTTACAGAGTACCTGGAGACATATGACAAGATAGGCAGAACTCAGCATGGATTCCTTAAAGGAAAATGCTGCCTGACAAACCTATTACAATTTTTTGAGGAAATTACCAGTAGGCTAGACAAGGGAGATGCAGTGGATGTTGTATATTTGGATTTTCAGAAGGCCTTTGACAAGGTGCCACACATGAGGCTACTTAACAAGCTAAGAGCCCATGGAATTACGGGAAAGTTACATACACGGATAGAGCTTTGGCTGATTTGCAGGAAACAGAGAGTAGGAATAAAGGGATCCTATTCTGGTTGGCTGCCGGTTACCAGTGGTGTTCCATAGGGATCAGTGTTGGGGCCGCTTCTTTTTACATTGTACATCAACAATTTGGATTATGGAATAGATGGCTTTGTGGCTAAGTTTGCTGACGATATGAAGATAGGTGGAGGGGCCAGTAGTGCTGAGGAAATGGAGAGTCTGCAGAGACTTGGATAGATTGGAAGAAAAGGTTGAGAAGTGGCAAATGAAGTACAATGTTGGAAAGTGTATGGTTATGCACTTTGGCAGAAAAAGTAAACGGGCAGACTACTATTTAAACGGGGTAAGAATTCGAAGTTCTTAAATGCAATGGGACTTGGGAGTCCTCGGACAGGATACCCTTAAAGTTAACCTCCAGGTTGAGTCAGTAGTGAAGAAGGCGAATGCAATGTTGGCATTCATTTCTAGAGGAATAGAGTATAGGAGCAGGGATGTGATGTTGAGGCTCTATAAGGCGCTGGTGAGACCTCACTTGGAGCACTGTGGGCAGTTTTGGTCTCCTTATTTAAGAAGGATGTGCTGACGTTGGAGAGGATACAGAGAAGATTCACTAGAATGATTCCGGAAATGAGAGGGTTAACATATGAGGAACGTTTGTCCGCTCTTGGACTGTATTTCTTGGAGTTTAGAAGAATGAGGGGAGACCTCATAGAAACATTTCGAATGTTAAAAGGCATGGACGGAGTGGATGTGGCAAAGTTGTTTCCCATGATGGGGGAGTCTAGTACGAGAGGGCATGACTTAAAGGATTGAAGGGCGCCCTTTCAGAACAGAAATGCGAAGAAATTTTTTTAGTCAGAGGCTGGTGAATCTATGGAATTTGTTGCCACGGGCAGCAGTGGAGGCCAAGTCATTGGATGTATTTAAGGCAGAGATTGATAGGTATCTGAGTAGCCAGGGCATCAAAGGTTATGGTGAGAAGGCGGGGGAGTGGGACTAAATAGGAAAATGGATCAGCTCATGATAAAATGGCGGAGCAGCCTCGATGGGCCAAATGGTCTACTTCTGCTCGTTTGTCTTATGGTCTTATGGTCTATTGTCTCTGGATTGCTGCCTGTGAAGGTAAGAATAGGATGATATCGCATTTGAATACGTGGCTGAGGAATTGGTGCGGGGGCAGTGCTTCAGATCTCTTCTGAGATCTGCACAAAATGGATGAATTACACCTGAACTCAAGGAGAGTCAATATCCTTGAAGCAGATTTGCAAGAACGGTTGGGAAGTGTTTAAACTAATTCAGCAAAGGGATGGGAAACTGAGTGATGGGGTGAAGTTGGGGCAGTTGGTATATAAGCAGAGGCAGTGTGTCATGAGATTGTCTGGAAGGACAGGCAAAATTGCGGTCAATGTAATTGCAGTCAGAGTTGAAGTGTAACATGGGGCAAAATTGAAAAGGATAATGAATGCAAGACTGAAGGCGTTGTTTTTGAATGCACACACTATGTGGAATAAAGTAGATGATCTTGTAGCGCAGTATGACATTGTGGGCATCATTGAGTTGTGGCTGAAAGATCATACTTGGGAGCTTAACATCCAAGGATTGAAAGGACAGGCAGGTATTCTGAAGGAGTGGGATGGTTCTGTTAGTAAATAAAAAGAAATCAAATATTTAGAAAGAGGTAACATAGGATTGAAAGATGAAGAATTCTTGAGGGTAGAGTAGATATGCAAGTAGATTGGAAAAATCAGTTTGGTCCTGGATTCCAGGAGGAGAAATTTGTAGAATGCCAACAATATAGCTGGTTAGAATAACTTGTGGGTGAGCCCACTAGGGGAAAGGCAATTCTGGATTGGTTGTTTTGAACTGACCAAATCTGATTAAGGAGCACCAGGTAAAGCAGCCCTTAGGATCCAGTGATCATAATAAGATAGACTTCACCCTGCAGTTTGAGAGGGAGAATGTAAAGTCTGATATCAGTATTACAGTGGAGTAATGGTCATGAGAGAGAAGCTGGCCAAAGTTGATTGGAAGTGAACATTAGCAGAGATGACGACAGAACATCAGACTGGAGTTTCTGGGGAAAATTCGGAAGACACAGGATAGATCCATCCCAAGGATGAAGAAATAAGGGAGGATGAAGCCGACAAGGAAAATCAAAGAGAGCATAAAAGCAAATCAGAGGGCAAAAATTATTGGGAAGTTAGAGGATTGAGAGCTTTTAAAAAGCAACAGAAGGCAAATAAAAAGACCATAAGCAGAGAAAAGTTTAAATATGAAGGGAAGCTAGCCAATTATATAAAAGAGGATACCTAAAGTTTCCTTCAAATATATAAAGTGCAAAAGACAGTGGATATCAGATGAAATGACAGAGGAACTTAATAAGGACTTTGCTCAGTCATCACTATGGAAGACACGAGCAGATTTCAGACATTCAAGAGTGTCAGGGGGCGTAGTGAGTGTTGTTGCTATTACTAAAGAGAAGGTGCTTGAAAAGATGAAAGGCCTGAACGTAGATAAATCACCTGGACCAGATGGACTTCACTCCACGTTTCTGAAAGAGGTGGCTAAAGAGATTATGGAGGCATTAGTAATGATCTTTCAGGAATCACTAGATTCTGGAATGGTTGCTGAGGACTGGAAAATTGCAAATGTCACTTCACTCTTTAAAAAGGGAGGCAAAAGAAAGGAAACTATGGGACAATTAGCCTGAATTCAGTGGCTGGGAAAATGCTGGAGTCCATTATTAAGGATAAGGTTTAGGGGTATTGGCAGGCGCATGATAAAATAGGCCGTCAGGAAAAAGCAAGGATATAATGCTAAGGATTTATGGGGCATTGGTCAGACCATATTTGGAGTATTGTGAGCAGTTTTGGGCTCCTTATCTAAGAAAAGGGGTGCTGGCATTGGAGAAGGTCTAGAGGAGGTTCTCAAGAATTATTCCAGGAATGAAAAGGTTAATGTATGAAGAGCATTCAATGGCTACGGGCCTGTACACACTGGAGAGTAGAAGAATAAAGAGTGTCTCATTGAAAGCTATCGAATAATGAAAGATCTGGTTAGAGTGGATGTAGGGAGGATGTTTCCTTTAGTGGGTGAGTCTCGGACCAAAGGACACAACCACAGACTGTACTGTATTTAGAACAGAGATGAGAGTGAATTTATTTACCAGAGGTAGGGAATTCCATTCAAACAGATGGTTTTGGAGGCCAATTCATTGGGTATATTTAAAGCAGGAGTTGATAGGTTCTTGATTCGTAAGGGAGTCAAAAAGATTACAGGGAGAAGGTAGGAGAATAGGGTTGACAGGGATAATAAGTCAGCATGACAAATGGGCTGAAAAGCATAATTTTGTTCCTATGTCATGGTGTTATGGTCTTATGGCCTGGGGGAAGCTGTTTGCCATCCTAACAATTCTTGTCCTGATGCCACGGTACCTCCTCCTGCTTGATGTTACGGGGTCAAAGAGGTGGATGGAAGGGATCATTGACAATACTAACAGCCCTATGCTGGCATCATTTCTGATAGATATCTCTGATGGATGGAATGAATACCCTGATGATCCTTTCAGTAGTCCTCACAATCCTTTGTAGGGACTTGCAAAGAGATGACTTACATTTCTCTAACCAGACAGTGAGGCAGCTGGTCAGAACTAATCACTTGTGATACAGGTTGCTCGTTGTTATTTTGTTAGTATGTTGTGGCATATAATTAAGTTGTTAGTTTAGCTAAAGTTAGCTTTAATGCACAAAAATCAACAAAAGCTCTCTTATGAAAAGAAATCGTGAGCACATAAATGGTGTCTTGTATAGCAACAAGGGACTTCCTATCCAGGAATTTTTGGTTGTTAATGAACAGGGATATATCTCTCTTTGTTTTGATATATGAATTGCAAAATGACGTATCGCTTCAAGATCAGTTAGTGCTTAAATAGATTACACAATCTTCTGCTAAACAGATAGTTCAGGGATATACCGGATAAAATCATTGCTCAAAATTATGGTGTATGTATCTTAACCAGGTAGGACAAGGGAGGAGGTCTGAGAAGCAAGACTTCCAGGGTAGTATCTCAGGTTTGCTACTTGCGCCACGTGCTAGCGAGGGCAAGAATAGTAGATCAGGCAGATGAATGGGTGGCTGAGAGACTGGTGCAGGAGGCAGGGCTTCAGATTCTTGGATAATTGGGATCTCTTCTGGGGGAAGTATGACCTGTTAAAAATGGAAAGGTTACACCTGAACCCGAAGGGGACCAATATCCTGATGGGAAGGTTTAATAGAGCTGTTAGGGAGGGTTTAAACTAATTTGGCAGGGGGAAATGGAACCAGAATGATAGAGCGGAGGAAGGGAAAAACAGAAATAAATCTAAGATAGTGAGCAGTAAAGATGTCAGGAAAGACAAGCAGGTGATAGGGCAAATTTGTAGCCATTGGGATGAGTTGCAGTGCAATAAAGTTGCAGTGAAATCAAAGCAAAAAGTACCAAATACTGGCCTTAAGGTGTTATACTTAAATGCACGCAGCATAAGGAATAAGGTTGATGATCTTATCGTACAGCTACAGATTGGCAGGTATGATATTGTGGCCATTACTGAGACCTGGCTAAAGGATGCATGTCTCTGGGAGCTGAACATCCAAGGATACACGGTGTATCGGAAGGATAAGAAGGTAGGCAGAGGGGTAGGCGTGGCTTTATTGGTAAGAAATGATATTAAATCATTAGAAAGATGTGATATAGAATTGGAAGGTGCAGAATCTTTATGGGTTGAGCTAAGAAATCGGAGGAGTAAAAGGACCCTGATGGCCTCCAAACAACTACAGTGATGTGGACTACAAATTACAACAGGAAATAGAAAAGGCTTGTCAGAAGGGCAGTGTTGTGATAATTGTGGGGGATTTTAACATGCGAATGGATTGGGAAAATCAGGTCAGCACTGGATCTCAAGAAAGAGAATTTGTAGAATGTCTGCAAGATGGCTTTTTAGAACAGCTTGTTGTTGAGCCCACTAATGGATTGGGTATTGTGTAATGAGCCGGAGGTGATTAGAGAGATTGAGGTAAAGGAACCCTTAGGAGACAGTGATCATAACATGCTTGCATTCACTGTGAAATTTGAAAAAGAGAAACCAAAATCTGATGTGTCGGTAGTTCAGTGGAGTAAAGGAAATTATAGTGGCATGAGAGAGGAACTGGCCAAAGTTGACTGGAAAGGGACTCTGGTGGGAAGGACCACAGAGCAGCAGTGGTTGGAGTTTATATGAGAAGTGAGGAAGGTACAAGACAGGTATATTCCAAAAAAGAAGAAATTTTCAAATGGTAAAATGATGCAATTGTGGCTGACAAGAGAAGTCAAAGCCAAAGTTAAAGCAAAGGAGAGGGCATACAAGGACGCAAAAACTAGTGAGAAGACAGAGGATTGAGAAGTCTTTAAAAGCTTACAAAAGGAAACTAAGAAGGTCATTAAGAGGGAAAAGATTAACTATGAAAGGAAGCTAGCAAATAATATCAAAGAGGATACTAAAAGCTTTTTCAAGTATATAATGAGTAAAAGACAGGTGAGAGTAGATATAGGACTGATAGAAAATGATGCTGGAGAAATTGTAATGGGAGATAAGGAGATGGTGGAGGAACTGAACGAGTATTTTGCATCAGTCTTCACTGAGAAAGACATCAGCAGTATACCAGACACTCAAGGGTGGCAGGGAAGAGAAGTGTGCGCAGTCACAATTACGACAGAGAAAGTACTCAGGAAGCTGAATAGTCTGTGAGGTAGATAAATCTCCCAGACCAGGTGGAATGCACCCTCGTGTTCTGAAGGAAGTAGTTGCGTTGGCTGATTGGCAGGAAACAGAGAGTGGGAATAAAGGGATCCTATTCTGGTTGGCTGCCGGTTTTCCACAGGGGTCCGTGTTGGGGCCGCTTCTTTTTACGTTGTACATCAACGATTTGGATGATGGAATAGATGGCTTTGTGGCTAAGTTTGCAGACAATATTAAGATAGGTGGAGGGGCCAGTATTGCTGAGGAAACTGAGAGTCTGCAGAGAGACTTGGATAGATTGGAAGAATGGGAAAGTAGTGGCAAATGAAATACAATGTTGGAAAGTGTATGGTTATGCACTTTGGCAGAAGAAATAAATGGGTAGACTATTACTTAAATAGGGAAAGAATTCAAAGTTCTGAGATGCAACGGGACTTGGGAGTCCTCGTACAGGATACCCTTAAGGTTAACCTCCAGGTTGAGTTGGTGGTGAAGAAGGCGAATGCAATGTTGGCATTCATTTCTAGAGGAATAGAGTATAGGAACAGGGATGTGATGTTGAGGCTCTATAAGGCGCTGGTGAGACCTCACTTGGGCAGTTTTGGTCTCCTTATTTAAGAAGGATGTGCTGACGTTGGAGAGAGTACAGAGAAGATTCACTAGAATGATTCTGGGAATGAGAGGGTTAACCTATGTGAACGTTTGTCCGCTCTTGGACTGTATTCCTTGGAGTTTAGAAGAATGAGGGGAGACCTCATAGAAACATTTTGAATGTTGAAAGGCATGGACAGAGTGGATGTGGCAAAGTTGTTTCCCATGATGGGGGAGTCTAGTACGAGAGGGCATGACTTAAGGATTGAAGGGCACCCATTCAGAACAGAAATGCAAAGAATTTTTTTTTTAGCCAGAGGCTGGTGAATCTATGGAATTTGTTGCCACGGGCAGCAGTGGAGGCCAAGTCATTGGATGTATTTAAGGCAGAGATTGATAGGTATCTGAGTAGCCAGGGCATCAAAGGTTATGGTGAGAAGGCGGGGGAGTGGGACTAAATGGGAGAATGGATCAGCTCATGATAAAATGGCAGAGCAGACTCAATGGGCCGAATGGCCGACTTCTGTTCCTTTGTCTTGTGGTCTTATAATACTCAGTCACAGTAATTATTATTGGCATGTCACTATTAATTGTATAGGGATATATCACATGCCGTTCTGGATTACATAGAATAAACTGGGCTATATCAGTTCTGTGAAAAAGATTCCCTGCGAATATATGACTCACATTCAACAAGATCTGTTACTCTGACACTTTGTGATTTATTTCATCAGTCTTATAATATATTTAACTCTAAAATTTAAAAGAACAGAAACTCTCAGCAGGTCAGGCAACACCCGTGGAGACAGAAGCAGTTAATGCTTCAATTCAACAGTCTTTCATAGGAAACTTCATTCAGATTTATAGACTAGATGTAGATAAGTGACTCATGCTCTGATAATAAGTTAACAACCTGAGGAATTAAGTTCTCTCTCTACTGATGCTACTTGACCTACAGTGTGTTTCCAGCATCTGGAGTCTTTGGTTCAAGCTTTGAATAAACATTTGTTCTCTATCTCGAATACACAGAATCACATGCAGTTCTCTTAGTTACAGTGAGATACATTATTCACAGATCATTTGTACAGGTTATAGAAGAAATTCTCACATCTTGTGTAGAGCTATATCAAGATTATGACTTTTGAATGACAATTTTACACAAATTCAGCTGTTTATATTGAACAAAATTCAGTTGTACAGATCACAGAGAGATTGGTCACTCATGATCCTACTATGTATCAGCTTTGTTAAATAGATAATGCAGAGTTATAAACACATAGTTTAGCATATAAGTTACTTTTTAAACAGATCTGTCACCTAATTTCAGTTGTTGACACGTTACACAGGTGACGAGAGGCCAGAATCTCATATTTTGTTCAACTGCACAGGTCGTACTGTGGTATCCTACCTGGTCCCTCAACACCATCTCTTTGGTCAAGAAAGCACAGCAGCATCTCCACTTCCTGAGGATATTAATGTGAGTGAGGTTCGAGGCCCCAACCCTCACATGCATTCTAAACAATTTTCATAGGAGCACTAACTAGAATGTCCTGGCTAGTTGGATGGTATGGGAATTGTTAAGCATCTGACCACAAGTCTTGCAAAACATGCAAGGACTGATGAGAAGATCAGTGGGGTCTCTCTTCCACCCATTGGAGATATTTCTCAGAAGTGCTGTGCTGTGTATTGTCAATGATCCCTCCCATCCGTTCAACAAACTTTTTGACCCTCTACCAGCAGGTAAGAGGTATCGTAGCATTAGGACAAGGACTGTTAGGATGAGAAACAACTTCTTCCTCCAGGCTGTGAGATTACTGAAATCCTGACATCATTCAGGATTCATCACACATGAAGTACCAGCAATGTTATACCACATACTTAGGTTGTAAATACATCTTATTATTTGTTAATATGACTTTATGTGTTGTGTGTGAGTTATATGTGCTGTGTTTTGCACCTTGGTGCTGAGGAACGTTGCTTTGTTTTTTGGTTTACACGTGTATGGTTAAATGACAATAAACTGAATGAACTAGTTCTATTACTTAGTTCTATTGTTGAGATTACGTAGGGATCTGTCACTAAAAATCTGTTGCAGCTGGATATGTCTCACACAATTTTCTGCAGACAATGTAATATTTTATCACCCTTGATTCTGTTATAAAGAATAACATATGAAACACAATCCTTGAAAGACTGGGTTATTATATCTCATATATAATTTGGTTTACAGATACATTTGGGATGTATCAATTACTCAATATGTTGTACAGAATAAACTGGAAGCTTCAAACAGAGTTCCATTGTACAGATTAATATATAGCTGACTGTTCTGCTCAGATGTTACGCACAGTTCTGTTTAATAGATTGCTTGTAGATGCATCACTTGCTATTTTATTGTTGAGATAACATTGCAACTTTCATGCTCGCTTAAATTTAGTACATTATCTTCAGTTACATTCACAGTTCTGCTTTTTAAATTGCTGGGATATCTAACAAACAATTCTAACATAACATTGAATGATAATCCATTATGCATAAATCCTGGGTATAAAGAGTTCATCATGATTTGAGACTAGCAGCAAGACAATGTGGATTCCTTTGTGTAATTAGTTGCAGTAACATCCCGTAATGCCTTTGATTAGCAAATATCATCCAACCACTAATTCAGAACAGTGGGACCAGGAACCTATGAGTACAATTATATGTTTCCCCAAAAGTGGTGCCACAAGTAGTTTGAGTGGTGAAGTCTTTGGGCACACTGGGCACACTGACCTTCATCAGTCAGGGCACTGATTATGGCCATTAGGATGTTCAATATTGGTCAGCCTGCTGTAGAAAAGACTCTATTAAACTGAAAGAAGTGCAGGGGGGATTTACAAGGATGTTGCCAGCATTCGAGGGATTGAGTTCTAGAGAGTGAGATTGAGCAGTTCAGGATTTTTTTCACGACAGCATAAGGTAATGAGGGGTGAGGGGTGAAATTATAGAGGCGTATAAAATTATTAGGAGTGTAGACAGGGTGAATGCACACAGTCCTTTTCCCAGGGTTGGGGAATCAAGAACTGGAGAGCTTTGGCTTAAGGTGAGAGGGGGGAGATCTAATAAAACTTTTTCACTAAAAGGGTGGTCTGTATATGTACTGAACTGCCAGAGGAAGTGGTTGAGAGAGATTTCAAAAGCACAGTTAAGTGGATATGTAAGGTTTGGAGGGATATGAGACTAGCTGAGATGTGAATTTTGGATGGCATAGACCTATTAGGCTAAGGGCTTGTTCCTGGGCTGTTTGACATTTATCAGTGCTCTGATCATTTAAGGCAACAAACTGTGGCACAGATGGTGCTAACCTGCTGAGCATTTTCTGCTTTTAATTCAGTTTTCCAACATCAACAACTCACAGAATTATTACACATATTTTGCTAGGATTTAGCACAGCATGTTGTTAGATAATTAATACTGACATACATATACTGTATAATCTAAATTCCGTTCACACACCACATTGTGATTCTATTAGGAACTATTACCCATTTTTCTTTTACTTAAATCATATTGGAATATATCACATTTAGCATTTGCTTTGATAATTCCACTGAGATAAATAACTAAAAGAAAATTTATAACATAGATTATATCAAGAAACTTCATAATCAGTTCTGATCCACATGATATTCCATGTACATTCACAAGAAAAATAATATAGAATCATTGTGTTAATTGTACCAAGATATATAGTATAGTCTGGCATTAGGATTTCAGAGAGATATAGATTACAGTGAAATATAATATATGCACCTTCTGATGCTTCAAATCCAAAATAAGTGGAACAAATTTCAATTATAAATATTTTTCAGTAATATATCATACCTAGTCCTGTTATATTAATCACACATGGCAATTCACATGGTCCTATGGTATAACACACAGAGTCCAGTAACATACTACAGATCAGACTGTGATGTATCTCACCCAGTTACGTATATACAGATCATACCAGAAGGCATTACACAATCATTTGGATTGAATTGTCATATATTGTGCCCACATTACGCAATAATATATCATACTTTATCATATTATGTAGATTACTTTGTGATATATCATTGCAGTCCAGTTATTTATTCTATACTATGACATACTAACATTTAGTCCTGTTATAAATATAATATCATAATATAACCTGCCCAGTCAGGTTACATAAATTACAGCTTAATAATACATCAGGTTCTACCATATAGCCTACACCACGATATATCACACCTGGTACTGTTACATGGGACACAATGTGATAAATGTACTACTGTTATACCAAAATTACCATAATACACTACAAATAAACCAATTCCCTTATATATATATTAAATTGATGCATTTTACACACTTTCAGTAATAAAGATTGTGACAAGATATATAATAAAAATTATGATTAAAATTTATCCAGGGATATATCAGTAATAGTTCATTTGTGGAGATCTTACTTAGATGTCTGTTCTAT
Organism: Mobula birostris; assembly: GCF_030028105.1. Lineage (NCBI taxonomy): Eukaryota > Metazoa > Chordata > Chondrichthyes > Myliobatiformes > Myliobatidae > Mobula > Mobula birostris. The sequence continues at coordinate 95,212,471 of NC_092376.1, forward strand.
TAGACATGTTCTACAAAGATACAAGGTTTGGTTATATATTTTAAACTGTGTTAATGAACCCAAAAGATCCCTTGATTATGACAGAGTAATCTTTGCAGGGTGTTGTGTAATGTAGAATAAGCTGGAATGTATTTCACCTGCTTCTGTAATATTGATTCGATGTGATATCACAAGTGTTTGTTAATGGAATACCTGTTTATTATGTAAATTGCACATTAATAGATATCACTTACAATTCTACGTTTATTTTATTTATTCTATGAAAAATAATCCACATTTCTGTTATCTGGGCACTTCTTTGTGTACATCATGCTCCCTCATATATATTTCTGTTATTTTGAACACACTGCCTTATCACGTATACTGTTCATTTATATAAATCACTGGAATATAACAGTGTTTTATTATACAGATACATCATGAAATCTCACATACAGTTCTGTTTCATAGATTATACGATGACAGCCTTTGCACTTTGTTAGTCAGACGTAGTCTTGTTACCTACACTGTGAGATTGCACACACTTTTTCTCACACAGATTCCATCAGCTATATCACCCATTACTTCTTATATCAACATGTGTCACTCACAAATAACTTAATTATAAACACAAACATTTCCCTGGTATGTGTATTATTCAGGGATTTATCACACATAACTGCTCTGCAAATCATGCTAGTCAGATCATGGTGTAACTGAATCAGTTAGTAAATCAACCTCAGTTACATATATCAACTAGCTAAGCCATACAGTTTGCCTATCCTATTTTGAACTAATTCATCCCTAGATAGATTTAGATTTGAGATTTATTATTAATATTTGTATCATATTGAATTACATGGAGTTTTGTAACATAGATTACACCCAATGGCTCTATTGTATATATTAACCTCGATATATTATACAATTTTGTCATGTGTGTTACAGTGCTGAATTTCATCTGTAGATTATTATTGGATAACATGAGGATGTAAGGCACACAATCCTCATACTCAGTACTCTGTGAGTTCTCTATGAGATCTCCCACACAGTTCTGGCATACAGAGCTGATACATCAGTACAGTTTTCTTATATAGATTTACTTAGAAAACAGTAAGGTATATCAAATATTTGTCTATTCTTTGCATTGAACTTGACTATTCTGCACGAGTTTCACAAATATATGTATTAAAGTTGCTGTTTTGCTTACGCTACAGCAATAGCAACTACACTTCATTGGCTCTGTAGATTAAACATACACATCATACGTTTCTCAGACCTTTGTTGAACACATTATACCAGTATATAAACTAGGCCAGATCACTAAAATACCAGTTCTGCTCTATCAGATTAAATTGGGATAGTATATGGTTTTCTTTTATATTTTGGCTCCACCACAATATTCATCATTCTGATGTACAGGTTAAAATGCAATACATAATCTCAGAGCTTTCACAACCAGGACACAGGATGAAATCTCGCCCATCCTGGTTTCAATTATTCAGTTACATGTAGATTTACGAATTACAGCTCTGTTAAATAAATTGTAACAGGAAATACTTTGCACAGTTCTATAGATTTAATAGAGCATAAGAATTAATTTATGATTCACAGTAACTTATTGCTCATAGTTTTTATTGGGATTGCATGGGGATATTACAAGCAACTTAATTATACAGATTTCACCTTGAGATTACACATGCTTCTTTGTTAGCTAGGTCACCAATGGTCAAGTGCACAGCGTTCTTACATGCATTGCACTGGAATTACATCATTTTTCAGAATATACTCAGATATATCTAAATTTAATATATAATATTTTGGTTGTACAATTCATATCAGGGTAGACTACTCAAAGCTTTAATGTGTAGAATTAACACATGCGTAAATGCAGTTCAGTCACTGTGATATATTTCTCTTACATTAATTATATTGGCATATATCCCACAAATGAAACAATCTGCATCTTGACATGTAACACTTCTGCTACATACATAAAACCAGGACATATTGTGATTTAACACATATTACTATTATAAAGATTGGATTACCTCAGATATTTCAAACCATCCTTATTTCCGTTATACAAATAATATCAGATAAAACACATGATTTCATTATATCGAAAAAGGAATATAATTTCAGTATTTCTGTTCAATAGATTACATAGAATGGACTATTTTACTGTTGGTGTTTTGACAAGATTATAATAACAATTTAAACATATTTATTTTAGACATTTTACAAAGGGACATATATCACCCTCATTCCTTGTACAGATTTTGTATGGAGGTATACAGTAAATCACAATGCTGCTCAAAATATATAGAGTAAACTCATATCTCTTTATCATATAAACTATGACAGGATGTAATTGACATCAAGAAGAGAGAAAAGAGAGAAATGTTAACTATAACTAATAAAATATATAACTTATACCAAGCTGTACCACCTGGTCTTCTAGGACCAAAGTTACACCGATAGCTAATAATGTACGTTTATATGGATTCTACTCTGATATATGTTGCAATGCTTGATTCTGTTGTTACAGCAAGATCAGTGTGTTGTTCATGAGATTTCACTGAGATCTGAATGGTCCTATTAAATTGGTTAAACCAGGGAACACCATTCATAGAAATAACATATAATGAACACACTTTCATTGATGCAGATCTGTTAAATCATATAGGTTTATGAAATACAGTACCATAACATAAATTACACAATACTTAATCATTCAAAAGTTCAACATGTAATTTGTATCAGGATGAACAACATAGTGCATCTTTAAGTAAAAGGGTATATCACACCCTTCCTAGTTGTGAACTTTATCACTCAGATCTAATATACCTGTATCATATAGAGCCAGGTAACAAGGATAACTCATAAAACTCTGTGAAACATCTGTTATTTCATTCTTACACAAAAATCTAACCTCAATATGTATCAAACAATCTGTTCATAAAGATTAGATTATAAAAGTACATCTAACCCTGCTGTTTAGATTACATAAAATATAGGTATATTGTTGTATAGAGATGAGAAGGAACAGATACCTCACAAAGTGTAGTTTAACTGGCATACTTTACCCATGATTATGCTATAGTTGAGCTTCATTACAAACCACATATATAAAGTGATAATATATCAAGTATAATATGTTACTATAGGTTATTCTTTTGCACAGTTTATTCCAAAGCTTATCACTCTCTGCTGTATTACACAAATTCACCAGGAGGTATTTAATCTATTTCCCCTATTAGCTCTCTGTACACAATATACAGTGGTGACCACTGAATGCTGCACTGATTGCATTCGGACCAATCACAAATGTGTTGTAATATAAATTTATATGGGGATTATATTGACAATTACTATATCAATTATATCAATTGTAGAAAGATACAAAATCCTAAAATTTACGTAATCACAAAATATGTAGTCTTGTTATTCTGATTATTCTAGAATAGGATATATTCCATGTTGATTCAGTTACTCCAGGAAACTTCTCTGTTAAAGTAAAAGATGCCCTTCCTAGTTGTCAACTTTATCACACAGATCTGGATGTGAATACCACAAGAATATACTGTAAAATGGGCGTACAGCACATTACAATGTATTGTTTACAGTTTGCAACACAGTTTTGTTCTATGAGTTATATTGGACAAGCAATGATGCTGCATGTATTACACCAAAGCATAGCACATATTTGGTTTGTTACATGCAATAAACTCACATTTAATACGTTTACATTAATAACATGTATATATAACAGGTACAATAGAGATTCACATCTTTTAATCACAACTGCCTTTTGCAATTTACACTGAACTTTATGATACTGATTGGTATGTAAATAAACAAGAATATAACAGACAGCATGAACAGACTCATGAACTCCATCAATCCTCGATTATTTAATGCCCACTGAAGGAACCACTTGCACTGTTTGCACTGATATCTAGTACATAGAGATGTGTTATTTAGTTTACACTTACAGCTACAGTTCTGGTACAGATATTTTGTAATATACCAAACATATAATTATAATATATATTAGAAATGCAATATTTCATACATAGAAATGGTCACTGTACTGTTTTATTTTGCACAGTTCAGTTGGGGTAGATCACTCACCAGTCAGCCATATAAGTTAAACAGATATCACATAATGTTCTGTAACACTTACCACACTATGACAAATTATACACAAGAAACATTGCAGAGAAGCCTGCCTTGCATTGTCATGTTACACAGATTTCCCAGAGTTTAATCTCAGACAGCACCATTCTATAAATTCCACAGTTCATTATGTATTATTCATTGAGCTTTGCTCTATAGATTAGACCAGGACATATTATTTTCAGCATTGGTACATATTGACTACTTTTCCATATAGCTCATCGTGCACTGGGATACCTCATTTATAGACTTGTCATTTAAGTTAGTCTCAGTGATATTGTTTCTATGGATTATGTGACAATATATAACATAGATCTGTTTACAAGTTTAAACAAAAAAACTTTTGCACATCACATAAATTATAATCAAGCTAATCACAACCTTTTTATAGATTACATTATGAAATGCTGTTCAGAAGTTATTCTATCCCAATTTCATTCTAAATGTTGCATATCAATTAAATATATGTGATATTGATTGCCATAGGACATACAGTATATCACTCACAGTGTTATACGGATCATGTTGAAACATATAGCACAATTTGTTATTGAAACTGCAGTGAAAGTTACTAGATATACCATTCAAGGTCATGCTGCACAGAAAATGCTGATATATCTGCAGTTGTTTGCTCGATTAACTAAGGATATATTAATCTCAGTTTGTTAAATAGATAACAATGTAATCTACACCACATACTGTAATATTTATTGAATATGACATACACATATCACATTGCAAATGTCACTTGAGTTACTAGATAAATACTAGAATATATACTAGAGTCTAGTATATATTGTACACATCTGTTAAATAGATTATGTTGCATAATTTCATATAAATTCTGCTTTTTCAATAATATAGAGTTAAATTGCTCAGGGTTCTATGTTATGGATTAAAGCAAAGTGGATCACACTAAAGTTTGTAATACAAATTAATCTGGGATGCATCACTCATATATGTGTCATACATTATTTCAATAGACTCTAATGTGGCACAGCATTTATAGATCTTTTATATAAATTGCACAATATTTTAAAGATAGTTCTTTCATTTAGGTTAAAGGACAATGTACTTTTCAAAGCTGGTTTAGTAGATAACATTTGAAGATATCAAAGTCATTTAGATACAGTAGATTGAAGGAGAGTACAATGACAAGGGTTACACTGTGGTATCTCACACTTTGCTTTGATATAATGACTGGGATGCATTACACACATTATGTAGGCCAATTTACCATGTCGCTCTGTTACACACCAGTATATCACAGATTGCACAAGGGTGCTACATACCAATATTTTTGAACAAAAGTCGTACTTTTTAATACTAAAATGTGTTTGAACTCTCCTCACACCCAAAAACTTCTGATGATATCATGGACTGCATGTTTTTTAGAAACTGAGGGCCCCCGATGACTGCTGACAGGTGTGGCTAGGATAATTGATGTGGTATTTGATTTCATTTTTATTTAGTGCGAACTTTCTAACCAAATTACCGGACTGTTGTTAAAATCTCACAGCAAGCAGCACATTCTAGACTGGGAACCATTTCACTGATATTTAAGTACATCACCCATGTTTCTGTAATACATGTTATACTGGGACATATCAAATACAATACTTCTAGAGCAAAATTATACAATGTAAAGTATACTATGGCTCATGTAAATAAATTATATTGGAGATAATGCTCACATTTCTCTCATATACATTATAGTGGATTATTCTATATACAACTATATGAAATACCTAAGCATAGTTCAGTTGTTAAACCAGCATTTATCATAGTTGTGTATTACAGGATGCATTGCAATGTATAGAAACCTTCTTCTTATATGCATAAATTATACTGGAATGTGCCATTCATTCTGTTTTTAATAAATTACTCTGAGACATATCACACCTAGTTATAGTATGACATTAAACATTTCTTTGTTACATGTAGAGAGATATATCACTCGACTAGAAATGGCATTTCTATTCCCATTTTAATCATTGTACTGGATAAAAGAGGCACTCTGCTATGTTGGGGAGAAATATTCTTATAGTTCCAGTAACATACATGTGATGTATCAGTCAGCTCTTAATATTCTGGATACATAGTGTGGGATTCACATAGGACAAAACTCTTCAGTTCTACAATCAATTAAACTATAGCCTACTAAACAAACTGGTGATTGAGATAGATTATACACAGAGGTATAAATTACACTGAAACCTATTTCTCAATAAATCATTGAGATATACCACACACAGTTCCATAATATAGGCAGCACTGCCCAGTTCTAATATCAACATTATGGTAGAATATCTTGCAGCCAAGTTTATTCTGTTGGTTATACCAGTTCATCGCTCTCAGCTCCGATACATAAACTACCCTTCGAGATATCATGCCCTTTCCCTTGCACGGATTCTGCTTCTTTCTTTTGTTGTGCGGGATCTGGTCATCACAGGCAAACTGCTCTTGCTGTGCCTTTCAGTCAGTCAGCCAGACATTTCTGTGGCTCTGATTCATATACAGACCAGGTATGGATGACAGATTCATTTCCCCAAAGAACATCACTGAATGCGTGGTTTCTTTTAAAACAATCCATAGCTTCACCAGATTGACTTATTTTATTCCATATTTATTTAAGTAACCAAATTAATATTCCCTTCAGATGTCAAGTAAGATTTGAATTCATACGTTATTTTAACCCTGTACCACTATAACCCAAAGAAATACTGTGATATGTCACTTGGTAGTCTGTTATATACATTAGATTGATATTGCACATTGTTCTGTTATATCATTTACAGAATCAAATACTACTTATTGCTCCTATAAATAGATAATTATTCTGCGATAGAATATAGAAAATAGAAATTTACAGCACATTACAGGCCCTTTGACCCACAATGAAGATTGTTCATACTTCACTCTGGATTCACTTTCATTGCTCTACTTTACAGATTCCAGTAGAAAGCATTTGTCAACGTTTTGTTACAATCACCCAGAAAAGCGGGTGGTGGTGAGGAGGGGACTTGAAGTTCCACATCCAAGATAGGAAAAGAGGTTAAAATCCACACACAATTGAGGGAAAGTCTTATGAGCAGATATCAAAGGAGGAAATGTGAGGTGAGAAAAGGGAGTAAGGTTATATGCCAAACATGGAAAACACACAAAATGTTGGAGGAACTCAGCAGATCAGGCAGCATCTATGGAAAATAATAAACAGTCGATGTTTTGGGTCGAGGCCCTTCATCAGGACTGGAAAGGAAAGAGGAAGATGCCAGACTGAGAGAGTCAAGGCTGGAGAATGAGTACAAACTGATAGGTGATAGGTGATAGGTGATAGGTGAACTGAGGCAGCTGGGGGGGGGAATCAAGTAAGAAGCTGGGAGAGGATAGGAGGAGAAGGCAAAGGGCTGGGGAAGAAGGAATCTGATAGGAGAGGAGTGTGGACCTTGGGAGAATGGGAAGGAGAAGGAGGGGACCCAGGGGAGGTGATGAGTAGGTGAGGAGAAGAGGTAAGAGGGAAACCAGATGGAGAAATGAAGAGGGAATCGGGAAAGGGAAAAGTACTTTTGTAGTTGGCGAAAATTAATTTTACAACCTGATACCTGGAGGTCAGGAGGGGTTAATACCCTGCACGCAGAGGATGGAAAGAGTTAAAAGCTGGAGCCACCGATGAGGATAGGGAGGAGTTAAAACTGCGCATCCAGTGGACACAAGTTATAGCGAAAAGATGAAAACCTACAGCCAGGGAAGAGGAGATGAATGCCTTGCACCTCAGGTAGGGAGGGGTTAAACCCCTGCTTTCTGCGAAAAAAAGTAAAAAAATTGCAACCAGAAGTGAGTAGAGAATAATACACTGCATGAGGAGATGGTAAAGGATTAAAATCCAGCATCCAGGGATAAGAAGTTTTAGAGCCCTTCCCACAGCAATAGGAAAGGGCTGAAACAGCACTAAGATGGAAGAAAGGTTAATACTTGATGTATAGGGACAAGGAAGGGCAGCCAATGAAGAGGAATGGTTCAAACCCATGCGTGGGTATGAAGGGATTAAGTGAAATGTGTCGATGGTCATTGGTGCTGAGGGAATAAGCACAATTAAAAACAAGGGGAAGGAGCATTTAACACCCTATGGGAAGTGTGCAGGGTGACACGACACACACGCAGGAGTGGAGAAGGATTATATCCCATACAGAGGGGAAGGACAAGGATTAGACACTATATTCAGCAAAGGGTAGCACATCCAGAGTGAGGATTGCAATGCATCTTGTCAATATTTCCTCAAATCAAAATGAGGAATGCTGGGGATACCCAGCAGGTCAGGCAGCAGAGAAACAGAGTCAATGCTTCAGGTCAAAGACACTGCCTTGGGGCTGTGAAAAGTTGGAAGAAAAAGAAAGGAGGAATGAGGAGAAGGGAACTAAAGGTCCATTGTAAGATGGAGACTAGGAGAGATAGAACATTCAGACACTGCCTGATCTGTTCAGTATTTCCAGGGTTTTCTGTTCAGATTCAGATTTCCAAATCAAAGTTTCTTTTTACTTTTGGTACTATATAATGTCAATGCATGCTGTGTGCGCACAGAAAAAATGATATGTTGGTTATGTCTATACTAAGAGGGGCCATTGATACTGCACTGAGTGAAAGGAAGAGAAGGAGCTGTAACAAACAGCTACACTACCCCTGGACAAGGCGGAAGAGAATCTCCACAGGGTTGACTCCATTACTAACTAGTGCCTCCTGCTGGTAAGTGGGTGCTTGCCAACCTGAGGAGCAACAAAAGGCACCTGGAGTTGGTGCTGAAGTGGATGAGAGGCAAGTGGTGAAATGGATGGGGCAGGATGGAACATATGCAAGTATTTACACTTTGCAAGAGACTGAAAGAGAAAAATTGTGGCAGAGAAAAGCCAGGCAAACTCTAAAAATATTAAAACAGAAGGGATATTGCTGTATAGAATAAATTTGTAGAGATATCCTTACAGTGGTAAGTGGCGCATATCTGGTGCCTTGTCTTCTGTATCAGCATCTATTCGTGAGAGCCCCAAGAGAACCCAGTATCCTTGGTGGTAACGCAGAAAGTAATCAATAGCCACTTCGTCCTGTCAACAGTCAGATCCTTTCAAACAAAGTAAGGCAAATGATTTGAGGTTTCAAATGCCCAGTACCACACATCCAGATTCCAAGTTTCAGTGCCATTAATGGAACCATGGGGTTGCGTGAGAAAGCCTTCTCCTCTTGTTCCTAAGCTGTAAAGCCTTGACTGAGGAAGGAAAACATGTGCTCCCTGAGCATGGATCAATCTGATTGATCAGGTTTATACATAAATATTATTTCAATTATTCAAACAGAGAACAACTTCAAAAGGCTCAAGAGATGACTGCTTTGTAAGTTTCCCCTTTGCCTTCTTTTGAGTATCGAATTAACAGCTCATGATGGAAGAGAATGTCTAGTATTTAGAACCTTGCAATTGCTCCACTGAGACTGTGTCCCCCTTCTTCCTCTGTTGACCTTTGCTTTGGTATAACTGCCATCTGGCCTGCAAACTGTTTGCCAGTGCTTGTGGCTGATGATTTTGTTTTGAGAGTCATTAGTGTTTCCTACGATATGAAACCCTGCAGAGCACAGAAGGAGCAGCTTGAACTTGTGTGACAACAAATGCCCTCTAGTGGAGAACGGTTACTGAGATACCACCACTGAGTACTGTCTCAGCACAACACGGAAAAAAAACACTATTATACTACAATTCCAAAGCGCATTGCTAGACTGTAACCTAACCTGGTATTAGAAAGTAAAAGAACTGATCCAGGTAGAATATCGATGATTGAAGAAATTGTCCTATCAAAGCATTCGCTTCAATGTTTAAAGATGAAGCAAAATTACTAGGAATTGTTTCTCAACAAGTTTAAGATAAAGCTGAAGTAGAGGCAGGCAAACAAAATGCATTCTGCTTCTTCTGTTAACATTTCTTCCCCTCTCCCCGCTCTGCTCCCAAGTATTTCCCAACTTATTCAGTAACTGGTTAACCTCAACACGTTAATGGATTCAGATCTGTCACCGAGGCATCCTGGAAGTGCTGAGCAGGTGTTCTATCTTTAACCACTGTCCTTTAGATCGAGTTGTTTATTCAGATAGATTATAATGACTTTAGAGTAACGCTTTCAGAAAAGCTGTGAAATTCTCTCTATAATTCAACCAACATTATTACCGATCTAATGCCACCAAAACCAGGCAAATTATTATTTGCTCTCTCTAGAGCAGGGGTTCCCAACCTTTTTTATACTATGGAGCCTTCACATTAACTGAGGGTTCTGTGGATCCCACTTGGGAACTTGGCTCTAGAGGTTTGTAGATCTTTCTCTGTACTGAATGGCTGCCAGGTTTACTTTTAGATCTTTAGATCAGCTTTGCCTTTGAAGTCTATGGTTTATTTTAGGAATATGAGGTACACAATGTCACATGAACAAAGATGAGGCAATTATTCTGCTTATGTTGGGCCTAGGAATTGTATATACTTCACCCAGACACTCCTGAGATACTGCCACCCTCACATTATCCACCGTGTTGAGGGTAAGCTAAGTGACTGGAACTCCCAATCTACCCGCCAAGAGACGGTGGCCCCACACCAAAAAGAACTGAAGCAACAAACAAAATGTTGGACGAACCAATCAGGTCAGGCAGCATCTATGGAGGGAAATGGATAGTCAACATTTTGGGTCAAATTTCTTCTTCACTGCCCAGACTATGGATCACATAAAGAGAGGCAATGGAATAAAAGTCCATTATCATGTGGTCTGGTGCCACATGATATGGACCATAGACACAGCTAGACATGTGTGTCTTTCTCTCCCATCTGCCTAGCAGGTGCTTCACATACTATGCTACAAGTGAGGACCTTATGCTCCATTGCTTCCATCAGTCAGTTCTTACCATACTTGTTGCCGTCCTCGCCCTTGGCACTTATTCTCCTTCCCAGGACCTGCAAGTGTTTGCCACTTGTCCGACTGTAAAGCTGGTACAGGCGCACATACTTGCGGCTTGTGTCATCCCTCAGCCTTGTGTGGTTCTCCACATGAGGCCAGAAATCTGTATCCTCCTCCATTGAAGCCTGTGGTCAGCAGCAACAGGAGAGAGGGAGATATAAATGGCAAATTTCCCAGACCTAGCACAGCCCCAAAACACACCCAACTATCAAAACAAACGCTCCCAGACTGTGGAACAAAGGTTGGCTGTCCTCACCCTGCACCTGGGTATTTTTCCTTCAATGTGGAAAACCAAGAGCAGGGAGCTCCATTCCTTGTGGCTTTCTTTCTTTGTTGCCATGGCTCAGTGGCTAGCACTCTGACCTCACATGCAGAGAGCTGTGGCTTCAAGTCCCATTCCAGAGATCTGTGTTGCCAATACAGTGCAGTGCAGAAGAAATTTACTGTGACTTCAGACCTAATCTGATTTGCCCATTGAACTGTGGTGTACTACAGCAATAGAAGAGGACCAAGAGAGTTCTTCTGGGGGTCTGAATAAAGATTCATCCTTTGAACAACATCACCAAGTCAGACAGCTCACTGCAATTACAAACTTGAAAATCACTGAGCAACTCAGAAACAATGAAGTGCTTCAGAAGTGTGATATTCGCTGCATCACAGATGGTGCAGCACCTGAATGCACAGCAACATCCTTCAAAGAGCAATGTGGTAATGAGCCAATATCCTTTTTTTATGGAGTATATGGGACATGCTGTGGATGACTCTCCTGTACTGTTTTTCCCAGAAGCTTTGCCAATGAAGGCAGAAGAAACTAGGGTTTATCTCTCATCTGAAAGTTGGCATCGAATCTCAGCATCTAATCTCTGAAAAGGGTTGTAAGCTACTGAATGAATGTTGAAGTACTTCTATCTGAGGCACAACTGATGAGTTTTCACACAGCAAGCATTTATTTTATGCAAACACGAGGAATTCTGCAGATGCTGGAAATTCAAGCAACACACATCAAAGTTGCTGGTGAACAAGTGCTACACATGCCCTTACACTTCCTCCCTTACCACCATTCAGGGCCCCAGACAGTCCTTCCAGGTGAGGCAACACTTCACCTGTGAGTCGACTGGGGTGATATACTGCATCCGGTGCTCCCGATGTGGCCTTCTATATATTGGCGAGACCCGACGCAGACTGGGAGACCGCTTTGCTGAATACCTACGCTCTGTCCGCCAGAGAAAGCAGGATCTCCCAGTGGCCACACATTTTAATTCCACATCCCATTCCCATTCTGACACGTCTATTCACAGCCTCCTCTACTGTATAGATGAAGCCACACTCAGGAACAACACCGTATATTCCGTCTGGGTAGCCTCCAACCTGATGGCATGAACAATGACTTCTCTAACTCCTGCTAATGCCCCACCCCCCCCCTCGTACCCCATCCATTATTTATATACACACATTCTTTCTCTCACTCTCCTTTTTCTCCCTCTGACTATACCCCTTGCCCATCCTCTGGGTTTTTCCCCCCCTTCCCCTCTTCTTTCTCTCTGGGCCTCCTGTCCCATGATCCTCCCATAGGCCTTTTGCCAATCACCTGTCCAGCTCTTGGCTCCATCCCTCCCCCTCCTATCATTTTGGATCGCCCCCCTCCCCCTCCCACTTTCAAATCTCTTACTAGCTCTTCCTTCAGTTCGTCCTGACGAAGGGTCTCGGCCTGAAACGTCGATGGTACCTCTTCCTAGAGATGCTGCCTGGCCTGCTGCGTTCACCAGCAACTTTGACGTGTGTTATTTGTTTTATGGTTTAGTTTTACACGTAGAGAGTGTTGTGTTTGTGTTATTGTGAATTTACTGTTGTGCTCAATATCCTGCACACCCCTGCTTCACTCTGAATAAAGCTATTGTTGGATTTCCCAACCTGACCCTTGGTCCAATTATTTGCATGGTCCCCCACCTAGCAACAGATTCCACCTGGTGTTGCAATGAATAACCTCCAGCCTGATGACAGTGGCTGTACTAGCCCAGTCCAAATTAGGGACCTTATAGAAAATGGAGGCTGACTCTTGGCTGGAGGGTATGTAACTTATACGTGTGGGAGTGCCTCTGGAGTAAGAGTAGCCAAGATACATTGGTATATCCACAAAAGGTAGCAGTTTGTTGAGATTTTTTATCAGTTCTAAATGATGGTGGTATTTTTGAAATATTATTTTGTAATATGTAATCTTGCAGTATTCCACAACAGTCTGAGCACAGGTTCAAGTTATGAAAGGAGAATGAACATCAAATTAAAAAAAAACAAAATACTGATTGAGGCTGAATAGGCTGCACTCTGCACTATGTAGAATACAATATTTACTCTGTAAAATGTCTTCAATTTTCTTTATTTCTATCTGATACAACTGAATTTCTTACTAATGATTTTGATCGGTGGATTAAAAGTTACACATAGCCCAGACCAGGTAAGAGTAGCAGGTTTCTTTCCATGGAAGTATGCATAAATCAGATATGCTTCCAGGTCACCATTATTTCAATCTGATTTTTATAGCAAATTCTCTTAAGTAACCCAGGGGTGGTAGAGGAATCTAAACTCCTGAATATTATTAAGCAAGCAACATAATATAGTCTTGGAAAGGAAGTCAAATCTCAGCCAAATTCACAACTATGAAAGGGGATGTTCTTTATTCAGAGTATTGTAGGTCTTTGGAATTCTCTGCCACAGACACCAGTGAATGTTGTTCATTCACCAGGGAATTCATCATGGAATGTTGGACGCTGAAAGAACCAAGCAGATGAAGATGGGGTGGGAAAGTGGAATCAGTTAATCCAGTATTTCCCTGGATGATAGAGCTGGCTCAGGAAGTCATTCCGCCTCAGGGAGGGGATTCACTCCATTCTCTTTGTCCAATTGTATGGGAATTAATTGTGTACAATTTGTATAACTGCATGGCCTTCTTTCCACATCATTCAACTTCCGACTTTCGCTATTATGAACTCATCTTCTACTCGTTCTATTTATTTGTGTAAGTTCTTCCTGGTTACACTAACACAGCAGTGAAACATTAACTCTCTCATACCATGTAACCCCTCCATTCACCAGCAGGTTGGCAGAATGTTCATTACCGCTATTCTCCCGACTTCCCCTGGCATTCTAGGTTCCCAGGCAAGGTGTCCTGTGTGTCGAGAATGCAGTAGTAGCGGGAGTCGGGGCGAACGGTACGGGACACTGTTGCAGTAATGGGAGCTCCTTTCTCCAGGAGAAGGACCGGGCACCTCGTATATGGAGAAGAGGATGGTAGTTCCCTCCTAACCGACATCTATGTAAACCGTCTGCTATTGCCCTGCTGTGAAAACTCGGGATTGTTTTCTTTTCTGCAGTTGGATAATTCCTGCTGTTTCGGCTGAACCTCTCAACTGAGCAGGTGCAAATGTGCGCGCACTTCACTCAGGTCCCGCAGCCCCTCTAGCTCCTTCTCAAACCTCTGCCTTCTTGTCTCATTCACACGTTTCTTTTGCAAGTGTCTTTTTTAGAGTTTCTCTCAGCCGCAGAAAGAACAACCGCTGGAATTGTCTAACACCGGTCCCGTGAATGTAAGCGACTCCGCTGTTTTGCTGCGAGGAGGACGTTTCTGATCTAAAACTGCTCCGGACTAAATCAAGCGACCTCATCTGGAAAATTAGCAATGACGTCCCCCGCCACCACCCCACCACCCAACACCCCTCTTCTCTCTACTTGGGAGGTTTAGCGTTTTGAGCTACATAATCTACAGAACATCCTCTGCGAACTTCAGAGCACAAACCGTCTAGTCAAATAAATTTATCAGCCTTCCATTGAAAACATTTTTCTAATGAAAATAATGAAATTTGTGGAGTTTAGTGCGCTCCATCTGTGAGAATTATCAGATTTTGGAAATTAACATTCCCAAATTGGCGGCTTATTCGGAAGATTTAAAAATAAATCTTTAATAATTGTTCAATAAAACCAAGAAAGTGTAAGTCGTTAATTAAAGTGTCACTTACCTCTATCCCAAAGCAGACTAACAGCGCGTGTAAACCTCTGTATGGGAGAAAATGGAAGGAATTAAAAATCAGAAAAAATCAAGTTCTCTGTAGATTAGAATTGGTTTAATTTTCTCCTCATTAAACACAATATTACACTGTTCAATAGAACAGTATTAAAGGGGGCATTCATACGTCCATTAAGCGTAACCATTATAAAGTTCGAAGATGCTTACAGACAGAAGAAGGTCGAAAAGGCCGGATTCATGGCTACGGATCTGACCGGGGTGTGGGGCCGAACGAAGAGAGCGGCTGATTTAGCCGTGCCGCCGCTGACGGTGCGAGGGTCAGTCGGTGCTGACGCCGAGAGGTGTGAGAGAATGTGGGTGCTCTTCCAACAAGCTAGTGTATGCCGCGAGGTGGGGGGTAATCGGTCTCCCAGCTTCTCGATCAAGGACCCACCCTTTGACAATCCAGCACCCGCCGTGAAAAATGCATCTCTTGCTGAAGCAGGGATGCAACCGAGATAAACCAGGCTAATATTTCGTTTACTTCCTCTACTGCCTTAGGATACTCGGATCTAATGCGTAATTTTGCTCCTGCTCCCGCCCCTCTACATTCGGCGTGTGTTCTTGCAGTGCGAAGCAAAAGTACTCCCTCTCACATAGACACATGCATCCACACACAAACACACACAGACGAGGAGGTGGGGAGAGAAAGAGTGACAGGTTTCCTCTATACCAAACCCGATCAGACGCCATTGAATTCACATCCCCCACCTTCCCCCCCCCGCCCCCGACAAGCACTGAATCAGCAAGGTCTCAGTGGCAGCTACCCCAAACACCCCCTCCCTCCAGTCCAGTAACGACCAGTCTCCTGCAATCCTGGGACAGCGCGAGCATTAATCTTGATGCCCGACACTAGATTAAGCTGTCTCCCGAAAGGAGCCAGCACTGAAATTTGGCTACAGAAGATGACCCGAGTGATATGAGCCAGGACCATCGCCTCACATTCCAGCTTCTTTCTCCTATTGTAGCGCGATTTTGTCAACTGGGAGTCAGACTATTCCCGCACTTTCTTCACAATCCACAGACAATCTTTTTCAAGCAAAAAGTTGGACGCATAAGCCACGAGACAAGGCAGCAGCAAAAAAAGAAAAAAAAATGACCAAAGGGAATGCCGGCTGAAAGAGGAGACAGAGAGAGAGAGAGAGAGAGAAGAGAAAGAGAGAAGAGAGAGAGAGGAGAAAGAGCGAAGAGAGACAGAGGAGAAAGAGAGAGGAGAGAGAGGAGAGAAAGAGTGAGAAATAGGGAGAGACAAAGAGAGGGTGCAGGCAGAGGAAGAGAGAGATGAAGAGACAGAAAGAAAAAGATGAAAGAGAGAAAGAGAGGTTGAGAAAGAGGAGAGGGAAAGAGAGAGGAAAGAAGGAGAGGGAGCAGTGAGGGAGATTGAGGGGAGAGGGAGGGAGATGAGAGAGAGAAAAGTGAGAAAGAGAGAACAGAAATAAAGGAGAGAAAGAGAGAGGAGAGAGAAAAAGAGAGCGAGAGAGGGAGAGAGAGGATGAGAGAGAAAGAGAAAGAGAGGGAGAGAGTGCGAGAGGTAAGTAGGGAAAGATAGAGAGAGGAAAGAAAGAGATGGGAAGAGGGAGTGATATAAGATCGAGGAGACAGAGAGAGAGGAGAAGGGAGAGAGTAACAGAGAGAGGAGTGAGAGAGACAGAAAGAAACTTTAGTCAGAGTGTGGTAAATCTGTGGAATTTGTTGCCACAAATGGCTGCGGGGGCCGTTATTGGGTGCATTTAAAGCAGAAATAGATAGGTTCTTGATTAGCCAGGGCATCAAACAGTATGGGGTGAAGACGGGACAGTGGGGGTGACTGGAAGAATTGGATCAGCCCATGACTGAATGGTGGAGCAGACTCGAGAGGCCGAATGGCCTACTTCTGCTTCTATATGGTCTTATGGTCTTATGAAATGAGAGAAAGAGAGAGGAGAGAAAGAGAGAGAGAAAGAGAGGGAGCAGACAGGAAGAGAGAGGGGAGATGGAGGGAGATGAGAGAGAGAAGAATAAGAGAGAGAGAGAGAAAGCAAGAAATGAGAGAGAGACAGAGAGTTGTGAGAGACAGAAAGTGAGGGAGATACAGCATGAAAGAGTGAGAGAGGAGAGTGAGAGAGTGAGAGAAAGAGTGACAGGAGAGAGAGAGAAAGAGAGGAGAGAGAGAGAAAGACAGAAATACAGTGTAAAAGAGAGAGAGGAAAAAGAGATGGGGAGAGAAGGACTGATATGAGAGAGAGGAGAGAGAGAAAGAAGAGAAGAGAGAAAGAGAGAAAAAGAGAACAAGGAGAGGGAGGGTGATGAGGGAGAGAGATGAGAGAGGAGAGAGAAAGAGAGAGAAGAGACAGAGAGAAAGAAAGAGCATCGAGAGAGGTAGGAGAGAGAGAAAGAGAGGAGAGAGAGAAAAAGAGAAGGAAGACAGGAGAGAGACAGACACAGAGGAGAAGGTGAGAGAGAAAGAGAGAGAAAAAGAGAAAAAGAAAGAGGTGAGGAGAGAGGAGAGAAGCGGAAGAGCGATGGAGAAAAAGATAGAATTGAGAGAGTGGAGAAAGATAGAGAGGAGAGAGAGACAGACAAAGAGAGAGGAGAGAGAAAGCGAGGGAGGAGACAGCTAGAAAGAACG
The DNA here is from genome assembly GCF_030028105.1 of Mobula birostris. Taxonomy (NCBI): domain Eukaryota; kingdom Metazoa; phylum Chordata; class Chondrichthyes; order Myliobatiformes; family Myliobatidae; genus Mobula; species Mobula birostris. The sequence continues at coordinate 95,230,271 of NC_092376.1, forward strand.
GGGGAGAGGGAGGGAGATGAGACAGAGACACAGAGACATAGACAGAGGCACAGACAGAGAGAGAAACAGAGAGAGAAAGGAGAGAGAGAGGGAGAGAGAGAAGGGAGACAGAGTAAAAGAGAGAGATGAATCACAGAGAAGAGAGAGAGAGGAGTGTGACAGGCAGATGGAGAGAAGGAGAGAGAGAAATAAAGAGGCAGAGAGAATGTGAGAAAGAGAGAAAGACTGAGGGGATAGCGAGAGATAAAAAAAAGAGAAGGGAGTGGGTGAGAGACAGGCAGAGGAGAGAGAGGTGAGAGGGGAGAGAACGAAAGAAAAGAGAGGAAGAGAAAGACAGTGAGAAAATGAGAGGGAGGAGACAGAAAAATAAAAAAAAGGAGTGAGATAAGAGTGAGGAAGGAGTGAGAGAGAGAAAGAGAGATGTGGAGAGATACAGACAGGCAGAGGGGAGCAAGAGATGGAAGAGAGAAGGAAAGAGAGACAGAGAGATAAAAGAGATAAATCGTCAGAGATAAAAAGAGAGGAGAGAGAGTGCTGAGTGGGAGGGAGAGAAAGAAAGGAGAGAGTGGATAGAGTAAGAGGAGAGAGAGAAAGATTGAGTGAGAAGAAAAGAGGAGAGATAGAAAGGGAGTGAGAGAGAAGAGATGAGAGAGTGACAGAGAGAGAGAGAGAAGAGGGAGAGAGAGAAAAGAGAGAGGGAACAGAGTGAAAGAGAATGAGCAGGAGAGAGATGAGCAAGAGAAAGAGAGAGGGGACAGAGCAAGAGAGAAACAGAGAGGAGACAGAGAGAGTGGAGAGGGTGAGAGAGAGAAAGAGTGGGCAAGATAGAAGAGGGAGTAAGAAAGAAACAAAGAGAGAGAGGAGAGGGAGAAAGAGAGAGAGGGGAAGGCAGAGGGAGAGAAAGAGAGGGAGGAGACAGCTAGAAAGATAGGGAAGGGAGAGAGTGAGATGAGAGACAAAGAGAGTGGGAAAGAGAGAGACAGACATAGAGGAAGGAGAGAGAGTGATGAGTGAAATGGAGAGAAAGAGAGAAGATAGCGTGGTGATAGAGAAATAAAGAGTGAGAGAGAAAAATAGGAAAGAGATAGAAAGGGAGCAAGAGAGAGGAGAGAGATAGAAAGAGAGAGGGGAGAGCAATGGATAGAATGAGAGAGGAGTGAGTGAGATAGAAAAAGAGATAGAGAAGAGAGATAGATGGAGAATGGAGACTGAGAGAGAGGAGAGACAGAAAGTGATAGCGAAAGAGAAAGAGAAAAAAGAAGTGAATGATTGGAAGAGGATGAAAAGAGCAAAATGGAGCTAGAGAGGAGAGAAAGAGAGAGCAAAAAGAGAGGAGAAAGAGAGAATGAGCGAAAGAGAGGGAGAGAGAAAGGAGAGAAAGGGAGAGAGAGATGAGAGAGAGAGAGAGAAAGATAGCAGAGGTAGACAGAGGGAGGAGAGCGGAGAGAGAGTGATGAGTGGGAGAGGGAGAGAAGACAGGTGTAAGAGTGAGGAGAGGAGAGAGATAGAAAGGGAATGAAAGAGAGGAAAGAGAAAAAGAAAGGGGAGAGAAGGAAAGATGAGAGAGTGAAGGAGAGAGGAGAGGAGCAAAAGAGCGAGTGAGAGAATAATAGAGATGAGAGAGTGGAAAGAGGCAGAAGGAGAAAGAGGAGAATGTAAAGAGAGAAACAGAGAGGAGAGGAGCAAAGGAGCGAGTGAGAAAAAGATTGCCAGAGATGAGAGTGGAGAGAGATGGAAAGAGAGAGGAGAGAGAGAAAGAGAGAGGGGAGAGGGTGATGAGTGAGAAGGAGAGAGAAGGACAAAAAAGGAGAGGAGACAGATCAATAGGAAGTGAGGAAGAGGAAAGAGAGAGAAAAAGAGAGATGAGGGACAACAGAGCGAGACGAGATGGAGAGAGAGGTGTGAGAGAGCGTGAAAGACAGAAAGAGAGGAGAGACAGACAGAGAGAGGAGAGAGAGAGAAAGGTAAGAGACAAGGGTGAGAGAAAAGGACAGAGGTGAATGAGAGAACAGAAAGAGAAAAAGAAAGCAAAAGGGAGGAGAGAGGGAAAGTAAGAGGGAGAGGCAGAGAGGAAGAGAGATGAGAGAGTGGGTGAAGAGACAGAGAGAAGAGAGAGGGAGAGCAGACAGACAAAGAGAGAGAGGAGAGTGAGAGAGAAAGAGAAAGTGAGATGGGGAGAGAGATAGAAAAAGGGAGGGAGAAAGAGATAGAGGGGGGAAAGGAGAGAAAATGCGAGAGAGGGGAGAGCAAGGAATAGAAAGAGAGAGAGGAGTAAGCCAGACAGAAACAGGTAGAGAGGATAGAGTGAGAGAGGAGAAAGAAAGATAGTGAAAGAAAAAAAAAGAGTGAAAGAGGCAAGTGAGACAAGGAGTAGCAGGAGATAGAACAAAAGTGAGCGAGACAGAAGACAGAAAGAAAGAGAGAAAAGAGGGAGGAGAGATGGGGAGAGAAAGAGACAGAAGAGGGAGACAGTGAGAGAAAGAGAGGGAGGAGACAGAGAGAAAGAGAGGGAGGGACAAGAGACTGAATGAGATGGGAGAGAGAGGGGAGAAAGAGACAGAGGAGAGAGCGAGAGACTGAAACAGAGGAAAAGAGCGAGAGACAGACAGAGGAGAGAGTGAGACAAGAGACAGAGAGAAAGAGACAGATAAGAGGAAGAGAGAGAAGAAGATGGTGGAGGGAGAGAAAGAGAGAGAAGTGAGAGAGCAACAAGTGACAGAGGAGAGGTAGAGAGAGGGGGAGAGAGAGATGAGTGAGAGAGAAAGTGGAGAGGCAGGTGGTGAGGAGAGAGAAAGAGCGAGCAGTCAGACAGAATGGAGAGGGAGAAAGAGAGAGAAGAAAAGAGGAGACAGGGAGAGTAGGAGAGAGAGAAGACAGACAGTGGAGGAGAGAGAAAGAGAGGCACAGAGAGAGTGTAAAGAGAGAAAGTGACAGAGGAGAGAGACAGAGAGCAAAATAAAGGAGAGAGAAAGAGTGAGAAAGAGGAGAGAGAAACAGACATAGAGGTAGAAATAGATATAGAGGGTTATCAGTGAGAAAGAGAGAAGAGATAGATAGAGTAAGGGGGAAGAGAGAAAAAAGAGGAGATAGAAAGGGAGTGAGGGAGAGGAGAATGAGAGAAAAAGAGAGACGGGAAGAATAGACAGAGAGAGGGTAGAGCGAGAGAGTGAGAGAGAGGAGAGAGAAAGATAGAGTGAAAGGGAAAGATAAAAATGTGATTGAAAGGAAGAGGGAGGAGAAAGAGAGAACAAAAGAGTGAGAGAGAGAGAAAAGAGAGAAAAAGAAATGAAAACGAGAGAGGGGAGAGCGGATCAAGACAGACAGAGAGAGAGGGAGAGAGATATGGGGGGAGAGACATAGAGAGTAGAAAGAGAGAGCAGAGACAGAGAGAGAGGAGAGTGAGAGAGAAAGAGCAAGTGATACAAACCCTTCGGCCCACAAAGTTGTGCCGAACATGTCCCTGCCTTGGAAATTACTAGGCTTACTTATAGCCCTCAATTTTTCTAAGCTCCATATACCTATCCAAAAGTCTCTTAAAAGACCCTATCATATCCACCTCCACCACCGTTGCCGGCAGCCCATTCTATGCACTCACCACTCTCTGAGTAAAAAAACTTACCACTGACATCTCCTCTGTACCTACCCCCTAGCACCTTAAATCTGTGTCCTCTTGTGGCAACCATTTCAGCCCTGGGAAAAAGCCTCTGGCTATCCACACGATCAGTGCCTCTCATCATCTTATACACCTCTATCAGGTCACCTCTCATCCTCCGTCGCGCCAAGGAGAAAAGGCTAAGTTCACTCAACCTATTCTCATAAGGCATGCTCCCCCATCCAGGAAACATCCTTGTAAATCTCCTCTGCACCCTTTCTATGGCTTCCACATCCTTCCTGTGGTGAGGCAACCAGAACTGAGCACAGTACTCCAAGTGGGGTCTGAACAGAGTCCTATATAGCTGCAACATTACCTCTCATCTCCTAAATTCAATTCCATGATTGATGAAGGCCAATACACCGTACACCTTCTTAACCACAGAGTCAATCTGTGCAGCTGCTTTGAGTGTCCTATGGACTCAGACCCCAAGAACCCACTGATCCTCCACACTGCCAAGAGTCTTACCGTTAATACTATATTCTGCCATCATATTTGACCTACCAAACCGAACCACTTCTCACTTATCTGGGTTGAACTCCATCTGCAACTTCTCAGCCCAGTTTTGCATCCTATCAATGTCTCGCTGTAACCTCTGACAGCCCTCCACATTATCCACAACACCTCCAACCTTTGTGTCATCAGCGAATTTACTAACCCATCCCTCCTCATACTCATCCAGGTCATTTATAAAAATCACAAAGAGTAAGGGTCCGAGAACAGATCCCTGAGGCACTCCACTGGTGACCAACCTCCATGCAGAATATGACCTGTCTACAACCGCTCTTTGCCTTCTGTGGGCAAGCCAGTTCTCCTACCTACACCATGTCCATATCCCTCCATCTTCTTTCTATCTATGTGCCTATCCAAACGTCTCTTAAAAGCCTTTGATGAATTTGCCTCTACCACCATATCAGTGAGCACATTTCAGGCATCCAAGACACACTGAGTAAAAAACCTACACCTTACATCCCCATTGAACTTAACCCTTCTCACATTCAATCATGCCCTCTGGTATTAGACGTTTCAACCCTGAGAAACAGATACACTCTTTCCACTCGATCTATGCCTTTAATAATCATCTTCACCTCTATCAAATATTCCCTCAGCCTCCAGCACTCCACAGAATACAACTGAAGCAACCTCAGCCTCTTGTGATAGCCCATGTCCTCTAAACCAGGCAGCATCCTGGGAAATTTCTGCTACACATTCTCCAAAGCCTCAACATCTTCCCTATAGTGGTGCCGCCAGAACTGTATAAAATAATCCAGATGTGGCCGAACCAGAGTTTCATAAAGTTAAAACATAACTTCCTGGCTTTTGAAGTCAGTGCTTCACTAATAAGAACAGGCATTCTATCAGGCTTCTTAACCACCTAATCGATCTGTGCAACCACTTCCAGGGAGCTATGAACTTGGATCCCAAGATTTCTCTGTTCAGAAACCCTGTTCAGGATCTTGCTCTTAACAGATTGCTGTCTCCTTGCATTTTCCCAACTGAGGTGCAACACCTCACATTTATCTGGGTTAAACTCCATCTGTCACTTCTCAGCCCATATCTGCAGCTGATCTGCATTGTGCTGTATTCTTTGCCAGTATTCTACACCATCCATAAGTTCACAGGTCTTGGTATCATTCACAAATTTACAAACACACCCATCTGAGATTTCAGTCAGGTTATTTATGTGCTTCACAAACAGCAGAAATCCCAGCACAGATCCCCACAGAACTTTATGTACGGGGTCTTTCTTTTGTTACATTTAAAATGGCGATTTTGTTATGTTAACCTGTGGAATGCGGCTTTGTTGTGTTTTAACGCTGCAGAGAGTTTGCGCTAACAGTTTGTTTTTCTTTAAGTGAGATAATCAGGTTCTATTAACAAATGTATCGTTTTGTTTTCGGATGCCATGCTGTATGATATGACTGTGGACTGAGTTTTGGGGGGGAGTCGGAGGAGAGACGAGGAGGACGGAGGACGCGCGGAGAGGCTCCGGTCGATCACTTCGGGTGGTCCCGAGCTGTGGGTCGACGGAATTCGGGTGGTCGTCTGACGTCGAACTGAGATCCAACGGTAGCGCGCGAAGAACTTGGACTTTGATAAGCGTTGGCGCCTTTTGTTTTCCCATTACTTTCCTCTCTGCATCAAATGTATATTAATGTCATAGAATTAGTAATATCTATAAAGTGTATGTGTTAAAATTTACTGGGTGTGCTGGCTGATGATTGATGTTTGTGATTGATTCGGGCGACGACTGACCCTGAGGGGACTGTTGAAGCAGGTGCTGGGCGGGATTTCCCCTAGACATTCACGAGCCAATATAACGGAACGTTACATTCACAAATTACAGACTTCTAGCTCGAGTAAGTCCCTTCAACCACAAGCCTCAGTCTTCAATGCACAATCCAGTTCTGAATCCAAACAGCCAATTCACCATAGACCCCATGCATCTTAATCTTCTGGATTAGACTCCTTTTAGACCTCTCTAAAATCCATGTAGGTAACATCCACTCCCTACCCTCATCAATCTCTCTAGACACCTTGTTCAAAAACTCAATTCAATTAATTTGGTATGGTATGATCTGCCATGCACACAGCCATACTAGCTCTCCTTAATCGACCATGGGTCTATCTTCCATGCAATGGGAGAGGTGAGAAGAGTGAATGCGATGGAAAGACACACGGTCACAAGGACAAACTATAAACTCCCATTCAATCCCATTCTCCTGCCTTTTCCCAATAACCTCTGATGCATTTACTGTATCTATCAAACTTAGTGTCAAGTTGGATTTCTTTTTCTTCTTTGTACACGTGCAGCTTCCCCACTTGAAAGAGATTGAATGCGTCTACCCGAAGGTTTTTAACTAGATTCCGCTCAATGACCAAACAACGTTTCCTTTTTCCTCCTTTTATTTTTCGCAAGTGCGGCAGTTTGTTAGTTCCATCAATCATTAGCCATTAGACATTAGTCACTAGTCACAGCCACAGGTCACTCGGTGAAAAAAACTGGCTACCTCTCCAGACTTTGCAGCCAGATTCGACCTGCGCCTCTCCACTCCCTAATAGACCTTTATGTTTTCAAACCGGGCGACCCCCCCCCCCCCCCGAAGGTTCCCGAGCTCTTCTTAAATCTCGCGCCATTTCCCAGAAGCGCCTGCGCGCGATGATCCCCGTGACGTGAAGCTAGCGCTAACCCAAAACAGAGTGATAGGAGTGCTCTTTTCCATGAAACAGTCTCTCAAGTTATTTAAAGTTCAGCATCTTCCCGCAGATTCCAACGCTGCTCCCGGACTGCTGCCGGGTCCTCCCAATGTTCCGGGCAGAAGCAGCACTCAGGCAATGAGTTCCATCCGGTCTATCAGTGGATTCTTGCTATTATTTTTAAATTTTATTTTCTTTTGCCTCGAGGTCCCAATACTTTCTAGAAACTCTAGTTTGACTTGACACCTCCCACTTGATCTTCCCATGGAAACACTGCGGAGATCGCCAGCTTCAAAGGCAAACTTGGTGGTCCCAGTTCGGTGTTCTTACAATGTATTATTGACTTGACTTTCCATCTGTTCATCAGCAGGTGGTAAGACAACTAAGACAACCAGCCGCATGACATCCCTGTGAAGGATGGTGGCTTGGATCCTGTCTTTCTTCCCATCAGAGATTGGATACCTTTTTGTTACTTTGAGCTTTTGTCACAGGAACACTGTAGCTTGGGAAGATCCTGATGTTGACGTCCCTCACGATCCCTTAGCTGTCTGGATTAGTATTGATGACTCAGCCAAGCTTGAAATGTCCTCTCAGTGCATTTTGGTTGCTTAACCAGACGATGTCCCCAACAGTGACGTTTCTCTGTACAGTATGCCACCTGCTCCTGACAAACAAATTAGGATCAGCGAGTTGGCTCCAGCACCTCCAGAACTCAGTCACCTCTGACTGCATTGCTCGGAGTCTTTTGTAGGGGTAGCTGGAAAAGTCAAAGGTTTTGAAATCCCCACTTTGAGATGCTCGACTGAGTAGAAGAGTGTTGGGTGTGACATATTGAATACAGTCTTCCCGGCTCTATACCCTAGCGTCAATTGGGCGCTCATTGGCAAGTTTGGCTGCTAAGGGAAGAGTTGTCTGGAACTCGCTGTAACTGAGCCTAGACTCCTTCCCAAGACTCTGGAGTGCTCTCTTCACAATGCGTACAGCGGCTTCTGCAGCGCCATTCCTTTGTGGAGAATCAGGCGGATGGATTTTCCACATCCACTCCGTTCCATCTTTTGCCACGGTCTCCTGCAGGGCTGCTTTGTTCAGGCTATCCAAGAATCTGTACAGCTCCTCCAGACTGTACAGACTGGTTTTGGTCCAATGAAATTGGTGCCTGGACCTGACCAGATCTTTCTTGGATGTCCCCTGATTGCTGTGAACCTTTGCTAGGCCATCAGGAATCCTTCGGTTGATAGGGTGTTTACCAACTCTGTGTGGATGGTTCTGTTGTCCATGCATCAAAAGACCACTCCCCAGACTTTGTGTTACTCTTTTCTTGACGTCATCTTTTACTTGGTAGGGTCCAAAGAGGTCCACCGTTGTGAACTGGAATGGTGCAGCAGGTTCAGTTCTTTCTGGCAAGTCACCCATTACTTGTTGACATTTCCTTGCTTTTGCCTTCCTTAGAGCATGCAACCATCGACAACCGTTTGGGCAATTTTCCTTCTCCTTATGACCCATGCCTTTCTTCTCATCTTGAGCAAGGTTCTAGCCAGTCCGTCATGACTCTCATTGTGGGCCTCCTGAGTTAACAGTGTGGACACCCAGGCATCATAGAGCAAGATGGGGACACCAACTTGATCTTCTTCGAAGATCTGCACTCGGCCACCGCAAACCAACAGCCCAGAGTCTTGGTTTTTGTAGACTACCAGCCTGTCTGTAGTGATGCTTGGGAAGGTTTTGCCCTCTTGTGCTGCTAGAAAAATGTCTCGTAGAGCATCTTTTCGTTCCCTTACTGAGATGACTCCTGTCAAAGAAACTGCCTCCCACTTTGGACTGTCCACGGCTTGATTTTGTCCAATGAACTTTTTTGCTGCTCTCCAGATCCATGCAACTGTTTTGACTAGTCGAGTTAGAACACTGAACTGCTTGATGTCCACAAGACTTCGGATGGCTAATGCTGCAGGCGGCCTCCATTATTCTGTTTTGACCTGGTACTGTTTTTGTGCTGGTTCTTGTTTCTTTTCCTTGGCCCTTGTCAAAGCAGCAACAAATGCCTTCTTTTGCAACTTGTTGATGTTTTCCCTGGCAGTGGCTGCCAGTTCTTTGGCTGATTTCATCGGCTATTCAAAAACTTTGACCTACTGACTGCAAACCTGATGGAAACATCTTAACTTAACTTCCCACATGATTCTAAGTTGTTTGAAACCTGTTTCATACCTCTACTCATTGAGATGAAAATGCTGATTTCTCAGTGCGAACAATGCACTGACATTAAAAGCAGTAAACATGTCAATTTTACACAAAAGTACTGACTGCTGAGCCGATGGAAACATCTTAACTCAACTTCCCATATGATTCTCACTTGTTTGTAACCTGTTTCATGCCTGTGCCTCTTAAGATAAAAAAATGTTCCTTTCTCACTGCATACAATGCTTTGACTTTAAAAGCAGTATTCATTTCAATTTTACTCAAAAGTACTGACTGCAAACCTGATGGAAACATCTTAACTTAACTTCCCACATCATTCTGAGTTGTTTGCAACCTGTTTCATACCTGTGATCATGAAGATAAAAAAGATTGTTTTTGCAGATCATACAATGCTTTGACATTGAAAGCAATACACATTTCAATATTACACAAAAGAACTGAATGCCAAGCTGATGGAAACATCTTAACTTAACTTCACATATGATTCTGAATTATTTGAAACCTGTTTCATGCCTGTGCTCATCAAGATGAAAAAGTTGTTTTCTCAGTGCATACAACACATTGACGTTAAAAGCAGTATACATTTCAATTTTATTCGAAAGTACTGACTGCAAACCTGATGGAAACATCTTAACGTAACTTCCCACATGATTCTGAGTTGTATCAATCTTGTTTTATGCCTCTGCTCATCGATACAAAAAAGTTGATTTCTCAGCGCCCACAAAGCTTTGACAATAAAAGTAGTATACATTTCAATTGTACTCAAAAGTACTGACTGCAAACCTAATGGAAACACCTTTGGTTTATTCTCACATGATTCTGAGTTGTTTGAAAGTTGTTTCCTGTCTCTGCTCATCAAGACAAAAAAGTTGTTTTCTCAGTGTATACAATGATTTGACAATAAAAGTAGCATGCATTTCAATTCTACTCAAAGGTACTGACTGCAAGCCTAATGGAAACAGCTTTGGGTTACTTCTCACATGATTCTGAGTTGTATGAAAGTTGTTTCATGCCTCTGCTCATCAAGACAAAAAAGTTGATTTTCAGTGCATGTAATGCTTTGACATCAAAGTAGTATATATTGGAATTTTACACAAAAGTACTGACTGCAAACTTAATGGAAAGATATTAAGTTAATTTCTCACATGATTCTGAGTAGTTCGAAACTTGTTTCATGCCTCTGCTAATCAAGACAAAAAAATTGTTTTCTGAGTGTATACAATGCTTTGACAATAAAAGTAGTATACATTTCAATTGTACTCAAAAGTACTGACCGGAAACCTAATGGAAACACCCTTGGTTTACTTCTCACATGATTCTGAGTTGTTTGCAAGTTGTTTCATGCATCTGCTCATCAAGACAAAAAAGTTGTTATCTCAGTGCATACAATGCTGTGACACTAAAGTAGTATACATTTCAATTTTACACCAAAGTGCTGATTGCAAACCTGGTGTAAACAATTCAAGTTAACTTCCCACATGATTCTCAGTTGTTTGAAAGTTGTTTCATGCCTCTGCTCAACAAGACAAAATAGTTGTTTTCTCAGTGTATACAATGCTTTGATAATAAAAGTAATATACATATCTATTATACTCAAAAGTACTGACTGCAAACCTAATAGTAAACACCTTAGGTTAACTTCCCACATGATTCTGAGTTGTTAGGAAGTTGTTTCATGCCTCTGCTCATCATGACAAAATTGTTGTTATCTCAGTGCATACAATGCTCTGACATTAAAGTAGTATACATTGCAATTTTACACAAAAGTACTGACTGCAAACTGAATGGAAAGATACTAAGTTAATTTCTCACATGATTCTGAGTAGTTCGAAACTTGTTTCATGCCTCTGCTCATCAAGACAAAATAGTTGTTTTCTGAGTGTATACAAAGCTTTGACAATAAAATTAGCATACATTTCAATTGTACTCAAAAGTACTGACTGCAAACCTAATGGAAACACCTTTGGGTTACTTCTCACGTGATTCGGAGTTGTTTGAAAGTTGTTTCATGCCTCTGCTCATCAAGACAAAAAAGTTGTTATCTCAGTGCAGACATTGCTTTGACATTAAAATAGTATATATTTCAATTTTACTCAAAAGTGCTGAAGGCAAACCTAATGGAAAACCCTCAGGTTAAGTTCTCACAAGATTATAAATAATTTGAAACTGCTTTCATGCCTCTGCTCATCAAGAGAAAAAGTTGTTTTGTCAGTGCGCTCAATGCTTGGACAATAAATGTAGTATAAATTTCAATTGTACACAGAATTACTGACGGCAAACCTAATGGAAATACCCTTGGTTTACTTCTCACATGATTATGAGTTGTTTGAAAGTTGTTTCATGCCTCTGCTCATCAAGACAAAAAAGTTGTTATATCAGTGCATACAATGCTGTGACATTAAAGTAGTATACATTTCAATTTTCCACCAAAGTGCTGATTGCAAACCTGATGGAAACAATGTCTTTTCTTTTTCAATCTTTTTATTAATTTCAAAATATAGAAACAAAACATAGCAATAATACAGATAATATGAGATGCATTGTTACATTTAAAAAAAGAGTAATTGCAAAACCAAATAGTGGAAATTACCAATACTCCCATGCATGTAGAACTGATCACAGATAATATAAAGCGAAAAAAAAGAAAAAAGAAAGAAAAAGAGAAAAAAAACCCATCCCAAAAGAAAAAAAAAACAACTAAACTAAACTAAAAGACTTGGGCAAAACTAACAACTTAAAAATGGAAAAGAAGAAAACCTCAGCGTCAACGATTCCATTCCCCTCCAACAACAGTACAGAGAAATAAAACAAGTTTGGAAATGATCAAATTACATCAAATGAAAATGCTGAATAATTGGCCTCCAAATTTTTTCAAACTTAATAGAAGGGTCATAAACTGCACTTCTAATTTTCTCCAGATTCAAACACACCATAGTTTGTGAAAACCAATGAAACACTGTAGGAGGGTTGATCTCTTTCCAATTCAACAAAATGGACCTTCTAGCTATTAAAGTAAGAAATGCAATCATCCTTCGTGATAAAGAGGTTAAATTATTTGAGTCTATCATTGGTAGTCCAAAGATAGCAGTAATTGGATGAGGTTGTAAGTCTATATTTAGGACCGTTGAAATAATATCAAAAATATCTTTCCAATATTTCTCCAACAAGGGACATGACCAAAACATGTGAGTTAGAGAAGCAATCTCAGACTGGCATCTGTCACATATTGGATTAATATAAGAGTAATAACGAGATAGTTTATCTTTGGACATATGAGCCCTGTGGACTACTTGAAACTGTATCAACCTGTGCTTAGCACATACAGAGGATGAATTCACCAACTGAAGAATTTTTTCCCATTTTTCAATCGGTATATTAATCTCAAGTTCTGTTTCCCAGTCAGCTTTAATTTATTTAGAGGCATCAGGACATAAATTCATAATTATATTATATATAATTGCTATTACACCTTTCTGAGAAAGATTTAAGTCTAAGATTTTTTCCAAAGTGTCCATTGGATATGGGTGTGGAAAATTAGGAGAGACAGTAATTAAAAATTTCTAATCTGTAGATATCTAAAAAAGTGAGATCTGGGTAAGTTATATTTATTAGAGAGTTGATCAAAAGACATAAAACAGTTATCCAAGAATAAATCGCGAAAAGATATTATACCTTTGGCTTTCCAATCAAAGTAAGCTTGATCCATCGTGGAAGGTTGAAAAATAAAATTTGATATAATGGGACTTGCTAGAATGAATTGATTAAACCCAAAAAATCTTCGGAATTGAAAGCATATACGTAAAGTATGTTTAACTATTGGGTTATTCATTTGTTTATATGATTTAAAAGAAGTAAAAGGAAGTAAAGTTCCTAAAACCAAACCCAAGGAAAACCCCTGTAATGAATTAGATTCAAGATTTACCCAATGAGGGTTTGAAGATGCGTCCAAATCTTGAAGCCAAAATTTTAAATATCGAATATTAATTGCCCAATAATAGAATCTAAAATTTGGGAGGGCAAGTCCCCCCTCCTTGTTGGATTTCTGTAAATATCTTTTACCTAACCTAAGATTTTTATTCTGCCAAACATATGAGGAAATTTTTGAATCTATATTATCAAAAAAAGATTTTGGGATAAAAATTGGAACCGATTGAAATATATACAAAAATTTAGGCAAAATGATCATCTTAATAGCATTAATCCGACCAATCAAAGACAAAGAGATTGGGGACCATTTGGTAAATAAAACTTTAATCTGATCAATTAAAGGTAAAAAATTAGCTTTAAATAAATCTTTATATTTTTTGGTAATTGTTATTCCCTAATGAATCAGTAACCAGTTTAAATGGTAAACATCCATAAATAGGTACATGCTTATTTAAAGGGAATAATTCACTCTTCCCACATGAGTATGAGTAGGTTGAAAGTTGTCTGAAAGTTGTTTCATACCTGTGCAGATAAAGACAAAAAAGCTGATCTCTCAGTGAATAGAATGCTTTGACATAAAAGTAGTATACATTTAAATTGTACTCAAAAGTCCTGACTGCAAACTTAATGGAAACACCTTTGGTTAACTTCTCACATGAGTATGAGTAGGTTGAAAGTTTTTTCATGCCTCTGTTCATCAAGAGAAAAAATTTACTTTCTCAGTGCATACTATGCTTAGACAATACAAATAGTATACATTTCAATTTTACACCAAAGTACTTACTGCAAACCTAATGGAAACACCTTAGGTTAACTTCCCACATGATTATGAGTAGGTTGAAAGTTGTTTCATGGCTCTACACATCAACACAAAAAAGTTGTTTTCTCAGTGCATACAATGCTTTTGCAATACAATAGCATACATTTCAATTTTACACCAAAGTTCTTACTGCAAACCTAATGGAAACACCTTAAGGTTAACTTCCCACATGAGTATGAGTAGGTTGAAAGTTGTTTCATGCCTCTGTTCATCAAGACAAAAAAGTTACTTTCTTAGTGCACACTATATTCTGACATTAAGGTAGTATACATCTCAATTTTCCACCAAAGTGCAGAGTGCAAACCATTGGGAAAGATTTTAAGTTAACTTCCCACATGATTATGAATAGTTTGAATGTTGTTTCATGGCTCTACACATCAACACAAAAATGTTGTTAACTCAGGGCATACAATGGTTAGATAATACAAATAGTATACATTTCAATTTTACACCAAAGTACTTACTGCAAACCTAATGGAAACACGTTAGGTTAACTTCCCAAATGATTATGAGTAGTTTGAAAGTTTTTTTCATGGCTCCACACATCAACACAAAAAAGTTCTTATCTCAGTGCATAAAATGCTTTTACTATACAAATAGTATACATTTTAATTTTACGCCGAAGTACTTACTGTAAACCTAATGGAAACACCTTTGGTTAACTTCCCTCATGAGTATGAGTAGGTTGAAAGTTGTTTCATGCCTCTGTTCATCAAGACAAAAAAGTTACTTTCTCAGTGCATACTATGTTCTGACATTAAGGTAGTATACATTTCAATTTTCCACCAAAGTGCAGAGTGCAAACCAGAGCGATACATTTTAACTTAACTTCCAACATGCTTCTGAGTTCTTTGAAAGTTGTCTCATGGCTCTGCACATAAAGACAAAAAAGTTGATTTCTCAGTGAATAGAATGCTTTGACATACATGTAGTATACATTTCAATTGTACTCAAAAGACCTGACTGCAAACCTAATGGAAACACATTAAGTTAACTTCCCACATGATTCTGAGATGTCTGAAAGTTGTTTCATGCCTCTACACATCAACACAAAAAAGTTGTTAATTCAGAGCATACAATGGTTAGATAATACAAATAGTATACATTTCAATTTTACACCAAAGTACTTACTGCAAACCTAATGGAAACACCTTAGGTTAACTTCCCAAATGATTATGAGTAGGTTGAAAGTTTTTTCATGGCTCCACACATCAACACAAAAAAGTTGTTATCTCAGTGCATACAATGCTTAGATAATACAAATAGTATACATTTCAATTTTACACCAAAGTACATACTGCAAACCGAATGGAAAAACCTTAGGATAACTTCCCACATATTTCTGAGTTGTTTGAAAGTTGTATTATGGCTCTGCACATCAAGACAAAAAAGTTGTTTTCTCAGTGCCGACAATGCTTTTACAATACAAATAGCATACATTTCAATTTTACACCAAAGTACTTACTGCAAACCTAATGGAAACACCTTTGGCTAACTTCCCATATGACTCTGAGATGTCTGAAAGTTGTTTGATACCTGTGCACATAAAGACAAAAAAGTTGATTTCTCAGTGAATAGAATGCTTTGACTTAAAAGTAGCATACAATTCAATTGTACTCAGAAGTCCTCACTGCAAACCTAATAGTAACACCTTTGGTTAACTTCCCACATGAGTATGAGTAGGTTGAAAGTTGTTTCATGCCTCTGTTCATCAAGACAAAAAAGTTACTTTCTCAGTGCATACTATCTCCTGACATTAAGGTAGTATACATCTCAATTTTCCACCAAAGTGCAGAGTGCAAACCATTGGGAAAGATTTTAAGTTAACTTCCCACATAATTCTGAGATGTCTGAAAGTTGTTTCATGCCTCTACACATCAACACAAAAAAGCTGTTAATTCAGGGCATACAATGGTTAGATAATACAAATAGTGTACATTTCAATTTTACACCGAAGTTCTTACTGCAAACCAAATGGAAACACCTTCGGTTAACTTCCCAAATGATTATGAGTAGTTTGAAAGTATTTTCATGGCTACACACATCAAGACAAAACAGTTGTTTTCTCAGTGCATACAATGCTTTTGCAATACAAATAGCATACATTTCAATTTTACACCAAAGTACTTACTGCAAACCTAATGGAAACACATTTGGTTAACTTCCCACATGAGTATGAGTAGGTTAAAAGTTGTTTCATGCCTCTTTTCATCAAGACAAAAAAGTTACTTTCTCAGTGCATACTATGTTCTGACATTAAGGTAGTATACATCTCAATTTTCCACCAAAGTGCAGAGTGCAAACCATTGGGAAACATTTTAAGTTAACTTCCCACATGATTATGAATAGATTGAAAGTTGTTTCATGGCTCTACACATCAACACAAACATGTCGTTAACTCAGGACATACAATGGTTAGATAATACAAATAGTATACATTTCAATTTTACACCAATGGACTTACTGCAAAACTAATGGAAACGCCTTAGGTTAAGTTCCCAAATGATTATAAGTAGTTTGAATTTTTTTTCGTGGCTCCACACATCAACACAAAAAAGTTGTTATCTCAGTGCATACAATGGTTAGATAATACAAATAGCATACATTTCAATTTTACTCCAAAGCAATTTCTGCAAATCTAATGGAAACACCTTTGGTTAATTCCCAGATGAGTATGAGTATGTTGAAAGTTGTTTCATGCCTCTGTTCATCAAGACAAAAAAGTTACTTTCTCAGTGCATACTATGTTCTGACATTAAGGTAGTATACATTTCAATTTTCCACCAAAGTGCAGAGTGCAAACCAGAGGGAAACATTTACGTTAACTTCCAACATGTTTCTGAGTTCTTTGAAAGTTCTCTCATGGCTCTACACATCAACACAAAAATGTTGTTAACTCAGGGCATAGAATGGGTAGATAATACAAATAGTATACATTTCAATTTTACACCAAAGTACTTACTGCAAACATAAAGGAAACACCTTAGGTTAATTTCCCACATGATTATGAGATGTCTGAAAGTTGTTTCATACCTGTGCACATAAAGACAAAAAAAGTTGATCTCTCAGTGAATAGAATGCTTTGACATAAAAGTAGTATACATTTCAATTGTATTCAAAAGTCCTGACTGCAAACCTAATGGAAACACCTTAGGTTAACTTCCCAAATGATTACGAGTAGTTTGAAAGTTTTTTCATGGCTCCACACATCAACACAAAAAAGTTGTTATCTCAGTGCATACAATGCTTAGATAATACAAATACTATTCATTTCAATTTTACACCAAAGTACTTACTGCAAACCTAATGGAAACACCTCAGGTTAACTTCCCACATGAGTATAAGTCGGTTGAAAGTTGTTTCATGCCTCTGTTCATCAAGACAAAAAAGTTGCTTTCTCAGTGCATACTATGATCTGACAATAAGGTAGTATAAATTTCAGTTTTCCAGTAAAGTGCAGAGTGCAAACCATTGGGAAACATTTTAAGGTAACTTCCCACATGTTTCTGAGTTGTTTGAAAGTTGTCTCATGGCTCTACACATCAACACAAAAATGTTGTTAACTCAGGACATACAATGATTAGATAATACAAATATTATACATTTCAATTTTACACCAAAGTACTTACTGCAAACCTAATGGAAACACCTTAGGTTAATTTCCCACATGTTTCTGAGCTGTTTGAAAGTTTTTCATGGCTCCACACATCAACACAAAAAAGTTGTTATCTCAGTGCATACACTGCTTAGATAATACAAATACTGTACATTTAAATTTTACACGAAAGTACTTACTGCAAACCTAATGGAAACAGCTTTGATTAACTTCCCACATTTTTCTGAGTTGTTTGAAAGTTGTATTATGGCTCTGCACATCAAGAGAAAAAAGTTGTGTTCTCAGTGCATACAATGCTTTTACACTACAAATAGCATACATTTCAATTTTACACCAAAGTACTTACTGCAAAACTAATGGAAACACCTTTGGTTAAATTCCCACATGAGTGTGAGTAGGTTGAAAGTTGTTTCATGCCTCTGTTCATCAAGACAAAAAGTTACTTTCTCAGTGCATACAATGCTTAGACAATACAAATAGTATACATTTCAATTTTACACCAAAGTACTTACTGCAAACCTAATGGAAACACCTTAGGTTAACATCCCACATGATTACCATTGTAGGTTAAAAGTTGTTTCATGCCTCTGTTCATCAAGACAAAAAAGTTACTTTCGCAGTGCATACTATGTTCTGACAATAAGGTAGTATAAATTTCAATTTTCCAGCAAAGTGCAGAGTGCAAACCATTGGGATACATTTTAAGTTACCTTCCCACATGTTTCTTAGTTGTTTCAAAGTTGTCTCATGGCTCTACACATCAACACCAACACAAAAAATTTGCTTCCTCAGTGCATACAAGGCTTTTACAATACAAATAGCATACATTTCAATTTTACACCAAAGCACTTACTGCAAACTTAATGGAAACATTTTTGGTTAACTTCCCACATGATTATGAGTAGTTTGAAAGTTGTTTCATGGCTCTGCACATCAACACAAAAATGTTGTTAACTCAGGGCATACAATGGTTAGATAATACAAATAGTTTACATTTCAATTTTACACCAAAGTACTTACTGCAAACCTAATGGAAACACCTTAGGTTAACTTCCCAAATGATTATGAGTGGTTTGAATGTTTTTTCATGACTCCACACATCAACACAAAAAAGTTGTTATCTCAGTGCATACAATGCTTAGATAATACAAATAGTATACATTTCAATTTTACACCAAAGTACATACTGCAAACCTAATGGAAACACCTGAGGTTAACTTCCCACATGTTTCTGAGTTATTTGAAAGTTGTATTATGGCTCTGCACATTAAGACAAAAAAGTTGTTTTCTCAGTGCATACAATGCTTTTACAATACAAATAGTATACATTTCAATTTTACACCAAAGTACTTACTGCAAACCTAATGGAAACACCTTAGGTTAACTTCCCACATGATTATGAGTAGATTGAAAGTTGTTTCATGGCTCTACACATGAAAACAAAAAAGTTGATATCTCAGAGCATACAATACTAAGACAATACAAATAGTATACATTTCAATTTTACTCCAAAGCACTTACAGAACCTAATGGAAAACAAAACCTAATGGAAACACCTTTGGTTAACTTCCCACATGAGTATGAGTAGGTTGAAAGTTGTTTCATGCCTCTGTTCATCAGGACAAAAAAGTTACTTTCTCAGTGCATACTATGTTCTGACATTAATGTAGTATACATTTCAATTTTCCACGAAAGTGCAGAGTGCAAACCAGAGGGAAACATTTACGTTAACTTCCAACATGTTTCTGAGTTCTTTGAAAGTTGTCTCATGGCTCTACATATCAACACAAAAATGTTGTTAACTCAGGGCATAGAATGGTTAGATAATACAAATAGTACACATTTCAATTTTCCACCAAAGTACTTACTGCAAACCTAATGGAAACACCTTAGGTTAACTTCCCACATGTTTCTGAGTTGTTTGAAAGTTTTTCATGGCTCCACACATCAACACAAAAAAGTTGTTATCTCAGTGCATACACTGCTTAGATAATACAAATAGTATACATTTCAATTTTACACCAAAGTACTTACTGCAAACCTAATGGAAACACCTTAGGTTAACTTCCCACATTTTTCTGAGTTGTTTGAAAGTTGTATTATGGCTCTGCACATCAAGAGAAAAAAGTTGTGTTCTCAGTGCATACAATGCTTTTACACTACAAATAGCATACATTTCAATTTTACACCAAAGTACTTACTGCAAAACTAATGGAAACACCCTTGGTTAAATTCCCACATGAGTGTGAGTAGGTTGAAAGTTGTTTCATGCCTCTGTTCATCAAGACAAAAAGTTACTTTCTCAGTGCATACAATGCTTAGACAATACAAATAGTATACATTTCAATTTTACACCAAAGTACTTACTGCAAACCTAATGGAAACACCTTAGGTTAACATCCCACATGATTACCAGTAGGTTAAAAGTTGTTTCATGCCTCTGTTCATCAAGACAAAAAAGTTACTTTCTCAGTGCATACTATGTTCTGACAATAAGGTAGTATAAATTTCAATTTTCCAGCAAAGTGCAGAGTGCAAACCATTGGGATACATTTTAAGTTACCTTCCCACATGTTTCTTAGTTGTTTCAAAGTTGTCTCATGGCTCTACACATCAACACCAACACAAAAAATTTGTTTCCTCAGTGCATACAAGGCTTTTACAATACAAATAGCATACATTTCAATTTTACACCAAAGTACTTACTGCAAACTTAATGGAAACATTTTTGGTTAACTTCCCACATGAGTATGAGTAGGTTGAAAGTTGTTTCATGCCTCTGTTCATCAGGACAAAAAAGTTACTTTCTCAGTGCATACTATGTTCTGACATTAATGTAGTATACATTTCAATTTTCCACGAAAGTGCAGAGTGCAAACCAGAGGGAAACATTTACGTTAACTTCCAACATGTTTCTGAGTTCTTTGAAAGTTGTCTCATGGCTCTGCATATCAACACAAAAATGTTGTTAACTCAGGGCATAGAATGGTTAGATAATACAAATAGTACACATTTCAATTTTCCACCAAAGTACTTACTGCAAACCTAATGAAAACACATTTGGTTAACTTCCCACATGTTTCTGAGTTGTTTGAAAGTTTTTCATGGCTCCACACATCAACACAAAAAAGTTGTTATCTCAGTGCATACACTGCTTAGATAATACAAATACTATACATTTCAATTTTACACGAAAGTACTTACTGCAAACCTAATGGAAACAGCTTTGATTAACTTCCCACATGAGTATGAGTAGGTTGAAAGTTGTTTCATGCCTCTGTTCATCAAGACAAAAAAGTTGCTTTCTCAGTGCATACTATGATCTGACAATAAGGTAGTATAATTTTCAGTTTTCCAGTAAAGTGCAGAGTGCAAACTATTGGGAAACATTTTAAGGTAACTTCCCACATGTTTCTGAGTTGTTTGAAAGTTGTCTCATGGCTCTACACATCAACACAAAAATGTTGTTAACTCAGGGCATACAATGGTTAGATAATACAAATAGTATACATTTCAATTTTACATCAAATTACTTACTGCAAACCTAATGGAAACACCTTAGGTTAACTTCCCAAATGATTATGAGTAGTTTGAAAGTTTTCTCATGGCTCCACACATCAACACAAAAAAGTTCTTATCACAGTACATACAATGCTTAGATAATACAAATGGTATACATTTCAATTTTACACCAAAGTACTTACTGCAAACCTAATGGAAACACCTTAGGTTAACTTCCCACATTTTTCTGAGTTGTTTGAAAGTTGTATTATGGCTCTGCACATCAAGAGAAAAAAGTTGTGTTCTCAGTGCATACAATGCTTTTACACTACAAATAGCATACATTTCAATTTTACACCAAAGTACTTACTGCAAAACTAATGGAAACACCTTTGGTTAAATTCCCACATGAGTGTGAGTAGGTTGAAAGTTGTTTCATGCCTCTGTTCATCAAGACAAAAAGTTACTTTCTCAGTGCATACAATGCTTAGACAATACAAATAGTATACATTTCAATTTTACACCAAAGTACTTACTGCAAACCTAATGGAAACACCTTAGGTTAACATCCCACATGATTACCAGTAGGTTAAAAGTTGTTTCATGCCTCTGTTCATCAAGACAAAAAAGTTACTTTCTCAGTGCATACTATGTTCTGACAATAAGGTAGTATAAATTTCAATTTTCCAGCAAAGTGCAGAGTGCAAACCATTGGGATACATTTTAAGTTACCTTCCCACATGTTTCTTAGTTGTTTCAAAGTTGTCTCATGGCTCTACACATCAACACCAACACAAAAAATTTGTTTCCTCAGTGCATACAAGGCTTTTACAATACAAATAGCATACATTTCAATTTTACACCAAAGTACTTACTGCAAACTTAATGGAAACATTTTTGGTTAACTTCCCACATGAGTATGAGTAGGTTGAAAGTTGTTTCATGCCTCTGTTCATCAAGACAAAAAAGTTACTTTGTCTGGGCATACTATGTTCTGACATTAAGGTAGTATGCATCTGAATATTCCACCAAAGTGCAGAGTGCAAACCATTGGGAAACATTTAAAGTTAACTTCCCACATGATTATGAGTAGTTTGAAAGTTGTTTAATGGCTCTGCACATCAACACAAAAATGTTGTTAACTCAGGGCATACAATGGTTAGATAATACAAATAGTTTACATTTCAATTTTACACCAAAGTACTTACTGCAAACCTAATGGAAACACCTTAGGTTAACTTCCCAAATGATTATGAGTAGTTTGAATGTTTTTTCATGACTCCACACATCAACACAAAAAAGTTGTTATCTCAGTGCATACAATGCTTAGATAACACAAATAGTATACATTTCAATTTTACACCAAAGTACATACTGCAAACCTAATGGAAACACCTGAGGTTAACTTCCCACATGTTTCTGAGTTATTTGAAAGTTGTATTATGGCTCTGCACATTAAGACAAAAAAGTTGTTTTCTCAGTGCGTACAATGCTTTTACAATACAAATAGTATACATTTCAATTTTACACCAAAGTACTTACTGCAAACCTAATGGAAACACCTTAGGTTAACTTCCCACATGATTATGAGTAGATTGAAAGTTGTTTCATGGCTCTACACATGAAAACAAAAAAGTTGATATCTCAGAGCATACAATACTAAGACAATACAAATAGTATACATTTCAATTTTACTCCAAAGCACTTACAGAACCTAATGGAAAACAAAACCTAATGGAAACACCTTTGGTTAACTTCCCACATGAGTATGAGTAGGTTGAAAGTTGTTTCATGCCTCTGTTCATCAGGACAAAAAAGTTAATTTCTCAGTGCATACTATGTTCTGACATTAATGTAGTATACATTTCAATTTTCCACGAAAGTGCAGAGTGCAAACCAGAGGGAAACATTTACGTTAACTTCCAACATGTTTCTGAGTTCTTTGAAAGTTGTCTCATGGCTCTACATATCAACACAAAAATGTTGTTAACTCAGGGCATAGAATGGTTAGATAATACAAATAGTACACATTTCAATTTTCCACCAAAGTACTTACTGCAAACCTAATGAAAACACCTTAGGTTAACTTCCCAAATGATTATGAGTAATTTGAAAGTTTTTCATGGCTCCACACAACAACACAAAAAAGTTGTTATCTCAGTGCATACACTGCTTAGATAATGCGAATACTATACATTTCAATTTTACACCAAAGTACTTACGGCAAACCTAATGGAAACACCTTTGGTTAACTTCCCACATGAGTATGAGTAAGTTGAAAGTTGTTTCATGCCTCTGTTCATCAAGACAAAAAAGTTACTTTCGCAGTGCATACTATGTTCTGACATGAAGGTTGTATACATTTCAATTTTCCACCGAAGTGCAGAGTGCAAACCAGAAGGATACACTTTAAGTTAACTTCCAACATGTTTCTGAGTTCTTTGAAAGTTGTCTCATGGCTCTGCACATCAAGACAAAAAAGTTGATTTCTCAGTGAATAGAATGCTTTGACAGAAATGTAGTATGCATTTCAATTGTACTCAAAAGACCTGACTGCAATCCTAATGGAAACACCTTTGGTTAACTTCCCACATGAGTATGAGTAGGTTGAAAGTTGTTTCATGGCTCTACACATGAAAACAAAAAAGTTGTTATCTCAGTGCATACAGTACTAAGACAATACAAATAGTATACATTTCAATTTTACTCCAAAGCACTTACTGCAAACCGAATGGAAACACCTTTGGTTAACTTCCCACAATAGTATGAGTATGTTGAAAGCTGTTTCATGCCTCTGTTCATCAAGACAAAAAAGTTACTTTCTCAGTGCATACTATGTTCTGACATAAAGGTAGTCTACATCTCAATTTTCCACCAAAGTGCAGAGTGCAAACCATTGGGAAACATTTTAAGTTAACTTCCCACATGATTATGAGTAGTTTGAAATTTGTTTCATGGCTCTACACATCAACACAAAAATGTTGTTAACTCAGAGCATACAATGGTTAGATAATACAAATAGTATACATTTCAATTTTACACCAAAGTACTTACTGCAAACCTAATAGAAACACCTTTGGTTAACTTCCCACATGATTATGAGTAGGTTGAAAGTTGTTTCATGGCTATACACATGAAAACAAAAAAGTTGTTACCTCTGTGCATACAATACTAAGACAAAACAAATAATATACATTTCAATTTTACAACAAAGTTCTTACTACAAACCTAATGGAAACACCATAGGTTAACTTCCCACATGATTCTGAGATGTCTGAAAGTTGTTTCATACCTGTGCATATAAAGACAAAAAAGTTGATCTCTCAGTGAATAGAATGCTTAGACATAAAAGTAGTATACATTTCAATTCTACTCAAAAGTCCTGACTGCAAACCCAAAGGAAACATCTTTGGTTAACTTCCCACCTGAGTATGAGTAGGATGAAAGTTGTTTCATGCCTCTGTTCATCAAGAGAAAAAAGTTGATTTCTCAGTGAATAGAAGGCTTTGACATAAATGTAGTATACATTTCAATTGTATTCAAAAGACCTGACTGCAAACCTAATGGAAACACATTAGGTTAACTTCCCACATGATTCTGAGATGTCTGAAAGTTGTTTCATGCCTCTACACATCAACACAAAAAAGTTGTTAATTCAGGGCACACAATGGTTAGATAAAAACAAATAGTATACATTTCAATTTTACACCAAAGTTCTTACTGCAAACCTAATGGAAAGACCTTAGATTAACTTCCCACATGATTCTGAGATGTCTGAAAGTTGTTTCATGCCTCTGTTCATCAAGACAAAAAAGTTTCTTTCTCAGTGCATACTATGCTTAGATAATACAAATAGTATACATTTCAATTTTACACCAAAGTACTTACTGCAAATCTAATGGAAACACCTTTGGTTAACTTCCCACATATTTCTGAGTTGTTTGAAAGTTGTATTATGGCTCTGCACATCAAGACAAAAAAGTTGTTTTGTCAGTGCATACAATGCTTTTACAATACAAATAGCATACATTTCAATTTTACACCAAAGTACTTACTGCAAACTTAATGGAAGCACCTTAGGTTAACTTCCCAAATCATTATGAGTAATTTGAAAGTTTTTCATGGCTCCACACATCAACAGAAAAAAGTTGTTATCTCAGTGCATACAATGCTTAGATAATACAAATACTATACATTTCAATTTTACACCAAAGTACTTACTGCAAACCTAATGGAAACACCTTTGGTTAACTTCCCACATGAGTATGAGTAGGTTGAAAGTTGTTTCATGCCTCTGTTCATCAAGACAAAAAAGTTACTTTCCCAGTGCATACTATGTTCTGACATTAAGGTAGTATACATCCCAATTTTCCACCAAAGTGCAGTGTGCAAACCATTGGGAAACATTTTAAGTTAACTTCCCACATGATTATGAATAGTTTGAAAGTTGTTTCATGGCTCTACACATCAACACAAAAATGTTGTTAACTCAGGGCATACAATGGTTAGATAATACAAATAGTATACATTTCAATTTTACACCAAAGTACAGACTACAAACCGCATGGAAACACCTTAGGTTAACTTCCCACATGATTATGAGTCATTTGAAATTTGTTTCATGACTCTACACATGAAAACAAAAAAGTTGTTTTCTCAGTTCTTACAATACTAAGACAATACAAATAGTATACATTTCAATTTTTCTCCAAAGCACTAACTGCAAACCTAATGGAAGCACCTTTGGTTAACTTCCCACATGATTCTGAGATGTCAGAAAGTTGTTTCATACCTGTGCACATAAAGACAAAAAAGTTGATCTCTCAGTGATTAGAATGCTTTGACATAAAAGTAGTCTACATTTCAATTTTACTCAAAAGTCCTGACTGCAAACCTAATGGAAACACCTTTGGTGAACTTCCCACATGAGTATGAGCAGGTTGAAAGTTGTTTCATGCCTCTGTTGATCAAGACAAAAAAGTTACTTTCTCAGTGCATACTATGCTTAGACATTACAAATAGTATACCTTTCAATTTTACACCAATGTACTTACTGCAAACCTAATGGAAACACCTTAGGTTAACTTCCCAAATGATTATGAGTAGTTTGAAAGTTTTTCCATGGCTCCACACATCAACACAAAAAAGTTGTTCTCTCAGTGCATACAATGCTTCGATAATACAAATAGTATACATTTGAATTTTACACCAAAGTACTTTCTGCAAACTTAATGGAAACACCTTAGGTTAACTTCCCAAATGAATATGAGTAGTTTGAAAGTTTTTTCATGGCTCCACACATCAACGCAAAAAAGTTGTTATCTCAGTGCATACAATGCTTAGATAATACAAATAGTATACATTTCAATTTTACACCAAAGTACTTACTGCAAACCTAATGGAAACACCTTAGGTTAACTTCCCACATGTTTCTGAGTTGTTTGAAAGTTCTATTATGGCTCTGCACATCAAGAGAAAAAAGTTGTTTTCTCAGTGCATACAATGCTTTTACACTACAAATAGCATACATTTCAATTTTACACCAAAGTACTTACTGCAAAACTAATGGAAACACCTTTGGTTAACTTCCCACATGAGTGTGAGTAGGTTGAAAGTTGTTTCATGCCTCTGTTCATCAAGACAAAAAGTTACTTTCTCAGTGCATACAATGCTTAGACAATACAAATAGTATACATTTCAATTTTACACCAAAGTACTTAATGCAAACCTAATGGAAACACCTTAGGTTAACTTCCCACATGATTATGAGTAGGTTGAAAGTTGTTTCATGCCTCTGTTCATCAAGACAAAAAAGTTTCTTTCTCAGTGCATACTATCTTCTGACAATAAGGTAGTATAAATTTCAATTTTCCAGCAAAGTGCAGAGAGCAAACCATTGGGATACATTTTAAGTTACCTTCCCACATTTTCTTAGTTGTTTCAAAGTTGTCTCATGGCTCTACACATCAACACTAACACAAAAAAGTTGTTTCCTCAGTGCATACAAGGCTTTTACAATACAAATAGCATACATTTCAATTTTGCACCAAAGTACTTACTGCAAACTTAATGGAAACATTTTTGGTTAACTTCTCACATGAGTATGAGTAGGTTGAAAGTTGTTTCATGCCTCTGTTCATCAAGAAAAAAAGTTACTTTCTCAGGGCATACTATGTTCTGACATTAAGGTATTATTCATCTGAATTTTCCACCAAAGTGCAGAGTGCAAACCATTGGGAAACATTTAAAGTTAACTTCCCACATGATTATGAGTAGTTTGAAAGTTGTTTCATGGCTCTGCACATCAACACAAAAATGTTGTTAACTCAGGGCATACAATGGTTAGATAATACAAATAGTATACATTTCAATTTTACACCAAAGTACTTACTGCAAACCTAATGGAAACAGCTTAGGTTAACTTTCCAAATGATTATGAGTAGTTTGAATGTTTTTTCATGACTCCACACACCAACAGAAAAAAGTTGTTATCTCAGTGCATACAATGCTTAGATAATACAAATACAATACATTTCAATTTTACACTAAAGTAATTCCTGCAAACCTAATGGAAACACCTGAGGTTAACTTCCCACATGAGAATGAGTAGGTTGAAAGTTATTTCATGCCTCTGTTCATCAAGACAAAAAAGTTACTTTCTCAGTGCATACTATGTTCTGACATTAAGGTGGTATACATTTCAATTTTCCACCACAGTGCAGAGTGCAAACCAGAGGGATACATTTTAAGTTAACTTCCAACATGTTTCTGAGTTCTTTGAAAGTTGTCTCATGGCTCTGCACATCAAGACAAAAAAGTTGTTTTCTCAGTGCATACAAAGCTTTGACAATACAAATAGTATACATTTCAATTTTACACCAAGGTACTTACTGCAAACCTAATGGAAACACCTTAGGTTAACTTCCCACCTGATTCTGACATGTCTGAAAGTTGATTCATGCCTCTGCACATAAAGACAAAAAAGTTGATTTCTCAGTGAATAGAATCCTTTGACATAAATGCAGTATACATTTCAATTATACTCAAAAGACCTGACTGCAAACCTAATGGAAACACATTAGGTTAACTTCCCACATGATTCTGAGATGTCTGAAAGTTGTTTCATGCCTCTACACATCAACACAAAAAAGTTGTTAATTCAGGGCATACAATGGTTAGATAATACAAATAGTATACATTTCAATTTTACACCAAAGTTCTTACTGCAAATCTAATGGAAACGCCTTAGATTAACTTCCCACATGATTCTGAGATGTCTGAAAGTTGTTTCATACCTGTGCACATAAAGACAAAAAAGTTGATCTCTCAGTGAATAGAATGCTTTGACATAAAAGTGGTATACATTTCAATTGTACTCAAAAGTCCTCACTGCAAACCTAATGGAAGCACCTTTGGTTAACTTCCCACATAATTATGAGTAGTTTGAAAGTTGTTTCATGGCTCTACACATGAAAACAAAAAAGTTGTTATCTCAGTGCATGCAATACTAAGACAATACAAATAGTACAGATTTCAATTTTACTCCAAAGCACTTACTGCAAACCTAATGGAAACACCTTTGGTTAACTTCCCACATGAGTATGCGTATGTGAAAGTTGTTTCAGGCCTCTGTTCATCAAGACAAAAAAGTTACTTTCTCAGTGCATACTATGTTCTGACATTAAGGTAGTATACATTTGAATTTTCCACGAAAGTGCAGAGTGAAAACCAGTGGGAAACATATTAATTTAACTTCCCACATGATTATGAGTAGTTTGAAAGTTCTGTCATGGCTCTATTCATCAACACAAAAATGTTGTTAACTCAGTGCATACAATGGTTAGGTAATACAAATAGTATGCATTTCAATTTTACACCAAAGTACTTACTGCAAACCTAATGGAAACAGCTTAGGTTAACTTTCCAAATGATTATGAGTAGTTTGAATGTTTTTTCATGACTCCACACACCAACAGAAAAAAGTTGTTATCTCAGTGCATACAATGCTTGGATAATACAAATACAATACATTTCAATTTTACACTAAAGTAATTCCTGCAAACCTAATGGAAACACCTGAGGTTAACTTCCCACATGAGAATGAGTAGGTTGAAAGTTATTTCATGCCTCTGTTCATCAAGACAAAAAAGTTACTTTCTCAGTGCATACTAAGTTCTGACATTAAGGTAGTATACATTTCAATTTTCCACCACAGTGCAGAGTGCAAACCAGAGGGATACATTTTAAGTTAACTTCCAACATGTTTCTGAGTTCTTTGAAAGTTGTCTCATGGCTCTGCACATCAAGACAAAAAAGTTGTTTTCTCAGTGCATACAAAGCTTTGACAATACAAATAGTATACATTTCAATTTTACACCAAGGTACTTACTGCAAACCTAATGGAAACACCTTAGGTTAACTTCCCACCTGATTCTGACATGTCTGAAAGTTGATTCATGCCTCTGCACATAAAGACAAAAAAGTTGATTTCTCAGTGAATAGAATCCTTTGACATAAATGCAGTATACATTTCAATTGTACTCAAAAGACCTGACTGCAAACCTAATGGAAACACATTAGGTTAACTTCCCACATGATTCTGAGATGTCTGAAAGTTGTTTCATGCCTCTACACATCAACACAAAAAAGTTGTTAATTCAGGGCATACAATGGTTAGATAATACAAATAGTATACATTTCAATTTTACACCAAAGTTCTTACTGCAAACCTAATGGAAACGCCTTAGATTAACTTCCCACATGATTCTGAGATGTCTGAAAGTTGTTTCATACCTGTGCACATAAAGACAAAAAAGTTGATCTCTCAGTGAATAGAATGCTTTGACATAAAAGTGGTATACATTTCAATTGTACTCAAAAGTCCTCACTGCAAACCTAATGGAAGCACCTTTGGTTAACTTCCCACATAATTATGAGTAGTTTGAAAGTTGTTTCATGGCTCTACACATGAAAACAAAAAAGTTGTTATCTCAGTGCATGCAATACTAAGACAATACAAATAGTATAGATTTCAATTTTACTCCAAAGCACTTACTGCAAACCTAATGGAAACACCTTTGGTTAACTTCCCACATGAGTATGCGTATGTGAAAGTTGTTTCAGGCCTCTGTTCATCAAGACAAAAAAGTTACTTTCTCAGTGCATACTATGTTCTGACATTAAGGTAGTATACATTTGAATTTTCCACGAAAGTGCAGAGTGAAAACCAGTGGGAAACATTTACGTTAACTTCCAACATGTTTCTGAGATCTTTGAAAGTTGTCTCATGGCTCTACACATCAACACAAAAATGTTGTTAACTCAGGGCATAGAGTGGGTAGATAATACAAATAGCATACATTTCAATTTTACACCAAAGTACTTACTGCAAACCTAATTGAAACACCTTAGTTTATATTCCCAAATGATTATGAGTAGTTTGAAAGTTTTTTCATGGCTCCAGACATCAACACAAAAAAGATGTTATCTCAGTGCATCCAATGCTTAGATAATACAAATAGTATACATTTCAATTTTACACCAAAGTACTTACTGCAAACCTAATGGAAACACCGTAGATTAACTTCCCACATGATTGTGAGATGTCTGAAAGTTGTTTCATACCTGTGCACAGAAAGACAAAAAAGTTGATCTCTCAGTGAATAGAATGCTTTGACATAAAAGTAGTATACATTTCAATTGTACTCAAAAGTCCTGACTGCAAACCTAATGGAAACACCTTTGGTTAACTTCCCACATGAGCATGAGTAGGTTGAAAGTTGTTTCATGCCTCTCTTCATCAAGATAAAAAGTTACTTTCTCAGTGCATTCTATGCTTAGACAATACAAATAGTATACATTTCAATTTTACACCAAAGTACTTAGTGCAAACCTAATGGAAACACCTTAGGTTAACTTCCCACATGATTATGAGTAGGTTGAAAGTTGTTTCATGGCTCTACACATCAACACAAAAAAGTTGTTATATCAGTGCATACAATACTAAGACAATACAGATAGTATACATTTCAATTTTACTCCAAAGCACTTACTGCAAACATAATGGAAACACCTTTCCTTAACTTCCCACATGAGTATGAGTAGGTTGAAAGATGTTTCATGCCTCTGTTCATCAAGACAAAAAAGTTACTTTCTCAGTGCATACTATGCTCAGACAATACAAACAGTATACATTTCAATTTTACACCAAAGTACATACTGCGATCCTAATGGAAACAACTTAGGTTAACTTCCCACATGTTTCTGAGATGTTTGAAAGTTGTATTATGGCTCTGCACATCACGACAAAACAGTTGTTTTCTCAGGGCATACAATGCATTTACTATACAAATAGTATACATTTCAATTTTACACCAAAGTACTTACTGCAAACCTAATGGAAACACCTCAGGTTAACTTCCCAAATGATCATGAGTAGTTTGAAAGTTTTTTCATTTCTCCACACATCAACACAAAAAAGTTGTTATCTCAGTGCATACAATGCTTAGATAATACAAATAGTATACATTTCAATTTTACACCCAAGTACTTCCTGCAAACCTAATGGAAACACCTTAGGTTAACTTCCCACATGATTTTGAGTAGGTTGAAAGTTGTTTTATGCCTCTGTTCATCAAGACAAAAAAGTTGTTATCTCAGTGCATACAATTCTAAGACAAAACAAATAGTATACATTTCAATTTTACTCCAAAGCACTTACTGCAAACCTAATGGAAAAACCTTAGGTTAACTTCCCACATGAGTATGAGTAGGTTGAAAGTTGTTTCATGCCTCTGTTCATGAAGACAAAAAAGTTACTTTCTCAGTGCATACTATGTTCTGACATAAAGGTTGTATACATCTCAATTTTCCATCAAAGTGCAGAGTGCAGACCATTGGGAAACATTTTAATTTAACTTCCCTCATGATTATGAGTAGTTTGAAAGTTGTTTCATGGCTCTACACATCAACACAAAAATGTCGATAACTCAGTGCATACAATGGTTCGATAATACAAATAGTATACATTTCAATTTTACACCAAAGTACTTACTGCAAACCTAATGGAAACACCTTTGTTTAACTTCCCACATGATTATGAGTAGTTTGAAAGTTGTTTCATGGCTCTACACATCAACACAAAAATGTCGATAACTCAGTGCATACAATGGTTCGATAATACAAATAGTACACATTTCAATTTTACACCAAAGTACTTACTGCAAACCTAATGGAAACACCTTTGTTTAAATTCCCACATGAGTATGAGTGGGTTGAAAGTTGTTTCATGCCTCTGTTCATCAAGACAAAAAAGTTATTTTCTCACTGCGTACTATGTTCTGACATAAAGGGTGTATACATTTCAATTTTCAAACAAAGTGCAGCGTGCAAACCATTGGGAAACATTTTAAGTTAACTTCCCACATGATTATGATTAGTTTGAAAGTTGTTTCATCGCTCCACACATCAGCACAAAAAAGTTGTTATCTCAGTGCATGCAATGCTTCGATTATACAAATAGTATACATTTCAATTTTACACCAAATTACATACTGCAAACCTAATGGAAACACCTTAGGTTAACTTCCCACATGTTTCTGAGTTGTTTGAAAGTTGTATTATGGCTCTGCACATCAAGACAAAAAAGTTGTTTTCTTAGTGCATACAATGCTTTTACAATACAAATAGTATACATTTCAATTTTACACCAAATTACATACTGCAAACCTAATGGAAACACCTTTGGTTAACTTCCCACATGATTATGAGTAGGTTGAAAGTTGTTTCATGGCTCGACACATCAACACAAAAAAGTTGTTATCTCAGTGCATAAAATACTAAGACCATAGAAATAGTATACATTTCAATTTTACTCCAAAGCAGTTACTGCAAACCTAATGGAAACACCTTTGGTTAACTTCCCACATGAGTACGAGTAGGTTGAAAGTTGTTTCATGCCTCTGTTCATCAAGACAAAAAAGTTACTTTCTCAGCGCATACTATTTTCTGACATAAAGGGAGTATACATCTCAATTTTCAACCAAAGTGCAGAGTGAAACCATTCGGAAACATTTTAAGTTAACTTCCAACATGATTATGATTAGTTGGAAAGTTGTTTCATGGCTCCACACATTAGCACAAAAAAGTTGATATCTCAGTGCATACAATGCTTAGATAATACAAATAGTCTATATTTCAATTTTACAACAAAGCTCTTACTGCAAACCTAATGGAAACACCTTAGGTTAACTTCCCATATCTTTCTGAGTTGTTTGAAAGTTGTATTATGGCTCTGCACATCAAGACAAAAAAGTTGTTTTCTCAGTGCATACAATGCTTTTACAATACAAATAGTATACATTTCAATTTTACACCAAAGTACTTACTGCAAACCTAATGGAAACACCATAGGTTACCTTCGCACATGATTATGAGTAGTTTGAAAGTTGTTTCATGGCTCTACACATGAAAACAAAAAAGTTGTTATCTCAGTGCATGCAATACTAAGACAAAACAAATAGTATACATTTCAATTTTACTCCAAAGCACTTACTGCAAACTTAATGGAAACACCTTTGGTTAACTTCGCACATGAGTATGAGTAGGTTGAAAGTTGTTTCATGCCTCTGTTCATCAAGATAAAAAAGTTACTTTCTCAGTGCATACTATGCTTAGACATTACAAATAGTATACATTTCAATTTTACACCAAAGTACTTACTGCAAACATAATGGAAACACGTTAGGTTAACTTACCACATGATTATGAGTAGGTTGAAAGTTGTTTCATGGCTCGACTCATCAACACAAAAAAGTTGTTATCTCAGTGCATACAATAGTAAGACAATACAAATAGAATACATTTCAATTTTACACCAAAGTACTTACTGCAAACCTAATGGAAACACCAAAGGTTAACTTCCCACATGATTATGAGTAGTTTGAAAGTTGTTTCATGGCTCTACACATGAAAACAAAAAAGTTGTTATCTCAGTGCATGCAATACTAAGACAAAACAAATAGTATACATTTCAATTTTACACCAAAGTACATACTGCAAACCTAATGGAAGCACCTTTGGTTAACTTCCCACATCAGTATGAGTAGGTTGAAAGTTGTTTCATGGCTATACACATGAAAACAAAAAAGTTGTTATCGCAGTACTTATAATACTAAGACTAAACAAATAGTATACATTTCAATTTTACTCCAAAGCACTTACTGCGAAATTAATGGAAACACCTTTGGTTAACTTCCCACATGAGTATGAGTTGGTTGAAAGCTGTTTCATGCCTCTGTTCATCAAGATAAAAAAGTTACTTTCTCAGTGCATACTATGCTTAGACAATACAAATAGTATACGTTTCAATTTCACACCAAAGTACTTACTGCAAACCTAATGGAAACACGTTAGGTTAACTTACCACATGATTATGAGTAGGTTGAAAGTTGTTTCATGGCTCGACACATCAACACAATAAAGTTGTTATCTCAGTGCATACAATAGTAAGACAATACAAATAGTATACATTTCAATTTTACACCAAAGCACTTACTGCAAACCTAATGGAAACACCTTTGGTTAACTTCCCACATGAGTATTAGTAGGTTGAAAGTTGTTTCATGCCTCTTTTCATCAAGACAAAAAAGTTACTTGCTCAGTGCATACTATGTTCTGACATAAAGGGAGTATACATCTCAATTTTCAACCAAAGTGCAGAGTGAAACCATTGGGAAACATTTTAAGTTAACTTCCCACATGATTATGATTAGTTTGAAAGTTGTTTCATGGCTCCACACATCAGCACAAAAAAGTTGATATCTCAGTGCATACAATGCTTAGCTAATACAAATAGTCTATATTGCAATTTTACAACAAAGCTCTTACTGCAAACCTAATGGAAACACCTTAGATTAACTTCCCACATGATTATGAGTAGTTTGAAAGTTGTTTCATGGCTCTACACATCAACACAAAAATGTTGTTAATTCAGTGCCTACAATGGTTAGATAAAACAAATAGTATACATTTCAATTTTACACCAAAGTACTTACTGCAAACCTAATGGAAACACCTTAGGTTAACTTCCCACATGTTTCTGAGTTGTTTGAAAGTTGTATTATGGCTCTGCAAAGCAAGAGAAAAAAGTTGTTTTCTGACTGCGTACAATGCTTTTACAATACAAATAGCATACATTTCAATTTTACACCAAAGTACTTACTGCAAACCCAATGGAAGCACCTTTGGTTAACTTCCCAAATCAGTATGAGTAGGTTGAAAGTTGTTTCATGCCACTGTTCATCAAGACAAAGAAGTTACTTTCTCAGTGCATACTATGTTCTGATATAAAGGGAGTATACATCTCAATTTTCAACCAAAGTGCAGAGTGCAAACCATTGGGAAACATTTCAAATTGCTTTCCCACATGATTATGATTAGTTTGAAGGTTGTTTCATGGCTCCACACATCAACAAAAAAAAGTTCTTATCTCAGTGCATACAATGCTTAGATAATACAAATGGTATAAATTTCAATTTTACACCAAAGTACATACTGCAAACCTAATGGAAACACCTTAGGTTAACTTCCCATATGTTTCTGAGTTGTTTGAAAGTTGTTTCATGGCTCTACAGATGAAAACAAAAAAGTTGTTATGTCAGTGCATGCAATACTAAGACAAAACAAATAGAATACATTTCAATTTTACACCGAAGTACATACTGCAAACCTAATGGAAGCACGTTTGGTTAACTTCTCACATGAGAATGAGTAGGTTGAAAGTTGTTTCATGCTTCTGTTCATCAAGATAAAAAAGATACTTTCTCAGTGCATGCTATGCTTAGACAATACAAACAGTATGCATTTCAATTTTACACCAAAGTACTTACTGCAAACCTAATGGAAACACGTTAGGTTAACTTACCACATGCTTATGAGTAGGTTGAAAGTTGTTTCATGGCTCGACACATCAACACAAAAAAGTTGTTATCTCAGTGCATACAATAGTAAGACAATACAAATAGTATACATTTCAATTTTACTCCAAAGCACTTACTGCAAACCTAATGAAAGCACCTTTGGTTAACTTCCCACATGTTTCGAGTTGTTTGAAAGTTGTATTATGGCTCTGCACAGCAAGAGAAAAAAGTTGTTTTCTCAGTGCGTACAAAGCTTTTACAATACAAATAGTATACATTTCAATTTTACACCAAAGTACTTACTGCAAACCTAAAGGAAACACCTTAGGTTAGCTTCCCACATGTTTCTGAGTAGTTTGAAAGTTGTATTATGGCTCTGCACAGCAAGAGAAAAAAGTTGTTTTCTCATTGCGTCCAAAGCTTTTACAATACAAATAGCATACATTTCAATTTTACACCAAGGTACTTACTGCAAACCTAATGGAAACACCTTTGGTTAACTTCCCACATGAGTATGAGTAGGTTGAAAGTTGTTTCATGCCTCTTTTCGTCAAGACAAAAAAGTTACTTGCTCAGTGCATACCATGTTCTGACATAAAGGGAGTATACATCTCAATTTTCATCCAAAGTGCAGAGTGAAATCATTGGGAAACATTTTAAGTTAACTTCCCACATGATTATGATTAGTTTGAAAGTTGTTTCATGGCTCCACACATCAGCACAAAACAGTTGATATCTCAGTGCATACAATGCTTAGATAATACAAATAGTCTATATTTCAATTTTACAACAAAGCTCTTACTGCAAACCTAATGGAAACACCTTAGGTTAACTTCCCATATGTTTCTGAGTTGTTTGAAAGTTGTATTATGGCTCTGCACATCAAGACAAAAAAGTTGTTTTCTCAGTGCATACAATGCTTTTACAATACAAATAGTGTACATTTCAATTTTACACCAAAGTACTTACTGCAAACCAAATGGAAACACCATAGGTTAACTTCCCACATGATTATGAGTAGTTTGAAAGTTGTTTCATGGCTCTACACATGAAAACAAAAAAGTTGTTATCTCAGTCCATGCAATACTAAGACAAAACAAATAGTATACATTTCAATTTTACTCCAAAGCACTTACTGCAAACTTAATGGAAACACCTTTGGTTAACTACCCACATGTTTCTGAGTTGTTTGAAAGTTGTATTATAGCTCTGCACAGCAAGAGAAAAAAGTTGTTTTCTCAGTGCGTACATAGCTTTTACAATACAAATAGCATACATTTCAATTTTACACCAAAGTACTTACTGCAAACCTAATGGAAACACCTTTGGTTAACTTCCCACATGAGTATGAGTAGGTTGAAAGTAGTTTCATGCCTCTTTTCATCAAGACAAAAAAGTTACTTGCTCAGTGCATACTATGTTCTGACATAAAGGGAGTACACATCTCAATTTTCAACCAAAGTGCAGAGTGAAACCATTGGGAAACATTTTAAGTTAACTTCCCACATGATTATGATTAGTTTGAAAGTTGTTTCATGACTCTACACATGAAAACAAAAAAGTTGTTATCTCAGTGCATGCAATACTAACACAAAACAAATAGTATACATTTCAATTTTACACCAAAGTACATACTGCAAACCTAATGGAAACACTTTTGGTTAACTTCCCACATGAGTATGAGTAGGTTGAAAGTTGTTTCATGGCTATACACATGAAAACAAAAAAGTTGTTATCTCAGTGCATGCAATACTAAGACAAAACAAATAGTATACATTTCAATTTTACACCAAAGTACATACTGCAAACCTAATGGAAGCACTTTTGGTTAACTTCCCACATGAGTATGAGTAGGTTGAAAGTTGTTTCATGGCTATACACATGAAAACAAAAAAGTTGTTATCTCAGTGCATACAATACTAAGACAAAACAAATAGTATACATTTCAATTTTACTCCAAAGCACTTACTGCAAACTTAATGGAAACACCTTTGGTTAACTTCCCACATGAGGATGAGTAGGTTGAAAGCTGTTTCATGCCTCTGTTCATCAAGATAAAAAAGTTTCTTTCTCAGTGCATACTATGCTTAGACAATACAATTAGTATACATTTCAATTTTACACCAAAGTACTTACTGCAAACCTAATGGAAACACGTTAGGTTAACTTACCACATGATTATGAGTAGGTTGAAAGTTGTATTATGGCTCTGCACAGCAAGAGAAAAAAGTTGTTTTCTCAGAGCATACAATAGTAAGACAATACAAATAGTATACATTTCAATTTTACTCCAAAGCACTTACTGCAAACCTAATGGAAACACCTTTGGTTAACTTCCCACATGTTTCTGAGTTGTTTGAAAGTTGTATTATGGCTCTGCTCAGCAAGAGAAAAAAGTTGTTTTCTCAGTGCGTACAATGCTTTTACAATACAAATAGTATACATTTCAATTTTACACCAAAGTACTTACTGCAAACCTAATGGAAACAACTTAGGTTAACTTCCCACATGTCTCTGAGTTGTTTGAAAGTTGTATTATGGCTCTGCACAGCAAGAGAAAAAAGTTGTTTTCTCATTGCGTCCAAAGCTTTTACAATACAAATAGCATACATTTCAATTTTGCACCAAAGTACTTACTGCAAACCTAATGGAAACACCTTTGGTTAACTTCCCACATGAGTATGAGTAGGTTGAAAGTTGTTTCATGCCTCTTTTCATCAAGACCAAAAAGTTACTTGCTCAGTGCGTACTATGTTCTGACATAAAGGGAGGATACATCTCAATTTTCAACCAAAGTGCAGAGTGAAGCCATTGGGAAACATTTTAAGTTAACTTCCCACATGATTATGATTAGTTTGAAAGTTGTTTCATGGCTCCACACATCAGCACAAAAAAGTTGATATCTCAGTGCATACAATGCTTAGATAATACAAATAGTTTATATTTCAATTTTACAACAAAGCTCTTACTGCAAACCTAATAGAAACACCTTAGATTAACTTCCCACATGATTCTGAGATGTCTGAAAGTTGTTTCATACCTGTGCACATAAAGACAAAATAATTGATCTCTCAGTGAATAGAATGCTTTGACATAAAAGTAGCATACTTTTCAATTGTACTCAAAAGTCCTGACTGCAAACCTAATGGAAACACCTTTGGTTATCTTCCCATATGAGAATGAGAAGGTTGAAAGTTGTTTCATGCATCTGTTCATCAAGACAAAAAAGTTACTTTCTCAGTGCATACTATGCTTAGACAATTCAAATAGTATAAATTTCAATTTTACACCAAAGTACTTACTGCAAAACTAATGGAAACACCTTAGGTTAACTTCCCAAATGATCATGAGTAGTTTGAAAGTTTTTTCATTTCTCCACACATCAACACAAAAAAGTTGTTATCTCAGTGCATACAATGCTTAGACAATACAAATAGTATACATTTCAATTTTACTCCAAAGCACTTACTGCAAACTTAATGGAAACAACTTTGGTTAACTTCCCACATGAGGATGAGTAGGTTGAAAGCTGTTTCATGCCTCTGTTCATCAAGATAAAAAAGTTTCTTTCTCAGTGCATACTATGCTTAGACAATACAATTAGTATACATTTCAATTTTACACCAAAGTACTTACTGCAAACCTAATGGAAACACGTTAGGTTAACTTACCAAATGATTATGAGTAGGTTGAAAGTTGTATTATGGCTCTGCACAGCAAGAGAAAAAAGTTGTTTTCTCAGAGCATACAATAGTAAGACAATACAAATAGTATACATTTCAATTTTACTCCAAAGCACTTACTGCAAACCTAATGGAAACACCTTTGGTTAACTTCCCACATGTTTCTGAGTTGTTTGAATGTTGTATTATGGCTCTGCACAGCAAGAGAAAAAAGTTGTTTTCTCAGTGCGTACAATGCTTTTAAAATACAAATAGTATACATTTCAATTTTACACCAAAGTACTTACTGCAAACCTAATGGAAACACCTTAGGTTAACTTCCCACATGTCTCTGAGTTGTTTGAAAGTTGTATTATGGCTCTGCACAGCAAGAGAAAAAAGTTGTTTTCTCATTGCGTCCAAAGCTTTTACAATACAAATAGCATACATTTCAATTTTGCACCAAAGTACTTACTGCAAACCTAATGGAAACACCTTTGGTTAACTTCCCACATGAGTATGAGTAGGTTGAAAGTTGTTTCATGCTTCTTTTCATCAAGACCAAAAAGTTACTTGCTCAGTGCGTACTATGTTCTGACATAAAGGGAGGATACATCTCAATTTTCAACCAAAGTGCAGAGTGAAACCATTGGGAAACATTTTAAGTTAACTTCCCACATGATTATGATTAGTTTGAAAGTTGTTTCATGGCTCCACACATCAGCACAAAAAAGTTGATATCTCAGTGCATACAATGCTTAGATAATACAAATAGTTTATATTTCAATTTTACAACAAAGCTCTTACTGCAAACCTAATACAAACACCTTAGATTAACTTCCCACATGATTCTGAGATGTCTGAAAGTTGTTTCATACCTGTGCACATAAAGACAAAAAAGTTGATCTCTCAGTGAATAGAATGCTTTGACATAAAAGTAGCATACTTTTCAATTGCACTCAAAAGTCCTGACTGCAAACCTAATGGAAACACCTTTGGTTATCTTCCCATATGAGTATGAGTAGGTTGAAAGTTGTTTCATGCATCTGTTCACCAAGACAAAAAAGTTACTTTCTCAGTGCATACTATGCTTAGACAATTCAAATAGTATAAATTTCAATTTTACACCAAAGTACTTACTGCAAAACTAATGGAAACACCTTAGGTTAACTTCCCAAATGATCATGAGTAGTTTGAAACTTTTTTCATTTCTCCACACATCAACACAAAAAAGTTGTTATCTCAGTGCATACAATGCTTAGATAATACAAATAGTATACATTTCAATTTTACACCAAAGTACTTACTGCAAACCTAATGGAAACACCTTAGGTAAACTTCCCAAATGATCATGAGTAGTTTGAAAGTTTTTTCATGCCTCCACACATCAACACAAAAAAGTTGTTATCTCAGTGCATACAATGCTTAGACAATACAAATAGTATACATTTCAATTTTACTCCAAAGCACTTACTGCAAACCTAATGGAAACACCTTTGGTTAACTTCCCACATGAGTATGAGTAGGTTGAAAGTTGTTTCATGCCTCTGTTCATCAGGACAAAGAAGTTACTTTCTCAGTGAATAGAATGCTCTGACATAAATGTAGTATACATTTCAATTGTACTCAAAAGACCTGACTGCAAACCTAATGGAAACACCTTAGGTTAACTTCCCACATGATTATGAGTAGGTTGAAAGTTGTTTCATGGCTCTACACATCAACACAGAAAAGTTGTTATCTCAGTGCATACAATACTAAGACAATACAAATAGTATACATTTCAATTTTACTCCAAAGCACTTACTGCAAACCTAATGGAAACACCTTTGGTTAACTTCCCACATGAGTATGAGTAGGTTGAAAGTTGTTTCATGCCTCTGTTCATCAAGACAAAAAAGTTATTTTCTCTGTGTATACAATGTTCTGACATAAAGGTAGTATACATCTCAATTTTCCAGCAAAGTGCAGAGTGCAAACCATTGGGAAACATTTTAATTTAACTTCCCACATGATTATGAGTAGTTTGAAAGTTGTTTCATGGCTCTACACATCGACACAAAAATGTTGTTAACTCAGTGCATACAATGGTTAGATAATACAAATAGTATACATTTCAATTTTACACCAAAGTACTTACTGCAAACCTAATGGAAACACCTTAGGTTAACTTCCCACATGCTTCTGAGTTGTTTGAAAGTTGTATTATGGCTCTGCACAGCAAGAGAAAAAAGTTGTTTTCTCACTGCGTACAATTCTTTTACAATACAAATAGCATACATTTCAATTTTACACCAAAGTACTTACTGCAAACCCAATGGAAGCACTTTTGGTTAACTTCCCACATCAGTATGAGTAGGTTGAAAGTTGTTTCATGCCTCTGTTCATCAAGACAAAAAAGTTACTTTCTCAGTGCATACTATGTTCTGAGATAAAGGGAGTATACATCTCAATTTTCAACCAAAGTGCAGAGTGCAAACCATTGGGAAACATTTTAAATTAACTTCCCACATGATTATTATTAGTTTGAAAGTTGTTTCATGGCTCCACACATCAACAAAAAAAAGTTGTTATCTCAGTGCATACAATGCTTAGATAATACAAATGGTATAAATTTCAATTTTACAACAAAGTTCATACTGCAAACCTAATGGAAGCACCTTTGGTTAACTTCCCACATGAGTATGAGTAGGTTGAAAGTTGTTTCATGCCTCTGTTCATCAAGACAAAAAAGTTGATCACTCAGTCAATAGAATGCTTTGACATAAAAGTAGTAGAAATTTCAATTGTACTCAAAAGTCCTGACTGCAAACATAATGGAAACACCTTTGGTTAACTTCCCACATGAGTATGAGTAGGTTGAAAGTTGTTTCATGCCTCTGTTGATCAAGACAAAAAAGTTACTTTCTCAGTGCATACTATGCTTAGACAATAGAAATAGTATACATTTCAATTTTACACCAAAGTACTTTCTGCAAACCTAATGGAAACACCATTGGTTAACTTCCCACATGAGTATGAGTAGGTTGAAAGTTGTTTCATGCCTCTGTTCATCAAGACAAAAAAGTTACTATCTCAGTGCATACTATGCTTAGACAATACAAATAGTATACATTTCAATTTTACACCACAGTACTTACTGCAAACCTAATGGAAACACCTTAGGTTAACTTCCCCAATGATTATGAGTCGTTTGAAAGTTTTTTCATGGCTCCACACATCAACACAAAAAAGTTGTTTTCTCAGTGCATACAATGCTTGGATAATACAAATAGTATACATTTCAATTTTACAACAAAGTACATACTACAAACCTAATGGAAACACCTTAGGTTAACCTCCCACATGTTTCTGAGTTGTTTGAACGTTGTATTATGGCTCTGCACATCAAGACAAAAAAGTTGTTTTCTCAGTGCATACATTGCTTTTATATTACAAATAGTATACATTTCAAATTTACACCAAAGTTCTTACTGCAAACCTAGTGGAAACACCTTAGATTAACTTCCCACATGATTCTGAGATGTCTGAAAGTTGTTTCATACCTGTGCACATAAAGACAAAAAAGTTGATCTCTCAGTAAATAGAATGCTTTGACATAAAAGTAGTATACATTTCAATTGTACTCAAAAGTCCTGACTGCAAACCTAATGGAAACACCTTTGGTTAACTTCCCACATGAGTATGAGTAGGTTGAAAGTTGTTTCATGCCTCTGTTCATCAAGACAAAAAAGTTACTTTCTCAGTGCATTCTATGTTCTGACATTAAGGTAGTATACATCTCAATTTTACACCAAAGTGCAGAGTGCACACCATTGGGAAACATTTTAATTTGACTTCCCACATGATTATGAGTAGTTTGAAAGTTGTTTCATTGCTCTACACATCAACACAAAAATGTTGTTAACTCAGGGCATTCAATGGTGAGATGATAAAAATAGTATAGATTTCAATTTTACAACAAAGTACTTACTGCAAACCTAATGGAAACACCTTAGGTTAACTTCCCAAATGATTATGAGTAGTTTGAAAGTTTTTTCATGGCTCCTCACATCAACACAAAAAAAGTTGATATCTCAGTGCATACAATGCTTAGATAATACAAATAGTATACATTTCAATTTTACAACAAAGTTCTTACTGCAAACCTAATTGAAACACCTTAGATTAACTTCCCACATGATTCTGAGATGTCTGAAAGTTGTTTCATACCTGTGCACATAAAGACAAAATAATTGATCTCTCAGTGAATAGAATGCTTTGACATAAAAGTAGCATACTTTTCAATTGTACTCAAAAGTCCTGACTGCAAACCTAATGGAAACACCTTTGGTTATCTTCCCATATGAGAATGAGAAGGTTGAAAGTTGTTTCATGCATCTGTTCATCAAGACAAAAAAGTTACTTTCTCAGTGCATACTATGCTTAGACAATTCAAATAGTATAAATTTCAATTTTACACCAAAGTACTTACTGCAAAACTAATGGAAACACCTTAGGTTAACTTCCCAAATGATCATGAGTAGTTTGAAAGTTTTTTCATTTCTCCACACATCAACACAAAAAAGTTGTTATCTCAGTGCATACAATGCTTAGACAATACAAATAGTATACATTTCAATTTTACTCCAAAGCACTTACTGCAAACTTAATGGAAACAACTTTGGTTAACTTCCCACATG
This sequence comes from Mobula birostris, assembly GCF_030028105.1. NCBI lineage: Eukaryota > Metazoa > Chordata > Chondrichthyes > Myliobatiformes > Myliobatidae > Mobula > Mobula birostris. The sequence goes on from NC_092376.1 coordinate 95,274,440, forward strand.
AGGATGAGTAGGTTGAAAGCTGTTTCATGCCTCTGTTCATCAAGATAAAAAAGTTTCTTTCTCAGTGCATACTATGCTTAGACAATACAATTAGTATACATTTCAATTTTACACCAAAGTACTTACTGCAAACCTAATGGAAACACGTTAGGTTAACTTACCAAATGATTATGAGTAGGTTGAAAGTTGTATTATGGCTCTGCACAGCAAGAGAAAAAAGTTGTTTTCTCAGAGCATACAATAGTAAGACAATACAAATAGTATACATTTCAATTTTACTCCAAAGCACTTACTGCAAACCTAATGGAAACACCTTTGGTTAACTTCCCACATGTTTCTGAGTTGTTTGAATGTTGTATTATGGCTCTGCACAGCAAGAGAAAAAAGTTGTTTTCTCAGTGCGTACAATGCTTTTAAAATACAAATAGTATACATTTCAATTTTACACCAAAGTACTTACTGCAAACCTAATGGAAACACCTTAGGTTAACTTCCCACATGTCTCTGAGTTGTTTGAAAGTTGTATTATGGCTCTGCACAGCAAGAGAAAAAAGTTGTTTTCTCATTGCGTCCAAAGCTTTTACAATACAAATAGCATACATTTCAATTTTGCACCAAAGTACTTACTGCAAACCTAATGGAAACACCTTTGGTTAACTTCCCACATGAGTATGAGTAGGTTGAAAGTTGTTTCATGCTTCTTTTCATCAAGACCAAAAAGTTACTTGCTCAGTGCGTACTATGTTCTGACATAAAGGGAGGATACATCTCAATTTTCAACCAAAGTGCAGAGTGAAACCATTGGGAAACATTTTAAGTTAACTTCCCACATGATTATGATTAGTTTGAAAGTTGTTTCATGGCTCCACACATCAGCACAAAAAAGTTGATATCTCAGTGCATACAATGCTTAGATAATACAAATAGATTATATTTCAATTTTACAACAAAGCTCTTACTGCAAACCTAATACAAACACCTTAGATTAACTTCCCACATGATTCTGAGATGTCTGAAAGTTGTTTCATACCTGTGCACATAAAGACAAAAAAGTTGATCTCTCAGTGAATAGAATGCTTTGACATAAAAGTAGCATACTTTTCAATTGCACTCAAAAGTCCTGACTGCAAACCTAATGGAAACACCTTTGGTTATCTTCCCATATGAGTATGAGTAGGTTGAAAGTTGTTTCATGCATCTGTTCACCAAGACAAAAAAGTTACTTTCTCAGTGCATACTATGCTTAGACAATTCAAATAGTATAAATTTCAATTTTACACCAAAGTACTTACTGCAAAACTAATGGAAACACCTTAGGTTAACTTCCCAAATGATCATGAGTAGTTTGAAACTTTTTTCATTTCTCCACACATCAACACAAAAAAGTTGTTATCTCAGTGCATACAATGCTTAGATAATACAAATAGTATACATTTCAATTTTACACCAAAGTACTTACTGCAAACCTAATGGAAACACCTTAGGTAAACTTCCCAAATGATCATGAGTAGTTTGAAAGTTTTTTCATGCCTCCACACATCAACACAAAAAAGTTGTTATCTCAGTGCATACAATGCTTAGACAATACAAATAGTATACATTTCAATTTTACTCCAAAGCACTTACTGCAAACCTAATGGAAACACCTTTGGTTAACTTCCCACATGAGTATGAGTAGGTTGAAAGTTGTTTCATGCCTCTGTTCATCAGGACAAAGAAGTTACTTTCTCAGTGAATAGAATGCTCTGACATAAATGTAGTATACATTTCAATTGTACTCAAAAGACCTGACTGCAAACCTAATGGAAACACCTTAGGTTAACTTCCCACATGATTATGAGTAGGTTGAAAGTTGTTTCATGGCTCTACACATCAACACAGAAAAGTTGTTATCTCAGTGCATACAATACTAAGACAATACAAATAGTATACATTTCAATTTTACTCCAAAGCACTTACTGCAAACCTAATGGAAACACCTTTGGTTAACTTCCCACATGAGTATGAGTAGGTTGAAAGTTGTTTCATGCCTCTGTTCATCAAGACAAAAAAGTTATTTTCTCTGTGTATACAATGTTCTGACATAAAGGTAGTATACATCTCAATTTTCCAGCAAAGTGCAGAGTGCAAACCATTGGGAAACATTTTAATTTAACTTCCCACATGATTATGAGTAGTTTGAAAGTTGTTTCATGGCTCTACACATCGACACAAAAATGTTGTTAACTCAGTGCATACAATGGTTAGATAATACAAATAGTATACATTTCAATTTTACACCAAAGTACTTACTGCAAACCTAATGGAAACACCTTAGGTTAACTTCCCACATGCTTCTGAGTTGTTTGAAAGTTGTATTATGGCTCTGCACAGCAAGAGAAAAAAGTTGTTTTCTCACTGCGTACAATTCTTTTACAATACAAATAGCATACATTTCAATTTTACACCAAAGTACTTACTGCAAACCCAATGGAAGCACTTTTGGTTAACTTCCCACATCAGTATGAGTAGGTTGAAAGTTGTTTCATGCCTCTGTTCATCAAGACAAAAAAGTTACTTTCTCAGTGCATACTATGTTCTGAGATAAAGGGAGTATACATCTCAATTTTCAACCAAAGTGCAGAGTGCAAACCATTGGGAAACATTTTAAATTAACTTCCCACATGATTATTATTAGTTTGAAAGTTGTTTCATGGCTCCACACATCAACAAAAAAAAGTTGTTATCTCAGTGCATACAATGCTTAGATAATACAAATGGTATAAATTTCAATTTTACAACAAAGTTCATACTGCAAACCTAATGGAAGCACCTTTGGTTAACTTCCCACATGAGTATGAGTAGGTTGAAAGTTGTTTCATGCCTCTGTTCATCAAGACAAAAAAGTTGATCACTCAGTCAATAGAATGCTTTGACATAAAAGTAGTAGAAATTTCAATTGTACTCAAAAGTCCTGACTGCAAACATAATGGAAACACCTTTGGTTAACTTCCCACATGAGTATGAGTAGGTTGAAAGTTGTTTCATGCCTCTGTTGATCAAGACAAAAAAGTTACTTTCTCAGTGCATACTATGCTTAGACAATAGAAATAGTATACATTTCAATTTTACACCAAAGTACTTTCTGCAAACCTAATGGAAACACCATTGGTTAACTTCCCACATGAGTATGAGTAGGTTGAAAGTTGTTTCATGCCTCTGTTCATCAAGACAAAAAAGTTACTATCTCAGTGCATACTATGCTTAGACAATACAAATAGTATACATTTCAATTTTACACCACAGTACTTACTGCAAACCTAATGGAAACACCTTAGGTTAACTTCCCCAATGATTATGAGTCGTTTGAAAGTTTTTTCATGGCTCCACACATCAACACAAAAAAGTTGTTTTCTCAGTGCATACAATGCTTGGATAATACAAATAGTATACATTTCAATTTTACAACAAAGTACATACTACAAACCTAATGGAAACACCTTAGGTTAACCTCCCACATGTTTCTGAGTTGTTTGAACGTTGTATTATGGCTCTGCACATCAAGACAAAAAAGTTGTTTTCTCAGTGCATACATTGCTTTTATATTACAAATAGTATACATTTCAAATTTACACCAAAGTTCTTACTGCAAACCTAGTGGAAACACCTTAGATTAACTTCCCACATGATTCTGAGATGTCTGAAAGTTGTTTCATACCTGTGCACATAAAGACAAAAAAGTTGATCTCTCAGTAAATAGAATGCTTTGACATAAAAGTAGTATACATTTCAATTGTACTCAAAAGTCCTGACTGCAAACCTAATGGAAACACCTTTGGTTAACTTCCCACATGAGTATGAGTAGGTTGAAAGTTGTTTCATGCCTCTGTTCATCAAGACAAAAAAGTTACTTTCTCAGTGCATTCTATGTTCTGACATTAAGGTAGTATACATCTCAATTTTACACCAAAGTGCAGAGTGCACACCATTGGGAAACATTTTAATTTGACTTCCCACATGATTATGAGTAGTTTGAAAGTTGTTTCATTGCTCTACACATCAACACAAAAATGTTGTTAACTCAGGGCATTCAATGGTGAGATGATAAAAATAGTATAGATTTCAATTTTACAACAAAGTACTTACTGCAAACCTAATGGAAACACCTTAGGTTAACTTCCCAAATGATTATGAGTAGTTTGAAAGTTTTTTCATGGCTCCTCACATCAACACAAAAAAAGTTGATATCTCAGTGCATACAATGCTTAGATAATACAAATAGTATACATTTCAATTTTACAACAAAGTTCTTACTGCAAACCTAATTGAAACACCTTAGATTAACTTCCCACATGATTCTGAGATGTCTGAAAGTTGTTTCATACCTGTGCACATAAAGACAAAAAAGTTGATCACTCAGTGAATAGAATGCTTTGACATAAAAGTAGTAGAAATTTCAATTGTACTCAAAAGTCCTGACTGCAAACATAATGGAAACACCTTTGGTTAACTTCCCACATGAGTATGAGTAGGTTGAAAGTTGTTTCATGCCTCTGTTGATCAAGACAAAAAAGTTACTTTCTCAGTGCATACTATGCTTAGACAATAGAAATAGTATACATTTCAATTTTACACCAAAGTACTTTCTGCAAACCTAATGGAAACACCATTGGTTAACTTCCCACATGAGTATGAGTAGGATGAAAGTTGTTTCATGCCTCTGTTCATCATGACAAAAAAGTTACTATCTCAGTGCATACTATGCTTAGACAATACAAATGGTATACATTTCAATTTTACACCAAAGTACTTACTGCAAACCTAATGGAAACACCTTAGGTTAACTTCCCCAATGATTATGAGTCGTTTGAAAGTTTTTTCATGGCTCCACACATCAACACAAAAAAGTTGTTTTCTCAGTGCATACAATGCTTAGATAATACAAATAGTATACATTTCAATTTTACAACAAAGTACATACTGCAAACCTAATGGAAACACCTTAGGTTAACTTCCCACATGTTTCTGAGTTGTTTGAACGTTGTATTATGGCTCTGCACATCAAGACAAAAAAGTTGTTTTCTCAGTGCATACATTGCTTTTATATTACAAATAGTATACATTTCAATTTTACACCAAAGTTCTTACTGCAAACCTAGTGGAAACACCTTAGATTAACTTCCCACATGATTCTGAGATGTCTGAAAGTTGTTTCATACCTGTGCACATAAAGACAAAAAAGTTGATCTCTCAGTAAATAGAATGCTTTGACATAAAAGTAGTATACATTTCAATTGTACTCAAAAGTCCTGATTGCAAACCAAATGGAAACACCTTTGGTTAACTTCCCACATGAGTATGAGTAGGTTGAAAGTTGTTTCATGCCTCTGTTCATCAAGACAAAAAAGTTACTTTCTCAGTGCATTCTATGTTCTGACATTAAGGTAGTATACATCTCAATTTTACACCAAAGTGCAGAGTGCACACCATTGGGAAACATTTTAATTTGACTTCCCACATGATTATGAGTAGTTTGAAAGTTGTTTCATTGCTCTACACATCAACACAAAAATGTTGTTAACTCAGGGCATTCAATGGTGAGATAATAAAAATAGTATAGATTTCAATTTTACAACAAAGTACTTACTGCAAACCTAATGGAAACACCTTAGGTTAACTTCCCACATGATTCTGAGATGTCTGAAAGTTGTTTCATACCTGTGCACATAAAGACAAAAAAGTTGATCACTCAGTGAATAGAATGCTTTGACATAAAAGTAGTAGAAATTTCAATTGTACTCAAAAGTCCTGACTGCAAACATAATGGAAACACCTTTGGTTAACTTCCCACATGAGTATGAGTAGGTTTAAAGTTGTTTCATGCCTCTGTTGATCAAGACAAAAAAGTTACTTTCTCAGTGCATACTATGCTTAGACAATAGAAATAGTATACATTTCAATTTTACACCAAAGTACTTACTGCAAACCTAATGGAAAAACCATAGCTTAACTTCCCACATGATTATGAGTAGTTTGAAAGTTGTTTCATGGCTCTACACATGAAAACAAAAAAGTTGTTATCTGAGTGCATACAATACTAAGACAATACAAATAGTATACATTTCGATTTTACTCCAAAGCACTTACTGGAATATTAATGGAAACACCTTTGGTTAAATTCCCACATGAGTATGAGTAGGTTGAAAGTTGTTTCACGCCTCTGTTCATCAAGACAAAAAAGTTACTTTCTCAGTGCATACTATGCTTAGACAATACAAATAGTATACATTTGAATTTTACACCAAAGTACATACTGCAAACCTAATGGATACACCTTAGGTTAACTTCCCACATGTTTCTGAGTTGTTTGAAAGTTGTATTATGGCTCTGCAAATCAAGACAAAAATGCTGTTTTCTCAGTGCATACAATGCTTTTACAATATGAATAGTATACATTTCAATTTTACACCAAAGTACTTACTGCAAACCTAATGGAAACACCATAGATTAACTTCCCACATGATTATGAGTAGTTTGAAAGCTGTTTCATGGCTCTACACATGAAAACAAAAAAGTTGTTATCTCAGTGCATACAATACTAATACAAAACAAATAGCATATATTCCAATTTTACACCAAAGTACATACTGCAAACCTAATGGAAACACCTTTGGTTAACTTCCCACATGAGTATCAGTAGGTTGAAAGTTGTTTCATGGCTATGCACATCAAATTAAAAAAGTTGTTATCTCAGTGCATACAATACTAAGACAAAACAAATAATATACATTTCAATTTTACTCCAAAGCACTTACTGCAAACCTAATGGAAACACCTTTGGTTAACTTCCCACATGAGTATGAGTAGGTTGAAAGTTGTTTCATGCCTCTGTTCATCAAGACAAAAAAGTTACTTTCTCAGTGCATACTATGCTTGGACAATACAAATAGTATACATTTCAATTTTCCAGCAAAGTGCAGAGTGCAAACCATTGGGATACATTTGAAGTTAACTTCCCACATGTTTCAGAGTTGTTTGAAAGTTGTCTCATGGCTCTACACATCAACACAAAAAAGTTGTTATCTCAGTGCATACAATCCTTAGATAATACAAATAGTATACATTTCACTTTTACACCAAAGTACATACTGCAAACCTAATGGAAACACCTTAGGTTAACTTCCCACGTGTTTCTGAGTTGTTTGAAAGTTGTATTATGGCTCTGCACATCAAGACAAAAAGTTTTTTTCTCAGTGCATACAATGCTTTTACAATACAAATAGTATACATTTCAATTTTACACCAAACTACTTACTGCAAACCTAATGGAAACACCTTAGGTTAACTTCCCACATGATTATGAGTAGGTTGAAAGTTGTTTCATGGCTCTACACATCAACACAAATATGTTGTTAACTCAGTGCATACAATGGTTAGATAATACAAATAGCATACATTTCAATTTTACACCAAAGTACTTACTGCAAACCTAATGGAAACACCTTTCTTTAACTTCCCACATGAGTATGAGTAGGATGAAAGTTGTTTCATGCCTCTGTTCATCAAGACAAAAAAGTTACTATCTCAGTGCATACTATGCTTAGACAATACAAATGGTATACATTTCAATTTTACACCAAAGTACTTACTGCAAACCTAATGGAAACACCTTAGGTTAACTTCCCACATGATTATGAGTAGGTTGAAAGTTGTTTCATGGCTCTACACATCAACACAAAAATGTTGTTAACTCAGGGCTTAAAATGGTTAGATAGTAGGAATAGTATACATTTCAATTTTACACCAAAGTGCTTACTGCAAACCTAATGGAAACACCTTAGGTTAACTTCCCCAATGATTATGAGTCGTTTGAAAGTTTTTTCATGGCTCCACACATCAACACAAAAAAGTTGTTTTCTCAGTGCATACAATGCTTACATAATACAAATAGTATACATTTCAATTTTACACCAAAGTACATACTGCAAACCTAATGGAAACACCTTAGGTTAACTTCCCACATGTTTCTGAGTTGTTTGAACGTTGTATTATGGCTCTGCACATCAAGACAAAAAAGTTCTTTTCTCAGTGCATCCATTGCTTTTATATTACAAATAGTATACATTTGAATTTTACACCAAAGTTCTTACTGCAAACCTAGTGGAAACACCTTAGATTAACTTCCCACATGATTCTGAGATGTCTGAAAGTTGTTTCATACCTGTGCACATAAAGACAAAAAAGTTGATCTCTCAGTAAATAGAATGCTTTGACATCAAAGTAGTATCCATTTCAATTGTACTCAAAAGTCCTGACTGCAAACCTAATGGAAACACCTTTGGTTAACTTCCCACATGAGTATGAGTAGGTTGAAAGTTGTTTCATGCCTCTGTTCATCAAGACAAAAAACTTACTTTCTCAGTGCATTCTATGTTCTGACATTAAGGTAGTATACATCTCAATTTTACACCAAAGTGCAGAGTGCACACCATTGGGAAACATTTTAATTTAACTTCCCACATGATTATGAGTAGTTTGAAAGTTGTTTCATTGCTCTACACATCAACACAAAAATGTTGTTAACTCAGGGCATTCAATGGTGAGATAATAAAAATAGTATAGATTTCAATTTTACAACAAAGTACTTACTGCAAACCTAATGGAAACACCTTAGGTTAACTTCCCAAATGATTATGAGTAGTTTGAAAGTTTTTTCATGGCTCCTCACATCAACACAAAAAAAGTTGATATCTCAGTGCATACAATGCTTAGATAATACAAATAGTATACATTTCAATTTTACAACAAAGTTCTTACTGCAAACCTAATTGAAACACCCTAGATTAACTTCCCACATGATTCTGAGATGTCTGAAAGTTGTTTCATACCTGTGCACATAAAGACAAAAAAGATGATCACTCAGTGAATAGAAAGCTTTGACATAAAAGTAGTAGAAATTTCAATTGTACTCAAAAGTCCTGACTGCAAACATAATGGAAACACCTTTGGTTAAATTCTCACATGATTATGAGTAGGTTGAAAGTTGTTTCATGGCTCGACACATCAACACAAAAATGTTGTTAACTCAGGGCTTAAAATGGTTAGATAATACGAATAGTATACATTTCAATTTTACACCAAAGTGCTTACTGCAAACCTAATGGAAACACCATAGCTTAACTTCCCACATGATTATGAGTAGTTTGAAAGTTGTTTCATGGCTCTACACATGAAAACAAAAAAGTTGTTATCTGAGTGCATACAATACTAAGACAATACAAATAGTATACATTTCGATTTTACTCCAAAGCACTTACTGCAAACTTAATGGAAACACCTTTGGTTAAATTCCCACATGAGTATGAGTAGGTTGAAAGTTGTTTCACGCCTCTGTTCATCAAGACAAAAAAGTTACTTTCTCAGTGCATACTATGCTTAGACAATACAAATAGTATACATTTGAATTTTACACCAAAGTACATACTGCAAACCTAATGGATACACCTTAGGTTAACTTCCCACATGTTTCTGAGTTGTTTGAAAGTTGTATTATGGCTCTGCAAATCAAGACAAAAATGTTGTTATCTCAGTGCATACAATACTAAGACAAAACAAATAGCATATATTCCAATTTTACACCAAAGTACATACTGCAAACCTAATGGAAACACCTTTGGTTGACTTCCCACATGAGTATGAGTAGGTTGAAAGTTGTTTCATGGCTATGCACATCAAATTAAAAAAGTTGTTATCTCAGTGCATACAATACTAAGACAAAACAAATAATATACATTTCAATTTTACTCCAAAGCACTTACTGCAAACCTAATGGAAACAACTTTGGTTAACTTCCCACATGAGTATGAGTAGGTTGAAAGTTGTTTCATGCCTCTGTTCATCAAGACAAAAAAGTTACATTCTCAGTGCATACTATGCTTGGACAATACAAATAGTATACATTTCAATTTTCCAGCAAAGTGCAGAGTGCAAACCATTGGGGTACATTTGAAGTTAACTTCCCACATGTTTCAGAGTTGTTTGAAAGTTGTCTCATGGCTCTACACATCAACACAAAAAAGTTGTTATCTCAGTGCATACAATGCTTAAATAATACAAATAGTATACATTTCACTTTTACACCAAAGTACATACTGCAAACCTAATGGAAACACCTTAGGTTAACTTCCCACATGTTTCTGAGTTGTTTGAAAGTTGTATTATGGCTCTGCACATCAAGACAAAAAAGTTGTTTTCTCAGTGCATACAATGCTTTTACATTACAAATAGTATACAATTCAATTTTACACCAAAGCACTTACTGCAAACCTAATGGAAACACCTTAGATTAACCCCATATGATTCTGAGATGTCTGAAAGTTGTTTCGTACCTGTGCACATAAAGACAAAAAAGTTGATCTCTCAGTAAATAGAATGCTTTGAAATAAAAGTAGTATACATTTCAATTGTACTCAAAAGTCCTGACTGCAAACCTAATGGAAACACCTTTGGTTAACATCCCACATGAGTATGAGTAGGTTGAAAGTTGTTTCATGCCTCTGTTCATCAAGACAAAAAAGTTACTTTCTCAGTGCATACAATACTAAGACTAAACAAATAGTATACATTTCAATTTTACATCAAAGTACATACTGCTAACCTAATGGAAACACCTTTGGTTAACTTCCCACATGAGTATGAGTAGGTTGAAAGTTGTTTCATGCCTCTGTTCATCAAGACAAAAACGTTACATTCTCAGTGCATACAATGCTTAGATAATACAAATAGTATACATTTCAATTTTACACCAAAGTACTTACTGCAAACCTAATGGAAACACCATAGCTTAACTTCCCACATAATTATGAGTAGTTTGAAAGGTTTTTCATGGCTCTACACATGAAAACAAAGAAGTTGTTATCTCAGTGCATACAATACTAAGACAATACAAATAGTATACATTTCAAATTTACTCCAAAGCACTTACTGCATACTTAATGGAAACACCTTTGGTTAACTTCCCACATGAGTATGAGTAGGTTGAAAGTTGTTTCATGCCTCTGTTCATCAAGACAAAAAAGTTACTTTCTCAGTGCACACTATCCTTAGACAATACAAATAGTATACATTTCAATTTTACACCAAAGCACTTGCTGCAAACCTAATGGAAACACCTTAGATTAACTTCCCACATGATTCTGAGATGTCTGAAAGTTGTTTCATACCTGTGCACATAAAGACAAAAAAGTTGATCTCTCAGTGAATAGAATGCTTTGACATAAAAGTAGTATGCATTTCAATTGTACTCAAAAGTCCTGACTGCAAACCTAATGGAAACACCTTTGGTTAACATCCCACATGAGTATGAGTAGGTTGAAAGTTGTTTCATGCCTCTGTTCATCAAGACAAAAAAGTTACTTTCTCAGTGCATACTATGCTTAGACAATACAAATAGTATACATTTCAATTTTACACCAAAGTACTTACTGCGAACCTAATGGAAACACGTTAGGTTAACTTCCGAAATGATCATGAGTAGTTTGAACGTTTTTTCATGGCTACACACATCAACACAAAAAAGTTGTTATCTCAGTGCATACAATGCTTAGATAATACAAATAGTATATGTTCCAATTTTACACCAAAGTACATACTGCAAACCTAATGGAAACACCTTTAGTTAACTTCCCACATAAGTATGACAAGGTTGAAAGTTGTTTCATGGCTATTCACATGAATTTAAAAAAGTTGTTATCTCAGTGCATACAATACTAAGACAAAACAAATACTATACATTTCAATTTAACTCCAAAGCACTTACTGCAAACCTAATGGAAACAACTTAGGTTAACTTCCCACATGATTATGAGTAGGTTGAAAGTTGTTTCATGCCTCTGTTCATCAAGACAAAAAAGTTGTTATCTCAGTGCATACAATACTAAGACAATACAAATAGTATACATTTCAATTTTACTCCAAAGCACTTACTGCAAACTTAATGGAAACACCTTAAGTTTATGATTATGAGTAGGTTGAAAGTTGTTTCATGGCTCTACACATCAACACAAAAAAGTTGTTATCTCAATGCATACAATACTAAGACAATACAAATAGTATACAGTTCAATTTTACTCCAAAGCACTTACAGCAAACCTAATGGAAACACGTTTGGTTAACTTCCCACATGAGTATGAGTAGGTTGAAAGTTGTTTCATGCCTCTGTTCATCAAGAGAAAAAAGTTACTTGCTCAGTGTATACTATGTTCTGACATAAAGGTACTATACATCTCAATTTTCCAGCAAAGTGCAGAGTGCAAACCATTGGGAAACATTTTAATTTAACTTCCCACATGATTATGAGTAGTTTGAAAGTTGTTTCATGGCTCTACACATCAACACAAAAATGTTGTTAACTCAGTGCATGCAATGGTTAGATAATACAAATAGTATACATGTCAATTTTACACCAAAGTACTTACTGCAAACCTAATGGAAACACCTTAGGTTAACTTCCCACATGTTTCTGAGTTGTTTGAAAGTTGTATTAAGGCTCTGCACAGCAAGAGAAAAAAGTTGTTTTCTCACTGCTTACAATGCTTTTACAATACAAATAGCATACATTTCAATTTTACACCAAAGTACTTACTGCAAACCCAATGGAAGCACCTTTGGTTAACTTCCCACAGCAGTATGAGTAGGTTAAAAGTTGTTTCATGCCTCTGTTCATCAAGACAAAAAAGTTACTTTCTCAGTGCATACAACGCTTTTACAATACAAATAGTATACATTTAAATTTTACACCAAAGTACTTACTGCAAACCTAATGGAAACACCATAGGTTAACTTCCCACATGATTATGAGTGGTTTGAAAGCTGTTTCACGGCTCTACACATGAAAACAAAAAAGTTGTTATCTCAGTGCATACAATACTAAGACAAAACAAATAGTATACATTTCAATTTTACACCAAAGTACATACTGCAAACCTAATGAAAACACCTTTGGTTAACTTCCCACATGAGTATGAGTAGGTTGAAAGTTGTTTCATGCCTCTGTTCATCAAGACAAAAAAGTTACTATCTCAGTGCATACTATGCTTAGACAATACAAATAGTATACATTTCAATTTTACACCAAAGTACTTAATGCAAACCTAATGGAAACACCTTAGGTTAACTTCCACATGATTATGAGTAGGTTGAAAGTTGTTTCATGGCTCTACACATCAACACAAAAATGTTGTTAACTCAGTGCATACAATGGTTAGATAATACAAATAGCATACATTTCAATTTTACACCAAAGTACTTACTGCAAACCTAATGGAAACACCTTTGGTTAACTTCCCACATGAGTATGAGTAGGATGAAAATTGTTTCATGCCTCTGTTCATCAAGACAAAAAAGTTACTATCTCAGTGCATACTATGCTTAGACAATACAAATTGTATACATTTCAATTTTACACCAAAGTACTTACTGCAAACCTAATGGAAACACCTTAGGTTAACTTCCCACATGATTATGAGTAGGTTGAAAGTTGTTTCATGGCTCTACACATCAACACAAAAATGTTGTTAACTCAGGGCTTAAAATGGTTAGATAATACGAAGAGTATACATTTCAATTTTACACCAAAGTACTTACTGCAAACGTAATGGAAACACCTTAGGTTAACTTCCCCAATGATTATGAATCGTTTGAAAGTTTTTTCATGGCTCCACACATCAACACAAAAAAGTTGATATCTCAGTGCATACAATGCTTAGATAATACGAATAGTATACATTTCAATTTTACAAAAAAGTTCTTACTGCAAACCTAATTGAAACACCTTAGATTAACTTCCCACATGATTCTGAGATGTCTGAAAGTTGTTTCATACCTGTGCACATAAAGACAAAAAAGTTGATCTCTCAGTGAATAGAATGCTTTGACATAAAAGTAGTAGAAATTTCAATTGTACTCAAAATTCCTGACTGCAAACATAATGGAAACACGTTTGGTTAACTTCCCACATGAGTATGAGTAGGTTGAAAGTTGTTTCATGCCTCTGTTGATCAAGACAAAAAAGTTACTTTCTCAGTGCATACTATGCTTAGACAATAGAAATAGTATACATTTCAATTTTACACCAAAGTACTTACTGCAAACCTAATGGAAACACCATAGCTTAACTTCCCACATGATTATGAGTAGTTTGAAAGTTGTTTCATGGCTCTACACATGAAAACAAAAAAGTTGTTATCTGAGTGCATACAATACTAAGACAATACAAATAGTATACATTTCGATTTTACTCCAAAGCACTTACTGCAAACTTAATGGAAACACCTTTGGTTAACTTCCCACATGAGTATGAGTAGGTTGAAAGTTGTTTCATGCCTCTGTTCATCAAGATCAAAAAGTTGTTTTCTCAGTGCATACAATGCTTTTACAATACAAATAGTATACATTTCAATTTTACACCAAACTACTTACTGCAAACCTAATGGAAACACCTTAGGTTAACTTCCCACATGATTATGAGTAGGTTGAAAGTTGTTTCATGGCTCTACACATCAACACAAAAATGTTGTTAACTCAGTGCATACAATGGTTAGATAATACAAATAGCATACATTTCAATTTTACACCAAAGTACTTACTGCAAATCTAATGGAAACACCTTTGGTTAACTTCCCACATGAGTATGAGTAGGATGAAAGTTGTTTCATGCCTCTGTTCATCAAGACAAAAAAGTTACTATCTCAGTGCATACTATGCTTAGACAATACAAATAGTATACATTTCAATTTTACACCAAAGTACTTAATGCAAACCTAATGGAAACACCTTAGGTTAACTTCCACATGATTATGAGTAGGTTGAAAGTTGTTTCATGGCTCTACACATCAACACAAAAATGTTGTTAACTCAGTGCATACAATGGTTAGATAATACAAATAGCATACATTTCAATTTTACACCAAAGTACTTACTGCAAACCTAATGGAAACACCTTTGGTTAACTTCCCACATGAGTATGAGTAGGATGAAAATTGTTTCATGCCTCTGTTCATCAAGACAAAAAAGTTACTATCTCAGTGCATACTATGCTTGGACAATACAAATTGTATACATTTCAATTTTACACCAAAGTACTTACTGCAAACCTAATGGAAACACCTTAGGTTAACTTCCCACATGATTATGAGTAGGTTGAAAGTTGTTTCATGGCTCTACACATCAACACAAAAATGTTGTTAACTCAGGGCTTAAAATGGTTAGATAATACGAAGAGTATACATTTCAATTTTACACCAAAGTACTTACTGCAAACGTAATGGAAACACCTTAGGTTAACTTCCCCAATGATTATGAATCGTTTGAAAGTTTTTTCATGGCTCCACACATCAACACAAAAAAGTTGATATCTCAGTGCATACAATGCTTAGATAATACGAATAGTATACATTTCAATTTTACAAAAAAGTTCTTACTGCAAACCTAATTGAAACACCTTAGATTAACTTCCCACATGATTCTGAGATGTCTGAAAGTTGTTTCATACCTGTGCACATAAAGACAAAAAAGTTGATCTCTCAGTGAATAGAATGCTTTGACATAAAAGTAGTAGAAATTTCAATTGTACTCAAAATTCCTGACTGCAAACATAATGGAAACACGTTTGGTTAACTTCCCACATGAGTATGAGTAGGTTGAAAGTTGTTTCATGCCTCTGTTGATCAAGACAAAAAAGTTACTTTCTCAGTGCATACTATGCTTAGACAATAGAAATAGTATACATTTCAATTTTACACCAAAGTACTTACTGCAAACCTAATGGAAACACCATAGCTTAACTTCCCACATGATTATGAGTAGTTTGAAAGTTGTTTCATGGCTCTACACATGAAAACAAAAAAGTTGTTATCTGAGTGCATACAATACTAAGACAATACAAATAGTATACATTTCGATTTTACTCCAAAGCACTTACTGCAAACTTAATGGAAACACCTTTGGTTAACTTCCCACATGAGTATGAGTAGGTTGAAAGTTGTTTCATGCCTCTGTTCATCAAGATCAAAAAGTTGTTTTCTCAGTGCATACAATGCTTTTACAATACAAATAGTATACATTTCAATTTTACACCAAACTACTTACTGCAAACCTACTGGAAACACCTTAGGTTAACTTCCCACATGATTATGAGTAGGTTGAAAGTTGTTTCATGGCTCTACACATCAACACAAAAATGTTGTTAACTCAGTGCATACAATGGTTAGATAATACAAATAGCATACATTTCAATTTTACACCAAAGTACTTACTGCAAACCTAATGGAAACACCTTTGGTTAACTTCCCACATGAGTATGAGTAGGATGAAAGTTGTTTCATGCCTCTGTTCATCAAGACAAAAAAGTTACTATCTCAGTGCATACTATGCTTAGACAATACAAATGCTATACATTTCAATTTTACACCAAAGTACTTACTGCAAACCTAATGGAAACACCTTAGGTTAACTTCCCACATGATTATGAGTAGGTTGAAAGTTGTTTCATGGCTCTACACATCAACACAAAAATGTTGTTAACTCAGGGCTTAAAATGGTTAGATAATACGAATAGTATACATTTCAATTTTACACCAAAGTGCTTACTGCAAACCTAATGGAAACACCATAGCTTAACTTCCCACATGATTATGAGTAGTTTGAAAGTTGTTTCATGGCTCTACACATGAAAACAAAAAAGTTGTTATCTGAGTGCATACAATACTAATACAATACAAACAGTATACATTTCGATTTTACTCCAAAGCACTTACTGCAAACTTAATGGAAACACCTTTGGTTAACTTCCCACATGAGTATGAGTAGGTTGAAAGTTGTTTCACGCCTCTGTTGATCAAGACAAAAAAGTTACTTTCTCAGTGCATACTATGCTTTGACAATACAAATAGTATACTTTTGAATTTTACACCAAAGTACATACTGCAAACCTAATGGATACACCTTAGGTTAACTTCCCACATGTTTCTGAGTTGTTTGAAAGTTGTAATATGGCTCTGCAAATCAAGACAAAAATGTTGTTTTCACAGTGCATACAATGCTTTTGTAATATGAATAGTATACATTTCAATTTTACACCAAAGTACTTACTGCAAACCTAATGGAGACACCATAGGTTAACTTCCCACATGATCATGAGTAGTTTGAAAGTTGTTTCATGGCTCTACAGATGAAAACAAAAAAGTTGTTATCTCAGTGCATACAATACTAAGACAAAACAAATAGCATATATTCCAATTTTACACCAAAGTACATACTGCAAACCTAATGGAAACACCTTTGGTTAACATCCCACATGAGTATGAGTAGGTTGAAAGTTGTTTCATGGCTATGCACATCAAATTAAAAAAGTTGTTATCTCAGTGCATACAATACTAAGACAAAACAAATAATATACATTTCAATTTTACTCCAAAGCACTTACTGCAAACCTAATGGAAACACCTTTGGTTAACTTCCCACATGAGTATGAGTAGGTTGAAAGTTGTTTCATGCCTCTGTTCATCAAGACAAAAAAGTTACTTTCTCAGTGCATACTATGCTTGGACAATACAAATAGTATACATTTCAATTTTCCAGCAAAGTGCAGAGTGCAAACCATTGGGATACATTTGAAGTTAACTTCCCACATGTTTCAGAGTTGTTTGAAAGTTGTCTCATGGCTCTACACATCAACACAAAACAGTTGTTATCTCAGTGCATACAATGCTTAGATAATACAAATAGTATACATTTCACTTCTACACCAAAGTACATACTGCAATCCTAATGGAAACACCTTAGGTTAACTTCCCACATGTTTCTGAGTTGTTTGAAAGTTGTATTATGGCTCTGCAAATCAAGACAAAAATGTTGTTTTCACAGTGCATACAATGCTTTTGCAATATGAATAGTATACATTTCAATTTTACACCAAAGTACTTACTGCAAACCTAATGGAAACACCATAGGTTAACTTCCCACATGATCATGAGTAGTTTGAAAGTTGTTTCATGGCTCTACACATGAAAACAAAAAAGTTGTTATCTCAGTGCATACAATACTAAGACAAAACAAATAGCATATATTCCAATTTTACACCAAAGTACATACTGCAAACCTAATGGAAACACCTTAGGTTAACTTCCCAAATGATTTATGAGTAGTTTGAAAGTTTTTTCATGGCTCCACACATCAACAGAAAAAAGTTGATATCTCCGTGCATACAATGCTTAGATAATACAAATAGTATATATTTCAATTTTACAACAAAGGTCTTACTGCAAACCTAATGGAAACACCTTAGATTAACCCCACATGATTCTGAGATGTCTGAATGTTGTTTCATACCTGTGCACATAAAGACAAAAAAGTTGATCTCTCAGTAAATTGAATGCTTTGAAATAAAAGTAGTATACATTTCAATTGTACTCAAAAGTCCTGACTGCAAACATAATGGAAACACCTTTGGTTAACTTCCCACATGAGTATGAGTAGGTTGAAAGTTGTTTCATGCCTCTGTTCATCAAGACAAAAAAGTTACTTTCTCAGTGCATACAATGCTTAGATAATACAAATAGTATACATTTCAATTTTACACCAAAGTACTTACTGCAAACCTAATGGAAACACCTTAGGTTAACTTCCCACATGATTATGAGTAGGTTCAAAGTTGTTTCATGGCTCTACACATCAACACAAAAATGTTGTTAACTCAGGGCTTAAAATGGTTAGATAATACGAATAGTATACATTTCAATTTTACACCAAAGTACATACTGCAAACCTAATGGAAACACCTTAGGTTAACTTCCCACATGTTTCTGAGTTGTTTGAACGTTGTATTATGGCTCTGCACATCAAGACAAAAAAGTTGTTTTCTCAGTGCACACATTGCTTTTATATTACAAATAGTATACATTTCAATTTTACACCAAAGTTCTTACTGCAAACCTAGTGGAAACACCTTAGATTAACTTCCCACATGATTCTGAGATGTCTGAAAGTTGTTTCATACCTGTGCACATAAAGACAAAAAAGTTGATCTCTCAGTAAATAGAATGCTTTGACATAAAAGTAGTATCCGTTTCAATTGTACTCAAAAGTCCTGACTGCAAACCTAATGGAAACACCTTTGGTTAACTTCCCACATGAGTATGAGTAGGTTGAAAGTTGTTTCATGCCTCTGTTCATCAAGACAAAAAAATTACTTTCTCAGTGCATTCTATGTTCTGACATTAAGGTAGTATACATCTCAATTTTACACCAAAGTGCAGAGTGCACACCATTGGGAAACATTTTAATTTAACTTCCCACATGATTATGAGTAGTTTGAAAGTTGTTTCATTGCTCTACACATCAACACAAAAATGTTGTTAACTCAGGGCATACAATGGCGAGATAATAAAAATAGTATAGATTTCAATTTTACAACAAAGTACTTACTGCAAACCTAATGGAAACACCTTAGGTTAACTTCCCACATAATTATGAGTAGTTTGAAAGGTTTTTCATGGCTCTACACATGAAAACAAAGTAGTTGTTATCTCAGTGCATACTGAGATAACAACTACTAAGACAATACAAATAGTATACATTTCAAATTTACTCCAAAGCACTTACTGCATACTTAATGGAAACACCTTTGGTTAACTTCCCACATCAGTATGAGTAGGTTGAAAGTTGTTTCATGCCTCTGTTCATCAAGACAAAAAAGTTACTTTCTCAGTGCATACTATGCTTAGACAATACAAATAGTCTACACTTCAATTTTACACCAAAGTACTTGCTGCCAACCTAATGGAAACACCTTAGATTAACTTCCCACATGATTCTGAGATGTCTGAAAGTTGTTTCATACCTGTGCACATAAAGACAAAAAAGTTGATCTCTCAGTGAATAGAATGCTTTGACATAAAAGTAGTATACATTTCAATTGTACTCAAAAGTCCTGACTGCAAACCTAATGGAAACACCTTTGGTTAACTTCCCACATAAGTATGAGTAGGTTGAAAGTTGTTTCATGGCTATACACATGAAATTAAAAAAGTTGTTATCTCAGTGCATACAATACTAAGACAAAACAAATAGTAT
The DNA here is from genome assembly GCF_030028105.1 of Mobula birostris. Taxonomy (NCBI): domain Eukaryota; kingdom Metazoa; phylum Chordata; class Chondrichthyes; order Myliobatiformes; family Myliobatidae; genus Mobula; species Mobula birostris. The sequence continues at coordinate 95,294,549 of NC_092376.1, forward strand.
ACATTTCAATTTTACTCCAAAGCACTTACTGCAAACCTAATGGAAACACCTTTGGTTAACTTCCCACATGAGTATGAGTAGGTTGAAAGTTGTTTCATGCCTCTGTTCATCAAGACAAAAAAGTTACTTTCTCAGTGCATACTATGCTTTGCCAATACAAATAGTATACATTTCGATTTCCAGCAAAGTGCAGAGTGCAAACCATTGGGATACATTTTAAGTTAACTTCCCACATGTTTCAGAGCTGTTTGAAAGTTGTCTCATGGCTCTACACATCAAAAGAAAAAAGTTGTTATCTCAGTGCATACAATGCTTAGATAATACAAATAGTATATATTTCAATTTTACAACAAAGTTCTTACTGCAAACCTAATGGAAAAACCTTAGATTACCCCACATGATTCTGAGATGTCTGAAAGTTGTTTCATACCTGTGCACATAAAGACAAAAAAATTGATCTCTCAGTAAATAGAATGCTTTGAAATAAAAGTAGTATACATTTCAATTGTACTCAAAAGTCCTGACTGCAAACGTAATGGAAACACCTTTGGTTAACTTCCCACATGAGTATGAGTAGGTTGAAAGTTGTTTCATGCCTCTGTTCATCAAGACAAAAAAGTTACTTTCTCAGTGCATACTATGCTTAGACAATACAAATAGTATACATTTCAATTCTACACCAAAGTACTTGCTGCAAACCTAATGGAAACACCTTAGGTTAACTTCCCAAATGATCATGAGTAGTTTGAAAGTTTTTTCATGGCTCCACACATCAACACAAAAAAGTTGTTATCTCAGTGCATACAATGCTTAGACAATACATATAGAATACATTTCAATTTTACACCAAAGTACTTACTGCAAACCTAATGGAAACACCATAGCTTAACTTCCCACATGATTATGAGTAGTTTGAAAGTTTTTTCATGGCTCTGCACATGAAAACAAACAAGTTGTTATCTCAGTGCATACAATACCAAGACAATACAAATAGTATACATTTCAACTTTACTCCAAAGCACTTACTGCATACTTAATGGAAACACCTTTGGTTAACTTCCCACATGAGTATGAGTAGGTTGAAAGTTGTTTCATCCCTCTGTTCATCAAGACAAAAAGGTTACTTTCTCAGTGCATACTATGCTTAGAGAATGCAAATAGTATACATTTCAATTCTACACCAAAGTACTTACTGCAAACCTAATGGAAACACCTTAGGTTAACTTCCCAAATGATCATGAGCAGTTTGAAAGTTTTTTCATGGCTCCACACATCAACACAAAAAATTTGTTATCTCAGTGCATACAATGCTTAGATAATACAAAGAGTATACATTTCAATTTTACACCAAAGTAATTACTGCAAACCTAATGGAAACACCATAGCTTAACTTCCCACATGTTTCTGAGTTGTTTGAAAGTTGTATTATGGCTCTGCAAATCAAGACAAAAATGTTGTTTTCACAGTGCATACAATGCTTTTGCAATATGAATAGTATACATTTCAATTTTACACCAAAGTACTTACTGCAAACCTAATGGAAACACCATAGGTTAACTTCCCACATGATCATGAGTAGTTTGAAAGTTGTTTCATGGCTCTACACATGAAAACAAAAAAGTTGTTATCTCAGTGCATACAATACTAAGACAAAACAAATAGCATATATTCCAATTTTACACCAAAGTACATACTGCAAACCTAATGGAAACACCTTAGGTTAACTTCCCAAATGATTTATGAGTAGTTTGAAAGTTTTTTCATGGCTCCACACATCAACAGAAAAAAGTTGATATCTCCGTGCATACAATGCTTAGATAATACAAATAGTATATATTTCAATTTTACAACAAAGGTCTTACTGCAAACCTAATGGAAACACCTTAGATTAACCCCACATGATTCTGAGATGTCTGAATGTTGTTTCATACCTGTGCACATAAAGACAAAAAAGTTGATCTCTCAGTAAATTGAATGCTTTGAAATAAAAGTAGTATACATTTCAATTGTACTCAAAAGTCCTGACTGCAAACATAATGGAAAAACCTTTGGTTAACTTCCCACATGAGTATGAGTAGGTTGAAAGTTGTTTCATGCCTCTGTTCATCAAGACAAAAAAGTTACTTTCTCAGTGCATACAATGCTTAGATAATACAAATAGTATACATTTCAATTTTACACCAAAGTACTTACTGCAAACCTAATGGAAACACCTTAGGTTAACTTCCCACATGATTATGAGTAGGTTCAAAGTTGTTTCATGGCTCTACACATCAACACAAAAATGTTGTTAACTCAGGGCTTAAAATGGTTAGATAATACGAATAGTATACATTTCAATTTTACACCAAAGTACATACTGCAAACCTAATGGAAACACCTTAGGTTAACTTCCCACATGTTTCTGAGTTGTTTGAACGTTGTATTATGGCTCTGCACATCAAGACAAAAAAGTTGTTTTCTCAGTGCACACATTGCTTTTATATTACAAATAGTATACATTTCAATTTTACAACAAAGTTCTTACTGCAAACCTAGTGGAAACACCTTAGATTAACTTCCCACATGATTCTGAGATGTCTGAAAGTTGTTTCATACCTGTGCACATAAAGACAAAAAAGTTGATCTCTCAGTAAATAGAATGCTTTGACATAAAAGTAGTATCCGTTTCAATTGTACTCAAAAGTCCTGACTGCAAACCTAATGGAAACACCTTTGGTTAACTTCCCACATGAGTATGAGTAGGTTGAAAGTTGTTTCATGCCTCTGTTCATCAAGACAAAAAAATTACTTTCTCAGTGCATTCTATGTTCTGACATTAAGGTAGTATACATCTCAATTTTACACCAAAGTGCAGAGTGCACACCATTGGGAAACATTTTAATTTAACTTCCCACATGATTATGAGTAGTTTGAAAGTTGTTTCATTGCTCTACACATCAACACAAAAATGTTGTTAACTCAGGGCATACAATGGCGAGATAATAAAAATAGTATAGATTTCAATTTTACAACAAAGTACTTACTGCAAACCTAATGGAAACACCTTAGGTTAACTTCCCACATAATTATGAGTAGTTTGAAAGGTTTTTCATGGCTCTACACATGAAAACAAAGTAGTTGTTATCTCAGTGCATACTGAGATAACAACTACTAAGACAATACAAATAGTATACATTTCAAATTTACTCCAAAGCACTTACTGCATACTTAATGGAAACACCTTTGGTTAACTTCCCACATCAGTATGAGTAGGTTGAAAGTTGTTTCATGCCTCTGTTCATCAAGACAAAAAAGTTACTTTCTCAGTGCATACTATGCTTAGACAATACAAATAGTCTACACTTCAATTTTACACCAAAGTACTTGCTGCCAACCTAATGGAAACACCTTAGATTAACTTCCCACATGATTCTGAGATGTCTGAAAGTTGTTTCATACCTGTGCACATAAAGACAAAAAAGTTGATCTCTCAGTGAATAGAATGCTTTGACATAAAAGTAGTATACATTTCAATTGTACTCAAAAGTCCTGACTGCAAACCTAATGGAAACACCTTTGGTTAACTTCCCACATAAGTATGAGTAGGTTGAAAGTTGTTTCATGGCTATACACATGAAATTAAAAAAGTTGTTATCTCAGTGCATACAATACTAAGACAAAACAAATAGTATACATTTCAATTTTACTCCAAAGCACTTACTGCAAACCTAATGGAAACACCTTTGGTTAACTTCCCACATGAGTATGAGTAGGTTGAAAGTTGTTTCATGCCTCTGTTCATCAAGACAAAAAAGTTACTTTCTCAGTGCATACTATGCTTTGCCAATACAAATAGTATACATTTCGATTTCCAGCAAAGTGCAGAGTGCAAACCATTGGGATACATTTTAAGTTAACTTCCCACATGTTTCAGAGCTGTTTGAAAGTTGTCTCATGGCTCTACACATCAAAAGAAAAAAGTTGTTATCTCAGTGCATACAATGCTTAGATAATACAAATAGTATATATTTCAATTTTACAACAAAGTTCTTACTGCAAACCTAATGCAAAAACCTTAGATTACCCCACATGATTCTGAGATGTCTGAAAGTTGTTTCATACCTGTGCACATAAAGACAAAAAAATTGATCTCTCAGTAAATAGAATGCTTTGAAATAAAAGTAGTATACATTTCAATTGTACTCAAAAGTCCTGACTGCAAACGTAATGGAAACACCTTTGGTTAACTTCCCACATGAGTATGAGTAGGTTGAAAGTTGTTTCATGCCTCTGTTCATCAAGACAAAAAAGTTACTTTCTCAGTGCATACTATGCTTAGACAATACAAATAGTATACATTTCAATTCTACACCAAAGTACTTGCTGCAAACCTAATGGAAACACCTTAGGTTAACTTCCCAAATGATCATGAGTAGTTTGAAAGTTTTTTCATGGCTCCACACATCAACACAAAAAAGTTGTTATCTCAGTGCATACAATGCTTAGACAATACATATAGAATACATTTCAATTTTACACCAAAGTACTTACTGCAAACCTAATGGAAACACCATAGCTTAACTTCCCACATGATTATGAGTAGTTTGAAAGTTTTTTCATGGCTCTGCACATGAAAACAAACAAGTTGTTATCTCAGTGCATACAATACCAAGACAATACAAATAGTATACATTTCAACTTTACTCCAAAGCACTTACTGCATACTTAATGGAAACACCTTTGGTTAACTTCCCACATGAGTATGAGTAGGTTGAAAGTTGTTTCATCCCTCTGTTCATCAAGACAAAAAGGTTACTTTCTCAGTGCATACTATGCTTAGAGAATGCAAATAGTATACATTTCAATTCTACACCAAAGTACTTACTGCAAACCTAATGGAAACACCTTAGGTTAACTTCCCAAATGATCATGAGCAGTTTGAAAGTTTTTTCATGGCTCCACACATCAACACAAAAAATTTGTTATCTCAGTGCATACAATGCTTAGATAATACAAAGAGTATACATTTCAATTTTACACCAAAGTACTTACTGCAAACCTAATGGAAACACCATAGGTTAACTTCCCACATGATCATGAGTAGTTTGAAAGTTGTTTCATGGCTCTACACATGAAAACAAAAAAGTTGTTATCTCAGTGCATACAATACTAAGACAAAACAAATAGCATATATTCCAATTTTACACCAAAGTACATACTGCAAACCTAATGGAAACACCTTAGGTTAACTTCCCAAATGATTTATGAGTAGTTTGAAAGTTTTTTCATGGCTCCACACATCAACAGAAAAAAGTTGATATCTCCGTGCATACAATGCTTAGATAATACAAATAGTATATATTTCAATTTTACAACAAAGGTCTTACTGCAAACCTAATGGAAACACCTTAGATTAACCCCACATGATTCTGAGATGTCTGAATGTTGTTTCATACCTGTGCACATAAAGACAAAAAAGTTGATCTCTCAGTAAATTGAATGCTTTGAAATAAAAGTAGTATACATTTCAATTGTACTCAAAAGTCCTGACTGCAAACATAATGGAAACACCTTTGGTTAACTTCCCACATGAGTATGAGTAGGTTGAAAGTTGTTTCATGCCTCTGTTCATCAAGACAAAAAAGTTACTTTCTCAGTGCATACAATGCTTAGATAATACAAATAGTATACATTTCAATTTTACACCAAAGTACTTACTGCAAACCTAATGGAAACACCTTAGGTTAACTTCCCACATGATTATGAGTAGGTTCAAAGTTGTTTCATGGCTCTACACATCAACACAAAAATGTTGTTAACTCAGGGCTTAAAATGGTTAGATAATACGAATAGTATACATTTCAATTTTACACCAAAGTACATACTGCAAACCTAATGGAAACACCTTAGGTTAACTTCCCACATGTTTCTGAGTTGTTTGAACGTTGTATTATGGCTCTGCACATCAAGACAAAAAAGTTGTTTTCTCAGTGCACACATTGCTTTTATATTACAAATAGTATACATTTCAATTTTACAACAAAGTTCTTACTGCAAACCTAGTGGAAACACCTTAGATTAACTTCCCACATGATTCTGAGATGTCTGAAAGTTGTTTCATACCTGTGCACATAAAGACAAAAAAGTTGATCTCTCAGTAAATAGAATGCTTTGACATAAAAGTAGTATCCGTTTCAATTGTACTCAAAAGTCCTGACTGCAAACCTAATGGAAACACCTTTGGTTAACTTCCCACATGAGTATGAGTAGGTTGAAAGTTGTTTCATGCCTCTGTTCATCAAGACAAAAAAATTACTTTCTCAGTGCATTCTATGTTCTGACATTAAGGTAGTATACATCTCAATTTTACACCAAAGTGCAGAGTGCACACCATTGGGAAACATTTTAATTTAACTTCCCACATGATTATGAGTAGTTTGAAAGTTGTTTCATTGCTCTACACATCAACACAAAAATGTTGTTAACTCAGGGCATACAATGGCGAGATAATAAAAATAGTATAGATTTCAATTTTACAACAAAGTACTTACTGCAAACCTAATGGAAACACCTTAGGTTAACTTCCCACATAATTATGAGTAGTTTGAAAGGTTTTTCATGGCTCTACACATGAAAACAAAGTAGTTGTTATCTCAGTGCATACTGAGATAACAACTACTAAGACAATACAAATAGTATACATTTCAAATTTACTCCAAAGCACTTACTGCATACTTAATGGAAACACCTTTGGTTAACTTCCCACATCAGTATGAGTAGGTTGAAAGTTGTTTCATGCCTCTGTTCATCAAGACAAAAAAGTTACTTTCTCAGTGCATACTATGCTTAGACAATACAAATAGTCTACACTTCAATTTTACACCAAAGTACTTGCTGCCAACCTAATGGAAACACCTTAGATTAACTTCCCACATGATTCTGAGATGTCTGAAAGTTGTTTCATACCTGTGCACATAAAGACAAAAAAGTTGATCTCTCAGTGAATAGAATGCTTTGACATAAAAGTAGTATACATTTCAATTGTACTCAAAAGTCCTGACTGCAAACCTAATGGAAACACCTTTGGTTAACTTCCCACATAAGTATGAGTAGGTTGAAAGTTGTTTCATGGCTATACACATGAAATTAAAAAAGTTGTTATCTCAGTGCATACAATACTAAGACAAAACAAATAGTATACATTTCAATTTTACTCCAAAGCACTTACTGCAAACCTAATGGAAACACCTTTGGTTAACTTCCCACATGAGTATGAGTAGGTTGAAAGTTGTTTCATGCCTCTGTTCATCAAGACAAAAAAGTTACTTTCTCAGTGCATACTATGCTTTGCCAATACAAATAGTATACATTTCGATTTCCAGCAAAGTGCAGAGTGCAAACCATTGGGATACATTTTAAGTTAACTTCCCACATGTTTCAGAGCTGTTTGAAAGTTGTCTCATGGCTCTACACATCAAAAGAAAAAAGTTGTTATCTCAGTGCATACAATGCTTAGATAATACAAATAGTATATATTTCAATTTTACAACAAAGTTCTTACTGCAAACCTAATGGAAAAACCTTAGATTACCCCACATGATTCTGAGATGTCTGAAAGTTGTTTCATACCTGTGCACATAAAGACAAAAAAATTGATCTCTCAGTAAATAGAATGCTTTGAAATAAAAGTAGTATACATTTCAATTGTACTCAAAAGTCCTGACTGCAAACGTAATGGAAACACCTTTGGTTAACTTCCCACATGAGTATGAGTAGGTTGAAAGTTGTTTCATGCCTCTGTTCATCAAGACAAAAAAGTTACTTTCTCAGTGCATACTATGCTTAGACAATACAAATAGTATACATTTCAATTCTACACCAAAGTACTTGCTGCAAACCTAATGGAAACACCTTAGGTTAACTTCCCAAATGATCATGAGTAGTTTGAAAGTTTTTTCATGGCTCCACACATCAACACAAAAAAGTTGTTATCTCAGTGCATACAATGCTTAGACAATACATATAGAATACATTTCAATTTTACACCAAAGTACTTACTGCAAACCTAATGGAAACACCATAGCTTAACTTCCCACATGATTATGAGTAGTTTGAAAGTTTTTTCATGGCTCTGCACATGAAAACAAACAAGTTGTTATCTCAGTGCATACAATACCAAGACAATACAAATAGTATACATTTCAACTTTACTCCAAAGCACTTACTGCATACTTAATGGAAACACCTTTGGTTAACTTCCCACATGAGTATGAGTAGGTTGAAAGTTGTTTCATCCCTCTGTTCATCAAGACAAAAAGGTTACTTTCTCAGTGCATACTATGCTTAGAGAATGCAAATAGTATACATTTCAATTCTACACCAAAGTACTTACTGCAAACCTAATGGAAACACCTTAGGTTAACTTCCCAAATGATCATGAGCAGTTTGAAAGTTTTTTCATGGCTCCACACATCAACACAAAAAATTTGTTATCTCAGTGCATACAATGCTTAGATAATACAAAGAGTATACATTTCAATTTTACACCAAAGTACTTACTGCAAACCTAATGGAAACACCATAGCTTAACTTCCCACATGATTATGAGTAGTTTGGAAGTTTTTTCATGGCTCTACACATGAAAACAAAAAAGTTGTTATCTCAGTGCATACAATGCTTAGATAATACAAATAGTATACATTTCAACTTTACTCCAAAGCACTTACTGCATACTTAATGGAAACACCTTTGGTTAACTTCCCACATCAGTATGAGTAGGTTGAAAGTTGTTTCATGCCTCTGTTCATCAAGACAAAAAAGTTACTTTCTCAGTGCATACTATGCTTAGACAATACAAATAGTATACATTTCAATTTTACACCAAAGTACTTGCTGCAAACCTAATGGAAACACCTTAGATTAACTACCCACATGATTCTGAGATGTCTGAAAGTTGTTTCATACCTGTGCACATAAAGACAAAAAAGTTGATCTCTCAGTGAATAGAAGGTTTTGACATAAAAGTAGTATACATTTCAATTACACTCAAAAGTCCTGACTGTAAACCTAATGGAAACACCTTTGGTTAACTTCCCACAATAGTATGAGTAGGTTGAAAGTTGTTTCATGCCTCTGTTCATCAAGACAAAAAAGTTACTTTCTCAGTGCATACTATGCTTAGACAATACACAGAGTATACATTTCAATTTTACACCAAAGTACTTACTGCAAACCTAATGGAAACACCTTTGGTTAACTTCCTAAATGATCACGAGTAGTTTGAAAGTTTTTTCCTTTCTCCTCACATCAGCACAGAAAAGTTGTTATCTCAGTGCATACAATACTAAGACAATGCAAATAGCATACATTTCAATTTTACTCCAAAGCACTTACTGCAAACCTAATGGAAACACCTTTGGTTAACTTCCCACATGAGTATGAGTAGGTTGAAAGTTGTTTCATGGCTGTACACATCAACACAAAAATGTTGTTAACTCAGTGCATACAATGGTTAGATAATACAAATAGCATGCATTTCAATTTTACACCAAAGTACTTACTGCAAACCTAATGGAAACACCTTTGTTTAACTTCCCACATGAGTATGAGTAGGCTGAAAGTTGTTTCATGCCTCTGTTCATCAAGACAAAAAAGTTACTATCTCAGTGCATACTATGCTTAGACAGTACAAGTAGTATACATTTCAATTTTGCACCAAAGTACTTACTGCAAACCTAATGGAAACACCTTAGGTTAACTTCCCCAATGATTATGAGTCGTTTGAAAGTTTTTTCATGGCTCCACACATCAACACAAAAAAGTTGTTTTCTCAGTGCATACAATGCTTAGATAATACAAATAGTATACATTTTAATTTTACACCAAAGTACATACTGCAAACCTAATGGAAACACCTTAGGTTAACTTCCCACATGTTTCTGAGTTGTCTGAACGTTGTATTATGGCTCTGCACATCAAGACATAAAAGTTGTTTTCTCAGTGCATACATTGCTTTTACATTACAAATAGTATACATTTCAATTTTACACCAAAGTTCTTACTGCAAACCTAATGGAAACACCTTAGATTACCTTCCCACATGATTCTGAGATGTCTGAAAGTTGTTTCATACCTGTGCACATAATGACAAAAAAGTTGATCTCTCAGTAAATAGAATGCTTTGACATAAAAGTAGTATACATTTCAATTGTACTCAAAAGTCCTGACTGCAAACCTAATGGAAACACCTTTGGCTCATTTCCCACATGAGTATGAGTAGGTTGAAAGTTGTTTCATGCCTCTGTTCATCAAGACAAAAAAGTTACTTTCTCAGTGCATACTATGCTTAGACAATACAAATAGTATACATTTCAATTTTACACCAAAGTACTTACTGCAAACCTAATGGAAACACCTTTGGTTAACTTCCCCAATGATTATGAGTCTTTTGAAAGTTTTTCATGGCTACACGCATCAACACAAAAAAGTTGTTTTCTCAGTGCATACAATGCTTAGATAATACAAATAGCATACATTTCAATTTTACTCCAAAGTACATACTGCAAACCTAATGGAAACACGTTAGGTTAACTTCCCACATGTTTCTGAGTTGTTTGAACGTTGTATTATGGCTCTGCACATCAAGACAAAAAAGTTGTTTTCTCAGTGCATACATTGCTTTTACATTACAAATAGTATACATTTCAATTTTACACCAAAGCACTTACTGCATACTTAATGGAAACACCATTGGTTAACTTCCCACATGAGTATGAGTAGGTCGAAAGTTGTTTCATGCCTCTGTTCATCAAGACAAAAAGGTTACTTTCTGAGTGCATACTATGCTTAGAGAATGCAAATAGTATACATTTCAATTCTACACCAAAGTACTTACTGCAAACCTAATGGAAACACCTCAGGTTAACTTCCCAAATGATCATGAGTAGTTTGAAAGTTTTTTCATGGCTCCACACATCAACACAAAAAATTTATTATCTCAGTGCATACAATCCTTAGATAATACAAATAGTATACATTTCAATTTTACACCAAAGTACTTACTGCAAACCTAATGGAAACACCATAGCTTAACTTCCCACATGATTATGAGTAGTTTGAAAGTTTTTTCATGGCTCTACACATGAAAACAAAAAAGTTGTTATCTCAATGCATACAATGCTTAGATAATACAAATAGTATACATTTCAACTTTACTCCAAAGCACTTACTGCATTCTTAATGGAAACACCTTTGGTTAACTTCCCACATGAGTATGAGTAGGTTGAAAGTTGTTTCATGCCTCTGTTCATCAAGACAAAAAAGTTACTTTCTCAGTGCATACTATGCTTAGACAATACAAATAGTATACATTTCAATTTTACACCAAAGTACTTGCTGCAAACCTAATGGAAACACCTTAGATTAACTACCCACATGATTCTGAGATGTCTGAAAGTTGTTTCATACCTGTGCACATAAAGACAAAAAAGTTGATCTCTCAGTGAATAGAATGCTTTGACATAAAAGTAGTATACATTTCAATTGTACTCAAATGTCCTGACTGTAAACCTAATGGAAACACCTTTCGTTAACTTCCCACATGAGTATGAGTAGGTTGAAAGTTGTTTCATGCCTCTGTTCATCAAGACAAAAAAGTTACTTTCTCAGTGCATACTATGCTTAGACAATACACATAGTATACATTTCAATTTTACACCAAAGTACTTACTGCAAACCTAATGGAAACACCTTTGGTTAACTTCCTAAATGATCACGAGTAGTTTGAAAGTTTTTTCCTTTCTCCTCACATCAGCACAGAAAAGTTGTTATCTCAGTGCATACAATACTAAGACAATGCAAATAGTATACATTTCAATTTTACACCAAAGTACTTACTGCAAACCTAATGGAAACACCTTTGGTTAACTTCCCACATGAGTATGAGTAGGTTGAAAATTGTTTCATGGCTGTACACATCAACACAAAAATGTTGTTAACTCAGTGCATACAAAGGTTAGATAATACAAATAGCATACATTTCAATTTTACACCAAAGTACTTACTGCAACCCTAATGGAAACACCGTTGTTTAACTTCCCACATGAGTATGCTGAAAGTTGTTTCATGCCTCTGTTCATCAAGACAAAAAAGTTACTATCTCAGTGCATACTATGCTTGGACAATACAAATAGTATACATTTCAATTTTACACCAAAGTACTTACTGCAAACCTAATGGAAACACCTTAGGTTAACTTCCCACATGATTATGAGTAGGTTGAAAGTTTTTTCATGGCTCCACACATCAACAGAAAAAAGTTGATATCTCAGTGCATACAATCCTTAGATAATACAAATAGTATATATTTCAATTTTACAACAAAGTTCTTACTGCAAACCTAATGGAAACACCTTAGATTACCCCACATGATTCTGAGATGTCTGAAAGTTGTTTCATACCTGTGCACATAAAGACAAAAAAATTCATCTCTCAGTAAATAGAATGCTTTGAAATAAAAGTAGTATACATTTCAATTGTACTCAAAAGTCCTGACTGCAAACGTAATGGAAACACCTTTGGTTAACTTCCCACATGAGTATGAGTAGTTTGAAAGTTTTTTCATGGCTCTGCACATGAAAACAAAAAAGTTGTTATCTCAGTGCATACAATACCAAGACAATACAAATAGTATACATTTCAACTTTACTCCAAAGCACTTACTGCATACTTAATGGAAACACCTTTGGTTAACTTCCCACATGAGTATGAGTAGGTTGAAAGTTGTTTCATGCCTCTGTTCATCAAGACAAAAAGGTTACTTTCTGAGTGCATACTATGCTTAGAGAATGCAAATAGTATACATTTCAATTCTACACCAAAGTACTTACTGCAAACCTAATGGAAACACCTTAGGTTAACTTCCCAAATGATCATGAGTAGTTTGAAAGTTTTTTCATGGCTCCACACATCAACACAAAAAATTTGTTATCTCAGTGCATACAATGCTTAGATAATACAAATAGTATACATTGCAATTTTACACCAAAGTACTTACTGCAATCCTAATGGAAACACCATAGCTTAACTTCCCACATGATTATGAGTAGTTTGAAAGTTTTTTCATGGCTCTACACATGAAAACAAAAAAGTTGTTATCTCAGTGCATACAATGCTTAGATAATACAAATAGTATACATTGCAACTTTACTCCAAAGCACTTACTGCTTACTTAATGGAAACACCTTTGGTTAACTTCCCACATGAGTATGAGTAGGTTGAAAGTTGTTTCATGCCTCTGTTCATCAAGACAAAAAAGTTACTTTCTCAGTGCATACTATGCTTAGACAATACAAATAGTCTACACTTCAATTTTACACCAAAGTACTTGCTGCCAACCTAATGGAAACACCTTAGATTAACTTCCCACATGATTCTGAGATGTCTGAAAGTTGTTTCATACCTGTGCACATAAAGACAAAAAAGTTGATCTCTCAGTGAATAGAATGCTTTGACATAAAAGTAGTATACATTTCAATTGTACTCAAAAGTCCTGACTGCAAACCTAATGGAAACACCTTTGGTTAACTTCCCACATAAGTATGAGTAGGTTGAAAGTTGTTTCATGGCTATACACATGAAATTAAAAAAGTTGTTATCTCAGTGCATACAATACTAAGACAAAACAAATAGTATACATTTCAATTTTACTCCAAAGCACTTACTGCAAACCTAATGGAAACACCTTTGGTTAACTTCCCACATGAGTATGAGTAGGTTGAAAGTTGTTTCATGCCTCTGTTCATCAAGACAAAAAAGTTACTTTCTCAGTGCATACTATGCTTTGCCAATACAAATAGTATACATTTCGATTTCCAGCAAAGTGCAGAGTGCAAACCATTGGGATACATTTTAAGTTAACTTCCCACATGTTTCAGAGCTGTTTGAAAGTTGTCTCATGGCTCTACACATCAAAAGAAAAAAGTTGTTATCTCAGTGCATACAATGCTTAGATAATACAAATAGTATATATTTCAATTTTACAACAAAGTTCTTACTGCAAACCTAATGGAAAAACCTTAGATTACCCCACATGATTCTGAGATGTCTGAAAGTTGTTTCATACCTGTGCACATAAAGACAAAAAAATTGATCTCTCAGTAAATAGAATGCTTTGAAATAAAAGTAGTATACATTTCAATTGTACTCAAAAGTCCTGACTGCAAACGTAATGGAAACACCTTTGGTTAACTTCCCACATGAGTATGAGTAGGTTGAAAGTTGTTTCATGCCTCTGTTCATCAAGACAAAAAAGTTACTTTCTCAGTGCATACTATGCTTAGACAATACAAATAGTATACATTTCAATTCTACACCAAAGTACTTGCTGCAAACCTAATGGAAACACCTTAGGTTAACTTCCCAAATGATCATGAGTAGTTTGAAAGTTTTTTCATGGCTCCACACATCAACACAAAAAAGTTGTTATCTCAGTGCATACAATGCTTAGACAATACATATAGAATACATTTCAATTTTACACCAAAGTACTTACTGCAAACCTAATGGAAACACCATAGCTTAACTTCCCACATGATTATGAGTAGTTTGAAAGTTTTTTCATGGCTCTGCACATGAAAACAAACAAGTTGTTATCTCAGTGCATACAATACCAAGACAATACAAATAGTATACATTTCAACTTTACTCCAAAGCACTTACTGCATACTTAATGGAAACACCTTTGGTTAACTTCCCACATGAGTATGAGTAGGTTGAAAGTTGTTTCATCCCTCTGTTCATCAAGACAAAAAGGTTACTTTCTCAGTGCATACTATGCTTAGAGAATGCAAATAGTATACATTTCAATTCTACACCAAAGTACTTACTGCAAACCTAATGGAAACACCTTAGGTTAACTTCCCAAATGATCATGAGCAGTTTGAAAGTTTTTTCATGGCTCCACACATCAACACAAAAAATTTGTTATCTCAGTGCATACAATGCTTAGATAATACAAAGAGTATACATTTCAATTTTACACCAAAGTACTTACTGCAAACCTAATGGAAACACCATAGCTTAACTTCCCACATGATTATGAGTAGTTTGGAAGTTTTTTCATGGCTCTACACATGAAAACAAAAAAGTTGTTATCTCAGTGCATACAATGCTTAGATAATACAAATAGTATACATTTCAACTTTACTCCAAAGCACTTACTGCATACTTAATGGAAACACCTTTGGTTAACTTCCCACATCAGTATGAGTAGGTTGAAAGTTGTTTCATGCCTCTGTTCATCAAGACAAAAAAGTTACTTTCTCAGTGCATACTATGCTTAGACAATACAAATAGTATACATTTCAATTTTACACCAAAGTACTTGCTGCAAACCTAATGGAAACACCTTAGATTAACTACCCACATGATTCTGAGATGTCTGAAAGTTGTTTCATACCTGTGCACATAAAGACAAAAAAGTTGATCTCTCAGTGAATAGAAGGTTTTGACATAAAAGTAGTATACATTTCAATTACACTCAAAAGTCCTGACTGTAAACCTAATGGAAACACCTTTGGTTAACTTCCCACAATAGTATGAGTAGGTTGAAAGTTGTTTCATGCCTCTGTTCATCAAGACAAAAAAGTTACTTTCTCAGTGCATACTATGCTTAGACAATACACAGAGTATACATTTCAATTTTACACCAAAGTACTTACTGCAAACCTAATGGAAACACCTTTGGTTAACTTCCTAAATGATCACGAGTAGTTTGAAAGTTTTTTCCTTTCTCCTCACATCAGCACAGAAAAGTTGTTATCTCAGTGCATACAATACTAAGACAATGCAAATAGCATACATTTCAATTTTACTCCAAAGCACTTACTGCAAACCTAATGGAAACACCTTTGGTTAACTTCCCACATGAGTATGAGTAGGTTGAAAGTTGTTTCATGGCTGTACACATCAACACAAAAATGTTGTTAACTCAGTGCATACAATGGTTAGATAATACAAATAGCATGCATTTCAATTTTACACCAAAGTACTTACTGCAAACCTAATGGAAACACCTTTGTTTAACTTCCCACATGAGTATGAGTAGGCTGAAAGTTGTTTCATGCCTCTGTTCATCAAGACAAAAAAGTTACTATCTCAGTGCATACTATGCTTAGACAGTACAAGTAGTATACATTTCAATTTTGCACCAAAGTACTTACTGCAAACCTAATGGAAACACCTTAGGTTAACTTCCCCAATGATTATGAGTCGTTTGAAAGTTTTTTCATGGCTCCACACATCAACACAAAAAAGTTGTTTTCTCAGTGCATACAATGCTTAGATAATACAAATAGTATACATTTTAATTTTACACCAAAGTACATACTGCAAACCTAATGGAAACACCTTAGGTTAACTTCCCACATGTTTCTGAGTTGTCTGAACGTTGTATTATGGCTCTGCACATCAAGACATAAAAGTTGTTTTCTCAGTGCATACATTGCTTTTACATTACAAATAGTATACATTTCAATTTTACACCAAAGTTCTTACTGCAAACCTAATGGAAACACCTTAGATTACCTTCCCACATGATTCTGAGATGTCTGAAAGTTGTTTCATACCTGTGCACATAATGACAAAAAAGTTGATCTCTCAGTAAATAGAATGCTTTGACATAAAAGTAGTATACATTTCAATTGTACTCAAAAGTCCTGACTGCAAACCTAATGGAAACACCTTTGGCTCATTTCCCACATGAGTATGAGTAGGTTGAAAGTTGTTTCATGCCTCTGTTCATCAAGACAAAAAAGTTACTTTCTCAGTGCATACTATGCTTAGACAATACAAATAGTATACATTTCAATTTTACACCAAAGTACTTACTGCAAACCTAATGGAAACACCTTTGGTTAACTTCCCCAATGATTATGAGTCTTTTGAAAGTTTTTCATGGCTACACGCATCAACACAAAAAAGTTGTTTTCTCAGTGCATACAATGCTTAGATAATACAAATAGCATACATTTCAATTTTACTCCAAAGTACATACTGCAAACCTAATGGAAACACGTTAGGTTAACTTCCCACATGTTTCTGAGTTGTTTGAACGTTGTATTATGGCTCTGCACATCAAGACAAAAAAGTTGTTTTCTCAGTGCATACATTGCTTTTACATTACAAATAGTATACATTTCAATTTTACACCAAAGCACTTACTGCATACTTAATGGAAACACCATTGGTTAACTTCCCACATGAGTATGAGTAGGTCGAAAGTTGTTTCATGCCTCTGTTCATCAAGACAAAAAGGTTACTTTCTGAGTGCATACTATGCTTAGAGAATGCAAATAGTATACATTTCAATTCTACACCAAAGTACTTACTGCAAACCTAATGGAAACACCTCAGGTTAACTTCCCAAATGATCATGAGTAGTTTGAAAGTTTTTTCATGGCTCCACACATCAACACAAAAAATTTATTATCTCAGTGCATACAATCCTTAGATAATACAAATAGTATACATTTCAATTTTACACCAAAGTACTTACTGCAAACCTAATGGAAACACCATAGCTTAACTTCCCACATGATTATGAGTAGTTTGAAAGTTTTTTCATGGCTCTACACATGAAAACAAAAAAGTTGTTATCTCAATGCATACAATGCTTAGATAATACAAATAGTATACATTTCAACTTTACTCCAAAGCACTTACTGCATTCTTAATGGAAACACCTTTGGTTAACTTCCCACATGAGTATGAGTAGGTTGAAAGTTGTTTCATGCCTCTGTTCATCAAGACAAAAAAGTTACTTTCTCAGTGCATACTATGCTTAGACAATACAAATAGTATACATTTCAATTTTACACCAAAGTACTTGCTGCAAACCTAATGGAAACACCTTAGATTAACTACCCACATGATTCTGAGATGTCTGAAAGTTGTTTCATACCTGTGCACATAAAGACAAAAAAGTTGATCTCTCAGTGAATAGAATGCTTTGACATAAAAGTAGTATACATTTCAATTGTACTCAAATGTCCTGACTGTAAACCTAATGGAAACACCTTTCGTTAACTTCCCACATGAGTATGAGTAGGTTGAAAGTTGTTTCATGCCTCTGTTCATCAAGACAAAAAAGTTACTTTCTCAGTGCATACTATGCTTAGACAATACACATAGTATACATTTCAATTTTACACCAAAGTACTTACTGCAAACCTAATGGAAACACCTTTGGTTAACTTCCTAAATGATCACGAGTAGTTTGAAAGTTTTTTCCTTTCTCCTCACATCAGCACAGAAAAGTTGTTATCTCAGTGCATACAATACTAAGACAATGCAAATAGTATACATTTCAATTTTACACCAAAGTACTTACTGCAAACCTAATGGAAACACCTTTGGTTAACTTCCCACATGAGTATGAGTAGGTTGAAAATTGTTTCATGGCTGTACACATCAACACAAAAATGTTGTTAACTCAGTGCATACAAAGGTTAGATAATACAAATAGCATACATTTCAATTTTACACCAAAGTACTTACTGCAACCCTAATGGAAACACCGTTGTTTAACTTCCCACATGAGTATGCTGAAAGTTGTTTCATGCCTCTGTTCATCAAGACAAAAAAGTTACTATCTCAGTGCATACTATGCTTGGACAATACAAATAGTATACATTTCAATTTTACACCAAAGTACTTACTGCAAACCTAATGGAAACACCTTAGGTTAACTTCCCACATGATTATGAGTAGGTTGAAAGTTTTTTCATGGCTCCACACATCAACAGAAAAAAGTTGATATCTCAGTGCATACAATCCTTAGATAATACAAATAGTATATATTTCAATTTTACAACAAAGTTCTTACTGCAAACCTAATGGAAACACCTTAGATTACCCCACATGATTCTGAGATGTCTGAAAGTTGTTTCATACCTGTGCACATAAAGACAAAAAAATTCATCTCTCAGTAAATAGAATGCTTTGAAATAAAAGTAGTATACATTTCAATTGTACTCAAAAGTCCTGACTGCAAACGTAATGGAAACACCTTTGGTTAACTTCCCACATGAGTATGAGTAGTTTGAAAGTTTTTTCATGGCTCTGCACATGAAAACAAAAAAGTTGTTATCTCAGTGCATACAATACCAAGACAATACAAATAGTATACATTTCAACTTTACTCCAAAGCACTTACTGCATACTTAATGGAAACACCTTTGGTTAACTTCCCACATGAGTATGAGTAGGTTGAAAGTTGTTTCATGCCTCTGTTCATCAAGACAAAAAGGTTACTTTCTGAGTGCATACTATGCTTAGAGAATGCAAATAGTATACATTTCAATTCTACACCAAAGTACTTACTGCAAACCTAATGGAAACACCTTAGGTTAACTTCCCAAATGATCATGAGTAGTTTGAAAGTTTTTTCATGGCTCCACACATCAACACAAAAAATTTGTTATCTCAGTGCATACAATGCTTAGATAATACAAATAGTATACATTGCAATTTTACACCAAAGTACTTACTGCAATCCTAATGGAAACACCATAGCTTAACTTCCCACATGATTATGAGTAGTTTGAAAGTTTTTTCATGGCTCTACACATGAAAACAAAAAAGTTGTTATCTCAGTGCATACAATGCTTAGATAATACAAATAGTATACATTGCAACTTTACTCCAAAGCACTTACTGCTTACTTAATGGAAACACCTTTGGTTAACTTCCCACATGAGTATGAGTAGGTTGAAAGTTGTTTCATGCCTCTGTTCATCAAGACAAAAAAGTTACTTTCTCAGTGCATACTATGCTTAGACAATACAAATAGTATACATTTCAATTTTACACCAAAGTACTTGCTGCAAACCTAAAGGAAACACCTTAGATTAACTACCCACATGATTCTGAGATGTCTGAAAGTTCTTTCATACCTGTGCACATAAAGACAAAAAAGTTGATCTCTCAGTGAATAGAAGGTTTTGACATAAAAGTAGTATACATTTCAATTATACTCAAAAGTCCTGACTGTAAACCTAATGGAAACACCTTTGGTTAACTTCCCACATGAGTATGAGTAGGTTGAAAGTTGTTTCATGCCTCTGTTCATCAAGACAAAAAAGTTACTTTCTCAGTGCATACTATGCTTAGACAATACACAGAGTATACATTTCAATTTTACACCAAAGTACTTACTGCAAACCTAATGGAAACACCTTTGGTTAACTTCCTAAATGATCACCAGTAGTTTGAAAGTTTTTTCCTTTCTCCTCACATCAGCACAGAAAAGTTGTTATCTCACTGCATACAATACCAAGACAATGCAAATAGTATACATTTCAATTTTACTCCAAAGCACTTACTGCAAACCTAATGGAAACACCTTTGGTTAACTTCCCACATGAGTATGAGTAGGTTGAAAGTTGTTTCATGGCTGTACACATCAACACAAAAATGTTGTTAACTCAGTGCATACAATGGTTAGATAATACAAATAGCATGCATTTCAATTTTACACCAAAGTACTTACTGCAAACCTAATGAAAACACCTTTGTTTAACTTCCCACATGAGTATGAGTAGGCTGAAAGTTGTTTCATGCCTCTGTTCATCAAGACAAAAAAGTTACTATCTCAGTGCATACTATGCTTAGACAATACAAATAGTATGCATTTCAATTTTACCCCAAAGTACTTACTGCAAACCTAATGGAAACACCTTAGGTTAACTTCCCACATGATTATGAGTATGTTGAAAGTTGTTTCATGGCCCTACACATCAACGCAAAAATGTTGTTAACTCAGGGCTTAAAATGGTTAGATAATACGAATAGTGTACATTTCAATTTTACACCAAAGTACTTACTGCAAACCTAATGGAAACACCTTAGGTTAACTTCCCCAATGATTATGAGTCGTTTGAAAGTTTTTTCATGGCTCCACACATCAACACAAAAAAGTTGTTTTCTCAGTGCATACAATGCTTAGATAATACAAATAGTATACATTTCCATTTTACACCAAAGTACATACTGCAAACCTAATGGAAACACCTTCGGTTAACTTCCCACATGTTTCTGAGTTGTTTGAACGTTGCATTATGGCTCTGCACATCAAGACATAAAAGTTGTTTTCTCAGTGCATACATTGCTTTTACATTACAAATCGTATACATTTCAATTTTACACCAAAGTTCTTACTGCAAACCTAATGGAAAAACCGTAGATTACCTTCCCACATGATTCTGAGATGTCTGAAAGTTGTTTCATACCTGTGCACATAATGACAAAAAAGTTGATCTCTCAGTAAATAGAATGCTTTGACATAAAAGTAGTATACATTTCAATTGTACTCAAAAGTCCTGACTGCAAACCTAACGGAAACACTTTTGGTTAACTTCCCACATGAGTATGAGTAGGCTGAAAGTTGTTTCATGCCTCTGTTCATCAAGACAAAAAAGTTTCTTTCTCAGTGCATTCAATGCTCTGACATTAAGATAGTATACATCTCAATTTTACACCAAAGTGCAGAGTGCAAACCATTGGGAAACATTTTAATTTAACTTCCCACATGATTATGAGTAGTTTGAAAGTTTTTTCATGGCTCTGCACATGAAAACAAAAAAGTTGTTATCTCAGTGCATACAATACCAAGACAATACAAATAATATACATTTCAACTTTACTCCAAAGCACTTACTGCATACTTATTGGAAACACCTTTGGTTAACTACCCACATGAGTATGAGTAGGTTGAAAGTTGTTTCATGCCTCTGTTCATCAAGACAAAAAGGTTACTTTCTCAGTGCATACTATGTTAGATAATACAAATAGTATATATTTCAATGTTACACCAAAGTACTTACTGCAAACCTAATGGAAACACCATAGCTTAACTTCCCACATGATTATGAGTAGTTTGAGAGTTTTTTCATGGCTCTACACATGAAAACAAAAAAGTTGTTATCTCAGTGCATACAATGCTTAGATAATACAAATAGTATACATTTCAACTTTACTCCAAAGCACTTACTGCATACATAATGGAAACACCTTTGGTTAACTTCCCACATGAGTATGAGTAGGTTGAAAGTTGTTTCATGCCTCTGTTCATCAAGACAAAAAAGTTACTTTCTCAGTGCATACTATGCTTAAACAATACAAATAGTTTACATTTCAATTTTAAACCAAAGTACTTGCTGCAAACCTAATGGAAACACCTTAGGTTAACTTCCCAAATGATCATGAGTAGTTTGAAAGTTTTTTCATGGCTCCACACATCAACACAAAAAAGTTGTTATCTCAGTGCATACAATACTTAGACAATACATATAGTATACATTTCAATTTTACACCAAAGTACTTACTGCAAACCTAATGGAAACACCATAGCTTAACTTCCCACATGATTATGAGTAGTTTGAAAGTTTTTTCATGGCTCTGCACATGAAAACAAACAAGTTGTTATCTCAGTGCATACAATACCAAGACAATACAAATAGTATACATTTCAACTTTACTCCAAAGCACTTACTGCATACTTAATGGAAACACCTTTGGTTAACTTCCCACATGAGTATGAGTAGGTTGAAAGTTGTTTCATGCCTCTGTTCATCAAGACAAAAAGGTTACTTTCTGAGTGCATACTATGCTTAGAGAATGCAAATAGTATACATTTCAATTCTACACCAAAGTACTTACTGCAAACCTAATGGAAACACCTTAGGTTAACTTCCCAAATGATCATGAGTAGTTTGAAAGTTTTTTCATGGCTCCACACATCAACACAAAAAATTTGTTATCTCAGTGCATACAATGCTTAGATAATACAAATAGTATACATTGCACTTTTACACCAAAGTACTTACTGCAATCCTAATGGAAACACCATAGCTTAACTTCCCACATGATTATGAGTAGTTTGAAAGTTTTTTCATGGCTCTACACATGAAAACAAAAAAGTTGTTATCTCAGTGCATACAATGCTTAGATAATACAAATAGTATACATTTCAACTTTACTCCAAAGCACTTACTGCATACTTAATGGAAACACCTTTGGTTAACTTCCCACATGAGTATGAGTAGGTTGAAAGTTGTTTCATGCCTCTGTTCATCAAGACAAAAAAGTTACTTTCTCAGTGCATACTATGCTTAGACAATACAAATAGTATACATTTCAATTTTACACCAAAGTACTTGCTGCAAACCTAAAGGAAACACCTTAGATTAACTACCCACATGATTCTGAGATGTCTGAAAGTTCTTTCATACCCGTGCACATAAAGACAAAAAAGTTGATCTCTCAGTGAATAGAAGGTTTTGACATAAAAGTAGTATACATTTCAATTATACTCAAAAGTCCTGACTGTAAACCTAATGGAAACACCTTTGGTTAACTTCCCACATGAGTATGAGTAGGTTGAAAGTTGTTTCATGCCTCTGTTCATCAAGACAAAAAAGTTACTTTCTCAGTGCATACTATGCTTAGACAATACACAGAGTATACATTTCAATTTTACACCAAAGTACTTACTGCAAACCTAATGGAAACACCTTTGGTTAACTTCCTAAATGATCACCAGTAGTTTGAAAGTTTTTTCCTTTCTCCTCACATCAGCACAGAAAAGTTGTTATCTCACTGCATACAATACCAAGACAATGCAAATAGTATACATTTCAATTTTACTCCAAAGCACTTACTGCAAACCTAATGGAAACACCTTTGGTTAACTTCCCACATGAGTATGAGTAGGTTGAAAGTTGTTTCATGGCTGTACACATCAACACAAAAATGTTGTTAACTCAGTGCATACAATGGTTAGATAAAACAAATAGCATGCATTTCAATTTTACACCAAAGTACTTACTGCAAACCTAATGGAAACACCTTTGTTTAACTTCCCACATGAGTATGAGTAGGCTGAAAGTTGTTTCATGCCTCTGTTCATCAAGACAAAAAAGTTACTATCTCAGTGCATACTATGCTTAGACAATACAAATAGTATGCATTTCAATTTTACACCAAAGTACTTACTGCAAACCTAATGGAAACACCTTAGGTTAACTTCCCACATGATTATGAGTATGTTGAAAGTTGTTTCATGGCCCTACACATCAACGCAAAAATGTTGTTAACTCAGGGCTTAAAATGGTTAGATAATACGAATAGTGTACATTTCAATTTTACACCAAAGTACTTACTGCAAACCTAATGGAAACACCTTAGGTTAACTTCCCCAATGATTATGAGTCGTTTGAAAGTTTTTTCATGGCTCCACACATCAACACAAAAAAGTTGTTTTCTCAGTGCATACAATGCTTAGATAATACAAATAGTATACATTTCAATTTTACACCAAAGTACATACTGCAAACCTAATGGAAACACCTTAGGTTAACTTCCCACATGTTTCTGAGTTGTTTGAACGTTGCATTATGGCTCTGCACATCAAGACATAAAAGTTGTTTTCTCAGTGCATACATTGCTTTTACATTACAAATCGTATACATTTCAATTTTACACCAAAGTTCTTACTGCAAACCTAATGGAAAAACCTTAGATTACCTTCCCACATGATTCTGAGATGTCTGAAAGTTGTTTCATACCTGTTCACATAATGACAAAAAAGTTGATCTCTCAGCAAATAGAATGCTTTGACATAAAAGTAGTATACATTTCAATTGTACTCAAAAGTCCTGACTGCAAACCTAACGGAAACACTTTTGGTTAACTTCCCACATGAGTATGAGTAGGCTGAAAGTTGTTTCATGCCGCTGTTCATCAAGACAAAAAAGTTTCTTTCTCAGTGCATTCAATGCTCTGACATTAAGATAGTATACATCTCAATTTTACACCAAAGTGCAGAGTGCAAACCATTGGGAAACATTTTAATTTAACTTCCCACATGATTATGAGTAGTTTGAAAGTTTTTTCATGGCTCTGCACATGAAAACAAAAAAGTTGTTATCTCAGTGCATACAATACCAAGACAATACAAATAATATACATTTCAACTTTACTCCAAAGCACTTACTGCATACTTATTGGAAACACCTTTGGTTAACTACCCACATGAGTATGAGTAGGTTGAAAGTTGTTTCATGCCTCTGTTCATCAAGACAAAAAGGTTATTTTCTCAGTGCATACTATGTTAGATAATACAAATAGTATATATTTCAATGTTACACCAAAGTACTTACTGCAAACCTAATGGAAACACCATAGCTTAACTTCCCACATGATTATGAGTAGTTTGAGAGTTTTTTCATGGCTCTACACATGAAAACAAAAAAGTTGTTATCTCAGTGCATACAATGCTTAGATAATACAAATAGTATACATTTCAACTTTACTCCAAAGCACTTACTGCATACATAATGGAAACACCTTTGGTTAACTTCCCACATGAGTATGAGTAGGTTGAAAGTTGTTTCATGCCTCTGTTCATCAAGACAAAAAAGTTACTTTCTCAGTGCATACTATGCTTAAACAATACAAATAGTTTACATTTCAATTTTACACCAAAGTACTTGCTGCAAACCTAATGGAAACACCTTAGATTAACTACCCACATGATTCTGAGATGTCTGAAAGTTGTTTCATACCTGTGCACATAAAGACAAAAAAGTTGATCTCTCAGTAAATAGAATGCTTTGACATAAAAGTAGTATACATTTCAATTGTACTCAAAAGTCCTGACTGTAAACCTAATGGAAACACCTTTGGTTAACTTCCCACATGAGTATGAGTAGGTTGAAAGTTGTTTCATGCCTCTGTTCATCAGGACAAAAAAGTTACTTTCTCAGTGCATACTATGCTTAGACAATACACATAGTATACATTTCAATTTTAAACCAAAGTACTTACTGCAAACCTAATGGAAACACCTTTGGTTAACTTCCTCAATGATCACGAGTAGTTTGAAAGTTTTTTCCTTTCTCCTCACATCAGCACAGAAAAGTTGTTATCTCAGTGCATACAATACTAAGACAATGCAAATAGTATACATTTCAATTTTACTCCAAAGCACTTACTGCAAACCTAATGGAAACACCTTTGGTTAACTTCCCACATGAGTACGAGTAGGTTGAAAGTTGTTTCATGGCTGTACACATCAACACAAAAATGTTGTTAACTCAGTGCATACAATGGTTAGATAATACAAATAGCATACATTTCAATTTTACACCAAAGTACTTACTGCAAACCTAATGGAAACACCTTTGTTTAACTTCCCACATGAGTATGAGTAGGCTGAAAGTTGTTTCATGCCTCTGTTCATCAAGACAAAAAAGTTACTATCTCAGTGCATTCTATGCTTAGACAATACAAATAGTACACATTTCAATTTTACACCAAAGTACTTACTGCAAACCTAATGGAAACACCTTAGGTTAACTTCCCCAATGATTATGAGTCGTTTGAAAGTTTTTCATGGCTACACGCATCAACACAAAAAAGTTGTTTTCTCATTGCATACAATGCTTAGATAATACAAATAGTATACATTTCAATTTTGCACCAAAGTACATACTGCAAACCTAATGGAAACACCTTAGGTTAACTTCCCACATGTTTCTGAGTTGTTTGAACGTTGTATTATGGCTCTGCACATCAAGACAAAAAAGTTGTTTTCTCAGTGCATACATTGCTTTTACATTACAAATAGTATACATTTCAATTTTACACCAAAGCACTTACTGCATACTTAATGGAAACACCTTTGGTTAACTTCCCACATGAGTATGAGTAGGTTGAAAGTTGTTTCATGCCTCTGTTCATCAAGACAAAAAGGTTACTTTCTGAGTGCATACTATGCTTAGAGAATGCAAATAGTATACATTTCAATTCTACACCAAAGTACTTACTGCAAACCTAATGGAAACACCTCAGGTTAACTTCCCAAATGATCATGAGTAGTTTGAAAGTTTTTTCATGGCTCCACACATCAACACAAACAATTTGTTATCTCAGTGCATACAATGCTTAGATAATACAAATAGACTACATTTCAATTTTACACCAAAGTACTTACTGCAAACCTAATGGAAACACCATAGCTTAACTTCCCACATGATTATGAGTAGTTTGAAAGTTTTTTCAAGGCTCTACACATGAAAACAAAAAAGTTGTTTTCTCAGTGCATACAATGCTTAGATAATACAAATAGTATACATTTCAACTTTACTCCAAAGCACTTACTGCATACTTAATGGAAACACCTTTGGTTAACTTCCCACATGAGTATGAGTAGGTTGAAAGTTGTTTCATGCCTCTGTTCATCAAGACAAAAAAGTTACTTTCTCAGTGCATACTATGCTTAGACAGTACAAATAGTATACATTTCAATTTTACACCAAAGTACTTGCTGCAAACCTAATGGAAACACCTTAGATTAACTACCCACATGATTCTGAGATGTCTGAAAGTTGTTTCATACCTGTGCACATAAAGACAAAAAACGTTGATCTCTCAGTGAATAGAATGCTTTGACATAAAAGTAGTATACATTTCAATTGTACTCAAAAGTCCTGACTGTAAACCTAATGGAAACACCTTTGGTTAACTTCCCACATGAGTATGAGTAGGTTGAAAGTTGTTTCATGCCTCTGTTCATCAAGACAAAAAAGTTACTTTCTTAGTGCATACTATGCTTAGACAATACACATAGTATACATTTCAATTTTAAACCAAAGTACTTACTGCAAACCTAATGGAAACGCCTTTGGTTAACTTCCTAAATGATCACGAGTAGTTTGAAAGTTTTTTCCTTTCTCCTCACATCAGCACAGAAAAGTTGTTATCTCAGTGCATACAATACTAAGACAATGCAAATAGTATACATTTCAATTTTACTCCAAAGCACTTACTGCAAACCTAATGGAAACACCTTTGGTTAACTTCCCACATGAGTATGAGTAGGTTGAAAGTTGTTTCATGGCTGTACACATCAACACAAAAATGTTGATAACTCAGTGCATACAATGGTTAGATAATACAAATAGCATACATTTCAATTTTACACCAAAGTACTTACTGCAAACCTAATGGAAAACACCTTTGTTTAACTTCCCACATGAGTATGAGTAGGCTGAAAGTTGTTTCATGCCTCTATTCATCAAGACAAAAAAGTTACTATCTCAGTGCATTCTATGCTTAGACAATACAAATAGTATACATTTCAATTTTACACCAAAGTACTTACTGCGAACCTAATGGAAACACCTTAGGTTAACTTCCCC
Source organism: Mobula birostris (assembly GCF_030028105.1). Classification (NCBI taxonomy): domain Eukaryota; kingdom Metazoa; phylum Chordata; class Chondrichthyes; order Myliobatiformes; family Myliobatidae; genus Mobula; species Mobula birostris. Next base: position 95,322,790 of record NC_092376.1, read on the forward strand.
AATGATTATGAGTCGTTTGAAAGTTTTTCATGGCTACACGCATCAACACGAAAAAGTTGTTTTCTCAGTGCATACAATGCTTAGATAATACAAATAGTATACATTTCAATTTTACTCCAAAGTACATACTGCAAACCTAATGGAAACACCTCAGGTTAACTTCCCACATGTTTCTGAGTTGTTTGAACGTTGTATTATGGCTCTGCACATCAAGACAAAAAAGTTGTTTTCTCAGTGCATACATTGCTTTTACATTACAAATAGTATACATTTCAGTTTTACACCAAAGCACTTACTGCATACTTAATGGAAACACCTTTGGTTAACTTCCCACATGAGTATGAGTAGGTCGAAAGTTGTTTCATGCCTCTGTTCATCAAGACAAAAAGGTTACTTTCTGAGTGCATACTATGCTCAGAGAATGCAAATAGTATACATTTCAATTCTACACCAAAGTACTTACTGCAAACCTAATGGAAACACCTCAGGTTAACTTCCCAAATGATCATGAGTAGTTTGAAAGTTTTTTCATGGCTCAACACATCAACACAAAAAATTTGTTATCTCAGTGCATACAATGCTTAGATAATACAAATAGTATACATTTCAATTTTACACCAAAGTACTTACTGCAAACCTAATGGAAACACCATAGCTTAACTTCCCACATGATTATGAGTAGTTTGAAAGTTTTTTCATGGCTCTACACATGAAAACAAAAAAGTTGTTATCTCAATGCATACAATGCTTAGATAATACAAATAGTATACATTTCAACTTTACTCCAAAGCACTTACTGCATTCTTAATGGAAACACCTTTAGTTAACTTCCCACATGAGTATGAGTAGGTTGAAAGTTGTTTCATGCCTCTGTTCATCAAGACAAAAAAGTTACTTTCTCAGTGCATACTATGCTTAGACAATACACATAGTATACATTTCAATTTTACACCAAATTACTTACTGCAAACCTAATGGAAACACCTTTGGTTAACTTCCTAAATGATCACGAGTAGTTTGAAAGTTTTTTCCTTTCTCCTCACATCAGCACAGAAAAGTTGTTATCTCAGTGCATACAATACTAAGACAATGCAAATAGTATACATTTCAATTTTACACCAAAGTACTTACTGCAAACCTAATGGAAACACCTTTGGTTAACTTCCCACATGAGTATGAGTAGGTTGAAAATTGTTTCATGGCTGTACACATCAACACAAAAATGTTGTTAACTCAGTGCATACAATGGTTAGATAATACAAATAGCATACATTTCAATTTTACACCAAAGTACTTACTGCAACCCTAATGGAAACACCTTTGTTTAACTTCCCACATGAGTAGGCTGAAAGTTGTTTCATGCCTCTGTTCATCAAGACAAAAAAGTTACTATCTCAGTGCATACTATGCTTAGACAATACAAATAGTATACATTTCAATTTTACACCAAAGTACTTACTGCAAACCTAATGGAAACACCTTAGGTTAACTTCCCACATGATTATGAGTAGGTTGAAAGTTTTTTCATGGCTCCACACATCAACAGAAAAAAGTTGATATCTCAGTGCATACAATGCTTAGATAATACAAATAGTATATATTTCAATTTTACAACAAAGTTCTTACTGCAAACCTAATGGAAACACCTTAGATTACCCCACATGATTCTGAGATGTCTGAAAGTTGTTTCATACCTGTGCACATAAAGACAAAAAAATTGATCTCTCAGTAAATAGAATGCTTTGAAATAAAAGTAGTATACATTTCAATTGTACTCAAAAGTCCTGACTGCAAACGTAATGGAAACACCTTTGGTTAACTTCCCACATGAGTATCAGTAGGTTGAAAGTTGTTTCATGCCTCTGTTCATCAAGACAAAAAAGTTACTTTCTCAGTGCATACTATGCTTAGACAATACAAATAGTATACATTTCAATTCTACACCTAAGTACTTGCTGCAAACCTAATGGAAACACCTTAGGTTAACTTCCCAAATGATCATGAGTAGTTTGAAAGTTTTTTCATGGCTCCACACATCAACACAAAAAAGTTGTTATCTCAGTGCATACAATACTTAGATAATACATATAGTATACATATCAATTTTACACCAAAGTACTTACTGCAAACCTAATGGAAACACCATAGCTTAACTTCCCACATGATTATGAGTAGTTTGAAAGTTTTTTCATGGCTCTGCACATGAAAACAAACAAGTTGTTATCTCAGTGCATGCAATACCAAGACAATACAAATAGTATACATTTCAACTTTACTCCAAAGCACTTACTGCATACTTAATGGAAACACCTTTGGTTAACTTCCCACATGAGTATGAGTAGGTTGAAAGTTGTTTCATGCCTCTGTTCATCAAGACAAAAAGGTTACTTTCTGAGTGCATACTATGCTTAGACAATACAAATAGTATACATTTCAATTTTACACCAAAGTACTTGCTGCAAACCTAATGGAAACACCTTAGATTAACTACCCACATGATTCTGAGATGTCTGAAAGTTGTTTCATACCTGTGCACATAAAGACAAAAAAGTTGATCTCTCAGTGAATAGAAGGTTTTGACATAAAAGTAGTATACATTTCAATTATACTCAAAAGTCCTGACTGTAAACCTAATGGAAACACCTTTGGTTAACTTCCCACATGAGTATGAGTAGGTTGAAAGTTGTTTCATGCCTCTGTTCATCAAGACAAAAAAGTTACTTTCTCAGTGCATACTATTCTTAGACAATACACAGAGTATACATTTCAATTTTACACCAAAGTACTTACTGCAAACCTAATGGAAACACCTTTGGTTAACTTCCTAAATGATCACGAGTAGTTTGAAAGTTTTTTCCTTTCTCCTCACATCAGCACAGAAAAGTTGTTATCTCAGTGCATACAATACTAAGACAATGCAAATAGTATACATTTCAATTTTACTCCAAAGCACTTACTGCAAACCTAATGGAAACACCTTTGGTTAACTTCCCACATGAGTATGAGTAGGTTGAAAGTTGTTTCATGGCTGTACACATCAACACAAAAATGTTGTTAACTCAGTGCATACAATGGTTAGATAATACAAATAGCATGCATTTGAATTTTACACCAAAGTACTTACTGCAAACCTAATGGAAACACTTTGTTTAACTTCCCACATGAGAATGAGTAGGCTGAAAGTTGTTTCATGCCTCTGTTCATCAGACAAAAAAGTTACTATCTCAGTGCATACTATGCTTAGACAATACAAATAGTATACATTTCAATTTTACACCAAAGTACTTACTGCAAACCTAATGGAAACACCTTAGGTTAACTTCCCACATGATTATGAGTAGGTTGAAAGTTTTTTCATGGCTCCACACATCAACAGAAAAAGTTGATATCTCAGTGCATACAATGCTTAGATAATACAAATAGTATATATTTCAATTTTACAACAAAGTTCTTACTGCAAACCTAATGGAAACACCTTAGATTACCCCACATGATTCTGAGATGTCTGAAAGTTGTTTCATACCTGTGCACATAAAGACAAAAAAATTGATCTCTCAGTAAATAGAATGCTTTGAAATAAAAGTAGTATACATTTCAATTGTACTCAAAAGTCCTGACTGCAAACGTAATGGAAACACCTTTGGTTAACTTCCCACATGAGTATGAGCAGGTTGAAAGTTGTTTCATGCCTCTGTTCATCAAGACAAAAAAGTTACTTTCTCAGTGCATACTATGCTTAGACAATACAAATAGTATACATTTCAATTCTACACCTAAGTACTTGCTGCAAACCTAATGGAAACACCTTAGGTTAACTTCCCAAATGATCATGAGTAGTTTGAATGTTTTTTCATGGCTCCACACATCAACACAAAAAAGTTGTTATCTCAGTGCATACAATACTTAGACAATACATATAGTATACATTTCAATTTTACACCAAAGTACTTACTGCAAACCTAATGGAAACACCATAGCTTAACTTCCCACATGATTATGAGTAGTTTGAAAGTTTTTTCATGGCTCTGCACATGAAAACAAACAAGTTGTTATCTCAGTGCATGCAATACCAAGACAATACAAATAGTATACATTTCAACTTTACTCCAAAGCACTTACTGCATACTTAATGGAAACACCTTTGGTTAACTTGCCACATGAGTATGAGTAGGTTGAAAGTTGTTTCATGCCTCTGTTCATCAAGACAAAAAGGTTACTTTCTGAGTGCATACTATGCTTAGACAATACAAATAGTATACATTTCAATTTTACACCAAAGTACTTGCTGCAAACCTAATGGAAACACCTTAGATTAACTACCCACATGATTCTGAGATGTCTGAAAGTTGTTTCATACCTGTGCACATAAAGACAAAAAAGTTGATCTCTCAGTGAATAGAAGGTTTTGACATAAAAGTAGTATACATTTCAATTATACTCAAAAGTCCTGACTGTAAACCTAATGGAAACACCTTTGGTTAACTTCCCACATGAGTATGAGTAGGTTGAAAGTTGTTTCATGCCTCTGTTCATCAAGACAAAAAAGTTACTTTCTCAGTGCATACTATGCTTAGACAATACACAGAGTATACATTTCAATTTTACACCAAAGTACTTACTGCAAACCTAATGGAAACACCTTTGGTTAACTTCCTAAATGATCACGAGTAGTTTGAAAGTTTTTTCCTTTCTCCTCACATCAGCACAGAAAAGTTGTTATCTCAGTGCATACAATACTAAGACAATGCAAATAGTATACATTTCAATTTTACTCCAAAGCACTTACTGCAAACCTAATGGAAACACCTTTGGTTAACTTCCCACATGAGTATGAGTAGGCTGAAAGTTGTTTCATGCCTCTGTTCATCAGACAAAAAAGTTACTATCTCAGTGCATACTATGCTTAGACAATACAAATAGTATACATTTCAATTTTACACCAAAGTACTTACTGCAAACCTAATGGAAACACCTTAGGTTAACTTCCCACATGATTATGAGTATGTTGAAAGTTGTTTCATGGCCCTACACATCAACGCAAAAATGTTGTTAACTCAGGGCTTAAAATGGTTAGATAATACGAATAGTATACATTTCAATTTTACACCAAAGTACTTACTGCAAACCTAACGGAAACACCTTAGGTTAACTTCCCCAATGATTATGAGTCGTTTGAAAGTTTTTCATGGCTACACGCATCAACACGAAAAAGTTGTTTTCTCAGTGCATACAATGCTTAGATAATACAAATAGTATACATTTCAATTTTACTCCAAAGTACATACTGCAAACCTAATGGAAACACCTTAGGTTAACTTCCCACATGTTTCTGAGTTGTTTGAACGTTGTATTATGGCTCTGCACATCAAGACAAAAAAGTTGTTTTCTCAGTGCATACATTGCTTTTACATTACAAATAGTATACATTTCAATTTTACACCAAAGCACTTACTGCATACTTAATGGAAACACCTTTGGTTAACTTCCCACATGATTCTGAGATGTCTGAAAGTTGTTTCATACCTGTGCACATAATGACAAAAAAGTTGATCTCTCAGTAAATAGAATGCTTTGACATAAAAGTAGTATACATTTCAATTGTACTCAAAAGTCCTGACTGCAAACCTAACGGAAACACTTTTGGTTAACTTCCCACATGAGTATGAGTAGGTTGAAAGTTGTTTCATGCCTCTGTTCATCAAGACAAAAAAGTTACTTTCTCAGTGCATTCTATGTTCTGACATTAAGATAGTATACATCTCAATTTTACACCAAAGTGCAGAGTGCAAACCATTGGGAAACATTTTAATTTAACTTCCCACATGATTATGAGTAGTTTGAAAGTTTTTTCATGGCTCTGCACATGAAAACAAAAAAGTTGTTATCTCAGTGCATACAATACCAAGACAATACAAATAATATACATTTCAACTTTACTCCAAAGCACTTACTGCATACTTATTGGAAACACCTTTGGTTAACTACCCACATGAGTATGAGTAGGTTGAAAGTTGTTTCATGCCTCTGTTCATCAAGACAAAAAGGTTACTTACTCAGTGCATACTATGTTAGATAATACAAATAGTATATATTTCAATGTTACACCAAAGTACTTACTGCAAACCTAATGGAAACACCTTAGATTAACTACCCACATGATTCTGAGATGTCTGAAAGTTGTTTCATACCTGTGCACATAAAGACAAAAAAGTTGATCTCTCAGTGAATAGAAGGTTTTGACATAAAAGTAGTATACATTTCAATTATACTCAAAAGTCCTGACTGTAAACCTAATGGAAACACCTTTGGTTAACTTCCCACATGAGTATGAGTAGGTTGAAAGTTGTTTCATGCCTCTGTTCATCAAGACAAAAAAGTTACTTTCTCAGTGCATACTATGCTTAGACAATACACAGAGCATACATTTCAATTTTACACCAAAGTACTTACTGCAAACCTAATGGAAACACCTTTGGTTAACTTCCTAAATGATCACGAGTAGTTTGAAAGTTTTTTCCTTTCTCCTCACATCAGCACAGAAAAGTTGTTATCTCAGTGCATACAATACTAAGACAATGCAAATAGTATACATTTCAATTTTACTCCAAAGCACTTACTGCAAACCTAATGGAAACACCTTAGGTTAACTTCCCACATGATTATGAGTATGTTGAAAGTTGTTTCATGGCCCTACACATCAACGCAAAAATGTTGTTAACTCAGGGCTTAAAATGGTTAGATAATACGAATAGTATACATTTCAATTTTACACCAAAGTACTTACTGCAAACCTAATGGAAACACCTTAGGTTAACTTCCCCAATGATTATGAGTCGTTTGAAAGTTTTTCCATTGCTCCACACATCAACACAAAAAAGTTGTTTTCTCAGTGCATACAATGCTTAGATAATACAAATAGTATACATTTCAATTTTACACCAAAGTACATACTGCAAACCTAATGGAAACACCTTAGGTTAACTTCCCACATGCTTCTGAGTTGTTTGAACGTTGTATTATGGCTCTGCACATCAAGACATAAAAGTTGTTTTCTCAGTGCATACATTGCTTTTACATTACAAATAGTATACATTTCAATTTTACACCAAAGTTCTTACTGCAAACCTAATGGAAAAACCTTAGATTACCTTCCCACATGATTCTGAGATGTCTGAAAGTTGTTTCATACCTGTGCACATAATGACAAAAAAGTTGATCTCTCAGTAAATAGAATGCTTTGACATAAAAGTAGTATACATTTCAATTGTACTCAAAGTCCTGACTGCAAACCTAACGGAAACACTTTTGGTTAACTTCCCACATGAGTATGAGTAGGTTGAAAGTTGTTTCATGCCTCTGTTCATCAAGACAAAAAAGTTACTTTCTCAGTGCATACTATGCTTGGACAATACACATAGTATACATTTCAATTTTAAACCAAAGTACTTACTGCAAACCTAATGGAAACACCTTTGGTTAACTTCCTAAATGATCACGAGTAGTTTGAAAGTTTTTTCCTTTCTCCTCACATCAGCACAGAAAAGTTGTTATCTCAGTGCATACAATACTAAGACAATGCAAATAGTATACATTTCAATTTTACTCCAAAGCACTTACTGCAAACCTAATGGAAACACCTTTGGTTAACTTCCCACATGAGTACGAGTAGGTTGAAAGTTGTTTCATGGCTGTACACATCAACACAAAAATGTTGTTAAATCAGTGCATACAATGGCTGGATAATACAAATAGCATACATTTCAATTTTACACCAAAGTACTTACTGCAAACCTAATGGAAAGTCCTTTGTTTAACTTCCCACATGAGTATGAGTAGGCTGAAAGTTGTTTCATGCCTCTGTTCATCAAGACAAAAAAGTTACTATCTCAGTGCATTCTATGCTTAGACAATACAAATAGTACACCTTTCAATTTTAAACCAAAGTACTTACTGCAAACCTAATGGAAACACCTTAGGTTAACTTAGCCAATGATTATGAGTCGTTTGAAAGTTTTTCATGGCTACACGCATCAACACAAAAAAGTTGTTTTCTCAGTGCCTACAATGCTTAGATAATACAAATAGTATACATTTCAATTTTACACCAAAGTACATACTGCAAACCTAATGGAAACACCTTAGGTTAACTTCCCACATGTTTCTGAGTTGTTTGAACGTTGTATTATGGCTCTGCACATCAAGACAAAAAAGTTGTTTTCTCGGTGCATACATTGCTTTTACATTACAAATAGTATACATTTCAATTTTACACCAAAGTTCTTACTGCAAACCTAATGGAAACACCTTAGATTAACTTCCCACATGATTCTGAGATGTCTGAAAGTTGTTTCATACCTGTGCACATAAAGACAAAAAAGTTGATCTCTCAGTAAATAGAATGGTTTGACATAAAAGTAGTATACATTTCAATTGTACTCAAAAGTCCTGACTGCAAACCTGATGGAAACACTTTTGGTTAACTTCCCACATGAGTATGAGTAGGTTGAAAGTTGTTTCATGCCTCTGTTCATCAAGACAAAAAAGTTACTTTCTCAGTGCATTCTATGTTCTGACATTAAGTTACTATACATCTCAATTTTACACCAAAGTGCAGAGTGCAAACCATTGGGAAACATTTTAATTTAACTTCCCACATGATTATGAGTAGTTTGAAAGTTGTTTCATGGCTCTACACATCAACACAAAAATGTTGTTAACTCAGGGCATACAATGTTTAGATAATTAAAATAGTACAGATTTCAATTTTACAACAAAGTACTTACTGCAAACTAATGGAAACACCATAGGTTAATTTCTCAAATGATTATGAGTAGTTTGAAAGTTTTTTCATGGCTCCTCACATCAACAAAAAAAATGTTGATATCTCAGTGCATACAATGCTTAGATAATACGAATAGTATACATTTCAATTTTACAACCAAGTTCTTACTGCAAACCTAATTGAAACACCTTAGATTAACTTCCCACATGATTCTGAGATGTCTGAAAGTTGTTTCATACCTGTGCACATAAAGACAAAAAAGTTGATCTCTCAGTGAATAGAATGCTTTGACATAAAAGTAGTAGAAATTTCAATTGCACTCAAAAGTACTGACTGCAAACCTAATGGAAACACCTTTGGTTAACTTCCCACATGAGTATGAGTAGGTTGAAAGTTGTTTGATGCCTCTGTTGATTAAGACAAAAAAGTTACTTTCTCAGTGCATACTATGCTTAGACAATAGAAATAGTATTCATTTCAATTTTACACCAAAGAACTTACTGCAAAGCTAATGGAAACACCATAGCTTAACTTCCCACATGATTATGAGTAGTTTGAAAGTTGTTTCACGGCTCTACACATGAAAACAAATAAGTTGTTATCTTAGTGCATACAATACTAAGACAATACAAATAGTATACATTTCGATTTTACTCCAAAGCACTTACTGCAAACTTAATGGAAACACCTTTGGTTAACTTCCCACATGAGTATGAGTAGGTTGAAAGTTGTTTCACGCCTCTGTTCATCAAGACAAAAAAGTTACTTTCTCAGTGCATACTATGCTTAGACAATACAAATAGTATACATTTGAATTTTACACCAAAGTACATACTGCAAACCTAATGGATACACCTTAGGATAACTTCCCACATGTTTCTGAGTTGTTTGAAAGTTGTATTATGGCTCTGCACATCAAGAGAAAAAAAGTTGTTTTCTCAGTGCATACAATGCTTTTACAATACAAATAGTATACATTTCAATTTTACACCAAATTACTTACTGCAAACCTAATGGAAACACCTTTGGTTAACTTCCCACATGAGTATGAGCAGGTTGAAAGTTGCTTCATGGCTATACACATCAAATTAAAAAAGTTGTTATCTCAGTGCATACAATACTAAGACAACACAAATAATATACATTTCAATTTTACTCCAAAGCACTTACTGCAAACCTAATGAAAACACCTTTGGATAACTTCCCACATGAGTATGAGTAGGTTGAAAGTTGTTTCATGCCTCTGTTCATCAAGACAAAAAAGTTACTTTCTCAGTGCATACTATGCTTGGACAATAAAAATAGTATACATTTCAATTTTCCAGCAAAGTGCAGAGTGCAAACCATTGGGATACATTTTAAGTTAACTTCCCACATGTTTCAGAGTTGTTTGAAAGTTGTCTCATGGCTTACACATCAATACAAAAAAGTTGTTATCTCGGTGCATACAATGCTTAGATAATACAAATAGTATATATTTCAATTTTACAACAAAGTTCTTACTGCAAACCTAATGGAAACACCTTAGATTAACCCCACATGATTCTGAGATGTCTGAAAGTTGTTTCATACCTGTGCACATAAAGACAAAAAAGTTGATCTCTCAGTAAATAGAATGCTTTGAAATAAAAGTACTATACATTTCAATTGTACTCAAAAGTCCTGACTGCAAACGTAATGGAAACACCTTTGGTTAACTTCCCACATGAGCATGAGTAGGTTGAAAGTTGTTTCATGCCTCTGTTCATCAAGACAAAAAAGTTACTTTCTCAGTGCATACAATGCTTATATAATACAAATAGAATGCATTTCAATTTTACACCAAAGTACTTACTGCAAACCTAATGGAAACACCATAGCTTAACTTCCCACATGATTATGAGTAGTTTGAAAGTTTTTTCATGGCTCTACACATGAAAACAAAGAAGTTGTTATCTCAGTGCATACAATACTAAGACAATACAAATAGTATACATTTCAAATTTACTCCAAGGCACTTACTGCAGACTTAATGGAAACACCTTTGGTTAACTTCCCACATGAGTATGAGTAGGTTGAAAGTTGTTTCATGCCTCTGTTCATCAAGACAAAAAAGTTACTTTCTCAGTGCATACTATGTTCTGACATAAAGGTAGTATACATCTCAATTTTCCAGCAAAGTGCAGAGTGCAAACCATTGGGAAACATTTTAATTTAACTTCCCACTCCAGTATCAGTAGTTTGCAAGTTGTTTCATGGCTCTACACATCAACACAAAAATGTTGTTAACTCAGTGTATACAATGGTTAGATAATACAAATAGTATACATTTCAATTTTACACCAAAGTACTTACTGCAAACCTAATGGAAACAACTTAGGTTAACTTCCCAAATGATTATGAGTACTTTGAAAGTTTTTTCATGGCTCCACACATGAACAGAAAAAAGTTGATATCTCAGTGCAGACAATGCTTAGATAATACAAATAGTATATATTTCAATTTTACAACAAAGTTCTTACTGCAAACCTAATGGAAACACCTTAGATTAGCCCCACATGATTCTGAGATGTTTGAAAGTTGTTTCATACCTGTGCACATAAAGACAAAAAAGTTGATCTCTCAGTAAATAGAATGCTTTGAAATAAAGGTAGTATACATTTCAATTGTACTCAAAAGTTCTGCCTGCAAACCTAATGGAAACACCTTTGGTTAACTTCCCACATGAGTATGAGTAGGTTGAAAGTTATTTCATGCCACTGTTCATCAAGACAAAAAAGTTACTTTCTCAGTGCATACTATGCTTAGACAATACAAATAGTATACATTTCAATTTTACACCAAAGTACTTTACTGCAAACCTAATGAAAACACCATAGCTTAACTTCCCACATGATTATGAGTAGGATGAAAGTTGTTTCATGCCTCTGTTCATCAAGACAAAAAAGTTGATATCTCAGTGCAGACAATACTAAGACAATACAAATAGTATACATTTCAATTTTACTCCAAAGCACTTACTGCATACCTAATGGAAACACCTTTGGTTAACTTCCCACATGAGTATGAGTAGGTTGAAAGTTGTTTCATGCCTCTGTTCATCAAGCTATAAAAGTTTCTTTCTCAGTGCATACTATGCTTAAACAATACACATAGTATGCATTTCAATTTTACACCAAAGTACTTACTGCAAAGCTAATGGAAACACCTTAGGTTAACTTCCCACATGATTATGAGTAGGTTGAAAGTTGTTTCATGGCTCGACACATCTACACAAAAAAGTTGTTATCTCAGTGCATACAACACTAAGACAATACAAATAGTATACATTTCAATTTTATTCCAAAGTACTTACTGCAAACCTAATGGAAACACCTTTGTTTAACTTCCCACATGAGTATGCTGAAAGTTGTTTCATGCCTCTGTTCATCAAGACAAAAAAGTTACTATCTCAGTGCATACTATGCTTAGACAATACAAATAGTATATATTTCAATTTTACAACAAAGTTCTTACTGCAAACCTAATGGAAACACCTTAGATTACCCCACATGATTCTGAGATGTCTGAAAGTTGTTTCATACCTGTGCACATAAAGACAAAAAAATTGATCTCTCAGTAAATAGAATGCTTTGAAATAAAAGTAGTATACATTTCAATTGTACTCAAAAGTCCTGACTGCAAAAGTAATGGAAACACCTCTGCTTAACTTCCCACATGAGTATGAGTAGGTTGAAAGTTGTTTCATGCCTCTGTTCATCAAGACAAAAAAGTTACTTTCTCAGTGCATACTATGCTTAGACAATACAAATAGTATACATTTCAATTCTACACCTAAGTACTTGCTGCAAACCTAATGGAAACACCTTAGGTTAACTTCCCAAATGATCATGAGTAGTTTGAAAGTTTTTTCATGGCTCCACACATCAACACAAAAAAGTTGTTATCTCAGTGCATACAATACTTAGACAATACATATAGTATACATTTCAATTTTACACCAAAGTACTTACTGCAAACCTAATGGAAACACCATAGCTTAACTTCCCACATGATTATGAGTAGTTTGAAAGTTTTTTCATGGCTCTGCACATGAAAACAAACAAGTTGTTATCTCAGTGCATGCAATACCAAGACAATACAAATAGTATACATTTCAACTTTACTCCAAAGCACTTACTGCATACTTAATGGAAACACCTTTGGTTAACTTCCCACATGAGTATGAGTAGGTTGAAAGTTGTTTCATGCCTCTGTTCATCAAGACAAAAAGGTTACTTTCTGAGTGCATACTATGCTTAGAGAATGCAAATAGTATACATTTCAATTCTACACCAAAGTACTTACTGCAAACCTAATGGAAACACCTTAGGTTAACTTCCCAAATGATCATGAGTAGTTTGAAAGTTTTTTCATGGCTCCACACATCAACACAAAAAATTTGTTATCACAGTGCATACAATGCTTAGATAATACAAATAGTATACATTGCAATTTTACACCAAAGTACTTACTGCAATCCTAATGGAAACACCATAGCTTAACTTCCCACATGATTATGAGTAGTTTGAAAGTTTTTTCATGGCTCTACACATGAAAACAAAAAAGTTGTTATCTCAGTGCATACAATGCTTAGACAATACAAATAGTATACATTTCAACTTTACTCCAAAGCACTTACTGCATACTTAATGGAAACACCTTTGGTTAACTTCCCACATGAGTATGAGTAGGTTGAAAGTTGTTTCATGCCTCTGTTCATCAAGACAAAAAAGTTACTTTCTCAGTGCATACTATGCTTAGACAATACAAATAGTATACATTTCAATTTTACACCAAAGTACTTGCTGCAAACCTAATGGAAACACCTTAGATTAACTACCCACATGATTCTGAGATGTCTGAAAGTTGTTTCATACCTGTGCACATAAAGACAAAAAAGTTGATCTCTCAGTGAATAGAAGGTTTTGACATAAAAGTAGTATACATTTCAATTATACTCAAAAGTCCTGACTGTAAACCTAATGGAAACACCTTTGGTTAACTTCCCACATGAGTATGAGTAGGTTGAAAGTTGTTTCATGCCTCTGTTCATCAAGACAAAAAAGTTACTTTCTCAGTGCATACTATGCTTAGACAATACACAGAGCATACATTTCAATTTTACACCAAAGTACTTACTGCAAACCTAATGGAAACACCTTTGGTTAACTTCCTAAATGATCACGAGTTGTTTGAAAGTTTTTTCCTTTCTCCTCACATCAGCACAGAAAAGTTGTTATCTCAGTGCATACAATACTAAGACAATGCAAATAGTATACATTTCAATTTTACTCCAAAGCACTTACTGCAAACCTAATGGAAACACCTTTGGTTAACTTCCCACATGAGTATGAGTAGGTTGAAAGTTGTTTCATGGCTGTACACATCAACACAAAAATGTTGTTAACTCAGTGCATACAATGGTTAGATAATACAAATAGCATGCATTTGAATTTTACACCAAAGTACTTACTGCAAACCTAATGGAAACACCTTTGTTTAACTTCCCACATGAGTATGAGTAGGCTGAAAGTTGTTTCATGCCTCTGTTCATCAGACAAAAAAGTTACTATCTCAGTGCATACTATGCTTAGACAATACAAATAGTATACATTTCAATTTTACACCAAAGTACTTACTGCAAACCTAATGGAAACACCTTTGGTTAACTTCCCACATGATTATGAGTGTGTTGAAAGTTGTTTCATGGCCCTAAACATCAACGCAAAAATGTTGTTAACTCAGGGCTTAAAATGGTTAGATAATACGAATAGTATACATTTCAATTTTACACCAAAGTACTTACTGCAAACCTAATGGAAACACCTTAGATTAACTACCCACATGATTCTGAGATGTCTGAAAGTTGTTTCATACCTGTGCACATAAAGACAAAAAAGTTGATCTCTCAGTGAATAGAAGGTTTTGACATAAAAGTAGTATACATTTCAATTATACTCAAAAGTCCTGACTGTAAACCTAATGGAAACACCTTTGGTTAACTTCCCACATGAGTATGAGTAGGTTGAAAGTTGTTTCATGCCTCTGTTCATCAAGACAAAAAAGTTACTTTCTCAGTGCATACTATGCTTAGACAATACACAGAGCATACATTTAAATTTTACACCAAAGTACTTACTGCAAACCTAATGGAAACACCTTTGGTTAACTTCCTAAATGATCACGAGTAGTTTGAAAGTTTTTTCCTTTCTCCTCACATCAGCACAGAAAAGTTGTTATCTCAGTGCATACAATACTAAGACAATGCAAATAGTATACATTTCAATTTTACTCCAAAGCACTTACTGCAAACCTAATGGAAACACCTTTGGTTAACTTCCCACATGAGTATGAGTAGGTTGAAAGTTGTTTCATGGCTGTACACATCAACACAAAAATGTTGTTAACTCAGTGCATACAATGGTTAGATAATACAAATAGCATGCATTTGAATTTTACACCAAAGTACTTACTGCAAACCTAATGGAAACACCTTTGTTTAACTTCCCACATGAGTATGAGTAGGCTGAAAGTTGTTTCATGCCTCTGTTCATCAGACAAAAAAGTTACTATCTCAGTGCATACTATGCTTAGACAATACAAATAGTATACATTTCAATTTTACACCAAAGTACTTACTGCAAACCTAATGGAAACACCTTAGGTTAACTTCCCACATGATTATGAGTATGTTGAAAGTTGTTTCATGGCCCTACACATCAACGCAAAAATGTTGTTAACTCAGGGCTTAAAATGGTTAGATAATACGAATAGTATACATTTCAATTTTACACCAAAGTACTTACTGCAAACCTAATGGAAACACCTTAGGTTAACTTCCCCAATGATTATGAGTCGTTTGAAAGTTTTTTCATGGCTCCACACATCAACACAAAAAAGTTGTTTTCTCAGTGCATACAATGCTTAGATAATACAAATAGTATACATTTCAATTTTACACCAAAGTACTTACTGCAAACCTAATGGAAACACCTTAGGTTAACTTCCCCAATGATTATGAGTCGTTTGAAAGTTTTTTCATGGCTCCACACATCAACACAAAAAAGTTGTTTTCTCAGTGCATACAATGCTTAGATAATACAAATAGTATACATTTCAATTTTACACCAAAGTACATACTGCAAACCTAATGGAAACACCTCAGGTTAACTTCCCACATGCTTCTGAGTTGTTTGAACGTTGTATTATGGCTCTGCACATCAAGACATAAAAGTTGTTTTCTCAGTGCATACATTGCTTTTACATTACAAATAGTATACATTTCAATTTTACACCAAAGTTCTTACTGCAAACCTAATGGAAAAACCTTAGATTACCTTCCCACATGATTCTGAGATGTCTGAAAGTTGTTTCATACCTGTGCACATAATGACAAAAAAGTTGATCTCTCAGTAAATAGAATGCTTTGACATAAAAGTAGTATACATTTCAATTGTACTCAAAAGTCCTGACTGCAAACCTAACGGAAACACTTTTGGTTAACTTCCCACATGAGTATGAGTAGGTTGAAAGTTGTTTCATGCCTCTGTTCATCAAGACAAAAAAGTTACTTTCTCAGTGCATTCTATGTTCTGACATTAAGATAGTATACATCTCAATTTTACACCAAAGTGCAGAGTGCAAACCATTGGGAAACATTTTAATTTAACTTCCCACATGATTATGAGTAGTTTGAAAGTTTTTTCATGGCTCTGCACATGAAAACAAAAAAGTTGTTATCTCAGTGCATACAATACCAAGACAATACAAATAATATACATTTCAACTTTACTCCAAAGCACTTACTGCATACTTATTGGAAACACCTTTGGTTAACTACCCACATGAGTATGAGTAGGTTGAAAGTTGTTTCATGCCTCTGTTCATCAAGACAAAAAGGTTACTTACTCAGTGCATACTATGTTAGATAATACAAATAGTATATATTTCAATGTTACACCAAAGTACTTACTGCAAACCTAATGGAAACACCTTAGATTAACTACCCACATGATTCTGAGATGTCTGAAAGTTGTTTCATACCTGTGCACATAAAGACAAAAAAGTTGATCTCTCAGTGAATAGAATGCTTTGACATAAAAGTAGTATACATTTCAATTGTACTCAAAAGTCCTGACAGTAAACCTAATGGAAACACCTTTGGTTAACTTCCCACATGAGTATGAGTAGGTTGAAAGTTGTTTCATGCCTCTGTTCATCAAGACAAAAAAGTTACTTTCTCAGTGTATACTATGCTTAGACAATACACATAGTATACATTTCAATTTTAAACCAAAGTACTTACTGCAAACCTAATGGAAACACCTTTGGTTAACTTCCTAAATGATCACGAGTAGTTTGAAAGTTTTTTCCTTTCTCCTCACATCAGCACAGAAAAGTTGTTATCTCAGTGCATACAATACTAAGACAATGCAAATAGTATACATTTCAATTTTACTCCAAAGCACTTACTGCAAACCTAATGGAAAAACCTTTGGTTAACTTCCCACATGAGTACGAGTAGGTTGAAAGTTGTTTCATGGCTGTACACATCAACACAAAAATGTTGTTAACTCAGTGCATACAATGGTTGGATAATACAAATAGCATACATTTCAATTTTACACCAAAGTACTTACTGCAAACCTAATGGAAACACCTTTGTTTAACTTCCCACATGAGTATGAGTAGGCTGAAAGTTGTTTCATGCCTCTGTTCATCAAGACAAAAAAGTTACTATCTCAGTGCATTCTATGCTTACACAATACAAATAGTACACCTTTCAATTTTACACCAAAGTACTTACTGCAAACCTAATGGAAACACCTTAGGTTAACTTAGCCAATGATTATGAGTCGTTTGAAAGTTTTTCATCGCTACACGCATCAACACAAAAAAGTTGTTTTCTCAGTGCATACAATGCTTAGATAATACAAATAGTATACATTTCAATTTTACACCAAAGTACATACTGCAAACCTAATGGAAACACCTTAGGTTAACTTCCCACATGTTTCTCAGTTGTTTGAAAGTTGTATTATGGCTCTGCACATCAAGACAAAAAAGTTGTTTTCTCAGTGCATACATTGCTTTTACATTACAAATAGTATACATTTCAATTTTACACCAAAGTTCTTACTGCAAACCTAATGGAAACACCTTAGATTAACTTCCCACATGATTCTGAGATGTCTGAAAGTTGTTTCATACCTGTGCACATAAAGACAAAAAAGTTGATCTCTCAGTAAATAGAATGGTTTGACATAAAAGTAGTATACATTTCAATTGTACTCAAAAGTCCTGACTGCAAACCTGATGGAAACACTTTTGGTTATCTTCCCACATGAGTATGAGTAGGTTGAAAGTTGTTTCATGCCTCTGTTCATCAAGACAAAAAAGTTACTTTCTCAGTGCATTCTATGTTCTGACATTAAGTTACTATACATCTCAATTTTACACCAAAGTGCAGAGTGCAAACCATTGGGAAACATTTTAATTTAACTTCCCACATGATTATGAGTAGTTTGAAAGTTGTTTCATGGCTCTACACATCAACACAAAAATGTTGTTAACTCAGGGCATACAATGTTTAGATAATTAAAATAGTACAGATTTCAATTTTACAACAAAGTACTTACTGCAAACTAATGGAAACACCTTAGGTTAACTTCTCAAATGATTATGAGTAGTTTGAAAGTTTTTTCATGGCTCCTGACATCAACAAAAAAAATGTTGATATCTCAGTGCATACAATGCTTAGATAATACGAATAGTATACATTTCAATTTTACAACCAAGTTCTTACTGCAAACCTAATTGAAACACCTTAGATTAACTTCCCACATGATTCTGAGATGTCTGAAAGTTGTTTCATACCTGTGCACATAAAGACAAAAAAGTTGATCTCTCAGTGAATAGAATGCTTTGACATAAAAGTAGTATACATTTGAATTTTACACCAAAGTACATACTGCAAACCTAATGGATACACCTTAGGATAACTTCCCACATGTTTCTGAGTTGTTTGAAAGTTGTATTATGGCTCTGCACATCAAGAGAAAAAAAGTTGTTTTCTCAGTGCATACAATGCTTTTACAATACAAATAGTATACATTTCAATTTTACACCAAATTACTTACTGCAAACCTAATGGAAACACCTTTGGTTAACTTCCCACATGAGTATGAGCAGGTTGAAAGTTGTTTCATGGCTATACACATCAAATTAAAAAAGATGTTATCTCAGTGCATACAATACTAAGACAACGCAAATAATATACATTTCAATTTTACTCCAAAGCACTTACTGCAAACCTAATGGAAACACCTTTGGATAACTTCCCACATGAGTATGAGTAGGTTCAAAGTTGTTTCATGCCTCTGTTCATCAAGACAAAAAAGTTACTTTCTCAGTGCATACTATGCTTGGACAATAAAAATAGTATACATTTCAATTTTCCAGCAAAGTGCAGAGTGCAAACCATTGGGATACATTTTAAGTTAACTTCCCACATGTTTCAGAGTTGTTTGAAAGTTGTCTCATGGCTCTGCACATCAACACAAAAAGTTGTTATCTCGGTGCATACAATGCTTAGATAATACAAATAGTATATATTTCAATTTTACAACAAAGTTCTTACTGCAAACCTAATGGAAACACCTTAGATTAACCCCACATGATTCTGAGACGTCTGAAAGTTGTTTCATACCTGTGCACATAAAGACAAAAAAGTTGATCTCTCAGTAAATAGAATGCTTTGAAATAAAAGTACTATACATTTCAATTGTACTCAAAAGTCCTGACTGCAAACGTAATGGAAACACCTTTGGTTAACTTCCCACATGAGCATGAGTAGGTTGAAAGTTGTTTCATGCCTCTGTTCATCAAGACAAAAAAGTTACTTTCTCAGTGCCTACAATGCTTAGATAATACAAATAGAATGCATTTCAATTTTACACCAAAGTACTTACTGCAAACCTAATGGAAACACCATAGCTTAACTTCCCACATGATTATGAGTAGTTTGAAAGTTTTTTCATGGCTCTACACATGAAAACAAAGAAGTTGTTATCTCAGTGCATACAATACTAAGAAAATACAAATAGTATACATTTCAAATTTACTCCAAGGCACTTACTGCAGACTTAATGGAAACACCTTTGGTTAACTTCCCACATGAGTATGAGTAGGTTGAAAGTTGTTTCATGCCTCTGTTCATCAAGACAAAAAAGTTACTTTCTCAGTGCATACTATGTTCTGACATAAAGGTAGTATACATCTCAATTTTCCAGCAAAGTGCAGAGTGGAAACCATTGGGAAACATTTTAATTTAACTTCCCACATGATTATGAGTAGTTTGCAAGTTGTTTCATGGCTCCACACATGAACAGAAAAAAGTTGATATCTCAGTGCATACAATGCTTAGATAATACAAATAGTATATATTTCAATTTTACAACAAAGTTCTTACTGCAAACCTAATGGAAACACCTTAGATTAGCCCCACATGATTCTGAGATGTTTGAAAGTTGTTTCATACCTGTGCACATAAAGACAAAAAAGTTGATCTCTCAGTAAATAGAATGCTTTGAAATAAAGGTAGTATACATTTCAATTGTACTCAAAAGTTCTGCCTGCAAACCTAATGGAAACACCTTTGGTTAACTTCCCACATGAGTATGAGTAGGTTGAAAGTTATTTCATGCCTCTGTTCATCAAGACAAAAAAGTTACTTTCTCAGTGCATACTATGCTTAGACAATACAAATAGTATACATTTCAATTTTACACCAAAGTACTTTACTGCAAACCTAATGAAAACACCATAGCTTAACTTCCCACATGATTATGAGTAGGATGCAAGTTGTTTCATGCCTCTGTTCATCAAGACAAAAAAGTTGATATCTCAGTGCAGACAATACTAAGACAATACAAATAGTATACATTTCAATTTTATTCCAAAGCACTTCCTGCAAACCTAATGGAAACACCTTTGGTTAACTTCCCACATTAGTATGAGTAGGTTGAAAGTTGTTTCATGGCTCTGTTCATCAAGACAAAAAAGTTACTTTCTCAGTGCATACTATGCTTAGACAATAGAAATAGTATACATTTCAATTTTACACCAAAGTACATACTGCAAACCTAATGGAAACACCTTAGGTTAACTTCCCACATGTTTCTGAGTTGTTTGAAAGTTGTATTATGGCTCTGCACATCAAGACAAAAAAGTTGTTTTCTCAGTGCATAAAATGTTTTTACAATACAAATAGTATACATTTCAATTTTACACCAAACTACTTACTGCAAACCTAATGGAAACACCTTAGGTTAACTTCCCACATGATTATGAGTAGGATGAAAGTTGTTTCATGCCTCTGTTCATCAAGACAAAAAAGTTGATATCTCAGTGCATACAATACTAAGACAATACAAATAGTATACATTTCAATTTTACTCCAAAGCACTTACTGCATACCTAATGGAAACACCTTTGGTTATCTTCCCACATGAGTATGAGTAGGTTGAAAGTTGTTTCATGCCTCTGTTAATCAAGACAAAAAAGTTACTTTCTCAGTGAATAGAATGCTTTGACATAAAGGTAGTTTACATTTCAATTGTACTCGAAAGACCAGACTGCAAACCTAATGGAAACACCTTAGGTTAACTTCCCACATGATTATGAGTAGTTTGAATGTTGTTTCATGGCTCTGCACACCAACACAGAAAAGTTGTTATCTCAGTGCAGACAATACTAGGACAATGCAAATAGTATACATTTCAATTTTACTCCAAAGCACTGACTGCAAACCTAATGGAAACACCTTTGGTTAACTTCCCACATGAGTATGAGTAGGTTGAAAGTTGTTCCATGCCTCCCACATGAGTATGAGTAGGTTGAAAGTTGTTTCATGCCTATGTTCATCAAGACAAAAAAGTTACTTTCTCAGTGCATTCTATGTTCTGACATTAAGGTAGTATACATCTCAATTTTCCACCAAAGTGCAGAGTGCAAACCATTGGGAAACATTTTAATTTAAATTCCCACATGAGTATGAGTAGGTTGAAAGTTGTTTCATGCCTCTGTTCATCAAGACAAAAAAGTTATTTTCTCAGTGCATACTATGCTTAGGCAATACAAATAGTATACATTTCAATTTTACACCAAAGTACTTACTGCAAACCTAATGGAAACACCATAGCTTAACTTCCCACATGATTATGAGTAGTTTGAAAGTTGTTTCATGGCTCTACACATGAAGAAAAAAAAGTTGTTATCTCAGTGCATACAATACTAAGACAATACAAATAGTATACATTTCAATTTTACTCTAAAGCACTTACTGCAAACCTAATGGAAACACCTTTGGTTAACTTCCCACATGAGTATGAGTAGGTTGAAAGTTGTTTCATGCCTCTGTTCATCAAGACAAAAAAGTTACTTTCTCAGTGCGTACTATGCTTAGACAATACAAATAGTATACATTTCAATTTTACACCAATGTACTTACTGCAAACCTGATGGAAACACCTGAGGTTAACTTCCCCAATGATCACGAGTAGTTTGAAAGCTTTTTCATTTCTCCACACATCAACACAAAAAAGTTGTTATCTCAGTGCATACAATGCTTAGATAATACAAATAGTATACATTTCAATTTTACTCCAAAGCACTTACTGCAAACCTAATGGAAACACCTTTGGTTAACTTCCCACATGAGTATGAGTAGGTTGAAAGTTGTGTCATGCCTCTGTTCATCAAGACAAAAAAGTTACTTTCTCAGTGCATTCTATGTTCTGACATTAAGGTAGTATACATCTCAATTTTCCACCAAAGTGCAGAGAGCAAACCATTGGGAAACATTTTAATTTAACTTCCCACATGAGTATGAGTAGGTTGAAAGTTGTTTCATGCCTCTGTTCATCAAGACAAAAAAGTTAATTTCTCAGTGCATACTATGCTTAGACAATACAAATAGTATACATTTCAATTTTACACCAAAGTACTTACTGCAAACCTAATGGAAACACCTTAGGTTAACTTCCCACATGAGTATGAGTAGTTTGACAGTTGTTTCATGGCTCTGTTCATCAAGACAAAAAAGTTACTTTCTCAGTGCATACTGCGCTTAGACAATACAAATAGTATACATTTCAATTTTACACCAAAGTACTTACTGCAAACCTGATGGAAACACCTTAGGTTAACTTCCCCAATGATCACGAGTAGTTTGAAAGCTTTTTCATTTCTCCACACATCAACACAAAAAAGTTGTTATCTCAGTGCATACAATGCTTAGATAATACAAATAGTATACATTTCAATTTTACACCAAACTACCTACTGCAAACCTAATGCAAACACCTTAGGTTAACTTCCCACATGATTATGAGTAGGTTGAAAGTTGTTTCATGCCTCTGTTCATCAAGACAAAAAAGTTGATATCTCACTGCATACAATACTAAGACAATACAAATAGTATACATTTCAATTTTACTCCAAAGCACTTACTGCAAACCTAATGGAAACACCTTTGGTTAACTTCCCACATGAGTATGAGTAGGTTGAAAGTTGTGTCATGCCTCTGTTCATCAAGACAAAAAAGTTACTTTCTCAGTGCATTCTATGTTCTGACATTAAGATAGTATACATCTCAATTTTCCACCAAAGTGCAGAGAGCAAACCATTGGGAAACATTTTAATTTAACTTCCCACACGAGTATGAGTAGGTTGAAAGTTGTTTCATGCCTCTGTTCATCAAGACAAAAAAGTTATTTTCTCAGTGCATACTATGCTTAGGCAATACAAATAGTATACATTTCAATTTTACACCAAAGTACTTACTGCAAACTTAATGGAAACACCTTAGGTTAACTTCCCAAATGATCATGAGTAGTTTGAAAGTTTTTTCATGGCTCCACACATCAACACAAAAAAGTTGTTATCTCAGTATATACAATGCTTAGATAATACAAATAGTATACATTTCAATTTTACACCAAAGTACTTACTGCAAACCTAATGGAAACACCATAGCTTAACTTCCCACATGATTATGAGTAGTTTGAAAGTTGTTTCATGGCTCTACACATGAAAAAAAGAAAGTTGTTATCTCAGTGCATACAATACTAAGACAATACAAATAGTATACATTTCAATTTTACTCTAAAGCATTTACTGCAAACCTAATGGAAACACCTTTGGTTAACTTCCCACATGAGTATGAGTAGGTTGAAAGTTGTTTCATGCCTCTGTTCATCAAGACAAAAAAGTTACTTTCTCAGTGCATACTATGCTTAGAAAATACAAATAGTATACATTTCAATTTTACACCAAACTACTTACTGCAAACCTAATGGAAACACCTTAGGTTAACTTCCAACATGAGTATCAGTAGTTTGACAGTTGTTTCATGGCTCTGTTCATCAAGACAAAAAAGTTACTTTCTCAGTGCATAGTGTGCTTAGACAGTACAAATAGTATACATTTCAATTTTACACCAAAGTACTTACTGCAAACCTAACGGAAACACCTTAGGTTAACTTCCCACATGATTATGAGTAGGTTGAAAGTTGTTTCATGCCTCTGTTCAAGACAAAAAAGTTACTTACTCAGTGCAAACTATGTTCTCACATTAAGTTAGTATAAATTTTAATTTTCCAGCAAAGTGCAGAGTGCAAACCATTGGGATACATTTTAAGTTAACTTCCCACATGTTTCTGAGTTGTTTGAAAGCTGTCTTATGGCTCTGCACATCAAGACAAAAAAGTTGTTTTCTCAGTGCATACAATGCTTTTACAATACAAATAGTATACATTTCAATTTTCCACCAAAGTAGTTACTGCAAACATAATGGAAACACCTTAGATTAACTTCCCACATGAGTCTGAGATGTCTGAAAGTTGTTTAATACCTGTGCACATAAAGACAAAAAAGTTGATCTCTCAGTTAATAGAATGCTGTGACATAAAAGTAGTGTACATTTCAAATGTGCTCAAAAGTCCTGACTGCAAATCTAATGGAAACACCTTTGGTTAACTTCCCACATGAGTATGAGTAGGTAGAAAGTTGTTTTATGCCTCTGTTCATCAAGACAAAAAAGTTACTTTCTCAGTGCATACTATGCTTAGACAATACACATAGTATACATTTCAATTTTACTCCAAAGCACTTACTGGAAACCTAATGGAAACACCTTTGGTTAACTTCCCACATGAGTATGAGTAGGTTGAAAGTTGTTTCATGCCTCTGTTCATCAAGACAAAAAAGTTACTTTCTCAGTGCATACTATGCTCAGACAATACACAGAGTATACATTTCAATTTTACACCAAAGTACTTACTGCAAACCTAATGGAAACACCTTAGTTTAACTTCCCAAATGATCACGAGTAGTTTGAAAGTTTTTTCATTTCTCCACACATCAACTCAAAAAAGTTGTTATCTCAGTGCATACAATGCTTAGATAATACAAATAGTATACATTTCAATTTGACACCAAAGTACCTACTGCAAACCTAACGGAAACACCTTAGGTTAACTTCCCACATGATTATGAGTAGGTTGAAAGTTGTTTCATGCCTCTGTTCATCAAGACAAAGAAGTTGATATCTCAGTGGATACAATACTAAGAAAAATACAAATAGTATACATTTCAATTTTACTCCAAAGCACTTACTGCAAACCTAATGGAAACACCTTTGGTTAACTTCCCACATGAGTATGAGTAGGTTGAAAGTTGTTTCATGCCTCTGTTCATCAAGACTAAAAAGTTGATATCTCAGTGCATACAATACTAAGACAATACAAATAGTATACTTTTCAATTTTACTCCAAAGCACTTACTGCAAATCTAATGGAAACACCTTTGGTTAACTTCCCACATGAGTATGAGTAGGTTGAAAGTTGTTTCATGCCTATGTTCATCAAGACAAAAAAGTTACTTTCTCAGTGAATAGAATGCTTTGACATTATTGAAGTATACATTTCAATTGTACTCAAAGGACCTGACTGCAAATGTAATGGAAACACCTTAGGTTAACTTCCCACATGATTATGAGTAGGTTGAAAGTTGTTTCATGGCTTGACACATCAACACAAAAAAGTTGTTATCTCAGTGCATACAATACTAAGACAATACAAATAGTATATATTTCAATTTTACTCCAAAGCACTTACTGCAAACCTAATGGAAACACCTTTGGTTATCTTCCCACATGAGTATGAGTAGGGTGAAAGTTGTTTCCTGCCTCTGTTCGTCAAAACAAAAAAGTTACTTTATCAGTGCATACTATGCTTAGACAATACAAATAGTATACATTTCAATTTTACACCAAAGTACTTACTGCAAACCTGATGGAAACACCTTAGGTTAACTTCCCCAATGATCACGAGTAGTTTGAAAGCTTTTTCATTTCTCCACACATCAACGCAAAAAAGTTGTTATCTCAGTGCAAACAATGCTTAGATAATACAAATAGTATACATTTCAATTTTACACCAAACTACCTACTGCAGAACTAATGGAAACACCTTAGTTTAACTTCCCACATGATTATGAGTAAGTTGAAAGTTGTTTCATGCCTCTGTTCATCAAGACAAAAAAGTTGATATCTCAGTGCATACAATACTAAGACAATACAAATAGTATACATTTCAATTTTACTCCAAAGCACTTACTGCAAACCTAATGGATACACCTTTGGTTAACCTCCCAGATGAGTATGAGTAGGTTGAAAGTTGTTTCATGTCTCTGTTCATCAAGACAAAAAAGTTACTTTCTCAGTGCATACTATGTTCTGACATAAAGGTAGTATACATCTCAATTTTCCACCAAAGTGCAGACTGCAAACCATTGGAAAACATTTTAATTTAACTTCCCACATGAGTATGAGTAGGTTGAAAGTTGTTTCATGCCTCTGTTCATCAAGACAAAAAAGTTATTTTCTCAGTGCATACTATGCTTAGGCAATACAAATAGTATACATTTCAATTTTACACCAAAGTACTTACTGCAAACCTAATGGAAACACCTTAGGTTAACTTCCCAAATGATCATGAGTAGTTTGAAAGTTTTTTCATGGCTCCACACATCAACACAAAAAAGTTGTTATCTCAGTATATACAATGCTTAGATAATACAAATAGTATACATTTCAATTTTACACCAAAGTACTTACTGCAAACCTAATGGAAACACCATAGCTTAACTTCCCACATGATTATGAGTAGTTTGAAAGTTGTTTCATGGCTCTACACATGAAAAAAAGAAAGTTGTTATCTCAGTGCATACAATACTAAGACAATACAAATAGTATACATTTCAATTTTACTCTAAAGCACTTACTGCAAACCTAATGGAAACACCTTTGGTTAACTTCCCACATGAGTATGAGTAGGTTGAAAGTTGTTTCATGCCTCTGTTCATCAAGACAAAAAAGTTACTTTCTCAGTGCATACTATGTTCTGACATAAAGGTAGTATAAATCTCAATTTTCCAGCAAAGTGCAGAGTGCAAACCATTGGGAAACATTTTAATTTAACTTCCCACTTGATTATGAGTAGTTTGAAAGTTGTTTCATGGCTCTACACATCAACACAAAAATGTTGTTAACTCAGTGCATACAATGGTTAGATAATACAAATAGTATACATTTCAATTTTACGCCAAAGTACTTACTGCAAACCTAATGGAAACACCTTACGTTAACTTCCCACATGAGTATGAGTAGGTTGAAAGTTGTTTCATGCCTCTGTTCATCAGGACAAAAAAGTTACTTTCTCAGTGCATACTATGCTTAGAGAATACAAATAGCATACATTTCAATTTTACACCAAAGTACTTACTGCAAACCGAATAGAAACACCTTACGTTAACTTCCCAAATGATCACGAGTAGATTCAAACTTTTTTCATGGCTCCACACATCAACAGAAAAAAGTTGTTATCTCAGTGCATACAATGCTTAGATAATACAAATAGTATATATTTCAATTTTACAACAAAGTTCTTACCGCAAACCTAATGGAAACACCTTAGATTAACTTCCCACATGAGTCTGAGATGTCTGAAAGTTGTTTCATACCTGTGCACATAAAGACAAAAAAGTTGATCTCTCAGTTAATAGAATGCTTTGACATAAAAGTACTATACATTTCAATTGTACTCAAAAGTCCTGACTGCATACCTAATGGAAACACCTTTGGTTAACTTCCCACATGAGTAGTAGCAGGTTGAAAGTTGTTTCATGCTTCTGTTCATCAAGACAAAAAAGTTACTTTCTGGTGCATACTATGCTTAGACAATACACATAGAATACATTTCAATTTTACACCAAAGTGGTTACTGTAAACCTAATGGAAACACCTTAGTTTAACTTCCCACATGATTATGAGTAGGTTGAAAGTGGTTTCATGGCTCGACACATCAACAGAAAAAAGTTGTTATCTCAGTGCATACGATAGTAATACAATACAAATAGCATACATTTCAATTTTACTCCAAAGCACTTACTGCAAACCTAATGGAAACAGCTTTGGTTAACTTCCCACATGAGTATTAGCAGGTTGAAAGTTGTTTCATGCCTCTGTTCATCAAGACAAAAAAGTTATTTTCTCAGTGCATACTATGCTTAGGCAATACAAATAGTATACATTTCAATTTTACACCAAAGTACTTACTGCAAACCTAATGGAAACACCATAGCTTAACTTCCCACATGATTATGAGTAGTTTGAAAGTTGTTTCATGGCTCTACACATGAAAAAAAAAAGTTGTTATCTCAGTGCATACAATACTAAGACAATACAAATAGTATACATTTCAATTTTACTCTAAAGCACTTACTGCAAACCTAATGGAAACACCTTTGGTTAACTTCCCACATGAGTATGAGTAGGTTGAAAGTTGTTTCATGCCTCTGTTCATCAAGACAAAAAAGTTACTTTCTCAGTGCATACTATGCTTAGACAATACAAATAGTATACATTTCAATTTTACACCAAAGTCCTGACTGCAAACCTGATGGAAACACTTTTGGTTAACTTCCCACATGAGTATGAGTAGGTTGAAAGTTGTTTCATGCCTCTGTTCATCAAGACAAAAAAGTTACTTTCTCAGTGCATTCTATGTTCTGACATTAAGTTACTATACATCTCAATTTTACACCAAAGTGCAGAGTGCAAACCATTGGGAAACATTTTAATTTAACTTCCCACATGATTATAAGTAGTTTGAAAGTTGTTTCATGGCTCTACACATCAACACAAAAATGTTGTTAACTCAGGGCATACAATGTTTAGATAATTAAAATAGTACAGATTTCAATTTTACAACAAAGTACTTACTGCAAACTAATGGAAACACCTTAGGTTAACTTCTCAAATGATTATGAGTAGTTTGAAAGTTTTTTCATGGCTCCTCACATCAACAAAAAAAATGTTGATATCTCAGTGCATACAATGCTTAGATAATACGAATAGTATACATTTCAATTTTACAACCAAGTTCTTACTGCAAACCTAATTGAAACACCTTAGATTAACTTCCCACATGATTCTGAGATGTCTGAAAGTTGTTTCATACCTGTGCACATAAAGACAAAAAAGTTGATCTCTCAGTGAATAGAATGCTTTGACATAAAAGTAGTAGAAATTTCAATTGCACTCAAAAGTACTGACTGCAAACCTAATGGAAACACCTTTGGTTAACTTCCCACATGAGTATGAGTAGGTTGAAAGTTGTTTGATGCCTCTGTTGATTAAGACAAAAAAGTTACTTTCTCAGTGCATACTATGCTTAGACAATAGAAATAGTATTCATTTCAATTTTACACCAAAGAACTTACTGCAAAGCTAATGGAAACACCATAGCTTAACTTCCCACATGATTATGAGTAGTTTGAAAGTTGTTTCACGGCTCTACACATGAAAACAAATAAGTTGTTATCTTAGTGCATACAATACTAAGACAATACAAATAGTATACATTTCGATTTTACTCCAAAGCACTTACTGCAAACTTAATGGAAACACCTTTGGTTAACTTCCCACATGAGTATGAGTAGGTTGAAAGTTGTTTCACGCCTCTGTTCATCAAGACAAAAAAGTTACTTTCTCAGTGCATACTATGCTTAGACAATACAAATAGTATACATTTGAATTTTACACCAAAGTACATACTGCAAACCTAATGGATACACCTTAGGATAACTTCCCACATGTTTCTGAGTTGTTTGAAAGTTGTATTATGGCTCTGCACATCAAGAGAAAAAAAGTTGTTTTCTCAGTGCATACAATGCTTTTACAATACAAATAGTATACATTTCAATTTTACACCAAATTACTTACTGCAAACCTAATGGAAACACCTTTGGTTAACTTCCCACATGAGTATGAGCAGGTTGAAAGTTGCTTCATGGCTATACACATCAAATTAAAAAAGTTGTTATCTCAGTGCATACAATACTAAGACAACACAAATAATATACATTTCAATTTTACTCCAAAGCACTTACTGCAAACCTAATGAAAACACCTTTGGATAACTTCCCACATGAGTATGAGTAGGTTGAAAGTTGTTTCATGCCTCTGTTCATCAAGACAAAAAAGTTACTTTCTCAGTGCATACTATGCTTGGACAATAAAAATAGTATACATTTCAATTTTCCAGCAAAGTGCAGAGTGCAAACCATTGGGATACATTTTAAGTTAACTTCCCACATGTTTCAGAGTTGTTTGAAAGTTGTCTCATGGCTTACACATCAATACAAAAAAGTTGTTATCTCGGTGCATACAATGCTTAGATAATACAAATAGTATATATTTCAATTTTACAACAAAGTTCTTACTGCAAACCTAATGGAAACACCTTAGATTAACCCCACATGATTCTGAGATGTCTGAAAGTTGTTTCATACCTGTGCACATAAAGACAAAAAAGTTGATCTCTCAGTAAATAGAATGCTTTGAAATAAAAGTACTATACATTTCAATTGTACTCAAAAGTCCTGACTGCAAACGTAATGGAAACACCTTTGGTTAACTTCCCACATGAGCATGAGTAGGTTGAAAGTTGTTTCATGCCTCTGTTCATCAAGACAAAAAAGTTACTTTCTCAGTGCATACAATGCTTATATAATACAAATAGAATGCATTTCAATTTTACACCAAAGTACTTACTGCAAACCTAATGGAAACACCATAGCTTAACTTCCCACATGATTATGAGTAGTTTGAAAGTTTTTTCATGGCTCTACACATGAAAACAAAGAAGTTGTTATCTCAGTGCATACAATACTAAGACAATACAAATAGTATACATTTCAAATTTACTCCAAGGCACTTACTGCAGACTTAATGGAAACACCTTTGGTTAACTTCCCACATGAGTATGAGTAGGTTGAAAGTTGTTTCATGCCTCTGTTCATCAAGACAAAAAAGTTACTTTCTCAGTGCATACTATGTTCTGACATAAAGGTAGTATACATCTCAATTTTCCAGCAAAGTGCAGAGTGCAAACCATTGGGAAACATTTTAATTTAACTTCCCACTCCAGTATCAGTAGTTTGCAAGTTGTTTCATGGCTCTACACATCAACACAAAAATGTTGTTAACTCAGTGTATACAATGGTTAGATAATACAAATAGTATACATTTCAATTTTACACCAAAGTACTTACTGCAAACCTAATGGAAACAACTTAGGTTAACTTCCCAAATGATTATGAGTACTTTGAAAGTTTTTTCATGGCTCCACACATGAACAGAAAAAAGTTGATATCTCAGTGCAGACAATGCTTAGATAATACAAATAGTATATATTTCAATTTTACAACAAAGTTCTTACTGCAAACCTAATGGAAACACCTTAGATTAGCCCCACATGATTCTGAGATGTTTGAAAGTTGTTTCATACCTGTGCACATAAAGACAAAAAAGTTGATCTCTCAGTAAATAGAATGCTTTGAAATAAAGGTAGTATACATTTCAATTGTACTCAAAAGTTCTGCCTGCAAACCTAATGGAAACACCTTTGGTTAACTTCCCACATGAGTATGAGTAGGTTGAAAGTTATTTCATGCCACTGTTCATCAAGACAAAAAAGTTACTTTCTCAGTGCATACTATGCTTAGACAATACAAATAGTATACATTTCAATTTTACACCAAAGTACTTTACTGCAAACCTAATGAAAACACCATAGCTTAACTTCCCACATGATTATGAGTAGGATGAAAGTTGTTTCATGCCTCTGTTCATCAAGACAAAAAAGTTGATATCTCAGTGCAGACAATACTAAGACAATACAAATAGTATACATTTCAATTTTACTCCAAAGCACTTACTGCATACCTAATGGAAACACCTTTGGTTAACTTCCCACATGAGTATGAGTAGGTTGAAAGTTGTTTCATGCCTCTGTTCATCAAGCTATAAAAGTTTCTTTCTCAGTGCATACTATGCTTAAACAATACACATAGTATGCATTTCAATTTTACACCAAAGTACTTACTGCAAAGCTAATGGAAACACCTTAGGTTAACTTCCCACATGATTATGAGTAGGTTGAAAGTTGTTTCATGGCTCGACACATCTACACAAAAAAGTTGTTATCTCAGTGCATACAACACTAAGACAATACAAATAGTATACATTTCAATTTTATTCCAAAGTACTTACTGCAAACCTAATGGAAACACCTTTGTTTAACTTCCCACATGAGTATGCTGAAAGTTGTTTCATGCCTCTGTTCATCAAGACAAAAAAGTTACTATCTCAGTGCATACTATGCTTAGACAATACAAATAGTATATATTTCAATTTTACAACAAAGTTCTTACTGCAAACCTAATGGAAACAGCTTAGATTACCCCACATGATTCTGAGATGTCTGAAAGTTGTTTCATACCTGTGCACATAAAGACAAAAAAATTGATCTCTCAGTAAATAGAATGCTTTGAAATAAAAGTAGTATACATTTCAATTGTACTCAAAAGTCCTGACTGCAAAAGTAATGGAAACACCTCTGCTTAACTTCCCACATGAGTATGAGTAGGTTGAAAGTTGTTTCATGCCTCTGTTCATCAAGACAAAAAAGTTACTTTCTCAGTGCATACTATGCTTAGACAATACAAATAGTATACATTTCAATTCTACACCTAAGTACTTGCTGCAAACCTAATGGAAACACCTTAGGTTAACTTCCCAAATGATCATGAGTAGTTTGAAAGTTTTTTCATGGCTCCACACATCAACACAAAAAAGTTGTTATCTCAGTGCATACAATACTTAGACAATACATATAGTATACATTTCAATTTTACACCAAAGTACTTACTGCAAACCTAATGGAAACACCATAGCTTAACTTCCCACATGATTATGAGTAGTTTGAAAGTTTTTTCATGGCTCTGCACATGAAAACAAACAAGTTGTTATCTCAGTGCATGCAATACCAAGACAATACAAATAGTATACATTTCAACTTTACTCCAAAGCACTTACTGCATACTTAATGGAAACACCTTTGGTTAACTTCCCACATGAGTATGAGTAGGTTGAAAGTTGTTTCATGCCTCTGTTCATCAAGACAAAAAGGTTACTTTCTGAGTGCATACTATGCTTAGAGAATGCAAATAGTATACATTTCAATTCTACACCAAAGTACTTACTGCAAACCTAATGGAAACACCTTAGGTTAACTTCCCAAATGATCATGAGTAGTTTGAAAGTTTTTTCATGGCTCCACACATCAACACAAAAAATTTGTTATCACAGTGCATACAATGCTTAGATAATACAAATAGTATACATTGCAATTTTACACCAAAGTACTTACTGCAATCCTAATGGAAACACCATAGCTTAACTTCCCACATGATTATGAGTAGTTTGAAAGTTTTTTCATGGCTCTACACATGAAAACAAAAAAGTTGTTATCTCAGTGCATACAATGCTTAGACAATACAAATAGTATACATTTCAACTTTACTCCAAAGCACTTACTGCATACTTAATGGAAACACCTTTGGTTAACTTCCCACATGAGTATGAGTAGGTTGAAAGTTGTTTCATGCCTCTGTTCATCAAGACAAAAAAGTTACTTTCTCAGTGCATACTATGCTTAGACAATACAAATAGTATACATTTCAATTTTACACCAAAGTACTTGCTGCAAACCTAATGGAAACACCTTAGATTAACTACCCACATGATTCTGAGATGTCTGAAAGTTGTTTCATACCTGTGCACATAAAGACAAAAAAGTTGATCTCTCAGTGAATAGAAGGTTTTGACATAAAAGTAGTATACATTTCAATTATACTCAAAAGTCCTGACTGTAAACCTAATGGAAACACCTTTGGTTAACTTCCCACATGAGTATGAGTAGGTTGAAAGTTGTTTCATGCCTCTGTTCATCAAGACAAAAAAGTTACTTTCTCAGTGCATACTATGCTTAGACAATACACAGAGCATACATTTCAATTTTACACCAAAGTACTTACTGCAAACCTAATGGAAACACCTTTGGTTAACTTCCTAAATGATCACGAGTTGTTTGAAAGTTTTTTCCTTTCTCCTCACATCAGCACAGAAAAGTTGTTATCTCAGTGCATACAATACTAAGACAATGCAAATAGTATACATTTCAATTTTACTCCAAAGCACTTACTGCAAACCTAATGGAAACACCTTTGGTTAACTTCCCACATGAGTATGAGTAGGTTGAAAGTTGTTTCATGGCTGTACACATCAACACAAAAATGTTGTTAACTCAGTGCATACAATGGTTAGATAATACAAATAGCATGCATTTGAATTTTACACCAAAGTACTTACTGCAAACCTAATGGAAACACCTTTGTTTAACTTCCCACATGAGTATGAGTAGGCTGAAAGTTGTTTCATGCCTCTGTTCATCAGACAAAAAAGTTACTATCTCAGTGCATACTATGCTTAGACAATACAAATAGTATACATTTCAATTTTACACCAAAGTACTTACTGCAAACCTAATGGAAACACCTTTGGTTAACTTCCCACATGATTATGAGTGTGTTGAAAGTTGTTTCATGGCCCTAAACATCAACGCAAAAATGTTGTTAACTCAGGGCTTAAAATGGTTAGATAATACGAATAGTATACATTTCAATTTTACACCAAAGTACTTACTGCAAACCTAATGGAAACACCTTAGATTAACTACCCACATGATTCTGAGATGTCTGAAAGTTGTTTCATACCTGTGCACATAAAGACAAAAAAGTTGATCTCTCAGTGAATAGAAGGTTTTGACATAAAAGTAGTATACATTTCAATTATACTCAAAAGTCCTGACTGTAAACCTAATGGAAACACCTTTGGTTAACTTCCCACATGAGTATGAGTAGGTTGAAAGTTGTTTCATGCCTCTGTTCATCAAGACAAAAAAGTTACTTTCTCAGTGCATACTATGCTTAGACAATACACAGAGCATACATTTCAATTTTACACCAAAGTACTTACTGCAAACCTAATGGAAACACCTTTGGTTAACTTCCTAAATGATCACGAGTAGTTTGAAAGTTTTTTCCTTTCTCCTCACATCAGCACAGAAAAGTTGTTATCTCAGTGCATACAATACTAAGACAATGCAAATAGTATACATTTCAATTTTACTCCAAAGCACTTACTGCAAACCTAATGGAAACACCTTTGGTTAACTTCCCACATGAGTATGAGTAGGTTGAAAGTTGTTTCATGGCTGTACACATCAACACAAAAATGTTGTTAACTCAGTGCATACAATGGTTAGATAATACAAATAGCATGCATTTGAATTTTACACCAAAGTACTTACTGCAAACCTAATGGAAACACCTTTGTTTAACTTCCCACATGAGTATGAGTAGGCTGAAAGTTGTTTCATGCCTCTGTTCATCAGACAAAAAAGTTACTATCTCAGTGCATACTATGCTTAGACAATACAAATAGTATACATTTCAATTTTACACCAAAGTACTTACTGCAAACCTAATGGAAACACCTTAGGTTAACTTCCCACATGATTATGAGTATGTTGAAAGTTGTTTCATGGCCCTACACATCAACGCAAAAATGTTGTTAACTCAGGGCTTAAAATGGTTAGATAATACGAATAGTATACATTTCAATTTTACACCAAAGTACTTACTGCAAACCTAATGGAAACACCTTAGGTTAACTTCCCCAATGATTATGAGTCGTTTGAAAGTTTTTTCATGGCTCCACACATCAACACAAAAAAGTTGTTTTCTCAGTGCATACAATGCTTAGATAATACAAATAGTATACATTTCAATTTTACACCAAAGTACATACTGCAAACCTAATGGAAACACCTCAGGTTAACTTCCCACATGCTTCTGAGTTGTTTGAACGTTGTATTATGGCTCTGCACATCAAGACATAAAAGTTGTTTTCTCAGTGCATACATTGCTTTTACATTACAAATAGTATACATTTCAATTTTACACCAAAGTTCTTACTGCAAACCTAATGGAAAAACCTTAGATTACCTTCCCACATGATTCTGAGATGTCTGAAAGTTGTTTCATACCTGTGCACATAATGACAAAAAAGTTGATCTCTCAGTAAATAGAATGCTTTGACATAAAAGTAGTATACATTTCAATTGTACTCAAAAGTCCTGACTGCAAACCTAACGGAAACACTTTTGGTTAACTTCCCACATGAGTATGAGTAGGTTGAAAGTTGTTTCATGCCTCTGTTCATCAAGACAAAAAAGTTACTTTCTCAGTGCATTCTATGTTCTGACATTAAGATAGTATACATCTCAATTTTACACCAAAGTGCAGAGTGCAAACCATTGGGAAACATTTTAATTTAACTTCCCACATGATTATGAGTAGTTTGAAAGTTTTTTCATGGCTCTGCACATGAAAACAAAAAAGTTGTTATCTCAGTGCATACAATACCAAGACAATACAAATAATATACATTTCAACTTTACTCCAAAGCACTTACTGCATACTTATTGGAAACACCTTTGGTTAACTACCCACATGAGTATGAGTAGGTTGAAAGTTGTTTCATGCCTCTGTTCATCAAGACAAAAAGGTTACTTACTCAGTGCATACTATGTTAGATAATACAAATAGTATATATTTCAATGTTACACCAAAGTACTTACTGCAAACCTAATGGAAACACCTTAGATTAACTACCCACATGATTCTGAGATGTCTGAAAGTTGTTTCATACCTGTGCACATAAAGACAAAAAAGTTGATCTCTCAGTGAATAGAATGCTTTGACATAAAAGTAGTATACATTTCAATTGTACTCAAAAGTCCTGACAGTAAACCTAATGGAAACACCTTTGGTTAACTTCCCACATGAGTATGAGTAGGTTGAAAGTTGTTTCATGCCTCTGTTCATCAAGACAAAAAAGTTACTTTCTCAGTGTATACTATGCTTAGACAATACACATAGTATACATTTCAATTTTAAACCAAAGTACTTACTGCAAACCTAATGGAAACACCTTTGGTTAACTTCCTAAATGATCACGAGTAGTTTGAAAGTTTTTTCCTTTCTCCTCACATCAGCACAGAAAAGTTGTTATCTCAGTGCATACAATACTAAGACAATGCAAATAGTATACATTTCAATTTTACTCCAAAGCACTTACTGCAAACCTAATGGAAAAACCTTTGGTTAACTTCCCACATGAGTACGAGTAGGTTGAAAGTTGTTTCATGGCTGTACACATCAACACAAAAATGTTGTTAACTCAGTGCATACAATGGTTGGATAATACAAATAGCATACATTTCAATTTTACACCAAAGTACTTACTGCAAACCTAATGGAAACACCTTTGTTTAACTTCCCACATGAGTATGAGTAGGCTGAAAGTTGTTTCATGCCTCTGTTCATCAAGACAAAAAAGTTACTATCTCAGTGCATTCTATGCTTACACAATACAAATAGTACACCTTTCAATTTTACACCAAAGTACTTACTGCAAACCTAATGGAAACACCTTAGGTTAACTTAGCCAATGATTATGAGTCGTTTGAAAGTTTTTCATCGCTACACGCATCAACACAAAAAAGTTGTTTTCTCAGTGCATACAATGCTTAGATAATACAAATAGTATACATTTCAATTTTACACCAAAGTTCTTACTGCAAACCTAATGGAAACACCTTAGATTAACTTCCCACATGATTCTGAGATGTCTGAAAGTTGTTTCATACCTGTGCACATAAAGACAAAAAAGTTGATCTCTCAGTAAATAGAATGGTTTGACATAAAAGTAGTATACATTTCAATTGTACTCAAAAGTCCTGACTGCAAACCTGATGGAAACACTTTTGGTTATCTTCCCACATGAGTATGAGTAGGTTGAAAGTTGTTTCATGCCTCTGTTCATCAAGACAAAAAAGTTACTTTCTCAGTGCATTCTATGTTCTGACATTAAGTTACTATACATCTCAATTTTACACCAAAGTGCAGAGTGCAAACCATTGGGAAACATTTTAATTTAACTTCCCACATGATTATGAGTAGTTTGAAAGTTGTTTCATGGCTCTACACATCAACACAAAAATGTTGTTAACTCAGGGCATACAATGTTTAGATAATTAAAATAGTACAGATTTCAATTTTACAACAAAGTACTTACTGCAAACTAATGGAAACACCTTAGGTTAACTTCTCAAATGATTATGAGTAGTTTGAAAGTTTTTTCATGGCTCCTGACATCAACAAAAAAAATGTTGATATCTCAGTGCATACAATGCTTAGATAATACGAATAGTATACATTTCAATTTTACAACCAAGTTCTTACTGCAAACCTAATTGAAACACCTTAGATTAACTTCCCACATGATTCTGAGATGTCTGAAAGTTGTTTCATACCTGTGCACATAAAGACAAAAAAGTTGATCTCTCAGTGAATAGAATGCTTTGACATAAAAGTAGTATACATTTGAATTTTACACCAAAGTACATACTGCAAACCTAATGGATACACCTTAGGATAACTTCCCACATGTTTCTGAGTTGTTTGAAAGTTGTATTATGGCTCTGCACATCAAGAGAAAAAAAGTTGTTTTCTCAGTGCATACAATGCTTTTACAATACAAATAGTATACATTTCAATTTTACACCAAATTACTTACTGCAAACCTAATGGAAACACCTTTGGTTAACTTCCCACATGAGTATGAGCAGGTTGAAAGTTGTTTCATGGCTATACACATCAAATTAAAAAAGATGTTATCTCAGTGCATACAATACTAAGACAACGCAAATAATATACATTTCAATTTTACTCCAAAGCACTTACTGCAAACCTAATGGAAACACCTTTGGATAACTTCCCACATGAGTATGAGTAGGTTGAAAGTTGTTTCATGCCTCTGTTCATCAAGACAAAAAAGTTACTTTCTCAGTGCATACTATGCTTGGACAATAAAAATAGTATACATTTCAATTTTCCAGCAAAGTGCAGAGTGCAAACCATTGGGATACATTTTAAGTTAACTTCCCACATGTTTCAGAGTTGTTTGAAAGTTGTCTCATGGCTCTGCACATCAACACAAAAAGTTGTTATCTCGGTGCATACAATGCTTAGATAATACAAATAGTATATATTTCAATTTTACAACAAAGTTCTTACTGCAAACCTAATGGAAACACCTTAGATTAACCCCACATGATTCTGAGACGTCTGAAAGTTGTTTCATACCTGTGCACATAAAGACAAAAAAGTTGATCTCTCAGTAAATAGAATGCTTTGAAATAAAAGTACTATACATTTCAATTGTACTCAAAAGTCCTGACTGCAAACGTAATGGAAACACCTTTGGTTAACTTCCCACATGAGCATGAGTAGGTTGAAAGTTGTTTCATGCCTCTGTTCATCAAGACAAAAAAGTTACTTTCTCAGTGCCTACAATGCTTAGATAATACAAATAGAATGCATTTCAATTTTACACCAAAGTACTTACTGCAAACCTAATGGAAACACCATAGCTTAACTTCCCACATGATTATGAGTAGTTTGAAAGTTTTTTCATGGCTCTACACATGAAAACAAAGAAGTTGTTATCTCAGTGCATACAATACTAAGAAAATACAAATAGTATACATTTCAAATTTACTCCAAGGCACTTACTGCAGACTTAATGGAAACACCTTTGGTTAACTTCCCACATGAGTATGAGTAGGTTGAAAGTTGTTTCATGCCTCTGTTCATCAAGACAAAAAAGTTACTTTCTCAGTGCATACTATGTTCTGACATAAAGGTAGTATACATCTCAATTTTCCAGCAAAGTGCAGAGTGCAAACCATTGGGAAACATTTTAATTTAACTTCCCACATGATTATGAGTAGTTTGCAAGTTGTTTCATGGCTCCACACATGAACAGAAAAAAGTTGATATCTCAGTGCATACAATGCTTAGATAATACAAATAGTATATATTTCAATTTTACAACAAAGTTCTTACTGCAAACCTAATGGAAACACCTTAGATTAGCCCCACATGATTCTGAGATGTTTGAAAGTTGTTTCATACCTGTGCACATAAAGACAAAAAAGTTGATCTCTCAGTAAATAGAATGCTTTGAAATAAAGGTAGTATACATTTCAATTGTACTCAAAAGTTCTGCCTGCAAACCTAATGGAAACACCTTTGGTTAACTTCCCACATGAGTATGAGTAGGTTGAAAGTTATTTCATGCCTCTGTTCATCAAGACAAAAAAGTTACTTTCTCAGTGCATACTATGCTTAGACAATACAAATAGTATACATTTCAATTTTACACCAAAGTACTTTACTGCAAACCTAATGAAAACACCATAGCTTAACTTCCCACATGATTATGAGTAGGATGCAAGTTGTTTCATGCCTCTGTTCATCAAGACAAAAAAGTTGATATCTCAGTGCAGACAATACTAAGACAATACAAATAGTATACATTTCAATTTTATTCCAAAGCACTTACTGCAAACCTAATGGAAACACCTTTGGTTAACTTCCCACATTAGTATGAGTAGGTTGAAAGTTGTTTCATGGCTCTGTTCATCAAGACAAAAAAGTTACTTTCTCAGTGCATACTATGCTTAGACAATAGAAATAGTATACATTTCAATTTTACACCAAAGTACATACTGCAAACCTAATGGAAACACCTTAGGTTAACTTCCCACATGTTTCTGAGTTGTTTGAAAGTTGTATTATGGCTCTGCACATCAAGACAAAAAAGTTGTTTTCTCAGTGCATAAAATGTTTTTACAATACAAATAGTATACATTTCAATTTTACACCAAACTACTTACTGCAAACCTAATGGAAACACCTTAGGTTAACTTCCCACATGATTATGAGTAGGATGAAAGTTGTTTCATGCCTCTGTTCATCAAGACAAAAAAGTTGATATCTCAGTGCATACAATACTAAGACAATACAAATAGTATACATTTCAATTTTACTCCAAAGCACTTACTGCATACCTAATGGAAACACCTTTGGTTAACTTCCCACATGAGTATGAGTAGGTTGAAAGTTGTTTCATGCCTCTGTTAATCAAGACAAAAAAGTTACTTTCTCAGTGAATAGAATGCTTTGACATAAAGGTAGTATACATTTCAATTGTACTCGAAAGACCAGACTGCAAACCTAATGGAAACACCTTAGGTTAACTTCCCACATGATTATGAGTAGTTTGAATGTTGTTTCATGGCTCTGCACACCAACACAGAAAAGTTGTTATCTCAGTGCAGACAATACTAGGACAATGCAAATAGTATACATTTCAATTTTACTCCAAAGCACTGACTGCAAACCTAATGGAAACACCTTTGGTTAACTTCCCACATGAGTATGAGTAGGTTGAAAGTTGTTCCATGCCTCCCACATGAGTATGAGTAGGTTGAAAGTTGTTTCATGCCTATGTTCATCAAGACAAAAAAGTTACTTTCTCAGTGCATTCTATGTTCTGACATTAAGGTAGTATACATCTCAATTTTCCACCAAAGTGCAGAGTGCAAACCATTGGGAAACATTTTAATTTAACTTCCCACATGAGTATGAGTAGGTTGAAAGTTGTTTCATGCCTCTGTTCATCAAGACA
The DNA here is from genome assembly GCF_030028105.1 of Mobula birostris. Taxonomy (NCBI): domain Eukaryota; kingdom Metazoa; phylum Chordata; class Chondrichthyes; order Myliobatiformes; family Myliobatidae; genus Mobula; species Mobula birostris. The sequence continues at coordinate 95,364,720 of NC_092376.1, forward strand.
AAAAAGTTATTTTCTCAGTGCATACTATGCTTAGGCAATACAAATAGTATACATTTCAATTTTACACCAAAGTACTTACTGCAAACCTAATGGAAACACCATAGCTTAACTTCCCACATGATTATGAGTAGTTTGAAAGTTGTTTCATGGCTCTACACATGAAGAAAAAAAAGTTGTTATCTCAGTGCATACAATACTAAGACAATACAAATAGTATACATTTCAATTTTACTCTAAAGCACTTACTGCAAACCTAATGGAAACACCTTTGGTTAACTTCCCACATGAGTATGAGTAGGTTGAAAGTTGTTTCATGCCTCTGTTCATCAAGACAAAAAAGTTACTTTCTCAGTGCGTACTATGCTTAGACAATACAAATAGTATACATTTCAATTTTACACCAATGTACTTACTGCAAACCTGATGGAAACACCTGAGGTTAACTTCCCCAATGATCACGAGTAGTTTGAAAGCTTTTTCATTTCTCCACACATCAACACAAAAAAGTTGTTATCTCAGTGCATACAATGCTTAGATAATACAAATAGTATACATTTCAATTTTACTCCAAAGCACTTACTGCAAACCTAATGGAAACACCTTTGGTTAACTTCCCACATGAGTATGAGTAGGTTGAAAGTTGTGTCATGCCTCTGTTCATCAAGACAAAAAAGTTACTTTCTCAGTGCATTCTATGTTCTGACATTAAGGTAGTATACATCTCAATTTTCCACCAAAGTGCAGAGAGCAAACCATTGGGAAACATTTTAATTTAACTTCCCACATGAGTATGAGTAGGTTGAAAGTTGTTTCATGCCTCTGTTCATCAAGACAAAAAAGTTAATTTCTCAGTGCATACTATGCTTAGACAATACAAATAGTATACATTTCAATTTTACACCAAAGTACTTACTGCAAACCTAATGGAAACACCTTAGGTTAACTTCCCACATGAGTATGAGTAGTTTGACAGTTGTTTCATGGCTCTGTTCATCAAGACAAAAAAGTTACTTTCTCAGTGCATACTGTGCTTAGACAATACAAATAGTATACATTTCAATTTTACACCAAAGTACTTACTGCAAACCTGATGGAAACACCTTAGGTTAACTTCCCCAATGATCACGAGTAGTTTGAAAGCTTTTTCATTTCTCCACACATCAACACAAAAAAGTTGTTATCTCAGTGCATACAATGCTTAGATAATACAAATAGTATACATTTCAATTTTACACCAAACTACCTACTGCAAACCTAATGCAAACACCTTAGGTTAACTTCCCACATGATTATGAGTAGGTTGAAAGTTGTTTCATGCCTCTGTTCATCAAGACAAAAAAGTTGATATCTCAGTGCATACAATACTAAGACAATACAAATAGTATACATTTCAATTTTACTCCAAAGCACTTACTGCAAACCTAATGGAAACACCTTTGGTTAACTTCCCACATGAGTATGAGTAGGTTGAAAGTTGTGTCATGCCTCTGTTCATCAAGACAAAAAAGTTACTTTCTCAGTGCATTCTATGTTCTGACATTAAGATAGTATACATCTCAATTTTCCACCAAAGTGCAGAGAGCAAACCATTGGGAAACATTTTAATTTAACTTCCCACACGAGTATGAGTAGGTTGAAAGTTGTTTCATGCCTCTGTTCATCAAGACAAAAAAGTTATTTTCTCAGTGCATACTATGCTTAGGCAATACAAATAGTATACATTTCAATTTTACACCAAAGTACTTACTGCAAACTTAATGGAAACACCTTAGGTTAACTTCCCAAATGATCATGAGTAGTTTGAAAGTTTTTTCATGGCTCCACACATCAACACAAAAAAGTTGTTATCTCAGTATATACAATGCTTAGATAATACAAATAGTATACATTTCAATTTTACACCAAAGTACTTACTGCAAACCTAATGGAAACACCATAGCTTAACTTCCCACATGATTATGAGTAGTTTGAAAGTTGTTTCATGGCTCTACACATGAAAAAAAGAAAGTTGTTATCTCAGTGCATACAATACTAAGACAATGCAAATAGTATACATTTCAATTTTACTCTAAAGCATTTACTGCAAACCTAATGGAAACACCTTTGGTTAACTTCCCACATGAGTATGAGTAGGTTGAAAGTTGTTTCATGCCTCTGTTCATCAAGACAAAAAAGTTACTTTCTCAGTGCATACTATGCTTAGAAAATACAAATAGTATACATTTCAATTTTACACCAAACTACTTACTGCAAACCTAATGGAAACACCTTAGGTTAACTTCCAACATGAGTATCAGTAGTTTGACAGTTGTTTCATGGCTCTGTTCATCAAGACAAAAAAGTTACTTTCTCAGTGCATAGTGTGCTTAGACAGTACAAATAGTATACATTTCAATTTTACACCAAAGTACTTACTGCAAACCTAACGGAAACACCTTAGGTTAACTTCCCACATGATTATGAGTAGGTTGAAAGTTGTTTCATGCCTCTGTTCAAGACAAAAAAGTTACTTACTCAGTGCAAACTATGTTCTCACATTAAGTTAGTATAAATTTTAATTTTCCAGCAAAGTGCAGAGTGCAAACCATTGGGATACATTTTAAGTTAACTTCCCACATGTTTCTGAGTTGTTTGAAAGCTGTCTTATGGCTCTGCACATCAAGACAAAAAAGTTGTTTTCTCAGTGCATACAATGCTTTTACAATACAAATAGTATACATTTCAATTTTCCACCAAAGTAGTTACTGCAAACATAATGGAAACACCTTAGATTAACTTCCCACATGAGTCTGAGATGTCTGAAAGTTGTTTAATACCTGTGCACATAAAGACAAAAAAGTTGATCTCTCAGTTAATAGAATGCTGTGACATAAAAGTAGTGTACATTTCAAATGTGCTCAAAAGTCCTGACTGCAAATCTAATGGAAACACCTTTGGTTAACTTCCCACATGAGTATGAGTAGGTAGAAAGTTGTTTTATGCCTCTGTTCATCAAGACAAAAAAGTTACTTTCTCAGTGCATACTATGCTTAGACAATACACATAGTATACATTTCAATTTTACTCCAAAGCACTTACTGGAAACCTAATGGAAACACCTTTGGTTAACTTCCCACATGAGTATGAGTAGGTTGAAAGTTGTTTCATGCCTCTGTTCATCACGACAAAAAAGTTACTTTCTCAGTGCATACTATGCTCAGACAATACACAGAGTATACATTTCAATTTTACACCAAAGTACTTACTGCAAACCTAATGGAAACACCTTAGTTTAACTTCCCAAATGATCACGAGTAGTTTGAAAGTTTTTTCATTTCTCCACACATCAACTCAAAAAAGTTGTTATCTCAGTGCATACAATGCTTAGATAATACAAATAGTATACATTTCAATTTGACACCAAAGTACCTACTGCAAACCTAACGGAAACACCTTAGGTTAACTTCCCACATGATTATGAGTAGGTTGAAAGTTGTTTCATGCCTCTGTTCATCAAGACAAAGAAGTTGATATCTCAGTGGATACAATACTAAGAAAAATACAAATAGTATACATTTCAATTTTACTCCAAAGCACTTACTGCAAACCTAATGGAAACACCTTTGGTTAACTTCCCACATGAGTATGAGTAGGTTGAAAGTTGTTTCATGCCTCTGTTCATCAAGACTAAAAAGTTGATATCTCAGTGCATACAATACTAAGACAATACAAATAGTATACTTTTCAATTTTACTCCAAAGCACTTACTGCAAATCTAATGGAAACACCTTTGGTTAACTTCCCACATGAGTATGAGTAGGTTGAAAGTTGTTTCATGCCTATGTTCATCAAGACAAAAAAGTTACTTTCTCAGTGAATAGAATGCTTTGACATTATTGAAGTATACATTTCAATTGTACTCAAAGGACCTGACTGCAAATGTAATGGAAACACCTTAGGTTAACTTCCCACATGATTATGAGTAGGTTGAAAGTTGTTTCATGGCTTGACACATCAACACAAAAAAGTTGTTATCTCAGTGCATACAATACTAAGACAATACAAATAGTATATATTTCAATTTTACTCCAAAGCACTTACTGCAAACCTAATGGAAACACCTTTGGTTATCTTCCCACATGAGTATGAGTAGGGTGAAAGTTGTTTCCTGCCTCTGTTCGTCAAAACAAAAAAGTTACTTTATCAGTGCATACTATGCTTAGACAATACAAATAGTATACATTTCAATTTTACACCAAAGTACTTACTGCAAACCTGATGGAAACACCTTAGGTTAACTTCCCCAATGATCACGAGTAGTTTGAAAGCTTTTTCATTTCTCCACACATCAACGCAAAAAAGTTGTTATCTCAGTGCAAACAATGCTTAGATAATACAAATAGTATACATTTCAATTTTACACCAAACTACCTACTGCAGAACTAATGGAAACACCTTAGTTTAACTTCCCACATGATTATGAGTAAGTTGAAAGTTGTTTCATGCCTCTGTTCATCAAGACAAAAAAGTTGATATCTCAGTGCATACAATACTAAGACAATACAAATAGTATACATTTCAATTTTACTCCAAAGTACTTACTGCAAACCTAATGGATACACCTTTGGTTAACCTCCCAGATGAGTATGAGTAGGTTGAAAGTTGTTTCATGTCTCTGTTCATCAAGACAAAAAAGTTACTTTCTCAGTGCATACTATGTTCTGACATAAAGGTAGTATACATCTCAATTTTCCACCAAAGTGCAGACTGCAAACCATTGGAAAACATTTTAATTTAACTTCCCACATGAGTATGAGTAGGTTGAAAGTTGTTTCATGCCTCTGTTCATCAAGACAAAAAAGTTATTTTCTCAGTGCATACTATGCTTAGGCAATACAAATAGTATACATTTCAATTTTACACCAAAGTACTTACTGCAAACCTAATGGAAACACCTTAGGTTAACTTCCCAAATGATCATGAGTAGTTTGAAAGTTTTTTCATGGCTCCACACATCAACACAAAAAAGTTGTTATCTCAGTATATACAATGCTTAGATAATACAAATAGTATACATTTCAATTTTACACCAAAGTACTTACTGCAAACCTAATGGAAACACCATAGCTTAACTTCCCACATGATTATGAGTAGTTTGAAAGTTGTTTCATGGCTCTACACATGAAAAAAAGAAAGTTGTTATCTCAGTGCATACAATACTAAGACAATACAAATAGTATACATTTCAATTTTACTCTAAAGCACTTACTGCAAACCTAATGGAAACACCTTTGGTTAACTTCCCACATGAGTATGAGTAGGTTGAAAGTTGTTTCATGCCTCTGTTCATCAAGACAAAAAAGTTACTTTCTCAGTGCATACTATGTTCTGACATAAAGGTAGTATAAATCTCAATTTTCCAGCAAAGTGCAGAGTGCAAACCATTGGGAAACATTTTAATTTAACTTCCCACTTGATTATGAGTAGTTTGAAAGTTGTTTCATGGCTCTACACATCAACACAAAAATGTTGTTAACTCAGTGCATACAATGGTTAGATAATACAAATAGTATACATTTCAATTTTACGCCAAAGTACTTACTGCAAACCTAATGGAAACACCTTACGTTAACTTCCCACATGAGTATGAGTAGGTTGAAAGTTGTTTCATGCCTCTGTTCATCAGGACAAAAAAGTTACTTTCTCAGTGCATACTATGCTTAGAGAATACAAATAGCATACATTTCAATTTTACACCAAAGTACTTACTGCAAACCGAATAGAAACACCTTACGTTAACTTCCCAAATGATCACGAGTAGATTCAAACTTTTTTCATGGCTCCACACATCAACAGAAAAAAGTTGTTATCTCAGTGCATACAATGCTTAGATAATACAAATAGTATATATTTCAATTTTACAACAAAGTTCTTACTGCAAACCTAATGGAAACACCTTAGATTAACTTCCCACATGAGTCTGAGATGTCTGAAAGTTGTTTCATACCTGTGCACATAAAGACAAAAAAGTTGATCTCTCAGTTAATAGAATGCTTTGACATAAAAGTACTATACATTTCAATTGTACTCAAAAGTCCTGACTGCATACCTAATGGAAACACCTTTGGTTAACTTCCCACATGAGTAGTAGCAGGTTGAAAGTTGTTTCATGCTTCTGTTCATCAAGACAAAAAAGTTACTTTCTGGTGCATACTATGCTTAGACAATACACATAGAATACATTTCAATTTTACACCAAAGTGGTTACTGTAAACCTAATGGAAACACCTTAGTTTAACTTCCCACATGATTATGAGTAGGTTGAAAGTGGTTTCATGGCTCGACACATCAACAGAAAAAAGTTGTTATCTCAGTGCATACAATAGTAATACAATACAAATAGCATACATTTCAATTTTACTCCAAAGCACTTACTGCAAACCTAATGGAAACAGCTTTGGTTAACTTCCCACATGAGTATTAGCAGGTTGAAAGTTGTTTCATGCCTCTGTTCATCAAGACAAAAAAGTTATTTTCTCAGTGCATACTATGCTTAGGCAATACAAATAGTATACATTTCAATTTTACACCAAAGTACTTACTGCAAACCTAATGGAAACACCATAGCTTAACTTCCCACATGATTATGAGTAGTTTGAAAGTTGTTTCATGGCTCTACACATGAAAAAAAAAAGTTGTTATCTCAGTGCATACAATACTAAGACAATACAAATAGTATACATTTCAATTTTACTCTAAAGCACTTACTGCAAACCTAATGGAAACACCTTTGGTTAACTTCCCACATGAGTATGAGTAGGTTGAAAGTTGTTTCATGCCTCTGTTCATCAAGACAAAAAAGTTACTTTCTCAGTGCATACTATGCTTAGACAATACAAATAGTATACATTTCAATTTTACACCAAAGTACTTACTGCAAACCTGATGGAAACACCTTAGGTTAACTTCCCCAATGATCACGAGTAGTTTGAAAGCTTTTTCATTTCTCCACACATCAACAGAAAAAAGTTGTTATCTCAGTGCATACAATGGTTAGATAATACAAATAGTATACATTTCAATTTTACACCAAACTACCTACTGCAAACCTAATGGAAACACCTTAGGTTAACTTCCCACATGATTATGAGTAGGTTGAAAGTTGTTTCATGCCTCTGTTCATCAAGACAAAAAAGTTGATATCTCAGTGCATACAATACTAAGACAATACAAATAGTATACATTTCAATTTTAATCCAAAGAACTTACTGCAAACCTAATGGAAACACCTTTGGTTAACTTCCCACATGAGTATGAGTAGGCTGAAAGTTGTGTCATGCCTCTGTTCATCAAGACAAAAAAGATACTTTCTCAGTGCATTCTATGTTCTGACATTAAGGTAGTATACATCTCAATTTTCCACCAAAGTGCAGAGTGCAAACCATTGGAAAACATTTTAATTTAACTTCCCACATGAGTATGAGTAGGTTGAAAGTTGTTTCATGCCGCTGTTCATCAAGGCAAAAAAGTTATTTTCTCAGTGCATACTATGCTTAGGCAATACAAATAGTATACATTTCAATTTTACACCAAAGTACTTACTGAAAACCTAATGGAAACACCTTAGGTTAACTTCCCAAATGATCATGAGTAGTTTGAAAGTTTTTTCATGGCTCCACACATCAACACAAAAAAGTTGTTATCTCAGTATATACAATGCTTAGATAATACAAATAGTATACATTTCAATTTTACTTCAAAGTACTTACTGCAAACCTAATGGAAACACCATAGCTTAACTTCCCACATGATTATGTGTAGTTTGAAAGTTGTTTCATGGCTCTACACATGAAAAAAAGAAAGTTGTTATCTCAGTGCATACAATACTAAGACAATACAAATAGTATACATTTCAATTTTACTCTAAAGCACTTACTGCAAGCCTAATGGAAACACCTTTGGTTAACTTCCCACATGAGTATGAGTAGGTTGAAAGTTGTTTCATGCCTCTGTTCATCAAGACAAAAAAGTTACTTTCTCAGTGCATACTATGCTTAGACAATACAAATAGTATACATTTCAATTTTACACCAAAGTACTTACTGCAAACCTAATGGAAACACCTTAGGTTAACTTCCCACATGATTATGAGTAGGTTGAAAGTTGTTTCATGCCTCTACACATCAACACAAAAAAGTTGTTATCTCAGTGCATACAATACTAAGACAATACAGATAGTATACATTTCAATTTTACTCCAAAGCACTTACTGCAAACCTAATGGAAACACCTTTGGTTAACTTCCCACTTGACTATGAGTAGGTTGAAAGTTGTTTCATGCCTCTGTTCAAGACAAAAAAGTTACTTACTCAGTGCATACTATGTTCTCACATTAAGTTAGTATAAATTTTAATTTTCCAGCAAAGTGCAGAGTGCAAACCATTGGGATACATTTTAAGTTAACTTCCCACATGTTTCTGAGTTGTTTGAAAGTTGTCTCATGCCTCTACAGATCAACACAAAAATGTTGTTAACGCAGGGCTTAAAATGGTTAGATAATACAAATAGTATACATTTCAATTTTACACCAAAGTACATACTGCAAACCTAATGGAAACACCTTAGGTTAACTTCCCACATGTTTCTGAGTTGTTTGAAAGCTGTCTTATGGCTCTGCACATCAAGACAAAAAAGTTGTTTTCTCAGTGCATACAATGCTTTTACAATACAAATAGTATACATTTCAATTTTCCACCAAAGTAGTTACTGCAAACATAATGGAAACACCTTAGATTAACTTCCCACATGATTCTGAGATGTCTGAAAGTTGTTTCATACCTGTGCACATAAAGACAAAAAAGTTGATCTCTCAGTTAATAGAATGCTGTGACATAAAAGTAGTGTACATTTCAATTGTGCTCAAAAGTCCTGACTGCAAATCTAATGGAAACACCTTTGGTTAACTTCCCACATGAGTATGAGTAGGTAGAAAGTTGTTTTATGCCTCTGTTCATCAAGACAAAAAAGTTACTTTCTCAGTGCATACTATGCTTAGACAATACACATAGTATACATTTCAATTTTACTCCAAAGCACTTACTGCAAACCTAATGGAAACACCTTTGGTTAACTTCCCACATGAGTATGAGTAGGTTGAAAGTTGTTTCATGCTTCTGTTCATCAAGACAAAAAAGTTACTTTCTCAGTGCATACTATGCTCAGACAATACAAATAGTATACATTTCAATTTTACACCAAAGTACTTACTGCAAACCTAATGGAAACACCTTAGTTTAACTTCCCAAATGATCACGAGTAGTTTGAAAGTTTTTTCATTTCTCCACACATCAACACAAAAAAGTTGTTATCTCAGTGCATACAATACTAAGACAATACAAATAGTATATATTTCAATTTTACTCCAAAGCACTTACTGCAAACCTAATGGAAACACCTTAGGTTAACTTCCCACATGATTATGAGTACGTTGAAAGTTGTTTCATGGCTCGACACATCAACACAAAAAAGTTGTTATCTCAGTGCAAACAATGCTTAGATAATACAAATAGTATACATTTCAATTTTACACCAAACTACCTACTGCAAACCTAATGGAAATACCTTAGTTTAACTTCCCACATGATTATGAGTAAGTTGAAAGTTGTTTCATGCCTCTGTTCATCAAGACAAAAAAGTTGTTATCTCAGTGCATACAATACTAAGACAATACAAATAGTATACATTTCAATTTTACTCCAAAGCACTTACTGCAAACCTAATGGATACACCTTTGGTTAACTTCCCAGATGAGTATGAGTAGGTTGAAAGTTGTTTCATGCCTCTGTTCATCAAGACAAAAAATGTTACTTTCTCAGTGCATACTATGTTCTGACATAAAGGTAGTATAAATCTCAATTTTCCAGCAAAGTGCAGAGCGCAAACCATTGGGAAACATTTTAATTTAACTTCCCACTTGATTATGAGTAGTTTGAAAGTTGTTTCATGGCTCTACACATCAACACAAAAATGTTGTTAACTCAGTGCATACAATGGTTAGATAATACAAATAGTATACATTTCAATTGTACGCCAAAGTACTTACTGCAAAGCTAATGGAAACACCTTACGTTAACTTCCCACATGAGTATGAGTCGGTTGAAAGTTGTTTCATGCCTCTGTTCATCAAGACAAAAAAGTTACTTTCTCAGTGCATACTATGCTTAGAGAATACAAATAGCATACATTTCAATTTTACACCAAAGTACTTACTGCAAACCGAATAGAAACACCTTAGGTTAACTTCCCAAATGATCACGAGTAGATTCAAATTTTTTTCATGGCTCCACACATCAACAGAAAAAAGTTGTTATCTCAGTGCATACAATGCTTAGATAATACAAATAGTATATATTTCAATTTTACAACAAAGTTCTTACTGCAAACCTAATGGAAACACCTTAGATTAACTTCCCACATGAGTCTGAGATGTCTGAAAGTTGTTTCATACCTGTGCACATAAAGACAAAAAAGTTGATCTCTCAGTTAATAGAATGCTTTGACATAAAAGTAGTATACATTTCAATTGTACTCAAAAGTCCTGACTGCAAACCTAATGGAAACACCTTTGGTTAACTTCCCACATGAGTAGGAGCAGGTTGAAAGTTGTTTCATGCTTCTGTTCATCAAGACAAAAAAGTTACTTTCTGGTGCATACTATGCTTAGACAATACACATAGAATACATTTCAATTTTACACCAAAGTACTTACTGCAAACCTAATGGAAACACCTTAGGTTAACTTCCCAAATGATCATGAGTAGTTTGAAAGTTTTTTCATGGCTCCACACATCAACACAAAAAAGTTGTTATCTCAGTGCATACAATGCTTAGATAATACAAATAGTATACATTTCAATTTTACACCAAAGTACTTACTGCAAACCTAATGGAAACACGTTAGGTTAACTTCCCAAATGATTATGAGTAGCTTGAAAGTTGTTACATGGCTCTGTTCAAGACAAAAAGTTACTTTCTCAGTGCATACTATGTTCTCACATTAACTTAGTACATATTTCAATTTTCCAGCAAAGTGCAGAGTGCAAACCATTGGGATACATTTTAAGTTAACTTCCCACATGTTTCTGAGTTGTTTGAAAGTTGTCTCCTGGCTTGACACATCAACACAAAAATGTTGTTAACTCAGGGCTTAAAATGGTTAGATAATACGAATAGTATACATTTCAATTTTACACCAAAGTATTTACTGCAAACCTAATGGGAACACCTTAGGTTACTTCCCCAATGATTATGAGTAGTTTGAAAGTTTTTTCATGGCTCCACACATCAACACAAAAAAGTTGTTTTCTCAATGCATACAATGTTTAGATAATACAAATAGTATACATTTGAATTTTACACCAAAGTACACACTGCAAACCTAATGGAAACACCTTAGGTTAACTTCCCACATGTTTCTGAGTTGTTTGAAAGTTGTATTATGGCTCTGCACATCAAGACAAAAAAGTTGTTTTCTCATTGCATACAATGCTTTTTCAATACAAATAGTATACATTTCAATTTTACACCAAAGTACTTACTGCAAACTTAATGGAAACACCTTAGGTTAACTTTCCAAATGATTATGAGTAGTTTTGAAAGTTTTTTATAGCTCCACACATCAACAGAAAAAAGTTGATATTTCAGTGCATACAATGCTTTTACAATACAAATAGTATATATTTCAATTTTACATCAAAGTTCTTACTGCAAACCTAATGGAAACACCTTAGATTAACTTCCCACATGTTTCTGAGATGTCTGAAAGTTGTTTCATACCTGTGCACATGAAGACAAAAAAGTTGATCTCTCAGTGAATAGAATGCTTTGACATAAAAGTAGTATGCATTTCAATTGTACTCAAAAGTCCTGACTGCAAACCTAATGGAAACACCTTTGTTTAACTTCCCACATGAGTATGAGTAGGTTGAAAGTTGTTTCATGGCTCTGTTCATCAAGACAAAAAAGTTACTTTCTCAGTGCATACTATGCTTAGACAATACAAATAGTATACATTTCAATTTTACACCAAAGTACATATTGCAAACCTAATGGAAATACCTTAGGTAACTTCCCAAATGTTCATGAGTAGTTTGAAAGTTTTTTCATGGCTCCACACATCAACACAAAGAAGTTGCTATCTCAGCGCATACAATGCTTAGATAATACAAATAGTATACATTTCAATTTTACACCAAAGTACTTACCGCAAACCTAATGGAAACACCATAGCATAACTTCCCACATGATTATGAGTAGTTTGGAAGTTGTTTCATGGCTCTACACATCAACACAAAAATGTTGTTAACTCAGTGCATACAATGGTTAGATCATACAAATAGTATATATTTCAATTTTACACCAAAGTACATACTGCAAACCTAATGGAAACACATTAGATTAACTTCCCACATGACTCTGAGATGTCTGAAAGTTGTTTCATACCTCTGCACATAAAGACAAAAAAGTTGATCTCTCAGTGAATAGAATGCTTTGACATAAAAGTAGTATACATTTCAATTGTACTCAAAACTCCTGACTGCAAACCTAATGGAAACACCTTTGGTTAACTTCCCACATGAGTATGAGTAGGTTGAAAGTTGTTTTGTTTCATGCCTCAGTTCATCAAGACAAGAAAGTTACTTTCTCAGTGCATACTATGCTTAGACAATACAATTAGTATACATTTCAATTTTACACCAAAGTACTTACTGCAAACCTAATGGAAACACCATAGCTTAACTTCCCACATGATTATGAGTAGTTTGAAAGTTGTTTCATGGCTCTACACGTCAACACAAAAATATTGTTAACTCAGTGCATACAATTGTTAGATAATACAAATAGTATACATTTCAATTTTATACCAAAGTACATACTGCAAACCTAATGGAAACACCTTACGTTAACTTCCCACATGTTTCTGAGTTGTTTGAAAGTTGTATTATGGCTCTGCACATCAAGACAAAAAAGTTGTTTTCTCAGTGCATACAATGCTTTTACAATACAAATAGTATATATTTCAATTTTACAACAAAGTTCTTACTGCAAACCTAATGGAAACACCTTAGATTAACTTCCCACATGATTCTGAGATGTCTGAAAGTTGTTTCATACCTGTGCACATAAAAGCAAAAAAGTTGATCTCTCAGTAAATAGAATGCTTTGACATAAAAGTAGTATACATTTCAATTGTACTCAAAAGTCCTGACTGCAAACCTAATGGAAACACCTTTGGTTAACTTCCCACATGAGTATGAGTAGGTTGAAAGTTGTTTCATACCTCTGTTCATCAAGACAAAAAAGTTACTTTCTCAGTGCATACTATGCTTAGACAATACAAATAGTATATATTTCAATTTTACACCGAAGTACTTACTGCAAACCTAATGGAAACACCTTAGGTTAACTTCCCACATGATTATGAGTAGGTTGAAAGTTGTTTCATGGCTCTACACATCAACACAAAAAAGTTGTTATCTCAGTGCTTACAATACTAAGACAATACAGATGGTATACATTTCAATTTTACTCCAAAGCACTTGCTGCAAACCTAATGGAAACACCTTTGGTTAACTTCCCACATGAGTATGAGTAGGTTCAAAGTAGTTTCATACCTCTGTTCATCAAGACGAAAAAGTTACTTTCTCAGTGCATACTATGCTTAGACAATACAAATAGTATACATGTCAATTTTAAACCAAAGTACTTACTGCAAACCTAAAGGAAACACCTTAGGTTAACTTCCCACATGATTATGAGTAGGTTGAAAGTTGTTTCATGGCTGTAGACATCAACACAAAAATGTTGCTATCTCAGTGCATACAATACTAAGACAATACAGAGAGAATACATTTCAATTTTACTCGAAAGCACTTACTGCAAACCTGATGGAAACACCGTTGGTTAACTTCCCACATGACTATGAGTAGGTTGAAAGTTGTTTCATGCCTCTGTTCATCAAGACAAAAAAGTTACTTTGTCAGTGCATACGATTTTCTCACATTAAGTTAGCATAAATTTCAATTTTCCAGCAAAGTGCAGAGTGCAAACCTTTGGGATACATTTTAAGTTAACTTCCCACATGTTTCTGAGTTGTTTGAAAGTTGTCCCCTGGCTCTACACATCAACACAAAAATGTTATTAACTCAGTGCATACAATGGTTAGATAATACAAATAGTATACATTTCAATTTTACACCAAATTAAACACTGCAAACCTAATGGAAACACCTTAGGTTAACTTCCCACATGTTTCTGAGTTGTTTGAAAGTTTTATTCTGGCTCTGCACATCAAGGCAAAAAAGTTGTTTTCTCAGTGCATACAATGCTTTTACAATACAAATAGTATACATTTCAATTTTACACCAAAGTACTTACTGCAAACGTAATGGAAACACCTTAGGTTAACTTCCCAAATGATTATGAGTAGTTTGGAAGTTTTTTTATGGCTCCACACATCAACAGAAAAAAGTTGATATCTCAGTGCATACAAAGCTTAGATAATACAAATAGTATATATTTCAATTTTACAACAAAGTTCTTACTGCAAACCTAATGGAAACACCTTAGATTAACTTCCCACATGATTCTGAGATGTCTGAAAGTTGTTTCATACCTGTGCACATAAAGACAAAAAAGTTGATCTCTCAGTGAATATAATGCTTTGACATAAAAGTAGTATACATTTCAATTGTACTCAAAAGTCCTGACTGCAAACCTAATGGAAACACCTTTGGTTAACTTCCCACATGAGTATGAGTAGGTTGAAAGTTGTTTCATGCCTCTGTTCATCAAGACAAAAAAGTTACTTTCTCAGTGCATACTATGCTTAGACAATACAAATAGTATACATTTCAATTTTACACCAAAGTACTTACTGCAAACCTAATGGAAACATCTTAGGTTAAGTTCCCAAATGATCATGAGTAGTTTGAAAGTTTTTTCATGGCTCCACACATCAAGACAAAAAAGTTACTTTCTCAGTGCATACAATGCTTAGATAATGCAAATAGTATACATTTCAATTTTACACCAAAGTACTTAATGCAAACCTAATGGAAACACCATAGCTTAACTTCCCACATGATTATGAGTAGTTTGAAAGTTGTTTCATGGCTCTACACAACAACACAAAAATGTTATTAACTCAGTGCATACAATGGTTAGATAATACAAATAGTATACATTTCAATTTTACACCAAAGTACATACTGCAAACCTAATGGAAACACCTTAGGTTAACTTCCCACATGTTTCTGAGTTGTTTGAAAGTTGTATTATGGCTCTGCACATCAAGACAAAAAAGTTGTTTTCTCAGTGCATACAATGCTTTTACATTACAAATAGTATATATTTCAATTTTACAACAAAGTTCTTGCTGCAAACCTAATGGAAACACCTTAGATTAACTTCCCACATGATTCTGAGATGTCTGAAAGTTGTTTCATACCTGTGGACATAAAGACAAAGAAGTTCATCTCTCAGTAAATAGAATGCTTTGACATAAAAGTAGTATACATTTCAATTGTACTCAAAAGTCCTGACTGCAAACCTAATGGAAACACCTTTGGTTCATTTCCCACATGAGTATGAGTAGGTTGAAAGTTGTTTCATGCCTCTGTTCATCATGACAAAAAAGTTACTTTCTCAGTGCATACTATGCTTAGACAATACAAATAGTATACATTTCAATTTTACACCAAAGTACTTACTGCAAACCTAATGGAAACACCTTAGGTTAACTTCCCAAATAATCATGAGTAGTTTGAAAGTTTTTTCATGGCTCCACACATCAACACAAACAAGTTGTTATCTCAGTGCATACAATGCTTAGATAATGCAAATAGTATACATTTCAATTTTACACCAAAGTACTTACTGCAACCCTAATGGAAACACCATAGCTTAACTTCCCACATGATTATGAGTAGTTTGAAAGTTGTTTCATGGCTCTAGACATCAACACAAAAATGTTATTAACTCAGTGCATACAATGGTTAGATAATACAAATAGTATACATTTCAATTTTACACCAAATTACACACTGCAAACCTAATGGAAACAACTCAGGTTAACTTCCCACATGTTTCTGTGTTGTTGGAAAGTTGTATTATGGCTCTGCACATCAAGACAAAAAAGTTGTTTTCTCAGTGAATGCAATGCTTTGACATAAAAGTAGTATACATTTCATTTGTACTCAGAAGTCCTGACTGCAAACCTAATGGATACACCTTTCGTTAACGTCCCACATGATTATGAGTAGGTTGAAAGTTGTTTCATGCCTCTGTTCATCAAGACAAAAAAGTTACTTTCTCAGTGCATACTATGCTTAGACAATACAAATAGTATACATTTCAATTTTACACCAAAGTACTTACTGCAAACCTTATGGAAACACCATAGCTTAACTTCCCACATGATTATGAGTAGTTTGAAAGTTGTTTCATGGCTCTACACATCAACACATAAATGTTGTTAACTCAGTGCATACAATGGTTAGATAATACAAATAGTATACATTTCAATTTTACACCAAAGTACATACTGCAAACCTAATGGAAACACCTTAGGTTAACTTCCCACATGTTTCTGATTTGTTTGAAAGTTGTATTATGGCTCTGCACATCAAGACAAAAAAGTTGTTTTCTCAGTGCATACAATGCTTTTACATTACAAATAGTATATATTTCAATTTTACAACAAAGTTCTTGCTGTAAACCTAATGGAAACACCTTAGATTAACTTCCCACATGATTCTGAGATGTCTGAAAGTTGTTTCATACCTGTGGACATAAAGACAAAGAAGTTCATCTCTCAGTAAATAGAATGCTTTGACATAAAAGTGGTATACATTTCAATTGTACTCAAAAGTCCTGACTGCAAACCTAATGGAAACACCTTTGGTTCATTTCCCACATGAGTATGAGTAGGTTGAAAGTTGTTTCATGCCTCTGTTCATCAAGACAAAAAAGTTACATTCACAGTGCATACTATGCTTAGACAATACAAATAGTATATATTTCAATTTTACACCAAAGTACTTACTGCAAACCTAATGCAAACACCTTAGGGTAACTTCCCACATGATTATGAGTAGGTTGAACGTTGTTTCATGGCTCTACACATCAACACAAAAAAGTTCTTATCTCAGTGCATAGAATACTAAGACAATACAGATAGTATACATTTCAATTTTACTCCAAAGCACTTACTGCAAACCTAATGGAAACACCTTTGGTTAGCTCCCAGATGAGTATGAGTAGGTTGAAAGTTGTGTCATGCCTCTGTTCAAGACAAAAAAGTTACTTTCTCGGTGCATACTATGTTCTCACATTAAGTTAGTATAAATTTCAATTTTCCAGCAAAGTGCAGAGTGCGAACCTTTGGGATACATTTTAAGTTAACTTCCCACATGTTTCTCAGTTGTTTGAAAGTTGTCCCCTGGCTCTACACATCAACACAAAAATGTTCTCAACTCAGGGCTTAAAATGGTTAGATAATACGAATAGTATACATTTCAATTTTACACCAAAGTACTTGCTGCAAACCTAATGGAAACACCTCAGGTTAACTTCCCCAATGATTATGAGTAGTTTGAAAGTTTTTTCATGGCTCCACACATCAACACAAAAAAGTTGTTTTCTCAGTGCATACATTGCTGAGATAATACAAATAGTATTCATTTCAATTTTACACCAAAGTACTTACTGCAAACCTAATGGAAACACCATAGCTTAACTTCCCACATGATTATGAGTAGTTTGAAAGTTTTTTCATGGCTCCACACATCAACACAAAAAAGTTGTTTTCTCAGTGCATACAATGCTGAGATAATACAAATAGTATTCATTTCAATTTTACACCAAAGTACTTACTGCAAACCTAATGGAAACACCATAGCTTAACTTCCCACATGATTATGAGTAGTTTGAAAGTTTTTTCATGGCTCCACACATCAACACAAAAAAGATGTTTTCTCAGTGCATACAATGCTTAGATAATACAAATAGTATACATTTCAATTTTACACCAAAGTACATACTGCAAACCTAATGGAAACACCTCAGGTTAACTTCCCACATGTTTCTGAGTTGTTTGAAAGTTTTATTATGGCTCTGCACATCAAGGCAAAAAAGTTGTTTTCTCAGTGCATACAATGCTTTTACAATACAAATATTATACATTTCAATTTTACACCAAAGTACTTACTGCAAACGTAATGGAAACACCTTAGGTTAACTTCCCAAATGATTATGAGTAGGTTGAAAGTTGTTTCATGCCTCTGTTCATCAAGACAAAAAAGTTACTTTCTCAGTGCATACTATGCTTAGACAATACAAATAGTATACATTTCAATTTTACACCAAAGTACTTACTGCAAACCTTATGGAAACACCATAGCTTAACTTCCCACATGATTATGAGTAGTTTGAAAGTTGTTTCATGGCTCTACACATCAACACAAAAATGTTGTTAACTCAGTGCATACAATGGTTAGATAATACAAATAGTATACATTTCAATTTTACACCAAAGTACATACTGCAAACCTAATGGAAACACCTTAGGTTAACTTCCCACATGTTTCTGAGTTGTTTGAAAGTTGTATTATGGCTCTGCACATCAAGACAAAAAAGTTGTTTTCTCAGTGCATACAATGCTTTTACATTACAAATAGTATATATTTCAATTTTACAACAAAGTTCTTGCTGTAAACCTAATGGAAACACCTTAGATTAACTTCCCACATGATTCTGAGATGTCTGAAAGTTGTTTCATACCTGTGGACATAAAGACAAAGAAGTTCATCTCTCAGTAAATAGAATGCTTTGACATAAAAGTGGTATACATTTCAATTGTACTCAAAAGTCCTGACTGCAAACCTAATGGAAACACCTTTGGTTCATTTCCCACATGAGTATGAGTAGGTTGAAAGTTGTTTCATCCCTCTGTTCATCAAGACAAAAAAGTTACATTCACAGTGCATACTATGCTCAGACAATACAAATAGTATATATTTCAATTTTACACCAAAGTACTTACTGCAAACCTAATGCAAACACCTTAGGGTAACTTCCCACATGATTATGAGTAGGTTGAACGTTGTTTCATGGCTCTACACATCAACACAAAAAAGTTGTTATCTCAGTGCATACAATACTAAGACAATACAGATAGTATACATTTCAATTTTACTCCAAAGCACTTACTGCAAACCTAATGGAAACACCTTTGGTTAGCTCCCAGATGAGTATGAGTAGGTTGAAAGTTGTGTCATGCCTCTGTTCAAGACAAAAAAGTTACTTTCTCGGTGCATACTATGTTCTCACATTAAGTTAGTATAAATTTCAATTTTCCAGCAAAGTGCAGAGTGCGAACCTTTGGGATACATTTTAAGTTAACTTCCCACATGTTTCTCAGTTGTTTGAAAGTTGTCCCCTGGCTCTGCACATCAACACAAAAATGTTCTCAACTCAGGGCTTAAAATGGTTAGATAATACGAATAGTATACATTTCAATTTTACACCAAAGTACTTGCTGCAAACCTAATGGAAACACCTCAGGTTAACTTCCCCAATGATTATGAGTAGTTTGAAAGTTTTTTCATGGCTCCACACATCAACACAAAAAAGTTGTTTTCTCAGTGCATACAATGCTGAGATAATACAAATAGTATTCATTTCAATTTTACACCAAAGTACTTACTGCAAACCTAATGGAAACACCATAGCTTAACTTCCCACATGATTATGAGTAGTTTGAAAGTTTTTTCATGGCTCCACACATCAACACAAAAAAGTTGTTTTCTCAGTGCATACAATGCTGAGATAATACAAATAGTATTCATTTCAATTTTACACCAAAGTACTTACTGCAAACCTAATGGAAACACCATAGCTTAACTTCCCACATGATTATGAGTAGTTTGAAAGTTTTTTCATGGCTCCACACATCAACACAAAAAAGATGTTTTCTCAGTGCATACAATGCTTAGATAATACAAATAGTATACATTTCAATTTTACACCAAAGTACATACTGCAAACCTAATGGAAACACCTCAGGTTAACTTCCCACATGTTTCTGAGTTGTTTGAAAGTTTTATTATGGCTCTGCACATCAAGGCAAAAAAGTTGTTTTCTCAGTGCATACAATGCTTTTACAATACAAATATTATACATTTCAATTTTACACCAAAGTACTTACTGCAAACGTAATGGAAACACCTTAGGTTAACTACCCAAATGATTATGAGTAGTTTGGAAGTTTTTTTATGGCTCCACACATCAACAGAAAAAAGTTGATATCTCAGTGCATACAAAGCTTAGATAATACAAATAGTATATATTTCAATTTTACAACAAAGTTCTTACTGCAAACCTAATGGAAACACCTTAGATTAACTTCCCACATGATTCTGAGATGTCTGAAAGTTGTTTCATACCTGTGCACATAAAGACAAAAAAGTTGATCTCTCAGTGAATATAATGCTTTGACATAAAAGTAGTACACATTTCAATTGTACTCAAAAGTCCTGACTCCAAACCTAATGGAAACACCTTTGGTTAACTTCCCACATGAGTATGAGTAGGTTGAAAGCTGTTTCATGCCTCTGTTCATCAAGACAAAAAAGTTACTTTCTCAGTGCATACTATGCTTAGACAATACAAATAGTATACATTTCAATTTTACACCAAAGTACTTACTGCAAACCTAATGGAAACACCATAGCTTAACTTCCCACATGATTATGAGTAGTTTGAAAGTTGTTTCATGGCTCTACACATCAACACAAAAATGTTATTAACTCAGTGCATACAATGTTTAGATAATACAAATAGTATACATTTCAATTTTACACCAAAGAACATACTGCAAACCTAATGGAAACACCTTAGGTTAACTTCCCACATGTTTCTGAGTTGTTTGAAAGTTGTATTATGGCTCTGCACATCAAGACAAAAAAGTTGTTTTCTCAGTGCATACAATGCTTTTACATTAAAAATAGTATATATTTCAATTTTACAACAAAGTTCTTGCTGTAAACCTAATGGAAACACCTTAGATTAACTTCCCACATGATTCTGAGTTGTTTGAAAGTTGTTTCATGCCTCTGTTCATCAAGACAAAAAAGTTACATTCACAGTGCATACTATGCTTAGACAATAAAAATAGTATATATTTCAATTTTACACCAAAGTACTTACTGCAAACCTAATGGAAACACCTTAGGTTAACTTCCCACATGATTATGAGTAGGTTTAAGGTTGTTTCATGGCTGTACACATCAACACAAAAAAGTTGTTATCTCAGTGCATACTATGTTCTCATATTAAGTTAGTATAAATATCAATTTTCCAGCAAAGTGCAGAGTGCAAACCTTTGGGATACATTTTAAGTTAACTTCCCACATGTTTCTCAGTTGTTTGAAAGTTGTCCCCTGGCTCTACACATCAACACAAAAATGTTCTTAACTCAGGGCTTAAAATGGTTAGATAATACGAATAGTATACATTTCAATTTTACACCAAAGTGCTTACTGCAAACCTAATGGAAACACATTAGGTTAACTTCCCCAATGATTATGAGCAGTTTGAAAGTTTTTTCATGGCTCCACACATCAACACAAAAAAGTTGTTTTCTCAGTGCATACAATGCTTAGATAATACAAATAGTATACATTTCAATTTTACACCAAAGTACTTACTGCAAACCTAATGGAAACACCTTAGGTTAACTTCCCAAATGATTATGAGTAGTTTGAAAGTTTTTTTATGGCTCCACACATCAACAGAAAAAAGTTGATATCTCAGTGCATACCATGCTTAGATAATACAAATTATATATTTCAATTTTACAACAAAGTTCTTACTGCAAACCTAATGGAAACACGTTAGATTAACTTCCCACATGATTCTGAGATGTCTGAACGTTGTTTCATACCTGTGCACATAAAGACAAAAAAGTTGATCTCTCAGTGAATAGAATGCTTTGACATAAAAGTAGTATACATTTCAATTGTACTCAAAAGTCCTGACTGCAAACCTAATGGAAACACCTTAGGTTAACTTCGCACATGATTATGAGTAGGTTGAAAGTTGTTTCATGGCTCTACACATCAACACAAAAAAGTTGTTATCTCAGTGCATACAATACTAAGACAATACAGATAGTATACATTTCAATTTTACTCCAAAGCACTTACTGCAAACCTAATGGAAACACCTTTGGTTAGCTCCCAGATGAGTATGAGTAGGTTGAAAGTTGTGTCATGCCTCTGTTCAAGACAAAAAAGTTACTTTCTCGGTGCATACTATGTTCTCACATTAAGTTAGTATAAATTTCAATTTTCCAGCAAAGTGCAGAGTGCAAACCTTTGGGATACATTTTAAGTTAACTTCCCACATGTTTCTCAGTTGTTTGAAAGTTGTCCCCTGGCTCTACACATCAACACAAAAATGTTCTCAACTCAGGGCTTAAAATGGTTAGATAATACGAATAGTATACATTTCAATTTTACACCAAAGTACTTACTGCAAACGTAATGGAAACACCTTAGGTTAACTTCCCAAATGATTATGAGTAGTTTGAAAGTTTTTTCATGGCTCCACACATCAACACAAAGAAGTTGTTTTCTCAGTGCATACAATGCTGAGATAATACAAATAGTATTCATTTCAATTTTAAACCAAAGTACTTACTGCAAACCTAATGGAAACACCATAGCTTAACTTCCCACATGATTATGAGTAGTTTGAAAGTTGTTTCATGGCTCTACACATGAACACAAAAATGTTGTTCTCTCAGTGCATACAATGGTTAGATAATACAAATAGTATACATTTCAATTTTACACCAAAGTACATACTGCAAACCTAATGGAAACACCTTAGGTTAACTTCCCACATGTTTCTGAGTTGTTTGAAAGTTGTATTATGGCTCTGCACATCAAGACAAAAAAGTTGTTTTCTCAGTGCATACAATGCTTTTACATTACGAATAGTATATATTTCAATTTTACAACAAAGTTCTTGCTGCAAACCTAATGGAAACACCTTAGATTAACTTCCCACATGATTCTGAGATGTCTGAAAGTTGTTTCATACCTGTGGACATAAAGACAAAGAAGTTCATCTCTCAGTAAATAGAATGCTTTGACATAAAAGTGGTATACATTTCAATTGTACTCAAAAGTCCTGACTGCAAACCTAATGGAAACACCTTTGGTTCATTTCCCACATGAGTATGAGTAGGTTGAAAGTTGTTTCATGCCTCTGTTCATCAAGACAAAAAAGTTACATTCACAGTGCATACTATTCTTAGACAATACAAATAGTATATATTTCAATTTTACACCAAAGTACGAACTGCAAACCTAATGGAAACACCTTAGGTTAACTTCCCACATGATTATGAGTAGGTTGAAAGTTGTTTCATGGCTCTACACATCAACACAAAAAAGTTGTTATCTCAGTGCATACAATACTAAGACAATACAGATAGTATACATTTCAATTTTACTCCAAAGCACTTACTGCAAACCGAATGGAAACACCTTTGGTTAGCTCCCAGATGAGTATGAGTAGGTTGAAAGTTGTGTCATGCCTCTGTTCAAGACAAAAAAGGTACTTTCTCGGTGCATACTATGTTCTCACATTAAGTTAGTATAAATTTCAATTTTCCAGCAAAGTGCAGAGTGCAAACCTTTGGGATACATTTTAAGTTAACTTCCCACATGTTTCTCAGTTGTTTGAAAGTTGTCCCCTGGCTCTACACATCAACACAAAAATGTTCTCAACTCAGGGCTTAAAATGGTTAGATAATACGAATAGTATACATTTCAATTTTACACCAAAGTACTTACTGCAAACCTAATGGAAAAAACCTCAGGTTAACTTCCCCAATGATTATGAGTAGTTTGAAAGTTTTTTCATGGCTCCACACATCAACACAAAAAAGTTGTTTTCTCAGTGCATACAATGGTTAGATAATACAAATAGTAGACATTTCAATTTTACACCAAAGAACATACTGCAAACCTAATGGAAACACCTTAGGTTAACTTCCCACATGTTTCTGAGTTGTTTGAAATTTGTATTATGGCTCTGCACATCAAGACAAAAAAGTTGTTTTCTCAGTGCATACAATGCTTTTACATTACAAATAGTATATATTTCAATTTTACAACAAAGTTCTTGCTGTAAACCTAATGGAAACACCTTAGATTAACTTCCCACATGATTCTGAGTTGTTTGAAAGTTGTTTCATGCCTCTGTTCATCAAGACAAAAAAGTTACATTCACAGTGCATACTATGCTTAGACAATAAAAATAGTATATATTTCAATTTTACACCAAAGTACTTACTGCAAACCTAATGGAAACACCTTAGGTTAACTTCTCACATGATTATGAGTAGGTTGAAGGTTGTTTCATGGCTCTACACATCAACACAAAAAAGTTGTTATCTCAGTGCATACTATGTTCTCATATTAAGTTAGTATAAATATCAATTTTCCAGCAAAGTGCAGAGTGCAAACCTTTGGGATACATTTTAAGTTAACTTCCCACATGTTTCTCAGTTGTTTGAAAGCTGTCCCCTGGCTCTACACATCAACACAAAAATGTTCTTAACTCAGGGCTTAAAATGGTTAGATAATACGAATAGTATTCATTTCAATTTTACACCAAAGTACTTACTGCAAACCTAATGGAAACACCATAGCTTAACTTCCCACATGATTATGAGTAGTTTGAAAGTTTTTTCATGGCTCCACACATCAACACAAAAAAGATGTTTTCTCAGTGCATACAATGCTTAGATAATACAAATAGTATACATTTCAATTTTACACCAAAGTACATACTGCAAACCTAATGGAAACACCTCAGGTTAACTTCCCACATGTTTCTGAGTTGTTTGAAAGTTTTATTATGGCTCTGCACATCAAGGCAAAAAAGTTGTTTTCTCAGTGCATACAATGCTTTTACAATACAAATATTATACATTTCAATTTTACACCAAAGTACTTACTGCAAACGTAATGGAAACACCTTAGGTTAACTTCCCAAATGATTATGAGTAGGTTGAAAGTTGTTTCATGCCTCTGTTCATCAAGACAAAAAAGTTACTTTCTCAGTGCATACTATGCTTAGACAATACAAATAGTATACATTTCAATTTTACACCAAAGTACTTACTGCAAACCTTATGGAAACACCATAGCTTAACTTCCCACATGATTATGAGTAGTTTGAAAGTTGTTTCATGGCTCTACACATCAACACAAAAATGTTGTTAACTCAGTGCATACAATGGTTAGATAATACAAATAGTATACATTTCAATTTTACACCAAAGTACATACTGCAAACCTAATGGAAACACCTTAGGTTAACTTCCCACATGTTTCTGAGTTGTTTGAAAGTTGTATTATGGCTCTGCACATCAAGACAAAAAAGTTGTTTTCTCAGTGCATACAATGCTTTTACATTACAAATAGTATATATTTCAATTTTACAACAAAGTTCTTGCTGTAAACCTAATGGAAACACCTTAGATTAACTTCCCACATGATTCTGAGATGTCTGAAAGTTGTTTCATACCTGTGGACATAAAGACAAAGAAGTTCATCTCTCAGTAAATAGAATGCTTTGACATAAAAGTGGTATACATTTCAATTGTACTCAAAAGTCCTGACTGCAAACCTAATGGAAACACCTTTGGTTCATTTCCCACATGAGTATGAGTAGGTTGAAAGTTGTTTCATGCCTCTGTTCATCAAGACAAAAAAGTTACATTCACAGTGCATACTATGCTCAGACAATACAAATAGTATATATTTCAATTTTACACCAAAGTACTTACTGCAAACCTAATGCAAACACCTTAGGGTAACTTCCCACATGATTATGAGTAGGTTGAACGTTGTTTCATGGCTCTACACATCAACACAAAAAAGTTGTTATCTCAGTGCATACAATACTAAGACAATACAGATAGTATACATTTCAATTTTACTCCAAAGCACTTACTGCAAACCTAATGGAAACACCTTTGGTTAGCTCCCAGATGAGTATGAGTAGGTTGAAAGTTGTGTCATGCCTCTGTTCAAGACAAAAAAGTTACTTTCTCGGTGCATACTATGTTCTCACATTAAGTTAGTATAAATTTCAATTTTCCAGCAAAGTGCAGAGTGCGAACCTTTGGGATACATTTTAAGTTAACTTCCCACATGTTTCTCAGTTGTTTGAAAGTTGTCCCCTGGCTCTGCACATCAACACAAAAATGTTCTCAACTCAGGGCTTAAAATGGTTAGATAATACGAATAGTATACATTTCAATTTTACACCAAAGTACTTGCTGCAAACCTAATGGAAACACCTCAGGTTAACTTCCCCAATGATTATGAGTAGTTTGAAAGTTTTTTCATGGCTCCACACATCAACACAAAAAAGTTGTTTTCTCAGTGCATACAATGCTGAGATAATACAAATAGTATTCATTTCAATTTTACACCAAAGTACTTACTGCAAACCTAATGGAAACACCATAGCTTAACTTCCCACATGATTATGAGTAGTTTGAAAGTTTTTTCATGGCTCCACACATCAACACAAAAAAGTTGTTTTCTCAGTGCATACAATGCTGAGATAATACAAATAGTATTCATTTCAATTTTACACCAAAGTACTTACTGCAAACCTAATGGAAACACCATAGCTTAACTTCCCACATGATTATGAGTAGTTTGAAAGTTTTTTCATGGCTCCACACATCAACACAAAAAAGATGTTTTCTCAGTGCATACAATGCTTAGATAATACAAATAGTATACATTTCAATTTTACACCAAAGTACATACTGCAAACCTAATGGAAACACCTCAGGTTAACTTCCCACATGTTTCTGAGTTGTTTGAAAGTTTTATTATGGCTCTGCACATCAAGGCAAAAAAGTTGTTTTCTCAGTGCATACAATGCTTTTACAATACAAATATTATACATTTCAATTTTACACCAAAGTACTTACTGCAAACGTAATGGAAACACCTTAGGTTAACTACCCAAATGATTATGAGTAGTTTGGAAGTTTTTTTATGGCTCCACACATCAACAGAAAAAAGTTGATATCTCAGTGCATACAAAGCTTAGATAATACAAATAGTATATATTTCAATTTTACAACAAAGTTCTTACTGCAAACCTAATGGAAACACCTTAGATTAACTTCCCACATGATTCTGAGATGTCTGAAAGTTGTTTCATACCTGTGCACATAAAGACAAAAAAGTTGATCTCTCAGTGAATATAATGCTTTGACATAAAAGTAGTACACATTTCAATTGTACTCAAAAGTCCTGACTCCAAACCTAATGGAAACACCTTTGGTTAACTTCCCACATGAGTATGAGTAGGTTGAAAGCTGTTTCATGCCTCTGTTCATCAAGACAAAAAAGTTACTTTCTCAGTGCATACTATGCTTAGACAATACAAATAGTATACATTTCAATTTTACACCAAAGTACTTACTGCAAACCTAATGGAAACACCATAGCTTAACTTCCCACATGATTATGAGTAGTTTGAAAGTTGTTTCATGGCTCTACACATCAACACAAAAATGTTATTAACTCAGTGCATACAATGTTTAGATAATACAAATAGTATACATTTCAATTTTACACCAAAGAACATACTGCAAACCTAATGGAAACACCTTAGGTTAACTTCCCACATGTTTCTGAGTTGTTTGAAAGTTGTATTATGGCTCTGCACATCAAGACAAAAAAGTTGTTTTCTCAGTGCATACAATGCTTTTACATTAAAAATAGTATATATTTCAATTTTACAACAAAGTTCTTGCTGTAAACCTAATGGAAACACCTTAGATTAACTTCCCACATGATTCTGAGTTGTTTGAAAGTTGTTTCATGCCTCTGTTCATCAAGACAAAAAAGTTACATTCACAGTGCATACTATGCTTAGACAATAAAAATAGTATATATTTCAATTTTACACCAAAGTACTTACTGCAAACCTAATGGAAACACCTTAGGTTAACTTCCCACATGATTATGAGTAGGTTTAAGGTTGTTTCATGGCTGTACACATCAACACAAAAAAGTTGTTATCTCAGTGCATACTATGTTCTCATATTAAGTTAGTATAAATATCAATTTTCCAGCAAAGTGCAGAGTGCAAACCTTTGGGATACATTTTAAGTTAACTTCCCACATGTTTCTCAGTTGTTTGAAAGTTGTCCCCTGGCTCTACACATCAACACAAAAATGTTCTTAACTCAGGGCTTAAAATGGTTAGATAATACGAAAAGTATACATTTCAATTTTACACCAAAGTGCTTACTGCAAACCTAATGGAAACACATTAGGTTAACTTCCCCAATGATTATGAGCAGTTTGAAAGTTTTTTCATGGCTCCACACATCAACACAAAAAAGTTGTTTTCTCAGTGCATACAATGCTTAGATAATACAAATAGTATACATTTCAATTTTACACCAAAGTACTTACTGCAAACCTAATGGAAACACCTTAGGTTAACTTCCCAAATGATTATGAGTAGTTTGAAAGTTTTTTTATGGCTCCACACATCAACAGAAAAAAGTTGATATCTCAGTGCATACCATGCTTAGATAATACAAATTATATATTTCAATTTTACAACAAAGTTCTTACTGCAAACCTAATGGAAACACGTTAGATTAACTTCCCACATGATTCTGAGATGTCTGAACGTTGTTTCATACCTGTGCACATAAAGACAAAAAAGTTGATCTCTCAGTGAATAGAATGCTTTGACATAAAAGTAGTATACATTTCAATTGTACTCAAAAGTCCTGACTGCAAACCTAATGGAAACACCTTAGGTTAACTTCGCACATGATTATGAGTAGGTTGAAAGTTGTTTCATGGCTCTACACATCAACACAAAAAAGTTGTTATCTCAGTGCATACAATACTAAGACAATACAGATAGTATACATTTCAATTTTACTCCAAAGCACTTACTGCAAACCTAATGGAAACACCTTTGGTTAGCTCCCAGATGAGTATGAGTAGGTTGAAAGTTGTGTCATGCCTCTGTTCAAGACAAAAAAGTTACTTTCTCGGTGCATACTATGTTCTCACATTAAGTTAGTATAAATTTCAATTTTCCAGCAAAGTGCAGAGTGCAAACCTTTGGGATACATTTTAAGTTAACTTCCCACATGTTTCTCAGTTGTTTGAAAGTTGTCCCCTGGCTCTACACATCAACACAAAAATGTTCTCAACTCAGGGCTTAAAATGGTTAGATAATACGAATAGTATACATTTCAATTTTACACCAAAGTACTTACTGCAAACGTAATGGAAACACCTTAGGTTAACTTCCCAAATGATTATGAGTAGTTTGAAAGTTTTTTCATGGCTCCACACATCAACACAAAGAAGTTGTTTTCTCAGTGCATACAATGCTGAGATAATACAAATAGTATTCATTTCAATTTTAAACCAAAGTACTTACTGCAAACCTAATGGAAACACCATAGCTTAACTTCCCACATGATTATGAGTAGTTTGAAAGTTGTTTCATGGCTCTACACATGAACACAAAAATGTTGTTCTCTCAGTGCATACAATGGTTAGATAATACAAATAGTATACATTTCAATTTTACACCAAAGTACATACTGCAAACCTAATGGAAACACCTTAGGTTAACTTCCCACATGTTTCTGAGTTGTTTGAAAGTTGTATTATGGCTCTGCACATCAAGACAAAAAAGTTGTTTTCTCAGTGCATACAATGCTTTTACATTACGAATAGTATATATTTCAATTTTACAACAAAGTTCTTGCTGCAAACCTAATGGAAACACCTTAGATTAACTTCCCACATGATTCTGAGATGTCTGAAAGTTGTTTCATACCTGTGGACATAAAGACAAAGAAGTTCATCTCTCAGTAAATAGAATGCTTTGACATAAAAGTGGTATACATTTCAATTGTACTCAAAAGTCCTGACTGCAAACCTAATGGAAACACCTTTGGTTCATTTCCCACATGAGTATGAGTAGGTTGAAAGTTGTTTCATGCCTCTGTTCATCAAGACAAAAAAGTTACATTCACAGTGCATACTATTCTTAGACAATACAAATAGTATATATTTCAATTTTACACCAAAGTACGAACTGCAAACCTAATGGAAACACCTTAGGTTAACTTCCCACATGATTATGAGTAGGTTGAAAGTTGTTTCATGGCTCTACACATCAACACAAAAAAGTTGTTATCTCAGTGCATACAATACTAAGACAATACAGATAGTATACATTTCAATTTTACTCCAAAGCACTTACTGCAAACCGAATGGAAACACCTTTGGTTAGCTCCCAGATGAGTATGAGTAGGTTGAAGTTGTGTCATGCCTCTGTTCAAGACAAAAAAGTTACTTTCTCGGTGCATACTATGTTCTCACATTAAGTTAGTATAAATTTCAATTTTCCAGCAAAGTGCAGAGTGCAAACCTTTGGGATACATTTTAAGTTAACTTCCCACATGTTTCTCAGTTGTTTGAAAGTTGTCCCCTGGCTCTACACATCAACACAAAAATGTTCTCAACTCAGGGCTTAAAATGGTTAGATAATACGAATAGTATACATTTCAATTTTACACCAAAGTACTTACTGCAAACCTAATGGAAAAAACCTCAGGTTAACTTCCCCAATGATTATGAGTAGTTTGAAAGTTTTTTCATGGCTC
Organism: Mobula birostris; assembly: GCF_030028105.1. Classification (NCBI taxonomy): domain Eukaryota; kingdom Metazoa; phylum Chordata; class Chondrichthyes; order Myliobatiformes; family Myliobatidae; genus Mobula; species Mobula birostris. Next base: position 95,395,522 of record NC_092376.1, read on the forward strand.
CACACATCAACACAAAAAAGTTGTTTTCTCAGTGCATACAATGGTTAGATAATACAAATAGTAGACATTTCAATTTTACACCAAAGAACATACTGCAAACCTAATGGAAACACCTTAGGTTAACTTCCCACATGTTTCTGAGTTGTTTGAAATTTGTATTATGGCTCTGCACATCAAGACAAAAAAGTTGTTTTCTCAGTGCATACAATGCTTTTACATTACAAATAGTATATATTTCAATTTTACAACAAAGTTCTTGCTGTAAACCTAATGGAAACACCTTAGATTAACTTCCCACATGATTCTGAGTTGTTTGAAAGTTGTTTCATGCCTCTGTTCATCAAGACAAAAAAGTTACATTCACAGTGCATACTATGCTTAGACAATAAAAATAGTATATATTTCAATTTTACACCAAAGTACTTACTGCAAACCTAATGGAAACACCTTAGGTTAACTTCTCACATGATTATGAGTAGGTTGAAGGTTGTTTCATGGCTCTACACATCAACACAAAAAAGTTGTTATCTCAGTGCATACTATGTTCTCATATTAAGTTAGTATAAATATCAATTTTCCAGCAAAGTGCAGAGTGCAAACCTTTGGGATACATTTTAAGTTAACTTCCCACATGTTTCTCAGTTGTTTGAAAGCTGTCCCCTGGCTCTACACATCAACACAAAAATGTTCTTAACTCAGGGCTTAAAATGGTTAGATAATACGAATAGTATACATTTCAATTTTACACCAAAGTACTTACTGCAAACCTAATGGAAACACCTTAGGTTAACTTCCCCAATGATTATGAGTAGTTTGAAAGTTTTTTCATGGCTCCACACATCAACACAAAAAAGTTGTTTTCTCAGTGCATACAATGCTTAGATAATACAAATAGTATACATTTCAATTTTACACCAAAGTACATACTGCAAACCTAATGGAAACACCTCAGGTTAACTTCCCACATGTTTCTGAGTTGTTTGAAAGTTTTATTATGGCTCTGCACATCAAGGCAAAAAAGTTGTTTTCTCAGTGCATACAATGCTTTTACAATACAAATATTATACATTTCAATTTTACACCAAAGTACTTACTGCAAACGTAATGGAAACACCTTAGGTTAACTTCCCAAATGATTATGAGTAGGTTGAAAGTTGTTTCATGCCTCTGTTCATCAAGACAAAAAAGTTACTTTCTCAGTGCATACTATGCTTAGACAATACAAATAGTATACATTTCAATTTTACACCAAAGTACTTACTGCAAACCTTATGGAAACACCATAGCTTAACTTCCCACATGATTATGAGTAGTTTGAAAGTTGTTTCATGGCTCTACACATCAACACAAAAATGTTGTTAACTCAGTGCATACAATGGTTAGATAATACAAATAGTATACATTTCAATTTTACACCAAAGTACATACTGCAAACCTAATGGAAACACCTTAGGTTAACTTCCCACATGTTTCTGAGTTGTTTGAAAGTTGTATTATGGCTCTGCACATCAAGACAAAAAAGTTGTTTTCTCAGTGCATACAATGCTTTTACATTACAAATAGTATATATTTCAATTTTACAACAAAGTTCTTGCTGTAAACCTAATGGAAACACCTTAGATTAACTTCCCACATGATTCTGAGATGTCTGAAAGTTGTTTCATACCTGTGGACATAAAGACAAAGAAGTTCATCTCTCAGTAAATAGAATGCTTTGACATAAAAGTGGTATACATTTCAATTGTACTCAAAAGTCCTGACTGCAAACCTAATGGAAACACCTTTGGTTCATTTCCCACATGAGTATGAGTAGGTTGAAAGTTGTTTCATGCCTCTGTTCATCAAGACAAAAAAGTTACATTCACAGTGCATACTATGCTCAGACAATACAAATAGTATATATTTCAATTTTACACCAAAGTACTTACTGCAAACCTAATGCAAACACCTTAGGGTAACTTCCCACATGATTATGAGTAGGTTGAACGTTGTTTCATGGCTCTACACATCAACACAAAAAAGTTGTTATCTCAGTGCATACAATACTAAGACAATACAGATAGTATACATTTCAATTTTACTCCAAAGCACTTACTGCAAACCTAATGGAAACACCTTTGGTTAGCTCCCAGATGAGTATGAGTAGGTTGAAAGTTGTGTCATGCCTCTGTTCAAGACAAAAAAGTTACTTTCTCGGTGCATACTATGTTCTCACATTAAGTTAGTATAAATTTCAATTTTCCAGCAAAGTGCAGAGTGCGAACCTTTGGGATACATTTTAAGTTAACTTCCCACATGTTTCTCAGTTGTTTGAAAGTTGTCCCCTGGCTCTGCACATCAACACAAAAATGTTCTCAACTCAGGGCTTAAAATGGTTAGATAATACGAATAGTATACATTTCAATTTTACACCAAAGTACTTGCTGCAAACCTAATGGAAACACCTCAGGTTAACTTCCCCAATGATTATGAGTAGTTTGAAAGTTTTTTCATGGCTCCACACATCAACACAAAAAAGTTGTTTTCTCAGTGCATACAATGCTGAGATAATACAAATAGTATTCATTTCAATTTTACACCAAAGTACTTACTGCAAACCTAATGGAAACACCATAGCTTAACTTCCCACATGATTATGAGTAGTTTGAAAGTTTTTTCATGGCTCCACACATCAACACAAAAAAGTTGTTTTCTCAGTGCATACAATGCTGAGATAATACAAATAGTATTCATTTCAATTTTACACCAAAGTACTTACTGCAAACCTAATGGAAACACCATAGCTTAACTTCCCACATGATTATGAGTAGTTTGAAAGTTTTTTCATGGCTCCACACATCAACACAAAAAAGATGTTTTCTCAGTGCATACAATGCTTAGATAATACAAATAGTATACATTTCAATTTTACACCAAAGTACATACTGCAAACCTAATGGAAACACCTCAGGTTAACTTCCCACATGTTTCTGAGTTGTTTGAAAGTTTTATTATGGCTCTGCACATCAAGGCAAAAAAGTTGTTTTCTCAGTGCATACAATGCTTTTACAATACAAATATTATACATTTCAATTTTACACCAAAGTACTTACTGCAAACGTAATGGAAACACCTTAGGTTAACTACCCAAATGATTATGAGTAGTTTGGAAGTTTTTTTATGGCTCCACACATCAACAGAAAAAAGTTGATATCTCAGTGCATACAAAGCTTAGATAATACAAATAGTATATATTTCAATTTTACAACAAAGTTCTTACTGCAAACCTAATGGAAACACCTTAGATTAACTTCCCACATGATTCTGAGATGTCTGAAAGTTGTTTCATACCTGTGCACATAAAGACAAAAAAGTTGATCTCTCAGTGAATATAATGCTTTGACATAAAAGTAGTACACATTTCAATTGTACTCAAAAGTCCTGACTCCAAACCTAATGGAAACACCTTTGGTTAACTTCCCACATGAGTATGAGTAGGTTGAAAGCTGTTTCATGCCTCTGTTCATCAAGACAAAAAAGTTACTTTCTCAGTGCATACTATGCTTAGACAATACAAATAGTATACATTTCAATTTTACACCAAAGTACTTACTGCAAACCTAATGGAAACACCATAGCTTAACTTCCCACATGATTATGAGTAGTTTGAAAGTTGTTTCATGGCTCTACACATCAACACAAAAATGTTATTAACTCAGTGCATACAATGTTTAGATAATACAAATAGTATACATTTCAATTTTACACCAAAGAACATACTGCAAACCTAATGGAAACACCTTAGGTTAACTTCCCACATGTTTCTGAGTTGTTTGAAAGTTGTATTATGGCTCTGCACATCAAGACAAAAAAGTTGTTTTCTCAGTGCATACAATGCTTTTACATTAAAAATAGTATATATTTCAATTTTACAACAAAGTTCTTGCTGTAAACCTAATGGAAACACCTTAGATTAACTTCCCACATGATTCTGAGTTGTTTGAAAGTTGTTTCATGCCTCTGTTCATCAAGACAAAAAAGTTACATTCACAGTGCATACTATGCTTAGACAATAAAAATAGTATATATTTCAATTTTACACCAAAGTACTTACTGCAAACCTAATGGAAACACCTTAGGTTAACTTCCCACATGATTATGAGTAGGTTTAAGGTTGTTTCATGGCTGTACACATCAACACAAAAAAGTTGTTATCTCAGTGCATACTATGTTCTCATATTAAGTTAGTATAAATATCAATTTTCCAGCAAAGTGCAGAGTGCAAACCTTTGGGATACATTTTAAGTTAACTTCCCACATGTTTCTCAGTTGTTTGAAAGTTGTCCCCTGGCTCTACACATCAACACAAAAATGTTCTTAACTCAGGGCTTAAAATGGTTAGATAATACGAATAGTATACATTTCAATTTTACACCAAAGTGCTTACTGCAAACCTAATGGAAACACATTAGGTTAACTTCCCCAATGATTATGAGCAGTTTGAAAGTTTTTTCATGGCTCCACACATCAACACAAAAAAGTTGTTTTCTCAGTGCATACAATGCTTAGATAATACAAATAGTATACATTTCAATTTTACACCAAAGTACTTACTGCAAACCTAATGGAAACACCTTAGGTTAACTTCCCAAATGATTATGAGTAGTTTGAAAGTTTTTTTATGGCTCCACACATCAACAGAAAAAAGTTGATATCTCAGTGCATACCATGCTTAGATAATACAAATTATATATTTCAATTTTACAACAAAGTTCTTACTGCAAACCTAATGGAAACACGTTAGATTAACTTCCCACATGATTCTGAGATGTCTGAACGTTGTTTCATACCTGTGCACATAAAGACAAAAAAGTTGATCTCTCAGTGAATAGAATGCTTTGACATAAAAGTAGTATACATTTCAATTGTACTCAAAAGTCCTGACTGCAAACCTAATGGAAACACCTTAGGTTAACTTCGCACATGATTATGAGTAGGTTGAAAGTTGTTTCATGGCTCTACACATCAACACAAAAAAGTTGTTATCTCAGTGCATACAATACTAAGACAATACAGATAGTATACATTTCAATTTTACTCCAAAGCACTTACTGCAAACCTAATGGAAACACCTTTGGTTAGCTCCCAGATGAGTATGAGTAGGTTGAAAGTTGTGTCATGCCTCTGTTCAAGACAAAAAAGTTACTTTCTCGGTGCATACTATGTTCTCACATTAAGTTAGTATAAATTTCAATTTTCCAGCAAAGTGCAGAGTGCAAACCTTTGGGATACATTTTAAGTTAACTTCCCACATGTTTCTCAGTTGTTTGAAAGTTGTCCCCTGGCTCTACACATCAACACAAAAATGTTCTCAACTCAGGGCTTAAAATGGTTAGATAATACGAATAGTATACATTTCAATTTTACACCAAAGTACTTACTGCAAACGTAATGGAAACACCTTAGGTTAACTTCCCAAATGATTATGAGTAGTTTGAAAGTTTTTTCATGGCTCCACACATCAACACAAAGAAGTTGTTTTCTCAGTGCATACAATGCTGAGATAATACAAATAGTATTCATTTCAATTTTAAACCAAAGTACTTACTGCAAACCTAATGGAAACACCATAGCTTAACTTCCCACATGATTATGAGTAGTTTGAAAGTTGTTTCATGGCTCTACACATGAACACAAAAATGTTGTTCTCTCAGTGCATACAATGGTTAGATAATACAAATAGTATACATTTCAATTTTACACCAAAGTACATACTGCAAACCTAATGGAAACACCTTAGGTTAACTTCCCACATGTTTCTGAGTTGTTTGAAAGTTGTATTATGGCTCTGCACATCAAGACAAAAAAGTTGTTTTCTCAGTGCATACAATGCTTTTACATTACGAATAGTATATATTTCAATTTTACAACAAAGTTCTTGCTGCAAACCTAATGGAAACACCTTAGATTAACTTCCCACATGATTCTGAGATGTCTGAAAGTTGTTTCATACCTGTGGACATAAAGACAAAGAAGTTCATCTCTCAGTAAATAGAATGCTTTGACATAAAAGTGGTATACATTTCAATTGTACTCAAAAGTCCTGACTGCAAACCTAATGGAAACACCTTTGGTTCATTTCCCACATGAGTATGAGTAGGTTGAAAGTTGTTTCATGCCTCTGTTCATCAAGACAAAAAAGTTACATTCACAGTGCATACTATTCTTAGACAATACAAATAGTATATATTTCAATTTTACACCAAAGTACGAACTGCAAACCTAATGGAAACACCTTAGGTTAACTTCCCACATGATTATGAGTAGGTTGAAAGTTGTTTCATGGCTCTACACATCAACACAAAAAAGTTGTTATCTCAGTGCATACAATACTAAGACAATACAGATAGTATACATTTCAATTTTACTCCAAAGCACTTACTGCAAACCGAATGGAAACACCTTTGGTTAGCTCCCAGATGAGTATGAGTAGGTTGAAGTTGTGTCATGCCTCTGTTCAAGACAAAAAAGTTACTTTCTCGGTGCATACTATGTTCTCACATTAAGTTAGTATAAATTTCAATTTTCCAGCAAAGTGCAGAGTGCAAACCTTTGGGATACATTTTAAGTTAACTTCCCACATGTTTCTCAGTTGTTTGAAAGTTGTCCCCTGGCTCTACACATCAACACAAAAATGTTCTCAACTCAGGGCTTAAAATGGTTAGATAATACGAATAGTATACATTTCAATTTTACACCAAAGTACTTACTGCAAACCTAATGGAAAAAACCTCAGGTTAACTTCCCCAATGATTATGAGTAGTTTGAAAGTTTTTTCATGGCTCCACACATCAACACAAAAAAGTTGTTTTCTCAGTGCATACAATGGTTAGATAATACAAATAGTAGACATTTCAATTTTACACCAAAGAACATACTGCAAACCTAATGGAAACACCTTAGGTTAACTTCCCACATGTTTCTGAGTTGTTTGAAATTTGTATTATGGCTCTGCACATCAAGACAAAAAAGTTGTTTTCTCAGTGCATACAATGCTTTTACATTACAAATAGTATATATTTCAATTTTACAACAAAGTTCTTGCTGTAAACCTAATGGAAACACCTTAGATTAACTTCCCACATGATTCTGAGTTGTTTGAAAGTTGTTTCATGCCTCTGTTCATCAAGACAAAAAAGTTACATTCACAGTGCATACTATGCTTAGACAATAAAAATAGTATATATTTCAATTTTACACCAAAGTACTTACTGCAAACCTAATGGAAACACCTTAGGTTAACTTCTCACATGATTATGAGTAGGTTGAAGGTTGTTTCATGGCTCTACACATCAACACAAAAAAGTTGTTATCTCAGTGCATACTATGTTCTCATATTAAGTTAGTATAAATATCAATTTTCCAGCAAAGTGCAGAGTGCAAACCTTTGGGATACATTTTAAGTTAACTTCCCACATGTTTCTCAGTTGTTTGAAAGCTGTCCCCTGGCTCTACACATCAACACAAAAATGTTCTTAACTCAGGGCTTAAAATGGTTAGATAATACGAATAGTATACATTTCAATTTTACACCAAAGTACTTACTGCAAACCTAATGGAAACACCTTAGGTTAACTTCCCCAATGATTATGAGTAGTTTGAAAGTTTTTTCATGGCTCCACACATCAACACAAAAAAGTTGTTTTCTCAGTGCATACAATGCTTAGATAATACAAATAGTATACATTTCAATTTTACACCAAAGTACTTACTGCAAACCTAATGGAAACACCTTAGGTAAACTTCCCAAATGATTATGAGTAGTTTGAAAGTTTTTTTATGGCTCCACACATCAACAGAAAAAAGTTGATATCTCAGTGCATACAATGCTCAGATAATACAAATAGTATATATTTCAATTTTACAACAAAGTTCTTACTGCAAACCTAATGGAAACACCTTAGGTTAACTTCCCACATGATTATGAGTAGGTTGAAAGTTGTTTCATGGCTCTACACATCAACACAAAAAAGTTGTTATCTCAGTGCATACAATACTAAGACAATACAGATAGTATACATTTCAATTTTACTCCAAAGCACTTACTGCAAACCTAATGGAAACACCTTTGGTTAACTTCCCAGATGAGTATGAGTAGGTTGAAGGTTGTTTCATGCCTCTGTTCAAGACAAAAAAGTTACTTTCTCAGTGCATACTATGTTCTCACATTAAGTTAGTATAAATTTCAATTTTCCAGCAAAGTGCAGAGTGCAAACCTTTGGGATACATTTTAAGTTAACCTCCCACATGTTTCTCAGTTGTTTGAAAGTTGTCCCCTGGCTCTACACATCAACACAAAAATGTTCTTAACTCAGGGCTTAAAATGGTTAGATAATACGAATAGTATACATTTCAACTTTACACCAAAGTACTTACTGCAAACCTAATGGAAACACCTTAGGTTAACTTCCCCAATGATTATGAGTAGTTTGAAATTTTTTTTTCATGGCTCCACACTTCAACACAAAAAAGTTGTTTTCTCAGTGCATACAATGCTTAGATAATACAAATAGTATACAATTCAATTTTACTCCAAAGCACTTACTGCAAACCTAATGGAAACACCTTAGGTTAATTTCCCACATGTTTCTGAGTTGTTTGAAAGTTGTATTATGGCTCTGCACAGCAAGAGAAAAAAGTTGTTTTCTCACTGCGTACAATGCTTTTACAGTACAAATAGCATACATTTTAATTTTACACCAAAGTACTTACTGCAAACCCAATGGAAACACCTTTGGTTAACTTCCCACATGAGTATGAGTAGGTTGAAAGTTGTTTCATGCCTCTGTTCATCAAGACAAAAAAGTTACTTTCTCAGTGCATACTATGTTCTGACATAAAGGGAGTATTCATCTCAATTTTCAACCAAAGTGCAGAGTGCAAACCATTGGGAAACATTTTATATTAACTTCCCACATGATTTTCATTAGTTTGAAAGTTGTTTCATGGCTCCACACATCAACACAAAAAAGTTGTTATCTCAGTGCATACAATGCTTTAATAATACAAATAGTATACATTTCAATTTTACACCAAAGTACATACTGAAACCTAATGGAAACACTTTAGGTTAACTTCCCACATGTTTCTGAGTTGTTTGAAAGTTGTATTATGGCTCTGCACATCAAGACAAAAAAGTTGTTATCTCAGTGCATACAATGCTTAGATAATACAAATAGTATACATTTCAATTTGACACCAAAATACTTCCTGCAAAACGAATGGAAACACCATAGGTTAACTTCCCACATGATTATGAGTAGTTTGAAAGTTGTTTCATGGCTCCACACATGAAAAGAAAAAAGTTGTTATCTCAGTGCATACAATACTAAGACAATACAAATAGTATACAATTCAATTTTACACCAAAGTACATACTGCAAACCTAATGGAAACACCTTTGGTTAAATTCCCACATGATTATGAGTAGGTTGAAAGTTGTTTCATGGCTATACACATGAAAACAAAAAAGTTGTTACCTCTGTGCATACAATACTAAGACAAAACAAATAGTATACATTTCAATTTTACTCCAAAGCACTTACTGCAAACCTAATGGAACCACCTTTGCTGAACTTCCCACATGAGTATGAGTAGGTTGAAAGTTGTTTCATGCCTCTGTTCATCAAGACAGAAAAATACTTTCTGAGTGCATACTATGCTTAGACAATACAAATAGTGTACATTTCAATTGTACACCAAAGTACTTACTGGAAACCTAATGGAAACACCTTAGGTTAACTTCCCACATGATTATGAGTAGTTTGAAAGTTGTTTCATGGGTCTACACATCAACACAAAAAAGTTGTTATCTCAGTGCATAAAATAATAAGAGAATACAGATAGTATACATTTCAATTTTACTCCAAAGCACTTACTGCAAACCTAATGGAAACATCTTTGGTTAACTTCCCACATGACTATGAGTAGGTTCAAAGTTGTTTCATGCCTGTCTTCAAGACAAAAAAAGTTACTTTCTCAGTGCATACTATGTTCTCACATGAAGTTAGTATAAATTTCAATTTTCCAACAAAGTGCAGAGTGCAAACCATTGGGATACATTTTAAGTTACCTTACCACATGTTTCTGAGTTGTTTGAAAGTTGTCTCATGGCTCTACACATCAACACAAAAAATGTTGTTCACTCAGGGCTTAAAATGGTTAGATAATACGAATAGTATACATTTCAATTTTACACCAAAGTAATTACTGCAAACCTAATGGAAACAACTTAGGTTAACTTCCCCAATGATTCTTAGTAGTTTGAAAGTATTTTCATGGCTCCACACAACAACACAAAAAAGTTATTTTCTCAGTGCATACAATGCTTAAACAATACAAATAGTATACATTTCAATTTTACTCAAAAGCACTTACTGCAAACCTAATGGAAACACCTTTAGTTAGCTTCCCACATGAGTATGAGTAGGTTGAAAGTTGTTTCATGCCTCTGTTCATCAAGACAAAAATGTTACTTTCTCAGTGAATAGAATGCTTTGACATAAAAGTAGTATACATTTCACTTGTACTCAAAAGACCTGACTGCAAACCTAATGGAAACACCTTAGGTTAACTTCCCACATGATTATGAGTAGGTTGAAAGTTGTTTCATGGCTCTACACATCAACACAAAAATGTTGTTAACTCAGGGCTTAAAATGGTTAGATAATACAAATAGTATACATTTCAATTTTACTCCAAAGCACTTACTGCAAACCTAATGGAAACACCTTAGGTTAACTTCCCACATGTTTCTGAGTTGTTTGAAAGTTGTATTATGGCTCTCCACAGCAAGAGAAAAAAGTTGTTTTCTCACTGCGTACAATGCTTTTACAATACAAATAGCATACATTTCAATTTTACACCAAAGTACTGACTGCAAACGCAATGGAAACACCTTTGGTTAACTTCCCACATGAGTATGAGTAGGTTGAAAGTTGTTTCATGCCTCTGTTCATCAAGACAAAAAAGTTACTTTCTCAGTGCATACTATGTTCTGACATAAAGGGAGTACACATCTCAATTTTCAACCAACGTGCAGAGTGCAAACCATTGGGAAACATTTTAAATTAACTTCCCACATGATTTTGATTAGTTTGAAAGTTGTTTCATGGCTCCACACATCAACACAAAAAAGTTGTTATCTCAGTGCATACAATGCTTAGATAATACAAATAGTATACATTTCAATTTTACACCAAAGTACATACTGCAAACCTAATGGAAACACCTAGGTTAACTTCCCACATGTTTCTGAGTTGTTTGAAAGTTGTATTATGGCTGTGCACATCAAGACAAAAAAGCTGTTTTGTCCAGGCGTACAATGCTTTTACAATACAAATAGTATACATTTCAATGTTACACCAAAATACTTACTGCAAAATGAATGGAAACACCATAGGTTAACTTCCCACATGATTATGAGTAGTTTGAAAGTTGTTTCATGGCCATACACATGAAAACAAAAAAGTTGTTATCTCAGTGCATACAATACTAAGACAAAACAAATAGTATACATTTCAATTTTACTCCAAAGCACTTGCTGCAAACCTAATGGAAACACCTTAGGTTAACTTCCCACATGTTTCTGACTTGTTTGAAAGTTGTATTATGCCTCTGCACAGCAAGAGAAAAAAGTTGTTTTCTCACTGCGTACAATGCTTTTACAATACAAATAGCATACTTTTCAATTTTACACCAAAGTACTTACTGCAAACCCAATGGAAACACCTTTGGTTAACTTCCCACATGAGTGTGAGTAGGTTGAAAGTTGTTTCATGCCTCTGTTCATCAAGACAAAACAGTTACTTTCTCAGTGCATACTATGTTCTGACATAAAGGGAGTATACATCTCAATTTTCAACCAAAGTGCAGAGTGCAAACCATTGGGAAACATTTTAAATTGACTTCCCACATGATTTTGATTAGTTTGATAGTTGTTTCATGGCTCCACACATCAACACAAAAAAGTTGTTATCTCAGTGCATACAATGCTTAGATAATACAAATAGTATACATTTCAATTTTACACCAAAGTACATACTGCAAACCTAATGGAAACACCTCAGGTTAACTTCCCACATGTTTCTGAGTTGTTTGAAAGTTGTATTATGGCTCTGCACATCAAGACAAAAAAGTTGTTTTCTCAGTGCGTACAGTGCTTTTACAATACAAATAGTATACATTTCAATTTGACACCAAAATACTTACTGCAAAACGAATGGAAACACCATAGGTTAACTTCCCACATGATTGTGAGTAGTTTGAAAGTTGTTTCATGGCTCTACACATGAAAACAAAAAAGTTCTTATCTCAGTGCATACAATACTAAGACAAAGCAAATAGTATACAATTCAATTTTACACCAAAGTACATACTGCAAACCTAATGGAAACACCTTTGGTTAACTTCCCACATGATTATGAGTGGGTTGAAAGTTGTTTCATGGCTATACACATGAAAACAAAAAAGTTGTTACCTCTGTGCATACAATACTAAGACAAAACAAATAGTATACATTTCAATTTTACTCCAAAGCACTTACTGCAAACCTAATGGAAACACCTTCGGTTAACTTCCCACATGATTATGAGTAGGTTGAAAGTTGTTTCATGGCTCTACACATCAACACAAAAAAGTTGTTATCTCAGTGCATACAATACTAAGACAATACAGATAGTATACATTTCAATTTTACTCCAAAGTACTTACTGCAAAACTAATGGAAACACCTTTGGTTAACTTCCCACATGAGTATGAGTAGGTTGAAAGTTGTTTCATGCCTCTGTTCATCAAGACAAAAAAGTTACTTTCTCAGTGCATAATATGTTCTGACATAAAGGGAGTATACATCTCAATTTTCAACCAAAGTGCAGAGTGCAAACCATTGGGAAACATTTTAAATTAACTTCCCACATGATTTTGATTAGTTTGAAAGTTGTTTCATGGCTCCACACATCAACACAAAAAAGTTGTTATCTCAGTGCATACAATGCTTAGATAATACAAATAGTATACATTTCAATTTTACACCAAAATACTTACTGCAAAACGAATGGAAACACCATAGGTTAACTTCCCACATGATTATGACCAGTTTGAAAGTTGTTTCATGGCTCTACACATGAAAACAAAAAAGTTGTTATCTCAGTGCATGCAATACTAAGACAAAACAAATAGTATACAATTCAATTTTACACCAAAGTACATACTGCAAACCTAATGGAAACACCTTTGGTTAACTTCCCACATGAGTATGAGTAGGTTGAAAGTTGTTTCATGGCTATACACATGTAAACAAAAAACTTGTTATCACAGTGCATACAATATTAAGACAAAACAAATAGTATACATTTCAATTTTACTCCAAAGTACTTACTGCAAACCTGATGGAAACAACTTTGCTTAACTTCCCACATGAGTATGAGTAGGTTGAAAGTTGTTTCATGCCTCTGTTCATCAAGACAGAAAAATACTTTCTGAGTGCATACTATGCTTAGACAATACAAATAGTGTACATTTCAATTTTACACCAAAGTACTTACTGGAAAACTAATAGAAACACCTTAGGTTAACTTCCCACATGATTATGAGTAGGTTGAAAGTTGTTTCATGGCCCTACACATCAACACAAAAAAGTTGTTATCTCAGTGCATACAATAATAAGAGAATACAGATAGTATACATTTCAATTTTACTCCAAAGCACTTACTGCAAACCTAATGGAAACATCTTTGGTTAACTTCCCACATGACTATGAGTAGGTTCAAAGTTGTTTCATGCCTGTGTTCAAGACAAAAAAAGTTACTTTCTCAGTGCATACTATGTTCTCACATGAAGTTAGTATAAATTTCAATTTTCCAACAAAGTGCAGAGTGCAAACCATTGGGATACATTTTAAGTTACCTTACCACATGTTTCTGAGTTGTTTGAAAGTTGTCTCATGGCTCTACACATCAACACAAAAAATGTTGTTCACTCAGGGCTTAAAATGGTTGGATAATACGAATAGTATACATTTCAATTTTACACCAAAGTACTGACTGCAAACGCAATGGAAACACCTTTGGTTAACTTCCCACATGAGTATGAGTAGGTTGAAAGTTGTTTCATGCCTCTGTTCATCAAGACAAAAAAGTTACTTTCTCAGTGCATACTATGTTCTGACATAAAGGGAGTACACATCTCAATTTTCAACCAACGTGCAGAGTGCAAACCATTGGGAAACATTTTAAGTTAACTTCCCACATGATTTTGATTAGTTTGAAAGTTGTTTCATGGCTCCACACATCAACACAAAAAAGTTGTTATCTCAGTGCATACAATGCTTAGATAATACAAATAGTATACATTTCAATTTTACACCAAAGTACATACTGCAAACCTAATGGAAACACCTAGGTTAACTTCCCACATGTTTCTGAGTTGTTTGAAAGTTGTATTATGGCTGTGCACATCAAGACAAAAAAGCTGTTTTCTCCGGGCGTACAATGCTTTTACAATACAAATAGTATACATTTCAATGTTACACCAAAATACTTACTGCAAAACGAATGGAAACACCATAGGTTAACTTCCCACATGATTATGAGTAGTATGAAAGTTGTTTCATGGCCATACACATGAAAACAAAAAACTTGTTATCTCAGTGCGTACAATACTAAGACAAAACAAATAGTATACATTTCAATTTCACTCCAAAGCACTTGCTGCAAACCTAATGGAAACACCTTAGCTTAACTTCCCACATGTTTCTGAGTTGTTTGAAAGTTGTATTATGGCTCTGCACAGCAAGAGAAAAAAGTTGTTTTCTCACTGCGTACAATGCTTTTACAGTACAAATAGCATACATTTTAATTTTACACCAAAGTACTTACTGCAAACCCAATAGAAACACCTTTGGTTAACTTCCCACATGAGTATGAGTAGGTTGAAAGTTGTTTCATGCCTCTGTTCATCAAGACAAAAAAGTTACTTTCTCAGTGCATACTATGTTCTGACATAAAGGGAGTATTCATCTCAATTTTCAACCAAAGTGCAGAGTGCAAACCATTGGGAAAAATTTTAAATTAACTTCCCACATGATTTTGATTAGTTTGAAAGTTGTTTCATGGCTCCACACATCAACACAAAAAAGTTGTTATCTCAGTGCATACAATGCTTAGATAATACAAATAGTATACATTTCAATTTTACACCAAAGTACATACTGAAACCTAATGGAAACACTTTAGGTTAACTTCTCACATGTTTCTGAGTTGTTTGAACGTTGTATTATGGCTCTGCACATCAAGACAAAAAAGTTGTTTTCTCAGTGCATACAATGCTTTTACAATACAAATAGTATACATTTTCAATTTGACACCAAAATACTTACTGCAAGACGAATGGAAACACCATAGGTTAACTTCCCACATGATTATGAGTAGTTTGAAAGTTGTTTCATGGCTCTACACATGAAAACAAAAAAGTTGTTATCTCAGTGCATACAATACTAAGACAAAACAAATAGTATACAATTCAATTTTACACCAAAGTACATACTGCAAACCTAATGGAAACACCTTTGGTTAAATTCCCACATGATTATGAGTAGGTTGAAAGTTGTTTCATGGCTATACACATGAAAACAAAAAAGTTGTTACCTCTGTGCATACAATACTAAGACAAAACAAATAGTATACATTTCAATTTTACTCCAAAGCACTTACTGCAAACGTAATGGAAACACCTTAGGTTAACTTCCCACATGACTATGAGTAGGTTCAAAGTTGTTTCATGCCTGTGTTCAAGACAAAAAAAGTTACTTTCTCAGTGCATACTATGTTCTCACATGAAGTTAGTATAAATTTTCAATTTTCCAACAAAGTGCAGAGTGCAAACCATTGGGATACATTTTAAGTTACCTTACCACATGTTTCTGAGTTGTTTGAAAGTTGTCTCATGGCTCTACACATCAACACAAAAAATGTTGTTCACTCAGGGCTTAAAATGGTTGGATAATACGAATAATATACATTTCAATTTTACACCAAAGTACTGACTGCAAACGCAATGGAAAGACCTTTGGTTAACTTCCCACATGAGTATGAGTAGGTTGAAAGTTGTTTCATGCCTCTGTTCATCAAGACAAAAAAGTTACTTTCTCAGTGCATACTATGTTCTGACATAAAGGGAGTACACATCTCAATTTTCAACCAACGTGGCAGAGTGCAAACCATTGGGAAACATTTTAAGTTAACTTCCCACATGATTTTGATTAGTTTGAAAGTTGTTTCATGGCTCCACACATCAACACAAAAAAGTTGTTATCTCAGTGCATACAATGCTTAGATAATACAAATAGTATACATTTCAATTTTACACCAAAGTACATACTGCAAACCTAATGGAAACACCTAGGTTAACTTCCCACATGTTTCTGAGTTGTTTGAAAGTTGTATTATGGCTGTGCACATCAAGACAAAAAAGCTGTTTTCTCCGGGCGTACAATGCTTTTACAATACAAATAGTATACATTTCAATGTTACACCAAACTACTTACTGCAAAACGAATGGAAACACCATAGGTTAACTTCCCACATGATTATGAGTAGTTTGAAAGTTGTTTCATGGCCATACACATGAAAACAAAAAACTTGTTATCTCAGTGCATACAATACTAAGACAAAACAAATAGTATACATTTCAATTTTACTCCAAAGCACTTGCTGCCAAACCTAATGGAAACACCTTAGCTTAACTTCCCACATGAGTATGAGTAGGTTGAAAGTTGTTTCATGGCTATACACATGTAAACAAAAAACTTGTTATCTCAGTGCATGCAATATTAAGACAAAACAAATAGTATACATTTCAATTTTACTCCAAAGTACTTACTGCAAACCTAATGGAAACAACTTTGCTTAACTTCCCACATGAGTATGAGCAGGTTGAAAGTTGTTTCATGCCTCTGTTCATCAAGACAGAAAAATACTTTCTGAGTGCATACTATGCTTAGACAATACAAATAGTGTACATTTCAATTTTACACCAAAGTACTTACTGGAAAACTAATAGAAACACCTTAGGTTAACTTCCCACATGATTATGTGTAGGTTGAAAGTTGTTTCATGGCTCTACACATCAACACAAAAAAGTTGTTATCTCAGTGCATACAATAATAAGAGAATACAGATAGTATACATTTCAATTTTACTCCAAAGCACTTACTGCAAACCTAATGGAAACATCTTTGGTTAACTTCCCACATGACTATGAGTAGGTTCAAAGTTGTTTCATGCCTGTGTTCAAGACAAAAAAAGTTACTTTCTCAGTGCATACTATGTTCTCACATGAAGTTAGTATAAATTTCAATTTTCCAACAAAGTGCAGAGTGCAAACCATTGGGATACATTTTAAGTTACCTTACCACATGTTTCTGAGTTGTTTGAAAGTTGTCTCATGGCTCTACACATCAACACAAAAAATGTTGTTCACTCAGGGCTTAAAATGGTTGGATAATACGAATAGTATACATTTCAATTTTACACCAAAGTACTGACTGCAAACGCAATGGAAACACCTTTGGTTAACTTCCCACATGAGTATGAGTAGGTTGAAAGTTGTTTCATGCCTCTGTTCATCAAGACAAAAAAGTTACTTTCTCAGTGCATACTATGTCCTGACATAAAGGGAGTACACATCTCAATTTTCAACCAACGTGCAGAGTGCAAACCATTGGGAAACATTTTAAGTTAACTTCCCACATGATTTTGATTAGTTTGAAAGTTGTTTCATGGCTCCACACATCAACACAAAAAAGTTGTTATCTCAGTGCATACAATGCTTAGATAATACAAATAGTATACATTTCAATTTTACACCAAAGTACATACTGCAAACCTAATGGAAACACCTAGGTTAACTTCCCACATGTTTCTGAGTTGTTTGAAAGTTGTATTATGGCTGTGCACATCAAGACAAAAAAGCTGTTTTCTCCGGGCGTACAATGCTTTTACAATACAAATAGTATACATTTCAATGTTACACCAAAATACTTACTGCAAAACGAATGGAAACACCATAGGTTAACTTCCCACATGATTATGAGTAGTTTGAAAGTTGTTTCATGGCCATACACATGAAAACAAAAAACTTGTTATCTCAGTGCATACAATACTAAGACAAAACAAATAGTATACATTTCAATTTTACTCCAAAGCACTTGCTGCAAACCTAATGGAAACACCTTAGCTTAACTTCCCACATGTTTCTGAGTTGTTTGAAAGTTGTATTATGGCTCTGCACAGCAAGAGAAAAAAGTTGTTTTCTCACTGCGTACAATGCTTTTAGAATACTAATAGCATACATTTCAATTTTACACCAAAGTACTGACTGCAAACCCAATGGAAACACCTTTGGTTAACTTCCCACATGAGTATGAGTAGGTTGAAAGTTGTTTCATGCCTCTGTTCATCAAGACAAAAAAGTTACTTTCTCAGTGCATACTATGTTCTGACATAAAGGGAGTACACATCTCAATTTTCAACCAACGTGCAGAGTGCAAACCATTGGGAAACATTTTAAGTTAACTTCCCACATGATTTTGATTAGTTTGAAAGTTGTTTCATGGCTCCACACATCAACACAAAAAAGTTGTTATCTCAGTGCATACAATGCTTAGATAATACAAATAGTATACATTTTAATTTTACACCAAAGTACATACTGCAAACCTAATGGAAACACCTAGGTTAACTTCCCACATGTTTCTGAGTTGTTTGAAAGTTGTATTATGGCTGTGCACATCAAGACAAAAAAGCTGTTTTCTCCGGGCGTACAATGCTTTTACAATACAAATAGTATACATTTCAATGTTACACCAAAATTCTTACTGCAAAACGAATGGAAACACCATAGGTTAACTTCCCACATGATTATGAGTAGTTTGAAAGTTGTTTCATGGCCATACACATGAAAACAAAAAACTTGTTATCTCAGTGCATACAATACTAAGACAAAACAAATAGTATACATTTCAATTTTACTCCAAAGCACTTGCTGCAAACCTAATGGAAACACCTTAGCTTAACTTCCCACATGTTTCTGAGTTGTTTGAAAGTTGTATTATGGCTCTGCACAGCAAGAGAAAAAAGTTGTTTTCTCACTGCGTACAATGCTTTTACAGTACAAATAGCATACATTTTAATTTTACACCAAAGTACTTACTGCAAACCCAATAGAAACACCTTTGGTTAACTTCCCACATGAGTATGAGTAGGTTGAAAGTTGTTTCATGCCTCTGTTCATCAAGACAAAAAACTTACTTTCTCAGTGCATACTATGTTCTGACATAAAGGGAGTATTCATCTCAATTTTCAACCAAAGTGCAGAGTGCAAACCATTGGGAAACATTTTAAATTAACTTCCCACATGATTTTGATTAGTTTGAAAGTTGTTTCATGGCTCCACACATCAACACAAAAAAGTTGTTATCTCAGTGCATACAATGCTTAGATAATACAAATAGTATACATTTCAATTTTACACCAAAGTACATACTGAAACCTAATGGAAACACTTTAGGTTAACTTCTCACATGTTTCTGAGTTGTTTGAACGTTGTATTATGGCTCTGCACATCAAGACAAAAAAGTTGTTTTCTCAGTGCATACAATGCTTTTACAATACAAATAGTATACATTTCAATTTGACACCAAAATACTTACTGCAAAACGAATGGAAACACCATAGGTTAACTTCCCACATGATTATGAGTAGTTTGAAAGTTGTTTCATGGCTCTACACATGAAAACAAAAAAGTTGTTATCTCAGTGCATACAATACTAAGACAAAACAAATAGTATACAATTCAATTTTACACCAAAGTACATACTGCAAACCTAATGGAAACACCTTTGGTTAAATTCCCACATGATTATGAGTAGGTTGAAAGTTGTTTCATGGCTATACACATGAAAACAAAAAAGTTGTTACCTCTGTGCATACAATACTAAGACAAAACAAATAGTATACATTTCAATTTTACTCCAAAGCACTTACTGCAAACGTAATGGAAACACCTTAGGTTAACTTCCCACATGATTATGAGCAGGTTGAAAGTTGTTTCATGGCTCTACACATCAACACAAAAATGTTGTTAACTCAGGGCTTAAAATGGTTAAATAATACAAATAGTATGCATTTCAATTTTACTCCAAAGCACTTACTGCAAACCTAATGGAAACACCTTAGGTTAACTTCCCACATGTTTCTGAGTTGTTTGAAAGTTGTATTATGGCTCTGCACAGCAAGAGAAAAAAGTTGTTTTCTCACTGCGTACAATGCTTTTAGAATACTAATAGCATACATTTCAATTTTACACCAAAGTACTGACTGCAAACCCAATGGAAACACCTTTGGTTAACTTCCCACATGAGTATGAGTAGGTTGAAAGTTGTTTCATGCCTCTGTTCATCAAGACAAAAAAGTTACTTTCTCAGTGCATACTATGTTCTGACATAAAGGGAGTACACATCTCAATTTTCAACCAACGTGCAGAGTGCAAACCATTGGGAAACATTTTAAGTTAACTTCCCACATGATTTTGATTAGTTTGAAAGTTGTTTCATGGCTCCACACATCAACACAAAAAAGTTGTTATCTCAGTGCATACAATGCTTAGATAATACAAATAGTATACATTTCAATTTTACACCAAAGTACATACTGCAAACCTAATGGAAACACCAAGGTTAACTTCCCACATGTTTCTGAGTTGTTTGAAAGTTGTATTATGGCTGTGCACATCAAGACAAAAAAGCTGTTTTCTCCGGGCGTACAATGCTTTTACAATACAAATAGTATACATTTCAATGTTACACCAAAATACTTACTGCAAAACGAATGGAAACACCATAGGTTAACTTCCCACATGATTATGAGTAGTTTGAAAGTTGTTTCATGGCCATACACATGAAAACAAAAAACTTGTTATCTCAGTGCATACAATACTAAGACAAAACAAATAGTATACATTTCAATTTTACTCCAAAGCACTTGCTGCAAACCTAATGGAAACACCTTAGCTTAACTTCCCACATGTTTCTGAGTTGTTTGAAAGTTGTATTATGGCTCTGCACAGCAAGAGAAAAAAGTTGTTTTCTCACTGCGTACAATGCTTTTACAGTACAAATAGCATACATTTTAATTTTACACCAAAGTACTTACTGCAAACCCAATAGAAACACCTTTGGTTAACTTCCCACATGAGTATGAGTAGGTTGAAAGTTGTTTCATGCCTCTGTTCATCAAGACAAAAAAGTTACTTTCTCAGTGCATACTATGTTCTGACATAAAGGGAGTATTCATCTCAATTTTCAACCAAAGTGCAGAGTGCAAACCATTGGGAAACATTTTAAATTAACTTCCCACATGATTTTGATTAGTTTGAAAGTTGTTTCATGGCTCCACACATCAACACAAAAAAGTTGTTATCTCAGTGCATACAATGCTTAGATAATACAAATAGTATACATTTCAATTTTACACCAAAGTACATACTGAAACCTAATGGAAACACTTTAGGTTAACTTCTCACATGTTTCTGAGTTGTTTGAACGTTGTATTATGGCTCTGCACATCAAGACAAAAAAGTTGTTTTCTCAGTGCATACAATGCTTTTACAATACAAATAGTATACATTTCAATTTGACACCAAAATACTTACTGCAAAACGAATGGAAACACCATAGGTTAACTTCCCACATGATTATGAGTAGTTTGAAAGTTGTTTCATGGCTCTACACATGAAAACAAAAAAGTTGTTATCTCAGTGCATACAATACTAAGACAAAAGAAATAGTATACAATTCAATTTTACACCAAAGTACATACTGCAAACCTAATGGAAACACCTTTGGTAAAATTCCCACATGATTATGAGTAGGTTGAAAGTTGTTTCATGGCTATACACATGAAAACAAAAAAGTTGTTACCTCTGTGCATACAATACTAAGACAAAACAAATAGTATACATTTCAATTTTACTCCAAAGCACTTACTGCAAACGTAATGGAAACACCTTAGGTTAACTTCCCACATGATTATGAGCAGGTTGAAAGTTGTTTCATGGCTCTACACATCAACACAAAAATGTTGTTAACTCAGGGCTTAAAATGGTTAAATAATACAAATAGTATGCATTTCAATTTTACTCCAAAGCACTTACTGCAAACCTAATGGAAACACCTTAGGTTAACTTCCCACATGTTTCTGAGTTGTTTGAAAGTTGTATTATGGCTCTGCACAGCAAGAGAAAAAAGTTGTTTTCTCACTGCGTACAATGCTTTTAGAATACTAATAGCATACATTTCAATTTTACACCAAAGTACTGACTGCAAACCCAATGGAAACACCTTTGGTTAACTTCCCACATGAGTATGAGTAGGTTGAAAGTTGTTTCATGCCTCTGTTCATCAAGACAAAAAAGTTACTTTCTCAGTGCATACAATGTTCTGACATAAAGGGAGTATACATCTCAATTTTCAAACAACGTGCAGAGTGCAAACCATTGGGAAACATTTTAAATTAACTTCCCACATGATTTTGATTAGTTTGAAAGTTGTTTCATAGCTCCACGCATCAACACAAAAAAGTTGTTATCTCAGTGCATACAATGCTTAGATAATACAAATAGTATACATTTCAATTTTACACCAAAGTACATACTGCAAACCTAATGGAAACACCTAGGTTAACTTCCCACATGTTTATGAGTTGTTTGAAAGTTGTATTATGGCTGTGCACATCAAGACAAAAAAGCTGGTTTATCCGGGCGTACAATGCTTTTACAATACAAATGGTATACATTTCAATTTTACACCAAAATACTTACTGCAAAACGAATGGAAACACCACAGGTTAACTTCCCACATGAGTATGAGTAGTTTGAAAGTTGTTTCATGGCTCTACACATGAAAACAAAAAAGTTGTTATCTCAGTGCATACAATACTAAGACAAAACAAATAGTATACAATTCAATTTTACACCAAAGTACATACTGCAAACCTAATGGAATCACCTTTGGTTAACTTCCCACATGATTATGAGTAGGTTGAAAGTTGTTTCATGGCTATACACATGAAAACAAAAAACTTGTTATCTCAGTGCATACAATACTAAGACAAAACAAATAATATACATTTCAATTTTACTCCAAAGCACTTACTGCAAACCTAATGGAAACACCTTAGGTTAACTTCCCACATGTTTCTGAGTTGTTTGAAAGTTGTATTATGGCTCTGCACAGCAAGAGAAAAAAGTTGTTTTCTCACTGCGTACAATGCTTTTACAATACAAATAGCATACATTTCAAATTTACACCAAAGTCCTTACTGCAAACCCAATGGAAACACCTTTGGTTGACTTCCCACATGCGTATGAGTAGGTTGAAAGTTGTTTCATGCCTCTGTTCATCAAGACAAAAAAGTTACTTTCTCAGTGCATACTATGTTCTGACATAAAGGGAGTATACATCACAATTTTCAACCAAAGTGCAGAGTGCAAACCATTGGGAAACATTTTAAATTAACTTCCCACATGATTTTGATTAGTTTGAAAGTTGTTTCATGGCTCCACACATCAACACAAAAAAGTTGTTATCTCAGTGCATACAATGCTTAGATAATACAAATAGTATACATTTCAATTTTACACCAAAGTACATACAGCAAACCTAATGGAAACACCTTAGGTTAACTTCCCACATGTTTCTGAGTTGTTTGAAAGTTGTATTATGGCTGTGCACATCAAGACAAAAAAGTTGTTTTCTCAGTGCATACAATGCTTTTACAATACAAATAGTATACATTTCAATTTGACACCATAATTCTTACTGCAAAACGAATGGAAACACCATAGGTTAACTTCCCACATGATTATGAGTGGTTTGAAAGTTGTTTCATGGCTCTACACATGAAAACAAAAAAGTTGTTATCTCAGTGCATACAATACTAAGACAAAACAAATAGTATACAATTCAATTTTACACCAAAGTACATACTGCAAACCTAATGGAATCACCTTTGGTTAACTTCCCACATGATTATGAGTAGGTTGAAAGTTGTTTCATGGCTATACACATGAAAACAAAAAAGTTATTACCTCTGTGCATACAATACCATACAAAACAAATAGTATACATTTCAATTTTACTCCAAAGCACCTACTGCAAACCTAATGGAAACCCCTTTGCTTAACTTCCCACATGAGTATGAGTAGGTTGAAAGTTGTTTCATGGCTCTACACATCAACACAAAAATGTTGTTAACTCAGGGCTTAAAATGGTTAGACAATACAAATAGTATACATTTCAATTTTACTCCAAAGCACTTACTGCAAACCTAATGGAAACACCTTAGGTTAACTTCCCACATGTTTCTGAGTTGTTTGAAAGTTGTATTATGGCTCTGCACAGCAAGAGAAAAAGTTGTTTTCTCACTGCGTACAATGCTTTTACAATACTAACAGCATACATTTCAATTTTACACCAAAGTACTGACTGCAAACCCAATGGAAACACCTTTGGTTAACTTCCCACATGAGTATGAGTAGGTTGAAAGTTGTTTCATGCCTCTGTTCATCAAGACAAAAAACTTACTTTCTCAGTGCATACAATGTTCTGACATAAAGGGAGTATACATCTCAATTTTCAAACAACGTGCAGAGTGCAAACCATTGGGAAACATTTTAAATTAACTTCCCACATGATTTTGATTAGTTTGAAAGTTGTTTCATAGCTCCACACATCAACACAAAAAAGTTGTTATCTCAGTGCATACAATGCTTAGATAATACAAATAGTATACATTTCAATTTTACACCAAAGTACATACTGCAAACCTAATGGAAACACGTTAGGTTAACTTCCCACATGTTTCTGAGTTGTTTGAAAGTTGTATTATGGCTGTGCACATCAAGACAAAAAAGTTGTTTTCTCAGTGCATACAATGCTTTTACAATACAAATAGTATACATTTCAATTTGACAACATAATACTTACTTCAAAACGAATGGAAACACCATAGGTTAACTTCCCACATGATTATGAGTAGTTTGAAAGTTGTTTCATGGCTCTACACATGAAAACAAAAAAGTTGTTATCTCAGTGCATACAATACTAAGACAAAACAAATAGTATACAATTCAATTTTACACCAAAGTACATACTGCAAACCTAATGGAAACACCTTTGGTTAAATTCCCACATGATTATGAGTAGGTTGAAAGTTGTTTCATGGCTATACACATGAAAACAAAAAAGTTGTTACCTCTGTGCATACAATACTAAGACAAAACAAATAGTATACATTTCAATTTTACTCCAAAGCACTTACTGCAAACGTAATGGAAACACCTTAGGTTAACTTCCCACATGATTATGAGCAGGTTGAAAGTTGTTTCATGGCTCTACACATCAACACAAAAATGTTGTTAACTCAGGGCTTAAAATGGTTAAATAATACAAATAGTATGCATTTCAATTTTACTCCAAAGCACTTACTGCAAACCTAATGGAAACACCTTAGGTTAACTTCCCACATGTTTCTGAGTTGTTTGAAAGTTGTATTATGGCTCTGCACAGCAAGAGAAAAAAGTTGTTTTCTCACTGCGTACAATGCTTTTAGAATACTAATAGCATACATTTCAATTTTACACCAAAGTACTGACTGCAAACCCAATGGAAACACCTTTGGTTAACTTCCCACATGAGTATGAGTAGGTTGAAAGTTGTTTCATGCCTCTGTTCATCAAGACAAAAAAGTTACTTTCTCAGTGCATACTATGTTCTGACATAAAGGGAGTACACATCTCAATTTTCAACCAACGTGCAGAGTGCAAACCATTGGGAAACATTTTAAGTTAACTTCCCACATGATTTTGATTAGTTTGAAAGTTGTTTCATGGCTCCACACATCAACACAAAAAAGTTGTTATCTCAGTGCATACAATGCTTAGATAATACAAATAGTATACATTTCAATTTTACACCAAAGTACATACTGCAAACCTAATGGAAACACCAAGGTTAACTTCCCACATGTTTCTGAGTTGTTTGAAAGTTGTATTATGGCTGTGCACATCAAGACAAAAAAGCTGTTTTCTCCGGGCGTACAATGCTTTTACAATACAAATAGTATACATTTCAATGTTACACCAAAATACTTACTGCAAAACGAATGGAAACACCATAGGTTAACTTCCCACATGATTATGAGTAGTTTGAAAGTTGTTTCATGGCCATACACATGAAAACAAAAAACTTGTTATCTCAGTGCATACAATACTAAGACAAAACAAATAGTATACATTTCAATTTTACTCCAAAGCACTTGCTGCAAACCTAATGGAAACACCTTAGCTTAACTTCCCACATGTTTCTGAGTTGTTTGAAAGTTGTATTATGGCTCTGCACAGCAAGAGAAAAAAGTTGTTTTCTCACTGCGTACAATGCTTTTACAGTACAAATAGCATACATTTTAATTTTACACCAAAGTACTTACTGCAAACCCAATAGAAACACCTTTGGTTAACTTCCCACATGAGTATGAGTAGGTTGAAAGTTGTTTCATGCCTCTGTTCATCAAGACAAAAAAGTTACTTTCTCAGTGCATACTATGTTCTGACATAAAGGGAGTATTCATCTCAATTTTCAACCAAAGTGCAGAGTGCAAACCATTGGGAAACATTTTAAATTAACTTCCCACATGATTTTGATTAGTTTGAAAGTTGTTTCATGGCTCCACACATCAACACAAAAAAGTTGTTATCTCAGTGCATACAATGCTTAGATAATACAAATAGTATACATTTCAATTTTACACCAAAGTACATACTGAAACCTAATGGAAACACTTTAGGTTAACTTCTCACATGTTTCTGAGTTGTTTGAACGTTGTATTATGGCTCTGCACATCAAGACAAAAAAGTTGTTTTCTCAGTGCATACAATGCTTTTACAATACAAATAGTATACATTTCAATTTGACACCAAAATACTTACTGCAAAACGAATGGAAACACCATAGGTTAACTTCCCACATGATTATGAGTAGTTTGAAAGTTGTTTCATGGCTCTACACATGAAAACAAAAAAGTTGTTATCTCAGTGCATACAATACTAAGACAAAAGAAATAGTATACAATTCAATTTTACACCAAAGTACATACTGCAAACCTAATGGAAACACCTTTGGTAAAATTCCCACATGATTATGAGTAGGTTGAAAGTTGTTTCATGGCTATACACATGAAAACAAAAAAGTTGTTACCTCTGTGCATACAATACTAAGACAAAACAAATAGTATACATTTCAATTTTACTCCAAAGCACTTACTGCAAACGTAATGGAAACACCTTAGGTTAACTTCCCACATGATTATGAGCAGGTTGAAAGTTGTTTCATGGCTCTACACATCAACACAAAAATGTTGTTAACTCAGGGCTTAAAATGGTTAAATAATACAAATAGTATGCATTTCAATTTTACTCCAAAGCACTTACTGCAAACCTAATGGAAACACCTTAGGTTAACTTCCCACATGTTTCTGAGTTGTTTGAAAGTTGTATTATGGCTCTGCACAGCAAGAGAAAAAAGTTGTTTTCTCACTGCGTACAATGCTTTTAGAATACTAATAGCATACATTTCAATTTTACACCAAAGTACTGACTGCAAACCCAATGGAAACACCTTTGGTTAACTTCCCACATGAGTATGAGTAGGTTGAAAGTTGTTTCATGCCTCTGTTCATCAAGACAAAAAAGTTACTTTCTCAGTGCATACAATGTTCTGACATAAAGGGAGTATACATCTCAATTTTCAAACAACGTGCAGAGTGCAAACCATTGGGAAACATTTTAAATTAACTTCCCACATGATTTTGATTAGTTTGAAAGTTGTTTCATAGCTCCACGCATCAACACAAAAAAGTTGTTATCTCAGTGCATACAATGCTTAGATAATACAAATAGTATACATTTCAATTTTACACCAAAGTACATACTGCAAACCTAATGGAAACACCTAGGTTAACTTCCCACATGTTTATGAGTTGTTTGAAAGTTGTATTATGGCTGTGCACATCAAGACAAAAAAGCTGGTTTATCCGGGCGTACAATGCTTTTACAATACAAATGGTATACATTTCAATTTTACACCAAAATACTTACTGCAAAACGAATGGAAACACCACAGGTTAACTTCCCACATGAGTATGAGTAGTTTGAAAGTTGTTTCATGGCTCTACACATGAAAACAAAAAAGTTGTTATCTCAGTGCATACAATACTAAGACAAAACAAATAGTATACAATTCAATTTTACACCAAAGTACATACTGCAAACCTAATGGAATCACCTTTGGTTAACTTCCCACATGATTATGAGTAGGTTGAAAGTTGTTTCATGGCTATACACATGAAAACAAAAAACTTGTTATCTCAGTGCATACAATACTAAGACAAAACAAATAATATACATTTCAATTTTACTCCAAAGCACTTACTGCAAACCTAATGGAAACACCTTAGGTTAACTTCCCACATGTTTCTGAGTTGTTTGAAAGTTGTATTATGGCTCTGCACAGCAAGAGAAAAAAGTTGTTTTCTCACTGCGTACAATGCTTTTACAATACAAATAGCATACATTTCAAATTTACACCAAAGTCCTTACTGCAAACCCAATGGAAACACCTTTGGTTGACTTCCCACATGCGTATGAGTAGGTTGAAAGTTGTTTCATGCCTCTGTTCATCAAGACAAAAAAGTTACTTTCTCAGTGCATACTATGTTCTGACATAAAGGGAGTATACATCACAATTTTCAACCAAAGTGCAGAGTGCAAACCATTGGGAAACATTTTAAATTAACTTCCCACATGATTTTGATTAGTTTGAAAGTTGTTTCATGGCTCCACACATCAACACAAAAAAGTTGTTATCTCAGTGCATACAATGCTTAGATAATACAAATAGTATACATTTCAATTTTACACCAAAGTACATACAGCAAACCTAATGGAAACACCTTAGGTTAACTTCCCACATGTTTCTGAGTTGTTTGAAAGTTGTATTATGGCTGTGCACATCAAGACAAAAAAGTTGTTTTCTCAGTGCATACAATGCTTTTACAATACAAATAGTATACATTTCAATTTGACACCATAATTCTTACTGCAAAACGAATGGAAACACCATAGGTTAACTTCCCACATGATTATGAGTGGTTTGAAAGTTGTTTCATGGCTCTACACATGAAAACAAAAAAGTTGTTATCTCAGTGCATACAATACTAAGACAAAACAAATAGTATACAATTCAATTTTACACCAAAGTACATACTGCAAACCTAATGGAATCACCTTTGGTTAACTTCCCACATGATTATGAGTAGGTTGAAAGTTGTTTCATGGCTATACACATGAAAACAAAAAAGTTATTACCTCTGTGCATACAATACCATACAAAACAAATAGTATACATTTCAATTTTACTCCAAAGCACCTACTGCAAACCTAATGGAAACCCCTTTGCTTAACTTCCCACATGAGTATGAGTAGGTTGAAAGTTGTTTCATGGCTCTACACATCAACACAAAAATGTTGTTAACTCAGGGCTTAAAATGGTTAGACAATACAAATAGTATACATTTCAATTTTACTCCAAAGCACTTACTGCAAACCTAATGGAAACACCTTAGGTTAACTTCCCACATGTTTCTGAGTTGTTTGAAAGTTGTATTATGGCTCTGCACAGCAAGAGAAAAAGTTGTTTTCTCACTGCGTACAATGCTTTTACAATACTAACAGCATACATTTCAATTTTACACCAAAGTACTGACTGCAAACCCAATGGAAACACCTTTGGTTAACTTCCCACATGAGTATGAGTAGGTTGAAAGTTGTTTCATGCCTCTGTTCATCAAGACAAAAAACTTACTTTCTCAGTGCATACAATGTTCTGACATAAAGGGAGTATACATCTCAATTTTCAAACAACGTGCAGAGTGCAAACCATTGGGAAACATTTTAAATTAACTTCCCACATGATTTTGATTAGTTTGAAAGTTGTTTCATAGCTCCACACATCAACACAAAAAAGTTGTTATCTCAGTGCATACAATGCTTAGATAATACAAATAGTATACATTTCAATTTTACACCAAAGTACATACTGCAAACCTAATGGAAACACGTTAGGTTAACTTCCCACATGTTTCTGAGTTGTTTGAAAGTTGTATTATGGCTGTGCACATCAAGACAAAAAAGTTGTTTTCTCAGTGCATACAATGCTTTTACAATACAAATAGTATACATTTCAATTTGACAACATAATACTTACTTCAAAACGAATGGAAACACCATAGGTTAACTTCCCACATGATTATGAGTAGTTTGAAAGTTGTTTCATGGCTCTACACATGAAAACAAAAAAGTTGTTATCTCAGTGCATACAATACTAAGACAAAACAAATAGTATACAATTCAATTTTACACCAAAGTACATACTGCAAACCTAATGGAATCACCTTTGGTTAACTTCCCACATGATTATGAGTAGGTTGAAAGTTGTTTCATGGCTATACACATGAAAACAAAAAAGTTATTACCTCTGTGCATACAATACTAAGACAAAACAAATAGTATACATTTCAATTTTACTCCAAAGCACTTACTGCAAACCTAATGGAAACACCTTTGCTTAACTTCCCACATGAGTATGAGTAGGTTGAAAGTTGTTTCATGGCTCTACACATCAACACAAAAATGTTGTTAACTCAGGGCTTAAAATGGTTAGATAATACAAATAGTATACATTTCAATTTTACTCCAAAGCACTTACTGCAAACCTAATGGAAACACCTTAGGTTAACTTCCCACATGTTTCTGAGTTGTTTGAAAGTTGTATTATGGCTCTACACAGCAAGAGGAAAAAGTTGTTTTCTCACTGCGTACAATGCTTTTACAATACAAATAGCATACATTTCAATTTTACACCAAAGTACTGACTGCAAACCCAATGGAAACACCTTTGGTTAACTTCCCACATGAGTATGAGTAGGTTGAAAGTTGTTTCATGCCTCTGTTCATCAAGACAAAAAAGTTACTTTCTCAGTGCATACTATGTTCTGACATAAAGGGAGTATAAATCTCAATTTTCAAACAACGTGCAGAGTGCAAACCATTGGGAAACATTTTAAATTAACTTCCCACATGATTTTGATTAGTTTGAAAGTTGCTTCATGGCTCCACACATCAACACTAAAAAGTTGTTATCTCAGTGCATACAATGCTTAGATAATACAAATAGTATACATTTCAATTTTACACCAAAATACCTACTGCAAAACGAATGGAAACACCATAGGTTAACTTCCCACATGATTATGTGTAGTTTGAAAGTTGTTTCATGGCTCTACACATGAAAACAAAAAAGTTGTTATCACAGTGCATACAATACTAAGATAAAACAAATACTATACAATTCAATTTTACACCAAAGTACATACTGCAAACCTAATGGAAACACCTTTGGTTAACTTACCACATGAGTATGAGTAGGTTGAAAGTTGTTTCATGGCTATACACATGAAAACAAAAAACTTGTTATCTCAGTGCATACAATAATAAGACAAAACAAATAGTATACATTTCAATTTTACTCCAAAGCACTTACTGCAAACCTAATGGAAACACCTTAGGTTAACTTCCCACATGTTTCTGAGTTGCTTGAAAGTTGTATTATGGCTCTGCACAGCAAGAGAAAAAAGTTGTTTTCTCACTGCGTACAATGCTTTTACAATACAAATAGCATACATTTCAATTTTACACCAAAGTACTTACTGCAAACCCGATGGAAACACCTTTGGTTAACTTCCCACATGAGTATGAGTGGGTTGAAAGTTGTTTCATGCCTCTGTTCATCAAGACAAAAAAGTTACTTTCTCAGTGCATACTATGTTCTGACATAAAGGGAGTATACATATCAATTTTCAACCAAAGTGCAGAGTGCAAACCATTGGGAAACATTTTAAATTAACTTCCCACATGATTTTGATTAGTTTGAAAGTTGTTTCATGGCTCCACACATCAACACAAAAAAGTTGTTATCTCAGTGCATACAATGCTTAGATAATACAAATAGTATACATTTCAATTTTACACCAACGTACATTCTGCAAACCTAATGGAAACACCTTAGGTTAACTTCCCACATGTTTCTGAGTTGTTTGAAAGTTGTATTATGGCTCTGCACATCAAGACAAAAAAGTTGTTTTCTCAGTGCATACAATGCTTTTACAATACAAATAGTATACATTTCAATATGACACCAAAATACTTACTGCAAAACGAATGGAAACACCATAGGTTAACTTCCCACATGATTGTGAGTAGTTTGAAAGTTGTTTCATGGCTCTACACATGAAAACAAAAAAGTTCTTATCTCAGTGCATACAATACTAAGACAAAACAAACAGTATACATTTCAATTTTACTCCAAAGCACTTACTGCAAACCTAATGGAAACACCTTTGCTTAACTTCCCACATGAGTATGAGTAGGTTGAAAGTTGTTTCATGCCTCTGTTCATCAAGACAGAAAAATACTTTCTGAGTGCATACTATGCTTAGACAATACAAATAGTGTACATTTGAATTTTACACCAAAGTACTTACTGGAAACCTAATGGAAACACCTTAGGTTAACTTCCCACATGATTATGAGTAGGCTGAAAGTTGTTTCATGGCACTACACATCAACACAAAAAAGTTGTTATCTCAGTGCATAAAATAATAAGAGAATACAGATAGTATACATTTCAATTTTACTCCAAAGCACTTACTGCAAACCTAATGGAAACATCTTTGGTTAATTTCCCACATGACTATGAGTAGGTTCAAAGTTGTTTCATGCCTGTGTTCAAGACAAAAAAGTTACTTTCTCAGTGCATACTATGTTCTCACATGAAGTTAGTATAAATTTCAATTTTCCAACAAAGTGCAGAGTGCAAACCATTGGGATACATTTTAAGTTAACTTCCCACATGTTTCTGAGTTGTTTGAAAGTTGTCTCATGGCTCTACACATCAACACAAAAAATGTTGTTCACTCAAGGCTTAAAATGGTTAGATAATACGAATAGTATACATTTCAATTTTACAACAAAGTACTTACTGCAAACCTAATGGAAACACCTTAGGTTAACTTCCCCAATGATTATTAGTAGTTTGAAAGTTTTTTCATGGCTCCACACAACAACACAAAAAAGTTATTTTCTCAGTGCATACAATGCTTAAACAATACAAATAGTATACATTTCAATTTTACTCAAAAGCACTTACTGCAAACCTAATGGAAACACCTTTAGTTAGCTTCCCACATGAGTATGAGTAGGTTGAAAGTTGTTTCATGCCTCTGTTCATCAAGACAAAAATGTTACTTTCTCAGTGAATAGAATGCTTTGACATAAAAGTAGTATACATTTCACTTGTACTCAAAAGACCTGACTGCAAACCTAATAGAAACACCTTAGGTTAACTTCCCACATGATTATGAGTAGGTTGAAAGTTGTTTCATGGCTCTACACATCAACACAAAAATGTTGTTAACTCAGGGCTTGAAATGGTTAGATAATACAAATAGTATACATTTCAATTTTACTCCAAAGCACTTACTGCAAACCTAATGGAAACACCTTAGGTTAACTTCCCACATGTTTCTGAGTTGTTTGAAAGTTCTATTATGGCTCTGCACATCAAGACAAAAAAGTTGTTTTCTCAGTGCATACAATGCTTTTACAATACAAATAGTATACATTTCAATATGACACCAAAATACTTACTGCAAAACGAATGGAAACACCATAGGTTAACTTCCCACATGATTGTGAGTAGTTTGAAAGTTGTTTCATGGCTCTACACATGAAAACAAAAAAGTTCTTATCTCAGTGCATACAATACTAAGACAAAGCAAATAGTATACAATTCAATTTTACACCAAAGTACATACTGCAAACCTAATGGAAACACCTTTGGTTAACTTCCCACATGTTTATGAGTAGGTTGAAAGTTGTTTCATGGCTATACACATGAAAACAAAAAAGTTGTTACCTCTGTGCATACAATACTAAGACAAAACAAACAGTATACATTTCAATTTTACTCCAAAGCACTTACTGCAAACCTAATGGAAACACCTTTGCTTAACTTCCCACATGAGTATGAGTAGGTTGAAAGTTGTTTCATGCCTCTGTTCATCAAGACAGAAAAATACTTTCTGAGTGCATACTATGCTTAGACAAAACAAATAGTGTACATTTGAATTTTACACCAAAGTACTTACTGCAAACGTAATGGAAACACCTTTGCTTAACTTCCCACATGATTATGAGTAGGCTGAAAGTTGTTTCATGGCTCTACACATCAACACAAAAAAGTTGTTATCTCAGTGCATAAAATAATAAGAGAATACAGATAGTATACATTTCAATTTTACTCCAAAGCACTTACTGCAAACCTAATGGAAACATCTTTGTTTAACTTCCCACATGACTATGAGTAGGTTCAAAGTTGTTTCATGCCTGTGTTCAAGATAAAAAAGTTACTTTCTCAGTGCATACTATGTTCTCACATGAAGTTAGTATAAATTTCAATTTTCCAACAAAGTGCAGAGTGCAAACCATTGGGATACATTTTAAGTTAACTTCCCACATGTTTCTGAGTTGTTTGATAGTTGTCTCATGGCTCTACACATCAACACAAAAAATGTTGTTCACTCAAGGCTTAAAATGGTTAGATAATACGAATAGTATACATTTCAATTTTACACCAAAGTACTTACTGCAAACCTAATGGAAACACCTTAGGTTAACTTCCCCAATGATTATTAGTAGTTTGAAAGTTTTTTCATGGCTCCACACAACAACACAAAAAAGTTATTTTCTCAGTGCATACAATGCTTAAACAATACAAATAGTATACATTTCAATTTTACTCAAAAGCACTTACTGCAATCCTAATGGAAACACCTTTAGTTAGCTTCCCACATGAGTATGAGTAGGTTGAAAGTTGTTTCATGCCTCTGTTCATCAAGACAAAAATGTTACTTTCTCAGTGAATAGAATGCTTTGACATAAAAGTAGTATACATTTCACTTGTACTCAAAAGACCTGACTGCAAACCTAATGGAAACACCTTAGGTTAACTTCCCACATGATTATGAGTAGGTTGAAAGTTGTTTCATGGCTCTACACATCAACACAAAAATGTTGTTAACTCAGGGCTTGAAATGGTTAGGTAATACAAATAGTATACATTTCAATTTTACTCCAAAGCACTTACTGCAAACCTAATGGAAACACCTTAGGTTAACTTCCCACATGTTTCTGAGTTGTTTGAAAGTTGTATTATGGCTCTCCACAGCAAGAGAAAAAAGTTGTTTTCTCACTGCGTACAATGCTTTTACAATACAAATAGCATACATTTCAATTTTACACCAAAGTACTGACTGCAAACCCAATGGAAACACCTTTGGTTAACTTTCCACATGAGTATGAGTAGGTTGAAAGTTGTTTCATGCCTCTGTTCATCAAGACAAAAAAGTTACTTTCTCAGTGCATACTATGTTCTGACATAAAGGGAGTACACATCTCAATTTTCAACCAACGTGCAGAGTGCAAACCATTGGGAAACATTTTAAATTAACTTCCCACATGATTTTGATTAGTTTGAAAGTTGTTTCATGGCTCCACACATCAACACAAAAAAGTTGTTATCTCAGTGCATACAATGCTTAGATAATACAAATACTATAAATTTCAATTTTACACCAAAGTACATACTGCAAACCTAATGGAAACAGCTTAGGTTAACTTCC
The DNA here is from genome assembly GCF_030028105.1 of Mobula birostris. Classification (NCBI taxonomy): domain Eukaryota; kingdom Metazoa; phylum Chordata; class Chondrichthyes; order Myliobatiformes; family Myliobatidae; genus Mobula; species Mobula birostris. The sequence continues at coordinate 95,431,470 of NC_092376.1, forward strand.
CACATGTTTCTGAGTTGTTTGAAAGTTGTATTATGGCTGTGCACATCAAGACAAAAAAGCTGTTTTATCCGGGCGTACAATGCTTTTACAATACAAATAGTATACATTTCAATTTTACACCAAAATACTTACTGCAAAACGAATGGAAACACCACAGGTTAACTTCCCACATGATTATGAGTACTTTGAAAGTTGTTTCATGGCTCTACACATGAAAACAAAAAAGTTGTTATCTCAGTGCATACAATACTAAGACAAAACAAATAGTATACAATTCAATTTTACACCAAAGTACATACTGCAAACCTAATGGAAACACCTTTGGTTAACTTCCCACATGAGTATGAGTAGGTTGAAAGTTGTTTCATGGCTATAACCATGAAAACAAAAAACTTGTTAACTCAGTGCATACAATACTAAGACAAAACAAATAGTATACATATCAATTTTACTCCAAAGCACTTACTGCAAACCTAATGGAAACACCTTAGGTTAACTTCCCACATGTTTCTGAGTTCTTTGAAAGTTGTATTATGGCTCTGCACAGCAAGAGAAAAAAGTTGTTTTCTCACTGCGTTCAATGCTTTTACAATACAAATAGCATACATTTCAAATTTACACCAAAGTACTTACTGCAAACCTAATGGAAACACCTTAGGTTAACTTCCCACGTGTTTCTGAGTTGTTTGAAAGTTGTATTATGGCTGTGCACATCAAGACAAAAAAGTTGTTATCTCAGTGCATACAATACTAAGACAAAACAAATAGTATACAATTCAATTTTACACCAAAGTACATACTGCAAACCTAATGGAATCACCTTTGGTTAACTTCCCACATGATTACGAGTAGGTTGAAAGTTGTTTCATGGCTATACACATGAAAACAAAAAAGCTATTACCTCTGTGCATACAATACTAAGACAAAACAAATAGTATACATTTCAATTTTACTCCAAAGCACTTACTGCAAACCTAATGGAAACACTTTTGCTTAACTTCCCACATGAGTATGAGTAGGTTGAAAGTTGTTTCATGCCTCTGTTCATCAAGACAAAAAACTTACTTTCTCAGTGCATACTATGTTCTGACATAAAGGGAGTATACATCTCAATTTTCAACCAAAGTGCAGAGTGCAAACCATTGGGAAACATTTTAAATTAACTTCCCACATGATTTTGATTAGTTTGAAAGTTGTTTCATGGCTCCACACATCAACACAAAAAAGTTGTTATCTCAGTGCATACAATGCTTAGATAATACAAATAGTATACATTTCAATTTTACACCAAAGTACATACTGCAAACCTAATGGAAACACGTTAGGTTAACTTCCCACATGATTCTGAGTTGTTTGAAAGTTGTATTATGGCTCTGCACATCAAGACAAAAAAGTTGTTTCTTCAGTGCATACAATGCTTTTACAATACAAATAGTATACATTTCAATTTGACACCATAATACTTACTGCAAAACGAATGGAAACACCATAGGTTAACTTCCCACATGATTACGAGTAGTTTGAAAGTTGTTTCATGGCTCTACACATGAAAACAAAAAAGTTGTTATCTCAGTGCATACAATACTAAGACAAAACAAATTGTTTACAATTCAATTTTACACCAAAGTACATACTGCAAACCTAATGGAATCACCTTTGGTTAACTTCCCACATGATTATGAGTAGGTTCAAAGTTGTTTCATGGCTATACACATGAAAACAGAAAAGTTATTACCTCTGTGCATACAATACTAAGACAAAACAAATAGTATACATTTCAATTTTACTCCAAAGCACTTACTGCAAACCTAATGGAAACAACTTTGCTTAACTTCCCACATGAGTATGAGTAGGTTGAAAGTTGTTTCATTGCTCTACACATCAACACAAAAATGTTGTTAACTCAGGGCTTAAAATGGTTAGATAATACAAATAGTATACATTTCAATTTTACTCCAAAGCACTTACTGCAAACCTAATGGAAACACCTTAGGTTAACTTCCCACATGTTTCTGAGTTGTTTGAAAGTTGTATTATGGCTCTGCACAGCAAGAGAAAAAAGTTGTTTTCTCACTGCGTACAATGCTTTTACAATACAAATAGCATACATTTCAATTTTACACCAAAGTACTGACTGCAAACCCAACGGAAACACCTTTGGTTAACTGCCCACATGAGTATGAGTAGGTTGAAAGTTGTTTCATGCCTCTCTTGATCAAGACAAAAAAGTTACTTTCTCATTGCATACTATGTTCTCACATAAAGGGAGTATTCATCTCAATTTTCAAACAACGTGCAGAGTGCAAACCATTGGGAAAAATTTTAAATTAACTTCCCACATGATTTTGATTAGTTTGAAAGTTGTTTCATAGCTCCACACATCAACACAAAAAAGTTGTTATCTCAGTGCATACAATGCTTAGATAATACAAATAGTATACATTTCAATTTTACACCAAAGTACATACTGCAAACCTAATGGAAACACCTTAGGTTCACTTCCCACATGTTTCTGAGTTGTTTGAAAGTTGTATTATGGCTGTGCACATCAAGACAAAAAAGCTGTTTTGTCCGGGCGTACAATGCTTTTACAATACAAATAGTATACATTTCAATTTTACACCAAAATACTTACTGCAAAACGAATGGAAACACCATAGGTTAACTTCCCACATGATTATGAGTAGTTTGAAAGTTGTTTCATGGCTCTACACATGAAAACAAAAAAGTTGTTATCGCAGTGCATACAATACTAAGACAAAACAAATAGTATACAATTCAATTTTACACCAAAGTACATACTGCAAACCTAATGGAAACACCTTTGGTTAACTTCCCACATGAGTATGAGTAGGTTGAAAGTTGTTTCATGGCTATACACATGAAAACAAAAAACTTGTTAACTCAGTGCATACAATACTAAGACAAAACAAATAGTATACATTTCAATTTTACTCCAAAGCACTTACTGCAAACCTAATGGAAACACCTTAGGTTAACTTCCCACATGTTTCTGGGTTCTTTGAAAGTTGTATTATGGCTCTGCACAGCAAGAGAAAAAAGTTGTTTTCTCACTGCGTTCAATGCTTTTACAATACAAATAGCATACATTTCAAATTTACACCAAAGTACTTACTGCAAACCTAATGGAAACACCTTAGGTTAACTTCCCACGTGTTTCTGAGTTGTTTGAAAGTTGTATTATGGCTGTGCACATCAAGACAAAAAAGTTGTTATCTCAGTGCATACAATACTAAGACAAAACAAATAGTATACATTTCAATTTTACTCCAAAGCACTTACTGCAAACCTAATGGAAACACTTTTGCTTAACTTCCCACATGAGTATGAGTAGGTTGAAAGTTGTTTCATGCCTCTGTTCATCAAGACAGAAAAATACTTTCTGAGTGCATACTATGCTTAGACAAAACAAATAGTGTACATTTGAATTTTACACCAAAGTACTTACTGCAAACGTAATGGAAACACCTTTGCTTAACTTCCCACATGATTATGAGTAGGCTGAAAGTTGTTTCATGGCTCTACACATCAACACAAAAAAGTTGTTATCTCAGTGCATAAAATAATAAGAGAATACAGATAGTATACATTTCAATTTTACTCCAAAGCACTTACTGCAAACCTAATGGAAACATCTTTGTTTAACTTCCCACATGACTATGAGTAGGTTCAAAGTTGTTTCATGCCTGTGTTCAAGATAAAAAAGTTACTTTCTCAGTGCATACTATGTTCTCACATGAAGTTAGTATAAATTTCAATTTTCCAACAAAGTGCAGAGTGCAAACCATTGGGATACATTTTAAGTTAACTTCCCACATGTTTCTGAGTTGTTTGATAGTTGTCTCATGGCTCTACACATCAACACAAAAAATGTTGTTCACTCAAGGCTTAAAATGGTTAGATAATACGAATAGTATACATTTCAATTTTACACCAAAGTACTTACTGCAAACCTAATGGAAACACCTTAGGTTAACTTCCCCAATGATTATTAGTAGTTTGAAAGTTTTTTCATGGCTCCACACAACAACACAAAAAAGTTATTTTCTCAGTGCATACAATGCTTAAACAATACAAATAGTATACATTTCAATTTTACTCAAAAGCACTTACTGCAATCCTAATGGAAACACCTTTAGTTAGCTTCCCACATGAGTCTGAGTAGGTTGAAAGTTGTTTCATGCCTCTGTTCATCAAGACAAAAATGTTACTTTCTCAGTGAATAGAATGCTTTGACATAAAAGTAGTATACATTTCACTTGTACTCAAAAGACCTGACTGCAAACCTAATGGAAACACCTTAGGTTAACTTCCCACATGATTATGAGTAGGTTGAAAGTTGTTTCATGGCTCTACACATCAACACAAAAATGTTGTTAACTCAGGGCTTGAAATGGTTAGATAATACAAATAGTATACATTTCAATTTTACTCCAAAGCACTTACTGCAAACCTAATGGAAACACCTTAGGTTAACTTCCCACATGTTTCTGAGTTGTTTGAAAGTTGTATTATGGCTCTCCACAGCAAGAGAAAAAAGTTGTTTTCTCACTGCGTACAATGCTTTTACAATACAAATAGCATACATTTCAATTTTACACCAAAGTACTGACTGCAAACCCAATGGAAACACCTTTGGTTAACTTTCCACATGAGTATGAGTAGGTTGAAAGTTGTTTCATGCCTCTGTTCATCAAGACAAAAAAGTTACTTTCTCAGTGCATACTATGTTCTGACATAAAGGGAGTACACATCTCAATTTTCAACCAACGTGCAGAGTGCAAACCATTGGGAAACATTTTAAATTAACTTCCCACATGATTTTGATTAGTTTGAAAGTTGTTTCATGGCTCCACACATCAACACAAAAAAGTTGTTATCTCAGTGCATACAATACTTAGATAATACAAATACTATACATTTCAATTTTACACCAAAGTACATACTGCAAACCTAATGGAAACACCTTAGGTTAACTTCCCACATGTTTCTGAGTTGTTTGAAAGTTGTATTATGGCTGTGCACATCAAGACAAAAAAGCTGTTTTATCCGGGCGTACAATGCTTTTACAATACAAATAGTATACATTTCAATTTTACACCAAAATACTTACTGCAAAACGAATGGAAACACCACAGGTTAACTTCCCACATGATTATGAGTACTTTGAAAGTTGTTTCATGGCTCTACACATGAAAACAAAAAAGTTGTTATCTCAGTGCATACAATACTAAGACAAAACAAATAGTATACAATTCAATTTTACACCAAAGTACATACTGCAAACCTAATGGAAACACCTTTGGTTAACTTCCCACATGAGTATGAGTAGGTTGAAAGTTGTTTCATGGCTATAACCATGAAAACAAAAAACTTGTTAACTCAGTGCATACAATACTAAGACAAAACAAATAGTATACATTTCAATTTTACTCCAAAGCACTTACTGCAAACCTAATGGAAACACCTTAGGTTAACTTCCCACATGTTTCTGAGTTCTTTGAAAGTTGTATTATGGCTCTGCACAGCAAGAGAAAAAAGTTGTTTTCTCACTGCGTTCAATGCTTTTACAATACAAATAGCATACATTTCAAATTTACACCAAAGTACTTACTGCAAACCTAATGGAAACACCTTAGGTTAACTTCCCACGTGTTTCTGAGTTGTTTGAAAGTTGTATTATGGCTGTGCACATCAAGACAAAAAAGTTGTTATCTCAGTGCATACAATACTAAGACAAAACAAATAGTATACAATTCAATTTTACACCAAAGTACATACTGCAAACCTAATGGAATCACCTTTGGTTAACTTCCCACATGATTACGAGTAGGTTGAAAGTTGTTTCATGGCTATACACATGAAAACAAAAAAGCTATTACCTCTGTGCATACAATACTAAGACAAAACAAATAGTATACATTTCAATTTTACTCCAAAGCACTTACTGCAAACCTAATGGAAACACTTTTGCTTAACTTCCCACATGAGTATGAGTAGGTTGAAAGTTGTTTCATGCCTCTGTTCATCAAGACAAAAAACTTACTTTCTCAGTGCATACTATGTTCTGACATAAAGGGAGTATACATCTCAATTTTCAACCAAAGTGCAGAGTGCAAACCATTGGGAAACATTTTAAATTAACTTCCCACATGATTTTGATTAGTTTGAAAGTTGTTTCATGGCTCCACACATCAACACAAAAAAGTTGTTATCTCAGTGCATACAATGCTTAGATAATACAAATAGTATACATTTCAATTTTACACCAAAGTACATACTGCAAACCTAATGGAAACACGTTAGGTTAACTTCCCACATGATTCTGAGTTGTTTGAAAGTTGTATTATGGCTCTGCACATCAAGACAAAAAAGTTGTTTCTTCAGTGCATACAATGCTTTTACAATACAAATAGTATACATTTCAATTTGACACCATAATACTTACTGCAAAACGAATGGAAACACCATAGGTTAACTTCCCACATGATTACGAGTAGTTTGAAAGTTGTTTCATGGCTCTACACATGAAAACAAAAAAGTTGTTATCTCAGTGCATACAATACTAAGACAAAACAAATTGTTTACAATTCAATTTTACACCAAAGTACATACTGCAAACCTAATGGAATCACCTTTGGTTAACTTCCCACATGATTATGAGTAGGTTCAAAGTTGTTTCATGGCTATACACATGAAAACAGAAAAGTTATTACCTCTGTGCATACAATACTAAGACAAAACAAATAGTATACATTTCAATTTTACTCCAAAGCACTTACTGCAAACCTAATGGAAACAACTTTGCTTAACTTCCCACATGAGTATGAGTAGGTTGAAAGTTGTTTCATTGCTCTACACATCAACACAAAAATGTTGTTAACTCAGGGCTTAAAATGGTTAGATAATACAAATAGTATACATTTCAATTTTACTCCAAAGCACTTACTGCAAACCTAATGGAAACACCTTAGGTTAACTTCCCACATGTTTCTGAGTTGTTTGAAAGTTGTATTATGGCTCTGCACAGCAAGAGAAAAAAGTTGTTTTCTCACTGCGTACAATGCTTTTACAATACAAATAGCATACATTTCAATTTTACACCAAAGTACTGACTGCAAACCCAACGGAAACACCTTTGGTTAACTGCCCACATGAGTATGAGTAGGTTGAAAGTTGTTTCATGCCTCTCTTGATCAAGACAAAAAAGTTACTTTCTCATTGCATACTATGTTCTCACATAAAGGGAGTATTCATCTCAATTTTCAAACAACGTGCAGAGTGCAAACCATTGGGAAAAATTTTAAATTAACTTCCCACATGATTTTGATTAGTTTGAAAGTTGTTTCATAGCTCCACACATCAACACAAAAAAGTTGTTATCTCAGTGCATACAATGCTTAGATAATACAAATAGTATACATTTCAATTTTACACCAAAGTACATACTGCAAACCTAATGGAAACACCTTAGGTTCACTTCCCACATGTTTCTGAGTTGTTTGAAAGTTGTATTATGGCTGTGCACATCAAGACAAAAAAGCTGTTTTGTCCGGGCGTACAATGCTTTTACAATACAAATAGTATACATTTCAATTTTACACCAAAATACTTACTGCAAAACGAATGGAAACACCATAGGTTAACTTCCCACATGATTATGAGTAGTTTGAAAGTTGTTTCATGGCTCTACACATGAAAACAAAAAAGTTGTTATCGCAGTGCATACAATACTAAGACAAAACAAATAGTATACAATTCAATTTTACACCAAAGTACATACTGCAAACCTAATGGAAACACCTTTGGTTAACTTCCCACATGAGTATGAGTAGGTTGAAAGTTGTTTCATGGCTATACACATGAAAACAAAAAACTTGTTAACTCAGTGCATACAATACTAAGACAAAACAAATAGTATACATTTCAATTTTACTCCAAAGCACTTACTGCAAACCTAATGGAAACACCTTAGGTTAACTTCCCACATGTTTCTGGGTTCTTTGAAAGTTGTATTATGGCTCTGCACAGCAAGAGAAAAAAGTTGTTTTCTCACTGCGTTCAATGCTTTTACAATACAAATAGCATACATTTCAAATTTACACCAAAGTACTTACTGCAAACCTAATGGAAACACCTTAGGTTAACTTCCCACGTGTTTCTGAGTTGTTTGAAAGTTGTATTATGGCTGTGCACATCAAGACAAAAAAGTTGTTATCTCAGTGCATACAATACTAAGACAAAACAAATAGTATACATTTCAATTTTACTCCAAAGCACTTACTGCAAACCTAATGGAAACACTTTTGCTTAACTTCCCACATGAGTATGAGTAGGTTGAAAGTTGTTTCATGCCTCTGTTCATCAAGACAGAAAAATACTTTCTGAGTGCATACTATGCTTAGACAAAACAAATAGTGTACATTTGAATTTTACACCAAAGTACTTACTGCAAACGTAATGGAAACACCTTTGCTTAACTTCCCACATGATTATGAGTAGGCTGAAAGTTGTTTCATGGCTCTACACATCAACACAAAAAAGTTGTTATCTCAGTGCATAAAATAATAAGAGAATACAGATAGTATACATTTCAATTTTACTCCAAAGCACTTACTGCAAACCTAATGGAAACATCTTTGTTTAACTTCCCACATGACTATGAGTAGGTTCAAAGTTGTTTCATGCCTGTGTTCAAGATAAAAAAGTTACTTTCTCAGTGCATACTATGTTCTCACATGAAGTTAGTATAAATTTCAATTTTCCAACAAAGTGCAGAGTGCAAACCATTGGGATACATTTTAAGTTAACTTCCCACATGTTTCTGAGTTGTTTGATAGTTGTCTCATGGCTCTACACATCAACACAAAAAATGTTGTTCACTCAAGGCTTAAAATGGTTAGATAATACGAATAGTATACATTTCAATTTTACACCAAAGTACTTACTGCAAACCTAATGGAAACACCTTAGGTTAACTTCCCCAATGATTATTAGTAGTTTGAAAGTTTTTTCATGGCTCCACACAACAACACAAAAAAGTTATTTTCTCAGTGCATACAATGCTTAAACAATACAAATAGTATACATTTCAATTTTACTCAAAAGCACTTACTGCAATCCTAATGGAAACACCTTTAGTTAGCTTCCCACATGAGTCTGAGTAGGTTGAAAGTTGTTTCATGCCTCTGTTCATCAAGACAAAAATGTTACTTTCTCAGTGAATAGAATGCTTTGACATAAAAGTAGTATACATTTCACTTGTACTCAAAAGACCTGACTGCAAACCTAATGGAAACACCTTAGGTTAACTTCCCACATGATTATGAGTAGGTTGAAAGTTGTTTCATGGCTCTACACATCAACACAAAAATGTTGTTAACTCAGGGCTTGAAATGGTTAGATAATACAAATAGTATACATTTCAATTTTACTCCAAAGCACTTACTGCAAACCTAATGGAAACACCTTAGGTTAACTTCCCACATGTTTCTGAGTTGTTTGAAAGTTGTATTATGGCTCTCCACAGCAAGAGAAAAAAGTTGTTTTCTCACTGCGTACAATGCTTTTACAATACAAATAGCATACATTTCAATTTTACACCAAAGTACTGACTGCAAACCCAATGGAAACACCTTTGGTTAACTTTCCACATGAGTATGAGTAGGTTGAAAGTTGTTTCATGCCTCTGTTCATCAAGACAAAAAAGTTACTTTCTCAGTGCATACTATGTTCTGACATAAAGGGAGTACACATCTCAATTTTCAACCAACGTGCAGAGTGCAAACCATTGGGAAACATTTTAAATTAACTTCCCACATGATTTTGATTAGTTTGAAAGTTGTTTCATGGCTCCACACATCAACACAAAAAAGTTGTTATCTCAGTGCATACAATACTTAGATAATACAAATACTATACATTTCAATTTTACACCAAAGTACATACTGCAAACCTAATGGAAACACCTTAGGTTAACTTCCCACATGTTTCTGAGTTGTTTGAAAGTTGTATTATGGCTGTGCACATCAAGACAAAAAAGCTGTTTTATCCGGGCGTACAATGCTTTTACAATACAAATAGTATACATTTCAATTTTACACCAAAATACTTACTGCAAAACGAATGGAAACACCACAGGTTAACTTCCCACATGATTATGAGTACTTTGAAAGTTGTTTCATGGCTCTACACATGAAAACAAAAAAGTTGTTATCTCAGTGCATACAATACTAAGACAAAACAAATAGTATACAATTCAATTTTACACCAAAGTACATACTGCAAACCTAATGGAAACACCTTTGGTTAACTTCCCACATGAGTATGAGTAGGTTGAAAGTTGTTTCATGGCTATAACCATGAAAACAAAAAACTTGTTAACTCAGTGCATACAATACTAAGACAAAACAAATAGTATACATTTCAATTTTACTCCAAAGCACTTACTGCAAACCTAATGGAAACACCTTAGGTTAACTTCCCACATGTTTCTGAGTTCTTTGAAAGTTGTATTATGGCTCTGCACAGCAAGAGAAAAAAGTTGTTTTCTCACTGCGTTCAATGCTTTTACAATACAAATAGCATACATTTCAAATTTACACCAAAGTACTTACTGCAAACCTAATGGAAACACCTTAGGTTAACTTCCCACGTGTTTCTGAGTTGTTTGAAAGTTGTATTATGGCTGTGCACATCAAGACAAAAAAGTTGTTATCTCAGTGCATACAATACTAAGACAAAACAAATAGTATACAATTCAATTTTACACCAAAGTACATACTGCAAACCTAATGGAATCACCTTTGGTTAACTTCCCACATGATTACGAGTAGGTTGAAAGTTGTTTCATGGCTATACACATGAAAACAAAAAAGCTATTACCTCTGTGCATACAATACTAAGACAAAACAAATAGTATACATTTCAATTTTACTCCAAAGCACTTACTGCAAACCTAATGGAAACACTTTTGCTTAACTTCCCACATGAGTATGAGTAGGTTGAAAGTTGTTTCATGCCTCTGTTCATCAAGACAAAAAACTTACTTTCTCAGTGCATACTATGTTCTGACATAAAGGGAGTATACATCTCAATTTTCAACCAAAGTGCAGAGTGCAAACCATTGGGAAACATTTTAAATTAACTTCCCAAATGATTTTGATTAGTTTGAAAGTTGTTTCATGGCTCCACACATCAACACAAAAAAGTTGTTATCTCAGTGAATACAATGCTTAGATAATACAAATAGTATACATTTCAATTTTACACCAAAGTACATACTGCAAACCTAATGGAAACACGTTAGGTTAACTTCCCACATGATTCTGAGTTGTTTGAAAGTTGTATTATGGCTCTGCACATCAAGACAAAAAAGTTGTTTCTTCAGTGCATACAATGCTTTTACAATACAAATAGTATACATTTCAATTTGACACCATAATACTTACTGCAAAACGAATGGAAACACCATAGGTTAACTTCCCACATGATTACGAGTAGTTTGAAAGTTGTTTCATGGCTCTACACATGAAAACAAAAAAGTTGTTATCTCAGTGCATACAATACTAAGACAAAACAAATTGTTTACAATTCAATTTTACACCAAAGTACATACTGCAAACCTAATGGAATCACCTTTGGTTAACTTCCCACATGATTATGAGTAGGTTCAAAGTTGTTTCATGGCTATACACATGAAAACAGAAAAGTTATTACCTCTGTGCATACAATACTAAGACAAAACAAATAGTATACATTTCAATTTTACTCCAAAGCACTTACTGCAAACCTAATGGAAACAACTTTGCTTAACTTCCCACATGAGTATGAGTAGGTTGAAAGTTGTTTCATTGCTCTACACATCAACACAAAAATGTTGTTAACTCAGGGCTTAAAATGGTTAGATAATACAAATAGTATACATTTCAATTTTACTCCAAAGCACTTACTGCAAACCTAATGGAAACACCTTAGGTTAACTTCCCACATGTTTCTGAGTTGTTTGAAAGTTGTATTATGGCTCTGCACAGCAAGAGAAAAAAGTTGTTTTCTCACTGCGTACAATGCTTTTACAATACAAATAGCATACATTTCAATTTTACACCAAAGTACTGACTGCAAACCCAACGGAAACACCTTTGGTTAACTGCCCACATGAGTATGAGTAGGTTGAAAGTTGTTTCATGCCTCTCTTGATCAAGACAAAAAAGTTACTTTCTCATTGCATACTATGTTCTCACATAAAGGGAGTATTCATCTCAATTTTCAAACAACGTGCAGAGTGCAAACCATTGGGAAAAATTTTAAATTAACTTCCCACATGATTTTGATTAGTTTGAAAGTTGTTTCATAGCTCCACACATCAACACAAAAAAGTTGTTATCTCAGTGCATACAATGCTTAGATAATACAAATAGTATACATTTCAATTTTACACCAAAGTACATACTGCAAACCTAATGGAAACACCTTAGGTTCACTTCCCACATGTTTCTGAGTTGTTTGAAAGTTGTATTATGGCTGTGCACATCAAGACAAAAAAGCTGTTTTGTCCGGGCGTACAATGCTTTTACAATACAAATAGTATACATTTCAATTTTACACCAAAATACTTACTGCAAAACGAATGGAAACACCATAGGTTAACTTCCCACATGATTATGAGTAGTTTGAAAGTTGTTTCATGGCTCTACACATGAAAACAAAAAAGTTGTTATCGCAGTGCATACAATACTAAGACAAAACAAATAGTATACAATTCAATTTTACACCAAAGTACATACTGCAAACCTAATGGAAACACCTTTGGTTAACTTCCCACATGAGTATGAGTAGGTTGAAAGTTGTTTCATGGCTATACACATGAAAACAAAAAACTTGTTAACTCAGTGCATACAATACTAAGACAAAACAAATAGTATACATTTCAATTTTACTCCAAAGCACTTACTGCAAACCTAATGGAAACACCTTAGGTTAACTTCCCACATGTTTCTGAGTTCTTTGAAAGTTGTATTATGGCTCTGCACAGCAAGAGAAAAAAGTTGTTTTCTCACTGCGTTCAATGCTTTTACAATACAAATAGCATACATTTCAAATTTACACCAAAGTACTTACTGCAAACCTAATGGAAACACCTTAGGTTAACTTCCCACGTGTTTCTGAGTTGTTTGAAAGTTGTATTATGGCTGTGCACATCAAGACAAAAAAGTTGTTATCTCAGTGCATACAATACTAAGACAAAACAAATAGTATACATTTCAATTTTACTCCAAAGCACTTACTGCAAACCTAATGGAAACACTTTTGCTTAACTTCCCACATGAGTATGAGTAGGTTGAAAGTTGTTTCATGCCTCTGTTCATCAAGACAAAAAACTTACTTTCTCAGTGCATACTATGTTCTGACATAAAGGGAGTATACATCTCAATTTTCAACCAAAGTGCAGAGTGCAAACCATTGGGAAACATTTTAAATTAACTTCCCACATGATTTTGATTAGTTTGAAAGTTGTTTCATGGCTCCACACATCAACACAAAAAAGTTGTTATCTCAGTGCATACAATGCTTAGATAATACAAATAGTATACATTTCAATTTTACACCAAAGTACATACTGCAAACCTAATGGAAACACGTTAGGTTAACTTCCCACATGATTCTGAGTTGTTTGAAAGTTGTATTATGGCTCTGCACATCAAGACAAAAAAGTTGTTTCTTCAGTGCATACAATGCTTTTACAATACAAATAGTATACATTTCAATTTGACACCATAATACTTACTGCAAAACGAATGGAAACACCATAGGTTAACTTCCCACATGATTACGAGTAGTTTGAAAGTTGTTTCATGGCTCTACACATGAAAACAAAAAAGTTGTTATCTCAGTGCATACAATACTAAGACAAAACAAATTGTTTACAATTCAATTTTACACCAAAGTACATACTGCAAACCTAATGGAATCACCTTTGGTTAACTTCCCACATGATTATGAGTAGGTTCAAAGTTGTTTCATGGCTATACACATGAAAACAGAAAAGTTATTACCTCTGTGCATACAATACTAAGACAAAACAAATAGTATACATTTCAATTTTACTCCAAAGCACTTACTGCAAACCTAATGGAAACAACTTTGCTTAACTTCCCACATGAGTATGAGTAGGTTGAAAGTTGTTTCATTGCTCTACACATCAACACAAAAATGTTGTTAACTCAGGGCTTAAAATGGTTAGACAATACAAATAGTATACATTTCAATTTTACTCCAAAGCACTTACTGCAAACCTAATGGAAACACCTTAGGTTAACTTCCCACATGTTTCTGAGTTGTTTGAAAGTTGTATTATGGCTCTGCACAGCAAGAGAAAAAAGTTGTTTTCTCACTGCGTACAATGCTTTTACAATACAAATAGCATACATTTCAATTTTACACCAAAGTACTTACTGCAAACCTAATGGAAACACCTTAGGTTCACTTCCCACATGTTTCTGAGTTGTTTGAAAGTTGTATTATGGCTGTGCACATCAAGACAAAAAAGCTGTTTTGTCCGGGCGTACAATGCTTTTACAATACAAATAGTATACATTTCAATTTTACACCAAAATACTTACTGCAAAACGAATGGAAACACCATAGGTTAACTTCCCACATGATTATGAGTAGTTTGAAAGTTGTTTCATGGCTCTACACATGAAAACAAAAAAGTTGTTATCTCAGTGCATACAATACTAAGACAAAACAAATAGTATACAATTCAATTTTACACCAAAGTACATACTGCAAACCTAATGGAAACACCTTTGGTTAACTTCCCACATGAGTATGAGTAGGTTGAAAGTTGTTTCATGGCCATACACATGAAAACAAAAAACTTGTTATCTCAGTGCATACAATACTAAGACAAAAAAAAATAGTATACATTTCAATTTTACTCCAAAGCACTTACTGCAAACCTAATGGAAACACCTTAGGTTAACTTCCCACATGTTTCTGAGTTGTTTGAAAATTGTATTATGGCTCTGCACAGCAAAAGAAAAAAGTTGTTTTCTCACTGCGTACAATGCTTTTACAACACAAATAGCATACTTTTCAATTTTACAGCAAAGTACATACTGCAAACCCAATGGAAACACCTTTGGTTAACTTCCCACATCAGTATGAGTAGGTTGAAAGTTGTTTCATGCCTCTGTTCATCAAGACAAAACAGTTACTTTCTCAGTGCATACTATGTTCTGACATAAAGGGAGTATACATCTCAATTTTCAACCAAAGTGCAGAGTGCAAACCATTGGGAAACATTTTAAATTAACTTCCCACATGATTTTGATTAGTTTGAAAGTTGTTTCATGGCTCCACACATCAACACAAAAAAGTTGTTATCTCAGTGCATACAATGCTTAGATAATACAAATAGTATACATTTCAATTTTACACCAAAGTACATACTGCAAACCTAATGGAAACACCTTAGGTTAACTTCCCACATGTTTCTGAGTTGTTTGAAAGTTGTATTATGGCTCTGCACATCAAGACAAAAAAGTTGTTTTCTCAGTGCATACAGTGCTTTTACAATACAAATAGTATACATTTCAATTTGACACCAAAATACTTACTGCAAAACGAATGGAAACACCATAGGTTAACTTCCCACATGATTATGAGTAGCTTGAAAGTTGTTTCATGGCTATACACATGAAAACAAAAAAGTTATTACCTCTGTGCATACAATACTAAGACAAAACAAATAGTATACATTTCAATTTTACTCCAAAGCACTTACTGCAAACCTAATGGAAACACCTTTGCTTAACTTCCCACATGAGTATGAGTAGGTTGAAAGTTGTTTCATGGCTCTACACATCAACACAAAAATGTTGTTAACTCAGGGCTTAAAATGGTTAGATAATACAAATACTATACATTTCAATTTTACTCCAAAGCACTTACTGCAAACCTAATGGAAACACCTTAGGTTAACTTCCCACATGTTTTTGAGTTGTTTGAAAGTTGTATTATGGCTCTGCACAGCAAGAGGAAAAAGTTGTTTTCTCACTGCGTACAATGCTTTTACAATGCAAATAGCATACATTTCAATTTTACACCAAAGTACTGACTGCAAACCCAATGGAAACACCTTTGGTTAACTGCCCACATGAGTATGAGTAGGTTGAAAGTTGTTTCATGCCTCTGTTCATCAAGACAAAAAAGTTACTTTCTCAGTGCATACTATGTTCTGACATAAAGGGAGTATGCATCTCAATTTTCAAACAACGTGCAGAGTGCAAACCATTGGGAAACATTTTAAATTAACTTCCCACATGATTTTGATTAGTTTGAAAGTTGTTTCATGGCTCCACACATCAACACAAAAAAGTTGTTATCTCAGTGCATACAATGCTTAGATAATACAAATAGTATACATTTCAATTTTACACCAAAGTACATACTGCAAACCTAATGGAAACACGTTAGGTTAACTTCCCACATGATTCTGAGTTGTTTGAAAGTTGTATTATGGCTCTGCACATCAAGACAAAAAAGTTGTTTCTTCAGTGCATACAATGCTTTTACAATACAAATAGTATACATTTCAATTTGACACCATAATACTTACTGCAAAACGAATGGAAACACCATAGGTTAACTTCCCACATGATTACGAGTAGTTTGAAAGTTGTTTCATGGCTCTACACATGAAAACAAAAAAGTTGTTATCTCAGTGCATACAATACTAAGACAAAACAAATTGTTTACAATTCAATTTTACACCAAAGTACATACTGCAAACCTAATGGAATCACCTTTGGTTAACTTCCCACATGATTATGAGTAGGTTCAAAGTTGTTTCATGGCTATACACATGAAAACAGAAAAGTTATTACCTCTGTGCATACAATACTAAGACAAAACAAATAGTATACATTTCAATTTTACTCCAAAGCACTTACTGCAAACCTAATGGAAACAACTTTGCTTAACTTCCCACATGAGTATGAGTAGGTTGAAAGTTGTTTCATTGCTCTACACATCAACACAAAAATGTTGTTAACTCAGGGCTTAAAATGGTTAGACAATACAAATAGTATACATTTCAATTTTACTCCAAAGCACTTACTGCAAACCTAATGGAAACACCTTAGGTTAACTTCCCACATGTTTCTGAGTTGTTTGAAAGTTGTATTATGGCTCTGCACAGCAAGAGAAAAAAGTTGTTTTCTCACTGCGTACAATGCTTTTACAATACAAATAGCATACATTTCAATTTTACACCAAAGTACTGACTGCAAACCCAACGGAAACACCTTTGGTTAACTTCCCACATGAGTATGAGTAGGTTGAAAGTTGTTTCATGCCTCTCTTGATCAAGACAAAAAAGTTACTTTCTCAGTGCATACTATGTTCTCACATAAAGGGAGTATTCATCTCAATTTTCAAACAACGTGCAGAGTGCAAACCATTGGGAAAAATTTTAAATTAACTTCCCACATGATTTTGATTAGTTTGAAAGTTGTTTCATAGCTCCACACATCAACACAAAAAAGTTGTTATCTCAGTGCATACAATGCTTAGATAATACAAATAGTATACATTTCAATTTTACACCAAAGTACATACTGCAAACCTAATGGAAACACCTTAGGTTCACTTCCCACATGTTTCTGAGTTGTTTGAAAGTTGTATTATGGCTGTGCACATCAAGACAAAAAAGCTGTTTTGTCCGGGCGTACAATGCTTTTACAATACAAATAGTATACATTTCAATTTTACACCAAAATACTTACTGCAAAACGAATGGAAACACCATAGGTTAACTTCCCACATGATTATGAGTAGTTTGAAAGTTGTTTCATGGCTCTACACATGAAAACAAAAAAGTTGTTATCTCAGTGCATACAATACTAAGACAAAACAAATAGTATACAATTCAATTTTACACCAAAGTACATACTGCAAACCTAATGGAAACACCTTTGGTTAACTTCCCACATGAGTATGAGTAGGTTGAAAGTTGTTTCATGGCCATACACATGAAAACAAAAAACTTGTTATCTCAGTGCATACAATACTAAGACAAAAAAAAATAGTATACATTTCAATTTTACTCCAAAGCACTTACTGCAAACCTAATGGAAACACCTTAGGTTAACTTCCCACATGTTTCTGAGTTGTTTGAAAATTGTATTATGGCTCTGCACAGCAAAAGAAAAAAGTTGTTTTCTCACTGCGTACAATGCTTTTACAACACAAATAGCATACTTTTCAATTTTACAGCAAAGTACATACTGCAAACCCAATGGAAACACCTTTGGTTAACTTCCCACATCAGTATGAGTAGGTTGAAAGTTGTTTCATGCCTCTGTTCATCAAGACAAAACAGTTACTTTCTCAGTGCATACTATGTTCTGACATAAAGGGAGTATACATCTCAATTTTCAACCAAAGTGCAGAGTGCAAACCATTGGGAAACATTTTAAATTAACTTCCCACATGATTTTGATTAGTTTGAAAGTTGTTTCATGGCTCCACACATCAACACAAAAAAGTTGTTATCTCAGTGCATACAATGCTTAGATAATACAAATAGTATACATTTCAATTTTACACCAAAGTACATACTGCAAACCTAATGGAAACACCTTAGGTTAACTTCCCACATGTTTCTGAGTTGTTTGAAAGTTGTATTATGGCTCTGCACATCAAGACAAAAAAGTTGTTTTCTCAGTGCATACAGTGCTTTTACAATACAAATAGTATACATTTCAATTTGACACCAAAATACTTACTGCAAAACGAATGGAAACACCATAGGTTAACTTCCCACATGATTATGAGTAGCTTGAAAGTTGTTTCATGGCTATACACATGAAAACAAAAAAGTTATTACCTCTGTGCATACAATACTAAGACAAAACAAATAGTATACATTTCAATTTTACTCCAAAGCACTTACTGCAAACCTAATGGAAACACCTTTGCTTAACTTCCCACATGAGTATGAGTAGGTTGAAAGTTGTTTCATGGCTCTACACATCAACACAAAAATGTTGTTAACTCAGGGCTTAAAATGGTTAGATAATACAAATACTATACATTTCAATTTTACTCCAAAGCACTTACTGCAAACCTAATGGAAACACCTTAGGTTAACTTCCCACATGTTTTTGAGTTGTTTGAAAGTTGTATTATGGCTCTGCACAGCAAGAGGAAAAAGTTGTTTTCTCACTGCGTACAATGCTTTTACAATGCAAATAGCATACATTTCAATTTTACACCAAAGTACTGACTGCAAACCCAATGGAAACACCTTTGGTTAACTGCCCACATGAGTATGAGTAGGTTGAAAGTTGTTTCATGCCTCTGTTCATCAAGACAAAAAAGTTACTTTCTCAGTGCATACTATGTTCTGACATAAAGGGAGTATGCATCTCAATTTTCAAACAACGTGCAGAGTGCAAACCATTGGGAAACATTTTAAATTAACTCCCACATGATTTTGATTAGTTTGAAAGTTGCTTCATGGCTCCACACATGAAAACAAAAAAGTTCTTATCTCAGTGCATACAATACTAAGACAAAACAAATAGTATACAATTCAATTTTACACCAAAGTACATACTGCAAACCTAATGGAAACACCTTTGGTTAACTTCCCACATGATTATGAGTAGGTTGAAAGTTGTTTCATGGCTATACACATGAAAACAAAAAAGTTGTTACCTCTGTGCATACAATACTAAGACAAAACAAATAGTATACATTTCAATTTTACTCCAAAGCACTTACTGCAAACCTAATGGAAACACCTTTGCTTAACTTCCCACATGAGTATGAGTAGGTTGAAAGTTGTTTCATGCCTCTGTTCATCAAGACAGAAAAATACTTTCTGAGTGCATACTATGCTTAGACAATACAAATAGTGTACATTTGAATTTTACACCAAAGTACTTACTGGAAACCTAATGGAAACACCTTAGGTTAACTTCCCACATGATTATGAGTAGGTTGAAGGTTGTTTCATGGCTCTACACATCAACACAAAAAAGTTGTTATCTCAGTGCATAAAATAATAAGACAATACAGATAGTATACATTTCAATTTTACTCCAAAGCACTTACTGCAAACCTAATGGAAACATCTTTGGTTAACTTCCCACATGACTATGAGTAGGTTCAAAGTTGTTTCATGCCTGTGTTCAAGACAAAAAAAGTTACTTTCTCAGTGCATACTATGTTCTCACATGAAGTTAGTATAAATTTCAATTTTCCAACAAAGTGCAGAGTGCAAACCATTGGGATACATTTTAAGTTAACTTCCCACATGTTTCTGAGTTGTTTGAAAGTTGTCTCATGGCTCTACACATCAACACAAAAAATGTTGTTCACTCAGGGCTTAAAATGGTTAGATAATACGAATAGTATACATTTCAATTTTACACCAAAGTACTTACTGCAAACCTAATGGAAACACCTCAGGTTAACTTCCCACATGATTATGAGTAGGTTGAAAGTTGTTTCATGGCTCTACACATCAACACAAAAATGTTGTTAACTCAGGGCTTGAAATGGTTAGATAATACAAATAGTATACATTTCAATTTTACTCCAAAGCACTTACTGCAAACCTAATGGAAACACCTTAGGTTAACTTCCCACATGTTTCTGAGTTGTTTGAAAGTTGTATTATGGCTCTCCACAGCAAGAGAAAAAAGTTGTTTTCTCACTGCGTACAATGCTTTTACAATACAAATAGCATACATTTCAATTTTACACCAAAGTACTGACTGCAAACCCAATGGAAACACCTTTGGTTAACTTCCCACATGAGTATGAGTAGGTTGAAAGTTGTTTCATGCCTCTGTTCATCAAGACAAAAAAGTTACTTTCTCAGTGCATACTATGTTCTGACATAAAGGGAGTACACATCTCAATTTTCAACCAACGTGCAGAGTGCAAACCATTGGGAAACATTTTAAATTAACTTCCCACATGATTTTGATTAGTTTGAAAGTTGTTTCATGGCTCCACACATCAACACAAAAAAGTTGTTATCTCAGTGCATACAATGCTTAGATAATACAAATACTATACATTTCAATTTTACACCAAAGTACATACTGCAAACCTAATGGAAACACCTTAGGTTAACTTCCCACATGTTTCTGAGTTGTTTGAAAGTTGTATTATGGCTGTGCACATCAAGACAAAAAAGCTGTTTTATCCGGGCGTACAATGCTTTTACAATACAAATAGTATACATTTCAATTTTACACCAAAATACTTACTGCAAAACGAATGGAAACACCACAGATTAACTTCCCACATGATTATGAGTAGTTTGAAAGTTGTTTCATGGCTCTACACATGAAAACAAAGAAGTTGTTATCTCAGTGCTTACAATACTAAGACAAAACAAATAGTATACAATTCAATTTCACACCAAAGTACATACTGCAAACCTAATGGAAAAACCTTTGGTTAACTTCCCACATGAGTATGAGTAGGTTGAAAGTTGTTTCATGGCTATACACATGAAAACAAAAAACTTGTTATCTCAGTGCATACAATACTAAGACAAAACAAATAGTATACATTTCAATTTTACTCCAAAGCACTTACTGCATACCTAATGGAAACACCTTAGGTTAACTTCCCACATGTTTCTGAGTTGTTTGAAAGTTGTATTATGGCTCTGCACAGCAAGAGAAAAAAGTTGTTTTCTCACTGCGTACAATGCTTTTACAATACAAATAGCATACATTTCAATTTTAAACCAAAGTACTTACTGCAAACCTAACGGAAACAACTTAGGTTAAATCCCAAATGATTATGAGTAGTTTGAAAGTTGTTTCATGGCTCTGCACATCAAGACAAAAAAGTTGTTTTCTCAGTGCATACAATGCTTTTACTATACAAATAGTATACATTTCAATTTTACACCAAAGTACTTACTGCAAATCTAATGGATACACCTTTGGTTAACTTGCCACATGAGTATGAGTTGGTTGAAAGTTGTTTCATGGCTCGACACATGAAAACAAAAAAGTTGTTATCTCAGAGAATACAATACTAAGACAATACAAATACTATACATTTCAATTTTACTCCAAAGCACTTACTGCAAACCTAATGGAAACACCTTTGGTTAACTTCCCACATGAGTATGAGTATGTTGAAAGTTGTTTCATGCCTCTGTTCATCAAGACAAAAAAGTTATTTTCTCAGTGCATACTATGTTCTGACATTAAGGTAGTATACATCTCAATTTTCCACCAAAGTGCAGAGTGCAAACCATTGGGAAACATTTTAATTTAACTTCCCACATGATTATGAGTATTTTGAAAGTTGTTTCATGGCTCAACACATCAACACAAAAATGTTGTTAACTCAGGGCATACAATGCTTAGATAATACAAATAGTATACATCTCAATTTTCCACCAAAGTGCAGAGTGCAAACCATTGGGAAACATTTTAAGTTAACTTGCCACATGTTTCTGAGACGTCTGAAAGTTGTTTCATGCCTCTACACATCAACACAAAAAAGTTGTTAATTCAGGGCATACAATGGTTAGATAATACAAATAGTATACATTTCAATTTTACACCAAGGTACTTACTGCAAACCTAATGGAAAAACCTTAGGTTAACTTCCCAAATGATTATGAGTAGTTTGAAAGTTTTTTCATGGCTCCACACATCAACACAAAAAAGTTGTTATCTCAGTGCATACAATGCTTAGATAATACAAATAGTATACATTTCAATTTTACACCAAAGTACTTACTGCAAACCTTATGGAAACACCTTAGGGTAACTTACCACATGTTTCTGAGTTGTTTGAAAGTTGTATTATGGCTCTGCACATCAAGACAAAAAAGTTGTTTTCTCTGTACATACAATACTTTTGCAATACAAATAGCATACATTTCAATTTTACACCAAAGTACTTACTGCAAACCTAATGGAAACACATTAGGTTACCTTCCCACATGAGTATGAGTAGGTTGAAAGTTGTTTCATGCCTCGGTTCATCAAGACAAAAAAGTTACTTTCTCAGTGCATACTATTTTCTGACATTAAGGTAGTATACATCTCAATTTTCCACCAAAGTGCAGATTGCAAACCATTGGGAAACATTTTAAGTTAACTTGCCACATGTTTCTGAGATGTCTGAAAGTTGTTTCATGCCTCTACACATCAACACAAAAAAGTTGTTAATTCAGGGCATACAATGGTTAGATAATACAAATAGTATACATTTCAATTTTACTCCAACGTTCTTACTGCAAACCTAATGGAAACACCTTAGGTTAACTTCCCACATGATTCTGAGATGTCTGAAAGTTGTTTCATACCTCTGCACATAAAGACAAAAAAGTTGATCTCTCAGTGAATAGAATGCTTTGACATAAAAGTAGTATACATTTCAATTGTACTCAAAAGTCCTGACTGCAAACCTAATGGAAACACCTTTGGTTAACTTCCCAAATGAGTATGAGTAGGTTGGAAGTTGCTTCATGCCTCTGTTCATCAAGACAAAAAAGTTACTTTCTCAGTGCATTCTATGCTTAGACAATACAAATAGTATACATTTCAATCTTACACCAAAGGACTTACTGCAAACCTAATGGAAACACCTTAGGTTAACTTCCCACATGATTATGAGTAGGTTGAAAGTTGTTTCATGGCTCTAAACATCAACACAAAAAAGTTGTTATCTCAGTGCATACAATACAAAGACAATACAGATAGTATACATTTCAATTTTACTCCAAAGCACTTACTGCAAACCTAATGGGAACACCTTTGGTGAACTTCCTACATGAATATAAGTAGGTTCAAAGTTGTTTCATGCCTCTGTTCATCAAGACAAAAAAGTTACTTTCTCAGTGCATACTATGTTCTCACATTAAGTTAGCATAAATTTCAATTTTCCAGCAAAGTGCAGAGTGCAAACCATTGGGATACATTTCAAGTTAACTTCCCACATGTTTCTGAGTTGTTTGAAAGTTGTCTCGTGGCTCTACACATCAACACAAAAATGTATGTTAACTCAGGGCATAGAATGGTTAGATAATACAAATAGTAACATTTCAATTTTACACCAAAGTATTTACTGCAAACCTAATGGAAACACCTTAGGTTAACTTCCCACATGTTTCTGAGTTGTTTGAAAGTTGTATTATGGCTCTGCACATCAAGACAAAAAAGTTGTTTTCTCAGTGCATACAATGCTTTTACTATACAAATAGTATACTTCTCAATTTTCCGCCAAAGTACTTACTGTAAACCTAATGGAAACACCTTTGGTCAACTTCCCTCATGAGTATGAGTAGGTTGAAAGTTGTTTCATGCCTCTGTTCATCAAGACAAAAAAGTTACTTTCTCAGTGCATACTATGTTCTGACATTAAGGTAGTATACATTTCAATTTTCCAACAAAGTGCAGAGTGCAAACCAGAGGGATACATTTTAACATAACTTCCAACATGTTTCTGAGTTCTTTGAAAGTTGACTCATGGCTCTGCACATAAAGACAAAAAAGTTGATTTCTCAGTGAATAGAATGCTTTGACATACATTTAGTATACATTTCCATTGTACTCAAAAGACCTGACTGCAAACGTAATGGAAACACATTAAGTTAACTTCCCACATGATTCTGAGATGTCTGAAAGTTGTTTCATGCCTCTACACATCAACACAAAAAAGTTGATCTCTCAGTGAATAGAATGCTTTGACATAAAAGTAGTGTACATTTCAATTGTACTCAAAAGTCCTGACTGCAAACCTAATGCCATGCAAGTGTAAAATTGAAATGTATACTATTTGTATTGTCTAAGCATAGTATGCACTGAGAAAGTAACTATTTTGTCTTGATGAACAGAGGCATGAAACAACTTTCAACCTACTCATACTCATGTGGGAAGTTCATCTAAGGTGTTTCCATTAGGTTTGCAGTAAGTACTTTGGTGTAAAATTGAGATGTATACTATTTGTATTGTCTAAGCATAGTATGCACTGAGAAAGTAACTTTTTTGTCTTGATGAACAGAGGCATGAAACAACTTTCAACCTACTCATAGTCATGTGGGAAGTTAACCAAAGGTGTTTCCATTAGGTTTGCAGTAAGTGCTTTGGAGTAAAATTGAAATGTTTACTGTTTGTATTGTATTAGTATTCTATGCACTGAGATAACAACTTTTTTGTGTTGATGTGTGGAGCCATGAAACAACTTTCAACCTACTCATAATCATGTGAGAATTTAACCAAAGGTCTTTCCATTAGGTTTGCAGTCAGGACTTCTGAGTACAATTGAAATGTATACTACTTTTATGTCAAAGCATTCTATTCACTGAGAGATCAACTTTTTTATCATTATGTGCACAGGTATGAAACAACCTTCAGACATCTCAGAATCATGTTGGAAGTTAATCTAAGGTGTTTCCATTAGGTTTGCAGTAAGAACTTTGTTGTAAAATTGAAATGTATACTATTTGTATTATCTAAGCATTGTATGCACTGAGATATCAACTTTTTTGTGTTGATGTGTGGAGCCATGAAAAAAATTTCAAACTACTCATAATCATTTGGGAACTTAACCTAAGGTGTTTCCATTGGGTTTGCAGTAAGTACTTTGGTGTAAATTTGAAATGCACACTATTTTTATTATCTAACCATTATATGCCCTGCGTTAACAACATTTTTGTGTTGATGTGTAGAGCCATGAAACAACTTTCAAACTACTCATAATCATGTGGGAAGTTAAATTAAAATGTTTCCCAATGATTTGCACTCTGCACTTTGCTGGAAAATTGAGATGTATACTACCTTAATGTCAGAACATAGAATGCACTGAGAAAGTAACTTTTTTGTCTTGATGAACAGAGGCATGAAACAACTTTCAACCCACTCATACTCATGTGGGAAGTTAACCAAAGGTGTTTCCATTAGGTTTGCAGTCAGGACTTTTGAGTACAATTGAAATGTATACTACTTTTATGTCAAAGCACTCTATTCACTGAGAAAGTAACTTTTTTGTCTTTATGAACAGAGGGATGAAACAACTTTCAACCTACTCATACTCATGTGGGAAGATAACCGAAGGTGTTTCCATTAGGTTTGCAGTAGGTACTTCGGTGTAAAATTGAAATGTATACTATTTGTATTATCTAAGCATTGTATGCACTGAGATAACAACTTTTTTGTGTTGATGTGTGGAGAAATGAAAAAACTTTCAAACTACTCGTGATCATTTGGGACGTTAACCTGAGTTGTTTCCATAAGGTTTGCAGTAAGTACTTTGGTGTAAAATTGAAATGTATACTATTTGTATTGTCTAAGCATAGTATGCACTGAGAAAGTAACTATTTTGTCTTGATGAACAGAGGCATGAAACGACTTTCAACCTACTCATACTCATGTAGGAAGTTAAGCAAAGGTGTTTCCATTAGGTTTGCAGTAAGTGCTTTGGAGTAAAATTGAAATGTATACTACTTGCATTGTCTTAGTATTGTATGCACTGAGATAACAACTTTTTTGTTTTCATGTGTAGAGCCATGAAACAACTTTCAAACTACTCATAATCATGTGGGAAGTTAACCTATGGTGTTTCCATTAGGTTTGCAGTAAGTAGTTTGGTGCAAAATTGAAATGTATACTATTTATATTGTAAAAGCATTCTATGTACTCAGAAAACAACTTTTTTGTCTTGATGTGCAGAGCCATAATACAACTTTCAAACAACTCAGAAACATGTGGGAAGTTAACCTAAGGTGTTTCCATTAGGTTTGCAGTATGTACTTTGGTGTAAAATTGAAATGTATACTATTTGTATTATCTAAGCATTGTATGCACTGAGATAACAACTTTTTTCTGTTGATGTGTGGAGGCATGAAACAACTTTCAAACTACTCATAATCATTTGGGAACTTAACCTAAGTTGTTTCCATTAGGTTTGCAGTAAGTACTTTGGTGTAAACTTGAAATGCATACTATTTTTATTATCTAACCATTGTATGCCCTGCGTTAACAACATTTTTGTGTTGATGTGTAGAGCCATGAAACAACTTTCAAACTACTCATAATCATGTGGGAAGTTAAATTAAAATGTTTCCCAATGGTTTGCACTCTGAACTTTGGTGGAAAATTGAGATGTATACTACCTTAATGTCAGAACATGGAATGCACTGAGAAAGTAACTTTTTTGTCTTGATGAACAGAGGCATGAAACAACTTTCAACCTACTCATACTCATGTGGGAAGTTAACCAAAGGTGTTTCCATTAGGTTTGCAGTCAGGACTTTTGAGTACAATTGAAATGTATACTACTTATACGTCAAAGCATTCTATTCACTGAGAGATCAACTTTTTTATCTTTATGTGCACAGGTATGAAACAACTTTCAGACATCTCAGACTCATGTGGGAAGTTAATCTAAGGTGTTTCCATTAGGTTTGCAGCAAGAACTTTGTTGTAAAATTGAAATAAATACTATCTGTTTTATCTGAGCTTGTATGCACTGAGATATCAACTTTTTTCTGCTGATGTGTGGAGCCATAAAAAACTTTCAAACTACTAATAATCATTGGGGAAGTTAACCTAAGGTGTTTCCATTAGGTTTGCAGTAAGTACTTTGGTGAAAAATTGAAATGTATACTATTCGTATTATCTAACCATTTTAAGTCCTGAGTTAACAACATTTTTGTGTTGATGTGTAGAGCCATGAGACAACTTTCAAACAACTCAGAAACATGTGGGAAGTTAACTTAAAATGTATCCCAATAGTTTGCACTCTGCACTTTGCTGGAAAATTGAAATCTATACTAACTTAATGTGAGAACATAGAATGCACTGAGAAAGTAACTTTTTTGTCTTGAACAGAGGCATGAAACAACTTTCATCCTACTCATAGTCATGTGGGAAGTAGTAAGTGCTTTGGAGTAAAATTGAAATGTATACTGTCTGTATTGTATTGTATGCACTGAGATAACAACTTTTTTGTGTTGATGTGTGGAGCCATGAAACAACTTTCAACCTACTCATAATCATGTGAGAATTTAACCAAAGGTCTTTCCATTAGGTTTGCAGTCAGGACTTCTGAGTACAATTGAAATGTATACTACTTTTATGTCAAAGCATTCTATTCACTGAGAGATCAACTTTTTTATCATTATGTGCACAGGTATGAAACAACCTTCAGACATCTCAGAATCATGTTGGAAGTTAATCTAAGGTGTTTCCATTAGGTTTGCAGTAAGAACTTTGTTGTAAAATTGAAATGTATACTATTTGTATTATCTAAGCATTGTATGCACTGAGATATCAACTTTTTTGTGTTGATGTGTGGAGCCATGAAAAAAATTTCAAACTACTCATAATCATTTGGGAACTTAACCTAAGGTGTTTCCATTGGGTTTGCAGTAAGTACTTTGGTGTAAATTTGAAATGCACACTATTTTTATTATCTAACCATTATATGCCCTGCGTTAACAACATTTTTGTGTTGATGTGTAGAGCCATGAAACAACTTTCAAACTACTCATAATCATGTGGGAAGTTAAATTAAAATGTTTCCCAATGATTTGCACTCTGCACTTTGCTGGAAAATTGAGATGTATACTACCTTAATGTCAGAACATAGAATGCACTGAGAAAGTAACTTTTTTGTCTTGATGAACAGAGGCATGAAACAACTTTCAACCCACTCATACTCATGTGGGAAGTTAACCAAAGGTGTTTCCATTAGGTTTGCAGTCAGGACTTTTGAGTACAATTGAAATGTATACTACTTTTATGTCAAAGCATTCTATTCACTGAGAAAGTAACTTTTTTGTCTTTATGAACAGAGGGATGAAACAACTTTCAACCTACTCATACTCATGTGGGAAGATAACCGAAGGTGTTTCCATTAGGTTTGCAGTAGGTACTTCGGTGTAAAATTGAAATGTATACTATTTGTATTATCTAAGCATTGTATGCACTGAGATAACAACTTTTTTGTGTTGATGTGTGGAGAAATGAAAAAACTTTCAAACTACTCGTGATCATTTGGGACGTTAACCTGAGTTGTTTCCATAAGGTTTGCAGTAAGTACTTTGGTGTAAAATTGAAATGTATACTATTTGTATTGTCTAAGCATAGTATGCACTGAGAAAGTAACTATTTTGTCTTGATGAACAGAGGCATGAAACGACTTTCAACCTACTCATACTCATGTAGGAAGTTAAGCAAAGGTGTTTCCATTAGGTTTGCAGTAAGTGCTTTGGAGTAAAATTGAAATGTATACTACTTGCATTGTCTTAGTATTGTATGCACTGAGATAACAACTTTTTTGTTTTCATGTGTAGAGCCATGAAACAACTTTCAAACTACTCATAATCATGTGGGAAGTTAACCTATGGTGTTTCCATTAGGTTTGCAGTAAGTAGTTTGGTGCAAAATTGAAATGTATACTATTTATATTGTAAAAGCATTCTATGTACTCAGAAAACAACTTTTTTGTCTTGATGTGCAGAGCCATAATACAACTTTCAAACAACTCAGAAACATGTGGGAAGTTAACCTAAGGTGTTTCCATTAGGTTTGCAGTATGTACTTTGGTGTAAAATTGAAATGTATACTATTTGTATTATCTAAGCATTGTATGCACTGAGATAACAACTTTTTTCTGTTGATGTGTGGAGGCATGAAACAACTTTCAAACTACTCATAATCATTTGGGAACTTAACCTAAGTTGTTTCCATTAGGTTTGCAGTAAGTACTTTGGTGTAAACTTGAAATGCATACTATTTTTATTATCTAACCATTGTATGCCCTGCGTTAACAACATTTTTGTGTTGATGTGTAGAGCCATGAAACAACTTTCAAACTACTCATAATCATGTGGGAAGTTAAATTAAAATGTTTCCCAATGGTTTGCACTCTGAACTTTGGTGGAAAATTGAGATGTATACTACCTTAATGTCAGAACATGGAATGCACTGAGAAAGTAACTTTTTTGTCTTGATGAACAGAGGCATGAAACAACTTTCAACCTACTCATACTCATGTGGGAAGTTAACCAAAGGTGTTTCCATTAGGTTTGCAGTCAGGACTTTTGAGTACAATTGAAATGTATACTACTTATACGTCAAAGCATTCTATTCACTGAGAGATCAACTTTTTTATCTTTATGTGCACAGGTATGAAACAACTTTCAGACATCTCAGACTCATGTGGGAAGTTAATCTAAGGTGTTTCCATTAGGTTTGCAGCAAGAACTTTGTTGTAAAATTGAAATAAATACTATCTGTTTTATCTGAGCTTGTATGCACTGAGATATCAACTTTTTTCTGCTGATGTGTGGAGCCATAAAAAACTTTCAAACTACTAATAATCATTGGGGAAGTTAACCTAAGGTGTTTCCATTAGGTTTGCAGTAAGTACTTTGGTGAAAAATTGAAATGTATACTATTCGTATTATCTAACCATTTTAAGTCCTGAGTTAACAACATTTTTGTGTTGATGTGTAGAGCCATGAGACAACTTTCAAACAACTCAGAAACATGTGGGAAGTTAACTTAAAATGTATCCCAATAGTTTGCACTCTGCACTTTGCTGGAAAATTGAAATCTATACTAACTTAATGTGAGAACATAGAATGCACTGAGAAAGTAACTTTTTTGTCTTGAACAGAGGCATGAAACAACTTTCATCCTACTCATAGTCATGTGGGAAGTAGTAAGTGCTTTGGAGTAAAATTGAAATGTATACTGTCTGTATTGTATTGTATGCACTGAGATAACAACTTTTTTGTGTTGATGTGTGGAGCCATGAAACAACTTTCAACCTACTCATAATCATGTGCGTAGTTAACCTAAGGTGTTTCCATTAGGTTTGCAGTAAGTACTTTGGTGTAAAATTGAAATGTATACTATGTGTATTGTCTAAGCATAGTATGCACGGAGAAAGTAACTTTTTGGTCTTGATGAACAGAGGCATGAAACAACTTTCAACCTACTCATACTCATTTGGGAAGTGAACCAAAGGTGTTTCCATTAGGTTTGCAGTAAGAACTTTGTTGTAAAATTGAAATATATACTATTTGGATTATCTAAGCATTGTATGCTCTGAGATGTCAACTTTTTTGTCTTGATGTGCAGAGCCATAATACAACTTTCAAACAACTCAGAAACATGTGGGAAGTTAACCTAAGGCGTTTCCATTAGGTTTGCAGTAAGTGCTTTGGGGTAAAATTGAAATGTATACTATCTGTATTGTCTTAGTATTGTATGCACTGAGATAACAACTTTTTTGTGTTGATGTGTAGAGCCATGAAACAACTTTCAACCTACTCATAATCATGTGGGAAGTTAACCTAAAGTGTTTCCATTAGGTTTGCAGTAAGTACTTTGGTGTAAAATTGAAATGTATACTATTTGTATTGTCTAAGTATAGTATGCACTGAGAAAGTAACTTTTTTGTCTTGATGAACAGAGGCATGAAACAACTTTCAATCTACTCATACTCATGTGGGAAGTTAACCAAAGGTGTTTCCATTACGTTTGCAGTAAGTGCTTTGGAGTAAAATTGAAATGTATACTATTTGTTTTGTCTTAATATTGCATGCACAGAGATAACAACTTTTTTGTTTTCATGTGTATAGCCATGAAACAACTTTCAACCTACTCACACTCATGTGGGAAGTTAACCAAAGGTGTTTCCATTAGGTTTGCAGTATGTACTTTGGTGTAAAATTGAAATGTATACTATTTGTTTTGTCTTAGTATTGTATGCACTGAGAAAACAACTTTTTTGTCTTGATGTGCAGAGCCATAATACAACTTTCAAACAACTCAGAAACATGTGGGAAGTTAACCCATGGTGTTTCCATTAGGTTTGCAGTATGTACTTTGGTATAAAATTCAAATGTATACTATTTGTATTATCGAAGCATTGAATGCACTGAGAAAACAACTTTTTTGTGTTGATGTGTGGAGCCATAAAAAACTTTCAAACTACTAATAATCATTGGGGAAGTTAACCTAAGGTGTTTCCGTTGGGTTTGCAGTACGTACTTTGGTGTAAAATAGAAATGTATACTATTCGTATTATCTAACCATTTTAAGGCCTGAGTTAACAACATTTTCGTGTTGATGTGTAGAGCCATGAGACAACTTTCAAATAACTCAGAAACATGTGGGAAGTTAACTTAAAATATATCCCAATTGTTTGCACTCTGCACTTTGCTGGAAAATTGAAATTTATACTAACTTAATGTGAGAACATAGTATGCACTGAGAAAGTAACTTTTTTGTCTTGAACAAAGGCATGAAACAACTTTCAACCTACTCATACTCATGTGGGCAGTTAACCATAGGTGTTTCCATTAGGTTTGCAGTAAGTACTTTGGTGTAAAATTGAAATGTATACTATTTGTATTGTCTAAGCATAGCATGCACTGAGAAAGTAACTTTTTTGTCTTGATGAACAGAGGCATCAAAAAACTTTCAATCCACTCATACTCATGTGGGAAGTTAACCAAAGGTGTTTCCATTAGGTTTGCAGTAAGTGCTCTGGAGTAAAATTGAAATGTATACTATTTGTATTATCTAAGCATTGTATGCACTGAGATAACAACTTTTTTGTGTTGATGTGTGGAGAAATGAAAAAACTTTCAAACTACTCGTGATCATTTGGGACGTTAACCTGAGTTGTTTCCATTAGGTTTGCAGTAAGTACTTTGGTGTAAAATTGAAATGTATACTATTTGTATTATCTAAGCATTGTATGCACTGAGATAACAACTTTTTTGTTTTCATGTGTAGAGCCATGAAACAACTTTCAAACTACTCATAATCATGTGGGAAGTTAAGCTATGGTGTTTCCATTAGGTTTGCAGTAAGTACTTTGGTGTAAAATTGAAATGTATACTAATTGTATTGTAAAAGCATTGTATGCACTGAGAAAACAACTTTTTTGTCTTGATGTGCAGAGCCATAATACAACTTTCAAACAACTCAGAAACACGTGGGAAGTTAACCTAAGGTGTTTCCATTAGGTTTGCAGTATGTACTTTGGTATAAAATTGAAATGTATACTATTTGTATTATCTAAGCATTGTATGCACTGAGAAAACAACTTTTTTGTGTTGATGTGTGGAGCCATGAAACAACTTTCAAACTACTCATAATCATGTGGGAAGTTAACTTAAAATGTAACCCAATGGTTTGCACTCTGCACTTTTCTGAAAAATTGAAATTTATACTAACTTAATGTGAGAACATAGTGTGCACTGAGAAAGTAACTTTTTTGTCTTGAACAGAGGCATGAAACAACTTTCAACCTACTCATAATCATGTGGGAAGTTAACCTAAGGTGTTTCCATTAGGTTTGCAGTAAGTACTTTGTTCTAAAATTGAAATGTACACTATTTGTATTGTCTAAGAATAGTATGCACTGAGAAAGTAACTTTTTTGTCTTGATGAACAGAGGCATGAAACAACTTTCAACCTACTCATACTCATGTGGGAAGTTAACCAAAGGTGTTTCCATTAGGTTTGCAGCAAGTGCTTTGGAGTAAAATTGAAATGTTTACTATTTGTTTTGTCTTAGTATTGTATGCACTGAGATAACAACTTTTTTGTTTTCATGTGTATAGCCATGAAACAACTTTCAACGCACTCATACTCATGTGGGAAGTTAACCTATGGTGTTTCCATTAGGTTTGCAGTAAGTAGTTTGGTGCAAAATTGAAATGTATACTATTTATATTGTAAAAGCATTCTATGTACTCAGAAAACAACTTTTTTGTCTTGATGTGCAGAGCCATAATACAACTTTCAAACAACTCAGAAACATGTGGGAAGTTAACCTAAGGTGTTTCCATTAGGTTTGCAGTATGTACTTTGGTGTAAAATTGAAATGTATACTATTTGTATTATCTAAGCATTGTATGCACTGAGATAACAACTTTTTTCTGTTGTTGTGTGGAGGCATGAAACAACTTTCAAACTACTCATAATCATTTGGGAACTTAACCTAAGTTGTTTCCATTAGGTTTGCAGTAAGTACTTTGGTGTAAAATTGAAATGCATACTATTTTTATTATCTAACCATTGTATGCCCTGCGTTAACAACATTTTTGTGTTGATGTGTAGAGCCATGAAACAACTTTCAAACTACTCATAATCATGTGGGAAGTTAAATTAAAATGTTTCCCAATGGTTTGCACTCTGAACTTTGGTGGAAAATTGAGATGAATACTACCTTAATGTCAGAACATGGAATGCACTGAGAAAGTAACTTTTTTGTCTTGATGAACAGAGGCATGAAACAACTTTCAACCTACTCATACTCATGTGGGAAGTTAACCAAAGGTGTTTCCATTAGGTTTGCAGTCAGGACTTTTGAGTACAATTGAAATGTATACTACTTATACGTCAAAGCATTCTATTCACTGAGAGATCAACTTTTTTATCTTTATGTGCACAGGTATGAAACAACTTTCAGACATCTCAGACTCATGTGGGAAGTTAATCTAAGGTGTTTCCATTAGGTTTGCAGCAAGAACTTTGTTGTAAAATTGAAATAAATACTATTTGTTTTATCTGAGCTTGTATGCACTGAGATATCAACTTTTTTCTGTTGATGTGTGGAGCCATAAAAAACTTTCAAACTACTAATAATCATTGGGGAAGTTAACCTAAGGTGTTTCCATTAGGTTTGCAGTAAGCACTTTGGTGAAAAATTGAAATGTATACTATTCGTATTATCTAACCATTTTAAGTCCTGAGTTAACAACATTTTTGTGTTGATGTGTAGAGCCATGAGACAACTTTCAAACAACTCAGAAACATGTGGGAAGTTAACTTAAAATGTATCCCAATAGTTTGCACTCTGCACTTTGCTGGAAAATTGAAATCTATACTAACTTAATGTGAGAACATAGAATGCACTGAGAAAGTAACTTTTTTGTCTTGAACAGAGGCATGAAACAACTTTCAACCTACTCATAGTCATGTGGGAAGCAGTAAGTGCTTTGGAGCAAAATTGAAATGTATACTGTCTGTATTGTCTTAGTATTGTATGCACTGAGATAACAACTTTTTTGTGTTGATGTGTGGAGCCATGAAACAACTTTCAACCTACTCATAATCATGTGCGTAGTTAACCTAAGGTGTTTCCATTAGGTTTGCAGTAAGTACTTTGGTGTAAAATTGAAATGTATACTATTTGTATTGTCTAAGTATAGTATGCACTGAGAAAGTAACTTTTTTGTCTTGATGAACAGAGGCATGAAACAACTTTCAATCTACTCATACTCATGTGGGAAGTTAACCAAAGGTGTTTCCATTAGGTTTGCAGTAAGTGCTTTGGAGTAAAATTGAAATGTATACTATTTGTTTTGTCTTAATATTGCATGCACAGAGATAACAACTTTTTTGTTTTCATGTGTATAGCCATGAAACAACTTTCAACCTACTCACACTCATGTGGGAAGTTAACCAAAGGTGTTTCCATTAGGTTTGCAGTATGTACTTTGGTGTAAAATTGAAATGTATACTATTTGTTTTGTCTTAGTATTGTATGCACTGAGAAAACAACTTTTTTGTCTTGATGTGCAGAGCCATAATACAACTTTCAAACAACTCAGAAACATGTGGGAAGTTAACCCATGGTGTTTCCATTAGGTTTGCAGTAGGTACTTTGGTATAAAATTCAAATGTATACTATTTGTATTATCGAAGCATTGAATGCACTGAGAAAACAACTTTTTTGTGTTGATGTGTGGAGCCATAAAAAACTTTCAAACTACTAATAATCATTGGGGAAGTTAACCTAAGGTGTTTCCGTTAGGTTTGCAGTACGTACTTTGGTGTAAAATTGAAATGTATACTATTCGTATTATCTAACCATTTTAAGGCCTGAGTTAACAACATTTTCGTGTTGATGTGTAGAGCCATGAGACAACTTTCAAATAACTCAGAAACATGCGGGAAGTTAACTTAAAATATATCCCAATTGTTTGCACTCTGCACTTTGCTGGAAAATTGAAATTTATACTAACTTAATGTGAGAACATAGTATGCACTGAGAAAGTAACTTTTTTGTCTTGAACAAAGGCATGAAACAACTTTCAACCTACTCATACTCATGTGGGCAGTTAACCATAGGTGTTTCCATTAGGTTTGCAGTAAGTGCTTTGGAGTAAAATTGAAATGTATACTATCTGTATTGTCTTAGTATTGTATGCACTGAGATAACAACTTCTTTGTGTTGATGTGTAGAGCCATGAAAAAACTTTCAACCTACTCATAATCCTGTGGGAAGTTAACCTAAGGTGTTTCCATTAGGTTTGCAGTAAGTACTTTGGTGTAAAATTGAAATGTATACTATTTGTATTGTCTAAGCATAGCATGCACTGAGAAAGTAACTTTTTTGTCTTGATGAACAGAGGCATCAAAAAACTTTCAATCTACTCATACTCATGTGGGAAGTTAACCAAAGGTGTTTCCATTAGGTTTGCAGTAAGTGCTTTGGAGTAAAATTGAAATGTATACTATTTGTTTTGTCTTCGTATTGCATTCACTGAGATAACAATTTTTTTGTTTTCATCTGTATAGCCATGAAACAACTTTCAACCTACTCATACTCATGTGGGAAGTTAACCAAAGGTGTTTCCATTAGGTTTGCAGTATGTACATTGGTGTAAAATTGAAATGTGTACTATTTGTTTTGTCTTAGTATTGTATGCACTGAGATAACAACTATTTTGTTTTCATGTGTAGAGCCATGAAACAACTTTCAAACTACTCATACTCATGTGGGAAGTTAACCTATGGTGTTTCCATTAGGTTTGCAGTAAGTAGTTTGGTGTAAAATTGAAATGTATACTATTTATATTGTAAAATCATTCTATGCACTGAGAAAACAACTTTTTTGTCTTGATGTGCAGAGCCATAATACAACTTTCAAACAACTCAGAAACATGTGGGAAGTTAACCTAAGGTGTTTCCATTAGGTTTGCAGTATGTACTTTGGTGTAAAATTGAAATGTATAATATTTGTATTATCTAAGCATTGTATGCACTGAGATAACAACTTTTTTGTGTTGATGTGTAGAGCCATGAAACAACTTTCAAACTACTCATAATCAAGTGGGAAGTTAAATTAAAATGTTTCCCGATGGTTTGCACTCTGCACTTTGCTGGAAAATTGAGATGTATACCACCTTTATGTCAGAACATAGTATGCACTGAGAAAGTAACTTTTTTGTCTTGATGAACAGAGGCATGAAACAACTTTCAACCTACTCATACTCATGTGGGAAGTTAACCAAAGGTGTTACCATTAGGTTTCCAGTATGTACTTTGGTGTAAAATTGAAATGTATACTATTTGTTTTGTCTTAGTATTGTAAGCACTGAGAAAACAACTTTTTTGTCTTGATGTGTAGAGCCATAATACAACTTTCAAACAACTCAGAAACATGTGGGAAGTTAACCTATGGTGTTTCCATTAGGTTTGCAGTATGAACTTTGGTGTAAAATTGAAATGTATACTATTTGTATTATCTAAGCATTGTATGCACTGAGATAACAACTTTTTTGTGTGGATGTGTGGAGCCATGAAACAACTTTCAAACTACTCATAATCATTGGGGAAGTTAACCCAGGGTGTGTCCATTAGGTTTGCAGTATGTACTTTGGTATAAAATTGAAATGTATTCTATTTGTATTATCTAAGCATTGAATGCACTGAGAAAACAACTTTTTTGTGTTGATGTGTGGAGCCATAAAAAACTTTCAAACTACTAATAATCATTGGGGAAGTTAACCTAAGGTGTTTCCGTTAGGTTTGCAGTACGTACTTTGGTGTAAAATTGAAATGTATACTATTCGTATTATCTAACCATTTTAAGCCCTGAGTTAACAACATTTTCGTGTTGATGTGTAGAGCCATGAGACAACTTTCAAACAACTCAGAAACATGTGGGAAGTTAACTTAAAATGTATCCAAATAGTTTGCACTCTGCACTTTGCTGGAAAACTGAAATCTATACTAACTTAATGTGAGAACATAGTATGCACTGAGAAAGTAACTTCTTTGTCTTGAACAAAGGCATGAAACAACTTTCAACCTACTCATACTCATGTGGGCAGTTAACCGAAGGTGTTTGCATTAGGTTTGCAGTAAGTGCTTTGGATTAAAATTGAAATGTATACTATCTGTATTGTCTTAGTATTGTATGCACTGAGATAACAACTTTTTTGTGTTGATGTGTAGAGCCATGAAACAACTTTCAACCTACTCATAATCCTGTGGGAAGTTAACCTAAGGTGTTTCCATTAGGATTGCAGTAAGTACTTTGGTGTAAAATTGAAATGTATACTATTTGTATTGTCTAAGCATAGCATGCACTGAGAAAGTAACTTTTTTGTCTTGATGAACAGAGGCATCAAAAAACTTTCAATCTACTCATACTCATGTGGGAAGTTAACCAAAGGTGTTTTCATTAGGTTTGCAGTAAGTGCTTTGGAGTAAAATTGAAATGTATGCTATTTGTTTTGTCTTCGTATTGCATTCACTGAGATAACAACTTTTTTGTTTTCATCTGTATAGCCATGAAACAACTTTCAACCTACTCATACTCATGTGGGAAGTTAACCAAAGGTGTTTCCATTAGGTTTGCAGTATGTACTTTGGTGTAAAATTGAAATGTATACTATTTGTTTTGTCTTAGTATTGTATGCACTGAGATAACAACTTTTTTGTTTTCATGTGTAGAGCCATGAAACAACTTTCAAACTACTCATACTCATGTGGGAAGTTAACCTATGGTGTTTCCATTAGGTTTGCAGTAAGTAGTTTGGTGTAAAATTGAAATGTATACTATTTATATTGTAAAAGCATTCTATGCACTGAGAAAACAACTTTTTTGTCTTGATGTGCAGAGCCACAATACAACTTTCAAACAACTCAGAAACATGTGGGAAGTTAACCTAAGGTGTTTCCATTTGGTTTGCAGTATGTACTTTGGTGTAAAATTGAAATGTATAATATTTGTATTATCTAAGCATTGTATGCACTGAGATAACAACTTTTTTGTGTTGATGTGTGGAGCCATGAAACAACTTTCAAACTCCTCATAATCATTGGGGAAGTTAACCAAAGGTGTTTTGATTAGGTTTGCAGTAAGTACTTTGGTGTAAAATTGAAATGTATACTATTTGTATTATCTAAGCATTGTATGCACTGCGTTAACAACATTTTTGTGTTGATGTGTAGAGCCATGAAACAACTTTCAAACTACTCATAATCAAGTGGGAAGTTAAATTAAAATGTTTCCCAATGGTTTGCACTCTGCACTTTGCTGGAAAATTGAGATGTATACTACCTTTATGTCAGAACATAGTATGCACTGAGAAAGTAACTTTTTTGTCTTGATGAACAGAGGCATGAAACAACTTTCAACCTACTCATACTCATGTGGGAAGTTAACCAAAGGTGTTTCCATCAGGTTTGCAGAAAGTGCTTTGGAGTAAAATTGAAATGTATACTATTTGCATTGTCTTAGTATTGTATGCACTGAGATAACAACTTTTCTGTGTTGATGTGTAGAGCCATGAAACAACTTTCAACCTACTCA
Source organism: Mobula birostris (assembly GCF_030028105.1). Lineage (NCBI taxonomy): Eukaryota > Metazoa > Chordata > Chondrichthyes > Myliobatiformes > Myliobatidae > Mobula > Mobula birostris. The sequence continues at coordinate 95,471,130 of NC_092376.1, forward strand.
TAATCATGTGGGAAGTTAACCAAAGGTGTTTCCATTAGGTTTGCAGTCAGGACTTTTGAGTACAATTGAAATGTATACTACTTATACGTCAAAGCATTCTATTCACTGAGAGATCAACTTTTTTATCTTTATGTGCACAGGTATGAAACAACTTTCAGACATCTCAGACTCATGTGGGAAGTTAATCTAAGGTGTTTCCATTAGGTTTGCAGCAAGAACTTTGTTGTAAAATTGAAATAAATACTATCTGTTTTATCTGAGCTTGTATGCACTGAGATATCAACTTTTTTCTGCTGATGTGTGGAGCCATAAAAAACTTTCAAACTACTAATAATCATTGGGGAAGTTAACCTAAGGTGTTTCCATTAGGTTTGCAGTAAGTACTTTGGTGAAAAATTGAAATGTATACTATTCGTATTATCTAACCATTTTAAGTCCTGAGTTAACAACATTTTTGTGTTGATGTGTAGAGCCATGAGACAACTTTCAAACAACTCAGAAACATGTGGGAAGTTAACTTAAAATGTATCCCAATAGTTTGCACTCTGCACTTTGCTGGAAAATTGAAATCTATACTAACTTAATGTGAGAACATAGAATGCACTGAGAAAGTAACTTTTTTGTCTTGAACAGAGGCATGAAACAACTTTCATCCTACTCATAGTCATGTGGGAAGTAGTAAGTGCTTTGGAGTAAAATTGAAATGTATACTGTCTGTATTGTATTGTATGCACTGAGATAACAACTTTTTTGTGTTGATGTGTGGAGCCATGAAACAACTTTCAACCTACTCATAATCATGTGCGTAGTTAACCTAAGGTGTTTCCATTAGGTTTGCAGTAAGTACTTTGGTGTAAAATTGAAATGTATACTATGTGTATTGTCTAAGCATAGTATGCACGGAGAAAGTAACTTTTTGGTCTTGATGAACAGAGGCATGAAACAACTTTCAACCTACTCATACTCATTTGGGAAGTGAACCAAAGGTGTTTCCATTAGGTTTGCAGTAAGAACTTTGTTGTAAAATTGAAATATATACTATTTGGATTATCTAAGCATTGTATGCTCTGAGATGTCAACTTTTTTGTCTTGATGTGCAGAGCCATAATACAACTTTCAAACAACTCAGAAACATGTGGGAAGTTAACCTAAGGCGTTTCCATTAGGTTTGCAGTAAGTGCTTTGGGGTAAAATTGAAATGTATACTATCTGTATTGTCTTAGTATTGTATGCACTGAGATAACAACTTTTTTGTGTTGATGTGTAGAGCCATGAAACAACTTTCAACCTACTCATAATCATGTGGGAAGTTAACCTAAAGTGTTTCCATTAGGTTTGCAGTAAGTACTTTGGTGTAAAATTGAAATGTATACTATTTGTATTGTCTAAGTATAGTATGCACTGAGAAAGTAACTTTTTTGTCTTGATGAACAGAGGCATGAAACAACTTTCAATCTACTCATACTCATGTGGGAAGTTAACCAAAGGTGTTTCCATTACGTTTGCAGTAAGTGCTTTGGAGTAAAATTGAAATGTATACTATTTGTTTTGTCTTAATATTGCATGCACAGAGATAACAACTTTTTTGTTTTCATGTGTATAGCCATGAAACAACTTTCAACCTACTCACACTCATGTGGGAAGTTAACCAAAGGTGTTTCCATTAGGTTTGCAGTATGTACTTTGGTGTAAAATTGAAATGTATACTATTTGTTTTGTCTTAGTATTGTATGCACTGAGAAAACAACTTTTTTGTCTTGATGTGCAGAGCCATAATACAACTTTCAAACAACTCAGAAACATGTGGGAAGTTAACCCATGGTGTTTCCATTAGGTTTGCAGTATGTACTTTGGTATAAAATTCAAATGTATACTATTTGTATTATCGAAGCATTGAATGCACTGAGAAAACAACTTTTTTGTGTTGATGTGTGGAGCCATAAAAAACTTTCAAACTACTAATAATCATTGGGGAAGTTAACCTAAGGTGTTTCCGTTGGGTTTGCAGTACGTACTTTGGTGTAAAATAGAAATGTATACTATTCGTATTATCTAACCATTTTAAGGCCTGAGTTAACAACATTTTCGTGTTGATGTGTAGAGCCATGAGACAACTTTCAAATAACTCAGAAACATGTGGGAAGTTAACTTAAAATATATCCCAATTGTTTGCACTCTGCACTTTGCTGGAAAATTGAAATTTATACTAACTTAATGTGAGAACATAGTATGCACTGAGAAAGTAACTTTTTTGTCTTGAACAAAGGCATGAAACAACTTTCAACCTACTCATACTCATGTGGGCAGTTAACCATAGGTGTTTCCATTAGGTTTGCAGTAAGTACTTTGGTGTAAAATTGAAATGTATACTATTTGTATTGTCTAAGCATAGCATGCACTGAGAAAGTAACTTTTTTGTCTTGATGAACAGAGGCATCAAAAAACTTTCAATCCACTCATACTCATGTGGGAAGTTAACCAAAGGTGTTTCCATTAGGTTTGCAGTAAGTGCTCTGGAGTAAAATTGAAATGTATACTATTTGTATTATCTAAGCATTGTATGCACTGAGATAACAACTTTTTTGTGTTGATGTGTGGAGAAATGAAAAAACTTTCAAACTACTCGTGATCATTTGGGACGTTAACCTGAGTTGTTTCCATTAGGTTTGCAGTAAGTACTTTGGTGTAAAATTGAAATGTATACTATTTGTATTATCTAAGCATTGTATGCACTGAGATAACAACTTTTTTGTTTTCATGTGTAGAGCCATGAAACAACTTTCAAACTACTCATAATCATGTGGGAAGTTAAGCTATGGTGTTTCCATTAGGTTTGCAGTAAGTACTTTGGTGTAAAATTGAAATGTATACTAATTGTATTGTAAAAGCATTGTATGCACTGAGAAAACAACTTTTTTGTCTTGATGTGCAGAGCCATAATACAACTTTCAAACAACTCAGAAACATGTGGGAAGTTAACCTAAGGTGTTTCCATTAGGTTTGCAGTATGTACTTTGGTATAAAATTGAAATGTATACTATTTGTATTATCTAAGCATTGTATGCACTGAGAAAACAACTTTTTTGTGTTGATGTGTGGAGCCATGAAACAACTTTCAAACTACTCATAATCATGTGGGAAGTTAACTTAAAATGTAACCCAATGGTTTGCACTCTGCACTTTTCTGAAAAATTGAAATTTATACTAACTTAATGTGAGAACATAGTGTGCACTGAGAAAGTAACTTTTTTGTCTTGAACAGAGGCATGAAACAACTTTCAACCTACTCATAATCATGTGGGAAGTTAACCTAAGGTGTTTCCATTAGGTTTGCAGTAAGTACTTTGTTCTAAAATTGAAATGTACACTATTTGTATTGTCTAAGAATAGTATGCACTGAGAAAGTAACTTTTTTGTCTTGATGAACAGAGGCATGAAACAACTTTCAACCTACTCATACTCATGTGGGAAGTTAACCAAAGGTGTTTCCATTAGGTTTGCAGCAAGTGCTTTGGAGTAAAATTGAAATGTTTACTATTTGTTTTGTCTTAGTATTGTATGCACTGAGATAACAACTTTTTTGTTTTCATGTGTATAGCCATGAAACAACTTTCAACGCACTCATACTCATGTGGGAAGTTAACCTATGGTGTTTCCATTAGGTTTGCAGTAAGTAGTTTGGTGCAAAATTGAAATGTATACTATTTATATTGTAAAAGCATTCTATGTACTCAGAAAACAACTTTTTTGTCTTGATGTGCAGAGCCATAATACAACTTTCAAACAACTCAGAAACATGTGGGAAGTTAACCTAAGGTGTTTCCATTAGGTTTGCAGTATGTACTTTGGTGTAAAATTGAAATGTATACTATTTGTATTATCTAAGCATTGTATGCACTGAGATAACAACTTTTTTCTGTTGTTGTGTGGAGGCATGAAACAACTTTCAAACTACTCATAATCATTTGGGAACTTAACCTAAGTTGTTTCCATTAGGTTTGCAGTAAGTACTTTGGTGTAAAATTGAAATGCATACTATTTTTATTATCTAACCATTGTATGCCCTGCGTTAACAACATTTTTGTGTTGATGTGTAGAGCCATGAAACAACTTTCAAACTACTCATAATCATGTGGGAAGTTAAATTAAAATGTTTCCCAATGGTTTGCACTCTGAACTTTGGTGGAAAATTGAGATGAATACTACCTTAATGTCAGAACATGGAATGCACTGAGAAAGTAACTTTTTTGTCTTGATGAACAGAGGCATGAAACAACTTTCAACCTACTCATACTCATGTGGGAAGTTAACCAAAGGTGTTTCCATTAGGTTTGCAGTCAGGACTTTTGAGTACAATTGAAATGTATACTACTTATACGTCAAAGCATTCTATTCACTGAGAGATCAACTTTTTTATCTTTATGTGCACAGGTATGAAACAACTTTCAGACATCTCAGACTCATGTGGGAAGTTAATCTAAGGTGTTTCCATTAGGTTTGCAGCAAGAACTTTGTTGTAAAATTGAAATAAATACTATTTGTTTTATCTGAGCTTGTATGCACTGAGATATCAACTTTTTTCTGTTGATGTGTGGAGCCATAAAAAACTTTCAAACTACTAATAATCATTGGGGAAGTTAACCTAAGGTGTTTCCATTAGGTTTGCAGTAAGCACTTTGGTGAAAAATTGAAATGTATACTATTCGTATTATCTAACCATTTTAAGTCCTGAGTTAACAACATTTTTGTGTTGATGTGTAGAGCCATGAGACAACTTTCAAACAACTCAGAAACATGTGGGAAGTTAACTTAAAATGTATCCCAATAGTTTGCACTCTGCACTTTGCTGGAAAATTGAAATCTATACTAACTTAATGTGAGAACATAGAATGCACTGAGAAAGTAACTTTTTTGTCTTGAACAGAGGCATGAAACAACTTTCAACCTACTCATAGTCATGTGGGAAGCAGTAAGTGCTTTGGAGCAAAATTGAAATGTATACTGTCTGTATTGTCTTAGTATTGTATGCACTGAGATAACAACTTTTTTGTGTTGATGTGTGGAGCCATGAAACAACTTTCAACCTACTCATAATCATGTGCGTAGTTAACCTAAGGTGTTTCCATTAGGTTTGCAGTAAGTACTTTGGTGTAAAATTGAAATGTATACTATTTGTATTGTCTAAGTATAGTATGCACTGAGAAAGTAACTTTTTTGTCTTGATGAACAGAGGCATGAAACAACTTTCAATCTACTCATACTCATGTGGGAAGTTAACCAAAGGTGTTTCCATTAGGTTTGCAGTAAGTGCTTTGGAGTAAAATTGAAATGTATACTATTTGTTTTGTCTTAATATTGCATGCACAGAGATAACAACTTTTTTGTTTTCATGTGTATAGCCATGAAACAACTTTCAACCTACTCACACTCATGTGGGAAGTTAACCAAAGGTGTTTCCATTAGGTTTGCAGTATGTACTTTGGTGTAAAATTGAAATGTATACTATTTGTTTTGTCTTAGTATTGTATGCACTGAGAAAACAACTTTTTTGTCTTGATGTGCAGAGCCATAATACAACTTTCAAACAACTCAGAAACATGTGGGAAGTTAACCCATGGTGTTTCCATTAGGTTTGCAGTAGGTACTTTGGTATAAAATTCAAATGTATACTATTTGTATTATCGAAGCATTGAATGCACTGAGAAAACAACTTTTTTGTGTTGATGTGTGGAGCCATAAAAAACTTTCAAACTACTAATAATCATTGGGGAAGTTAACCTAAGGTGTTTCCGTTAGGTTTGCAGTACGTACTTTGGTGTAAAATTGAAATGTATACTATTCGTATTATCTAACCATTTTAAGGCCTGAGTTAACAACATTTTCGTGTTGATGTGTAGAGCCATGAGACAACTTTCAAATAACTCAGAAACATGCGGGAAGTTAACTTAAAATATATCCCAATTGTTTGCACTCTGCACTTTGCTGGAAAATTGAAATTTATACTAACTTAATGTGAGAACATAGTATGCACTGAGAAAGTAACTTTTTTGTCTTGAACAAAGGCATGAAACAACTTTCAACCTACTCATACTCATGTGGGCAGTTAACCATAGGTGTTTCCATTAGGTTTGCAGTAAGTGCTTTGGAGTAAAATTGAAATGTATACTATCTGTATTGTCTTAGTATTGTATGCACTGAGATAACAACTTCTTTGTGTTGATGTGTAGAGCCATGAAAAAACTTTCAACCTACTCATAATCCTGTGGGAAGTTAACCTAAGGTGTTTCCATTAGGTTTGCAGTAAGTACTTTGGTGTAAAATTGAAATGTATACTATTTGTATTGTCTAAGCATAGCATGCACTGAGAAAGTAACTTTTTTGTCTTGATGAACAGAGGCATCAAAAAACTTTCAATCTACTCATACTCATGTGGGAAGTTAACCAAAGGTGTTTCCATTAGGTTTGCAGTAAGTGCTTTGGAGTAAAATTGAAATGTATACTATTTGTTTTGTCTTCGTATTGCATTCACTGAGATAACAATTTTTTTGTTTTCATCTGTATAGCCATGAAACAACTTTCAACCTACTCATACTCATGTGGGAAGTTAACCAAAGGTGTTTCCATTAGGTTTGCAGTATGTACATTGGTGTAAAATTGAAATGTGTACTATTTGTTTTGTCTTAGTATTGTATGCACTGAGATAACAACTATTTTGTTTTCATGTGTAGAGCCATGAAACAACTTTCAAACTACTCATACTCATGTGGGAAGTTAACCTATGGTGTTTCCATTAGGTTTGCAGTAAGTAGTTTGGTGTAAAATTGAAATGTATACTATTTATATTGTAAAAGCATTCTATGCACTGAGAAAACAACTTTTTTGTCTTGATGTGCAGAGCCATAATACAACTTTCAAACAACTCAGAAACATGTGGGAAGTTAACCTAAGGTGTTTCCATTAGGTTTGCAGTATGTACTTTGGTGTAAAATTGAAATGTATAATATTTGTATTATCTAAGCATTGTATGCACTGAGATAACAACTTTTTTGTGTTGATGTGTAGAGCCATGAAACAACTTTCAAACTACTCATAATCAAGTGGGAAGTTAAATTAAAATGTTTCCCGATGGTTTGCACTCTGCACTTTGCTGGAAAATTGAGATGTATACCACCTTTATGTCAGAACATAGTATGCACTGAGAAAGTAACTTTTTTGTCTTGATGAACAGAGGCATGAAACAACTTTCAACCTACTCATACTCATGTGGGAAGTTAACCAAAGGTGTTACCATTAGGTTTCCAGTATGTACTTTGGTGTAAAATTGAAATGTATACTATTTGTTTTGTCTTAGTATTGTAAGCACTGAGAAAACAACTTTTTTGTCTTGATGTGTAGAGCCATAATACAACTTTCAAACAACTCAGAAACATGTGGGAAGTTAACCTATGGTGTTTCCATTAGGTTTGCAGTATGAACTTTGGTGTAAAATTGAAATGTATACTATTTGTATTATCTAAGCATTGTATGCACTGAGATAACAACTTTTTTGTGTGGATGTGTGGAGCCATGAAACAACTTTCAAACTACTCATAATCATTGGGGAAGTTAACCCAGGGTGTGTCCATTAGGTTTGCAGTATGTACTTTGGTATAAAATTGAAATGTATTCTATTTGTATTATCTAAGCATTGAATGCACTGAGAAAACAACTTTTTTGTGTTGATGTGTGGAGCCATAAAAAACTTTCAAACTACTAATAATCATTGGGGAAGTTAACCTAAGGTGTTTCCGTTAGGTTTGCAGTACGTACTTTGGTGTAAAATTGAAATGTATACTATTCGTATTATCTAACCATTTTAAGCCCTGAGTTAACAACATTTTCGTGTTGATGTGTAGAGCCATGAGACAACTTTCAAACAACTCAGAAACATGTGGGAAGTTAACTTAAAATGTATCCAAATAGTTTGCACTCTGCACTTTGCTGGAAAACTGAAATCTATACTAACTTAATGTGAGAACATAGTATGCACTGAGAAAGTAACTTCTTTGTCTTGAACAAAGGCATGAAACAACTTTCAACCTACTCATACTCATGTGGGCAGTTAACCGAAGGTGTTTGCATTAGGTTTGCAGTAAGTGCTTTGGATTAAAATTGAAATGTATACTATCTGTATTGTCTTAGTATTGTATGCACTGAGATAACAACTTTTTTGTGTTGATGTGTAGAGCCATGAAACAACTTTCAACCTACTCATAATCCTGTGGGAAGTTAACCTAAGGTGTTTCCATTAGGATTGCAGTAAGTACTTTGGTGTAAAATTGAAATGTATACTATTTGTATTGTCTAAGCATAGCATGCACTGAGAAAGTAACTTTTTTGTCTTGATGAACAGAGGCATCAAAAAACTTTCAATCTACTCATACTCATGTGGGAAGTTAACCAAAGGTGTTTTCATTAGGTTTGCAGTAAGTGCTTTGGAGTAAAATTGAAATGTATGCTATTTGTTTTGTCTTCGTATTGCATTCACTGAGATAACAACTTTTTTGTTTTCATCTGTATAGCCATGAAACAACTTTCAACCTACTCATACTCATGTGGGAAGTTAACCAAAGGTGTTTCCATTAGGTTTGCAGTATGTACTTTGGTGTAAAATTGAAATGTATACTATTTGTTTTGTCTTAGTATTGTATGCACTGAGATAACAACTTTTTTGTTTTCATGTGTAGAGCCATGAAACAACTTTCAAACTACTCATACTCATGTGGGAAGTTAACCTATGGTGTTTCCATTAGGTTTGCAGTAAGTAGTTTGGTGTAAAATTGAAATGTATACTATTTATATTGTAAAAGCATTCTATGCACTGAGAAAACAACTTTTTTGTCTTGATGTGCAGAGCCACAATACAACTTTCAAACAACTCAGAAACATGTGGGAAGTTAACCTAAGGTGTTTCCATTTGGTTTGCAGTATGTACTTTGGTGTAAAATTGAAATGTATAATATTTGTATTATCTAAGCATTGTATGCACTGAGATAACAACTTTTTTGTGTTGATGTGTGGAGCCATGAAACAACTTTCAAACTCCTCATAATCATTGGGGAAGTTAACCAAAGGTGTTTTGATTAGGTTTGCAGTAAGTACTTTGGTGTAAAATTGAAATGTATACTATTTGTATTATCTAAGCATTGTATGCACTGCGTTAACAACATTTTTGTGTTGATGTGTAGAGCCATGAAACAACTTTCAAACTACTCATAATCAAGTGGGAAGTTAAATTAAAATGTTTCCCAATGGTTTGCACTCTGCACTTTGCTGGAAAATTGAGATGTATACTACCTTTATGTCAGAACATAGTATACACTGAGAAAGTAACTTTTTTGTCTTGATGAACAGAGGCATGAAACAACTTTCAACCTACTCATACTCATGTGGGAAGTTAACCAAAGGTGTTTCCATCAGGTTTGCAGAAAGTGCTTTGGAGTAAAATTGAAATGTATACTATTTGCATTGTCTTAGTATTGTATGCACTGAGATAACAACTTTTCTGTGTTGATGTGTAGAGCCATGAAACAACTTTCAACCTACTCATAATCATGTGGGAAGTTAACCTAAGGTGTTTCCATTAGGTTTGCAGTCAGGTCTTTTGATTACAATTGAAATGTATACTACATTTATGTCAAAGCATTCTATTCACTGAGAAAGTAACTGTTTTGTATTGATGAACAGAGGCATGAAACAACTTTCAACCTACTCATACTCATGTGGGAAGTTAACCAAAGATGTTTCCATTAGGTTTGCAGTAAGTGGTTTGGAGTAAAATTGAAATGTATACTATTTGTATTGTCTTAGTATTGTATCCACTGAGATATCAACTTTTTTGTCTTGATGAACAGAGGCATGAAACAACTTTCAACCTACTCATACTCATGTAGGAAGTTAACCAAAGCTATTTCCATTAGGTTTGCAGTAAGAGCTTTGGAGTAAAATTGAAATGTATACTATCTGTTTTGTCTTAGTATTGTAAGCACTGAGAAAACAACTTTTTTGTCTTGATGTGCAGAGCCATAATACAACTTTCAAACAACTCAGAAACATGTGGGAAGTTAACCTATGGTGTTTCCATTAGGTTTGCAGTATGTACTTTGGTGCAAAATTGAAATGTATACTATTTGTATTATCTAAGCATTGTATGCACTGAGATAACAACTTTTTTGTGTGGATGTGTGGAGCCATGAAACAACTTTCAAACTACTCATAATCATTGGGGAAGTTAACCCAGGGTGTGTCCATTAGGTTTGCAGTATGTACTTTGGTATAAAATTGAAATGTATTCTATTTGTATTATCTAAGCATTGAATGCACTGAGAAAACAACTTTTTTGTGTTGATGTGTGGAGCCATAAAAAACTTTCAAACTACTAATAATCATTGGGGAAGTTAACCTAAGGTGTTTCCGTTAGGTTTGCAGTACGTACTTTGGTGTAAAATTGAAATGTATACTATTCGTATTATCTAACCATTTTAAGCCCTGAGTTAACAGCATTTTCGTGTTGATGTGTAGAGCCATGAGACAACTTTCAAATAACTCAGAAACATGTGGGAAGTTAACTTAAAATATATCCCAATGGTTTGCACTCTGCACTTTGCTGGAAAATTGAAATTTATACTAACTTAATGTGAGAACATAGTATGCACTGAGAAAGTAACTTTTTTGTCTTGAACAAAGGCATGAAACAACTTTCAACCTACTCATACTCATGTGGGCAGTTAACCAAAGGTGTTTCCATTAGGTTTGCAGGAAGAACTTTGATGTAAAATTGAAATGTATACTATTTGTATTATCTAAGCATTGTATGCACTGAGAATGTAACTTTTTTGTCTTGATGAACAAAGTCATGAAAGAACTTTCAACCTACTCATACTCATGTGGGACAATAACCAAAGGTGTTTGCATTAGGTTTACAGTAAGTACTTTGGAGTAAAATTGAAATGTATACTATTTGTTTTGTCTTAGTATTGTATGCACTGAGATAACAACTTTTTGTTTTCATGTGTAGAGCCATGAAACAACTTTCAAACTACTCATACTCATGTGGGAAGTTAACCTATGGTGTTTCCATTAGGTTTGCAGTAAGTAGTTTGGTGTAAAATTGAAATGTATACTATTTGTATTGTAAAAGCATTGTATGCACTGAGAAAACAACTTGTTTGTCTTGATGTGCAGAGCCATAATTCAAATTTCAAACAACTCATAATCATGTGGGAAGTTAACCTAAGGTGTTTCCATTAGCTTTGCAGTAAGTACTTTGGTGTAAAATTGAAATGTATACTATGTGAATTGTCTAAGCATAGTATGCACTGATAAAGTAACTTTTTTGTCTTGATGAACAGAGGCATGAAGCAACTTTCAACCTACTCATAATCATGTGGGAAGTTAACCTAAGGTGTTTCCATTAGGTTTGCAGTCAGGTCTTTTGATTACAATTGAAATGTATACTACATTTATGTCAAAGCATTCTATTCACTGAGAAAGTAACTGTTTTGTATTGATGAACAGAGGCATGAAACAACTTTCAACCTACTCATACTCATGTGGGAAGTTAACCAAAGATGTTTCCATTAGGTTTGCAGTAAGTGGTTTGGAGTAAAATTGAAATGTATACTATTTGTATTGTCTTAGTATTGTATCCACTGAGATATCAACTTTTTTGTCTTGATGAACAGAGGCATGAAACAACTTTCAACCTACTCATACTCATGTAGGAAGTTAACCAAAGCTATTTCCATTAGGTTTGCAGTAAGAGCTTTGGAGTAAAATTGAAATGTATACTATCTGTATTGTCTTAGTATTGTATGCACTGAGATAACAACTTTTTTGTTATTGATGTGTCGAGCCATGAAACAACTTTCAACCTACTCATAATCCTGTGCGAAGTTAACCTAAGGTGTTTCCATTAGGTTTGCAGTAAGTACTTTGATGTAAAATTGAAATGTATACTATTTGTTTTGTCTTAGTATTGTAAGCACTGAGAAAACAACTTTCTTGTCTTGATGTGCAGAGCCATAATACAACTTTCAAACAACTCAGAAACATGTGGGAAGTTAACCTATGGTGTTTCCATTAGGTTTGCAGTATGTACTTTGGTGTAAAATTGAAATGTATACTATTTGTATTATCTAAGCATTGTATGCACTGAGATAACAACTTTTTTGTGTGGATGTGTGGAGCCATGAAACAACTTTCAAACTACTCATAATCATTGGGGAAGTTAACCCAGGGTGTGTCCATTAGGTTTGCAGTATGTACTTTGGTATAAAATTGAAATGTATTCTATTTGTATTATCTAAGCATTGAATGCACTGAGAAAACAACTTTTTTGTGTTGATGTGTGGAGCCATAAAAAACTTTCAAACTACTAATAATCATTGGGGAAGTTAACCTAAGGTGTTTCCGTTAGGTTTGCAGTACGTACTTTGGTGTAAAATTGAAATGTATACTATTCGTATTATCTAACCATTTTAAGCCCTGAGTTAACAACATTTTCGTGTTGATGTGTAGAGCCATGAGACAACTTTCAAATAACTCAGAAACATGTGGGAAGTTAACCTAAGGTGTTTCCATTTGGTTTGCAGTATGTACTTTGGTGTAAAATTGAAATGTATAATATTTGTATTATCTAAGCATTGTATGCACTGAGATAACAACTTTTTTGTGTTGATGTGTGGAGCCATGAAACAACTTTCAAACTCCTCATAATCATTGGAGAAGTTAACCAAAGGTGTTTTGATTAGGTTTGCAGTAAGTACTTTGGTGTAAAATTGAAATGTATACTATTTGTATTATCTAAGCATTGTATGCACTGCGTTAACAACATTTTTGTGTTGATGTGTAGAGCCATGAAACAACTTTCAAACTACTCATAATCAAGTGGGAAGTTAAATTAAAATGTTTCCCAATGGTTTGCACTCTGCACTTTGCTGGAAAATTGAGATGTATACTACCTTTATGTCAGAACATAGTATGCACTGAGAAAGTAACTTTTTTGTCTTGATGAACAGAGGCATGAAACAACTTTCAACCTACTCATACTCATGTGGGAAGTTAACCAAAGGTGTTTCCATCAGGTTTGCAGAAAGTGCTTTGGAGTAAAATTGAAATGTATACTATTTGCATTGTCTTAGTATTGTATGCACTGAGATAACAACTTTTCTGTGTTGATGTGTAGAGCCATGAAACAACTTTCAACCTACTCATAATCATGTGGGAAGTTAACCTAAGGTGTTTCCATTAGGTTTGCAGTCAGGTCTTTTGATTACAATTGAAATGTATACTACATTTATGTCAAAGCATTCTATTCACTGAGAAAGTAACTGTTTTGTATTGATGAACAGAGGCATGAAACAACTTTCAACCTACTCATACTCATGTGGGAAGTTAACCAAAGATGTTTCCATTAGGTTTGCAGTAAGTGGTTTGGAGTAAAATTGAAATGTATACTATTTGTATTGTCTTAGTATTGTATCCACTGAGATATCAACTTTTTTGTCTTGATGAACAGAGGCATGAAACAACTTTCAACCTACTCATACTCATGTAGGAAGTTAACCAAAGCTATTTCCATTAGGTTTGCAGTAAGAGCTTTGGAGTAAAATTGAAATGTATACTATCTGTTTTGTCTTAGTATTGTAAGCACTGAGAAAACAACTTTTTTGTCTTGATGTGCAGAGCCATAATACAACTTTCAAACAACTCAGAAACATGTGGGAAGTTAACCTATGGTGTTTCCATTAGGTTTGCAGTATGTACTTTGGTGCAAAATTGAAATGTATACTATTTGTATTATCTAAGCATTGTATGCACTGAGATAACAACTTTTTTGTGTGGATGTGTGGAGCCATGAAACAACTTTCAAACTACTCATAATCATTGGGGAAGTTAACCCAGGGTGTGTCCATTAGGTTTGCAGTATGTACTTTGGTATAAAATTGAAATGTATTCTATTTGTATTATCTAAGCATTGAATGCACTGAGAAAACAACTTTTTTGTGTTGATGTGTGGAGCCATAAAAAACTTTCAAACTACTAATAATCATTGGGGAAGTTAACCTAAGGTGTTTCCGTTAGGTTTGCAGTACGTACTTTGGTGTAAAATTGAAATGTATACTATTCGTATTATCTAACCATTTTAAGCCCTGAGTTAACAGCATTTTCGTGTTGATGTGTAGAGCCATGAGACAACTTTCAAATAACTCAGAAACATGTGGGAAGTTAACTTAAAATATATCCCAATGGTTTGCACTCTGCACTTTGCTGGAAAATTGAAATTTATACTAACTTAATGTGAGAACATAGTATGCACTGAGAAAGTAACTTTTTTGTCTTGAACAAAGGCATGAAACAACTTTCAACCTACTCATACTCATGTGGGCAGTTAACCATAGGTGTTTCCATTAGGTTTGCAGTAAGTGCTTTGGAGTAAAATTGAAATGTATACTATCTGTATTGTCTTAGTATTGTATGCACTGAGATAACAACTTCTTTGTGTTGATGTGTAGAGCCATGAAAAAACTTTCAACCTACTCATAATCCTGTGGGAAGTTAACCTAAGGTGTTTCCATTAGGTTTGCAGTAAGTACTTTGTTGTAAAATTGAAATGTATACTATTTGTATTATCTAAGCATTGTATGCACTGAGATATCAACTTTTTTGTGTTGATGTGTGGAGCCATGAAAAAAATTTCAAACTACTCATAATCATTTGGGAACTTAACCTAAGGTGTTTCCATTGGGTTTGCAGTAAGTACTTTGGTGTAAATTTGAAATGCACACTATTTTTATTATCTAACCATTATATGCCCTGCGTTAACAACATTTTTGTGTTGATGTGTAGAGCCATGAAACAACTTTCAAACTACTCATAATCATGTGGGAAGTTAAATTAAAATGTTTCCCAATGATTTGCACTCTGCACTTTGCTGGAAAATTGAGATGTATACTACCTTAATGTCAGAACATAGAATGCACTGAGAAAGTAACTTTTTTGTCTTGATGAACAGAGGCATGAAACAACTTTCAACCCACTCATACTCATGTGGGAAGTTAACCAAAGGTGTTTCCATTAGGTTTGCAGTCAGGACTTTTGAGTACAATTGAAATGTATACTACTTTTATGTCAAAGCACTCTATTCACTGAGAAAGTAACTTTTTTGTCTTTATGAACAGAGGGATGAAACAACTTTCAACCTACTCATACTCATGTGGGAAGATAACCGAAGGTGTTTCCATTAGGTTTGCAGTAGGTACTTCGGTGTAAAATTGAAATGTATACTATTTGTATTATCTAAGCATTGTATGCACTGAGATAACAACTTTTTTGTGTTGATGTGTGGAGAAATGAAAAAACTTTCAAACTACTCGTGATCATTTGGGACGTTAACCTGAGTTGTTTCCATAAGGTTTGCAGTAAGTACTTTGGTGTAAAATTGAAATGTATACTATTTGTATTGTCTAAGCATAGTATGCACTGAGAAAGTAACTATTTTGTCTTGATGAACAGAGGCATGAAACGACTTTCAACCTACTCATACTCATGTAGGAAGTTAAGCAAAGGTGTTTCCATTAGGTTTGCAGTAAGTGCTTTGGAGTAAAATTGAAATGTATACTACTTGCATTGTCTTAGTATTGTATGCACTGAGATAACAACTTTTTTGTTTTCATGTGTAGAGCCATGAAACAACTTTCAAACTACTCATAATCATGTGGGAAGTTAACCTATGGTGTTTCCATTAGGTTTGCAGTAAGTAGTTTGGTGCAAAATTGAAATGTATACTATTTATATTGTAAAAGCATTCTATGTACTCAGAAAACAACTTTTTTGTCTTGATGTGCAGAGCCATAATACAACTTTCAAACAACTCAGAAACATGTGGGAAGTTAACCTAAGGTGTTTCCATTAGGTTTGCAGTATGTACTTTGGTGTAAAATTGAAATGTATACTATTTGTATTATCTAAGCATTGTATGCACTGAGATAACAACTTTTTTCTGTTGATGTGTGGAGGCATGAAACAACTTTCAAACTACTCATAATCATTTGGGAACTTAACCTAAGTTGTTTCCATTAGGTTTGCAGTAAGTACTTTGGTGTAAACTTGAAATGCATACTATTTTTATTATCTAACCATTGTATGCCCTGCGTTAACAACATTTTTGTGTTGATGTGTAGAGCCATGAAACAACTTTCAAACTACTCATAATCATGTGGGAAGTTAAATTAAAATGTTTCCCAATGGTTTGCACTCTGAACTTTGGTGGAAAATTGAGATGTATACTACCTTAATGTCAGAACATGGAATGCACTGAGAAAGTAACTTTTTTGTCTTGATGAACAGAGGCATGAAACAACTTTCAACCTACTCATACTCATGTGGGAAGTTAACCAAAGGTGTTTCCATTAGGTTTGCAGTCAGGACTTTTGAGTACAATTGAAATGTATACTACTTATACGTCAAAGCATTCTATTCACTGAGAGATCAACTTTTTTATCTTTATGTGCACAGGTATGAAACAACTTTCAGACATCTCAGACTCATGTGGGAAGTTAATCTAAGGTGTTTCCATTAGGTTTGCAGCAAGAACTTTGTTGTAAAATTGAAATAAATACTATCTGTTTTATCTGAGCTTGTATGCACTGAGATATCAACTTTTTTCTGCTGATGTGTGGAGCCATAAAAAACTTTCAAACTACTAATAATCATTGGGGAAGTTAACCTAAGGTGTTTCCATTAGGTTTGCAGTAAGTACTTTGGTGAAAAATTGAAATGTATACTATTCGTATTATCTAACCATTTTAAGTCCTGAGTTAACAACATTTTTGTGTTGATGTGTAGAGCCATGAGACAACTTTCAAACAACTCAGAAACATGTGGGAAGTTAACTTAAAATGTATCCCAATAGTTTGCACTCTGCACTTTGCTGGAAAATTGAAATCTATACTAACTTAATGTGAGAACATAGAATGCACTGAGAAAGTAACTTTTTTGTCTTGAACAGAGGCATGAAACAACTTTCATCCTACTCATAGTCATGTGGGAAGTAGTAAGTGCTTTGGAGTAAAATTGAAATGTATACTGTCTGTATTGTATTGTATGCACTGAGATAACAACTTTTTTGTGTTGATGTGTGGAGCCATGAAACAACTTTCAACCTACTCATAATCATGTGAGAATTTAACCAAAGGTCTTTCCATTAGGTTTGCAGTCAGGACTTCTGAGTACAATTGAAATGTATACTACTTTTATGTCAAAGCATTCTATTCACTGAGAGATCAACTTTTTTATCATTATGTGCACAGGTATGAAACAACCTTCAGACATCTCAGAATCATGTTGGAAGTTAATCTAAGGTGTTTCCATTAGGTTTGCAGTAAGAACTTTGTTGTAAAATTGAAATGTATACTATTTGTATTATCTAAGCATTGTATGCACTGAGATATCAACTTTTTTGTGTTGATGTGTGGAGCCATGAAAAAAATTTCAAACTACTCATAATCATTTGGGAACTTAACCTAAGGTGTTTCCATTGGGTTTGCAGTAAGTACTTTGGTGTAAATTTGAAATGCACACTATTTTTATTATCTAACCATTATATGCCCTGCGTTAACAACATTTTTGTGTTGATGTGTAGAGCCATGAAACAACTTTCAAACTACTCATAATCATGTGGGAAGTTAAATTAAAATGTTTCCCAATGATTTGCACTCTGCACTTTGCTGGAAAATTGAGATGTATACTACCTTAATGTCAGAACATAGAATGCACTGAGAAAGTAACTTTTTTGTCTTGATGAACAGAGGCATGAAACAACTTTCAACCCACTCATACTCATGTGGGAAGTTAACCAAAGGTGTTTCCATTAGGTTTGCAGTCAGGACTTTTGAGTACAATTGAAATGTATACTACTTTTATGTCAAAGCATTCTATTCACTGAGAAAGTAACTTTTTTGTCTTTATGAACAGAGGGATGAAACAACTTTCAACCTACTCATACTCATGTGGGAAGATAACCGAAGGTGTTTCCATTAGGTTTGCAGTAGGTACTTCGGTGTAAAATTGAAATGTATACTATTTGTATTATCTAAGCATTGTATGCACTGAGATAACAACTTTTTTGTGTTGATGTGTGGAGAAATGAAAAAACTTTCAAACTACTCGTGATCATTTGGGACGTTAACCTGAGTTGTTTCCATAAGGTTTGCAGTAAGTACTTTGGTGTAAAATTGAAATGTATACTATTTGTATTGTCTAAGCATAGTATGCACTGAGAAAGTAACTATTTTGTCTTGATGAACAGAGGCATGAAACGACTTTCAACCTACTCATACTCATGTAGGAAGTTAAGCAAAGGTGTTTCCATTAGGTTTGCAGTAAGTGCTTTGGAGTAAAATTGAAATGTATACTACTTGCATTGTCTTAGTATTGTATGCACTGAGATAACAACTTTTTTGTTTTCATGTGTAGAGCCATGAAACAACTTTCAAACTACTCATAATCATGTGGGAAGTTAACCTATGGTGTTTCCATTAGGTTTGCAGTAAGTAGTTTGGTGCAAAATTGAAATGTATACTATTTATATTGTAAAAGCATTCTATGTACTCAGAAAACAACTTTTTTGTCTTGATGTGCAGAGCCATAATACAACTTTCAAACAACTCAGAAACATGTGGGAAGTTAACCTAAGGTGTTTCCATTAGGTTTGCAGTATGTACTTTGGTGTAAAATTGAAATGTATACTATTTGTATTATCTAAGCATTGTATGCACTGAGATAACAACTTTTTTCTGTTGATGTGTGGAGGCATGAAACAACTTTCAAACTACTCATAATCATTTGGGAACTTAACCTAAGTTGTTTCCATTAGGTTTGCAGTAAGTACTTTGGTGTAAACTTGAAATGCATACTATTTTTATTATCTAACCATTGTATGCCCTGCGTTAACAACATTTTTGTGTTGATGTGTAGAGCCATGAAACAACTTTCAAACTACTCATAATCATGTGGGAAGTTAAATTAAAATGTTTCCCAATGGTTTGCACTCTGAACTTTGGTGGAAAATTGAGATGTATACTACCTTAATGTCAGAACATGGAATGCACTGAGAAAGTAACTTTTTTGTCTTGATGAACAGAGGCATGAAACAACTTTCAACCTACTCATACTCATGTGGGAAGTTAACCAAAGGTGTTTCCATTAGGTTTGCAGTCAGGACTTTTGAGTACAATTGAAATGTATACTACTTATACGTCAAAGCATTCTATTCACTGAGAGATCAACTTTTTTATCTTTATGTGCACAGGTATGAAACAACTTTCAGACATCTCAGACTCATGTGGGAAGTTAATCTAAGGTGTTTCCATTAGGTTTGCAGCAAGAACTTTGTTGTAAAATTGAAATAAATACTATCTGTTTTATCTGAGCTTGTATGCACTGAGATATCAACTTTTTTCTGCTGATGTGTGGAGCCATAAAAAACTTTCAAACTACTAATAATCATTGGGGAAGTTAACCTAAGGTGTTTCCATTAGGTTTGCAGTAAGTACTTTGGTGAAAAATTGAAATGTATACTATTCGTATTATCTAACCATTTTAAGTCCTGAGTTAACAACATTTTTGTGTTGATGTGTAGAGCCATGAGACAACTTTCAAACAACTCAGAAACATGTGGGAAGTTAACTTAAAATGTATCCCAATAGTTTGCACTCTGCACTTTGCTGGAAAATTGAAATCTATACTAACTTAATGTGAGAACATAGAATGCACTGAGAAAGTAACTTTTTTGTCTTGAACAGAGGCATGAAACAACTTTCATCCTACTCATAGTCATGTGGGAAGTAGTAAGTGCTTTG
The DNA here is from genome assembly GCF_030028105.1 of Mobula birostris. Lineage (NCBI taxonomy): Eukaryota > Metazoa > Chordata > Chondrichthyes > Myliobatiformes > Myliobatidae > Mobula > Mobula birostris. The sequence goes on from NC_092376.1 coordinate 95,491,031, forward strand.
GAGTAAAATTGAAATGTATACTGTCTGTATTGTATTGTATGCACTGAGATAACAACTTTTTTGTGTTGATGTGTGGAGCCATGAAACAACTTTCAACCTACTCATAATCATGTGCGTAGTTAACCTAAGGTGTTTCCATTAGGTTTGCAGTAAGTACTTTGGTGTAAAATTGAAATGTATACTATGTGTATTGTCTAAGCATAGTATGCACGGAGAAAGTAACTTTTTGGTCTTGATGAACAGAGGCATGAAACAACTTTCAACCTACTCATACTCATTTGGGAAGTGAACCAAAGGTGTTTCCATTAGGTTTGCAGTAAGAACTTTGTTGTAAAATTGAAATATATACTATTTGGATTATCTAAGCATTGTATGCTCTGAGATGTCAACTTTTTTGTCTTGATGTGCAGAGCCATAATACAACTTTCAAACAACTCAGAAACATGTGGGAAGTTAACCTAAGGCGTTTCCATTAGGTTTGCAGTAAGTGCTTTGGGGTAAAATTGAAATGTATACTATCTGTATTGTCTTAGTATTGTATGCACTGAGATAACAACTTTTTTGTGTTGATGTGTAGAGCCATGAAACAACTTTCAACCTACTCATAATCATGTGGGAAGTTAACCTAAAGTGTTTCCATTAGGTTTGCAGTAAGTACTTTGGTGTAAAATTGAAATGTATACTATTTGTATTGTCTAAGTATAGTATGCACTGAGAAAGTAACTTTTTTGTCTTGATGAACAGAGGCATGAAACAACTTTCAATCTACTCATACTCATGTGGGAAGTTAACCAAAGGTGTTTCCATTACGTTTGCAGTAAGTGCTTTGGAGTAAAATTGAAATGTATACTATTTGTTTTGTCTTAATATTGCATGCACAGAGATAACAACTTTTTTGTTTTCATGTGTATAGCCATGAAACAACTTTCAACCTACTCACACTCATGTGGGAAGTTAACCAAAGGTGTTTCCATTAGGTTTGCAGTATGTACTTTGGTGTAAAATTGAAATGTATACTATTTGTTTTGTCTTAGTATTGTATGCACTGAGAAAACAACTTTTTTGTCTTGATGTGCAGAGCCATAATACAACTTTCAAACAACTCAGAAACATGTGGGAAGTTAACCCATGGTGTTTCCATTAGGTTTGCAGTATGTACTTTGGTATAAAATTCAAATGTATACTATTTGTATTATCGAAGCATTGAATGCACTGAGAAAACAACTTTTTTGTGTTGATGTGTGGAGCCATAAAAAACTTTCAAACTACTAATAATCATTGGGGAAGTTAACCTAAGGTGTTTCCGTTGGGTTTGCAGTACGTACTTTGGTGTAAAATAGAAATGTATACTATTCGTATTATCTAACCATTTTAAGGCCTGAGTTAACAACATTTTCGTGTTGATGTGTAGAGCCATGAGACAACTTTCAAATAACTCAGAAACATGTGGGAAGTTAACTTAAAATATATCCCAATTGTTTGCACTCTGCACTTTGCTGGAAAATTGAAATTTATACTAACTTAATGTGAGAACATAGTATGCACTGAGAAAGTAACTTTTTTGTCTTGAACAAAGGCATGAAACAACTTTCAACCTACTCATACTCATGTGGGCAGTTAACCATAGGTGTTTCCATTAGGTTTGCAGTAAGTACTTTGGTGTAAAATTGAAATGTATACTATTTGTATTGTCTAAGCATAGCATGCACTGAGAAAGTAACTTTTTTGTCTTGATGAACAGAGGCATCAAAAAACTTTCAATCCACTCATACTCATGTGGGAAGTTAACCAAAGGTGTTTCCATTAGGTTTGCAGTAAGTGCTCTGGAGTAAAATTGAAATGTATACTATTTGTATTATCTAAGCATTGTATGCACTGAGATAACAACTTTTTTGTGTTGATGTGTGGAGAAATGAAAAAACTTTCAAACTACTCGTGATCATTTGGGACGTTAACCTGAGTTGTTTCCATTAGGTTTGCAGTAAGTACTTTGGTGTAAAATTGAAATGTATACTATTTGTATTATCTAAGCATTGTATGCACTGAGATAACAACTTTTTTGTTTTCATGTGTAGAGCCATGAAACAACTTTCAAACTACTCATAATCATGTGGGAAGTTAAGCTATGGTGTTTCCATTAGGTTTGCAGTAAGTACTTTGGTGTAAAATTGAAATGTATACTAATTGTATTGTAAAAGCATTGTATGCACTGAGAAAACAACTTTTTTGTCTTGATGTGCAGAGCCATAATACAACTTTCAAACAACTCAGAAACACGTGGGAAGTTAACCTAAGGTGTTTCCATTAGGTTTGCAGTATGTACTTTGGTATAAAATTGAAATGTATACTATTTGTATTATCTAAGCATTGTATGCACTGAGAAAACAACTTTTTTGTGTTGATGTGTGGAGCCATGAAACAACTTTCAAACTACTCATAATCATGTGGGAAGTTAACTTAAAATGTAACCCAATGGTTTGCACTCTGCACTTTTCTGAAAAATTGAAATTTATACTAACTTAATGTGAGAACATAGTGTGCACTGAGAAAGTAACTTTTTTGTCTTGAACAGAGGCATGAAACAACTTTCAACCTACTCATAATCATGTGGGAAGTTAACCTAAGGTGTTTCCATTAGGTTTGCAGTAAGTACTTTGTTCTAAAATTGAAATGTACACTATTTGTATTGTCTAAGAATAGTATGCACTGAGAAAGTAACTTTTTTGTCTTGATGAACAGAGGCATGAAACAACTTTCAACCTACTCATACTCATGTGGGAAGTTAACCAAAGGTGTTTCCATTAGGTTTGCAGCAAGTGCTTTGGAGTAAAATTGAAATGTTTACTATTTGTTTTGTCTTAGTATTGTATGCACTGAGATAACAACTTTTTTGTTTTCATGTGTATAGCCATGAAACAACTTTCAACGCACTCATACTCATGTGGGAAGTTAACCTATGGTGTTTCCATTAGGTTTGCAGTAAGTAGTTTGGTGCAAAATTGAAATGTATACTATTTATATTGTAAAAGCATTCTATGTACTCAGAAAACAACTTTTTTGTCTTGATGTGCAGAGCCATAATACAACTTTCAAACAACTCAGAAACATGTGGGAAGTTAACCTAAGGTGTTTCCATTAGGTTTGCAGTATGTACTTTGGTGTAAAATTGAAATGTATACTATTTGTATTATCTAAGCATTGTATGCACTGAGATAACAACTTTTTTCTGTTGTTGTGTGGAGGCATGAAACAACTTTCAAACTACTCATAATCATTTGGGAACTTAACCTAAGTTGTTTCCATTAGGTTTGCAGTAAGTACTTTGGTGTAAAATTGAAATGCATACTATTTTTATTATCTAACCATTGTATGCCCTGCGTTAACAACATTTTTGTGTTGATGTGTAGAGCCATGAAACAACTTTCAAACTACTCATAATCATGTGGGAAGTTAAATTAAAATGTTTCCCAATGGTTTGCACTCTGAACTTTGGTGGAAAATTGAGATGAATACTACCTTAATGTCAGAACATGGAATGCACTGAGAAAGTAACTTTTTTGTCTTGATGAACAGAGGCATGAAACAACTTTCAACCTACTCATACTCATGTGGGAAGTTAACCAAAGGTGTTTCCATTAGGTTTGCAGTCAGGACTTTTGAGTACAATTGAAATGTATACTACTTATACGTCAAAGCATTCTATTCACTGAGAGATCAACTTTTTTATCTTTATGTGCACAGGTATGAAACAACTTTCAGACATCTCAGACTCATGTGGGAAGTTAATCTAAGGTGTTTCCATTAGGTTTGCAGCAAGAACTTTGTTGTAAAATTGAAATAAATACTATTTGTTTTATCTGAGCTTGTATGCACTGAGATATCAACTTTTTTCTGTTGATGTGTGGAGCCATAAAAAACTTTCAAACTACTAATAATCATTGGGGAAGTTAACCTAAGGTGTTTCCATTAGGTTTGCAGTAAGCACTTTGGTGAAAAATTGAAATGTATACTATTCGTATTATCTAACCATTTTAAGTCCTGAGTTAACAACATTTTTGTGTTGATGTGTAGAGCCATGAGACAACTTTCAAACAACTCAGAAACATGTGGGAAGTTAACTTAAAATGTATCCCAATAGTTTGCACTCTGCACTTTGCTGGAAAATTGAAATCTATACTAACTTAATGTGAGAACATAGAATGCACTGAGAAAGTAACTTTTTTGTCTTGAACAGAGGCATGAAACAACTTTCAACCTACTCATAGTCATGTGGGAAGCAGTAAGTGCTTTGGAGCAAAATTGAAATGTATACTGTCTGTATTGTCTTAGTATTGTATGCACTGAGATAACAACTTTTTTGTGTTGATGTGTGGAGCCATGAAACAACTTTCAACCTACTCATAATCATGTGCGTAGTTAACCTAAGGTGTTTCCATTAGGTTTGCAGTAAGTACTTTGGTGTAAAATTGAAATGTATACTATTTGTATTGTCTAAGTATAGTATGCACTGAGAAAGTAACTTTTTTGTCTTGATGAACAGAGGCATGAAACAACTTTCAATCTACTCATACTCATGTGGGAAGTTAACCAAAGGTGTTTCCATTAGGTTTGCAGTAAGTGCTTTGGAGTAAAATTGAAATGTATACTATTTGTTTTGTCTTAATATTGCATGCACAGAGATAACAACTTTTTTGTTTTCATGTGTATAGCCATGAAACAACTTTCAACCTACTCACACTCATGTGGGAAGTTAACCAAAGGTGTTTCCATTAGGTTTGCAGTATGTACTTTGGTGTAAAATTGAAATGTATACTATTTGTTTTGTCTTAGTATTGTATGCACTGAGAAAACAACTTTTTTGTCTTGATGTGCAGAGCCATAATACAACTTTCAAACAACTCAGAAACATGTGGGAAGTTAACCCATGGTGTTTCCATTAGGTTTGCAGTAGGTACTTTGGTATAAAATTCAAATGTATACTATTTGTATTATCGAAGCATTGAATGCACTGAGAAAACAACTTTTTTGTGTTGATGTGTGGAGCCATAAAAAACTTTCAAACTACTAATAATCATTGGGGAAGTTAACCTAAGGTGTTTCCGTTAGGTTTGCAGTACGTACTTTGGTGTAAAATTGAAATGTATACTATTCGTATTATCTAACCATTTTAAGGCCTGAGTTAACAACATTTTCGTGTTGATGTGTAGAGCCATGAGACAACTTTCAAATAACTCAGAAACATGCGGGAAGTTAACTTAAAATATATCCCAATTGTTTGCACTCTGCACTTTGCTGGAAAATTGAAATTTATACTAACTTAATGTGAGAACATAGTATGCACTGAGAAAGTAACTTTTTTGTCTTGAACAAAGGCATGAAACAACTTTCAACCTACTCATACTCATGTGGGCAGTTAACCATAGGTGTTTCCATTAGGTTTGCAGTAAGTGCTTTGGAGTAAAATTGAAATGTATACTATCTGTATTGTCTTAGTATTGTATGCACTGAGATAACAACTTCTTTGTGTTGATGTGTAGAGCCATGAAAAAACTTTCAACCTACTCATAATCCTGTGGGAAGTTAACCTAAGGTGTTTCCATTAGGTTTGCAGTAAGTACTTTGGTGTAAAATTGAAATGTATACTATTTGTATTGTCTAAGCATAGCATGCACTGAGAAAGTAACTTTTTTGTCTTGATGAACAGAGGCATCAAAAAACTTTCAATCTACTCATACTCATGTGGGAAGTTAACCAAAGGTGTTTCCATTAGGTTTGCAGTAAGTGCTTTGGAGTAAAATTGAAATGTATACTATTTGTTTTGTCTTCGTATTGCATTCACTGAGATAACAATTTTTTTGTTTTCATCTGTATAGCCATGAAACAACTTTCAACCTACTCATACTCATGTGGGAAGTTAACCAAAGGTGTTTCCATTAGGTTTGCAGTATGTACATTGGTGTAAAATTGAAATGTGTACTATTTGTTTTGTCTTAGTATTGTATGCACTGAGATAACAACTATTTTGTTTTCATGTGTAGAGCCATGAAACAACTTTCAAACTACTCATACTCATGTGGGAAGTTAACCTATGGTGTTTCCATTAGGTTTGCAGTAAGTAGTTTGGTGTAAAATTGAAATGTATACTATTTATATTGTAAAATCATTCTATGCACTGAGAAAACAACTTTTTTGTCTTGATGTGCAGAGCCATAATACAACTTTCAAACAACTCAGAAACATGTGGGAAGTTAACCTAAGGTGTTTCCATTAGGTTTGCAGTATGTACTTTGGTGTAAAATTGAAATGTATAATATTTGTATTATCTAAGCATTGTATGCACTGAGATAACAACTTTTTTGTGTTGATGTGTAGAGCCATGAAACAACTTTCAAACTACTCATAATCAAGTGGGAAGTTAAATTAAAATGTTTCCCGATGGTTTGCACTCTGCACTTTGCTGGAAAATTGAGATGTATACCACCTTTATGTCAGAACATAGTATGCACTGAGAAAGTAACTTTTTTGTCTTGATGAACAGAGGCATGAAACAACTTTCAACCTACTCATACTCATGTGGGAAGTTAACCAAAGGTGTTACCATTAGGTTTCCAGTATGTACTTTGGTGTAAAATTGAAATGTATACTATTTGTTTTGTCTTAGTATTGTAAGCACTGAGAAAACAACTTTTTTGTCTTGATGTGTAGAGCCATAATACAACTTTCAAACAACTCAGAAACATGTGGGAAGTTAACCTATGGTGTTTCCATTAGGTTTGCAGTATGAACTTTGGTGTAAAATTGAAATGTATACTATTTGTATTATCTAAGCATTGTATGCACTGAGATAACAACTTTTTTGTGTGGATGTGTGGAGCCATGAAACAACTTTCAAACTACTCATAATCATTGGGGAAGTTAACCCAGGGTGTGTCCATTAGGTTTGCAGTATGTACTTTGGTATAAAATTGAAATGTATTCTATTTGTATTATCTAAGCATTGAATGCACTGAGAAAACAACTTTTTTGTGTTGATGTGTGGAGCCATAAAAAACTTTCAAACTACTAATAATCATTGGGGAAGTTAACCTAAGGTGTTTCCGTTAGGTTTGCAGTACGTACTTTGGTGTAAAATTGAAATGTATACTATTCGTATTATCTAACCATTTTAAGCCCTGAGTTAACAACATTTTCGTGTTGATGTGTAGAGCCATGAGACAACTTTCAAACAACTCAGAAACATGTGGGAAGTTAACTTAAAATGTATCCAAATAGTTTGCACTCTGCACTTTGCTGGAAAACTGAAATCTATACTAACTTAATGTGAGAACATAGTATGCACTGAGAAAGTAACTTCTTTGTCTTGAACAAAGGCATGAAACAACTTTCAACCTACTCATACTCATGTGGGCAGTTAACCGAAGGTGTTTGCATTAGGTTTGCAGTAAGTGCTTTGGATTAAAATTGAAATGTATACTATCTGTATTGTCTTAGTATTGTATGCACTGAGATAACAACTTTTTTGTGTTGATGTGTAGAGCCATGAAACAACTTTCAACCTACTCATAATCCTGTGGGAAGTTAACCTAAGGTGTTTCCATTAGGATTGCAGTAAGTACTTTGGTGTAAAATTGAAATGTATACTATTTGTATTGTCTAAGCATAGCATGCACTGAGAAAGTAACTTTTTTGTCTTGATGAACAGAGGCATCAAAAAACTTTCAATCTACTCATACTCATGTGGGAAGTTAACCAAAGGTGTTTTCATTAGGTTTGCAGTAAGTGCTTTGGAGTAAAATTGAAATGTATGCTATTTGTTTTGTCTTCGTATTGCATTCACTGAGATAACAACTTTTTTGTTTTCATCTGTATAGCCATGAAACAACTTTCAACCTACTCATACTCATGTGGGAAGTTAACCAAAGGTGTTTCCATTAGGTTTGCAGTATGTACTTTGGTGTAAAATTGAAATGTATACTATTTGTTTTGTCTTAGTATTGTATGCACTGAGATAACAACTTTTTTGTTTTCATGTGTAGAGCCATGAAACAACTTTCAAACTACTCATACTCATGTGGGAAGTTAACCTATGGTGTTTCCATTAGGTTTGCAGTAAGTAGTTTGGTGTAAAATTGAAATGTATACTATTTATATTGTAAAAGCATTCTATGCACTGAGAAAACAACTTTTTTGTCTTGATGTGCAGAGCCACAATACAACTTTCAAACAACTCAGAAACATGTGGGAAGTTAACCTAAGGTGTTTCCATTTGGTTTGCAGTATGTACTTTGGTGTAAAATTGAAATGTATAATATTTGTATTATCTAAGCATTGTATGCACTGAGATAACAACTTTTTTGTGTTGATGTGTGGAGCCATGAAACAACTTTCAAACTCCTCATAATCATTGGGGAAGTTAACCAAAGGTGTTTTGATTAGGTTTGCAGTAAGTACTTTGGTGTAAAATTGAAATGTATACTATTTGTATTATCTAAGCATTGTATGCACTGCGTTAACAACATTTTTGTGTTGATGTGTAGAGCCATGAAACAACTTTCAAACTACTCATAATCAAGTGGGAAGTTAAATTAAAATGTTTCCCAATGGTTTGCACTCTGCACTTTGCTGGAAAATTGAGATGTATACTACCTTTATGTCAGAACATAGTATGCACTGAGAAAGTAACTTTTTTGTCTTGATGAACAGAGGCATGAAACAACTTTCAACCTACTCATACTCATGTGGGAAGTTAACCAAAGGTGTTTCCATCAGGTTTGCAGAAAGTGCTTTGGAGTAAAATTGAAATGTATACTATTTGCATTGTCTTAGTATTGTATGCACTGAGATAACAACTTTTCTGTGTTGATGTGTAGAGCCATGAAACAACTTTCAACCTACTCATAATCATGTGGGAAGTTAACCAAAGGTGTTTCCATTAGGTTTGCAGTCAGGACTTTTGAGTACAATTGAAATGTATACTACTTATACGTCAAAGCATTCTATTCACTGAGAGATCAACTTTTTTATCTTTATGTGCACAGGTATGAAACAACTTTCAGACATCTCAGACTCATGTGGGAAGTTAATCTAAGGTGTTTCCATTAGGTTTGCAGCAAGAACTTTGTTGTAAAATTGAAATAAATACTATCTGTTTTATCTGAGCTTGTATGCACTGAGATATCAACTTTTTTCTGCTGATGTGTGGAGCCATAAAAAACTTTCAAACTACTAATAATCATTGGGGAAGTTAACCTAAGGTGTTTCCATTAGGTTTGCAGTAAGTACTTTGGTGAAAAATTGAAATGTATACTATTCGTATTATCTAACCATTTTAAGTCCTGAGTTAACAACATTTTTGTGTTGATGTGTAGAGCCATGAGACAACTTTCAAACAACTCAGAAACATGTGGGAAGTTAACTTAAAATGTATCCCAATAGTTTGCACTCTGCACTTTGCTGGAAAATTGAAATCTATACTAACTTAATGTGAGAACATAGAATGCACTGAGAAAGTAACTTTTTTGTCTTGAACAGAGGCATGAAACAACTTTCATCCTACTCATAGTCATGTGGGAAGTAGTAAGTGCTTTGGAGTAAAATTGAAATGTATACTGTCTGTATTGTATTGTATGCACTGAGATAACAACTTTTTTGTGTTGATGTGTGGAGCCATGAAACAACTTTCAACCTACTCATAATCATGTGCGTAGTTAACCTAAGGTGTTTCCATTAGGTTTGCAGTAAGTACTTTGGTGTAAAATTGAAATGTATACTATGTGTATTGTCTAAGCATAGTATGCACGGAGAAAGTAACTTTTTGGTCTTGATGAACAGAGGCATGAAACAACTTTCAACCTACTCATACTCATTTGGGAAGTGAACCAAAGGTGTTTCCATTAGGTTTGCAGTAAGAACTTTGTTGTAAAATTGAAATATATACTATTTGGATTATCTAAGCATTGTATGCTCTGAGATGTCAACTTTTTTGTCTTGATGTGCAGAGCCATAATACAACTTTCAAACAACTCAGAAACATGTGGGAAGTTAACCTAAGGCGTTTCCATTAGGTTTGCAGTAAGTGCTTTGGGGTAAAATTGAAATGTATACTATCTGTATTGTCTTAGTATTGTATGCACTGAGATAACAACTTTTTTGTGTTGATGTGTAGAGCCATGAAACAACTTTCAACCTACTCATAATCATGTGGGAAGTTAACCTAAAGTGTTTCCATTAGGTTTGCAGTAAGTACTTTGGTGTAAAATTGAAATGTATACTATTTGTATTGTCTAAGTATAGTATGCACTGAGAAAGTAACTTTTTTGTCTTGATGAACAGAGGCATGAAACAACTTTCAATCTACTCATACTCATGTGGGAAGTTAACCAAAGGTGTTTCCATTACGTTTGCAGTAAGTGCTTTGGAGTAAAATTGAAATGTATACTATTTGTTTTGTCTTAATATTGCATGCACAGAGATAACAACTTTTTTGTTTTCATGTGTATAGCCATGAAACAACTTTCAACCTACTCACACTCATGTGGGAAGTTAACCAAAGGTGTTTCCATTAGGTTTGCAGTATGTACTTTGGTGTAAAATTGAAATGTATACTATTTGTTTTGTCTTAGTATTGTATGCACTGAGAAAACAACTTTTTTGTCTTGATGTGCAGAGCCATAATACAACTTTCAAACAACTCAGAAACATGTGGGAAGTTAACCCATGGTGTTTCCATTAGGTTTGCAGTATGTACTTTGGTATAAAATTCAAATGTATACTATTTGTATTATCGAAGCATTGAATGCACTGAGAAAACAACTTTTTTGTGTTGATGTGTGGAGCCATAAAAAACTTTCAAACTACTAATAATCATTGGGGAAGTTAACCTAAGGTGTTTCCGTTGGGTTTGCAGTACGTACTTTGGTGTAAAATAGAAATGTATACTATTCGTATTATCTAACCATTTTAAGGCCTGAGTTAACAACATTTTCGTGTTGATGTGTAGAGCCATGAGACAACTTTCAAATAACTCAGAAACATGTGGGAAGTTAACTTAAAATATATCCCAATTGTTTGCACTCTGCACTTTGCTGGAAAATTGAAATTTATACTAACTTAATGTGAGAACATAGTATGCACTGAGAAAGTAACTTTTTTGTCTTGAACAAAGGCATGAAACAACTTTCAACCTACTCATACTCATGTGGGCAGTTAACCATAGGTGTTTCCATTAGGTTTGCAGTAAGTACTTTGGTGTAAAATTGAAATGTATACTATTTGTATTGTCTAAGCATAGCATGCACTGAGAAAGTAACTTTTTTGTCTTGATGAACAGAGGCATCAAAAAACTTTCAATCCACTCATACTCATGTGGGAAGTTAACCAAAGGTGTTTCCATTAGGTTTGCAGTAAGTGCTCTGGAGTAAAATTGAAATGTATACTATTTGTATTATCTAAGCATTGTATGCACTGAGATAACAACTTTTTTGTGTTGATGTGTGGAGAAATGAAAAAACTTTCAAACTACTCGTGATCATTTGGGACGTTAACCTGAGTTGTTTCCATTAGGTTTGCAGTAAGTACTTTGGTGTAAAATTGAAATGTATACTATTTGTATTATCTAAGCATTGTATGCACTGAGATAACAACTTTTTTGTTTTCATGTGTAGAGCCATGAAACAACTTTCAAACTACTCATAATCATGTGGGAAGTTAAGCTATGGTGTTTCCATTAGGTTTGCAGTAAGTACTTTGGTGTAAAATTGAAATGTATACTAATTGTATTGTAAAAGCATTGTATGCACTGAGAAAACAACTTTTTTGTCTTGATGTGCAGAGCCATAATACAACTTTCAAACAACTCAGAAACATGTGGGAAGTTAACCTAAGGTGTTTCCATTAGGTTTGCAGTATGTACTTTGGTATAAAATTGAAATGTATACTATTTGTATTATCTAAGCATTGTATGCACTGAGAAAACAACTTTTTTGTGTTGATGTGTGGAGCCATGAAACAACTTTCAAACTACTCATAATCATGTGGGAAGTTAACTTAAAATGTAACCCAATGGTTTGCACTCTGCACTTTTCTGAAAAATTGAAATTTATACTAACTTAATGTGAGAACATAGTGTGCACTGAGAAAGTAACTTTTTTGTCTTGAACAGAGGCATGAAACAACTTTCAACCTACTCATAATCATGTGGGAAGTTAACCTAAGGTGTTTCCATTAGGTTTGCAGTAAGTACTTTGTTCTAAAATTGAAATGTACACTATTTGTATTGTCTAAGAATAGTATGCACTGAGAAAGTAACTTTTTTGTCTTGATGAACAGAGGCATGAAACAACTTTCAACCTACTCATACTCATGTGGGAAGTTAACCAAAGGTGTTTCCATTAGGTTTGCAGCAAGTGCTTTGGAGTAAAATTGAAATGTTTACTATTTGTTTTGTCTTAGTATTGTATGCACTGAGATAACAACTTTTTTGTTTTCATGTGTATAGCCATGAAACAACTTTCAACGCACTCATACTCATGTGGGAAGTTAACCTATGGTGTTTCCATTAGGTTTGCAGTAAGTAGTTTGGTGCAAAATTGAAATGTATACTATTTATATTGTAAAAGCATTCTATGTACTCAGAAAACAACTTTTTTGTCTTGATGTGCAGAGCCATAATACAACTTTCAAACAACTCAGAAACATGTGGGAAGTTAACCTAAGGTGTTTCCATTAGGTTTGCAGTATGTACTTTGGTGTAAAATTGAAATGTATACTATTTGTATTATCTAAGCATTGTATGCACTGAGATAACAACTTTTTTCTGTTGTTGTGTGGAGGCATGAAACAACTTTCAAACTACTCATAATCATTTGGGAACTTAACCTAAGTTGTTTCCATTAGGTTTGCAGTAAGTACTTTGGTGTAAAATTGAAATGCATACTATTTTTATTATCTAACCATTGTATGCCCTGCGTTAACAACATTTTTGTGTTGATGTGTAGAGCCATGAAACAACTTTCAAACTACTCATAATCATGTGGGAAGTTAAATTAAAATGTTTCCCAATGGTTTGCACTCTGAACTTTGGTGGAAAATTGAGATGAATACTACCTTAATGTCAGAACATGGAATGCACTGAGAAAGTAACTTTTTTGTCTTGATGAACAGAGGCATGAAACAACTTTCAACCTACTCATACTCATGTGGGAAGTTAACCAAAGGTGTTTCCATTAGGTTTGCAGTCAGGACTTTTGAGTACAATTGAAATGTATACTACTTATACGTCAAAGCATTCTATTCACTGAGAGATCAACTTTTTTATCTTTATGTGCACAGGTATGAAACAACTTTCAGACATCTCAGACTCATGTGGGAAGTTAATCTAAGGTGTTTCCATTAGGTTTGCAGCAAGAACTTTGTTGTAAAATTGAAATAAATACTATTTGTTTTATCTGAGCTTGTATGCACTGAGATATCAACTTTTTTCTGTTGATGTGTGGAGCCATAAAAAACTTTCAAACTACTAATAATCATTGGGGAAGTTAACCTAAGGTGTTTCCATTAGGTTTGCAGTAAGCACTTTGGTGAAAAATTGAAATGTATACTATTCGTATTATCTAACCATTTTAAGTCCTGAGTTAACAACATTTTTGTGTTGATGTGTAGAGCCATGAGACAACTTTCAAACAACTCAGAAACATGTGGGAAGTTAACTTAAAATGTATCCCAATAGTTTGCACTCTGCACTTTGCTGGAAAATTGAAATCTATACTAACTTAATGTGAGAACATAGAATGCACTGAGAAAGTAACTTTTTTGTCTTGAACAGAGGCATGAAACAACTTTCAACCTACTCATAGTCATGTGGGAAGCAGTAAGTGCTTTGGAGCAAAATTGAAATGTATACTGTCTGTATTGTCTTAGTATTGTATGCACTGAGATAACAACTTTTTTGTGTTGATGTGTGGAGCCATGAAACAACTTTCAACCTACTCATAATCATGTGCGTAGTTAACCTAAGGTGTTTCCATTAGGTTTGCAGTAAGTACTTTGGTGTAAAATTGAAATGTATACTATTTGTATTGTCTAAGTATAGTATGCACTGAGAAAGTAACTTTTTTGTCTTGATGAACAGAGGCATGAAACAACTTTCAATCTACTCATACTCATGTGGGAAGTTAACCAAAGGTGTTTCCATTAGGTTTGCAGTAAGTGCTTTGGAGTAAAATTGAAATGTATACTATTTGTTTTGTCTTAATATTGCATGCACAGAGATAACAACTTTTTTGTTTTCATGTGTATAGCCATGAAACAACTTTCAACCTACTCACACTCATGTGGGAAGTTAACCAAAGGTGTTTCCATTAGGTTTGCAGTATGTACTTTGGTGTAAAATTGAAATGTATACTATTTGTTTTGTCTTAGTATTGTATGCACTGAGAAAACAACTTTTTTGTCTTGATGTGCAGAGCCATAATACAACTTTCAAACAACTCAGAAACATGTGGGAAGTTAACCCATGGTGTTTCCATTAGGTTTGCAGTAGGTACTTTGGTATAAAATTCAAATGTATACTATTTGTATTATCGAAGCATTGAATGCACTGAGAAAACAACTTTTTTGTGTTGATGTGTGGAGCCATAAAAAACTTTCAAACTACTAATAATCATTGGGGAAGTTAACCTAAGGTGTTTCCGTTAGGTTTGCAGTACGTACTTTGGTGTAAAATTGAAATGTATACTATTCGTATTATCTAACCATTTTAAGGCCTGAGTTAACAACATTTTCGTGTTGATGTGTAGAGCCATGAGACAACTTTCAAATAACTCAGAAACATGCGGGAAGTTAACTTAAAATATATCCCAATTGTTTGCACTCTGCACTTTGCTGGAAAATTGAAATTTATACTAACTTAATGTGAGAACATAGTATGCACTGAGAAAGTAACTTTTTTGTCTTGAACAAAGGCATGAAACAACTTTCAACCTACTCATACTCATGTGGGCAGTTAACCATAGGTGTTTCCATTAGGTTTGCAGTAAGTGCTTTGGAGTAAAATTGAAATGTATACTATCTGTATTGTCTTAGTATTGTATGCACTGAGATAACAACTTCTTTGTGTTGATGTGTAGAGCCATGAAAAAACTTTCAACCTACTCATAATCCTGTGGGAAGTTAACCTAAGGTGTTTCCATTAGGTTTGCAGTAAGTACTTTGGTGTAAAATTGAAATGTATACTATTTGTATTGTCTAAGCATAGCATGCACTGAGAAAGTAACTTTTTTGTCTTGATGAACAGAGGCATCAAAAAACTTTCAATCTACTCATACTCATGTGGGAAGTTAACCAAAGGTGTTTCCATTAGGTTTGCAGTAAGTGCTTTGGAGTAAAATTGAAATGTATACTATTTGTTTTGTCTTCGTATTGCATTCACTGAGATAACAATTTTTTTGTTTTCATCTGTATAGCCATGAAACAACTTTCAACCTACTCATACTCATGTGGGAAGTTAACCAAAGGTGTTTCCATTAGGTTTGCAGTATGTACATTGGTGTAAAATTGAAATGTGTACTATTTGTTTTGTCTTAGTATTGTATGCACTGAGATAACAACTATTTTGTTTTCATGTGTAGAGCCATGAAACAACTTTCAAACTACTCATACTCATGTGGGAAGTTAACCTATGGTGTTTCCATTAGGTTTGCAGTAAGTAGTTTGGTGTAAAATTGAAATGTATACTATTTATATTGTAAAAGCATTCTATGCACTGAGAAAACAACTTTTTTGTCTTGATGTGCAGAGCCATAATACAACTTTCAAACAACTCAGAAACATGTGGGAAGTTAACCTAAGGTGTTTCCATTAGGTTTGCAGTATGTACTTTGGTGTAAAATTGAAATGTATAATATTTGTATTATCTAAGCATTGTATGCACTGAGATAACAACTTTTTTGTGTTGATGTGTAGAGCCATGAAACAACTTTCAAACTACTCATAATCAAGTGGGAAGTTAAATTAAAATGTTTCCCGATGGTTTGCACTCTGCACTTTGCTGGAAAATTGAGATGTATACCACCTTTATGTCAGAACATAGTATGCACTGAGAAAGTAACTTTTTTGTCTTGATGAACAGAGGCATGAAACAACTTTCAACCTACTCATACTCATGTGGGAAGTTAACCAAAGGTGTTACCATTAGGTTTCCAGTATGTACTTTGGTGTAAAATTGAAATGTATACTATTTGTTTTGTCTTAGTATTGTAAGCACTGAGAAAACAACTTTTTTGTCTTGATGTGTAGAGCCATAATACAACTTTCAAACAACTCAGAAACATGTGGGAAGTTAACCTATGGTGTTTCCATTAGGTTTGCAGTATGAACTTTGGTGTAAAATTGAAATGTATACTATTTGTATTATCTAAGCATTGTATGCACTGAGATAACAACTTTTTTGTGTGGATGTGTGGAGCCATGAAACAACTTTCAAACTACTCATAATCATTGGGGAAGTTAACCCAGGGTGTGTCCATTAGGTTTGCAGTATGTACTTTGGTATAAAATTGAAATGTATTCTATTTGTATTATCTAAGCATTGAATGCACTGAGAAAACAACTTTTTTGTGTTGATGTGTGGAGCCATAAAAAACTTTCAAACTACTAATAATCATTGGGGAAGTTAACCTAAGGTGTTTCCGTTAGGTTTGCAGTACGTACTTTGGTGTAAAATTGAAATGTATACTATTCGTATTATCTAACCATTTTAAGCCCTGAGTTAACAACATTTTCGTGTTGATGTGTAGAGCCATGAGACAACTTTCAAACAACTCAGAAACATGTGGGAAGTTAACTTAAAATGTATCCAAATAGTTTGCACTCTGCACTTTGCTGGAAAACTGAAATCTATACTAACTTAATGTGAGAACATAGTATGCACTGAGAAAGTAACTTCTTTGTCTTGAACAAAGGCATGAAACAACTTTCAACCTACTCATACTCATGTGGGCAGTTAACCGAAGGTGTTTGCATTAGGTTTGCAGTAAGTGCTTTGGATTAAAATTGAAATGTATACTATCTGTATTGTCTTAGTATTGTATGCACTGAGATAACAACTTTTTTGTGTTGATGTGTAGAGCCATGAAACAACTTTCAACCTACTCATAATCCTGTGGGAAGTTAACCTAAGGTGTTTCCATTAGGATTGCAGTAAGTACTTTGGTGTAAAATTGAAATGTATACTATTTGTATTGTCTAAGCATAGCATGCACTGAGAAAGTAACTTTTTTGTCTTGATGAACAGAGGCATCAAAAAACTTTCAATCTACTCATACTCATGTGGGAAGTTAACCAAAGGTGTTTTCATTAGGTTTGCAGTAAGTGCTTTGGAGTAAAATTGAAATGTATGCTATTTGTTTTGTCTTCGTATTGCATTCACTGAGATAACAACTTTTTTGTTTTCATCTGTATAGCCATGAAACAACTTTCAACCTACTCATACTCATGTGGGAAGTTAACCAAAGGTGTTTCCATTAGGTTTGCAGTATGTACTTTGGTGTAAAATTGAAATGTATACTATTTGTTTTGTCTTAGTATTGTATGCACTGAGATAACAACTTTTTTGTTTTCATGTGTAGAGCCATGAAACAACTTTCAAACTACTCATACTCATGTGGGAAGTTAACCTATGGTGTTTCCATTAGGTTTGCAGTAAGTAGTTTGGTGTAAAATTGAAATGTATACTATTTATATTGTAAAAGCATTCTATGCACTGAGAAAACAACTTTTTTGTCTTGATGTGCAGAGCCACAATACAACTTTCAAACAACTCAGAAACATGTGGGAAGTTAACCTAAGGTGTTTCCATTTGGTTTGCAGTATGTACTTTGGTGTAAAATTGAAATGTATAATATTTGTATTATCTAAGCATTGTATGCACTGAGATAACAACTTTTTTGTGTTGATGTGTGGAGCCATGAAACAACTTTCAAACTCCTCATAATCATTGGGGAAGTTAACCAAAGGTGTTTTGATTAGGTTTGCAGTAAGTACTTTGGTGTAAAATTGAAATGTATACTATTTGTATTATCTAAGCATTGTATGCACTGCGTTAACAACATTTTTGTGTTGATGTGTAGAGCCATGAAACAACTTTCAAACTACTCATAATCAAGTGGGAAGTTAAATTAAAATGTTTCCCAATGGTTTGCACTCTGCACTTTGCTGGAAAATTGAGATGTATACTACCTTTATGTCAGAACATAGTATACACTGAGAAAGTAACTTTTTTGTCTTGATGAACAGAGGCATGAAACAACTTTCAACCTACTCATACTCATGTGGGAAGTTAACCAAAGGTGTTTCCATCAGGTTTGCAGAAAGTGCTTTGGAGTAAAATTGAAATGTATACTATTTGCATTGTCTTAGTATTGTATGCACTGAGATAACAACTTTTCTGTGTTGATGTGTAGAGCCATGAAACAACTTTCAACCTACTCATAATCATGTGGGAAGTTAACCTAAGGTGTTTCCATTAGGTTTGCAGTCAGGTCTTTTGATTACAATTGAAATGTATACTACATTTATGTCAAAGCATTCTATTCACTGAGAAAGTAACTGTTTTGTATTGATGAACAGAGGCATGAAACAACTTTCAACCTACTCATACTCATGTGGGAAGTTAACCAAAGATGTTTCCATTAGGTTTGCAGTAAGTGGTTTGGAGTAAAATTGAAATGTATACTATTTGTATTGTCTTAGTATTGTATCCACTGAGATATCAACTTTTTTGTCTTGATGAACAGAGGCATGAAACAACTTTCAACCTACTCATACTCATGTAGGAAGTTAACCAAAGCTATTTCCATTAGGTTTGCAGTAAGAGCTTTGGAGTAAAATTGAAATGTATACTATCTGTTTTGTCTTAGTATTGTAAGCACTGAGAAAACAACTTTTTTGTCTTGATGTGCAGAGCCATAATACAACTTTCAAACAACTCAGAAACATGTGGGAAGTTAACCTATGGTGTTTCCATTAGGTTTGCAGTATGTACTTTGGTGCAAAATTGAAATGTATACTATTTGTATTATCTAAGCATTGTATGCACTGAGATAACAACTTTTTTGTGTGGATGTGTGGAGCCATGAAACAACTTTCAAACTACTCATAATCATTGGGGAAGTTAACCCAGGGTGTGTCCATTAGGTTTGCAGTATGTACTTTGGTATAAAATTGAAATGTATTCTATTTGTATTATCTAAGCATTGAATGCACTGAGAAAACAACTTTTTTGTGTTGATGTGTGGAGCCATAAAAAACTTTCAAACTACTAATAATCATTGGGGAAGTTAACCTAAGGTGTTTCCGTTAGGTTTGCAGTACGTACTTTGGTGTAAAATTGAAATGTATACTATTCGTATTATCTAACCATTTTAAGCCCTGAGTTAACAGCATTTTCGTGTTGATGTGTAGAGCCATGAGACAACTTTCAAATAACTCAGAAACATGTGGGAAGTTAACTTAAAATATATCCCAATGGTTTGCACTCTGCACTTTGCTGGAAAATTGAAATTTATACTAACTTAATGTGAGAACATAGTATGCACTGAGAAAGTAACTTTTTTGTCTTGAACAAAGGCATGAAACAACTTTCAACCTACTCATACTCATGTGGGCAGTTAACCAAAGGTGTTTCCATTAGGTTTGCAGGAAGAACTTTGATGTAAAATTGAAATGTATACTATTTGTATTATCTAAGCATTGTATGCACTGAGAATGTAACTTTTTTGTCTTGATGAACAAAGTCATGAAAGAACTTTCAACCTACTCATACTCATGTGGGACAATAACCAAAGGTGTTTGCATTAGGTTTACAGTAAGTACTTTGGAGTAAAATTGAAATGTATACTATTTGTTTTGTCTTAGTATTGTATGCACTGAGATAACAACTTTTTGTTTTCATGTGTAGAGCCATGAAACAACTTTCAAACTACTCATACTCATGTGGGAAGTTAACCTATGGTGTTTCCATTAGGTTTGCAGTAAGTAGTTTGGTGTAAAATTGAAATGTATACTATTTGTATTGTAAAAGCATTGTATGCACTGAGAAAACAACTTGTTTGTCTTGATGTGCAGAGCCATAATTCAAATTTCAAACAACTCATAATCATGTGGGAAGTTAACCTAAGGTGTTTCCATTAGCTTTGCAGTAAGTACTTTGGTGTAAAATTGAAATGTATACTATGTGAATTGTCTAAGCATAGTATGCACTGATAAAGTAACTTTTTTGTCTTGATGAACAGAGGCATGAAGCAACTTTCAACCTACTCATAATCATGTGGGAAGTTAACCTAAGGTGTTTCCATTAGGTTTGCAGTCAGGTCTTTTGATTACAATTGAAATGTATACTACATTTATGTCAAAGCATTCTATTCACTGAGAAAGTAACTGTTTTGTATTGATGAACAGAGGCATGAAACAACTTTCAACCTACTCATACTCATGTGGGAAGTTAACCAAAGATGTTTCCATTAGGTTTGCAGTAAGTGGTTTGGAGTAAAATTGAAATGTATACTATTTGTATTGTCTTAGTATTGTATCCACTGAGATATCAACTTTTTTGTCTTGATGAACAGAGGCATGAAACAACTTTCAACCTACTCATACTCATGTAGGAAGTTAACCAAAGCTATTTCCATTAGGTTTGCAGTAAGAGCTTTGGAGTAAAATTGAAATGTATACTATCTGTATTGTCTTAGTATTGTATGCACTGAGATAACAACTTTTTTGTTATTGATGTGTCGAGCCATGAAACAACTTTCAACCTACTCATAATCCTGTGCGAAGTTAACCTAAGGTGTTTCCATTAGGTTTGCAGTAAGTACTTTGATGTAAAATTGAAATGTATACTATTTGTTTTGTCTTAGTATTGTAAGCACTGAGAAAACAACTTTCTTGTCTTGATGTGCAGAGCCATAATACAACTTTCAAACAACTCAGAAACATGTGGGAAGTTAACCTATGGTGTTTCCATTAGGTTTGCAGTATGTACTTTGGTGTAAAATTGAAATGTATACTATTTGTATTATCTAAGCATTGTATGCACTGAGATAACAACTTTTTTGTGTGGATGTGTGGAGCCATGAAACAACTTTCAAACTACTCATAATCATTGGGGAAGTTAACCCAGGGTGTGTCCATTAGGTTTGCAGTATGTACTTTGGTATAAAATTGAAATGTATTCTATTTGTATTATCTAAGCATTGAATGCACTGAGAAAACAACTTTTTTGTGTTGATGTGTGGAGCCATAAAAAACTTTCAAACTACTAATAATCATTGGGGAAGTTAACCTAAGGTGTTTCCGTTAGGTTTGCAGTACGTACTTTGGTGTAAAATTGAAATGTATACTATTCGTATTATCTAACCATTTTAAGCCCTGAGTTAACAACATTTTCGTGTTGATGTGTAGAGCCATGAGACAACTTTCAAATAACTCAGAAACATGTGGGAAGTTAACCTAAGGTGTTTCCATTTGGTTTGCAGTATGTACTTTGGTGTAAAATTGAAATGTATAATATTTGTATTATCTAAGCATTGTATGCACTGAGATAACAACTTTTTTGTGTTGATGTGTGGAGCCATGAAACAACTTTCAAACTCCTCATAATCATTGGAGAAGTTAACCAAAGGTGTTTTGATTAGGTTTGCAGTAAGTACTTTGGTGTAAAATTGAAATGTATACTATTTGTATTATCTAAGCATTGTATGCACTGCGTTAACAACATTTTTGTGTTGATGTGTAGAGCCATGAAACAACTTTCAAACTACTCATAATCAAGTGGGAAGTTAAATTAAAATGTTTCCCAATGGTTTGCACTCTGCACTTTGCTGGAAAATTGAGATGTATACTACCTTTATGTCAGAACATAGTATGCACTGAGAAAGTAACTTTTTTGTCTTGATGAACAGAGGCATGAAACAACTTTCAACCTACTCATACTCATGTGGGAAGTTAACCAAAGGTGTTTCCATCAGGTTTGCAGAAAGTGCTTTGGAGTAAAATTGAAATGTATACTATTTGCATTGTCTTAGTATTGTATGCACTGAGATAACAACTTTTCTGTGTTGATGTGTAGAGCCATGAAACAACTTTCAACCTACTCATAATCATGTGGGAAGTTAACCTAAGGTGTTTCCATTAGGTTTGCAGTCAGGTCTTTTGATTACAATTGAAATGTATACTACATTTATGTCAAAGCATTCTATTCACTGAGAAAGTAACTGTTTTGTATTGATGAACAGAGGCATGAAACAACTTTCAACCTACTCATACTCATGTGGGAAGTTAACCAAAGATGTTTCCATTAGGTTTGCAGTAAGTGGTTTGGAGTAAAATTGAAATGTATACTATTTGTATTGTCTTAGTATTGTATCCACTGAGATATCAACTTTTTTGTCTTGATGAACAGAGGCATGAAACAACTTTCAACCTACTCATACTCATGTAGGAAGTTAACCAAAGCTATTTCCATTAGGTTTGCAGTAAGAGCTTTGGAGTAAAATTGAAATGTATACTATCTGTTTTGTCTTAGTATTGTAAGCACTGAGAAAACAACTTTTTTGTCTTGATGTGCAGAGCCATAATACAACTTTCAAACAACTCAGAAACATGTGGGAAGTTAACCTATGGTGTTTCCATTAGGTTTGCAGTATGTACTTTGGTGCAAAATTGAAATGTATACTATTTGTATTATCTAAGCATTGTATGCACTGAGATAACAACTTTTTTGTGTGGATGTGTGGAGCCATGAAACAACTTTCAAACTACTCATAATCATTGGGGAAGTTAACCCAGGGTGTGTCCATTAGGTTTGCAGTATGTACTTTGGTATAAAATTGAAATGTATTCTATTTGTATTATCTAAGCATTGAATGCACTGAGAAAACAACTTTTTTGTGTTGATGTGTGGAGCCATAAAAAACTTTCAAACTACTAATAATCATTGGGGAAGTTAACCTAAGGTGTTTCCGTTAGGTTTGCAGTACGTACTTTGGTGTAAAATTGAAATGTATACTATTCGTATTATCTAACCATTTTAAGCCCTGAGTTAACAACATTTTCGTGTTGATGTGTAGAGCCATGAGACAACTTTCAAATAACTCAGAAACATGTGGGAAGTTAACTTAAAATATATCCCAATGGTTTGCACTCTGCACTTTGCTGGAAAATTGAAATTTATACTAACTTAATGTGAGAACATAGTATGCACTGAGAAAGTAACTTTTTTGTCTTGAACAAAGGCATGAAACAACTTTCAACCTACTCATACTCATGTGGGCAGTTAACCAAAGGTGTTTCCATTAGGTTTGCAGGAAGAACTTTGATGTAAAATTGAAATGTATACTATTTGTATTATCTAAGCATTGTATGCACTGAGAATGTAACTTTTTTGTCTTGATGAACAAAGTCATGAAAGAACTTTCAACCTACTCATACTCATGTGGGACAATAACCAAAGGTGTTTGCATTAGGTTTACAGTAAGTACTTTGGAGTAAAATTGAAATGTATACTATTTGTTTTGTCTTAGTATTGTATGCACTGAGATAACAACTTTTTGTTTTCATGTGTAGAGCCATGAAACAACTTTCAAACTACTCATACTCATGTGGGAAGTTAACCTATGGTGTTTCCATTAGGTTTGCAGTAAGTAGTTTGGTGTAAAATTGAAATGTATACTATTTGTATTGTAAAAGCATTGTATGCACTGAGAAAACAACTTGTTTGTCTTGATGTGCAGAGCCATAATTCAAATTTCAAACAACTCATAATCATGTGGGAAGTTAACCTAAGGTGTTTCCATTAGCTTTGCAGTAAGTACTTTGGTGTAAAATTGAAATGTATACTATGTGAATTGTCTAAGCATAGTATGCACTGATAAAGTAACTTTTTTGTCTTGATGAACAGAGGCATGAAGCAACTTTCAACCTACTCATAATCATGTGGGAAGTTAACCTAAGGTGTTTCCATTAGGTTTGCAGTCAGGTCTTTTGATTACAATTGAAATGTATACTACATTTATGTCAAAGCATTCTATTCACTGAGAAAGTAACTGTTTTGTATTGATGAACAGAGGCATGAAACAACTTTCAACCTACTCATACTCATGTGGGAAGTTAACCAAAGATGTTTCCATTAGGTTTGCAGTAAGTGGTTTGGAGTAAAATTGAAATGTATACTATTTGTATTGTCTTAGTATTGTATCCACTGAGATATCAACTTTTTTGTCTTGATGAACAGAGGCATGAAACAACTTTCAACCTACTCATACTCATGTAGGAAGTTAACCAAAGCTATTTCCATTAGGTTTGCAGTAAGAGCTTTGGAGTAAAATTGAAATGTATACTATCTGTATTGTCTTAGTATTGTATGCACTGAGATAACAACTTTTTTGTTATTGATGTGTCGAGCCATGAAACAACTTTCAACCTACTCATAATCCTGTGCGAAGTTAACCTAAGGTGTTTCCATTAGGTTTGCAGTAAGTACTTTGATGTAAAATTGAAATGTATACTATTTGTTTTGTCTTAGTATTGTAAGCACTGAGAAAACAACTTTCTTGTCTTGATGTGCAGAGCCATAATACAACTTTCAAACAACTCAGAAACATGTGGGAAGTTAACCTATGGTGTTTCCATTAGGTTTGCAGTATGTACTTTGGTGTAAAATTGAAATGTATACTATTTGTATTATCTAAGCATTGTATGCACTGAGATAACAACTTTTTTGTGTGGATGTGTGGAGCCATGAAACAACTTTCAAACTACTCATAATCATTGGGGAAGTTAACCCAGGGTGTGTCCATTAGGTTTGCAGTATGTACTTTGGTATAAAATTGAAATGTATTCTATTTGTATTATCTAAGCATTGAATGCACTGAGAAAACAACTTTTTTGTGTTGATGTGTGGAGCCATAAAAAACTTTCAAACTACTAATAATCATTGGGGAAGTTAACCTAAGGTGTTTCCGTTAGGTTTGCAGTACGTACTTTGGTGTAAAATTGAAATGTATACTATTCGTATTATCTAACCATTTTAAGCCCTGAGTTAACAACATTTTCGTGTTGATGTGTAGAGCCATGAGACAACTTTCAAATAACTCAGAAACATGTGGGAAGTTAACTTAAAATATATCCCAATGGTTTGCACTCTGCACTTTGCTGGAAAATTGAAATTTATACTAACTTAATGTGAGAACATAGTATGCACTGAGAAAGTAACTTTTTTGTCTTGAACAAAGGCATGAAACAACTTTCAACCTACTCATACTCATGTGGGCAGTTAACCAAAGGTGTTTCCATTAGGTTTGCAGGAAGAACTTTGTTGTAAAATTGAAATGTATACTATTTGTATTATCTAAGCATTGTATGCACTGAGAAAGTAACTTTTTTGTCTTGATGAACAGAGTCATGAAAGAACTTTCAACCTACTCATACTCATGTGGGAAAATAACCAAAGGTGTTTCCATTAGGTTTACAGTAAGTACTTTGGAGTAAAATTGAAATGTATACTATTTGTTTTGTCTTAGTATTGTATGCACTGAGATAACAACTTTTTGTTTTCATGTGTAGAGCCATGAAACAACTTTCAAACTACTCATACTCATGTGGGAAGTTAACCTATGGTGTTTCCATTAGGTTTGCAGTAAGTAGTTTGGTGTAAAATTGAAATGTATACTATTTGCATTGTAAAAGCATTGTATGCACTGAGAAAACAACTTGTTTGTCTTGATGTGCAGAGCCATAATTCAAATTTCAAACAACTCATAATCATGTGGGAAGTTAACCTAAGGTATTTCCATTAGCTTTGCAGTAAGTACTTTGGTGTAAAATTGAAATGTATACTATGTGAATTGTCTAAGCATAGTATGCACTGATAAAGTAACTTTTTTGTCTTGATGAACAGAGGCATGAAGCAACTTTCAACCTACTCATACTCATGTGGGAAGTTAACCAAAGGTCTTTCCATTAGGTTTGCAGTCAGGACTTTTGAGTACAATTGAAATGTATACTACTTTTATGTCAAAGCATTCTATTCACCGTGAATACAACATTTTTGTCTTTATGTGCACAGGTATGAAACAACTTTCAGACATCTCAGAATCTTGTGGGAAGTTAACCTAAAGTGTTTCCATTAGGTTTGCAATAAGTGCTTTGGTGTAAAATTGAATTGTATACTATTTGTATTGTATTAGTATTGTATGCACTGAGATAACAACTTTTCTGTGTTGATGTGTAGAGCCATGAAACAACTTTCAACCTACTCATAATCATGTGGGAAGTTAACCTAAGGTGTTTCCATTAGGTTTGCAGTAAGCACTTTGGTGTAAAATTGAAATGTATACTATGTGTATTGTCTAAGCATAGTATGCACTGAGAAAGTAACTTTTTTGTCTTGATGAACAGAGGCATGAAACCACTTTCAACCTATTCATATTCATGTGGGAAGTTAACCAAAGGTGTTTCCATTAGGTTTGTAGTCAGGACTTTTGAGTACAATTGAAATGTATACTACTTTTAGGTCAAAGCATTCTATTCTCTGAGAGATCAACTTTTTTATCTTTATGTGCACAGGTATGAAACAACTTTTGGACATCTCAGAATCATGTGGGAAGTTAATCTAAGGTGTTTCCATTAGGTTTGCAGTAAGAACTTTGTTGTAAACTTGAAATGTATACTATTTGTATTATCTAAGCATTGCATGCACTGAGATATCAACTTTTATGTGTTGATGTGTGGAGCCATGAAAAAACTTTCAAGCTACTCATAATCATTTGGGAACTTAACCTAAGTTGTTTCCATTAGGTTTGCAGTAAGTACTTTGGTGTAAAATTGAAATGTATACTATTTTTATTATCTAACCATTGTATGCCCTGCGTTAACAACATTTTTGTGTTGATGTGTAGAGCCATGAAACAACTTTCAAACTACTCATAATCATGTGGGAAGTTAAATTAAAATGTTTCCCAATGGTTTGCACTCTGAACTTTGGTGGAAAATTGAGATGTATACTACCTTAATATCAGAACATAGAATGCACTGAGAAAGTAACTTTTTTGTCTTGATGAACAGAGGCATGAAACAACTTTCAACCTACTCATACTCATGTGGGAAGTTAACCAAAGGTGTTTCCATTAGGTTTGCAGTCAGGACTTTTGAGTACAATTGAAATGTATACTACTTTTACGTCAAAGCATTCTATTCACTGAGAGATCAACTTTTTTATCCTTTTGTGCACAGGTATGAAACAACTTTCAGACATCTCAGACTCATGTGGGAAGTTAATCTAAGATGTTTCCATTAGGTTTGCAGTAAGAACTTTGTTGTAAAATTGAAATAAATACTATTTGTTTTATCTGCACATTGTATGCACTGAGATATCAACTTTTCTCTGTTGATGTGTGGAGCCATAAATAACTTTCAAACTACTAATAATCATTGGGGAAGTTAACCTAAGGTGTTTCCATTAGGTTTGCAGTAAGTACTTTGGTGAAAAATTGAAACGTATACTATTCGTATTATCTAACCATTTTAAGTCCTAAGTTAACAACATTTTTGTGTTGATGTGTAGAGCCATGAGACAACTTTCAAACAACTCAGAAACATGTGGGAAGTTAACTTAAAATGTATCCAAATAGTTTGCACTCTGCACTTTGCTGGAAAACTGAAATCTATACTAACTTAATGTGAGAACATAGTATGCACTGAGAAAGTAACTTCTTTGTCTTGAACAAAGGCATGAAACAACTTTCAACCTACTCATACTCATGTGGGCAGTTAACCGAAGGTGTTTGCATTAGGTTTGCAGTAAGTGCTTTGGATTAAAATTGAAATGTATACTATCTGTATTGTCTTAGTATTGTATGCACTGAGATAACAACTTTTTTGTGTTGATGTGTAGAGCCATGAAACAACTTTCAACCTACTCATAATCCTGTGGGAAGTTAACCTAAGGTGTTTCCATTAGGATTGCAGTAAGTACTTTGGTGTAAAATTGAAATGTATACTATTTGTACTGTCTAAGCATAGCATGCACTGAGAAAGTAACTTTTTTGTCTTGATGAACAGAGGCATCAAAAAACTTTCAATCTACTCATACTCATGTGGAAAGTTAACCAAAGGTGTTTTCATTAGGTTTGCAGTAAGTGCTTTGGAGTAAAATTGAAATGTATGCTATTTGTTTTGTCTTCGTATTGCATTCACTGAGATAACAACTTTTTTGTTTTCATCTGTATAGCCATGAAACAACTTTCAACCTACTCATACTCATGTGGGAAGTTAACCAAAGGTGTTTCCATTAGGTTTGCAGTATGTACTTTGGTGTAAAATTGAAATGTATACTATTTGTTTTGTCTTAGTATTGTATGCACTGAGATAACAACTTTTTTGTTTTCATGTGTAGAGCCATGAAACAACTTTCAAACTACTCATACTCATGTGGGAAGTTAACCTATGGTGTTTCCATTAGGTTTGCAGTAAGTAGTTTGGTGTAAAATTGAAATGTATACTATTTATATTGTAAAAGCATTCTATGCACTGAGAAAACAACTTTTTTGTCTTGATGTGCAGAGCCACAATACAACTTTCAAACAACTCAGAAACATGTGGGAAGTTAACCTAAGGTGTTTCCATTTGGTTTGCAGTATGTACTTTGGTGTAAAATTGAAATGTATAATATTTGTATTATCTAAGCATTGTATGCACTGAGATAACAACTTTTTTGTGTTGATGTGTGGAGCCATGAAACAACTTTCAAACTCCTCATAATCATTGGGGAATTTAACCAAAGGTGTTTTGATTAGGTTTGCAGTAAGTACTTTGGTGTAAAATTGAAATGTATACTATTTGTATTATCTAAGCATTGTATGCACTGCGTTAACAACATTTTTGTGTTGATGTGTAGAGCCATGAAACAACTTTCAAACTACTCATAATCAAGTGGGAAGTTAAATTAAAATGTTTCCCAATGGTTTGCACTCTGCACTTTGCTGGAAAATTGAGATGTATACTACCTTTATGTCAGAACATAGTATGCACTGAGAAAGTAACTTTTTTGTCTTGATGAACAGAGGCATGAAACAACTTTCAACCTACTCATACTCATGTGGGAAGTTAACCAAAGGTGTTTCCATCAGGTTTGCAGAAAGTGCTTTGGAGTAAAATTGAAATGTATACTATTTGCATTGTCTTAGTATTGTATGCACTGAGATAACAACTTTTCTGTGTTGATGTGTAGAGCCATGAAACAACTTTCAACCTACTCATAATCATGTGGGAAGTTAACCTAAGGTGTTTCCATTAGGTTTGCAGTCAGGTCTTTTGATTACAATTGAAATGTATACTACATTTATGTCAAAGCATTCTATTCACTGAGAAAGTAACTGTTTTGTATTGATGAACAGAGGCATGAAACAACTTTCAACCTACTCATACTCATGTGGGAAGTTAACCAAAGATGTTTCCATTAGGTTTGCAGTAAGTGGTTTGGAGTAAAATTGAAATGTATACTATTTGTATTGTCTTAGTATTGTATCCACTGAGATATCAACTTTTTTGTCTTGATGAACAGAGGCATGAAACAACTTTCAACCTACTCATACTCATGTAGGAAGTTAACCAAAGCTATTTCCATTAGGTTTGCAGTAAGAGCTTTGGAGTAAAATTGAAATGTATACTATCTGTTTTGTCTTGGTATTGTAAGCACTGAGAAAACAACTTTTTTGTCTTGATGTGCAGAGCCATAATACAACTTTCAAACAACTCAGAAACATGTGGGAAGTTAACCTATGGTGTTTCCATTAGGTTTGCAGTATGTACTTTGGTGCAAAATTGAAATGTATACTATTTGTATTATCTAAGCATTGTATGCACTGAGATAACAACTTTTTTGTGTGGATGTGTGGAGCCATGAAACAACTTTCAAACTACTCATAATCATTGGGGAAGTTAACCCAGGGTGTGTCCATTAGGTTTGCAGTATGTACTTTGGTATAAAATTGAAATGTATTCTATTTGTATTATCTAAGCATTGAATGCACTGAGAAAACAACTTTTTTGTGTTGATGTGTGGAGCCATAAAAAACTTTCAAACTACTAATAATCATTGGGGAAGTTAACCTAAGGTGTTTCCGTTAGGTTTGCAGTACGTACTTTGGTGTAAAATTGAAATGTATACTATTCGTATTATCTAACCATTTTAAGCCCTGAGTTAACAACATTTTCGTGTTGATGTGTAGAGCCATGAGACAACTTTCAAATAACTCAGAAACATGTGGGAAGTTAACTTAAAATATATCCCAATGGTTTGCACTCTGCACTTTGCTGGAAAATTGAAATTTATACTAACTTAATGTGAGAACATAGTATGCACTGAGAAAGTAACTTTTTTGTCTTGAACAAAGGCATGAAACAACTTTCAACCTACTCATACTCATGTGGGCAGTTAACCAAAGGTGTTTCCATTAGGTTTGCAGGAAGAACTTTGTTGTAAAATTGAAATGTATACTATTTGTATTATATAAGCATTGTATGCACTGAGAATGTAACTTTTTTGTCTTGATGAACAGAGTCATGAAAGAACTTTCAACCTACTCATACTCATGTGGGAAAATAACCAAAGGTGTTTGCATTAGGTTTACAGTAAGTACTTTGGAGTAAAATTGAAATGTATACTATTTGTTTTGTCTTAGTATTGTATGCACTGAGATAACAACTTTTTGTTTTCATGTGTAGAGCCATGAAACAACTTTCAAACTACTCATACTCATGTGGGAAGTTAACCTATGGTGTTTCCATTAGGTTTGCAGTAAGTAGTTTGGTGTAAAATTGAAATGTATACTATTTGTATTGTAAAAGCATTGTATGCACTGAGAAAACAACTTGTTTGTCTTGATGTGCAGAGCCATAATTCAAATTTCAAACAACTCATAATCATGTGGGAAGTTAACCTAAGGTGTTTCCATTAGCTTTGCAGTAAGTACTTTGGTGTAAAATTGAAATGTATACTATGTGAATTGTCTAAGCATAGTATGCACTGATAAAGTAACTTTTTTGTCTTGATGAACAGAGGCATGAAGCAACTTTCAACCTACTCATAATCATGTGGGAAGTTAACCTAAGGTGTTTCCATTAGGTTTGCAGTCAGGTCTTTTGATTACAATTGAAATGTATACTACATTTATGTCAAAGCATTCTATTCACTGAGAAAGTAACTGTTTTGTATTGATGAACAGAGGCATGAAACAACTTTCAACCTACTCATACTCATGTGGGAAGTTAACCAAAGATGTTTCCATTAGGTTTGCAGTAAGTGGTTTGGAGTAAAATTGAAATGTATACTATTTGTATTGTCTTAGTATTGTATCCACTGAGATATCAACTTTTTTGTCTTGATGAACAGAGGCATGAAACAACTTTCAACCTACTCATACTCATGTAGGAAGTTAACCAAAGCTATTTCCATTAGGTTTGCAGTAAGAGCTTTGGAGTAAAATTGAAATGTATACTATCTGTATTGTCTTAGTATTGTATGCACTGAGATAACAACTTTTTTGTTATTGATGTGTCGAGCCATCAAACAACTTTCAACCTACTCATAATCCTGTGCGAAGTTAACCTAAGGTGTTTCCATTAGGTTTGCAGTAAGTACTTTGATGTAAAATTGAAATGTATACTATTTGTTTTGTCTTAGTATTGTAAGCACTGAGAAAACAACTTTCTTGTCTTGATGTGCAGAGCCATAATACAACTTTCAAACAACTCAGAAACATGTGGGAAGTTAACCTATGGTGTTTCCATTAGGTTTGCAGTATGTACTTTGGTGTAAAATTGAAATGTATACTATTTGTATTATCTAAGCATTGTATGCACTGAGATAACAACTTTTTTGTGTGGATGTGTGGAGCCATGAAACAACTTTCAAACTACTCATAATCATTGGGGAAGTTAACCCAGGGTGTGTCCATTAGGTTTGCAGTATGTACTTTGGTATAAAATTGAAATGTATTCTATTTGTATTATCTAAGCATTGAATGCACTGAGAAAACAACTTTTTTGTGTTGATGTGTGGAGCCATAAAAAACTTTCAAACTACTAATAATCATTGGGGAAGTTAACCTAAGGTGTTTCCGTTAGGTTTGCAGTACGTACTTTGGTGTAAAATTGAAATGTATACTATTCGTATTATCTAACCATTTTAAGCCCTGAGTTAACAACATTTTCGTGTTGATGTGTAGAGCCATGAGACAACTTTCAAATAACTCAGAAACATGTGGGAAGTTAACTTAAAATATATCCCAATGGTTTGCACTCTGCACTTTGCTGGAAAATTGAAATTTATACTAACTTAATGTGAGAACATAGTATGCACTGAGAAAGTAACTTTTTTGTCTTGAACAAAGGCATGAAACAACTTTCAACCTACTCATACTCATGTGGGCAGTTAACCAAAGGTGTTTCCATTAGGTTTGCAGGAAGAACTTTGTTGTAAAATTGAAATGTATACTATTTGTATTATCTAAGCATTGTATGCACTGAGAAAGTAACTTTTTTGTCTTGATGAACAGAGTCATGAAAGAACTTTCAACCTACTCATACTCATGTGGGAAAATAACCAAAGGTGTTTCCATTAGGTTTACAGTAAGTACTTTGGAGTAAAATTGAAATGTATACTATTTGTTTTGTCTTAG
Organism: Mobula birostris; assembly: GCF_030028105.1. Taxonomy (NCBI): domain Eukaryota; kingdom Metazoa; phylum Chordata; class Chondrichthyes; order Myliobatiformes; family Myliobatidae; genus Mobula; species Mobula birostris. The sequence continues at coordinate 95,523,763 of NC_092376.1, forward strand.
TATTGTATGCACTGAGATAACAACTTTTTGTTTTCATGTGTAGAGCCATGAAACAACTTTCAAACTACTCATACTCATGTGGGAAGTTAACCTATGGTGTTTCCATTAGGTTTGCAGTAAGTAGTTTGGTGTAAAATTGAAATGTATACTATTTGTATTGTAAAAGCATTGTATGCACTGAGAAAACAACTTGTTTGTCTTGATGTGCAGAGCCATAATTCAAATTTCAAACAACTCATAATCATGTGGGAAGTTAACCTAAGGTATTTCCATTAGCTTTGCAGTAAGTACTTTGGTGTAAAATTGAAATGTATACTATGTGAATTGTCTAAGCATAGTATGCACTGATAAAGTAACTTTTTTGTCTTGATGAACAGAGGCATGAAGCAACTTTCAACCTACTCATACTCATGTGGGAAGTTAACCAAAGGTCTTTCCATTAGGTTTGCAGTCAGGACTTTTGAGTACAATTGAAATGTATACTACTTTTATGTCAAAGCATTCTATTCACCGTGAATACAACTTTTTTGTCTTTATGTGCACAGGTATGAAACAACTTTCAGACATCTCAGAATCTTGTGGGAAGTTAACCTAAAGTGTTTCCATTAGGTTTGCAATAAGTGCTTTGGTGTAAAATTGAATTGTATACTATTTGTATTGTATTAGTATTGTATGCACTGAGATAACAACTTTTCTGTGTTGATGTGTAGAGCCATGAAACAACTTTCAACCTACTCATAATCATGTGGGAAGTTAACCTAAGGTGTTTCCATTAGGTTTGCAGTAAGCACTTTGGTGTAAAATTGAAATGTATACTATGTGTATTGTCTAAGCATAGTATGCACTGAGAAAGTAACTTTTTTGTCTTGATGAACAGAGGCATGAAACCACTTTCAACCTATTCATATTCATGTGGGAAGTTAACCAAAGGTGTTTCCATTAGGTTTGTAGTCAGGACTTTTGAGTACAATTGAAATGTATACTACTTTTAGGTCAAAGCATTCTATTCTCTGAGAGATCAACTTTTTTATCTTTATGTGCACAGGTATGAAACAACTTTTGGACATCTCAGAATCATGTGGGAAGTTAATCTAAGGTGTTTCCATTAGGTTTGCAGTAAGAACTTTGTTGTAAACTTGAAATGTATACTATTTGTATTATCTAAGCATTGCATGCACTGAGATATCAACTTTTATGTGTTGATGTGTGGAGCCATGAAAAAACTTTCAAGCTACTCATAATCATTTGGGAACTTAACCTAAGTTGTTTCCATTAGGTTTGCAGTAAGTACTTTGGTGTAAAATTGAAATGTATACTATTTTTATTATCTAACCATTGTATGCCCTGCGTTAACAACATTTTTGTGTTGATGTGTAGAGCCATGAAACAACTTTCAAACTACTCATAATCATGTGGGAAGTTAAATTAAAATGTTTCCCAATGGTTTGCACTCTGAACTTTGGTGGAAAATTGAGATGTATACTACCTTAATATCAGAACATAGAATGCACTGAGAAAGTAACTTTTTTGTCTTGATGAACAGAGGCATGAAACAACTTTCAACCTACTCATACTCATGTGGGAAGTTAACCAAAGGTGTTTCCATTAGGTTTGCAGTCAGGACTTTTGAGTACAATTGAAATGTATACTACTTTTACGTCAAAGCATTCTATTCACTGAGAGATCAACTTTTTTATCCTTTTGTGCACAGGTATGAAACAACTTTCAGACATCTCAGACTCATGTGGGAAGTTAATCTAAGATGTTTCCATTAGGTTTGCAGTAAGAACTTTGTTGTAAAATTGAAATAAATACTATTTGTTTTATCTGCACATTGTATGCACTGAGATATCAACTTTTCTCTGTTGATGTGTGGAGCCATAAATAACTTTCAAACTACTAATAATCATTGGGGAAGTTAACCTAAGGTGTTTCCATTAGGTTTGCAGTAAGTACTTTGGTGAAAAATTGAAACGTATACTATTCGTATTATCTAACCATTTTAAGTCCTAAGTTAACAACATTTTTGTGTTGATGTGTAGAGCCATGAGACAACTTTCAAACAACTCAGAAACATGTGGGAAGTTAACTTAAAATGTATCCAAATAGTTTGCACTCTGCACTTTGCTGGAAAACTGAAATCTATACTAACTTAATGTGAGAACATAGTATGCACTGAGAAAGTAACTTCTTTGTCTTGAACAAAGGCATGAAACAACTTTCAACCTACTCATACTCATGTGGGCAGTTAACCGAAGGTGTTTGCATTAGGTTTGCAGTAAGTGCTTTGGATTAAAATTGAAATGTATACTATCTGTATTGTCTTAGTATTGTATGCACTGAGATAACAACTTTTTTGTGTTGATGTGTAGAGCCATGAAACAACTTTCAACCTACTCATAATCCTGTGGGAAGTTAACCTAAGGTGTTTCCATTAGGATTGCAGTAAGTACTTTGGTGTAAAATTGAAATGTATACTATTTGTACTGTCTAAGCATAGCATGCACTGAGAAAGTAACTTTTTTGTCTTGATGAACAGAGGCATCAAAAAACTTTCAATCTACTCATACTCATGTGGGAAGTTAACCAAAGGTGTTTTCATTAGGTTTGCAGTAAGTGCTTTGGAGTAAAATTGAAATGTATGCTATTTGTTTTGTCTTCGTATTGCATTCACTGAGATAACAACTTTTTTGTTTTCATCTGTATAGCCATGAAACAACTTTCAACCTACTCATACTCATGTGGGAAGTTAACCAAAGGTGTTTCCATTAGGTTTGCAGTATGTACTTTGGTGTAAAATTGAAATGTATACTATTTGTTTTGTCTTAGTATTGTATGCACTGAGATAACAACTTTTTTGTTTTCATGTGTAGAGCCATGAAACAACTTTCAAACTACTCATACTCATGTGGGAAGTTAACCTATGGTGTTTCCATTAGGTTTGCAGTAAGTAGTTTGGTGTAAAATTGAAATGTATACTATTTATATTGTAAAAGCATTCTATGCACTGAGAAAACAACTTTTTTGTCTTGATGTGCAGAGCCACAATACAACTTTCAAACAACTCAGAAACATGTGGGAAGTTAACCTAAGGTGTTTCCATTTGGTTTGCAGTATGTACTTCGGTGTAAAATTGAAATGTATAATATTTGTATTATCTAAGCATTGTATGCACTGAGATAACAACTTTTTTGTGTTGATGTGTGGAGCCATGAAACAACTTTCAAACTCCTCATAATCATTGGGGAAGTTAACCAAAGGTGTTTTGATTAGGTTTGCAGTAAGTACTTTGGTGTAAAATTGAAATGTATACTATTTGTATTATCTAAGCATTGTATGCACTGCGTTAACAACATTTTTGTGTTGATGTGTAGAGCCATGAAACAACTTTCAAACTACTCATAATCAAGTGGGAAGTTAAATTAAAATGTTTCCCAATGGTTTGCACTCTGCACTTTGCTGGAAAATTGAGATGTATACTACCTTTATGTCAGAACATAGTATGCACTGAGAAAGTAACTTTTTTGTCTTGATGAACAGAGGCATGAAACAACTTTCAACCTACTCATACTCATGTGGGAAGTTAACCAAAGGTGTTTCCATCAGGTTTGCAGAAAGTGCTTTGGAGTAAAATTGAAATGTATACTATTTGCATTGTCTTAGTATTGTATGCACTGAGATAACAACTTTTCTGTGTTGATGTGTAGAGCCATGAAACAACTTTCAACCTACTCATAATCATGTGGGAAGTTAACCTAAGGTGTTTCCATTAGGTTTGCAGTCAGGTCTTTTGATTACAATTGAAATGTATACTACATTTATGTCAAAGCATTCTATTCACTGAGAAAGTAACTGTTTTGTATTGATGAACAGAGGCATGAAACAACTTTCAACCTACTCATACTCATGTGGGAAGTTAACCAAAGATGTTTCCATTAGGTTTGCAGTAAGTGGTTTGGAGTAAAATTGAAATGTATACTATTTGTATTGTCTTAGTATTGTATCCACTGAGATATCAACTTTTTTGTCTTGATGAACAGAGGCATGAAACAACTTTCAACCTACTCATACTCATGTAGGAAGTTAACCAAAGCTATTTCCATTAGGTTTGCAGTAAGAGCTTTGGAGTAAAATTGAAATGTATACTATCTGTTTTGTCTTAGTATTGTAAGCACTGAGAAAACAACTTTTTTGTCTTGATGTGCAGAGCCATAATACAACTTTCAAACAACTCAGAAACATGTGGGAAGTTAACCTATGGTGTTTCCATTAGGTTTGCAGTATGTACTTTGGTGCAAAATTGAAATGTATACTATTTGTATTATCTAAGCATTGTATGCACTGAGATAACAACTTTTTTGTGTGGATGTGTGGAGCCATGAAACAACTTTCAAACTACTCATAATCATTGGGGAAGTTAACCCAGGGTGTGTCCATTAGGTTTGCAGTATGTACTTTGGTATAAAATTGAAATGTATTCTATTTGTATTATCTAAGCATTGAATGCACTGAGAAAACAACTTTTTTGTGTTGATGTGTGGAGCCATAAAAAACTTTCAAACTACTAATAATCATTGGGGAAGTTAACCTAAGGTGTTTCCGTTAGGTTTGCAGTACGTACTTTGGTGTAAAATTGAAATGTATACTATTCGTATTATCTAACCATTTTAAGCCCTGAGTTAACAACATTTTCGTGTTGATGTGTAGAGCCATGAGACAACTTTCAAATAACTCAGAAACATGTGGGAAGTTAACTTAAAATATATCCCAATGGTTTGCACTCTGCACTTTGCTGGAAAATTGAAATTTATACTAACTTAATGTGAGAACATAGTATGCACTGAGAAAGTAACTTTTTTGTCTTGAACAAAGGCATGAAACAACTTTCAACCTACTCATACTCATGTGGGCAGTTAACCAAAGGTGTTTCCATTAGGTTTGCAGGAAGAACTTTGTTGTAAAATTGAAATGTATACTATTTGTATTATCTAAGCATTGTATGCACTGAGAATGTAACTTTTTTGTCTTGATGAACAGAGTCATGAAAGAACTTTCAACCTACTCATACTCATGTGGGAAAATAACCAAAGGTGTTTGCATTAGGTTTACAGTAAGTACTTTGGAGTAAAATTGAAATGTATACTATTTGTTTTGTCTTAGTATTGTATGCACTGAGATAACAACTTTTTGTTTTCATGTGTAGAGCCATGAAACAACTTTCAAACTACTCATACTCATGTGGGAAGTTAACCTATGGTGTTTCCATTAGGTTTGCAGTAAGTAGTTTGGTGTAAAATTGAAATGTATACTATTTGTATTGTAAAAGCATTGTATGCACTGAGAAAACAACTTGTTTGTCTTGATGTGCAGAGCCATAATTCAAATTTCAAACAACTCATAATCATGTGGGAAGTTAACCTAAGGTGTTTCCATTAGCTTTGCAGTAAGTACTTTGGTGTAAAATTGAAATGTATACTATGTGAATTGTCTAAGCATAGTATGCACTGATAAAGTAACTTTTTTGTCTTGATGAACAGAGGCATGAAGCAACTTTCAACCTACTCATAATCATGTGGGAAGTTAACCTAAGGTGTTTCCATTAGGTTTGCAGTCAGGTCTTTTGATTACAATTGAAATGTATACTACATTTATGTCAAAGCATTCTATTCACTGAGAAAGTAACTGTTTTGTATTGATGAACAGAGGCATGAAACAACTTTCAACCTACTCATACTCATGTGGGAAGTTAACCAAAGATGTTTCCATTAGGTTTGCAGTAAGTGGTTTGGAGTAAAATTGAAATGTATACTATTTGTATTGTCTTAGTATTGTATCCACTGAGATATCAACTTTTTTGTCTTGATGAACAGAGGCATGAAACAACTTTCAACCTACTCATACTCATGTAGGAAGTTAACCAAAGCTATTTCCATTAGGTTTGCAGTAAGAGCTTTGGAGTAAAATTGAAATGTATACTATCTGTATTGTCTTAGTATTGTATGCACTGAGATAACAACTTTTTTGTTATTGATGTGTCGAGCCATGAAACAACTTTCAACCTACTCATAATCCTGTGCGAAGTTAACCTAAGGTGTTTCCATTAGGTTTGCAGTAAGTACTTTGATGTAAAATTGAAATGTATACTATTTGTTTTGTCTTAGTATTGTAAGCACTGAGAAAACAACTTTCTTGTCTTGATGTGCAGAGCCATAATACAACTTTCAAACAACTCAGAAACATGTGGGAAGTTAACCTATGGTGTTTCCATTAGGTTTGCAGTATGTACTTTGGTGTAAAATTGAAATGTATACTATTTGTATTATCTAAGCATTGTATGCACTGAGATAACAACTTTTTTGTGTGGATGTGTGGAGCCATGAAACAACTTTCAAACTACTCATAATCATTGGGGAAGTTAACCCAGGGTGTGTCCATTAGGTTTGCAGTATGTACTTTGGTATAAAATTGAAATGTATTCTATTTGTATTGTCTTAGTATTGTATGCACTGAGATAACAACTTTTTTGTGTTGATGTGTGGTGCCATGAAACAACTTTCAAACTACTCATAATCGTTGGGGAAGTTAACCTAGGGTGTTTAAATTCGGTTTGCAGTAAGTACTTTTGTGTAAAATTGAAATGTATAGTATTTGTTTTATCTAACCATTGTAGGCTCTGAGTTAACAACATTTTTGTGTTGATGTGTAGAGCCATGAAACAACTTTCAAACTACTCATATTCAAGTGGGAAGTTAAATTAAAATGTTTCCCAATGGTTTGCACTCTGCACTTTGCTGGAAAATTGAGATGTATACTACCTTTATGTGAGAACATAGTATGCACTGAGAAAGTAACTTTTTTGTCTTGATGAACAGAGGCATGAAACAACTTTGAACCTACTCATCCTCATGTGGGAAGTTAACCTAAGGTGTTTCCATTAGGTTTGCAGTAAGTGCTTTGGAGTAAAATTGAAATGTATACTAGTTGCATTGTCTTAGTATTGTATGCACTGAGATAACAACTTTTCTGTGTTGATGTGTAGAGCCATGAAACAACTTTCAACCTACTCATATTCATGTGCGAATTTAACCTAAGGTGTTTCCATTAGATTTGCAGTCATGTCTTTTGAGTACAATTGAAATGTATACTACATTTATGTCAAAGCATTCTACTCACTGAGAAAGTAACTTATTTGTCTTGATGAACAGAGGCATGAAACAACTTTCAACCTGCTCATAATCATGTGGGAAGTTAAATTAAAATGTTTCCCAATGGTTTGCACTCTGAACTTTGGTGGAAAATTGAGATGTATACTACCTTAATATCAGAACATAGAATGCACTGAGAAAGTAACTTTTTTGTCTTGATGAACAGAGGCATGAAACAACTTTCAACCTACTCATACTCATGTGGGAAGTTAACCAAAGGTGTTTCCATTAGGTTTGCAGTCAGGACTTTTGAGTACAATTGAAATGTATACTACTTTTACGTCAAAGCATTCTATTCACTGAGAGATCAACTTTTTTATCCTTTTGTGCACAGGTATGAAACAACTTTCAGACATCTCAGACTCATGTGGGAAGTTAATCTAAGATGTTTCCATTAGGTTTGCAGTAAGAACTTTGTTGTAAAATTGAAATAAATACTATTTGTTTTATCTGCACATTGTATGCACTGAGATATCAACTTTTCTCTGTTGATGTGTGGAGCCATAAATAACTTTCAAACTACTAATAATCATTGGGGAAGTTAACCTAAGGTGTTTCCATTAGGTTTGCAGTAAGTACTTTGGTGAAAAATTGAAACGTATACTATTCGTATTATCTAACCATTTTAAGTCCTAAGTTAACAACATTTTTGTGTTGATGTGTAGAGCCATGAGACAACTTTCAAACAACTCAGAAACATGTGGGAAGTTAACTTAAAATGTATCCAAATAGTTTGCACTCTGCACTTTGCTGGAAAACTGAAATCTATACTAACTTAATGTGAGAACATAGTATGCACTGAGAAAGTAACTTCTTTGTCTTGAACAAAGGCATGAAACAACTTTCAACCTACTCATACTCATGTGGGCAGTTAACCGAAGGTGTTTGCATTAGGTTTGCAGTAAGTGCTTTGGATTAAAATTGAAATGTATACTATCTGTATTGTCTTAGTATTGTATGCACTGAGATAACAACTTTTTTGTGTTGATGTGTAGAGCCATGAAACAACTTTCAACCTACTCATAATCCTGTGGGAAGTTAACCTAAGGTGTTTCCATTAGGATTGCAGTAAGTACTTTGGTGTAAAATTGAAATGTATACTATTTGTACTGTCTAAGCATAGCATGCACTGAGAAAGTAACTTTTTTGTCTTGATGAACAGAGGCATCAAAAAACTTTCAATCTACTCATACTCATGTGGGAAGTTAACCAAAGGTGTTTTCATTAGGTTTGCAGTAAGTGCTTTGGAGTAAAATTGAAATGTATGCTATTTGTTTTGTCTTCGTATTGCATTCACGGAGATAACAACTTTTTTGTTTTCATCTGTATAGCCATGAAACAACTTTCAACCTACTCATACTCATGTGGGAAGTTAACCAAAGGTGTTTCCATTAGGTTTGCAGTATGTACTTTGGTGTAAAATTGAAATGTATACTATTTGTTTTGTCTTAGTATTGTATGCACTGAGATAACAACTTTTTTGTTTTCATGTGTAGAGCCATGAAACAACTTTCAAACTACTCATACTCATGTGGGAAGTTAACCTATGGTGTTTCCATTAGGTTTGCAGTAAGTAGTTTGGTGTAAAATTGAAATGTATACTATTTATATTGTAAAAGCATTCTATGCACTGAGAAAACAACTTTTTTGTCTTGATGTGCAGAGCCACAATACAACTTTCAAACAACTCAGAAACATGTGGGAAGTTAACCTAAGGTGTTTCCATTTGGTTTGCAGTATGTACTTCGGTGTAAAATTGAAATGTATAATATTTGTATTATCTAAGCATTGTATGCACTGAGATAACAACTTTTTTGTGTTGATGTGTGGAGCCATGAAACAACTTTCAAACTCCTCATAATCATTGGGGAAGTTAACCAAAGGTGTTTTGATTAGGTTTGCAGTAAGTACTTTGGTGTAAAATTGAAATGTATACTATTTGTATTATCTAAGCATTGTATGCACTGCGTTAACAACATTTTTGTGTTGATGTGTAGAGCCATGAAACAACTTTCAAACTACTCATAATCAAGTGGGAAGTTAAATTAAAATGTTTCCCAATGGTTTGCACTCTGCACTTTGCTGGAAAATTGAGATGTATACTACCTTTATGTCAGAACATAGTATGCACTGAGAAAGTAACTTTTTTGTCTTGATGAACAGAGGCATGAAACAACTTTCAACCTACTCATACTCATGTGGGAAGTTAACCAAAGGTGTTTCCATCAGGTTTGCAGAAAGTGCTTTGGAGTAAAATTGAAATGTATACTATTTGCATTGTCTTAGTATTGTATGCACTGAGATAACAACTTTTCTGTGTTGATGTGTAGAGCCATGAAACAACTTTCAACCTACTCATAATCATGTGGGAAGTTAACCTAAGGTGTTTCCATTAGGTTTGCAGTCAGGTCTTTTGATTACAATTGAAATGTATACTACATTTATGTCAAAGCATTCTATTCACTGAGAAAGTAACTGTTTTGTATTGATGAACAGAGGCATGAAACAACTTTCAACCTACTCATACTCATGTGGGAAGTTAACCAAAGATGTTTCCATTAGGTTTGCAGTAAGTGGTTTGGAGTAAAATTGAAATGTATACTATTTGTATTGTCTTAGTATTGTATCCACTGAGATATCAACTTTTTTGTCTTGATGAACAGAGGCATGAAACAACTTTCAACCTACTCATACTCATGTAGGAAGTTAACCAAAGCTATTTCCATTAGGTTTGCAGTAAGAGCTTTGGAGTAAAATTGAAATGTATACTATCTGTTTTGTCTTAGTATTGTAAGCACTGAGAAAACAACTTTTTTGTCTTGATGTGCAGAGCCATAATACAACTTTCAAACAACTCAGAAACATGTGGGAAGTTAACCTATGGTGTTTCCATTAGGTTTGCAGTATGTACTTTGGTGCAAAATTGAAATGTATACTATTTGTATTATCTAAGCATTGTATGCACTGAGATAACAACTTTTTTGTGTGGATGTGTGGAGCCATGAAACAACTTTCAAACTACTCATAATCATTGGGGAAGTTAACCCAGGGTGTGTCCATTAGGTTTGCAGTATGTACTTTGGTATAAAATTGAAATGTATTCTATTTGTATTATCTAAGCATTGAATGCACTGAGAAAACAACTTTTTTGTGTTGATGTGTGGAGCCATAAAAAACTTTCAAACTACTAATAATCATTGGGGAAGTTAACCTAAGGTGTTTCCGTTAGGTTTGCAGTACGTACTTTGGTGTAAAATTGAAATGTATACTATTCGTATTATCTAACCATTTTAAGCCCTGAGTTAACAACATTTTCGTGTTGATGTGTAGAGCCATGAGACAACTTTCAAATAACTCAGAAACATGTGGGAAGTTAACTTAAAATATATCCCAATGGTTTGCACTCTGCACTTTGCTGGAAAATTGAAATTTATACTAACTTAATGTGAGAACATAGTATGCACTGAGAAAGTAACTTTTTTGTCTTGAACAAAGGCATGAAACAACTTTCAACCTACTCATACTCATGTGGGCAGTTAACCAAAGGTGTTTCCATTAGGTTTGCAGGAAGAACTTTGTTGTAAAATTGAAATGTATACTATTTGTATTATCTAAGCATTGTATGCACTGAGAATGTAACTTTTTTGTCTTGATGAACAGAGTCATGAAAGAACTTTCAACCTACTCATACTCATGTGGGAAAATAACCAAAGGTGTTTGCATTAGGTTTACAGTAAGTACTTTGGAGTAAAATTGAAATGTATACTATTTGTTTTGTCTTAGTATTGTATGCACTGAGATAACAACTTTTTGTTTTCATGTGTAGAGCCATGAAACAACTTTCAAACTACTCATACTCATGTGGGAAGTTAACCTATGGTGTTTCCATTAGGTTTGCAGTAAGTAGTTTGGTGTAAAATTGAAATGTATACTATTTGTATTGTAAAAGCATTGTATGCACTGAGAAAACAACTTGTTTGTCTTGATGTGCAGAGCCATAATTCAAATTTCAAACAACTCATAATCATGTGGGAAGTTAACCTAAGGTGTTTCCATTAGCTTTGCAGTAAGTACTTTGGTGTAAAATTGAAATGTATACTATGTGAATTGTCTAAGCATAGTATGCACTGATAAAGTAACTTTTTTGTCTTGATGAACAGAGGCATGAAGCAACTTTCAACCTACTCATAATCATGTGGGAAGTTAACCTAAGTTGTTTCCATTAGGTTTGCAGTCAGGTCTTTTGATTACAATTGAAATGTATACTACATTTATGTCAAAGCATTCTATTCACTGAGAAAGTAACTGTTTTGTATTGATGAACAGAGGCATGAAACAACTTTCAACCTACTCATACTCATGTGGGAAGTTAACCAAAGATGTTTCCACTAGGTTTGCAGTAAGTGGTTTGGAGTAAAATTGAAATGTATACTATTTGTATTGTCTTAGTATTGTATCCACTGAGATATCAACTTTTTTGTCTTGATGAACAGAGGCATGAAACAACTTTCAACCTACTCATACTCATGTAGGAAGTTAACCAAAGCTATTTCCATTAGGTTTGCAGTAAGAGCTTTGGAGTAAAATTGAAATGTATACTATCTGTATTGTCTTAGTATTGTATGCACTGAGATAACAACTTTTTTGTTATTGATGTGTCGAGCCATGAAACAACTTTCAACCTACTCATAATCCTGTGCGAAGTTAACCTAAGGTGTTTCCATTAGGTTTGCAGTAAGTACTTTGATGTAAAATTGAAATGTATACTATTTGTTTTGTCTTAGTATTGTAAGCACTGAGAAAACAACTTTCTTGTCTTGATGTGCAGAGCCATAATACAACTTTCAAACAACTCAGAAACATGTGGGAAGTTAACCTATGGTGTTTCCATTAGGTTTGCAGTATGTACTTTGGTGTAAAATTGAAATGTATACTATTTGTATTATCTAAGCATTGTATGCACTGAGATAACAACTTTTTTGTGTGGATGTGTGGAGCCATGAAACAACTTTCAAACTACTCATAATCATTGGGGAAGTTAACCCAGGGTGTGTCCATTAGGTTTGCAGTATGTACTTTGGTATAAAATTGAAATGTATTCTATTTGTATTGTCTTAGTATTGTATGCACTGAGATAACAACTTTTTTGTGTTGATGTGTGGTGCCATGAAACAACTTTCAAACTACTCATAATCGTTGGGGAAGTTAACCTAGGGTGTTTAAATTCGGTTTGCAGTAAGTACTTTTGTGTAAAATTGAAATGTATAGTATTTGTTTTATCTAACCATTGTAGGCTCTGAGTTAACAACATTTTTGTGTTGATGTGTAGAGCCATGAAACAACTTTCAAACTACTCATATTCAAGTGGGAAGTTAAATTAAAATGTTTCCCAATGGTTTGCACTCTGCACTTTGCTGGAAAATTGAGATGTATACTACCTTTATGTGAGAACATAGTATGCACTGAGAAAGTAACTTTTTTGTCTTGATGAACAGAGGCATGAAACAACTTTGAACCTACTCATCCTCATGTGGGAAGTTAACCTAAGGTGTTTCCATTAGGTTTGCAGTAAGTGCTTTGGAGTAAAATTGAAATGTATACTAGTTGCATTGTCTTAGTATTGTATGCACTGAGATAACAACTTTTCTGTGTTGATGTGTAGAGCCATGAAACAACTTTCAACCTACTCATATTCATGTGCGAATTTAACCTAAGGTGTTTCCATTAGATTTGCAGTCATGTCTTTTGAGTACAATTGAAATGTATACTACATTTATGTCAAAGCATTCTACTCACTGAGAAAGTAACTTATTTGTCTTGATGAACAGAGGCATGAAACAACTTTCAACCTGCTCATACTCATGTGGGAAGTTAATCTGGGGTGTTTCCATTAGGTTTGCAGGAAGAACTTTGTTGTAAAATTGAAATGTATACTATTTGTATTATCTAAGCATTGTATGCACTGAGAAAGTAACTTTTTTGTTTTGATGAACAGAGGCATGAAAGAACTTTCAACCTACTCATACTCATGTGGGAAAATAACCAAAGGTGTTTCCATTAGGTTTACAGTAAGTACTTTGGAGTAAAATTGAAATGTATACTATTTGTTTTGTCTTAGTATTGTATGCACTGAGATAACAACATTTTGTTTTCATGTGTAGAGCCATGAAACAACTTTCAAACTACTCATACTCATGTGGGAAGTTAACCTATGGTGTTTCCATTAGGTTTGCAGTAAGTAGTTTGGTGTAAAATTGAAATGTATACTATTTGTATTGTAAAAGCATTGTATGCACTGAGAAAACAACTTGTTTGTCTTGATGTGCAGAGCCATAATTCAAATTTCAAACAACTCATAATCATGTGGGAAGTTAACCTAAGGTGTTTCCATTAGCTTTGCAGTAAGTACTTTGGTGTTAAATTGAAATGTATACTATGTGAATTGTCTAAGCATAGTATGCACTGATAAAGTAACTTTTTTGTCTTGATGAACAGAGGCATGAAGCAACTTTCAACCTACTCATACTCATGTGGGAAGTTAACCAAAGGTCTTTCCATTAGGTTTGCAGTCAGGACTTTGGAGTACAATTGAAATGTATACTACTTTTATGTCAAAGCATTCTATTCACCGTGAATACAACTTTTTTGTCTTTATGTGCACAGGTATGAAACAACTTTCAGACATCTCAGAATCTTGTGGGAAGTTAACCTAAAGTGTTTCCATTAGGTTTGCAATAAGTGCTTTGGTGTAAAATTGAATTGTATACTATTTGTATTGTATTAGTATTGTATGCACTGAGATAACAACTTTTCTGTGTTGATGTGCAGAGCCATGAAACAACTTTCAACCTACTCATAATCATGTGGGAAGTTAACCTAAGGTGTTTCCATTAGGTTTGCAGTAAGCACTTTGGTGTAAAATTGAAATGTATACTATGTGTATTGTCTAAGCATAGTATGCACTGAGAAAGTAACTTTTTTGTCTTGATGAACAGAGGCATGAAACCACTTTCAACCTATTCATATTCATGTGGGAAGTTAACCAAAGGTGTTTCCATTAGGTTTGTAGTCAGGACTTTTGAGTACAATTGAAATGTATACTACTTTTAGGTCAAAGCATTCTATTCTCTGAGAGATCAACTTTTTTATCTTTATGTGCACAGGTATGAAACAACTTTTGGACATCTCAGAATCATGTGGGAAGTTAATCTAAGGTGTTTCCATTAGGTTTGCAGTAAGAACTTTGTTGTAAACTTGAAATGTATACTATTTGTATTATCTAAGCATTGCATGCACTGAGATATCAACTTTTTTGTGTTGATGTGTGGAGCCATGAAAAAACTTTCAAGCTACTCATAATCATTTGGGAACTTAACCTAAGTTGTTTCCATTAGGTTTGCAGTAAGTACTTTGGTGTAAAATTGAAATGTATACTATTTTTATTATCTAACCATTGTATGCCCTGCGTTAACAACATTTTTGTGTTGATGTGTAGAGCCATGAAACAAGTTTCAAACTACTCATAATCATGTGGGAAGTTAAATTAAAATGTTTCCCAATGGTTTGCACTCTGAACTTTGGTGGAAAATTGAGATGTATACTACCTTAATATCAGAACATAGAATGCACTGAGAAAGTAACTTTTTTGTCTTGATGAACAGAGGCATGAAACAACTTTCAACCTACTCATACTCATGTGGGAAGTTAAACAAAGGTGTTTCCATTAGGTTTGCAGTCAGGACTTTTGAGTACAATTGAAATGTATACTACTTTTACGTCAAAGCATTCTATTCACTGAGAGATCAACTTTTTTATCCTTTTGTGCACAGGTATGAAACAACTTTCAGACATCTCAGACTCATGTGGGAAGTTAATCTAAGATGTTTCCATTAGGTTTGCAGTAAGAACTTTGTTGTAAAATTGAAATAAATACTATTTGTTTTATCTGCGCATTGTATGCACTGAGATATCAACTTTTCTCTGTTGATGTGTGGAGCCATAAATAACTTTCAAACTACTAATAATCATTGGGGAAGTTAACCTAAGGTGTTTCCATTAGGTTTGCAGTAAGTACTTTGGTGAAAAATTGAAATGTATACTATTCGTATTATCTAACCATTTTAAGTCCTAAGTTAACAACATTTTTGTGTTGATGTGTAGAGCCATGAGACAACTTTCAAACAACTCAGAAACATGTGGGAAGTTAACTTAAAATGTATCCAAATAGTTTGCACTCTGCACTTTGCTGGAAAACTGAAATCTATACTAACTTAATGTGAGAACATAGTATGCACTGAGAAAGTAACTTTTTTGTCTTGAACAGAGGCATGAAACAACTTTCAACCTACTCATAGTCATGTGGGAAGTAGTAAGTGCTTTGGAGTAAAATTGAAATGTATACTGTCTGTATTGTCTTAGTATTGTATGCACTGAAATAACAACTTTTTTGTGTTGATGTGTAGAGCCATGAAACAACTTTCAACCTACTCATAATCATGTGGGAAGTTAACCTGAGGTGTTTCCATTAGGTTTGCAGTAAGTACTTTGGTGTAAAATTGAAATGTATACTATTTGTATTATCTAAGCATTGCATGCACTGAGAAAACAACTTTTGTGTTGATGTGTGGAGCCATAAAAAAGTTTCAAACTACTAATAATCATTGGGGAACTTAACCTAAGGTGTTTCCATTAGGTTTGCAGTAAGTACTTTGGTGCAAAATTGAAATGTATACTATTCGTATTATCTAACCATTTTAAGCCCTGAGTTAACAACATTTTTGTGTTGATGTGTAGAGCCATGAGACAACTTTCAAACAACTCAGAAACATGTGGGAAGTCAACATAAAATGCATCCCAATGATTTGCACTCTGCACTTTGCTGGAAAATTGAAATTTATACTAACTTAATGTGAGAACATAGTATGCACTGAGAAAGTAACTTTTTTGTCTTGATGAACAGAGGCATGAAACAACTTTCAACCTACTCATACTCATGTGGGAAGTTAACCAAAGGTGTTTCCATTAGGTTTGCAGTCAGGACTTCTGAGTACAATTGAAAGGTATACTACTTTTATGTCAAAGCATTCTATTCAGTGAGAGATCCACTTTTTTATCTTCATGTGCACAGGTATGAAACAACTTTCAGACATCTCAGACTCATGTGGGAAGTTAATCTAAGGTGTTTCCATTAGGTTTGCAGTAAGAACTTTGTTGTAAAATTGAAATATATACTATTTGTATTATCTAAGCATTGTATGCACTGAGATAACAACTTTTCTGTGTTGATGTGTAGAGCCATGAAACAACTTTCAACCTACTCATAATCATGTGGGAAGTTAACCTAAGGTGTTTCCATGAGGTTTGCAGTCAGGTCTTTTGAGTACAATTGAAATGTATACTACTTTTATGTCAAAGCATTCTATTCACTGAGAAAGTAACTGTTTTGTATTGATGAACAGAGGCATGAAACAACTTTCAACCTACTCATACTCATGTGGGAATTTAACCAAAGGTGTTTCCATTAGGTTTGCAGTAAGTGGTTTGGAGTAAAATTGAAATGTATACTATTTGTATTGTCTTAGAATTGTATCCACTGACATATCAACTTTTTTGTCTTGATGAACAGAGGCATGAAACAAATTTCAACCTACTCATACTCATGTAGGAAGTTAACCAAAGCTATTTCCATTAGGTTTGCAGTAAGTGCTTTGGAGTAAAATTGAAATGTATACTATCTGTATTGTCATAGTGTTGTATGCACTGAGATAACAACTTTTTTGTGTTGATGTGTCGAGCCATGAAGCAACTTTCAACCTACTAATAATCCTGTGGGAATTTAACCTAAGGTGTTTCCATTAGGTTTGCAGTAAGTACTTTGGTGTAAAATTGAAATGTATACTATTTGTATTGTCTAAGCATAATATGCACTTAGAAATTAACTTTTTTGTCTTGATGAACAGAGGCATCAAAAAACTTTCAATCTACTCATACTCATGTGGGAAGTTAACCAAACGTGTTTCCATTACATTTGCAGTAAGTGCTTTGGAGTAAAATTGAAATGTATACTATTTGTATTGTCTTAGAATTGTATGCACTGAGATAACAACTTTTTTGTGTTGATGTGTGGAGCCATGAAACAACTTTCAAACTACTCGTAATCATTGGGGAAGTTAACCTAAGGTGTTTAAATTCGGTTTGCAGTAAGTACTTTTGTGTAAAATTGAAATGTATACAATTTGTTTTATCTAACCATTGTATGCTCTGAGTTAACAACATTTTTGTGTTGATGTGTAGAGCCATGAAACAACTTTCAAACTACTCATATTCAAGTGGGAAGTTAAATTAAAATGTTTCCCAATGGTTTGCGTTCTGCACTTTGCTGGAAAATTGAGATGTATACTACCTTTATGTGAGAACATAGTATGCACTGAGAAAGTAACTTTTTTGTCTTGATGAACAGAGGCATGAAACAACTTTCAACCTACTCATACTCATGTGGGAAGTTAACCAAAGGTGTTTCCATTAGGTTTGCATTAATGCTTTGGAGTAAAATTGAAATGTATACTACTTGCATTGTCTTAGTATTGTATGCAATGAGATAACAACGTTTCTGTGTTGATGTGTAGAGCCATGAAACAACTTTCAAC
Source organism: Mobula birostris (assembly GCF_030028105.1). Lineage (NCBI taxonomy): Eukaryota > Metazoa > Chordata > Chondrichthyes > Myliobatiformes > Myliobatidae > Mobula > Mobula birostris. Next base: position 95,541,614 of record NC_092376.1, read on the forward strand.
CAACTCATATTCATGTGCGAATTTAACCTAAGGTGTTTCCATTAGATTTGCAGTCATGTCTTTTGAGTACAATTGAAATGTATACTACATTTATGTCAAAGCATTCTTTTCACTGAGAAAGTAACTTATTTGTCTTAATGAACAGAGGCATGAAACAACTTTCCAACTACTCATACTCATGTGGGAAGTTAATCTAAGGTGTTTCCATTAGGTTTGCAGGAAGAACTTTGTTGTAAAATTGAAATGTATACTATTTGTATTATCTAAGCATTGTATGCACTGAGATATCAACTTTTTTGTGTTGATGTGTGGAGCCATGAAAAAACTTTCAAACTACTCATAATCATTTGGGAACTTAACCTAAGGTGTTTCCATTAGGTTTGCAGTAAGTACTTTGGTGTAAAATTGAAATATATACTGTTTTTATTATCTAACCATTGTATGCCCTGCGTTAACAAAATTTTTGTGTTGATGTGTAGAGCCATGAGACAACTTTCAAACAACTCTGAAACATGTGGGAAGTTAACTTAAAATGTATCTCAATGGTTTGCACTCTGCACTTTGCTGGAAAATTGAAATTTATACTTACTTAATGTGAGAACATAGTATGCACTGAGAAAGTAACTTTTTTGTCTTGAACAGAGGCATGAAACAACTTTCAACCTACTCATAGTCATGTGGGAAGTTAACCAAAAGTGTTTCCATTAAGTTTACAGTAAGTGCTTTGGAGTCAAATTGAAATGTATACTATCTGTATTGTCTTAGTATTGTACACTGAGATAACAACTTTTTTGTTTTGATGTGTAGAGCCATGAAACAACTTTCAACCTACTCATAATCATGTGGGAAGTTAACCTAAGGTGTTTCCATTAGGTTTGCAGTAAGTACTTTGGTGTAAAATTGAAATGTACACTATTTGTATTGTCTCAGCATAGTATGCACTGAGAAAGTAACTTTTTTGTCTTGATGAACAGAATCATGAAAGAACTTTCAACCTACTCATACTCATGTGGGAAAATAACCAAAGGTGTTTCCATTAGGTTTACAGTAAGTATTTTGGAGTAAAATTGAAATGTATACTATTTGTATTGTAAAAGCATTGTATGCACTGAGAAAACAAGTTGTTTGTCTTGATGTGCAGAGCCATAATTCAACTTTCAAACAACTCATAATCATGTGGGAAGTTAACCTAAGGTGTTTCCATTAGCTTTCAAGTAAGTACTTTGGTGTAAAATTGAAATGTATACTATGTGTATTGTCTAAGCATTGTATGCACTGAGATAACAACTTTTTTGTCTTGATGAACAGAGGCATGAAACAACTTTCAACCTACTCATACTCATGTGGGAAGTTAACCAAAGGTCTTTCCATTAGGTTTGCAGTAAGTACTTTGGTGTAAAATTGAAATGTATACTATTTGTATTATCTAAGCATTGTATGCACTGAGATAACAACTTTTTTGTGTTGATGTGTGGAGCCATGAAAAAACTTTCAAACTACTCCTAATCATTTGGGAAGTTATCCTAAGGTGTTTCCATTAGGTTTGCAGTAAGTACTTTGGTGTAAAATTGAAATGTATACTATTTGTATTGTCTAAGCATAGTATGCACTGAGATAACAAGTTTTTTGTTTCCATGTGTATAGCCATGAAACAACTTTCAACCTACTCATACTCATGTGGGAAGTTAACCAAAGGTGTTTCCATTAGGTTTTCAGTATGTAGTTTGGTGTAAAATTGAATTGTATACTATTTGTTTTTTCTTAGTATTGTATGCACTGAGATAACAACTTTTTTGTTTTCATGTGTAGAGCCATGAAACAGCTTTCAAACTACTCATAATCATGTGGGAAGTTAACCTATGGTGTTTCCATTTGTTTTGCAGTAAGTATTTTGGTGTAAAATTGAAATGTATACTATTTGTATTGTAAAAGCATTGTACGCCCGGAGAAAACAACTTTTTTGTCTTGATGTGCACAGCCATAATACAACTTGCAAACAACTCAGAAACATGTGGGAAGTTAACCTACGGTGTTTCCATTAGGTTTGCAGTATGTACTTCGGTGTAAAATTGAAATGTATACTATTTGTATTATCTAAGCATTGTATGCACTGAGATAACAACTTTTTTGTGTTGATGTGTGGAGCCATGAAACAACTTTCAAATAATCAAAATCATGTGGGAAGTTAATTTAAAATGTTTCCCAAGGGTTTGCACTCTGCACGTTGGTTGAAAATTGAGATGTATACTCCCTTTATGTCAGAACATAGTATGCACTGAGAAAGTAACTTTTTTGTCATGTTGAACAGAGGCATGAAACAACTTTCAACCTACTCATACTCAGGTGGGAAGTTAACCAAAGGTGTTTCCATTGGGTTTGCAGTCAGTACTTTGGTATAAAATTGAAATGTATGCTATTTGTATTGTAAAAGCATTGTACGCAGTGAGAAAACAACTTTTTTCTCTTGCTGTGCAGAGCCATAATATAACTTTCAAACAACTCAGAAACATGTGGGAAGTTAACCTAAGGTGTCTCCATTAGGTTTGCAGTAAGTGCTTTGGAGTAAAATTGAAATGTATACTATTTGTATTATCTAACCATTTTAAGCCCTGAGTTAACAACATTTTTGTGTTGATGTGTAGAGCCATGATACAACTTTCAACCTACTCATAATCATGTGGGAAGTTAACCTAAGGTGTTTCCATTAGGTTTGCAGTCAGGTCTTTTGAGTACAAGTGAAATGTATACCACTTTTATGTCAAAGTATTCTATTCACTGAGAAAGTAACATTTTTGTTTTGATGAACAGAGGCATGAAATAACTTTCAACCTACTCATACTCATGTGGGAAGTTAACTAAAGGTGTTTCCATTAGGTTTGCAGTAATTGCTTTTGAGTAAAATTGAAATGTATACTATTTGTATTGTCTAAGCATTGTATGCACTGAGAAAACAACTTTTTTGTGTTGATGTGTGGAGCCATGAAACAACTTTCAAACTACTCATAATCATGTGGGAAGTTAACCTGAGGTGTTTCCATTAGGTTTGCAGTAAGTACTTTGGTGTAAAATTGAAATGTATACTATTTGTATTATCTAAGCATTGCATGCACTGAGAAAACAACTTTTGTGTTGATGTGTGGAGCCATAAAAAAGTTTCAAACTACTAATAATCATTGGGGAACTTAACCTAAGGTGTTTCCATTAGGTTTGCAGTAAGTACTTTGGTGCAAAATTGAAATGTATACTATTCGTATTATCTAACCATTTTAAGCCCTGAGTTAACAACATTTTTGTGTTGATGTGTAGAGCCATGAGACAACTTTCAAACAACTCAGAAACATGTGGGAAGTCAACTTAAAATGCATCCCAATGATTTGCACTCTGCACTTTGCTGGAAAATTGAAATTTATACTAACTTAATGTGAGAACATAGTATGCACTGAGAAAGTAACTTTTTTGTCTTGATGAACAGAGGCATGAAACAACTTTCAACCTACTCATACTCATGTGGGAAGTTAACCAAAGGTGTTTCCATTAGGTTTGCAGTCAGGACTTCTGAGTACAATTGAAAGGTATACTACTTTTATGTCAAAGCATTCTATTCAGTGAGAGATCCACTTTTTTATCTTCATGTGCACAGGTATGAAACAACTTTCAGACATCTCAGACTCATGTGGGAAGTTAATCTAAGGTGTTTCCATTAGGTTTGCAGTAAGAACTTTGTTGTAAAATTGAAATGTATACTATTCGTATTATCTCACAATTTTAAGCCCTGAGTTAACAACATTTTTGTGTTGATGTGTAGAGCCATGAGACAACTTTCGAACAACTCAGAAACATGTGAGAATTTAACTTAAAACGTATCCCAATAGTTTGCACTCTGCACTTTGCTGGAAAATTGAAATTTATACTAACTTAATGTGAGAACATAGTATGCACTGAGAAAGTAACTTTTTTGTCTTGAACACAGGCATGAAACAACTTTGAACCTACTCATAGTCATGTGGGAAATTAACCAAAGATGTTTCCATTAGGTTTGCAGTAAGTGCTTTGGAGTAAAATTGAAATGTATACTATCTGTATTCTCTTATTATTGTATGCACTGAGATAACAACTTTTTTGTGTTGATGTGTAGAGCCATGAAACAACTTTCAACCTACTCATAATCATGTGGGAAGTTAACCTAAGGTGTTTCCATTAGGTTTCCAGTAAGTACTTTGGTGTAAAATTGAAATGTACACTATTTGTATTGTCTGAGGATAGTATGCACTCAGAAAGTAACTTTTCTGTCTTGATGAACAGAGGCATGAAACAACTTTCAACCTACTCATACTCATGTGGGAAGTTAAGCAAAGGTGTTTCCATAGGGTTTGCAGTAAGTGCTTTGGAGTAAAATTGAAATGTATACTATTGGTTTTGTCTTAGTATTGTATGCACAGAGGTAACAACTTTTTTGTTTTCATGTGTATAGCCATGAAACAACTTTCAACCTACTCATTATGATGTGGGAAGTTAAACAAAGGTGTTTTCATTAGGTTTGCAGTATGTACTTTGGTGTAAAATTGAATTGTATACTATTTGTTTTGTCATGGTATTGTATGCACTGAGATAACAACTTTTTTGTTTTCATGTGCAGAGCCATGAAACAACTTTCAAACTACTCATAATCATGTGGGAAGTTAACCTATGGTGTTTCCATTCGTTTTGCAGTAAGTATTTTGGTGTCAAATTGAAATGTATCCTCTTTGTATTGTAAAAGCATTGTATGCACTGAGAAAACAACTTTTTTGTCTTGATGTGCAGAGCCATAATACAACTTCCAAACAACTCAGACACATGTGGGAAGTTAACCTAAGGTGTTTCCATTAGGTTTGCAGTAAGTACTTTGGTGTAAAATTGAAATGTATACTATTTGTATTGTCTAAGCATAGTATGCACTGAGATAACAAGTTTTTTGTTTTCATGTGTATAGCCATGAAACAACTTTCAACCTACTCATACTCATGTGGGAAGTTAACCAAAGGTGTTTCCATTAGGTTTTCAGTATGTAGTTTGGTGTAAAATTGAATTGTATACTATTTGTTTTTTCTTAGTATTGTATGCACTGAGATAACAACTTTTTTGTTTTCATGTGTAGAGCCATGAAACAGCTTTCAAACTACTCATAATCATGTGGGAAGTTAACCTATGGTGTTTCCATTCGTTTTGCAGTAAGTATTTTGGTCTAAAATTGAAATGTATACTATTTGTATTGTAAAAGCATTGTACGCCCGGAGAAAACAACTTTTTTGTCTTGATGTGCACAGCCATAATGCAACTTTCAAACAACTCAGAAACATGTGGGAAGTTAACCTACGGTGTTTCCATTAGGTTTGCAGTATGTACTTCGGTGTAAAATTGAAATGTATACTATTTGTATTATCTAAGCATTGTATGCACTGAGATAACAACTTTTTTGTGTTGATGTGTGGAGCCATGAAACAACTTTCAAATAATCAAAATCATGTGGGAAGTTAATTTAACATGTTTCCCAAGGGTTTGCACTCTGCACGTTGGTTGAAAAATGAGATGTATACTCCCTTTATGTCAGAACATAGTATGCACTGCGAAAGTAACTTTTTTGTCATGTTGAACAGAGGCATGAAACAACTTTCAACCTACTCATACTCAGGTGGGAAGTTAACCAAAGGTGTTTCCATTGGGTTTGCAGTCAGTACTTTGGTATAAAATTGAAATGTATGCTATTTGTATTGTAAAAGCATTGTACGCAGTGAGAAAACAACTTTTTTCTCTTGCTGTGCAGAGCCATAATATAACTTTCAAACAACTCAGAAACATGTGGGAAGTTAACCTAAGGTGTTTCCATTAGGTTTGCAGTAAGTGCTTTGGAGTAAAATTGAAATGTATACTATTTGTATTATCTAACCATTTTAAGCCCTGAGTTAACAACATTTTTGTGTTGATGTGTAGAGCCATGATACAACTTTCAACCTACTCATAATCATGTGGGAAGTTAACCTAAGGTGTTTCCATTAGGTTTAGAGTCAGGTCTTTTGAGTACAAGTGAAATGTATACTACTTTTATGTCAAAGTATTCTATTCACTGAGAAAGTAACATTTTTGTCTTGATGAACAGAGGCATGAAACAACTTTCAACCTACTCATACTCATGTGGGAAGTTAACTAAAGGTGTTTCCATTAGGTTTGCAGTAATTGCTTTTGAGTAAAATTGAAATGTATACTATTTGTATTGTCTAAGCATTGTATGCACTGAGAAAACAACTTTTTTGTGTTGATGTGTGGAGCCATGAAACAACTTTCAAACTACTAATAATCATTGGGGAAGTTAACCTAAGGTGTTTCCATTAGGTTTGCAGTAAGTACTTTGGTGTAAAATTGAAATGTATACTATTCGTATTATCTAACAATTTTAAGCCCTGAGTTAACAACATTTTTGTGTTGATGTGTAGAGCCATGAGACAACTTTCGAACAACTCAGAAACATGTGAGAATTTAACTTAAAACGTATCCCAATAGTTTGCACTCTGCACTTTGCTGGAAAATTGAAATTTATACTAACTTAATGTGAGAACATAGTATGCACTGAGAAAGTCACTTTTTTGTCTTGAACACAGGCATGAAACAACTTTGAACCTGCTCATAGTCATGTGGGAAATTAACCAAAGATGTTTCCATTAGGTTTGCAGTAAGTGCTTTGGAGTAAAATTGAAATGTATACTATCTGTATTCTCTTATTATTGTATGCACTGAGATAACAACTTTTTTGTGTTGATGTGTAGAGCCATGAAACAACTTTCAACCTACTCATAATCATGTGGGAAGTTAACCTAAGGTGTTTCCATTAGGTTTCCAGTAAGTACTTTGGTGTAAAATTGAAATGTACACTATTTGTATTGTCTGAGCATAGTATGCACTCAGAAAGTAACTTTTCTGTCTTGATGAACAGAGGCATGAAACAACTTTCAACCTTCTCATACTCATGTGGGAAGTTAAGCAAAGGTGTTTTCATTAGGTTTGCAGTAAGTATTTTGGTGTAAAATTGAAATGTATACTATTTGTATTGTAAAAGCATTGTATACTATTTGTTTTGTCATGGTATTGTATGAACTGAGATAACAACTTTTTTGTTTTCATGTGCAGAGCCATGAAACAACTTTCAAACTACTCATAATCATGTGGGAAGTTAACCTATGGTGTTTCCATTCGTTTTGCAGTAAGTATTTTGGTGTAAAATTGAAATGTATGCTATTTGTATTGTAAAAGCATTGTACGCAGTGAGAAAACAACTTTTTTCTCTTGCTGTGCAGAGCCATAATACAACTTTCAAACAACTCAGAAACATGTGGGAAGTTAACCTAAGGTGTTTCCATTAGGTTTGCAGTAAGTGCTTTGGAGTAAAATTGAAATGTATACTATTTGTTTTGTCTTAGTATTGTATGCACTGAGATAACAAGTTTTTTGTTTTCATGTGTACAGCCATGAAACAACTTTCAACCTACTCATACTCATGTGGGAAGTTAACCAAAGGTGTTTCCATTAGGTTTGCAGTATGTACTTTGGTGTAAATTTGAATTGTATACTATTTGTTTTGTCTTAGTATTGTATGCACTGAGATAACAACTTTTTTGTTTTCATGTGTAGAGCCATGAAACAACTTTCAAACTACTCATAATCATTTGGGAAGTTAACCTGTGGTGTTTCCATTCGTTTTGCAGTAAGTATTTTGGTGTAAAATTGAAATGTATACTATTTGTATTGTAAAAGCATTGTACGCCCGGATAAAACAGCTTTTTTGTCATGATGTGCACAGCCATAATACAACTTTCAAACAACTCAGAAACATGTGGGAAGTTAACCTAAGGTGTTTCCATTAGGTTTGCAGTATGTACTTTGGTGTAAAATTGAAATGTATAGTATTTGTATTATCTAAGCATTGTATGCACTGAGATAACAACTTTTTTGTGTTGATGTGTGGAGCCATGAAACAACTTTCAAACTAATCAAAATCATGTGGGAAGTTAATTTAAAATGTTTCCCTATGGTTTGCACTCTGCACGTTGGTTGAAAATTGAGATGTATACTCCCTTTATGTCAGAACATTGTATGCACTGAGAAAGTAAGTTTTTTGTCTTGATGAACAGAGGCATGAAGCAACTTTCAACCTACTCATACTCATGTGGGAAGTTAACCAAAGGTGTTTCCATTGGGTTTGCAGTCAGTACTTTGGTGTAAAATTGAAATGTATGCTATTAGTATTGTAAAAGCATTGTACGCAGAGAGAAAACAACTTTTTTCTCTTGCTGTGCAGAGCCATAATACAACTTTCAAACAACTCAGAAACATGTGGGAAGTTAACCAAAGGTGTTTCCATTAGGTTTGCAGTAAGTGCTTTGGAGTAAAATTGAAATGTATACTATTTGTATTATCTAACCATTTTAAGCCCTGAGTTAACAACATTTTTGTGTTGATGTGTAGAGCCATGAAACAACTTTCAACCTGCTCATAATCATGTGGGAAGTTAACCTAAGGTGTTTCCATTACGTTTGCAGTAAGGGCTTTGGAGTAAAATTGAAATGTATACTATTTGTTTTGTCTTAGTATTGTATGCACTGAGATAACAACTTTTTTGTTTTCATGTGTAGAGCCATGAAACAACTTTCAAACTACTCATAATCATGTGGGAAGTTAACCTAAGGTGTTTCCATTAGGTTTGCAGTATGTACTTTGGTGTAAAATTGAAATGTATACTATTTGTGTCATCTAAGCATTGTATGCACTGAGATAACAACTTTTTTGTGCTGATGTGTGGAGCCATGAAACAACTTTCAAACTAATCAAAATCATGTGGGAAGTTAATTTAAAATGTTTCCCAATGGTTTGCACTCTGCACTTTGGTTTAAAATTGTGATGTATACTCCCTTTATGTCAGAACATAGTATGCACTGAGAAAGTAACTTTTTTGTCTTGATGAACAGAGGCATGAAACAACTTTCAACCTACTCATACTCATGTGGGAAGTTAACCAAAGGTGTTTCCATTGGGTTTGCAGTAAGTACTTTGGTGTAAAATCGAAATGTATACTATTTGTATTGTAAAAGCATTGTACGCCCGGATAAAACAGCTTTTTTGTCTTGATGTGCACAGCCATAATACAACTTTCAAACAACTCAGAAACATGTGGGAAGTTAACCTAAGGTGTTTCCATTAGGTTTGCAGTATGTACTTTGGTGTAAAATTGAAATGTATAGTATTTGTATTATCTAAGCATTGTATGCACTGAGATAACAACTTTTTTGTGTTGATGTGTGGAGCCATGAAACAACTTTCAAACTAATCAAAATCATGTGGGAAGTTAATTTAAAATGTTTCCCAATGGTTTGCACTCTGCACTTTGTTTTAAAATTGTGATGTATACTCCCTTTATGTCAGAACATAGTATGCACTGAGAAAGTAACTTTTTTGTCTTGATGAACAGAGGCATGAAACAACTTTCAACCTACTCATACTCATGTGGGAAGTTAACCAAAGGTGTTTCCATTGGGTTTGCAGTAAGTACTTTGGTGTAAATTTGAAATGTATGCTATTTGTATTGTAAAAGCATTGTAAGCAGTGAGAAAACAACTTTTTTCTCTTGCTGTGCAGAGCCATAATACAACTTTCAAACAACTCAGAAACATGTGGGAAGTTAACCTAAGGTGTTTCCATTAGGATTGCAGTAAGTGCTTTGGAGTAAAATTGAAATGTATACTATTTGTATTATTTAACCATTTTAAGCCCTGAGTTAACAACATTTTTGTGTTGATGTGTAGAGCCATGAAACAACTTTCAACCTGCTCATAATCATGTGGGAAGTTAACCTAAGGTGTTTCCATTACGTTTGCAGTAAGTGCTTTGGAGTAAAATTGAAATGTATACTATTTGTTTTGTCTTAGTATTGTAGGCACAGAGGTAACAACTTTTTTGTTTTCATGTGTATAGCCATGAAACAACTTTCAACCTACTCATAATCATGTGGGAAGTTAACCAAAGGTGTTTCCATTAGGTTTGCAGTATGTACTTTGGTGTAAAATTGAATTGTATACTATTTGTTTTGTCTTAGTTTTGTATACACTGAGATAAAAACTTTTTTGTTTTCATGTGTAGAGCCATGAAACAACGTTCAAACTACTCATAATCATGTGGGAAGTTAACCTATGGTGTTTCCATTCGTTTTGCAGTAAGTATTTTGGTGTCAAATTGAAATGTATACTATTTGTATTATAAAAGCACTGTATGCACTGAGAAAACAAGTTTTTTGTCTTGATGTGCAGAGCCATAATACAACTTTCAAACAACTCAGAAACATGTGGGAAGTTAACCTAAGGTGTTTCCATTAGGTTTGCAGTATGTACTTTGGTGTAAAATTGAAATGTATACTATTTGTTTTGTCTTAGTATTGTATGCACTGAGATAACAAGTTTTTTGTTTTCATGTGTATGGCCATGAAACAACTTTCAACCTACTCATACTCATGTGGGAAGTTAACCAAAGGTGTTTCCATTAGGTTTGCAGTATGTACTTTGGTGTAAAATTGAATTGTATACTATTTGTTTTGTCTTAGTATTGTATGCACTGTGATAACAACTTTATTGTTTTTATGTGTAGAGCCATGAAACAACTTTCAAACTACTCATAATCATGTGGGAAGTTAACCTATGGTGTTTCCATTCGTTTTGCAGTAGGTATTTTGGTGTAAAATTGAAATGTATACTATTTGTATTATCTAAGCATTGTATGCACTGAGATAACAACTTTTTTGTGTTGATGTGTGGAGCCATGAAGCAAATTTCAAACTAATCAAAATCATGTGGGAAGTTAATTTAAAATGTTTCCCAATGGTTTGCACTCTGCACGTTGTTTGAAAATTGAGATTTATGCTCCCTTTATGTCAGAACATAGTATGCACTGAGAAAGTAACTTTTTTGTCTTGATGAACAGAGGCATGAAACAACTTTCAACCTACTCATACTCATGTGGGAAGTTAACCAAAGGTGTTTCCATTGGATTTGCAGTCAGTACTTTGGTGTAAAATTGAAATGTATGCTATTTGTATTGTAAAAGCATTGTACGCAGTGAGAAAACAACTTTTTCCTCTTGCTGTGCAGAGCCATAATACAACTTTCAAACAACTCAGAAACATGTGGGAAGTTAACCTAAGGTGTTTCCATTAGGTTTGCAGTAAGTGCTTTGGAGTAAAATTGAAATGTATACTATTTGTATTATCTAACCATTTTAAGCCCTGAGTTAACAACATTTTTTTGTTGATGTGTAGAGCCATGAAACAACTTTCAACCCTCTCATACTCATGTGGGAAGTTAAGCAAAGGTGTTTCCATTAGGTTTGCAGTAAGTGCTTTGGTGTAAAATTGAATTGTAAACTATTTGTTTTGTCTTAGTATTGTATGCACTGAGATAACAACTTTTTTGTTTTCATGTGTAGAGCCATGAAACAACTTTGAAACTACTCATAATCATGTGGGAAGTTAACCTATGGTGTTTCCATTCGTTTTGCAGTAAGTATTATGGTGTCAAATTGAAATGTATACTATTTGTATTGTAAAAGCATTGTATGCACTGAAGATACAACTTTTTTGTCTTGATGTGCAGAGCCATAATACAACTTTCAAACAACTCAGAATCATGTGGGAAGTTAACCTAACGTGTTTCCATTAGGTTTGCGGTATGTACTTTGGTGTAAAATTGAAATGTATACTATTTGTATTATCTAAGCATTGTATGCACTGAGATAACAACTTTTTTGTGTTGATGTGTGGAGCCATGAAACAACTTTCAAACTAATCAAAATCATGTGGGAAGTTAATTTAAAATGTTTCCCAATGGTTTGCACTCTGCACGTTGGTTGAAAATTGAGATTTATGCTCCCTTTATGTCAGAACATAGTATGCACTGAGAAAGTAACTTTTTTGTCTTGATGAACAGAGGCATGAAACAACTTTCAACCTACTCATACTCATGTGGGAAGTTAACCAAAGGTGTTTCCATTGGGTTTGCAGTCAGTACTTTGGTGTAAAATTGAAATGTATGCTATTTTTATTGTAAAAGCATTGTACGCAGTGAGAAAACAACTTTTTTCTCTTGCTGTGGAGAGCCATAATACAACTTTCAAACAACTCAGAAACATGTGGGAAGTTAACCTAAGGTGTTTCCATTAGGTTTGCAGCAAGTGCTTTGGAGTAAAATTGAAATGTATACTATTTGTTTTGTCTTAGTATTGTATGCACTGAGATAACAAGTTTTTTGTTTTCATGTGTATGGCCATGAAACAACTTTCAAACTACTCATAATCATGTGGGAAGTTAACCTATGGTGTTTCCATTCGTTTTGCAGTAAGTATTTTGGTGTAAAATTGAAATGTATACTATTTGTATTGTAAAAGCATTGTAAGCCCGGAGAAAACAGCTTTTTTGTCTTGATGTGCACAGCCATAATACAACTTTCAAACAACTCAGAAACATGTGGGAAGTTAACCTAAGGTGTTTCCATTAGGTTTGCAGTATGTACTTTGGTGTAAAATTGAAATTTATACTATTTGTATTATCTAAGCATTGTATGCACTGAGATAACAACTTTTTTGTGTTGATGTGTGGAGCCATGAAACAACTTTCAAACTAATCAAAATCATGTGGGAAGTTAATTTAAAAAGTTTCCCAATGGTTTGCACTCTGCACTTTGGTTGAAAATTGAGATGTATACTCCCTTTATGTCAGATCATAGTATGCACTGAGAAAGTAACTGTTTTGTCTTGATGAACAGAGGCATGAAACAACTTTCAACCTACTCATACTCATGTGGGAAGTTAACCAAAGGTGTTTCCATTGGGTTTGCAGTAAGTTCTTTGGTGTAAAATTGAAAAGTATGCTATTTGTGATGTAAAAGCATTGTACGCAGTGAGAAAACAACTTTTTTCTCTTGCTGTGCAGAGCCATAATACAACTTTCAAACAACTCAGAAACATGTGGGAAGTTAACCTAAGGTGTTTCCATTAGGTTTGCAGCAAGTGCTTTGGAGTAAAATTGAAATGTATACTATTTGTTTTGTCTTAGTATTGTATGCACTGAGATAACAAGTTTTTTGTTTTCATGTGTATGGCCATGAAACAACTTTCAACCTACTCATACTCATGTGGGAAGTTAACCAAAGGTGTTTCCATTAGGTTTGCAGTATGTACTTTGGTGTAAAATTGAATTGTATACTATTTGTTTTGTCTTAGTATTGTATGCACTGTGATAACAACTTTTTTGTTTTCATGTGTAGAGCCATGAAACAACTTTCAAACTACTCATAATCATGTGGGAAGTTAACCTATGGTGTTTCCATTCGTTTTGCAGTAGGTATTTTGGTGTAAAATTGAAATGTATACTATTTGTATTATCTAAGCATTGTATGCACTGAGATAACAACTTTTTAGTGTTGATGTGTGGAGCCATGAAGCAACTTTCAAACTAATCAAAATCATGTGGGAAGTTAATTTAAAATGTTTCCCAATGGTTTGCACTCTGCACGTTGGTTGAAAATTGAGATGTGTACTCCCATTATGTCAGAACATAGTATGCACTGAGAAAGTAACTTTTTTGTCTTGATGAACAGAGGCATGAAACAACTTTCAACCTACTCATACTCATGTGGGAAGTTAACCAAAGGTGTTTCCATTGGGTTTGCAGTCAGTACTTTGGTGTAAAATTGAAATGTATGCTATTTTTATTGTAAAAGCATTGTACGCAGTGAGAAAACAACTTTTTTCTCTTGCTGTGGAGAGCCATAATACAACTTTCAAACAACTCAGAAACATGTGGGAAGTTAACCTAAGGTGTTTCCATTAGGTTTGCAGCAAGTGCTTTGGAGTAAAATTGAAATGTATACTATTTGTTTTGTCTTAGTATTGTATGCACTGAGATAACAAGTTTTTTGTTTTCATGTGTATGGCCATGAAACAACTTTCAAACTACTCATAATCATGTGGGAAGTTAACCTATGGTGTTTCCATTCATTTTGCAGTAAGTATTTTGGTGTAAAATTGAAATGTATACTATTTGTATTGTAAAAGCATTGTAAGCCCGGAGAAAACAGCTTTTTTGTCTTGATGTGCACACCCATAATACAACTTTCAAACAACTCAGAAACATGTGGGAAGTTAACCTAAGGTGTTTCCATTAGGTTTGCAGTATGTACTTTGGTGTAAAATTGAAATTTATACTATTTATATTATCTAAGCATTGTATGCACTGAGATAACAACTTTTTTGTGTTGATGTGTGGAGCCATGAAACAACTTTCAAACTAATCAAAATCATGTGGGAAGTTAATTTAAAAAGTTTCCCAATGGTTTGCACTCTGCACTTTGGTTGAAAATTGAGATGTATACTCCCTTTATGTCAGATCATAGTATGCACTGAGAAAGTAACTGTTTTGTCTTGATGAACAGAGGCATGAAACAACTTTCAACCTACTCATACTCATGTGGGAAGTTAACCAAAGGTGTTTCCATTGGGTTTGCAGTAAGTTCTTTGGTGTAAAATTGAAAAGTATGCTATTTGTGTTGTAAAAGCATTGTACGCAGTGAGAAAACAACTTTTTTCTCTTGCTGTGCAGAGCCATAATACAACTTTCAAACAACTCAGAAACATGTGGGAAGTTAACCTAAGGTGTTTCCATTAGGTTTGCAGCAAGTGCTTTGGAGTAAAATTGAAATGTATACTATTTGTTTTGTCTTAGTATTGTATGCACTGAGATAACAAGTTTTTTGTTTTCATGTGTATGGCCATGAAACAACTTTCAACCTACTCATACTCATGTGGGAAGTTAACCAAAGGTGTTTCCATTAGGTTTGCAGTATGTACTTTGGTGTAAAATTGAATTGTATACTATTTGTTTTGTCTTAGTATTGTATGCACTGTGATAACAACTTTTTTGTTTTCATGTGTAGAGCCATGAAACAACTTTCAAACTACTCATAATCATGTGGGAAGTTAACCTATGGTGTTTCCATTCGTTTTGCAGTAGGTATTTTGGTGTAAAATTGAAATGTATACTATTTGTATTATCTAAGCATTGTATGCACTGAGATAACAACTTTTTAGTGTTGATGTGTGGAGCCATGAAGCAACTTTCAAACTAATCAAAATCATGTGGGAAGTTAATTTAAAATGTTTCCCAATGGTTTGCACTCTGCACGTTGTTTGAAAATTGAGATTTATGCTCCCTTTATGTCAGAACATAGTATGCACTGAGAAAGTAACTTTTTTGTCTTGATGAACAGAGGCATGAAACAACTTTCAACCTACTCATACTCATGTGGGAAGTTAACCAAAGGTGTTTCCATTGGGTTTGCAGTCAGTACTTTGGTGTAAAATTAAAATGTATGCTATTTGTATTGTAAAAGCATTGTACGCAGTGAGAAAACAACTTTTTCCTCTTGCTGTGCAGAGCCATAATACAAGTTTCAAACAACTCAGAAACATGTGGGAAGTTAACCTAAGGTGTTTCCATTAGGTTTGCAGCAAGTGCTTTGGAGTAAAATTGAAATGTATACTATTTGTATTATCTAACCATTTTAAGCCCTGAGTTAACAACATTTTTTTGTTGATGTGCAGAGCCATGAAACAACTTTCAACCTACTCATACTCATGTGGGAAGTTAAGCAAAGGTGTTTCCATTAGGTTTGCAGTAAGTGCTTTGGAGTAAAATTGAAATGTATACTATTTGTTTTGTCTTAGTATTGTATGCACAGAGGTAATAACTTTTTTGTTTTCATGTGTATAGCCATGAAACAACTTTCAACCTACTCATAATCATGTGGGAAGTTAACCAAAGGTGATTCCATTAGGTTTGCAGTATGTACTTTGGTGTAAAATTGAATTGTATACTATTTGTTTTGTCTTAGTATTGAGTGCACTGAGATAACAACTTTTTTGTTTTCATGTGTAGAGCCATGAAACAACTTTCAAACTACTCATAATCATGTGGGAAGTTAACCTATGGTGTTTCCATTCGTTTTGCAGTAAGTATTATGGTGTCAAATTGAAATGTATACTATTTGTATTGTAAAAGCATTGTATGCACTGAGATAACAACTTTTTTGTGTTGATGTGTGGAGCCATGAAACAACTTTCAAACTAATCAAAATCATGTGGGAAGTTAATTTAAAATGTTTCCCAATGGTTTGCACTCTGCACGTTGGTTGAAAATTGAGATGTGTACTCCCTTTATGTCAGAACATAGTATGCACTGAGAAAGTAACTTTTTTGTCTTGATGAACAGAGGCATGAAACAACTTTCAACCTACTCATACTCATGTGGGAAGTTAACCAAAGGTGTTTCCATTGGGTTTGCAGTCAGTACTTTGGTGTAAAATTGAAATGTATGCTATTTCTATTGTAAAAGCATTGTACGCAGTGAGAAAACAACTTTTTTCTCTTGCTGTGGAGAGCCATAATACAACTTTCAAACAACTCAGAAACATGTGGGAAGTTAACCTAAGGTGTTTCCATTAGGTTTGCAGCAAGTGCTTTGGAGTAAAATTGAAATGTATACTATTTGTTTTGTCTTAGTATTGTATGCACTGAGATAACAAGTTTTTTGTTTTCATGTGTATGGCCATGAAACAACTTTCAAACTACTCATAATCATGTGGGAAGTTAACCTATGGTGTTTCCATTCGTTTTGCAGTAAGTATTTTGGTGTAAAATTGAAATGTATACTATTTGTATTGTAAAAGCATTGTACGCCCGGAGAAAACAGCTTTTTTGTCTTGATGTGCACAGCCATAATACAACTTTCAAACAACTCCGAAACATGTGGGAAGTTCACCTAAGGTGTTTCCATTAGGTTTGCAGTATGTACTTTGGTGTAAAATTGAAATGTATACTATTTGTATTATCTAAGCATTGTATGCACTGAGATAACAACTTTTTTGTGTTGATGTGTGGAGCTATGAAACAACTTTCAAACTAATCAAAATCATGTGGGAAGTTAATTTAAAATGTTTCCCAATGGTTTGCACTCTGCACGTTGTTTGAAAATTGAGATGTATACACCCTTTATGTCAGAACATAGTATGCACTGAGAAAGTAAGTTTTTTGTCTTGATGAACAGAGGCATGAAACAACTTTCAACCTACTCATACTCATGTGGTAAGTTAACCAAAGGTGTTTCCATTGGGTTTGCAGTCAGTACTTTGGTGTAAAATTGAAATGTATGCTATTAGTATTGTAAAAGCATTGTACGCAGTGAGAAAACAACTTTTTTCTCTTGCTGTGCAGAGCCATAATACAACTTTCAAACAACTCAGAAACATGTGGGAAGTTAACCTAAGGTGTTTCCATTAGGTTTGCAGTAAGTGCTTTGGAGTAAAATTGAAATGTATACTATTTGTATTGTCTAACCATTTTAAGCCCTGAGTTAACAACATTTTTGTGTTGATGTGTAGAGCCATGAAACAACTTTCAACCTACTCATACTCATGTGGGAAGTTAAGCAAATGTGTTTCCATTAGGTTTGCAGTAAGTGCTTTGGAGTAAAATTGAAATGTATACTATTTGTTTTGTCTTAGTATTGTATGCACAGAGGTAATAACTTTTTTGTTTTCATGTGTATAGCCATGAAACAACTTTCAACCTACTCATTATCATGTGGGAAGTTAACCAAAGGTGATTACATTAGGTTTGCAGTATGTACTTTGGTGTAAAATTGAATTGTATACTATTTGTTTTGTCTTAGTATTGTATGCACTGAGATAACAACTTTTTTGTTTTCATGTGTAGAGCCATGAAACAACTTTCAAACTACTCATAATCATGTGGGAAGTTAACCTATGGTGTTTCCATTCGTTTTGCAGTAAGAATTATGGTGTCAAATTGAAATGTATACTATTTGTATTGTAAAAGCATTGTATGCAATGAGAAAACAACTTTTTTGTCTTGATGTGCACAGCCATAATACAACTTTCAAACAAGTCAGAAACATGTGGGAAGTTAACCTAAGGTGTTTCCATTAGGTTTGCAGTATGTACTTTGGTGTAAAATTGAAATGTATACTATTTGTATTATCTAAGCATTGTATGCACTGAGATAACAACTTTTTTGTGTTGTTGTGTGGAGCCATGAAACAACTTTCAAACTAATCAAAATCATGTGGGAAGTTAATTTGAAATGTTTCCCAATGGTTTGCACTCTGCACTTTGGTTTAAAATTGTGATGTATACTCCCTTTATGTCAGAACATAGTATGCACTGAGAAAGTAACTTTTTTGTCTTGATGAACAGAGGCATGAAACAACTTTCAACCTACTCATACTCATGTGGGAAGTTAACCAAAGGTGTTTCCATTGGGTTTGCAGTAAGTACTTTGGTGTAAATTTGAAATGTATGCTATTTGTATTGTAAAAGCATTGTACGCAGTGAGAAAACAACTTTTTTCTCTTGCTGTGCAGAGCCATAATACAACTTTCAAACAACTCAGAAACATGTGGGAAGTTAACCTAAGGTGTTTCCATTAGGTATGCAGTAAGTGCTTTGGAGTAAAATTGAAATGTATACTATTTGTTTTGTCTTAGTATTGTATGCACTGAGATAACAAGTTTTTTGTTTTCATGTGTATAGCCATGAAACAACTTTCAACCTACTCATACTCATGTGGGAAGTTAACCAAAGGTGTTTCCATTAGGTTTGCAGTATGTACTTTGGTGTGAAATTGAATTGTATACTATTTGTTTTGTCTTAGTATTGTAAGCACTGAGATAACAACTTCTTTGTTTTCATGTGTAGAGCCATGAAACAACTTTCAAACTACTCATAATCATGTGGGAAGTTAATCTGTGGTGTTTCCATTCGTTTTGCAGTAAGTATTTTGGTGTAAAATTGAAATGCATACTATTTGTATTGTAAAAGCATTGTACGCCCGGATAAAACAGCTTTTTTGTCTTGATGTGCACAGCCATAATACAACTTTCAAACAACTCAGAAACATGTGGGAAGTTAACCTAAGGTGTTTCCATTAGGTTTGCAGTATGTACTTTGGTGTAAAATTGAAATGTATAGTATTTGTATTATCTGAGCATTGTATGCACTGAGATAACAACTTTTTTGTGTTGATGTGTGGAGCCATGAAACAACTTTCAAACTAATCAAAATCATGTGGGAAGTTAATTTAAAATGTTTCCCAATGGTTTGCACTCTGCACGTTGGTTGAAAATTGAGATGTGTACTCCCTTTATGTCAGAACATAGTATGCACTGAGAAAGTAACTTTTTTGTCTTGATGAACAGAGGCATGAAACAACTTTCAACCTACTCATACTCATGTGGGAAGTTAACCAAAGGTGTTTCCATTGGGTTTGCAGTCAGTACTTTGGTGTAAAATTGAAATGTATGCTATTTTTATTGTAAAAGCATTGTACGCAGTGAGAAAACAACTTTTTTCTCTTGCTGTGGAGAGCCATAATACAACTTTCAAACAACTCAGAAACATGTGGGAAGTTAACCTAAGGTGTTTCCATTAGGTTTGCAGCAAGTGCTTTGGAGTAAAATTGAAATGTATACTATTTGTATTATCTTACCATTTTAAGCCCTGAGTTAACAACATTTTTTTGTTGATGTGTAGAGCCATGAAACAACTTTCAACCTACTCATACTCATGTGGGAAGTTAAGCAAAGGTGTTTCCATTAGGTTTGCAGTAAGTGCTTTGGAGTAAAATTGAAATGTATACTATTTGTTTTGTCTTAGTATTGTATGCACAGAGGTAATAACTTTTTTGTTTTCATGTGTATAGCCATGAAACAACTTTCAACCTACTCATAATCATGTGGGAAGTTAACCAAAGGTGATTCCATTAGGTTTGCAGTATGTACTTTGGTGTAAAATTGAATTGTATACTATTTGTTTTGTCTTAGTATTGTATGCACTGAGATAACAACTTTTTTGTTTTCATGTGTAGAGCCATGAAACAACTTTCAAACTACTCATAATCATGTGGGAAGTTAACCTATGGTGTTTCCATTCGTTTTGCAGTAAGTATTATGGTGTCAAATTGAAATGTATACTATTTGTATTGTAAAAGCATTGTATGCACTGAGATAACAACTTTTTTGTGTTGATGTGTGGAGCCATGAAACAACTTTCAAACTAATCAAAATCATGTGGGAAGTTAATTTAAAATGTTTCCCAATGGTTTGCACTCTGCACGTTGGTTGAAAATTGAGATGTGTACTCCCTTTATGTCAGAACATAGTATGCACTGAGAAAGTAACTTTTTTGTCTTGATGAACAGAGGCATGAAACAACTTTCAACCTACTCATACTCATGTGGGAAGTTAACCAAAGGTTTTTCCATTAGGTTTGCAGTCAGGACTTTTGAGTACTTTTGATATGAATACTACCTTTATGTCAAAGCATTCTATGCACTGAGAGATCAACTTTTTTGTCTTTATGTGCACAGGTATGAAACAACTTTCAGACATCTCAGAATCATGTGGGAAGTTAATCTAAGGTGTTTCCATTAGGTTTGCAGTCAGAACTTTGGTGTAAAATTGAAATGTATACTATTTGCATTATCTAACCATTGTATGCCCTGAATGAACAACTTTTTTGGGTTGATGTGTAGAGGCATGAAACAACTTTCAGACATCTCAGAATAATGGGTGAAGTTAACCTAAGGTGTTTCCATTAGGTTTGCAGGATGTACTTTGGTGTAAAATTGAAATGTATACTATTTGTATTATCTAAGCATTGTATGCCCTGAGTTAACAACATTTTTGTGTTGATGTGTTGAGCCATGAAACAACTTTCAAAATACTCATAATCATGTGGGAAGTTAAATTAAAATGTTTCCCAATGGTTTGCACTCTGCACTTTGGTGGAAAATTGAGATGTATACTACCTTAATGTCAGAACATAGTATGCACTGAGAAAATAACTTTTTTGTCTTGATGAACAGAGGCATGAAACAACTTTCAACATACTCATACTCATGTGGGAAGTTAACCAAAGGTGTTTCCATTAGGTTTGCAGTAAGTGCTTTGGAGTAAAATTGAAATGTATAGTATTTGTATTGTCTTAGTATTGTATTCTCTGAGATAACAACTTTTTTGTTTTCATGTGTCGAGCCATGAAACAACTTTTAACCAACTCATACTCATGTGGCAAGTTAACCAAAGGTGTATCCATTAGATTTGCAGTAAGTACTTTGGTGTAAAATTGAAATGTATACTATTTGTATAGTAAAAGCATTGTATGCACTGAGAAAACAACTTTTTTGTCTTGATGTGCAGAGCCATGAAACAACTTTCAAACTACTCATAATCATTTGGGATTTAACCTAAGTTGTTTCCGTTAGGTTTGCAGTAAGTACTTTGGTTTAAAATTGAAATGCAGACTATTTGCATTATCTAACCATTCTATGCCCTGAGTTAACAACATTTTTGTGTTCATGTGTAGGGCCATGAGTCAACTTTCAAAGATCTCAGAAACATTTTGGAAGTTAATGTAAATGTTTCCCTCTGGTTTGCACTCTGCACTTTTGTGGAAAATTGAAATGTATACTACCTTAATGCCAGAACACAGAATGCACTGAAAAAGTAACTTTTTTGTCTTGATGAATAGAGGCATGAAACAACTTTCAACCTACTCATACTCATGTGGGAAGTTAACCAAAGGTGTTTCCATCAGGTTTGCAGTCAGGACTTTTGAGTACAATTGAAATGTATACTACTTTTATGTCAAAGCATTCTATTCACTGAGAGATCAACTTTTTTGTCTTTATGTGCACAGGTATGAAACAACTTTCAGACATCTCAGAATCATGTCAGAAGTTAATCTAAGGTGTTTCCATTAGGTTTGCAGTACGAACTTTGGTGGAAAATTGAAATGTATACTATTTGTACTATCTAACCTTTGTATGCTCTGAATTAACACCATTTTTGTGTTGATGTGTAGAGGCATGAAACAACTTTCAGACATCTCAGAATCATGTGGGAACTTAACCTAATGTGTTTGCATTAGGTCTGCAGTCAGTTCTTTTGAGTACAACTGAAATGTATACTACATTTATGTCAAAGCATTCTATTCACTGAGAAATCAACTATTTTGTCTTTATGTGCAGAGCCATGAGACAACATTCAAAGAACTCCGAAACATGTTGGAAGTTAAGTGAAAATGTATCCCTCTGGTTTGCACTCTGCACTTTGTTGAAAATTGAAATGCATACTACCTTAAAGTCAGAACATATTAAGCACTGAAAAAGTAACTTTTTTGTCTTGATCAACAGAGGCATGAAACAACTTTCAACCTACTCATACTCATGAGGGAAGTTAACCAAAGGTGTATCCATTAGATTTGCAGTAAGTACTTTGGTGTAAAATTGAAATGTATACTATTTGTATAGTAAAAGCATTGTATGCACTGAGAAAACAACTTTTTTGTCTTGATGTGCAGAGCCATAATACAACTTTCAAACAACTCAGAAACATGTGGGAAGTTAACCTAAGGTTTTTCCATTAGGTTTGCAGTCAGGACTTTTGAGTACAATTGAAATGTATACAACTTTTATGTCAAAGCATTCTATTCACTGAGAGATCAACTTTTTTGTCTTTATGTGCACAGGTATGAAACAACTTTCAGGCATCTGAGAATCATGTGGGAAGTTAATCAAAGGTGTTTCCATTAGGTTTGCAGTAAGTACTTTGGTGTAAAATTGAAATGTATACTATTTGTATTATCTAACCATTCTATGCCCTGAGTTAACAACATTTTTGTGTTGATGTGTAGAGCCATGAGACAACTTTCAAAGAACTCAGAAACATGTTGGAAGTTAACGTAAATGTATCCCTCTGGTTTGCACTCTGCAATATGGTGGAAAAATGAAATCTATATTACCTTAATGTCAGAACGTAGTATGCACTGCGAAAGTAACTTTTTTGTCTTGATGAAGTGAGGCATGAAACAACTTTCAACATACTCATACTCATGTGGGAAGTTAACCAATGGTGTTTCCATTAGGTTTGCAGTAAGTGCTTTGGAGTAAAATTGAAATGTATACTATTTGTATTGTCTTAGTATTGTATTCACTGAGATAACAACTTTTTTGTTTTCATTTGTAGAGCCATGAAACAACTTTCAACCTACTCATACGCATGTGGGAAGTTAACCAAATGTGTTTCCATTAGGTTTGCAGTAAGTACTTTGGTGTAAAATTGAAATGTATGCTATTTGTATTGTAAAAGCATTGTATGCACTGAGAAAACAACTTTTTTGTCTTGATGTGCAGAGCCATAATACAACTTACAAACAACTCAGAAACCTGTGGGAAGTTAACGTAAGGTGTTTCCATTAGGTTTGCAGTAAGTACTTTGGTGTAAAATTGAAATGTATACTATTTGTATTATCTAAGCATTGTATGCACTGAGATAACAACTTTTTTGTGTTGATGTGTGGAGCCATGAAAAAACTTTCAAACTACTCATAATCATTTTGGAAGTTCACCTAAGGTATTTCCATTAGGTTTGCAGTAAGTACTGTGGTGTAAAATTGAAATGTATGCTATTTGTATTGTAAAAGCAGTGTATGCACTGACAAAACAACTTTTTTGTCTTGATGTGCAGAGCCATAATACAAATTTCAAACAACTCAGAAACATGTGGGAAGTTAACCGAAGGTGTTTCCTTTAGGTTAGCACTAAGTACTTTGGTGTAAATTTGAAATGTATACTATTTGTATTATCTACCCATTCTATGCCCTGAGTTAACAACATTTTTGTGTTGATGTGTAGAGCCAACAGACAACTTTCAAAGAACTCAGAAACATGTTGGAAGTTAACGTAAATGTTTCCCTCTGGTTTGCACTCTGCACTTTGGTGGAAAATTGAATTGTTTTCTACCTTAATGTCAGAACATAGTATGCACTGAGAAAGTAACTTTCTTTTCTTGATGAACAGACGCGTGAAACAACTTTCAAAATACTGATACTCATGTGGGAAGTAACCCAAAGGTGTTTCCATTACGTTTGCAGTCAGGTCTTTTGAGTACAATGGAAATGTATACTAAATGTATGTCAAAGCATTCTATTCACTGAGAAATCAACTTTTTTGTCTTTATGTGCAGAGCCATGAGTCAACTTTCAAAGAACTCAGAAACATGTTGGAAGTTATGTTAAAATGTATCCCTCTGGTTTGCACTCTGCACTTTGTTGGAAAATTGAAATGTATACTACCTTAATGTCAGAACATAGTATGCACTGAGAAAGTAACTTTTTTGTCTTGATGAACAGAGGCATGAAACAACTTTCAACCTACTCATACTCATGAGGGAAGTTGACCAAAGGTGTTTCCATTAGGTTTACAGTAAGTACTTTGGCGGAAAATTGAGAAGTATACTATTTGTATAGTAAAAGCATTGTATGCACTGAGAAAACAACTTTTTTGTCTTGATGTGCAGAGCCATAATACAACTTTCAAACAACTCAGAAACATGTGGGAAGTTAACCTAAGGTGTTTCCATTAGGTTTGCAGTAAATACTTTGGTGTAAAATTGAAATGTTACTATTTGTATTATCTAACCATTCTATGCCCTGAGTTAACATACATTTTTGTGTTGATGTGTAGAGCCACGAGACAACTTTCAAACAACTCAGAAACATGTGGGAAGTTAACTTGAAATGTATCCCAATGGTTTGCACTCTGCACTTTGCTGGAAAATTGAAATTTATGCTAACTTAATGTGAGAACATAGTATGCACTGAGAAAGTAACTTTTTTGTCTTGATGAACAGAGGCATGAAACAACTTTGAACCTACTTATATTCATGTAGGAAGTTCACCAAAGGTGTTCCCATTAGGTTTGCAGTAAGTGCTTTGGAGTAAAATTGAAATGTATACTATCTGTATTGTCTTTGTATTGTATGCACTGAGATAACAACTTTTTTGTGTTGATGTTTAGAGCCATGAAACAACTTTCAACCTACTCATAATCATGTGGGAAGTTAACCTAAGGTGTTTCCATTAGGTTTGCAGTAAGTCCTTTGGTGTAAGATTGAAATGTATACTATTTGTATTGTCTAAGCATAGAATGCACTGAGAAAGTAACTTTTTTGTCTTGATGAACAGAGGCATGAAGCAACTTCCAACCTACTCATACTCATTTGGGAAGTTAACCAAAGGTGTTTCCATTAGGTTTGCAGTCAGGACTTTTGAGTACAATTGAAATGTATACTACTTTTATGTCAAAGCATTCTATTCACTGAGAGATCAACTTTTTTGTCTTTATGTGCAGAGGTATGAAACAACTTTCAGACATCTCAGAATCATGTGGGAAGTTAACCTAAGGTGTTTCCATTAGGTTTGCAGTAAGAACGTTGGAGTAAAATTGAAATGTATACTATTTGTATTATCTAACCATTGTATGCCCTGAATTAACAACTTTTTTGTGTTGATGTGTAGAGGCATGAAACAACTTTCAGACATCTCAGAAACATGTGGCAAGTTAACTTAAAATGTTTCCCAATGGTTTGCAATCTGCACTTTGGTGGAAAATTGAGATGTATACTACCTTAATGTCAGAAAATAGTATGCACTGAGAAAGTAACTTTTTTGTCTTGATGAACCGAGGCATGAAACAACTTTCAACCTACTCATACTCATGTGGGAAGGTAACCTAATGTGTTTCCATTAGGTTTGCAGTAAGTACTTTGGTGTAAAATTGAAATGTATGCTATTTGTATTGCAAAAGTATTGTATGTACAGAGAAAACAACTTTTTTGTCTTGATGTGCAGAGCCATAATACAACTTTCAAACAACTCAGAAACATGTGGTAAGTTACCCTAAGGTGTTTCCATAAGGTTTGCAGTAAGTACTTTGGTGTAAAATTGAAATGTATACTATTTGTATTATCTAAGCATTGTATGCACTGAGATAACAACTTTTTTGTGTTGATGTGTGGAGCCATGAAAAAACTTTCAAACTACTCATAATCATTTGGGAAGTTAACCTAAGGTTTTTCCATTAGGTTTGCAGTAAGTACCTTGGTGTAAAATTGAAATGTATACTATTTGTATTATCTAACCATTGTATGCCCTGAATTAACAACTTTTTTGTGTTGATGTGTAGAGGCATGAAACAACTTTCAGACGTCTCAGAAACATGTGGCAAGTTAACTTAAAATGTTTCCCAATGGTTTGCACTCTGCACTTTGCTGGAAAATTGAGATGTATACTACCTTAATGTCAGAAAACAAATATGCACTGAGAAAGTAACTTTTTTGTCTTGATGAACAGAGGCATGAAACAACTTTCAACCTACTCATACTCACGTGGGAAGTTAACCAAAGGTTTTTCCATTAGGTTTGCAGTCAGGACTTTTGAGTACTTTTGATATGAATACTACCTTTATGTCAAAGCATTCTATGCACTGAGAGATCAACTTTTTTGTCTTTATGTGCACAGGTATGAAACAACTTTCAGACATCTCAGAATCATGTGGGAAGTTAATCTAAGGTGTTTCCATTAGGTTTGCAGTCAGAACTTTGGTGTAAAATTGAAATGTATACTATTTGCATTATCTGACCATTGTATGCCCTGAATGAACAACTTTTTTGGGTTGATGTGTAGAGGCATGAAACAACTTTCAGACATCTCAGAATAATGGGTGAAGTTAACCTAAGGTGTTTCCATTAGGTTTGCAGGATGTACTTTGGTGTAAAATTGAAATGTATACTATTTGTATTATCTAAGCATTGTATGCCCTGAGTTAACAACATTTTTGTGTTGATGTGTTGAGCCATGAAACAACTTTCAAAATACTCATAATCATGTGGGAAGTTAAATTAAAATGTTTCCCAATGGTTTGCACTCTGCACTTTGGTGGAAAATTGAGATGTATACTACCATAATGTCAGAACATAGTATGCACTGAGAAAATAACTTTTTTGTCTTGATGAACAGAGGCATGAAACAACTTTCAACATACTCATACTCATGTGGGAAGTTAACCAAAGGTGTTTCCATTAGGTTTGCAGTAAGTGCTTTGGAGTAAAATTGAAATGTATAGTATTTGTATTGTCTTAGTATTGTATTCTCTGAGATAACAACTTTTTTGTTTTCATGTGTCGAGCCATGAAACAACTTTCAACCAACTCATACTCATGTGGCAAGTTAACCAAAGGTGTATCCATTAGATTTGCAGTAAGTACTTTGGTGTAAAATTGAAATGTATACTATTTGTATAGTAAAAGCATTGTATGCACTGAGAAAACAACTTTTTTGTCTTGATGTGCAGAGCCATGAAACAACTTTCAAACTACTCATAATCATTTGGGATTTAACCTAAGTTGTTTCCGTTAGGTTTGCAGTAAGTACTTTGGTTTAAAATTGAAATGCAGACTATTTGCATTATCTAACCATTCTATGCCCTGAGTTAACAGCATTTTTGTGTTCATGTGCAGGGCCATGAGTCAACTTTCAAAGATCTCAGAAACATTTTGGAAGTTAATGTAAATGTTTCCCTCTGGTTTGCACTCTGCACTTTTGTGGAAAATTGAAATGTATACTACCTTAATGCCAGAACACAGAATGCACTGAAAAAGTAACTTTTTTGTCTTGATGAATAGAGGCATGAAACAACTTTCAACCTACTCATACTCATGTGGGAAGTTAACCAAAGGTGTTTCCATCAGGTTTGCAGTCAGGACTTTTGAGTACAATTGAAATGTATACTACTTTTATGTCAAAGCATTCTATTCACTGAGAGATCAACTATTTTGTCTTTATGTGCACAGGTATGAAACAACTTTCAGACATCTCAGAATCATGTCAGAAGTTAATCTAAGGTGTTTCCATTAGGTTTGCAGTAAGTACTGTGGTGTAAAATTGAAATGTATGCTATTTGTCTTGTAAAAGCAGTGTATGCACTGACAAAACAACTTTTTTGTCTTGATGTGCAGAGCCATAATACAAATTTCAAACAACTCAGAAACATGTGGGAAGTTAACCGAAGGTGTTTCCTTTAGGTTAGCACTAAGTACTTTGGTGTAAATTTGAAATGTATACTATTTGTATTATCTACCCATTCTATGCCCTGAGTTAACAACATTTTTGTGTTGATGTGTAGAGCCAACAGACAACTTTCAAAGAACTCAGAAACATGTTGGAAGTTAACGTAAATGTTTCCCTCTGGTTTGCACTCTGCACTTTGGTGGAAAATTGAATTGTTTTCTACCTTAATGTCAGAACATAGTATGCACTGAGAAAGTAACTTTTTTTTCTTGATGAACAGACGCGTGAAACAACTTTCAAAATACTGATACTCATGTGGGAAGTAACCCAAAGGTGTTTCCATTACGTTTGCAGTCAGGTCTTTTGAGTACAATGGAAATGTATACTAAATGTATGTCAAAGCATTCTATTCACTGAGAAATCAACTTTTTTGTCTTTATGTGCAGAGCCATGAGTCAACTTTCAAAGAACTCAGAAACATGTTGGAAGTTATGTTAAAATGTATCCCTCTGGTTTGCACTCTGCACTTTGTTGGAAAATTGAAATGTATACTACCTTAATGTCAGAACATAGTATGCACTGAGAAAGTAACTTTTTTGTCTTGATGAACAGAGGCATGAAACAACTTTCAACCTACTCATACTCATGAGGGAAGTTGACCAAAGTTGTTTCCATTAGGTTTACAGTAAGTACTTTAGCGGAAAATTGAGAAGTATACTATTTGTATAGTAAAAGCATTGTATGCACTGAGAAAACAACTTTTTTGTCTTGATGTGCAGAGCCATAATACAACTTTCAAACAACTCAGAAACATGTGGGAAGTTAACCTAAGGTGTTTCCATTAGGTTTGCAGTAAATACTTTGGTGTAAAATTGAAATGTTACTATTTGTATTATCTAACCATTCTATGCCCTGAGTTAACATACATTTTTGTGTTGATGTGTAGAGCCACGAGACAACTTTCAAACAACTCAGAAACATGTGGGAAGTTAACTTGAAATGTATCCCAATGGTTTGCACTCTGCACTTTGCTGGAAAATTGAAATTTATGCTAACTTAATGTGAGAACATAGTATGCACTGAGAAAGTAACTTTTTTGTCTTGATGAACAGAGGCATGAAACAACTTTGAACCTACTTATATTCATGTAGGAAGTTCACCAAAGGTGTTCCCATTAGGTTTGCAGTAAGTGCTTTGGAGTAAAATTGAAATGTATACTATCTGTATTGTCTTTGTATTGTATGCACTGAGATAACAACTTTTTTGTGTTGATGTTTAGAGCCATGAAACAACTTTCAACCTACTCATAATCATGTGGGAAGTTAACCTAAGGTGTTTCCATTAGGTTTGCAGTAAGTCCTTTGGTGTAAGATTGAAATGTATACTATTTGTATTGTCTAAGCATAGAATGCACTGAGAAAGTAACTTTTTTGTCTTGATGAACAGAGGCATGAAGCAACTTCCAACCTACTCATACTCATTTGGGAAGTTAACCAAAGGTGTTTCCATTAGGTTTGCAGTCAGGACTTTTGAGTACAATTGAAATGTATACTACTTTTATGTCAAAGCATTCTATTCACTGAGAGATCAACTTTTTTGTCTTTATGTGCAGAGGTATGAAACAACTTTCAGACATCTCAGAATCATGTGGGAAGTTAACCTAAGGTGTTTCCATTAGGTTTGCAGTAAGAACGTTGGAGTAAAATTGAAATGTATACTATTTGTATTATCTAACCATTGTATGCCCTGAATTAACAACTTTTTTGTGTTGATGTGTAGAGGCATGAAACAACTTTCAGACATCTCAGAAACATGTGGCAAGTTAACTTAAAATGTTTCCCAATGGTTTGCAATCTGCACTTTGGTGGAAAATTGAGATGTATACTACCTTAATGTCAGAAAATAGTATGCACTGAGAAAGTAACTTTTTTGTCTTGATGAACCGAGGCATGAAACAACTTTCAACCTACTCATACTCATGTGGGAAGGTAACCTAATGTGTTTCCATTAGGTTTGCAGTAAGTACTTTGGTGTAAAATTGAAATGTATGCTATTTGTATTGCAAAAGTATTGTATGTACAGAGAAAACAACTTTTTTGTCTTGATGTGCAGAGCCATAATACAACTTTCAAACAACTCAGAAACATGTGGTAAGTTACCCTAAGGTGTTTCCATAAGGTTTGCAGTAAGTACTTTGGTGTAAAATTGAAATGTATACTATTTGTATTATCTAAGCATTGTATGCACTGAGATAACAACTTTTTTGTGTTGATGTGTGGAGCCATGAAAAAACTTTCAAACTACTCATAATCATTTGGGAAGTTAACCTAAGGTTTTTCCATTAGGTTTGCAGTAAGTACCTTGGTGTAAAATTGAAATGTATACTATTTGTATTATCTAACCATTGTATGCCCTGAATTAACAACTTTTTTGTGTTGATGTGTAGAGGCATGAAACAACTTTCAGACGTCTCAGAAACATGTGGCAAGTTAACTTAAAATGTTTCCCAATGGTTTGCACTCTGCACTTTGCTGGAAAATTGAGATGTATACTACCTTAATGTCAGAAAACAAATATGCACTGAGAAAGTAACTTTTTTGTCTTGATGAACAGAGGCATGAAACAACTTTCAACCTACTCATACTCACGTGGGAAGTTAACCAAAGGTTTTTCCATTAGGTTTGCAGTCAGGACTTTTGAGTACTTTTGATATGAATACTACCTTTATGTCAAAGCATTCTATGCACTGAGAGATCAACTTTTTTGTCTTTATGTGCACAGGTATGAAACAACTTTCAGACATCTCAGAATCATGTGGGAAGTTAATCTAAGGTGTTTCCATTAGGTTTGCAGTCAGAACTTTGGTGTAAAATTGAAATGTATACTATTTGCATTATCTGACCATTGTATGCCCTGAATGAACAACTTTTTTGGGTTGATGTGTAGAGGCATGAAACAACTTTCAGACATCTCAGAATAATGGGTGAAGTTAACCTAAGGTGTTTCCATTAGGTTTGCAGGATGTACTTTGGTGTAAAATTGAAATGTATACTATTTGTATTATCTAAGCATTGTATGCCCTGAGTTAACAACATTTTTGTGTTGATGTGTTGAGCCATGAAACAACTTTCAAAATACTCATAATCATGTGGGAAGTTAAATTAAAATGTTTCCCAATGGTTTGCACTCTGCACTTTGGTGGAAAATTGAGATGTATACTACCTTAATGTCAGAACATAGTATGCACTGAGAAAATAACTTTTTTGTCTTGATGAACAGAGGCATGAAACAACTTTCAACATACTCATACTCATGTGGGAAGTTAACCAAAGGTGTTTCCATTAGGTTTGCAGTAAGTGCTTTGGAGTAAAATTGAAATGTATAGTATTTGTATTGTCTTAGTATTGTATTCTCTGAGATAACAACTTTTTTGTTTTCATGTGTCGAGCCATGAAACAACTTTCAACCAACTCATACTCATGTGGCAAGTTAACCAAAGGTGTATCCATTAGATTTGCAGTAAGTACTTTGGTGTAAAATTGAAATGTATACTATTTGTATAGTAAAAGCATTGTATGCACTGAGAAAACAACTTTTTTGTCTTGATGTGCAGAGCCATGAAACAACTTTCAAACTACTCATAATCATTTGGGATTTAACCTAAGTTGTTTCCGTTAGGTTTGCAGTAAGTACTTTGGTTTAAAATTGAAATGCAGACTATTTGCATTATCTAACCATTCTATGCCCTGAGTTAACAGCATTTTTGTGTTCATGTGCAGGGCCATGAGTCAACTTTCAAAGATCTCAGAAACATTTTGGAAGTTAATGTAAATGTTTCCCTCTGGTTTGCACTCTGCACTTTTGTGGAAAATTGAAATGTATACTACCTTAATGCCAGAACACAGAATGCACTGAAAAAGTAACTTTTTTGTCTTGATGAATAGAGGCATGAAACAACTTTCAACCTACTCATACTCATGTGGGAAGTTAACCAAAGGTGTTTCCATCAGGTTTGCAGTCAGGACTTTTGAGTACAATTGAAATGTATACTACTTTTATGTCAAAGCATTCTATTCACTGAGAGATCAACTATTTTGTCTTTATGTGCACAGGTATGAAACAACTTTCAGACATCTCAGAATCATGTCAGAAGTTAATCTAAGGTGTTTCCATTAGGTTTGCAGTAAGTACTGTGGTGTAAAATTGAAATGTATGCTATTTGTCTTGTAAAAGCAGTGTATGCACTGACAAAACAACTTTTTTGTCTTGATGTGCAGAGCCATAATACAAATTTCAAACAACTCAGAAACATGTGGGAAGTTAACCGAAGGTGTTTCCTTTAGGTTAGCACTAAGTACTTTGGTGTAAATTTGAAATGTATACTATTTGTATTATCTACCCATTCTATGCCCTGAGTTAACAACATTTTTGTGTTGATGTGTAGAGCCAACAGACAACTTTCAAAGAACTCAGAAACATGTTGGAAGTTAACGTAAATGTTTCCCTCTGGTTTGCACTCTGCACTTTGGTGGAAAATTGAATTGTTTTCTACCTTAATGTCAGAACATAGTATGCACTGAGAAAGTAACTTTTTTTTCTTGATGAACAGACGCGTGAAACAACTTTCAAAATACTGATACTCATGTGGGAAGTAACCCAAAGGTGTTTCCATTACGTTTGCAGTCAGGTCTTTTGAGTACAATGGAAATGTATACTAAATGTATGTCAAAGCATTCTATTCACTGAGAAATCAACTTTTTTGTCTTTATGTGCAGAGCCATGAGTCAACTTTCAAAGAACTCAGAAACATGTTGGAAGTTATGTTAAAATGTATCCCTCTGGTTTGCACTCTGCACTTTGTTGGAAAATTGAAATGTATACTACCTTAATGTCAGAACATAGTATGCACTGAGAAAGTAACTTTTTTGTCTTGATGAACAGAGGCATGAAACAACTTTCAACCTACTCATACTCATGAGGGAAGTTGACCAAAGTTGTTTCCATTAGGTTTACAGTAAGTACTTTAGCGGAAAATTGAGAAGTATACTATTTGTATAGTAAAAGCATTGTATGCACTGAGAAAACAACTTTTTTGTCTTGATGTGCAGAGCCATAATACAACTTTCAAACAACTCAGAAACATGTGGGAAGTTAACCTAAGGTGTTTCCATTAGGTTTGCAGTAAATACTTTGGTGTAAAATTGAAATGTTACTATTTGTATTATCTAACCATTCTATGCCCTGAGTTAACATACATTTTTGTGTTGATGTGTAGAGCCACGAGACAACTTTCAAACAACTCAGAAACATGTGGGAAGTTAACTTGAAATGTATCCCAATGGTTTGCACTCTGCACTTTGCTGGAAAATTGAAATTTATGCTAACTTAATGTGAGAACATAGTATGCACTGAGAAAGTAACTTTTTTGTCTTGATGAACAGAGGCATGAAACAACTTTGAACCTACTTATATTCATGTAGGAAGTTCACCAAAGGTGTTCCCATTAGGTTTGCAGTAAGTGCTTTGGAGTAAAATTGAAATGTATACTATCTGTATTGTCTTTGTATTGTATGCACTGAGATAACAACTTTTTTGTGTTGATGTTTAGAGCCATGAAACAACTTTCAACCTACTCATAATCATGTGGGAAGTTAACCTAAGGTGTTTCCATTAGGTTTGCAGTAAGTCCTTTGGTGTAAGATTGAAATGTATACTATTTGTATTGTCTAAGCATAGAATGCACTGAGAAAGTAACTTTTTTGTCTTGATGAACAGAGGCATGAAGCAACTTCCAACCTACTCATACTCATTTGGGAAGTTAACCAAAGGTGTTTCCATTAGGTTTGCAGTCAGGACTTTTGAGTACAATTGAAATGTATACTACTTTTATGTCAAAGCATTCTATTCACTGAGAGATCAACTTTTTTGTCTTTATGTGCAGAGGTATGAAACAACTTTCAGACATCTCAGAATCATGTGGGAAGTTAACCTAAGGTGTTTCCATTAGGTTTGCAGTAAGAACGTTGGAGTAAAATTGAAATGTATACTATTTGTATTATCTAACCATTGTATGCCCTGAATTAACAACTTTTTTGTGTTGATGTGTAGAGGCATGAAACAACTTTCAGACATCTCAGAAACATGTGGCAAGTTAACTTAAAATGTTTCCCAATGGTTTGCAATCTGCACTTTGGTGGAAAATTGAGATGTATACTACCTTAATGTCAGAAAATAGTATGCACTGAGAAAGTAACTTTTTTGTCTTGATGAACCGAGGCATGAAACAACTTTCAACCTACTCATACTCATGTGGGAAGGTAACCTAATGTGTTTCCATAAGGTTTGCAGTAAGTACTTTGGTGTAAAATTGAAATGTATACTATTTGTATTATCTAAGCATTGTATGCACTGAGATAACAACTTTTTTGTGTTGATGTGTGGAGCCATGAAAAAACTTTCAAACTACTCATAATCATTTGGGAAGTTAACCTAAGGTTTTTCCATTAGGTTTGCAGTAAGTACCTTGGTGTAAAATTGAAATGTATACTATTTGTATTATCTAACCATTGTATGCCCTGAATTAACAACTTTTTTGTGTTGATGTGTGGAGGCATGAAACAACTTTCAGACGTCTCAGAAACATGTGGCAAGTTAACTTAAAATGTTTCCCAATGGTTTGCACTCTGCACTTTGGTGGAAAATTGAGATGTATACTACCTTAATGTCAGAAAATAATATGCACTGAGAAAGTAACTTTTTTGTCTTGATGAACAGAGGCATGAAACAACTTTCAACCTACTCATACTCATGTGGGAAGTTAACCAAAGGTTTTTCCATTAGGTTTGCAGTCAGGACTTTTGAGTACTTTTGATATGAATACTACCTTTATGTCAAAGCATTCTATGCACTGAGAGATCAACTTTTTTGTCTTTATGTGCACAGGTATGAAACAACTTTCAGACATCTCAGAATCATGTGGGAAGTTAATCTAAGGTGTTTCCATTAGGTTTGCAGTCAGAACTTTGGTGTAAAATTGAAATGTATACTATTTGCATTATCTAACCATTGTATGCCCTGAATGAACAACTTTTTTGGGTTGATGTGTAGAGGCATGAAACAACTTTCAGACATCTCAGAATAATGGGTGAAGTTAACCTAAGGTGTTTCCATTAGGTTTGCAGGATGTACTTTGGTGTAAAATTGAAATGTATACTATTTGTATTATCTAAGCATTGTATGCCCTGAGTTAACAACATTTTTGTGTTGATGTGTTGAGCCATGAAACAACTTTCAAAATACTCATAATCATGTGGGAAGTTAAATTAAAATGTTTCCCAATGGTTTGCACTCTGCACTTTGGTGGAAAATTGAGATGTATACTACCTTAATGTCAGAACATAGTATGCACTGAGAAAATAACTTTTTTGTCTTGATGAACAGAGGCATGAAACAACTTTCAACATACTCATACTCATGTGGGAAGTTAACCAAAGGTGTTTCCATTAGGTTTGCAGTAAGTGCTTTGGAGTAAAATTGAAATGTATAGTATTTGTATTGTCTTAGTATTGTATTCTCTGAGATAACAACTTTTTTGTTTTCATGTGTCGAGCCATGAAACAACTTTCAACCAACTCATACTCATGTGGCAAGTTAACCAAAGGTGTATCCATTAGATTTGCAGTAAGTACTTTGGTGTAAAATTGAAATGTATACTATTTGTATAGTAAAAGCATTGTATGCACTGAGAAAACAACTTTTTTGTCTTGATGTGCAGAGCCATGAAACAACTTTCAAACTACTCATAATCATTTGGGATTTAACCTAAGTTGTTTCCGTTAGGTTTGCAGTAAGTACTTTGGTTTAAAATTGAAATGCAGACTATTTGCATTATCTAACCATTCTATGCCCTGAGTTAACAACATTTTTGTGTTCATGTGTAGGGCCATGAGTCAACTTTCAAAGATCTCAGAAACATTTTGGAAGTTAATGTAAATGTTTCCCTCTGGTTTGCACTCTGCACTTTTGTGGAAAATTGAAATGTATACTACCTTAATGCCAGAACACAGAATGCACTGAAAAAGTAACTTTTTTGTCTTGATGAATAGAGGCATGAAACAACTTTCAACCTACTCATACTCATGTGGGAAGTTAACCAAAGGTGTTTCCATCAGGTTTGCAGTCAGGACTTTTGAGTACAATTGAAATGTATACTACTTTTATGTCAAAGCATTCTATTCACTGAGAGATCAACTTTTTTGTCTTTATGTGCACAGGTATGAAACAACTTTCAGACATCTCAGAATCATGTCAGAAGTTAATCTAAGGTGTTTCCATTAGGTTTGCAGTACGAACTTTGGTGGAAAATTGAAATGTATACTATTTGTACTATCTAACCTTTGTATGCTCTGAATTAACACCATTTTTGTGTTGATGTGTAGAGGCATGAAACAACTTTCAGACATCTCAGAATCATGTGGGAACTTAACCTAATGTGTTTGCATTAGGTCTGCAGTCAGTTCTTTTGAGTACAACTGAAATGTATACTACATTTATGTCAAAGCATTCTATTCACTGAGAAATCAACTATTTTGTCTTTATGTGCAGAGCCATGAGACAACATTCAAAGAACTCCGAAACATGTTGGAAGTTAAGTGAAAATGTATCCCTCTGGTTTGCACTCTGCACTTTGTTGAAAATTGAAATGCATACTACCTTAAAGTCAGAACATATTAAGCACTGAAAAAGTAACTTTTTTGTCTTGATCAACAGAGGCATGAAACAACTTTCAACCTACTCATACTCATGAGGGAAGTTAACCAAAGGTGTATCCATTAGATTTGCAGTAAGTACTTTGGTGTAAAATTGAAATGTATACTATTTGTATAGTAAAAGCATTGTATGCACTGAGAAAACAACTTTTTTGTCTTGATGTGCAGAGCCATAATACAACTTTCAAACAACTCAGAAACATGTGGGAAGTTAACCTAAGGTTTTTCCATTAGGTTTGCAGTCAGGACTTTTGAGTACAATTGAAATGTATACAACTTTTATGTCAAAGCATTCTATTCACTGAGAGATCAACTTTTTTGTCTTTATGTGCACAGGTATGAAACAACTTTCAGGCATCTGAGAATCATGTGGGAAGTTAATCAAAGGTGTTTCCATTAGGTTTGCAGTAAGTACTTTGGTGTAAAATTGAAATGTATACTATTTGTATTATCTAACCATTCTATGCCCTGAGTTAACAACATTTTTGTGTTGATGTGTAGAGCCATGAGACAACTTTCAAAGAACTCAGAAACATGTTGGAAGTTAACATAAATGTATCCCTCTGGTTTGCACTCTGCAATATGGTGGAAAAATGAAATCTATATTACCTTAATGTCAGAACGTAGTATGCACTGCGAAAGTAACTTTTTTGTCTTGATGAAGTGAGGCATGAAACAACTTTCAACATACTCATACTCATGTGGGAAGTTAACCAATGGTGTTTCCATTAGGTTTGCAGTAAGTGCTTTGGAGTAAAATTGAAATGTATACTATTTGTATTGTCTTAGTATTGTATTCACTGAGATAACAACTTTTTTGTTTTCATTTGTAGAGCCATGAAACAACTTTCAACCTACTCATACGCATGTGGGAAGTTAACCAAATGTGTTTCCATTAGGTTTGCAGTAAGTACTTTGGTGTAAAATTGAAATGTATGCTATTTGTATTGTAAAAGCATTGTATGCACTGAGAAAACAACTTTTTTGTCTTGATGTGCAGAGCCATAATACAACTTACAAACAACTCAGAAACCTGTGGGAAGTTAACGTAAGGTGTTTCCATTAGGTTTGCAGTAAGTACTTTGGTGTAAAATTGAAATGTATACTATTTGTATTATCTAAGCATTGTATGCACTGAGATAACAACTTTTTTGTGTTGATGTGTGGAGCCATGAAAAAACTTTCAAACTACTCATAATCATTTTGGAAGTTCACCTAAGGTATTTCCATTAGGTTTGCAGTAAGTACTGTGGTGTAAAATTGAAATGTATGCTATTTGTATTGTAAAAGCAGTGTATGCACTGACAAAACAACTTTTTTGTCTTGATGTGCAGAGCCATAATACAAATTTCAAACAACTCAGAAACATGTGGGAAGTTAACCGAAGGTGTTTCCTTTAGGTTAGCACTAAGTACTTTGGTGTAAATTTGAAATGTATACTATTTGTATTATCTACCCATTCTATGCCCTGAGTTAACAACATTTTTGTGTTGATGTGTAGAGCCAACAGACAACTTTCAAAGAACTCAGAAACATGTTGGAAGTTAACGTAAATGTTTCCCTCTGGTTTGCACTCTGCACTTTGGTGGAAAATTGAATTGTTTTCTACCTTAATGTCAGAACATAGTATGCACTGAGAAAGTAACTTTCTTTTCTTGATGAACAGACGCGTGAAACAACTTTCAAAATACTGATACTCATGTGGGAAGTAACCCAAAGGTGTTTCCATTACGTTTGCAGTCAGGTCTTTTGAGTACAATGGAAATGTATACTAAATGTATGTCAAAGCATTCTATTCACTGAGAAATCAACTTTTTTGTCTTTATGTGCAGAGCCATGAGTCAACTTTCAAAGAACTCAGAAACATGTTGGAAGTTATGTTAAAATGTATCCCTCTGGTTTGCACTCTGCACTTTGTTGGAAAATTGAAATGTATACTACCTTAATGTCAGAACATAGTATGCACTGAGAAAGTAACTTTTTTGTCTTGATGAACAGAGGCATGAAACAACTTTCAACCTACTCATACTCATGAGGGAAGTTGACCAAAGGTGTTTCCATTAGGTTTACAGTAAGTACTTTGGTGGAAAATTGAGAAGTATACTATTTGTATAGTAAAAGCATTGTATGCACTGAGAAAACAACTTTTTTGTCTTGATGTGCAGAGCCATAATACAACTTTCAAACAACTCAGAAACATGTGGGAAGTTAACCTAAGGTGTTTCCATTAGGTTTGCAGTAAATACTTTGGTGTAAAATTGAAATGTTACTATTTGTATTATCTAACCATTCTATGCCCTGAGTTAACATACATTTTTGTGTTGATGTGTAGAGCCACGAGACAACTTTCAAACAACTCAGAAACATGTGGGAAGTTAACTTGAAATGTATCCCAATGGTTTGCACTCTGCACTTTGCTGGAAAATTGAAATTTATGCTAACTTAATGTGAGAACATAGTATGCACTGAGAAAGTAACTTTTTTGTCTTGATGAACAGAGGCATGAAACAACTTTGAACCTACTTATATTCATGTAGGAAGTTCACCAAAGGTGTTCCCATTAGGTTTGCAGTAAGTGCTTTGGAGTAAAATTGAAATGTATACTATCTGTATTGTCTTTGTATTGTATGCACTGAGATAACAACTTTTTTGTGTTGATGTTTAGAGCCATGAAACAACTTTCAACCTACTCATAATCATGTGGGAAGTTAACCTAAGGTGTTTCCATTAGGTTTGCAGTAAGTCCTTTGGTGTAAGATTGAAATGTATACTATTTGTATTGTCTAAGCATAGAATGCACTGAGAAAGTAACTTTTTTGTCTTGATGAACAGAGGCATGAAGCAACTTCCAACCTACTCATACTCATTTGGGAAGTTAACCAAAGGTGTTTCCATTAGGTTTGCAGTCAGGACTTTTGAGTACAATTGAAATGTATACTACTTTTATGTCAAAGCATTCTATTCACTGAGAGATCAACTTTTTTGTCTTTATGTGCAGAGGTATGAAACAACTTTCAGACATCTCAGAATCATGTGGGAAGTTAACCTAAGGTGTTTCCATTAGGTTTGCAGTAAGAACGTTGGAGTAAAATTGAAATGTATACTATTTGTATTATCTAACCATTGTATGCCCTGAATTAACAACTTTTTTGTGTTGATGTGTAGAGGCATGAAACAACTTTCAGACATCTCAGAAACATGTGGCAAGTTAACTTAAAATGTTTCCCAATGGTTTGCAATCTGCACTTTGGTGGAAAATTGAGATGTATACTACCTTAATGTCAGAAAATAGTATGCACTGAGAAAGTAACTTTTTTGTCTTGATGAACCGAGGCATGAAACAACTTTCAACCTACTCATACTCATGTGGGAAGGTAACCTAATGTGTTTCCATTAGGTTTGCAGTAAGTACTTTGGTGTAAAATTGAAATGTATGCTATTTGTATTGCAAAAGTATTGTATGTACAGAGAAAACAACTTTTTTGTCTTGATGTGCAGAGCCATAATACAACTTTCAAACAACTCAGAAACATGTGGTAAGTTACCCTAAGGTGTTTCCATAAGGTTTGCAGTAAGTACTTTGGTGTAAAATTGAAATGTATACTATTTGTATTATCTAAGCATTGTATGCACTGAGATAACAACTTTTTTGTGTTGATGTGTGGAGCCATGAAAAAACTTTCAAACTACTCATAATCATTTGGGAAGTTAACCTAAGGTTTTTCCATTAGGTTTGCAGTAAGTACCTTGGTGTAAAATTGAAATGTATACTATTTGTATTATCTAACCATTGTATGCCCTGAATTAACAACTTTTTTGTGTTGATGTGTAGAGGCATGAAACAACTTTCAGACGTCTCAGAAACATGTGGCAAGTTAACTTAAAATGTTTCCCAATGGTTTGCACTCTGCACTTTGGTGGAAATTTGAGATGTATACTACCTTAATGTCAGAAAATAATATGCACTGAGAAAGTAACTTTTTTGTCTTGATGAACAGAGGCATGAAACAACTTTCAACCTACTCATACTCATGTGGGAAGTTAACCAAAGGTTTTTCCATTAGGTTTGCAGTCAGGACTTTTGAGTACTTTTGATATGAATACTACCTTTATGTCAAAGCATTCTATGCACTGAGAGATCAACTTTTTTGTCTTTATGTGCACAGGTATGAAACAACTTTCAGACATCTCAGAATCATGTGGGAAGTTAATCTAAGGTGTTTCCATTAGGTTTGCAGTCAGAACTTTGGTGTAAAATTGAAATGTATACTATTTGCATTATCTAACCATTGTATGCCCTGAATGAACAACTTTTTTGGGTTGATGTGTAGAGGCATGAAACAACTTTCAGACATCTCAGAATAATGGGTGAAGTTAACCTAAGGTGTTTCCATTAGGTTTGCAGGATGTACTTTGGTGTAAAATTGAAATGTATACTATTTGTATTATCTAAGCATTGTATGCCCTGAGTTAACAACATTTTTGTGTTGATGTGTTGAGCCATGAAACAACTTTCAAAATACTCATAATCATGTGGGAAGTTAAATTAAAATGTTTCCCAATGGTTTGCACTCTGCACTTTGGTGGAAAATTGAGATGTATACTACCTTAATGTCAGAACATAGTATGCACTGAGAAAATAACTTTTTTGTCTTGATGAACAGAGGCATGAAACAACTTTCAACATACTCATACTCATGTGGGAAGTTAACCAAAGGTGTTTCCATTAGGTTTGCAGTAAGTGCTTTGGAGTAAAATTGAAATGTATAGTATTTGTATTGTCTTAGTATTGTATTCTCTGAGATAACAACTTTTTTGTTTTCATGTGTCGAGCCATGAAACAACTTTCAACCAACTCATACTCATGTGGCAAGTTAACCAAAGGTGTATCCATTAGATTTGCAGTAAGTACTTTGGTGTAAAATTGAAATGTATACTATTTGTATAGTAAAAGCATTGTATGCACTGAGAAAACAACTTTTTTGTCTTGATGTGCAGAGCCATGAAACAACTTTCAAACTACTCATAATCATTTGGGATTTAACCTAAGTTGTTTCCGTTAGGTTTGCAGTAAGTACTTTGGTTTAAAATTGAAATGCAGACTATTTGCATTATCTAACCATTCTATGCCCTGAGTTAACAACATTTTTGTGTTCATGTGTAGGGCCATGAGTCAACTTTCAAAGATCTCAGAAACATTTTGGAAGTTAATGTAAATGTTTCCCTCTGGTTTGCACTCTGCACTTTTGTGGAAAATTGAAATGTATACTACCTTAATGCCAGAACACAGAATGCACTGAAAAAGTAACTTTTTTGTCTTGATGAATAGAGGCATGAAACAACTTTCAACCTACTCATACTCATGTGGGAAGTTAACCAAAGGTGTTTCCATCAGGTTTGCAGTCAGGACTTTTGAGTACAATTGAAATGTATACTACTTTTATGTCAAAGCATTCTATTCACTGAGAGATCAACTTTTTTGTCTTTATGTGCACAGGTATGAAACAACTTTCAGACATCTCAGAATCATGTCAGAAGTTAATCTAAGGTGTTTCCATTAGGTTTGCAGTAAGTACTGTGGTGTAAAATTGAAATGTATGCTATTTGTATTGTAAAAGCAGTGTATGCACTGACAAAACAACTTTTTTGTCTTGATGTGCAGAGCCATAATACAAATTTCAAACAACTCAGAAACATGTGGGAAGTTAACCGAAGGTGTTTCCTTTAGGTTAGCACTAAGTACTTTGGTGTAAATTTGAAATGTATACTATTTGTATTATCTACCCATTCTATGCCCTGAGTTAACAACATTTTTGTGTTGATGTGTAGAGCCAACAGACAACTTTCAAAGAACTCAGAAACATGTTGGAAGTTAACGTAAATGTTTCCCTCTGGTTTGCACTCTGCACTTTGGTGGAAAATTGAATTGTTTTCTACCTTAATGTCAGAACATAGTATGCACTGAGAAAGTAACTTTTTTTTCTTGATGAACAGACGCGTGAAACAACTTTCAAAATACTGATACTCATGTGGGAAGTAACCCAAAGGTGTTTCCATTACGTTTGCAGTCAGGTCTTTTGAGTACAATGGAAATGTATACTAAATGTATGTCAAAGCATTCTATTCACTGAGAAATCAACTTTTTTGTCTTTATGTGCAGAGCCATGAGTCAACTTTCAAAGAACTCAGAAACATGTTGGAAGTTATGTTAAAATGTATCCCTCTGGTTTGCACTCTGCACTTTGTTGGAAAATTGAAATGTATACTACCTTAATGTCAGAACATAGTATGCACTGAGAAAGTAACTTTTTTGTCTTGATGAACAGAGGCATGAAACAACTTTCAACCTACTCATACTCATGAGGGAAGTTGACCAAAGTTGTTTCCATTAGGTTTACAGTAAGTACTTTGGCGGAAAATTGAGAAGTATACTATTTGTATAGTAAAAGCATTGTATGCACTGAGAAAACAACTTTTTTGTCTTCATGTGCAGAGCCATAATACAACTTTCAAACAACTCAGAAACATGTGGGAAGTTAACCTAAGGTGTTTCCATTAGGTTAGCAGTAAATACTTTGGTGTAAAATTGAAATGTTACTATTTGTATTATCTAACCATTCTATGCCCTGAGTTAACATACATTTTTGTGTTGATGTGTAGAGCCACGAGACAACTTTCAAACAACTCAGAAACATGTGGGAAGTTAACTTGAAATGTATCCCAATGGTTTGCACTCTGCACTTTGCTGGAAAATTGAAATTTATGCTAACTTAATGTGAGAACATAGTATGCACTGAGAAAGTAACTTTTTTGTCTTGATGAACAGAGGCATGAAACAACTTTGAACCTACTTATATTCATGTAGGAAGTTCACCAAAGGTGTTCCCATTAGGTTTGCAGTAAGTGCTTTGGAGTAAAATTGAAATGTA
The DNA here is from genome assembly GCF_030028105.1 of Mobula birostris. Taxonomy (NCBI): domain Eukaryota; kingdom Metazoa; phylum Chordata; class Chondrichthyes; order Myliobatiformes; family Myliobatidae; genus Mobula; species Mobula birostris. Next base: position 95,585,360 of record NC_092376.1, read on the forward strand.
TACTATCTGTATTGTCTTTGTATTGTATGCACTGAGATAACAACTTTTTTGTGTTGATGTTTAGAGCCATGAAACAACTTTCAACCTACTCATAATCATGTGGGAAGTTAACCTAAGGTGTTTCCATTAGGTTTGCAGTAAGTCCTTTGGTGTAAGATTGAAATGTATACTATTTGTATTGTCTAAGCATAGAATGCACTGAGAAAGTAACTTTTTTGTCTTGATGAACAGAGGCATGAAGCAACTTCCAACCTACTCATACTCATTTGGGAAGTTAACCAAAGGTGTTTCCATTAGGTTTGCAGTCAGGACTTTTGAGTACAATTGAAATGTATACTACTTTTATGTCAAAGCATTCTATTCACTGAGAGATCAACTTTTTTGTCTTTATGTGCAGAGGTATGAAACAACTTTCAGACATCTCAGAATCATGTGGGAAGTTAACCTAAGGTGTTTCCATTAGGTTTGCAGTAAGAACGTTGGAGTAAAATTGAAATGTATACTATTTGTATTATCTAACCATTGTATGCCCTGAATTAACAACTTTTTTGTGTTGATGTGTAGAGGCATGAAACAACTTTCAGACATCTCAGAAACATGTGGCAAGTTAACTTAAAATGTTTCCCAATGGTTTGCAATCTGCACTTTGGTGGAAAATTGAGATGTATACTACCTTAATGTCAGAAAATAGTATGCACTGAGAAAGTAACTTTTTTGTCTTGATGAACCGAGGCATGAAACAACTTTCAACCTACTCATACTCATGTGGGAAGGTAACCTAATGTGTTTCCATTAGGTTTGCAGTAAGTACTTTGGTGTAAAATTGAAATGTATGCTATTTGTATTGCAAAAGTATTGTATGTACAGAGAAAACAACTTTTTTGTCTTGATGTGCAGAGCCATAATACAACTTTCAAACAACTCAGAAACATGTGGTAAGTTACCCTAAGGTGTTTCCATAAGGTTTGCAGTAAGTACTTTGGTGTAAAATTGAAATGTATACTATTTGTATTATCTAAGCATTGTATGCACTGAGATAACAACTTTTTTGTGTTGATGTGTGGAGCCATGAAAAAACTTTCAAACTACTCATAATCATTTGGGAAGTTAACCTAAGGTTTTTCCATTAGGTTTGCAGTAAGTACCTTGGTGTAAAATTGAAATGTATACTATTTGTATTATCTAACCATTGTATGCCCTGAATTAACAACTTTTTTGTGTTGATGTGTAGAGGCATGAAACAACTTTCAGACGTCTCAGAAACATGTGGCAAGTTAACTTAAAATGTTTCCCAATGGTTTGCACTCTGCACTTTGGTGGAAATTTGAGATGTATACTACCTTAATGTCAGAAAATAATATGCACTGAGAAAGTAACTTTTTTGTCTTGATGAACAGAGGCATGAAACAACTTTCAACCTACTCATACTCATGTGGGAAGTTAACCAAAGGTTTTTCCATTAGGTTTGCAGTCAGGACTTTTGAGTACTTTTGATATGAATACTACCTTTATGTCAAAGCATTCTATGCACTGAGAGATCAACTTTTTTGTCTTTATGTGCACAGGTATGAAACAACTTTCAGACATCTCAGAATCATGTGGGAAGTTAATCTAAGGTGTTTCCATTAGGTTTGCAGTCAGAACTTTGGTGTAAAATTGAAATGTATACTATTTGCATTATCTAACCATTGTATGCCCTGAATGAACAACTTTTTTGGGTTGATGTGTAGAGGCATGAAACAACTTTCAGACATCTCAGAATAATGGGTGAAGTTAACCTAAGGTGTTTCCATTAGGTTTGCAGGATGTACTTTGGTGTAAAATTGAAATGTATACTATTTGTATTATCTAAGCATTGTATGCCCTGAGTTAACAACATTTTTGTGTTGATGTGTTGAGCCATGAAACAACTTTCAAAATACTCATAATCATGTGGGAAGTTAAATTAAAATGTTTCCCAATGGTTTGCACTCTGCACTTTGGTGGAAAATTGAGATGTATACTACCTTAATGTCAGAACATAGTATGCACTGAGAAAATAACTTTTTTGTCTTGATGAACAGAGGCATGAAACAACTTTCAACATACTCATACTCATGTGGGAAGTTAACCAAAGGTGTTTCCATTAGGTTTGCAGTAAGTGCTTTGGAGTAAAATTGAAATGTATAGTATTTGTATTGTCTTAGTATTGTATTCTCTGAGATAACAACTTTTTTGTTTTCATGTGTCGAGCCATGAAACAACTTTCAACCAACTCATACTCATGTGGCAAGTTAACCAAAGGTGTATCCATTAGATTTGCAGTAAGTACTTTGGTGTAAAATTGAAATGTATACTATTTGTATAGTAAAAGCATTGTATGCACTGAGAAAACAACTTTTTTGTCTTGATGTGCAGAGCCATGAAACAACTTTCAAACTACTCATAATCATTTGGGATTTAACCTAAGTTGTTTCCGTTAGGTTTGCAGTAAGTACTTTGGTTTAAAATTGAAATGCAGACTATTTGCATTATCTAACCATTCTATGCCCTGAGTTAACAACATTTTTGTGTTCATGTGTAGGGCCATGAGTCAACTTTCAAAGATCTCAGAAACATTTTGGAAGTTAATGTAAATGTTTCCCTCTGGTTTGCACTCTGCACTTTTGTGGAAAATTGAAATGTATACTACCTTAATGCCAGAACACAGAATGCACTGAAAAAGTAACTTTTTTGTCTTGATGAATAGAGGCATGAAACAACTTTCAACCTACTCATACTCATGTGGGAAGTTAACCAAAGGTGTTTCCATCAGGTTTGCAGTCAGGACTTTTGAGTACAATTGAAATGTATACTACTTTTATGTCAAAGCATTCTATTCACTGAGAGATCAACTTTTTTGTCTTTATGTGCACAGGTATGAAACAACTTTCAGACATCTCAGAATCATGTCAGAAGTTAATCTAAGGTGTTTCCATTAGGTTTGCAGTACGAACTTTGGTGGAAAATTGAAATGTATACTATTTGTACTATCTAACCTTTGTATGCTCTGAATTAACACCATTTTTGTGTTGATGTGTAGAGGCATGAAACAACTTTCAGACATCTCAGAATCATGTGGGAACTTAACCTAATGTGTTTGCATTAGGTCTGCAGTCAGTTCTTTTGAGTACAACTGAAATGTATACTACATTTATGTCAAAGCATTCTATTCACTGAGAAATCAACTATTTTGTCTTTATGTGCAGAGCCATGAGACAACATTCAAAGAACTCCGAAACATGTTGGAAGTTAAGTGAAAATGTATCCCTCTGGTTTGCACTCTGCACTTTGTTGAAAATTGAAATGCATACTACCTTAAAGTCAGAACATATTAAGCACTGAAAAAGTAACTTTTTTGTCTTGATGAACAGAGGCATGAAACAACTTTCAACCTACTCATACTCATGAGGGAAGTTAACCAAAGGTGTATCCATTAGATTTGCAGTAAGTACTTTGGTGTAAAATTGAAATGTATACTATTTGTATAGTAAAAGCATTGTATGCACTGAGAAAACAACTTTTTTGTCTTGATGTGCAGAGCCATAATACAACTTTCAAACAACTCAGAAACATGTGGGAAGTTAACCTAAGGTTTTTCCATTAGGTTTGCAGTCAGGACTTTTGAGTACAATTGAAATGTATACAACTTTTATGTCAAAGCATTCTATTCACTGAGAGATCAACTTTTTTGTCTTTATGTGCACAGGTATGAAACAACTTTCAGGCATCTGAGAATCATGTGGGAAGTTAATCAAAGGTGTTTCCATTAGGTTTGCAGTAAGTACTTTGGTGTAAAATTGAAATGTATACTATTTGTATTATCTAACCATTCTATGCCCTGAGTTAACAACATTTTTGTGTTGATGTGTAGAGCCATGAGACAACTTTCAAAGAACTCAGAAACATGTTGGAAGTTAACGTAAATGTATCCCTCTGGTTTGCACTCTGCAATATGGTGGAAAAATGAAATCTATATTACCTTAATGTCAGAACGTAGTATGCACTGCGAAAGTAACTTTTTTGTCTTGATGAAGTGAGGCATGAAACAACTTTCAACATACTCATACTCATGTGGGAAGTTAACCAATGGTGTTTCCATTAGGTTTGCAGTAAGTGCTTTGGAGTAAAATTGAAATGTATACTATTTGTATTGTCTTAGTATTGTATTCACTGAGATAACAACTTTTTTGTTTTCATTTGTAGAGCCATGAAACAACTTTCAACCTACTCATACGCATGTGGGAAGTTAACCAAATGTGTTTCCATTAGGTTTGCAGTAAGTACTTTGGTGTAAAATTGAAATGTATGCTATTTGTATTGTAAAAGCATTGTATGCACTGAGAAAACAACTTTTTTGTCTTGATGTGCAGAGCCATAATACAACTTACAAACAACTCAGAAACCTGTGGGAAGTTAACGTAAGGTGTTTCCATTAGGTTTGCAGTAAGTACTTTGGTGTAAAATTGAAATGTATACTATTTGTATTATCTAAGCATTGTATGCACTGAGATAACAACTTTTTTGTGTTGATGTGTGGAGCCATGAAAAAACTTTCAAACTACTCATAATCATTTTGGAAGTTCACCTAAGGTATTTCCATTAGGTTTGCAGTAAGTACTGTGGTGTAAAATTGAAATGTATGCTATTTGTATTGTAAAAGCAGTGTATGCACTGACAAAACAACTTTTTTGTCTTGATGTGCAGAGCCATAATACAAATTTCAAACAACTCAGAAACATGTGGGAAGTTAACCGAAGGTGTTTCCTTTAGGTTAGCACGAAGTACTTTGGTGTAAATTTGAAATGTATACTATTTGTATTATCTACCCATTCTATGCCCTGAGTTTACAACATTTTTGTGTTGATGTGTAGAGCCAACAGACAACTTTCAAAGAACTCAGAAACATGTTGGAAGTTAACGTAAATGTTTCCCTCTGGTTTGCACTCTGCACTTTGGTGGAAAATTGAATTGTTTTCTACCTTAATGTCAGAACATAGTATGCACTGAGAAAGTAACTTTTTTTTCTTGATGAACAGACGCGTGAAACAACTTTCAAAATACTGATACTCATGTGGGAAGTAACCCAAAGGTGTTTCCATTAGGTTTGCAGTAAGTGCTTTGGAGTAAAATTGAAATCTATACTATTTGTATTGTCTTACTATTGTATGCACTGAGATAACAACTTTATGGTTTTCATGTGTAGAGCCATGAAACAACTTTCAAACTACTCATAATCATGTGGGAAGTTAACCTAAGGTTTTGCCATTAGGTTTCCAGTAAGTGCTTTGGAGTAAAATTGAAATGTATACTATTTGTATAGTAAAAGCATTGTATGCACTGAGAAAACAACTTTTTTGTCTTGATGTGCATCCATAATACAACATTCAAACAACTCAGAAACATGTGGGAAGTTAACCTAAGGTGTTTCCATTAGGTTTGCAGTGAGTACTTTGGTGTAAAATTGAAATGTATACTATTTGTATTATCTAAGCATTGTATGCACAGAGATAACAACTTTTTTGTGTTGAAATGTAGAGCCACGGGACAACTTTCAAACAACTCAGAAACATGTGGGAAGTTAACTTGAAATGTATCCCAATGGTTTGCACTCTGCACTTTGCTGGAAAATTGAAATTTCTACTATCGTATTGTCGGAACATAGTATGCACTGAGAAAGTAACTTTTTTGTCTTGATGAACAGAGGCATGAAACAACTTTCAACATACTCATACTCATGTGGGAAGTTAACGAATGGTGTTTCCATTAGGTTTGCAGTAAGTATTTTGGTGTAAAACTGAAATGTATACTATTTGTATTATCTAACCATTCTATGCCCTGAGTTAACAACATTTTTGTGCTGATGTGCAGAGCCATGAGACAACTTTCAAAGAACTCAGAAACATGTTGGAAGTTAATGTAAATGTTTCCCTCTGGTTTGCACTCTGCACTTTGGTGGATAATTGAAATGTATACTAACTTAATGTCAGAACATAGTATGCACTGTGAAAGTAACTTTTTTGTCTTGATGAACAGAGGCATGAAACAACTTTCAACATATTCATACTCATGTGGGAAGTTAACAAAAGGTGTGTCCATTAGGTTTGCAGGAAGTGCTTTGGAGTAAAATTGAAATGTATAATATTTGTATTGTCTTAGTATTGCATTCACTGAGATAACAACTTTTTTGTTGTCATGTGTAGAGGCATGAAACAACTTTCAACCTACTCATACTCATGTGGGAAGTTAACCAAACGTGCTTCCATTAGGTTTGCCATAAGTACTTTGGTGTAAAATTGAAATGTATACTATTTGTATTGTCTTAGTATTCTATGCACTGAGAAAGTAACTCATTTGTCTTGATGAACAAAGGCATGAAACAACTTTCAACGTACTCATAATCATGTGAGAAGTTAACCAAAGGTGTTTCCATCAGGTTTGCAGTCAGGTCTTTTGTGTACAACTGAAATGTATACTACATTTATGTCAATGCATTCTATTCACTGAGAAATCAACTTTTTTGTCTTTATGTGCAGAGACATGAGACAACATTCAAAGAACTCAGAAACATGTTGGAAGTTAAGTTAAAATGTATCCCTCTGGTTTGCACTCTTGACTTTGGTGGAAAATTGAAATGTAGACTACCTTAAAGTCAGAACATAGTATGCACGGAGAAAGTAACTTTTTTGTCTTGATGAACAGAGGCATGAAACAGCTTTCAACCTACTCATGCTCATGAGGAAAGTTAATCAAAGGTGTTTCCATTAGGTTTGCAGTAAGTACTTTGGTGTAAAATTGAAATGTATGCTATTTGTATTGTAAAAGCATTGTATGCACTGAGAAAACAACTTTTTTGTCTTGATGTGCTGAGCCATAATACAACTTTCAAACAACTCAGAAACATGTGGGAAGTTAACCAAATGTGTTTCCATTAGGTTTGCAGTAAGTACTTTGGTGTAAATTTGAAATGTATACTATTTGTATTATCTAAGCATTTTATGCACTGAGATAACAACTTTTTTGTGTTGATGTGTGGAGCCATGAAAAAACTTTCAAACTACTCATAATCGTTTGGGAAGTTAACCTAAGTTGTTTCCATTAGGTTTGCAGTAAGTACTTTGGTGTAAAATTGAAATGTATACTATTTGTATTGTTTAAGCACAGTATGCACTGAGAAAGTAGCTTTTTTGTCTTGATGAACAGAGGCATGAAACAACTTTCAACCTACTCATACTCATGTGGGAAGTTAACCAAAGGTGTTTCCATTAGGTTTGCAGTCAGGACTTTTGAGTACAATTGAAATGTATACTACTTTTATGTCAAAGCATTCTATCCACTGAGAGATCAACTTTTTTGTCTTTGTGTGCACAGGTATGAAACAACTTTCAGACATCTCAGAATCATGTGGGAAGTTAATCTAAGGTGTTTCCATTAGGTTTGCAGTCAGAACTTTGGTGTCAAATTGAAATGTATACTATTTGCATTATCCAAGCATTGTATGCACTGAGATAACAACTTTTTTGTGTTGATGTGTGGAGCCATGAAAAAACTTTCAAACTACTCATAATCATTTGGGAAGTTAACCTAAGTTGTTTCCATTAGGTTTGCAGTAAGTACTTTGGTGTAAAATTGAAATGTATACTATTTGTATTATCTACCCATTCTATGCCCTGAGTTAACAACATGTTTGTGTTGATGTGTAGTGCCATGAGACAACTTTCAAAGAACTCAGAAACATGTTGGAAGTTAACGTAAATGTTTCCCTCTGGTTTGCACTCTGCACTTTGGTGGAAAATTGAAATGTATACTAACTTAATTTCAGAACATAGTATGCACTGTGAAAGTAACTTTTTTGTCTTGATGAACAGAGGCATGAAACAACTTTCAACATACTCATACTCATGTGGGAAGTTAACCAAAGGTGTTTCCATTAGGTTTGCAGTAAGTACTTTGGTTTAAAATTGAAATGTATACTATTTGTATTATCTAACCATTCTATGCCCTGAGTTAACAACATTTTTGTTTTCATGTGTAGAGCCATGAAACAACTTACAAACTACTCATAATCATGTGGGAAATTAACCTAAGGTGTTTCCATCAGGTTTCCAGTAAGTACTTTGGTGGAAAATTGAAATGTATACTATTTGTATTGTAAAAGCTTTGTATGCACTGAGAAAACAACTTTTTTGTCTTGATGTGCAGAGCCATGATACAACTTTCAAACAACTCAGAAACATGTGGGAAGTTAACCTAAGGTGTTTCCATTAGGTTTGTAGTAAGTACTTTGGTGTAAAATTGAAATGTATACTATTGGTATTATCTAAGCATTGTATGCACTGACATAACAACTTTTTTGTGTTGATGTGTGGAGCCATGAAAAAACTTTCAAACTACTCATAATCATTTGGGAACTTAACCTAAGGTGTTTCCATTAGGTTTGAAGTAAGTACTTCGGAGTAAAATTGAAATGTATACTATTTGTATTATCTAAGCATTGTATGCACTGAGATAACAACCTTTTTGTGTTGATCTGTGGAGCCATGAAAAAACTTTCAAACTACTCCGAATCATGTGGGAAGTTAATCTAAGGTGTTTCCATTAGGTTTGCAGTCAGAACTTTGGTGTCAAATTGAAATGTATACTCTTTGCATTATCAAACCATTGTATGCCCTGAATTAACAACTTTTTTGTGCTGATGTGTAGAGGCATGAAACAACTTTCAGACATCTCAGAATCATGTGGGAAGTTAACCTAAGGTGTTTCCATTGGGTTTGCAGTAAGTACTTTGGTGTAAAATTGAAATGTATACTATTTGTATTATCTAAGCATTGTATGCACTGAGATAACAACTTTTTTGTGTTGATGTGTGGAGCCATGAAAAAACTTTCAAACTACTCATAATCATTTGGGAAGTTAACCTAAGGTGTTTCCATTAGGTTTGCAGTAAGTACTGTGGTGTAAAATTGAAATATATACTATTTGTATTATCTAAGCATTGTATGCACTGAGATAACAACTTTTTTGTGTTGATGTGTGGAGCCATGAAAAAACTTTCAAACTACTCATAATCATTTGGGAAGTTAACCTAAGGTGTTTCCATTAGGTTTGCAGTAAGTACTTTGGTGTAAAATTGAAATGTATACTATTTGTATTATCTGACCATTCTATGCCCTGAGTTAACAACATTTTTGTGTTGATGTGTAGAGCCATGAGACAACTTTCAAACAACTCAGAAACATGTGGGAAGTTAACTTAAAATGTATCCCAATGGTTTGCACTCTGCACTTTTCTGGAAAATTGAAATTTACACTCCCTTATTGTCAGGACATAGCATGCACTGAGAAAGTAACTTTTTTGTCTTGATGAACAGAGGCATGAAACAACTTTCAACCTACTTATACTCATGTGGGAAGTTAACCAAAGGTGTTCCCATTAGGTTTGCAGTAAGTGCTTTGGAGTAAAATTGAAATGCATACTATTTGTAATGTCTTAGTATTGTATGCACTGAGAAAACAACTTTTTTGTTTACATGTGTAGAGCCATGAAACAACTTTCAACCTACTCATACTAATGTGGGAAGTTAACCTAAGGTGCTTGCATTAGGTTTGCAGTCAGGACTTTTGAGTACAATTGAAATGTATACTACTTTTATGTCTAAGCATTCTATTCACTCAGAGATCAACTTTTTTGTGTTGATGTGTAGAGGCATGAAACAACTTTCAGACATCTCAGAATCATGTGGGAAGTTAACTTAATGTGTTTCCATTAGGTTTGCAGTCAGGTCTTTTGAGTACAATTGAAATGTATACTACATGTATGTCAAAGCATTCTATTCACTGAGAAATCAACTTTTTTGTCTTTATGTGCAGAGCCATGAGACAACTTTCAAAGAACTCAGAAACATGTTGGAAGTTAAGTTAAAATGTATCCGTCTGGTTTGACCTCTGCACTTTGGTGGAAAATTGAAATGTATACTACCTTAATGTCAGAACATAGTATGCACTGAGAAAGTAACTTTTTTGTCTTGATGAACAGAGGCATGAAACAACTTTCAACATACTCATACTCATGTGGGAAGTTAACCAAAGGTGTTTCCATTAGGTTTGCAGTAAGTGCTTTGGAGTAAAATTGAAATGTATAGTATTTGTATTGTCTTAGTATTGTATTCTCTGAGATAACAACTTTTTTGTTTTCATGTGTCGAGCCATGAAACAACTTTCAACCAACTCATACTCATGTGGCAAGTTAACCAAAGGTGTATCCATTAGATTTGCAGTAAGTACTTTGGTGTAAAATTGAAATGTATACTATTTGTATAGTAAAAGCATTGTATGCACTGAGAAAACAACTTTTTTGTCTTGATGTGCAGAGCCATGAAACAACTTTCAAACTACTCATAATCATTTGGGAATTAACCTAAGTTGTTTCCGTTAGGTTTGCAGTAAGTACTTTGGTTTAAAATTGAAATGCAGACTATTTGCATTATCTAACCATTCTATGCCCTGAGTTAACAACATTTTTGTGTTCATGTGTAGGGCCATGAGTCAACTTTCAAAGATCTCAGAAACATTTTGGAAGTTAATGTAAATGTTTCCCTCTGGTTTGCACTCTGCACTTTTGTGGAAAATTGAAATGTATACTACCTTAATGCCAGAACACAGAATGCACTGAAAAAGTAACTTTTTTGTCTTGATGAATAGAGGCATGAAACAACTTTCAACCTACTCATACTCATGTGGGAAGTTAACCAAAGGTGTTTCCATCAGGTTTGCAGTCAGGACTTTTGAGTACAATTGAAATGTATACTACTTTTATGTCAAAGCATTCTATTCACTGAGATATCAACTTTTTTGTCTTTATGTGCACAGGTATGAAACAACTTTCAGACATCTCAGAATCATGTCAGAAGTTAATCTAAGATGTTTCCATTAGGTTTACAGTAAGTGCTTTGGAGTAAAATTGAAATGTATACTATTTGTTTTGTAAAAGCTTTGTATGCACTGAGAAAACAACTTTTTTCTCTTGATGTGCAGAGCCATAATACAACTTTCAAACAACTCAGAAACATGTAGGAAGATAACCTAACGTGTTTCCATTAGGTTTGTAGTCAGGACTTTTGAGTACAATTGAAATGTATACTACATTTATGTCAAAGCATTCTACTGACTGAGAAATCAACTTTTTTGTCTTTATGTGCAGAGCCATGAGACAACTTGCAAAGAACTCAGAAACATGTTGGAAGTTAAGTTAAAATGTATCCCTCTGGTTTGCCCTACGCACTTTGGTGTCAAATTGAAATGTATAATATTTGTTTTGTCTAAGCATAGTATGCACTGAGAAAGTAACTTTTTTGTCTTGATGAACAGAGGCATGAAACAACTTTCAACCTACTCATACTCATGTGGGAAGTTAACCAAAGGTGTTTCCATTAGGTTTGCAGTCAGGACTTTTAAGTACAATTAAAATGTATACTACCTATATGTCAAAGCATTCTATTCACTGAGCGATCAACTTTTTTGTCTTTATGTGCACAGGTATGAAATAACTTTCAGACATCTCAGAATCATGTGGGAAGTTAATCTAAGGTGTTTCCATTAGGTTTGCAGTAAGAACTTTGGTGTAAAATTGAAATGTATACTATTTGTATTATCTAACCATTGTATGCCCTGAGTTAACAACTTTTTTGTGTTGATGTGTAGAGGCATGAAACAACTTTCAAACTACTCATAATCATGTGGGAAGTTAACCTAAGGTGTTTCTATTAGGTTTGCAGTCAGGCCTTTTGAGTACAATTGAAATGTATACTACATTTATGTCAAAACATTCTATTCACTGAGAAATCAACTTTTTTGTCTTTATGTGCAGAGCCATGAGACAACTTTCAAAGAACTCAGAAACATGTTGGAAGTTAAGTTAAAATGTATCCCTCTGGTTTGCCCTCTGCACTTTGGTGGAAAATTGAAATGTATACGACCTTAATGTCAGAAAATAGTATGCATTGAGAACGTAACTTTTTTGTCTTGATGAACAGAGGCATGAAACAACTTTCAAACTACTCATAATCATTTGGGAAGTTAACCTAAGGTGTTTCAATTAGGTTTGCAGTAAGTACTTCGGTGTAAATTTGAAATGTATACTATTTGTATTGTCTAAGCATAGTATGCACTGAGAAAGTAACTTTTTTGTCTTGATGAACAGAGGCATGAAACAACTTTCAACCTACTCATACTCATGTGGGAAGTTAACCAAAGGTGTTTCCATTAGGTTTGCAGTCAGGACTTTTGAGTACAATTGAAATGTATACTACTTTTATGTCAAAGCATTTTATTCACTGAGAGATCAACTTTTTTGTCCTTATGTGCACAGGTATGAAACAACTTTCAGGCATCTCAGAACCATGTGGGAAGTTAATCTAAGGTGTTTCCATTAGGTTTGCAGTAGGAACTTTGGTGTAAAATTGAAATGTATACTATTTGTATTGTCTAAGCATAGTATGCACTGAGAAAGTAACTTTTTTGTCTTGATGAACAGAGGCATGAAACAACTTTCAACCTACTCATACTCATGTGGGAAGTTACCCAAAGGTGTTTCCATTAGGTTTGCAGTAAGTGCTTTGCAGTAAAATTGAAATGTATACTATTTGTTTTGTCTTAGTATTGTATGCACTGAGATAACAAATTTTTTGTTTTCATGTGTATAGCCATGAAACAACTTTCAACCTACTCATACTCATGTGGGAAGTTAACCAAAGGTGTTTCCATTAGGTTTGCAGTGTGTACTTTGGTGTAAAATTGAAATGTATACTATTTGTTTTGTCTTAGTATTGTACGGACTGAGATAACAACTTTTTTGTTTTCATGTGTAGAGCCATGAAACAACTTTCAAACTACTCCTACTCATGTGGGAAGTTAACCTGTGGTGCTTCCATTAGGTTTGCTGTAAGTAGTTAGGTGTAAAATTGAAATGTATACTATTTTTATTATCTAACCATTGTATGCCCTGAGTTAACAACATATTTGTGTTGATGTGTAGAGCCATGAAACAACTTTCAAACTACTCATAAACATGTGGGAAGTTAAATTAAAATGTTTCCCAATGGTTTGCACTCTGCACTTTGGTGGAAAATTGAGATATATACTAGCTTAATGTCAGAGCATTGAATGCACTGAGAAAGTAACTTTTTTGTCTTGATGAACAGAGGCGTGAAGCAATTTTCAACCTACTCATACTCATTTGGGAAGTTAACCAAAGGTGTTTCCATTAGGTTTGCAGTCAGGACTTTTGAGTACAATTGAAATTTATACTACTTTTATGTCAAAGCATTCTATTCACTGAGAGATCAACTTTTTTGTCTTTATGTGCACAGGTATGAAACAACTTTCAGACATCTCAGAATCATGTGAGAAGTTAATCTAAGGTGTTTCCATTAGGTTTGCAGTAAGAACTTTGTTGTAAAATTGAAATATAGACTATTTGTATTGTAAAAGCATTGTATGCACTGAGAAAACAACTTTTTTGTCTTGATGTGCAGAGCGCTAATACAACTTTCAAACAACTCAGAAACATGTGGGAAGTTAAACTAAGGTGTTTCCTTTAGGTTTGCAGTATGTACTTTGGTGTAAAATTGAAATGTATACTCTTTGTATTATCTAACCTTTGTATGCACTGAGTTAACAACATTTTTGTGTTGATGTGTAGAGCCATGAAACAACTTTAAAACTACTCCTGATCATGTGGGAAGTTAAGCTATGGTGTTTCCATTAGGTTCGCAGTAAGTACTTTGGTGTAAAATTGAAATGTATACTATTTGTATTATCTAAGCATAGTATGCACTGAGAAACTAACTTTTTTGTCTTGATGAACAGAGGCATGAAACAACTTTCAACCTACTCATACTCATGTGGGAAGTTAACCAAAGGTGTTTCCATTAGGTTTGCAGTCAGCACTTTTGAGTACAATTGAAATGTATACTACTTTTATGTCAAAGCATTCTATTCACTGAGAGCTCAACTTTTTTGTCCTTATGTGCACAGGTATAAAACAACTTTCAGACATCTCAGAATCATGTGGGTTAATCTAAGGTGTTTCCATTAGGTTTGCAGTAGGAACTTTGGTGTAAAATTGAAATGTATACTATTTGTATTGTCTAAGCATAGTATGCACTGAGAAAGTAACTTTTTTGTCTTGATGAACAGAGGCATGAAACAACTTTCAACCTACTCATACTCATGTGGGAAGTTAACCAAAGGTGTTTCCATTAGGTTTGCAGCGTGTACTTTGGTGTAAAATTGAAATGTATACTATTTGTTTTGTCTTAGTATTGTATGGACTGAGATAACAACTTTTTTGTTTTCATGTGTAGAGCCATGAAACAACTTTCAAACTACTGATACTCATGTGGGAAGTTAACCTGTGGTGTTTCCATTAGGTTTGCAGTAAGTAGTTAGGTGTAAAATTGAAATGTATACTATTTGTATTGTAAAAGCTTTGTCTGCACTCAGAAAAAAACTTTTTTGTGTTGATGTGCAGAGCCATAATACAACTTTCAAACAACTCAGAAACATGTGGGAAGTTAACCTAAGGTGTTTCCATTAGGTTTGCAGTATGTACTTTGGTGTAAAATTGAAATGTATACTATTTGTATATCTCAGCATTGTATGCACTGAGATAACAAATTTTTTGTGTTGATGTGTGGAGCCATGAAACAACTTTCAAACTACTCATAATGAAGTGAGAAGTTAAATTAAAATGTTTCACAATGGTTTGCTCTCTGCACTTTGCTGCAAAATTGATGTCTATACTGCCTTTATGTCAGAACATAGTATGCACTGAGAAAGTAACTTTTTTGTGTTGATGTGCGGAGCCATGAAACAACTTTCAACCTACTCATAATCATGTGGGAAGTTAACCTAAGGTGTTTCCATTAGGTTTGCATTCAGGTCTTTTGAGTACAATTGAAATGTATACTACTTTTATGTCAAAGTATTCTATTCACTGAGAAAGTAGCTGTTGTGTCTTGATGAACAGAGGCATGAAACAACTTTCAACCTACTCATACTCATGTGGGTAGTTAACCAAAGGTGTTTCTATTAGGTTTGCAGTAAGTGCTTTGGAGTAAAATTGAAATGTATACTATTTGTATTATCTAAGCATTGTATGCACTGAGATAACAACTTTTTTGTGTTGCTGTGTGGAGAAATGAAAAAACTTTCAAACTACTGGTGATCATTTGGGAAGTTAACCTAAGGTGTTTCCATTAGGTTTGGAGTAAGTACTTTGGTGTAAAATTGAAATGTATACTATTTGTATTGTCTAAGCATAGTATGCACTGAGAAAGTAACTTTTTTGTCTTGATGAACAGAGGCATGAAACAACTTTCAACCTCCTCATACTCATGTGGGAAGTTAACCAAAGGTTTTTCCATTATGTTTGCACTGAGTGCTTTAGAGTAAAATTGAAATGTATACTATTTGCATTGTCTTAGTATTGTATGCACTGAGATAACAACTTTTCTGTGTTGATGTGTAGAGCCATGAAACAACTTTCAACCTACTCATAATGATGTGGGAACTTAACCTAAGGTGTTTCCATTAGATTTGCAGTCAGGTCTTTTGAGTACAATTGAAATGTATACTACATTTATGTCAAAGCATTCTATTCACTGAGAAAGTAACTTTGTTGTCTTGATGAACAGAGGCATGAAACAACTTTCAACCTACTCATACTCATCTGGGCAGTTAACCAAAGGTGTTTCCATTAGGTTTGCAGTAAGTGCTTTGGAGTAAAATTGAAATGTATGCTATTTGTATTGTCTTAGTATTGTATGCACTGAGATATCAACTTTTTTGTCTTGATGAACAGAGGCATGAAACAACTTTCAACCTACTCATACTCATGTGGGAAGTTAACCAAAGGTGTTTCCATTAGTTTTGCAGTAAGTGCTTTGGAGTAAAATTGAAATGTATGCTATTTGTATTGTCTTAGTATTGTATGCACTGAGATATCAACTTTTTTGTCTTGATGAACAGAGGCATGAAACAACTTTCAACCTACTCATACTAATGTGGGAAGTTAACCTAAGGTGCTTGCATTAGGTTTGCAGTCAGGACTTTTGAGTACAATTGAAATGTATACTACTTTTATGTCTAAGCATTCTATTCACTCAGAGATCAACTTTTTTGTGTTGATGTGTAGAGGCATGAAACAACTTTCAGACATCTCAGAATCATGTGGGAAGTTAACTTAATGTGTTTCCATTAGGTTTGCAGTCAGGTCTTTTGAGTACAATTGAAATGTATACTACATGTATGTCAAAGCATTCTATTCACTGAGAAATCAACTTTTTTGTCTTTATGTGCAGAGCCATGAGACAACTTTCAAAGAACTCAGAAACATGTTGGAAGTTAAGTTAAAATGTATCCGTCTGGTTTGACCTCTGCACTTTGGTGGAAAATTGAAATGTATACTACCTTAATGTCAGAACATAGTATGCACTGAGAAAGTAACTTTTTTGTCTTGATGAACAGAGGCATGAAACAACTTTCAACATACTCATACTCATGTGGGAAGTTAACCAAAGGTGTTTCCATTAGGTTTGCAGTAAGTGCTTTGGAGTAAAATTGAAATGTATAGTATTTGTATTGTCTTAGTATTGTATTCTCTGAGATAACAACTTTTTTGTTTTCATGTGTCGAGCCATGAAACAACTTTCAACCAACTCATACTCATGTGGCAAGTTAACCAAAGGTGTATCCATTAGATTTGCAGTAAGTACTTTGGTGTAAAATTGAAATGTATACTATTTGTATAGTAAAAGCATTGTATGCACTGAGAAAACAACTTTTTTGTCTTGATGTGCAGAGCCATGAAACAACTTTCAAACTACTCATAATCATTTGGGAATTAACCTAAGTTGTTTCCGTTAGGTTTGCAGTAAGTACTTTGGTTTAAAATTGAAATGCAGACTATTTGCATTATCTAACCATTCTATGCCCTGAGTTAACAACATTTTTGTGTTCATGTGTAGGGCCATGAGTCAACTTTCAAAGATCTCAGAAACATTTTGGAAGTTAATGTAAATGTTTCCCTCTGGTTTGCACTCTGCACTTTTGTGGAAAATTGAAATGTATACTACCTTAATGCCAGAACACAGAATGCACTGAAAAAGTAACTTTTTTGTCTTGATGAATAGAGGCATGAAACAACTTTCAACCTACTCATACTCATGTGGGAAGTTAACCAAAGGTGTTTCCATCAGGTTTGCAGTCAGGACTTTTGAGTACAATTGAAATGTATACTACTTTTATGTCAAAGCATTCTATTCACTGAGATATCAACTTTTTTGTCTTTATGTGCACAGGTATGAAACAACTTTCAGACATCTCAGAATCATGTCAGAAGTTAATCTAAGATGTTTCCATTAGGTTTACAGTAAGTGCTTTGGAGTAAAATTGAAATGTATACTATTTGTTTTGTAAAAGCTTTGTATGCACTGAGAAAACAACTTTTTTCTCTTGATGTGCAGAGCCATAATACAACTTTCAAACAACTCAGAAACATGTAGGAAGATAACCTAACGTGTTTCCATTAGGTTTGTAGTCAGGACTTTTGAGTACAATTGAAATGTATACTACATTTATGTCAAAGCATTCTACTGACTGAGAAATCAACTTTTTTGTCTTTATGTGCAGAGCCATGAGACAACTTGCAAAGAACTCAGAAACATGTTGGAAGTTAAGTTAAAATGTATCCCTCTGGTTTGCCCTACGCACTTTGGTGTCAAATTGAAATGTATAATATTTGTTTTGTCTAAGCATAGTATGCACTGAGAAAGTAACTTTTTTGTCTTGATGAACAGAGGCATGAAACAACTTTCAACCTACTCATACTCATGTGGGAAGTTAACCAAAGGTGTTTCCATTAGGTTTGCAGTCAGGACTTTTAAGTACAATTAAAATGTATACTACCTATATGTCAAAGCATTCTATTCACTGAGCGATCAACTTTTTTGTCTTTATGTGCACAGGTATGAAATAACTTTCAGACATCTCAGAATCATGTGGGAAGTTAATCTAAGGTGTTTCCATTAGGTTTGCAGTAAGAACTTTGGTGTAAAATTGAAATGTATACTATTTGTATTATCTAACCATTGTATGCCCTGAGTTAACAACTTTTTTGTGTTGATGTGTAGAGGCATGAAACAACTTTCAAACTACTCATAATCATGTGGGAAGTTAACCTAAGGTGTTTCTATTAGGTTTGCAGTCAGGCCTTTTGAGTACAATTGAAATGTATACTACATTTATGTCAAAACATTCTATTCACTGAGAAATCAACTTTTTTGTCTTTATGTGCAGAGCCATGAGACAACTTTCAAAGAACTCAGAAACATGTTGGAAGTTAAGTTAAAATGTATCCCTCTGGTTTGCCCTCTGCACTTTGGTGGAAAATTGAAATGTATACGACCTTAATGTCAGAAAATAGTATGCATTGAGAACGTAACTTTTTTGTCTTGATGAACAGAGGCATGAAACAACTTTCAAACTACTCATAATCATTTGGGAAGTTAACCTAAGGTGTTTCAATTAGGTTTGCAGTAAGTACTTCGGTGTAAATTTGAAATGTATACTATTTGTATTGTCTAAGCATAGTATGCACTGAGAAAGTAACTTTTTTGTCTTGATGAACAGAGGCATGAAACAACTTTCAACCTACTCATACTCATGTGGGAAGTTAACCAAAGGTGTTTCCATTAGGTTTGCAGTCAGGACTTTTGAGTACAATTGAAATGTATACTACTTTTATGTCAAAGCATTTTATTCACTGAGAGATCAACTTTTTTGTCCTTATGTGCACAGGTATGAAACAACTTTCAGGCATCTCAGAACCATGTGGGAAGTTAATCTAAGGTGTTTCCATTAGGTTTGCAGTAGGAACTTTGGTGTAAAATTGAAATGTATACTATTTGTATTGTCTAAGCATAGTATGCACTGAGAAAGTAACTTTTTTGTCTTGATGAACAGAGGCATGAAACAACTTTCAACCTACTCATACTCATGTGGGAAGTTACCCAAAGGTGTTTCCATTAGGTTTGCAGTAAGTGCTTTGCAGTAAAATTGAAATGTATACTATTTGTTTTGTCTTAGTATTGTATGCACTGAGATAACAAATTTTTTGTTTTCATGTGTATAGCCATGAAACAACTTTCAACCTACTCATACTCATGTGGGAAGTTAACCAAAGGTGTTTCCATTAGGTTTGCAGTGTGTACTTTGGTGTAAAATTGAAATGTATACTATTTGTTTTGTCTTAGTATTGTACGGACTGAGATAACAACTTTTTTGTTTTCATGTGTAGAGCCATGAAACAACTTTCAAACTACTCCTACTCATGTGGGAAGTTAACCTGTGGTGCTTCCATTAGGTTTGCTGTAAGTAGTTAGGTGTAAAATTGAAATGTATACTATTTTTATTATCTAACCATTGTATGCCCTGAGTTAACAACATATTTGTGTTGATGTGTAGAGCCATGAAACAACTTTCAAACTACTCATAAACATGTGGGAAGTTAAATTAAAATGTTTCCCAATGGTTTGCACTCTGCACTTTGGTGGAAAATTGAGATATATACTAGCTTAATGTCAGAGCATTGAATGCACTGAGAAAGTAACTTTTTTGTCTTGATGAACAGAGGCGTGAAGCAATTTTCAACCTACTCATACTCATTTGGGAAGTTAACCAAAGGTGTTTCCATTAGGTTTGCAGTCAGGACTTTTGAGTACAATTGAAATTTATACTACTTTTATGTCAAAGCATTCTATTCACTGAGAGATCAACTTTTTTGTCTTTATGTGCACAGGTATGAAACAACTTTCAGACATCTCAGAATCATGTGAGAAGTTAATCTAAGGTGTTTCCATTAGGTTTGCAGTAAGAACTTTGTTGTAAAATTGAAATATAGACTATTTGTATTGTAAAAGCATTGTATGCACTGAGAAAACAACTTTTTTGTCTTGATGTGCAGAGCGCTAATACAACTTTCAAACAACTCAGAAACATGTGGGAAGTTAAACTAAGGTGTTTCCTTTAGGTTTGCAGTATGTACTTTGGTGTAAAATTGAAATGTATACTCTTTGTATTATCTAACCTTTGTATGCACTGAGTTAACAACATTTTTGTGTTGATGTGTAGAGCCATGAAACAACTTTAAAACTACTCCTGATCATGTGGGAAGTTAAGCTATGGTGTTTCCATTAGGTTCGCAGTAAGTACTTTGGTGTAAAATTGAAATGTATACTATTTGTATTATCTAAGCATAGTATGCACTGAGAAACTAACTTTTTTGTCTTGATGAACAGAGGCATGAAACAACTTTCAACCTACTCATACTCATGTGGGAAGTTAACCAAAGGTGTTTCCATTAGGTTTGCAGTCAGCACTTTTGAGTACAATTGAAATGTATACTACTTTTATGTCAAAGCATTCTATTCACTGAGAGCTCAACTTTTTTGTCCTTATGTGCACAGGTATAAAACAACTTTCAGACATCTCAGAATCATGTGGGTTAATCTAAGGTGTTTCCATTAGGTTTGCAGTAGGAACTTTGGTGTAAAATTGAAATGTATACTATTTGTATTGTCTAAGCATAGTATGCACTGAGAAAGTAACTTTTTTGTCTTGATGAACAGAGGCATGAAACAACTTTCAACCTACTCATACTCATGTGGGAAGTTAACCAAAGGTGTTTCCATTAGGTTTGCAGCGTGTACTTTGGTGTAAAATTGAAATGTATACTATTTGTTTTGTCTTAGTATTGTATGGACTGAGATAACAACTTTTTTGTTTTCATGTGTAGAGCCATGAAACAACTTTCAAACTACTGATACTCATGTGGGAAGTTAACCTGTGGTGTTTCCATTAGGTTTGCAGTAAGTAGTTAGGTGTAAAATTGAAATGTATACTATTTGTATTGTAAAAGCTTTGTCTGCACTCAGAAAAAAACTTTTTTGTGTTGATGTGCAGAGCCATAATACAACTTTCAAACAACTCAGAAACATGTGGGAAGTTAACCTAAGGTGTTTCCATTAGGTTTGCAGTATGTACTTTGGTGTAAAATTGAAATGTATACTATTTGTATATCTCAGCATTGTATGCACTGAGATAACAACTTTTTTGTGTTGATGTGTGGAGCCATGAAACAACTTTCAAACTACTCATAATGAAGTGAGAAGTTAAATTAAAATGTTTCACAATGGTTTGCTCTCTGCACTTTGCTGCAAAATTGATGCCTATACTGCCTTTATGTCAGAACTTAGTATGCACTGAGAAAGTAACTTTTTTGTGTTGATGTGCGGAGCCATGAAACAACTTTCAACCTACTCATAATCATGTGGGAAGTTAACCTAAGGTGTTTCCATTAGGTTTGCATTCAGGTCTTTTGAGTACAATTGAAATGTATACTACTTTTATGTCAAAGTATTCTATTCACTGAGAAAGTAGCTGTTGTGTCTTGATGAACAGAGGCATGAAACAACTTTCAACCTACTCATACTCATGTGGGTAGTTAACCAAAGGTGTTTCTATTAGGTTTGCAGTAAGTGCTTTGGAGTAAAATTGAAATGTATACTATTTGTATTATCTAAGCATTGTATGCACTGAGATAACAACTTTTTTGTGTTGCTGTGTGGAGAAATGAAAAAACTTTCAAACTACTGGTGATCATTTGGGAAGTTAACCTAAGGTGTTTCCATTAGGTTTGGAGTAAGTACTTTGGTGTAAAATTGAAATGTATACTATTTGTATTGTCTAAGCATAGTATGCACTGAGAAAGTAACTTTTTTGTCTTGATGAACAGAGGCATGAAACAACTTTCAACCTCCTCATACTCATGTGGGAAGTTAACCAAAGGTTTTTCCATTATGTTTGCACTGAGTGCTTTAGAGTAAAATTGAAATGTATACTATTTGCATTGTCTTAGTATTGTATGCACTGAGATAACAACTTTTCTGTGTTGATGTGTAGAGCCATGAAACAACTTTCAACCTACTCATAATGATGTGGGAACTTAACCTAAGGTGTTTCCATTAGATTTGCAGTCAGGTCTTTTGAGTACAATTGAAATGTATACTACATTTATGTCAAAGCATTCTATTCACTGAGAAAGTAACTTTGTTGTCTTGATGAACAGAGGCATGAAACAACTTTCAACCTACTCATACTCATCTGGGCAGTTAACCAAAGGTGTTTCCATTAGGTTTGCAGTAAGTGCTTTGGAGTAAAATTGAAATGTATGCTATTTGTATTGTCTTAGTATTGTATGCACTGAGATATCAACTTTTTTGTCTTGATGAACAGAGGCATGAAACAACTTTCAACCTACTCATACTCATGTGGGAAGTTAACCAAAGGTGTTTCCATTAGTTTTGCAGTAAGTGCTTTGGAGTAAAATTGAAATGTATACTATTTGTATTGTCTTAGTATTGTATGCACTGAGATATCAACTTTTTTGTCTTGATGAACAGAGGCATGAAACAACTTTCAACCTACTCATAATCATGTGAGAAGTTAACCTAAGGTGTTTCCATTAGGTTTGCAGTAGGTAGTTTGGTGTAAAATTGAAATGTATACTATTTCCATTATCTAAGCATTGTATGCACTGAGATAACAACTTTTTTGTGTTGATGTGTGGAGAAATGAAAAAACTTTCAAACTACTCATGATCATTTGGGAAGTTAACCTAAGGTGTTTCCTTTAGGTTTGCAGTAAGTACTTTGGTGTAAAATTGAAATGTTTACTATTTGTATTGTCTAAGCATAGTATGCACTGAGAAAGTAACTTTTTTGTCTTGATGAACAGAGGCATGAAACAACTTTCAACCTACTCATACTCATTTGGGAAGTTAACCAACCGTGTTTCCATTGGGTTTGCAGTACGTGCTTTGGAGTAAAATTGAAATGTATACTATTTGTATTATCAAAACATTGTATGCACTGAGATAACAAATATTTTGTGTTGATGTATGGAGAAATGAAAAAACTTTCAAATTACTCATGATCATTTGGGAAGTTAACCTAAGGTGTTTCCATTAGGTTTACAGTAAGTACTTTGGTGTAAAATTGAAATGTATACGATTTGTATTATCTGACCTTTGTATGCTCTGAATTAACACCTTTTTTGTGTTGATGTGTAGAGGCATGAAACAACTTTCAGACATCTCAGAATCATGTGGGAAGCTAACCTAATGTGTTTCCATTAGGTTTGCAGTCAGGTCTTTTCAGTACAATTGAAATGTATACTACATTTATGTCAAAGCATTCTATTCACTTAGAAGTCAACTTTTTTGACTTTATGTACAGAGGCATGAATCAACTTTCAGACATCTCAGAATCATGTGAGAAGTTAAACTAAGGTGTTTCCATTAGGTTTGCTCTAAATGCGTTGGTGTAAAATTGAAATGTATACTATTTGTATTGTCAAAGCTTTGTATGCACTGAGAAAACAACTTTTTTGTATTGATGTGCAGAGCCATGAGTCAACTTTCAAAGAACTCAGAAACATGTTGGAAGTTAAATTAAAATGTATCCTTCTGGTTTGCACTCTGCACTTTGTTGGAAAATTGAAATGTATACTACCTTAATGTCAGAACATCGTATGCACTGAGAAAGTAAGTTTTTTGTCTTGATGAACAGTGGCATGAAACAACTTTCAACCTACTCATAGTCATGTGGGAAGTTAACCAAAGGTGTTTCCATTAGGTTTGCAGTAAGTGCTTTGGAGTAAAATTGAAATGTATACTATTTGTTTTGTCTTAGTACTGTAAGCACTGAGATAACAAATTTTTTATTTTCATGTGTATAGCCATGAAACAACTTTCAACCTACTCGTACTCATCTGGGAAGTTAACCAAAGGTGCTTCCATTAGGTTTGCAGTATGTACTTCGGTGTAATATTGAAATGTATACTATTTGTATTGTCTAAGCATTGTATGCACTGAGATAACAACTTTTTTGTGTTGATGTGTGGAGCCATGAAAAAACTTTCAAACTACTCATGATCATTTGGGAAGTTAACCTAAGGTGTTTCCATTAGGTTTGCAGTCAGGGCTTTTGAGTACAATTGAAATGTATACTACTTTTATGTCAAAGCATTCTATTAACTGAGAGATCAACATTTTTGTCTTTATGTGCACAGGTATGAAACAACTTTCAGACATCTCAGAATCATGTACGACGTTAATCTAAGGTGTTTCCATTAGGTTTGCAGTAAGAACTTTGTTGTAAAATTGAAAAAGAAACTATTTGTATTAACTGAGCATTCTATGCACTGAGATAACAACTTTTTGTGCTGATATGAGGAGCCATGAAACAACTTTCAAACTAATCATAATCATGTGGGAAGTTAAATGAAAATCTTTCCCAATGGTTTGCACTCTGCACTTTGGTTGAAAATTGAGATTTATACTCCCTTTATGTCAGAACATAGTATGCACTGAGAAAATAACTTTTTTGTCTTGATGAACAGAGGCATGAAACAACTTTCAACCTACTCATACTCATGAGGGAAGTTAACCAAAGGTGTTTCCATTAGGTTTGCAGTAAGTACTTTGGTGCAAAATTGAAATGTATGCTATTTGTATTCTAAAAGCATTGTACGCACTGAGAAAACAACTTATTTCTCTTGCTGTGCAGAGCCATAATACAACTTTCAACCTACTCATAATCATGTGGGAAGTTAACCTAAGGTGTTTCCATTAGGTTTGCAGTAAGTACGTTCGTGTAAAATTGAAATCTATGCTATTTCTATTGTCTAAGCATAGTATGCACTGAGA
Source organism: Mobula birostris (assembly GCF_030028105.1). Lineage (NCBI taxonomy): Eukaryota > Metazoa > Chordata > Chondrichthyes > Myliobatiformes > Myliobatidae > Mobula > Mobula birostris. The sequence goes on from NC_092376.1 coordinate 95,610,203, forward strand.
TAACAACTTTTTTGTGTTGATGAACAGAGGCATGAAACAACCTTCAACCTACTATACTCATGTGGGAAGTTAACCAAAGGTGTTTCCATTAGGTTTGCAGTCAGGACTTTTGTGTAAAATTGAAATGTGTACTATTTGTTTTGTCTTAGTATTGCATGCACTGAGAAAGTAACTTTTTTGTCTTGATGAACAGAGGCATGAAACAACTTTCAACCTACTCATGCTCATGTCTGAAGTTAACCAAAGGTGTTTCCATTAGGTTTGCAGTAAGTGCTTTGGACTAAAATTGAAATGTATACTATTTCTTTTGTCTTAGTATTGTATGCACTGAGAAAACAACTTTTTTGTTTTCATGTGTATAGCCATGAAACAACTTTCAACCAACTCATACACATGTGGGAAGTTAACCAAATGTGTTTCCATTAGGTTTGCAGTATGTACTTTGGTGTAAAATTGAAATGTATACTATTTGTTTTGTCTTAGTATTGTATGCACTGAGAAAGTAACTTTTTTGTCTTCATGAACAGAGGCATGAAACAACTTTCAACCTACTCATACTCATGTGGGAAGTTAACCAAAGGTGTTTCCATTGGGTTTGCAGTAAGTACTTTGTTGTAAAATTGAAATGTATGCTATTTGTATTGTAAAAGCATTGTACGCAGTGAGAAAACAACTTTTTTCTCTTGCTGTGCAGAGCCATGATACAACTTTCAAACAACTCAGAAACATGTGGGAAATTAACCTAAGGTGTTTCCATTAGGTTTGCAGTAAGTACTTTGGTGTAAAATTGAAATGCATACTATTTGTATTACCTAACCATTGTATGCACTGAGTTAACAACATTTTTGTGTTGATGAATAGAGCCATGACAGAACTTTCAAACTACTCATAATCATGTGGGAAGTTAAATTAATATGTTTCCCAATGGTTTGCACTCTGCACTTTGGTGGAAAATTGAGATGTATACTACCTTTATGTCAGAACATAGAATGCACTGAGAAAGTAACTTTTTTGTCATGATGAACAGAGGCATGAAACAACTTTCAACCTACTCATACTCATGCGGGAAGTTAACCAAAGGTGTTTCCATTAGGTTTGCCGTCAGGACTTTTGAGTACAATTGAAATGTATACTACTTTTATTTCAAAGCATTCCATTTACTGAGATATCAACTTTTTTGTCTTTATGTGCACAGGTATGAAACAACTTTCAGACATCTAAGAATCATGTGGGAAGTTAATCTAAGCTGTTTCCATTAGGTTTGCAGTAAGAACTGTGTTGTAAAATTGAAATATATACTATTTGTATTATCTAAGCATTGTATGCACTGACATATGAACTTTTTTCTGTTGATGTGTGGAGCCATGAAAAAACTTTCAAACTACTCATAATCATTAGGGAAGTTAACCTAAGGTGTTTCCATTAGGTTTGCCGTAAGTACTTTGGTGTAAAATTGAAATGTATACTATTCGTATTATCTAACCATTTTAAGCCTTGAGTTAACAACATTTTTGTGTTGATCTGTAGAGCCATGAGACAAATTTCAAACAACTCAGAAACATGTGGGAAGTTAACTTAAAATGTATCCCAATGGTTTGCACTCTGCACTTTGCTGGAAAATTGAAATTTATACTAACTTAATGTAAGAACATAGTATGCACTGAGAAAGTAACTTTTTTGTCCTGATGAACAGAGGCATGAAACAACTTTCAACCTACTCATAGTCATGTGGGAAGTTAACCACAGGTGTTTCCATTAGGTTTGCAGTAAGTGCTTTGGAGTAAAATTGAAATGTATACTATCTGTATTGTCTTAGTGTTGTATGCACTGAGATAACAACTTTTTTGTGTTGATGTGTAGAGTCATGAAACAACTTTCAACCTACTCATAATCATGTGGGAATTTAACCTAAGGTGTTTCCATTAGGTTTGCAGTAAGTAATTTGGTGTAAAATTGAAATGTATACTATTTGCATTGTTAAGCATAGTATGCACTGAGAGAGTAACTTTTTTGTCTTGATGAACAGAGGCATGAAACAACTTTCAACCTACTCATACTCATGTAGGAAGTTAACCAAAGGTGTTTGCATTAGGTTTGCAGTAAGTGCTTTGGAGTAAAATTGAAATGTATACTATTTGTTTTGTCTTAGTATTGTATGCACTGAGATAACAACTTTTTTGTTTTCATGTGTATAGCCATGAAACAACTTTCAACCTACTCATACTCATGTGGGAAGTTAACCAAAGGTGTTTCCATTCGGTTTGCAGTATGTACTTTGGTGTAAAATTGAAATGTATACTATTTGTTTTGTCTTAGTATTGTATGCACTGAAAAAGTAACTTTTTTGTCTTGATGAACAGAGGCATGAAACAACTTTCAACCTACTCATGCTCATGTGTGAAGTTAACCAAAGGTGTTTCCATTAGGTTTGCAGTAAGTGCTTTGGACTAAAATTGAAATGTATACTATTTCTTTTGTCTTAGTATTGTATGCACTGAGAAAACAACTTTTTTGTTTTCATGTGTATAGCCATGAAACAACTTTCAACCTACTCATACACATGTGGGAAGTTAACCAAATGTGTTTCCATTAGGTTTGCAGTATGTACTTTGGTGTAAATTTGAAATGTATACTATTTGTTTTGTCTTAGTATTGTATGCACTGAGAAAGTAACTTTTTTGTCTTCATGAACAGAGGCATGAAACAACTTTCAACCTACTCATACTCATGTGGGAAGTTAACCAAAGGTGTTTCCATTGGGTTTGCAGTAAGTACTTTGTTGTAAAATTGAAATGTATGCTATTTGTATTGTAAAAGCATTGTACGCAGTGAGAAAACAACTTTTTTCTCTTGCTGTGCAGAGCCATAATACAACTTTCAAACAGCTCAGAAACATGTGGGAAATTAACCTAAGGTGTTTCCATTAGGTTTGCAGTAAGTACTTTGGTGTAACATTGAAATGCATACTATTTGTATTACCTAACCATTGTATGCACTGAGTTAACAACATTTTTGTTTTGATGTGTAGAGCCATGACAGAACTTTCAAACTACTCATAATCATGTGGGAAGTTAAATTAATATGTTTCCCAATGGTTTGCACTCTGCACTTTGGTGGAAAATTGAGATGTATACTAACTTTATGTCAGAACATAGTATGCGCTGAGAAAGAAACTTTTTTGTCTTGATGAACAGAGGCATGAAACAACTTTCAACCTACTCGTACTCATGTGGGAAGTTAAATAAAGGTGTTTCCATTAGGTTTGCAGTAACTGCTTTGGAGTAAAATTGAAACGTATACTATTTCTATAGTCGTAGTATTGTATGCACTGAGATAACAACTTTTTTGTGTTGATCTATCGAGCCATGAAACAACTTTCAAACTACTCATAATCATGTGGGAAGTTAACCTAAGATGTTTCCATTAGATTTGCAGTAAGTACTTTGGTGTAAAATTGAAACGTATACTATTTGTATTGTCTAAGCATTCTATGCAGTGAGATAACAACTTTTTTGTGTTGATGTGTGGAGCCATGAAAAAACTTTCAAACTAATCATAATCATGTGGGAAGTTAACTTAAAATCTTTCCCAATGGTTTACACTCTGCACTTTGGTTGAAAATTGAGATTTATTCTCCCTTTATGTCAGAACATAGTAGGCACTGAGAAAATAACTTTTTTCTCTTGCTGTGCAGAGCCATAATACAACTTTCAACCTACTCATAATCATGTGGGAAGTTAACCTAAGGTGTTTCCATTAGGTTTGCAGTAAGTACGTTGGTGTAAAATTGAAATCTATACTATTTCTATTGTCTAAGCATAGTATGCACTGAGATAACAACTTTTTTGTGTTGATGAACAGAGGCATGAAACAACCTTCAACCTACTCATACTCATGTCGGAAGTTAACCAAAGGTGTTTCCAGTCAGGACTTTTGAGTACAATTGAAATGTATACTACTTTTATGTCAAAGCATTCTATTAAATGAGAGATCAACTTTTTTGTCTTTATGTGCACAGGTTTGAAACAACTTTCAGACATCTCAGAATCATGTGGGAAGTTAATCTAAGGTGTTTCCATTAGGTTTGCAGTAAGAACTTTGTTGTAAAATTGAAATATATACTATTTGTATTCTCTGAGCATTCCATGCACTGAGATAACAACTTTTTTGTGCTGATGTGTGGAGCCATGAACCAACTTTCAAACTAATCATAATCATGTGGGAAGTTAACTTAAAATGTTTCCCAATGGTTTGCACTCTGCACTTTGGTTGAAAATTGAGATTTATACTCCCTTTATGTCAGAACATAGTATGCACTGAGAAAGTAACTTTTTTGTCTTGATGAACAGAGGCATGAAACAACTTTCAACCTACTCATACTCATGTGGGAAGTTAACCAAAGGTGTTTCCATTAGGTTTGCAGTAAGTACTTTGGTGTAAAATTGAAATGTATGCTATTAGTACTGTAAAAGCATTGTACGCCCTGAGAAAACAACTTTATTCTCTTGCTGTGCTGAGCCATAAAACAACTTTCAACCTCCTCATAATCATGTGGGAAGTTAATCTAAGGTGTTTCCATTAGGTTTGCAGTAAGAACTTTGTTGTAAAATTGAAATATATACTATTTGTATTATCTAAGCATTGTATGCACTGAGATATCAACTTTTTTGTGTTGATGTGTGGAGCCATGAAAAAACTTTCAAACTACTCATAATCATTTGGGAAGTTACCTAAGGCGTTTCCATTACGTTTGCAGTAAGTACTTTGGTGTAAAATTGAAATGTATACCATTTTTATTATCTAACCATTGTATGCCCTGAGTTAACAACATTTTTGTGTTGATGTGTAGAGCCATGAAACAACTTTCAAACTACTGATAATCATGTGGGAAGTTAAACTAAAATGTTTCCCAATGGTTTGCACTCTGCACTTTGGTGGAAAATTGAGATGTATACTACCTTAATGTCAGAACATAGAATGCACTGAGAAAGTAACTTTTTTGTCTCGATGAACAGAGGCATGAAACAACTTTCAACCTACTCATACTCATGTGGGAAGTTAACCAAAGGTGTTTCCATTAGGTTTGCAGTCAGGACTTCTGAGTACAATTGAAATGTATACTACTTTTATTTCAAAGCATTCTATTTACTGAGATATCAACTTTTTTCTGTTGATGTGTGGAGCCATGAAACAACTTTCAAACTACTCATAATCATTTGGGAAGTTAACCTAAGGTGTTTCCATTAGGTTTGCAGTAAGTGCTTTGGTGTAAAATTGAAATGTATACTATTTGTATTGTAAAAGCATTGTATGCACAGAGAAAACATCTTTTTTGTCTTGATGTGCAGAGCCATAATACAACTTTCAAACAACTCAGAAACATGTGGGATGTTAACCTAAGGTGTTTCCATTAGGTTTGCCATATGTACTTTGGTGGAAAATTGAAATGTATACTATTTGTATTATCTAAGCATTGTATGCACTGAGAAAACAACTTTTTTGTGTTTATGTGTGGAGCCATGAAAATACTTTCAAACTACTCATAATCATTGGATAAGTTAACCTGAGGTGTTTCCATGAGGTTTGCAGTAAGTACTTTGGTGTAAAATTGAAATGTATACTATTCGTATTATCTAACCATTTTAAGGCCTGAGTTAACAACATTTTTGTGTTGATGTGTAGAGCCATGAGACAACTTTCAAACAACTCAGAAACATGTGGGAAGTTAACTTAAAATGTATCCCAATGGTTTGCACTCTGCACTTTGCTGGAAAATTGAAATTTATACTAACTTAATGAGAGAAGATAGTATGCACTGAGAAAGTAACTTTTTTGTCTTGATGAAAGAGGCATGAAACAACTTTCAACCTACTCATACTCATGTGGGAAGTTAACCAAAGGTGTTTCCATTAGGTTTGCAGTAAGTGCTTTGCAGTAAAATTGAAATGTATACTATTTGTTTTGTCTTAGTATTGTATGCACTGAGATAACAACTTTTTTGTTTTCATGTGTATAGCCATGAAACAACTTTCAACCTACTCATACTCATGTGGGAAGTTAACCAAAGGTGTTTCCATTGGGTTTGCAGTAAGTACTTTGTTGTAAAATTGAAATATATGCTATTTGTCTTGTAAAAGCATTGTACGCAGTGAGAAAACAACTTTTTTCTCTTGCTGTGCAGAGCCATAATACAACTTTCAAACAACTCAGGAACATGTGGGAAGTTGACCTAAGGTGTTTCCATTAGGTTTGCAGTAAGTACTTTGGTGTAAAATTGAAATGTATACTATTTGTATTATCTGAGCATTGTATGCACTGACATATCAACTTTTTTCTGTTGATGTGTGGAGCCATGAAAAAACTTTCAAACGACTCAGAAACATGTGGGAAGTTAACTTAAAATGTATCCCAATGGTTTGCACTCTGCACTTTGCTGAAAAATTGAAATTTGTACTAACTTAATGTGAGAACATAGTATGCACTGAGAAAGTAACTTTTTTGTCCTGATGAACAGAGGCATGAAACAACTTTCAACCTACTCATACTCATGTAGGAAGTTAAACAAAGGTGTTTCCATTAGGTTTGCAGTAAGTGCTTTCGAGTAAAATTGAAATGTATACTATTTGTTTTGTCTTAGTATTGTATGCACTGAGATAACAACTTGTTTGTTTTCATGTGTATAGCCATGAAACAACTTTCAACCTACTCATACTCATGTGGGAAGTTAACCAAAGGTGTTTCCATTAGGTTTGCAGTAAGTGCTTTGGTGTAAAATTGAAATGTATACTATTTGTTTTGTCTTAGTATTGTATGCACTGAGAAAGTAACTTTTTTGTCTTGATGAACAGAGGCATGAAAAAACTTTCAACCTACTCATGCTCATGTGTGAAGTTAACCAAAGGTGTTTCCATTAGGTTTGCAGTAAGTGCTTTCGACTAAAATTGAAATGTATACTATTTCTTTTGTCTTAGTATTGTATGCACTGAGAAAACAACTTTTTTGTTTTCATGTGTACAGCCATGAAACAACTTTCAACCTACTCATACACATGTGGGAAGTTAACCAAATGTGTTTCCATTAGGTTTGCAGTATGTACTTTGGTGTAAATTTGAAATGTATACTATTTGTTTTGTCTTAGTATTGTATGCACTGAGAAAGTAACTTTTTTGTCTTCATGAACAGAGGCATGAAACAACTTTCAACCTACTCATACTCATGTGGGAAGTTAACCAAAGGTGTTTCCATTGGGTTTGCAGTAAGTACTTTGTTGTAAAATTGAAATGTATGCTATTTGTATTGTAAAAGCATTGTACGCAGTGAGAAAACAACTTTTTTCTCTTGCTGTGCAGAGCCATAATACAACTTTCAAACAACTCAGAAACATGTGGGAAATTAACCTAAGGTGTTTCCATTAGGTTTGCAGTAAGTACTTTGGTGTAAAATTGAAATGCATACTATTTGTATTACCTAACCATTGTATGCACTGAGTTAACAACATTTTTGTGTTGATGTGTAGAGCCATGACAGAACTTTCAAACTACTCATAATCATGTGGGAAGTTAAATTAATATGTTTCCCAATGGATTGCACTCTGCACTTTGGTGGAAAATTGAGATGTATACTACCTTTATGTCAGAACATAGTATGCGCTGAGAAAGTAACTTTTTTGTCTTGATGAACAGAGGCATGAAACAACTTTCAACCTACTCGTACTCATGTGGGAAGTTAAATAAAGGTGTTTCCATTAGGTTTGCAGTAACTGCTTTGGAGTAAAATTGAAACGTATACTATTTCTATTGTCGTAGTATTGTATGCACTGAGATAACAACTTTTTTGTGTTGATCTATCGAGCCATGAAACAACTTTCAAGCTACTCATAATCATGTGGGAAGTTAACCTAAGATGTTTCCATTAGATTTGCAGTAAGTACTTTGGTGTAAAATTGAAACGTATACTATTTGTATTGTCTAAGCATTCTATGCAGTGAGATAACAACTTTTTTGTGTTGATGTGTGGAGCCATGAAAAAACTTTCAAACTAATCATAATCATGTGGGAAGTTAAATTAAAATCTTTCCCAATGGTTTGCACTCTGCACTTTGGTTGAAAATTGAGATTTATTCTCCCTTTATGTCAGAACATAGTAGGCACTGAGAAAATAACTTTTTTCTCTTGCTGTGCAGAGCCATAATACAACTTTCAACCTACTCATAATCATGTGGGAAGTTAACCTAAGGTGTTTCCATTAGGTTTGCAGTAAGTACGTTGGTGTAAAATTGAAATCTATACTATTTCTATTGTCTAAGCATAGTATGCACTGAGATAACAACTTTTTTGTGTTGATGAACAGAGGCATGAAACAACCTTCAACCTACTCATACTCATGTCGGAAGTTAACCAAAGGTGTTTCCAGTCAGGACTTTTGAGTACAATTGAAATGTATACTACTTTTATGTCAAAGCATTCTATTAAATGAGAGATCAACTTTTTTGTCTTTATGTGCACAGGTTTGAAACAACTTTCAGACATCTCAGAATCATGTGGGAAGTTAATCTAAGGTGTTTCCATTAGGTTTGCAGTAAGAACTTTGTTGTAAAATTGAAATATATACTATTTGCATTCTCTGAGCATTCCATGCACTGAGATAACAACTTTTTGGTGCTGATGTGTGGAGCCATGAACCAACTTTCAAACTAATCATAATCATGTGGGAAGTTAACTTAAAATGTTTCCCAATGGTTTGCACTCTGCACTTTGGTTGAAAATTGAGATTTATACTCCCTTTATGTCAGAACATAGTATGCACTGAGAAAGTAACTTTTTTGTCTTGATGAACAGAGGCATGAAACAACTTTCAACCTACTCATACTTATGTGGGAAGTTAACCAAAGGTGTTTCCATTAGGTTTGCAGTAAGTACTTTGGTGTAAAATTGAAATGTATGCTATTTGTATTATCTAAGCATTGTAAGCACTGAGAGAACAACTTTTTTGTGTTTATGTGTGGAGACATGAAAAAACTTTCAAACTACTCATAATCATATGGGAAGTTAACCTAAGGTGTTTCCATTAGGTTTGCTGTAAGTACTTTGGTGTAAAATTGAAATGTATATTATTTGTATTGTCTAAGCGTAGTATGCACTGCGAAAGTAACTTTTTTGTCTTGATGAACAGAGGCATGAAACAACTTTCAACCTACTCATACTCATGTGGGAATCTATCCAAAGGTCTTTGCATTAGGTTTCCAGTCAGGACTTTTGAGTACAATTGAAATGTATAGTACTTTTATGTCAAAGCATTCTAATCACTGAGAGATCAACTTTTTTGTCTATATGTGCACAGGTATGAAACAACTTTCAGACATCTCAGAATCATGTGGGAAGTTAATCTAAGGTGTTTCCATTAGGTTTGCAGTAAGAAATTTCGTGTAAAATTGAAATGTATACTATTTGTATTATCTAACCATTGTATGCCCTGAATTAACAACTTTTTTGTGTTGATGTGCAGAGGCATGAAACAACTTTCAGACATCTCAGAATCATGTGGGAAGTTAACTTAAAATGTATCCCTCTGGTTTCCACTCTGCACTTTGGTGGAAAATTGAAATGTAAACAACCTTAATGTCAGAACATATTATGCACTGAGAAAGTAACTTTTTTCTCTTGATGAACAGAGGGATGAATCAACTTTCAACCTACTCATACTCATGTGGGAATTTAAACAAAGGTGTTTCCATTAGGTTTGCAGTAAGTACTTTGGTGTAAAATTGAAATGTATACTATTTGTATTATCTAACCATTGTATGCACTGAGTTAACGACATTTTTGTGTTGGTGTGTAGAGCCATGAAACAACTTTCAAAGTACTCATAATCATGTGGGAAGTTAAATTAAAATGTTTCCCAATGGTTTGCACTCTGCACTTTGGTGGAATATTGAGATGTATACTACCTTAATGTCAGAACATTGTATGCACTGAGAAATTAACTTTTTTGTCTTGATGAACAGAGGCATGAAACAACTTTCAACCTACTCATACTCATGTGGGAAGTTAACCTAAGGTAATTCCATTAGGTTTGCAGTAAGTGCTTTGGAGTAAAATTGAAATGTATACTATTTGTATTGTCTTAGTATTGTAAGCACTGAGATAACAACTTTTTAGTTTTCATGTATAGAGCCATGAATCAAGTTTCAACCTACTCATACTCATGTGGGAAGTTAACCAAAGGTGTTTCCATTAGGTTTGCAGTAAGTACTTTGGTGTAAAATTGAAATGTATGCTATTTGTATTGTAAAAGCATTGTATGCACTGAGAAAACAACTTTTTTGTCTTGATGTGCAGAGCCATAATACAACTTTCAAACAACTCAGAAAAATGTGGGAAGTTAATCTAAGGTGTTTCCATTAGGTTTGCAGTAAGTGCCTTGGTGTAAAATTGAAATGTATACCATTTGTATTGTCAAAGCTTTGTATGCACTGAGAAAACAACTTTTTTCTCTTGATGTGCAGAGCCATGAGACGACTTTCAAAGAACTCAGAAACATGTTGGAAGTTAACGTAAATGTATCCCTCTGGTTTGCACTATGCACTTTCGTGGAAAATTGAAATGTAAACTACCTTAATGTCAGAACATATTATGCACTGAGAAAGTAACTTTTTTCTCTTGATGAACAGAGGGATGAATCAACTTTCAACCTACTCATACTCATGTGGGAATTTAAACAAAGGTGTTTCCATTAGGTTTGCAGTAAGTACTTTGGAGTAAAATTGAAATGTATACTATTTGTTTTGTCTTAGTATTGTATGCACTGAGATAACAACTTTTTTGTTTTCATGTGTATAGCCATGAAACAACTTTCAACCTACTCATACTCATGTGGGAAGTTAACCAAAGGTGTTTCCATTAGGTTTGCAGTAAGTGCTTTGGAGTAAAATTGAACTGCATACTATTTGTTTTGTCTTAGTATTGTATGCACTGAGAAAGTAACTTTTTTGTCTTGATGAACAGAGGCATGAAACAACTTTCAACCTACTCGTACTCATGTGGGAAGTTAACCAAAGGTGTTTCCATTAGGTTTGCAGTAACTGCTTTGGTGTAAAATTGAAATGTACTCTATTTCTATTGTCTTAGTATTGTATGCACTGAGATAACAACTTTTTTGTGTTGATGTGTCGAGCCATGAAACAACTTTCAACCTACTCATACTCATGTGGGAAGTTAACCAAAGGTGTTTCCATTAGGTTTGCAGTAAGTACTCTGGTGTAAAATTGAAATGTATACTATTTGTATTCTCTAACCATTCTATGCACTGAGTTAACAACATTTTTGTGTTGATGTGTAGAGCCATGAAACAACTTTCAAACTGCTCATAATCATGTGGGAAGTTAAAGTAAGATGTTTCCCAATGGATTGCACTCTGCACTTTGGTGGAAAATTGAGATATATACTACCTTAATGTCAGAACATAGAATGCACTTAGAAAGTAACTTTTTTGTTTTGTTGAACAGAGGCATGAAGCAACTTTCAACCTACTCATACTCATGTGGGAAGTTAACCAAAGGTGTTTCCATTAGGTTTGCAGTAAGTGCTTTGCAGTAAAATTGAAATGTATACTATTTGTTTTGTCTTAGTATTGTATGCACTGAGATAACAACTTTTTTGTTTTCATGTGTATAGCCATGAAACAACTTTCAACCTACTGATACTCATGTGGAAAGTTAACCAAAGGTGTTTCCATTGGGTTTGCAGTAAGTACTTTGTTGTAAAATTGAAATATATGCTATTTGTCTTGTAAAAGCATTGTACGCAGTGAGAAAACAACTTTTTTCTCTTGCTGTGCAGAGCCATAATACAACTTTCAAACAACTCAGGAACATGTGGGAAGTTGACCTAAGGTGTTTCCATTAGGTTTGCAGTAAGTACTTTGGTGTAAAATTGAAATGTATACTATTTGTATTATCTGAGCATTGTATGCACTGACATATCAACTTTTTTCTGTTGATGTGTGGAGCCATGAAAAAACTTTCAAACGACTCAGAAACATGTGGGAAGTTAACTTAAAATGTATCCCAATGGTTTGCACTCTGCACTTTGCTGAAAAATTGAAATTTGTACTAACTTAATGTGAGAACATAGTATGCACTGAGAAAGTAACTTTTTTGTCCTGATGAACAGAGGCATGAAACAACTTTCAACCTACTCATACTCATGTAGGAAGTTAAACAAAGGTGTTTCCATTAGGTTTGCAGTAAGTGCTTTGGAGTAAAATTGAAATGTATACTATTTGTTTTGTCTTAGTATTCTATGCACTGAGATAACAACTTTTTTGTGTTGATGTGTCGAGCCATGAAACAACTTTCAACCTACTCATACTCATGTGGGAAGTTAACCAAAGGTGTTTCCATTAGGTTTGCAGTAAGTACTCTGGTGTAAAATTGAAATGTATACTATTTGTATTCTCTAACCATTCTATGCACTGAGTTAACAACATTTTTGTGTTGATGTGTAGAGCCATGAAACAACTTTCAAACTGCTCATAATCATGTGGGAAGTTAAAGTAAGATGTTTCCCAATGGATTGCACTCTGCACTTTGGTGGAAAATTGAGATATATACTACCTTAATGTCAGAACATAGAATGCACTTAGAAAGTAACTTTTTTGTTTTGTTGAACAGAGGCATGAAACAACTTTCAACCTACTCATACTCATGTGGGAAGTTAACCAAAGGTGTTTCCATTAGTTTTGCAGTATGTACTTTGGTGTAAAATTGAAATGTATACTATTTGTTTTGTCTTAGTATTGTAGGCACTGAGAAAGTAACTTTTTTGTCTTGATGAACAGAAGCATGAAACAACTATCAACCTACTCATACTCATGTGGGAAGTTAAGCAAAGGTGTTTCCATTGGGTTTGCAGTAACTACTTTGGTGTAAAATTGAAATGTATGCTTTTTGTATTGTAAAAGCATTGTTCGCAGTGAGAAAACAACTTTTTTCTCTTGCTGTACAGAGCCATAAAACAACTTTCAAACAACTCAGAAACATATGGGATGTTAACCTAAGGTGTTTCCATTGGGTTTGCAGTAAGTGCTTTGGTGTAAAATTGAAATGTATACTATTTTTATTTCTAACCATTGTATGCCCTGAGTTAACAACATTTTTGTGTTGATGTGTAGAGCCATGAAACAACTTTCAACCTACTCATAATCATGTGGAAGTTAACCTAAGGTGTTTCCATTAGGTTTGCAGTCAGGACTTTTGAGTACAATTGAAATGTATACTACTTTTATTTCAAAGCATTCTATTTACTGAGATATCAACTTTTTTGTCTTTATGTGCACAGGTATGAAACAAATTTCAGACATCTAAGAATCATGTGGGAAGTTAATCTAAGGTGTTTCCATTAGGTTTGCAGTAAGAACTTTGTTGTAAAATTGAAATATATACTATTTGTATTATTTAAGCATTGTATGCACTGACATATCAACTTTTTTCTGTTGATGTGTGGAGCCATGAAAAACCTTTCAAACTACTTATAATCATTTGGGAAGTTATCCTAAGTTATTTCCATTAGGTTTGCCGTAAGTACTTTGGTGTAAAATTGAAATGTATACTATTCGTATTATCTAACCATTTTAAACCTTGAGTTAACAACATTTTTGTATTGATGTGTAGAGCCATGAGACAACTTTCAAACAACTCAGAAACATGTGGGAAGTTAACATAAAATGTATCCCAATGGTTTGCACTCTGCACTTTGCTGGGAAATTGAAATTTATGCCAACTTAATGTGAGAACATAGTATGCACTGAGAAAGTAACTTTTTTGTCCTGATGAACAGAGGCATGAAACAACTTTCAACCTACTCATAGTCATGTGGGAAGTTAACCAAAGGTTTTTCCATTAGGTTTGCAGTATGTACTTAGGTGTAAAATTGAAATGTATACTATTTGTTTTGTCTTAGTATTGTATGCACTGAGAAAGTAACTTTCTTGTCTTGATGAACAGAGGCATGAAACAACTTTCAACCTACTCATACTCATGTGGGAAGTTAACCAACGGTGTTTCCATTAGGTTTGCAGTAAGTGCTTTGGAGTAAAATTGAAATGTATACTATTTGTTTTGTCTTTGTATTGTATGCACTGAGATAACAATTTTTTTGTTTTCATGTGTAGAGCCATGAAACAACTTACAACCTACTCGTACTCATCTGGGAAGTTAACCAAAGGTGCTTCCATTAGGTTTGCAGTATGTACTTCGGTGTAAAATTGAAATGTATACTATTTGTATTGTCTAAGCATTGTATGCACTGAGATAACAACTTTTTTGTGTTGATGTGTGGAGCCATGAAAAAACTTTCAAACTACTCATGATCATTTGGGAAGTTAACCTAAGGTGTTTCCATTAGGTTTGCAGTCAGGGCTTTTGAGTACAATTGAAATGTATACTACTTTTATGTCAAAGCATTCTATTAACTGAGAGATCAACATTTTTGTCTTTATGTGCACAGGTATGAAACAACTTCCAGACATCTCAGAATCATGTACGACGTTAATCTAAGGTGTTTCCATTAGGATTGCAGTAAGAACTTTGTTGTAAAATTGAAAAAGATACTATTTGTATTAACTAAGCATTCTATGCACTGAGATAACAACTTTTTGTGCTGCTATGTGGAGCCATGAAACAACTTTCAAACTAATCATAATCATGTGGGAAGTTAAATGAAAATCTTTCCAATGGTTTGCACTCTGCACTTTGGTTGAAAATTGAGATTTATACTCCCTTTATGTCAGAACATACTATGCACTGAGAAAATAACTTTTTTGTCTTGATGAACAGAGGCATGAAACAACTTTCAACCTACTCATACTCATGAGGGAAGTTAACCAAAGGTGTTTCCATTAGGTTTGCAGTAAGTACTTTGGTGTAAAATTGAAATGTATGCTATTTATATTCTAAAAGCATTGTACGCACTGAGAAAACAACTTATTTCTCTTGCTGTGCAGAGCCATAATACAACTTTCAACCTACTCATAATCATGTGGGAAGTTAACCTAAGGTGTTTCCCATTAGGTTTGCAGTAAGTACGTTCGTGTAAAATTGAAATCTATGCTATTTCTATTGTCTAAGCATAGTATGCACTGAGATAACAACTTTTTTGTGTTGATGAACAGAGGCATGAAACAACCTTCAACCTACTCATACTCATGTGGGAAGTTAACCAAAGGTGTTTCCATTAGGTTTGCAGTCAGGACTTTTGAGTACAATTGAAATGTATACTACTTTTATTTCAAAGCATTCTATTTACTGAGATATCAACTTTTTTGTCTTTATGTGCACAGGTATGAAACAACTTTCAGACATCTAAGAATCATGTGGGAAGTTAATCTAAGCTGTTTCCATTAGGTTTGCAGTAAGAACTTTGTTGTAAAATTGAAATATATACTATTTGTATTATCTAAGCATTGTATGCACTGACATATCAACTTTTTTCTGTTGATGTGTGGAGCCATGAAAAAACTTTCAAACTACTCATAATCATTTGAGAAGTTAACCTAAGGTGTTTCCATTAGGTTTGCCGTAAGTACTTTGGTGTAAAATTGAAATGTATACTATTCGTATTATCTAACCATTTTAAGCCTTGAGTTAACAACATTTTTGTGTTGATGTGTAGAGCCATGAGACAAATTTCAAACAACTCAGAAACATCTGGGAAGTTAACTTAAAATGTATCCCAATGGTTTGCACTCTGCACTTTGCTGGAAAATTGAAATTTATACGAACTTAATGTAAGAACATAGTATGCACTGAGAAAGTAACTTTTTTGTCTTGATGAACAGATGCATGAAACAACTTTCAACCTACTCATAATCATGTGGGAAGTTAACCAAAGGTGTTTCCATTAGGTTTGCAGTATGTACTTTGGTGTAAAATTGAAATGTATACTATTTGTTTTGTCTTAGTATTGCATGCACTGAGATAACAACTTTTTTGTGTTGATGTGTCGAGCCATGAAACAACTTTCAACCTACTCATACTCATGTGGGAAGTTAACCAAAGGTGTTTCCATTAGGTTTGCAGTATGTACTTTGGTGTAAAATTGAAATGTATACTATTTGTTTTGTCTTAGTATTGTATGCACTGAGAAAGTAACTTTTTTGTCTTCATGAACAGAGGCATGAAACAACTTTCAACCTACTCATACTCATGTGGGAAGTTAACCAAAGGTGTTTCCATTGGGTTTGCAGGAAGTACTTTGTTGTAAAATTGAAATGTATGCTATTTGTATTGTAAAAGCATTGTACGCAGTGAGAAAACAACTTTTTTCTCTTGCTGTGCCGAGCCATAATACAACTTTCAAACAACTCAGAAACATGTGGGAAATTAACCTAAGGTGTTTCCATTAGGTTTGCAGTAAGTACTTTGGTGTAAAATTGAAATGCATACTATTTGTATTACCTAACCATTGTATGCACTGAGTTAACAACATTTTTGTGTTGATGAATAGAGCCATGACAGAACTTTCAAACTACTCATAATCATTTGGGAAGTTAACCTAAGGTGTTTCCATTAGGTTTGCCGTAAGTACTTTGGTGTAAAATTGAAATGTATACTATTCGTATTATCTAACCATTTTAAGCCTTGAGTTAACAACATTTTTGTGTTGATCTGTAGAGCCATGAGACAAATTTCAAACAACTCAGAAACATGTGCGAAGTTAACTTAAAATGTATCCCAATGGTTTGCACTCTGCACTTTGCTGGAAAATTGAAATTTATACTAACTTAATGTAAGAACATAGTATGCACTGAGAAAGTAACTTTTTTCTCCTGATGAACAGAGGCATGAAACAACTTTCAACCTACTCATAGTCATGTGGGAAGTTAACCACAGGTGTTTCCATTAGGTTTGCAGTAAGTGCTTTGGAGTAAAATTGAAATGTATACTATCTGTATTGTCTTAGTGTTGTTTGCACTGAGATAACAACTTTTTTGTGTTGATGTGTAGAGTCATGAAACAACTTTCAACCTACTCATAATCATGTGGGAATTTAACCTAAGGTGTTTCCATTAGGTTTGCAGTAAGTAATTTGGTGTAAAATTGAAATGTATACTATTTGCATTGTTAAGCATAGTATGCACTGAGAAAGTAACTTTTTTGTCTTGATGAACAGAGGCATGAAACAACTTTCAACCTACTCATACTCATGTAGGAAGTTAACCAAAGGTGTTTGCATTAGGTTTGCAGTAAGTGCTTTGGAGTAAAATTGAAATGTATACTATTTGTTTTGTCTTAGTATTGTATGCACTGAGAAAACAACTTTTTTGTTTTCATGTGTATAGCCATGAAACAACTTTCAACCTACTCATACACATGTGGGAAGTTAACCAAATGTGTTTCCATTAGGTTTGCAGTATGTACTTTGGTGTAAAATTGAAATGTATACTATTTGTTTCGTCTTAGTATTTTATGCACTGAGAAAGTAACTTTTTTGTCTTCATGAACAGAGGCATGAAACAACTTTCAACCTACTCATACTCATGTGGGAAGTTAACCAAAGGTGTTTCCATTGGGTTTGCAGTAAGTACTTTGTTGTAAAATTCAAATGTATGCTATTTGTATTGTAAAAGCATTGTACGCAGTGAGAAAACAACTTTTTTCTCTTGCTGTGCAGAGCCATGATACAACTTTCAAACAACTCAGAAACATGTGGGAAATTAACCTAAGGTGTTTCCATTAGGTTTGCAGTAAGTACTTTGGTGTAAAATTGAAATGCATACTATTTGTATTACCTAACCATTGTATGCACTGAGTTAACAACATTTTTGTGTTGATGAATAGAGCCATGACAGAACTTTCAAACTACTCATAATCATGTGGGAAGTTAAATTAATATGTTTCCCAATGGTTTGCACTCTGCACTTTGGTGGAAAATTGAGATGTATACTACCTTTATGTCAGAACATAGAATGCACTGAGAAAGTAACTTTTTTGTCTTGATGAACAGAGGCATGAAACAACTTTCAACCTACTCATACTCATGCGGGAAGTTAACCAAAGGTGTTTCCATTAGGTTTGCCGTCAGGACTTTTGAGTACAATTGAAATGTATACTACTTTTATTTCAAAGCATTCTATTTACTGAGATATCAACTTTTTTGTATTTATGTGCACAGGTATGAAACAACTTTCAGACATCTAAGAATCATGTGGGAAGTTAATCTAAGCTGTTTCCATTAGGTTTGCAGTAAGAACTGTGTTGTAAAATTGAAATATATACTATTTGTATTATCTAAGCATTGTATGCACTGACATATGAACTTTTTTCTGTTGATGTGTGGAGCCATGAAAAAACTTTCAAACTACACATAATCATTTGGGAAGTTAACCTAAGGTGTTTCCATTAGGTTTGCCGTAAGTACTTTGGTGTAAAATTGAAATGTATACTATTCGTATTATCTAACCATTTTAAGCCTTGAGTTAACAACATTTTTGTGTTGATCTGTAGAGCCAAGAGACAAATTTCAAACAACTCAGAAACATGTGGGAAGTTAACTTAAAATGTATCCCAATGGTTTGCACTCTGCACTTTGCTGGAAAATTGAAATTTATACTAACTTAATGTAAGAACATAGTATGCACTGAGAAAGTAACTTTTTTGTCCTGATGAACAGAGGCATGAAACAACTTTCAACCTACTCATAGTCATGTGGGAAGTTAACCACAGGTGTTTCCATTAGGTTTGCAGTAAGTGCTTTGGAGTAAAATTGAAATGTATACTATCTGTATTGTCTTAGTGTTGTATGCACTGAGATAACAACTTTTTTGTGTTGATGTGTAGAGTCATGAAACAACTTTCAACCTACTCATAATCATGTGGGAATTTAACCTAAGGTGTTTCCATTAGGTTTGCAGTAAGTAATTTGGTGTAAAATTGAAATGTATACTATTTGCATTGTTAAGCATAGTATGCACTGAGAAAGTAACTTTTTTGTCTTGATGAACAGAGGCATGAAACAACTTTCAACCTACTCATACTCATGTAGGAAGTTAACCAAAGGTGTTTGCATTAGGTTTGCAGTAAGTGCTTTGGAGTAAAATTGAAATGTATACTATTTGTTTTGTCTTAGTATTGTATGCACTGAGATAACAACTTTTTTGTTTTCATGTGTATAGCCATGAAACAACTTTCAACCTACTCATACTCATGTGGGAAGTTAACCAAAGGTGTTTCCATTAGGTTTGCAGTAAGTGCTTTGGAGTAAAATTGAAATGTATACTATCTGTATTGTCTTAGTGTTGTATGCACTGAGATAACAACTTTTTTGTGTTGATGTGTAGAGTCATGAAACAACTTTCAACCTACTCATAATCATGTGGGAATTTAACCTAAGGTGTTTCCATTAGGTTTGCAGTAAGTAATTTGGTGTAAAATTGAAATGTATAC
Source organism: Mobula birostris (assembly GCF_030028105.1). Lineage (NCBI taxonomy): Eukaryota > Metazoa > Chordata > Chondrichthyes > Myliobatiformes > Myliobatidae > Mobula > Mobula birostris. Next base: position 95,629,644 of record NC_092376.1, read on the forward strand.
TATTTGCATTGTTAAGCATAGTATGCACTGAGAAAGTAACTTTTTTGTCTTGATGAACAGAGGCATGAAACAACTTTCAACCTACTCATACTCATGCGGGAAGTTAACCAAAGGTGTTTCCATTAGGTTTGCCGTCAGGACTTTTGAGTACAATTGAAATGTATACTACTTTTATTTCAAAGCATTCTATTTACTGAGATATCAACTTTTTTGTCTTTATGTGCACAGGTATGAAACAACTTTCAGACATCTAAGAATCATGTGGGAAGTTAATCTAAGCTGTTTCCATTAGGTTTGCAGTAAGAACTGTATTGTAAAATTGAAATGTATACTATTTGTTTTGTCTTAGTATTGTATGCACTGAGAAAGTAACTTTTTTGTCTTGATGAACAGAGGCATGAAACAACTTTCAACCTACTCATGCTCATGTGTGAAGTTAACCAAAGGTGTTTCCATTAGGTTTGCAGTAAGTGCTTTGGACTAAAATTGAAATGTATACTATTTCTTTTGTCTTAGTATTGTATGCACTGAGAAAACAACTTTTTTGTTTTCATGTGTATAGCCATGAAACAACTTTCAACCTACTCATACACATGTGGGAAGTTAACCAAATGTGTTTCCATTAGGTTTGCAGTATGTACTTTGGTGTAAATTTGAAATGTATACTATTTGTTTTGTCTTAGTATTGTATGCACTGAGAAAGTAACTTTTTTGTCTTCATGAACAGAGGCATGAAACAACTTTCAACCTACTCATACTCATGTGGGAAGTTAACCAAAGGTGTTTCCATTGGGTTTGCAGTAAGTACTTTGTTGTAAAATTGAAATGTATGCTATTTGTATTGTAAAAGCATTGTACGCAGTGAGAAAACAACTTTTTTCTCTTGCTGTGCAGAGCCATAATACAACTTTCAAACAACTCAGAAACATGTGGGAAATTAACCTAAGGTGTTTCCATTAGGTTTGCAGTAAGTACTTTGGTGTAAAATTGAAATGCATACTATTTGTATTACCTAACCATTGTATGCACTGAGTTAACAACATTTTTGTGCTGATGTGTAGAGCCATGACAGAACTTTCAAACTACTCATAATCATGTGGGAAGTTAAATTAATATGTTTCCCAATGGTTTGCACTCTGCACTTTGGTGGAAAATTGAGATGTATACTACCTTTATGTCAGAACATAGTATGCGCTTAGAAAGTAACTTTTTTGTCTTGATGAACAGAGGCATGAAACAACTTTCAACCTACTCGTACTCATGTGGGAAGTTAAATAAAGTTGTTTCCATTAGGTTTGCAGTAACTGCTTTGGAGTAAAATTGAAACGTATACTATTTCTATTGTCGTAGTATTGTATGCACTGAGATAACAACTTTTTTGTGTTGATCTATCGAGCCATGAAACAACTTTCAAGCTACTCATAATCATGTGGGAAGTTAACCTAAGGTGTTTCCATTAGGTTTGCAGTAAGTACGTTGGTGTAAAATTGAAATCTATACTATTTCTATTGTCTAAGCATAGTATGCACTGAGATAACAACTTTTTTGTGTTGATGAACAGAGGCATGAAACAACCGTCAACCTACTCATACTCATGTCGGAAGTTAACCAAAGGTGTTTCCAGTCAGGACTTTTGAGTACAATTGAAATGTATACTACTTTTATGTCAAAGCATTCTATTAAATGAGAGATCAACTTTTTTGTCTTTATGTGCACAGGTTTGAAACAACTTTCAGACATCTCAGAATCATGTGGGAAGTTAATCTAAGGTGTTTCCATTAGGTTTGCAGTAAGAACTTTGTTGTAAAATTGAAATATATACTATTTGCATTCTCTGAGCATTCCATGCACTGAGATAACAACTTTTTTGTGCTGATGTGTGGAGCCATGAACCAACTTTCAAACTAATCATAATCATGTGGGAAGTTAACTTAAAATGTTTTCCAATGGTTTGCACTCTGCACTTTGGTTGAAAATTGAGATTTATACTCCCTTTATGTCAGAACATAGTATGCACTGAGAAAGTAACTTTTTTGTCTTGATGAACAGAGGCATGAAACAACTTTCAACCTACTCATACTCATGTGGGAAGTTAACCAAAGGTGTTTCCATTAGGTTTGCAGTAAGTACTTTGGTGTAAAATTGAAATGTATGCTATTAGTATTGTAAAAGCATTGTACGCCCTGAGAAAACAACTTTATTCTCTTGCTGTGCAGAGCCATAAAACAACTTTCAACCTCCTCATAATCATGTGGGAAGTTAATCTAAGGTGTTTCCATTAGGTTTGCAGTAAGAACTTTGTTGTAAAATTGAAATGTATACTATTTGTATTACCTAAGCATTGTATGCACTGAGATATCAACTTTTTTGTGTTGATGTGTGGAGCCATGAAAAAACTTTCAAACTACTCATAATCATTTGGGAAGTTACCTAAGGCGTTTCCATTACGTTTGCAGTAAGTACTTTGGTGTAAAATTGAAATGTATACCATTTTTATTATCTAACCATTGTATGCCCTGAGTTAACAACATTTTTGTGTTGATGTGTAGAGCCATGAAACAACTTTCAAACTACTGATAATCATGTGGGAAGTTAAACTAAAATGTTTCCCAATGGTTTGCACTCTGCACTTTGGTGGAAAATTGAGATGTATACTACCTTAATGTCAGAACATAGAATGCACTGAGAAAGTAACTTTTTTGTCTCGATGAACAGAGGCATGAAACAACTTTCAACCTACTCATACTCATGTGGGAAGTTAACCAAAGGTGTTTCCATCAGGTTTGCAGTCAGGACTTCTGAGTACAATTGAAATGTATACTACTTTTATTTCAAAGCATTCTATTTACTGAGATATCAACTTTTTTCTGTTGATGTGTGGAGCCATGAAACAACTTTCAAACTACTCATAATCATTTGGGAAGTTAACCTAAGGTGTTTCCATTAGGTTTGCAGTAAGTGCTTTGGTGTAAAATTGAAATGTATACTATTTGTATTGTAAAAGCATTGTATGCACAGAGAAAACATCTTTTTTGTCTTGATGTGCAGAGCCATAATACAACTTTCAAACAACTCAGAAACATGTGGGATGTTAACCTAAGGTGTTTCCATTAGGTTTGCCATATGTACTTTGGTGGAAAATTGAAATGTATACTATTTGTATTATCTAAGCATTGTATGCACTGAGAAAACAACTTTTTTGTGTTTATGTGTGGAGCCATGAAAAAACTTTCAAACTACTCATAATCATTGGATAAGTTAACCTAAGGTGTTTCCATGAGGTTTGCAGTAAGTACTTTGGTGTAAAATTGAAATGTATACTATTCGTATTATCTAACCATTTTAAGGCCTGAGTTAACAACATTTTTATGTTGATGTGTAGAGCCATGAGACAACTTTCAAACAACTCAGAAACATGTGGGAAGTTAACTTAACATGTATCCCAATGGTTTGCACTCTGCACTTTGCTGGAAAATTGACATTTATACTAACTTAATGAGAGAACATAGTATGCACTGAGAAAGTAAATTTGTTGTCTTGATGAAAGAGGCATGAAACAACTTTCAACCTACTCATACTCATGTGGGAAGTTAACCAAAGGTGTTTCCATTAGGTTTGCAGTAAGTGCTTTGCAGTAAAATTGAAATGTATACTATTTGTTTTGTCTTAGTATTGTATGCACTGAGATAACAACTTTTTTGTTTTCATGTGTATAGCCATGAAACAACTTTCAACCTACTCATACTCATGTGGGAAATTAACCAAAGGTGTTTCCATTGGGTTTGCAGTAAGTACTTTGTTGTAAAATTGAAATTTATGCTATTTGTCTTGTAAAAGCATTGTACGCAGTGAGAAAACAACTTTTTTCTCTTGCTGTGCAGAGCCATAATACAACTTTCAAACAACTCAGGAACATGTGGGAAGTTGACCTAAGGTGTTTCCATTAGGTTTGCAGTAAGTACTTTGGTATAAAATTGAAATGTATACTATTTGTATTATCTGAGCATTGTATGCACTGACATATCAACTTTTTTCTGTTGATGTGTGGAGCCATGAAAAAACTTTCAAACGACTCAGAAACATGTGGGAAGTTAACTTAAAATGTATCCCAATGGTTTGCACTCTGCACTTTGCTGAAAAATTGAAATTTGTACTAACTTAATGTGAGAACATAGTATGCACTGAGAAAGTAACTTTTTTGTCCTGATGAACAGAGGCATGAAACAACTTTCAACCTACTCATACTCATGTAGGAAGTTAAACAAAGGTGTTTCCATTAGGTTTGCAGTAAGTGCTTTGGAGTAAAATTGAAATGTATACTATTTGTTTTGTCTTAGTATTGTATGCACTGAGATAACAACTTTTTTGTTTTCATGTGTATAGCCATGAAACAACTTTCAACCTACTCATACTCATGTGGGAAGTTAACCAAAGGTGTTTCCATTAGGTTTGCAGTAAGTGCTTTGGAGTAAAATTGAACTGTATACTATTTGTTTTGTCTTAGTATTGTATGCACTATAACAATTTTTTTGTTTTCATGTGTATAGCCATGAAACAACTTTCAACCTACTCATACTCATGTGGGAAGTTAACCAAAGGTGTTTCCATTAGGTTTGCAGTATGTACTTTGGTGTAAAATTGAAATGTATACTATTTGTATTGTAAAAGCATTTTATACACTGAGAAAACAACTTTTTTGTCTTGATGTTCAGAGCCATAATACAACTTTCAAACAACTCAGAAACATGTGGGAAGTTAACCTAAGGTGTTTCCATTAGGTTTGCAGTAAGTAATTTGGTGTAAAATTGAAATGCATACTATTTGTATTATCGAAGCATTGTATGCTCTCAGATAACAACTTTTTTGTGCTGATGTGTGGAGCCATGAAACAACTTTCAACCTACTCATACTCATGTGGGAAGTTAACCAAAGGTGTTTCCATTAGGTTTGCAGTATGTACTTTGGTGCAAAATTGAAATGTATACTATTTGTTTTGTCTAAGTATTGTATGCACTGAGTAGGTAACTTTTTTGTCTTGATGAACAGAGGCATGAAACAACTTTCAACCTACTCGTACTCATGTGGGAAGTTAACCAAAGGTGTTTCCATTAGGTTTACAGTAACTTCTTTGGTGTAAAATTGAAATGTATTCTATTTCTATTGTCTTAGTATTGTATGCACTGAGATAACAACTTTTTTGTGTTGATTTGTCGAGCCATGAAACAACTTTCAACCTACTCATACTCATGTGGGAAGGTAACCAAAGGTGTTTCCATTAGGTTTGCAGTAAGTACTCTGGTGTAAAATTGAAATGTATGCTATTTGTATTATCTAACCATTCTATGCACTGAGTTAACAACATTTTTGTGTTGATGTGTAGAGCCATGAAACAACTTTCAAACTGCTCATAATCATGTGGGAAGTTAAAGTAAAATGTTTCCCAAGTGCACTCTGCACTTTGGTGGAAAATTGAGATGTATACTACCTTAATGTCAGAACATAGAATGCACTTAGAAAGTAACTTTTTTGTCTTGTTGAACAGAGGCATGAAACAACTTTCAACCTACTCATACTCATGTGGGAATTTAACCAAAGGTGTTTCCATTAGTTTTGCAGTATGTACTTTGGTGTAAAATTGAAATGTATACTATTTGTTTTGTCTTAGTATTGTATGCACTGAGAAAGTAACTTTTTTGTCTTGAGGAACAGCGGCATGAAACAAATTTCAACCTACTCATACTCATGTGGGAAGTTAACCAAAGGTGTTTCCATTAGGTTTGCAGTAAGTACTTTGGTGTAAAATTGAAATGTATACTATTTGTATTGTAAAAGCATTGTATGCACTGAGAAAACAACTTTTTTGTCTTGATGTGCAGAGCCATAATACAACTTTCAAACAACTCAGAAACATGTGGGAAGTTAACCTAAGGTGTTTCCATTAGGTTTGCAGTATGCAATTTGGTGTAAAATTGAAATGTATACTATTTGTATTATCTAACCATTCTATGCACTGTTAACAACATTTTTGTGTTGATGTGTAGAGCCATGACACAACTTTCAAACTACGCATAATCATGTGGGAAGTTAAATTACAATGTTTCCCAATGGTTTGCACTCTGCACTTTGGTGGAAAATTGAGATGTATACTACCTTTATGTCAGAACATAGTATGCACTGAGAAAGAAACTTTTTTGTCTTGATGAACAGAGGCATGAAAGAACTTTCATCCTACTCATACTCATGTGGGAAGTTAACCAAATGTGTTTCAATTAGGTTTGCAGTCAGGACTTTTGAGTACAATTGAAAAGTATACTACTTTTATGTCAAAGCGTTCTACGAACTGAGAGATCATCTTTTTTGTCTTTATGTGCACAGGTATGAAACAAATTTCAGACATCTCAGAATTATATGGGAAGTTAATCTGAGGTGTTTCCATTAGGTTTGCAGTAAGAACTTTGCTCTAAAATTGAAATGTATACTATTTGTATTATCGAAGCATTGCATGCACTGAGATAACAACGTTTTTGTGCTGAAGTGTGGAGCCATGAAACAACTTTCAACCTACTCATACTCATGTGGTAAGTTAACCAAAGGTGTTTCCATTAGGTTTGCAGTATGTACTTTGGTGCAAAATTGAAATGCATACTATTTGTTTTGTCTTAGTATTGTATGCACTGAGAAAGTAACTTTTTTGTCTTGATGAACAGAGGCATGAAACAACTATCAACCTACTCATACTCATGTGGGAAGTTAAGCAAAGGTGTTTCCATTGGGTTTGCAGTAACTGCTTTGGTGTAAAATTGAAATGTATACTATTTCTATTGTCTTAGTATTGTATGCACTGAGATAACAACTTTTTTCTGTTGATCTGTCGAGCCATGAAACAACTTTCAACCTACTCATACTCATGTGGGAAGTTAACCAAAGGTGTTTCCATTAGGTTTGCAGTAAGTACTTTGGTGTAAAATTGAATTGTATGCTATTTGTATTGTAAAAGCATTGTACGCACTGAGAAAACAACTTTTTTCTCTTGCTGTGCAGAGCCATAATACAACTTTCAAACTACTCAGAAACATGTGGGAAGTTAACCTAAGGTGTTTCCATTAGGTTTCCAGTAAGTACTCTGGTGTAAAATTGAAATGTATACTATTTGTATTATCTAACCATTCTATGCACTGAGTTAACAACATTTTTGTGTTGATGTGTAGAGCCATGAAACAACTTTCAAACTACTCATAATCATTTGGGAAGTTAAATTAAAATGTTTCCCAATGGTTTGCACTCTGCACTTTGGTGGAAAATTGAGATGTATACCACCTTTATGTCAGAACATAGTATGCACTGAGAAAGAAACTTTTTTGTCTTGATGAACGGAGGCATGAAACAACTTTCAACCTACTCATACTCATGTGGGAAGTTAACCAAAGGTGTTTCCATTAGGTTTGCAGTAAGTACTTTGGTGTAAAATTGAAATGTATGCTATTTGTATTGTAAAAGCATTGTATGCACTGAGAAAACAACTTTTTTCTCTTGCTGTGCAGAGCCATAATACAACTTTCAAGCTACTCATAATCATGTGGGAAGTTAACCTAAGGTGTTTCCATTAGGTTTGCAGTGAGTACTTTGGTGTAAAATTTAAATCTATTCTATTTGTATTGTTTAAGCATAGTATGCTCTGAGAAAGTAACTTTTTTGACTTGATGAACAGAGGCATGAAACAACTTTCAACCTACTCATACTCATGTGGGAAGTTAACCAAAGGTGTTTCCATTAAGTTTCCAGTAAGTGCTTTGGAGTAAAATTGAAATGTATACTATTTGTATTGTCTTAGTATTGTATGGACTGAGATAACAACTTTTTTGTTTTCATGTGTAGAGCCATGAATCAACTTTCAAACTACTCATGATCATTTGGGAAGTCAACCTAAGGTTTTTTTCATTAGGTTTGCAGTCAGGACTTTTGAGTACAATTGAAATCTATACAACTTTTATGTCAAAGCATTCTATTCACTGAGAGATCAACTTTTTTGTCTTTATGTGCACAGCTATGAAACAACTTTCAGACATCTCAGAATCATGTGGGAAGTTAATCTAAGGTGTTTCCATTAGGTTTGCAGTAAGAACTTTGTTGTAAAATTCAAATGTATACTATTTGTATTATCTAAGCATTGTATGCACTGAGATATCAACTTTTTTGTGTTGATGTGTAGAGCCATGAAAAAACTTTCAAACTACTCATAATCATTTGGGAAGTTAACCTAAGGTGTTTCCATTAGGTTTGCAGTAAGTACTTTGGCGTAAAATTGAAATGTATACTATTTTTATTATCTAACCATTGTATGCCCAGAGTTAACAACATATTTGTGCTGATGTGTAGAGCCATGAAACAACTTTCAAACTGCTCATAATCATGTGGGATGTTAAATTAAAATGTTTCCCGATGGTTTGCACTCTGCACTTTGTTGGAAAATTGAAATTTATACTAACTTAATGTGAGAACATAGTATGCACTGAGAAAGTAACGTTTTTGTCTTGATGAACAGAGGCATGAACCAACTTTCAACCTACTCATCCTCATGTGGGAAGTTAACCATAGGTGTTTCCATTAGGTTTGCAGTAAGTACTTTGGTGTAAAATTGAAATGTATGCTATTTGCATTGTAAAAGCATTGTATGCACTGAGAAAACAACTTTTTTCTCTTGCTGTGCAGAGCCATAATACAACTTTCAAACAACTCAGAAACATGTGGGAAGTTAACCTAAGGTGTTTCCATCAGGTTTGCAGTAAGTACTTTGGTGTAAAATTGTAATGTATACTATTTGTATTATCTAACCATTCTATGCACTGAGTTAACAACATTTTTGTGTTGATGTGTAGAGCCATGAAACAACTTTCAAACTACTCATAATCATGTGGGAAGTTAAATTAAAATGTTTCCCAATGGTTTGCACTCTGCAGTTTGGTGGAAAATTGAGATGTATACTACTTTTATTCAGAACATAGTATGCTCTGAGAAAGAAACTTTTTTGTCTTGATGAACAGAGGCATGAAACAACTTTCAACCTACTCATACTCATGTGGGAAATTAACCAAAGGTGTTTCAATTAGGTTTGCAGTCAGGACTTTTGAGTACAATTGAAAAGTATACTACTTTTATGTCAAAGCGTTCTATTAACTGAAAGATCATCTTTTTTGTCTTTCTGTGCACAGGTATGAAACAAATTTCAGACATCTCAGAAACATGTGGGAAGTTAATCTGAGGTGTTTCCATTAGGTTTGCAGTAAGAACTTTGTTGTAAAATTGAAATGTATACTATTTGTATTATCTAAGCATTCTATGCACTGAGTTAACAACATTTTTGTGTTGATGGGTAGAGCCATGAAACAACTTTCAAACTACTCATAATCATGTGGGAAGTTAAATTAAAATGTTTCCCAATGGTTTGCACTCTGCACTTTGGTGGAAAATTGAGATGTATGCTACCTTTATGTCAGAACATAGTATGCACTGAGAAAGAAACTTTTTTGTCTTGATGAACAGAGCCATGAAACAACTTTCAACCTACTCATACTCATGTGGGAAGTTAACCAAAGGTGTTTCAATTAGGTTTGCAGTCAGGACTTTTGAGTACAATTGAAAAGTATACTACTTTTATGTCAAAGCGTTCTATTAACTGAGAGATCAACTTTTTTGTCTTTATGTGCACAGGTATGAAACAAATTTCAGACATCTCAGAATCATGTGGGAAGTTAATCTAAGGTGTTTCCATTAGGTTTGCAGTAAGAGCTTTGTTGTAAAATTGAAATATACACTATTTGTATTATCTAAGCATTCTATGCACTGAGATAACAACTTTTTTGTGCTGATATGTGGAGCCATGAAACAACTTTCAAACTAATCATAATCGTTTGGGAAGTTAACCTAAGTTGCTTCCATTAGGTTTGCAGTAAGTACTTTGGTGTAAAATTGAAATGTATGCTATTTGTATTGTAAAAGCATTGCACGCACCGAGAAAACAACTTTTTTCTCTTGCTGTGCAGAGCCATAATACAACTTTCAACCTACTCATAATCATGTGGGAAGTTAACCTAACGTGTTTCCATTAGGTTTGCAGTAAGTACTTTGGTGTAAAATTTAAATCTATTATATTTGTATTGTCTAAGCATAGTATGCACTGAGAAAGTAACTTTTTTGTCTTGATGAACAGAGGCATGAAACAACTTTCAACCTACTCATTCTCATGTGGGAAGTTAACCAAAGGTGTTTCCATTAGGTTTGCAGTAAGTACTTTGGTGTAAAATTGAAATCTATACTATTTGTATTGTCTAAGCATTGTGTGCACTGAGATAACAACTTTTTTGTGTTGATGTGTGGAGCCATGAAAAAACTTTCAAACTACTCATAATCATTTGGGAAGTTAACCTAAGGTGTTTCCATTAGGTTTGCAGTAAGTACTTTGGTGCAAAATTGAAATGTATACTATCTGCTTTGTCTTAGTATTGTCTGCACTGAGAAAGTAACTTTTTTGTCTTGATGAACGGAGGCATGAAACAACTTTCAACCTACTCGTACTCATGTGGGAGGTTAACCAAAGGTGTTTCCATTAGATTTTCAGTAAGTACTTTGGTGTAAAATTGAAATGTATACTATTTTTATTATCTAACCATTGTATGCCCTGAGTTAACAACATTTTTGTGTTGATGTGTTCAGCCATGAAACAACTTTCAAACTGCTCATAATCATGTGGGATGTTAAATTAAAATGTTTCGCGATGGTTTGCACTCTGCACTTTGTTGGAAAATTGAAATTTATACTAACTTAATGTGAGAACATAGTATGCACTGAGAAAGTAACGTTTTTGTCTTGATGAACAGAGGCATGAAACAACTTTCAACCTACTCATCCTCATGTGGGAAGTTAACCAAAGGTGTTTCCATTAGGTTTGCAGTAAGTACTTTGGTGTAAAATTGAAATGTATGCTATTTGTATTGTAAAAGCATTGTACGCACTGAGAAAACAACTTTTTTCTCTTGCTGTGCAGAACCATAATACAACTTTCAAACAACTCAGAAACATGTGGGAAGTTAACCTAAGGTGTTTCCATCAGGTTTGCAGTAAGTACTTTGGTGTAAAATTGAAATGTATACTATTTGTATTATCTAACCATTCTATGCACTGAGTTAACAACATTTTTGTGTTGATGTGTAGAGCCATGAAACAACTTTCAAACTAGTCATAATCATGTGGGACAGTATGTACTTTGGTGTAAAATTGAAATATATACTATTTGTATTAGTATTGTATGCACTGAGAAAGTAACTTTTTTGTCTTGATGAACAGAGGCATGAAACAACATTCAACCTACTCATAGTCATGTGGGAAGTTAACCAAAGGTGTTTCCATTAGGTTTGCAGTAAGTGTTTTGGAGTAAAATTGAAATGTATACTATCTGAATTGTCTTAGTATTGTATGCACTGAGATAACAACTTTTTTGTGTTGATGTGTTGAGCCATGAAACAATTTTCAACCTCCTCATAATCATGTGGGAAGTTAACCTAAGGTGTTTCCATTAGGTTTGCAGTAAGTACTTTGGTGTAAAATTGAAATGTATACTACTTGTATTATCTAATCATTGTATGCACTGAGTTAACAACTTTTTTGTCGTGATGTGTGGAGCCATGAAAAAACTTTCAAACTACTTATAATCATTGGGGAAGTTAACCTAAGGTGTTTCAGTTTGGTTTGCAGTAAGTACTTTGGTGTAAAATTGAAATGTATGGTATTCGTATTATCCAACCATTTTAAGCCCTGAGTTAACAACATTTTTCTGCTGATGTGTAGAGCCATGAGACAACTTTCAAACAACTCAGAAACATGTGGGAAGTTAACTTAAAATGTATCCCAATGGTTTGCACTCTGCACTTTGCTGGAAAATTGAAATTTATACTAACTTAATGTGAGAACATAGTATGCACTGAGAAAGTAACTTTTTTGTCTTGATGAACAGAGGCATGAAACAACATTCAACCTACTCATACTCATGTGGGAAGTTAACCAAGGGTGTTTCCATTACGTTTGCAGTATGTACTTTGGTGTAAAATTGAAAAGTATACTATTTGTATTGTCTTAGTATTGTATGCACTGAGAAAGTAACTTTTTTGTCTTGATGAACAGAGGCATGAAACCACTTTCAAACTACTCATACTCATGTGGGAAGTTAACCAAAGGTTTTTCCATTGGGTTTGCTGTAAGTACTTTGGTGTAAAATTGAAATGTATGCTATTTGTATTGTAAAAGCATTGTACGCACTGAGAAAACAACATTTTTCTCTTGCTGTGCAGAGGCATAATACAACTTTCAAACAACTCAGAATCATGTGGGAGGTTAACCTAAGTGTTTTCATTAGGTTTGCAGTAAGTACTTTGGTGTAAAGCTGAAATGTATACTATTTGTATTATCTAAGCATTGAATGCACTGAGTTAACAACATGTTTGTGTTGATGTGCAGAGCCATGACACAACGTTCAAATTACTCATAATCATGTTTTCCCAATGTTTTGCACTCTGCACTTTGGTGGAAAATTGAGATGTATACTACCTTTATGTCAGAACTTAGTATGCACTGAAAAAGCAGCTTTTTTGTCTTGATGAACAGAGGCATGAAACAACTTTCAACCTACTCATACTCATGTGGGAAGTTAACCAAAGGTGTTTCCATTAGGTTTGCAGTAACTGCTTTGGAGTAAAATTGAAATGTATACTATTTGTATTGTCTTGGTATTGTATGCACTGAGATAACAACTTTTTTGTGTTGATGTGTCGAGCCATAAAACAACTTTCAACCTACTCATAATCATGTGGGAAGTTAACCTAAGGTGTTTCCATTAGGTTTGCAGTAAGTACCTTGGTGTAAAATTGAAATGTATACTACCTGTATTATCTAATCATTGTATGCACTGAGTTAACAACTTTTTTGTCGTGATGTGTGCAGCCATGAAAAAACTTTCAAACTACTTATAATCATTGGGGAAGTTAATCTAAGGTGTTTCCATTTGGTTTGCAGTAAGTACTTTGCTGTAAAATTGAAATGTATGGTATTCGTATTATCCAACCATTTTAAGCCCTGAGTTAACAACATTTTTCTGTTGATGTGTAGAGCCATGAGACAACTTTCAAACAACTCAGAAACATGTGGGCAGTTAACTTAAAATGTATCCCAATGGTTTGCACTCTGCACTTTGCTGGAAAATTGAAATTTATACTAACTTAATGTGAGAACATAGTATGCACTGAGAAAGTAACTTTTTTGTCTTGATGAACAGAGGCATGAAACAACATTCAACCTACTCATAGTCATGTGGGAAGTTGACCAAAGGTGTTTCCATTAGGTTTGCAGTAAGTGTTTTGGAGTAAAATTGAAATGTATACTATCTGTATTGTCTTAGTATTGTATGCACTGAGATAACAACTTTTTTGTGTTGATGTGTAGAGCCATGAAACAATTTTCAACCTACTCATAATCATGTGGGAAGTTAACCTAAGGTGTTTCCATTAGGTTTGCAGTAAGTACTTTGGTGTAAAATTGAAATTTATACTATTTGTATTGTCTAAGCATAGTATGCACTGAGAAAGTAACTTTTTTGTCTTGATGAACAGAGGCATGAAACAACTTTCAACCTACTCATACTCATGTGGGAAGTTAACCAAAGGTGTTTCCATTAGGTTTGCAGTAAGTGCTTTGGAGTAAAATTGAAATGTATACTATTTGTTTTGTCTTAGTATTGTATGCACTGAGATAACAACTTTTGTGTTTTCATGTGTATAGCCATGAAACAACTTTCAACCTACTCATACTCATGTGGGAAGTTAACCAAAGGTGTTTCCATTAGGTTTGCAGTATGTACTTTGGTGTAAAATTGAAATGTATACTATTTGTATTGTCTTAGTATTGTATGCACTGAGAAAGTAACTTTTTTGTCTTGATGAACAGAGGCATGAAACCACTTTCAACCTACTCATACTCATGTGGGAAGTAACCAAAGGTGTTTCCATTGGGTTTGCAGTAAGTACTTTGGTGTAAAATTGAAATGTATGCTATTTGTATTGTAAAAGCATTGTACGCACTGAGAAAACAACTTTTTTCTCTTGCTGTGCAGAGGCATAATACAACTTTCAAACAACTCAGAATCATGTGGGAAGTTAACCTAAGGTGTTTTCATTAGGTTTGCAGTAAGTACTTTGGTGTAAAATTGAAATGTATACTATTTGTATTATCTAACCATTGTATGCACTGAGTTAACAACATGTTTGTGTTGATGTGTAGAGCCATGACACAACTTTCAAACTACTCATAATCATGTGGGAAGTTAAATTAAAATGTTTCCCAATGCTTTGCACTCTGCTCTTTGGTGGAAAATTGAGATGTATACTACCTTTATGTCAGAACGTAGTATGCACTGAGAAAGTAGCTTTTTTGTCTTGATGAACAGAGGCATGAAACAACTTTCAACCTACTCGTACTCATGTGGGAAGTTAACAAAGGTGTTTCCATTAGGTTTGCAGTAACTGCTTTGGAGTAAAATTGAAATGTATACTATTTGTATTGTCTTTGTATTGTATGCACTGAGATAACAACTTTTTTGTGTTGATGTGTCGAGCCATAAAACAAGTTTCAACCTACTCATAATCATGTGGGAAGTTAACCTAAGGTGTTTCCATTAGGTTTGCAGTAAATACTTTGGTGTAAAATTGAAATGTATACTACTTGTATTATCTAAGCATTGTATGCACTGAGTTAACAACTTTTATGTCGTGATGTGTGGAGCCATGAAAAAACTTTCAAACTACTTATCATGATTGGGGAAGTTAACCTATGGTGTTTCCATTTGGTTTGCAGTAAGTACTTTGGTGTAAAATTGAAATGCAGGGTATTCGTATTATCTAACCATTTTAAGCCCTGAGTTAACAACATTTTTCTGTTGATGTGTAGAGCCATGAGACAACTTTCAAACAACTCAGAAACAAGCGGGAAGTTAACTTAAAATGTATCAAAATGGTTTGCACTCTGCACTTTGCTGGAAAATTGAAAGTTATACTAACTTAAAGTGAGAACATAGTATGCACTGAGAAAGTAACTTTTTTGTCTTGATGAACACAGGCATGAAACAATTTTCAACCTACTCATAGTCATGTGGGAAGTTAACCAAAGGTGTTTCCATTAGGTTTGCAGTAAGTGTTGTGGAGTAAAATTGAATTGTATACTATCTGAATTGTCTTAGTATTGTATGCACTGAGATAACAACTTTATTGTGTTGATGTGTAGAGCCATGAAACAACTTTCAACCTACTCATAATCATGTGGGAAGTTAACCTAAGGTGTTTCCATTAGGTTTGCAGTAAGCACTTTGGTGTAAAGTTGAAATGTATACCATTTGTATTGTTTAATCATAGTATGCACTGAGAAAGTAACTTTTTTGTCTTGATGAACAGAGGCATGAAACAACTTTCAACCTACTCATTCTCATGTGGGAAGTTAACCAACGGTGTTTCCATTAGGTTTGCAGTAAGTGCTTTGGAGTAAAATTGAAATGTATACTATTTGTATTGTCTTAGTATTGCATGCACTGAGAAAGTAACTTTTTTGTCTTGATGAACAGAGGCATGAAACAACTTTCAACCTACTCATACTCATGTGGGAAGTTAACCAAAGGTGTTTCCATTAGGTTTGCAGTAAGTGCTTTGGAGTAAAATTGAAATGTATACTATTTGTTTTGTCTTAGTATTGTATGCACTGAGATAACAACTTTTGTGTTTTCATGTGTATAGCCATGAAACAACTTTCAACCTACTCATACTCATGTGGGAAGTTAACCAAAGGTGTTTCCATTAGGTTTGCAGTATGTACTTTGGTGTAAAATTGAAATGTATACAATTTGTATTGTCTTAGTATTGTATGCACTGAGAAAGTAACTTTTTTGTCTTGATGAACAGAGGCATGAAACCACTTTCAACCTACTCATACTCATGTGGGAAGTAACCAAAGGTGTTTCCATTGGGTTTGCAGTAAGTACTTTGGTGTAAAATTGAAATGTATGCTATTTGTATTGTAAAAGCATTGTACGCACTGAGAAAACAACTTTTTTCTCTTGCTGTGCAGAGGCATAATACAACTTTCAAACAACTCAGAATCATGTGGGAAGTTAACCTAAGGTGTTTTCATTAGGTTTGCAGTAAGTACTTTGGTGTAAAATTGAAATGTATACTATTTGTATTATCTAACCATTGTATGCACTGAGTTAACAACATGTTTGTGTTGATGTGTAGAGCCATGACACAACTTTCAAACTACTCATAATCATGTGGGAAGTTAAATTAAAATGTTTCCCAATGCTTTGCACTCTGCTCTTTGGTGGAAAATTGAGATGTATACTACCTTTATGTCAGAACGTAGTATGCACTGAGAAAGTAGCTTTTTTGTCTTGATGAACAGAGGCATGAAACAACTTTCAACCTACTCGTACTCATGTGGGAAGTTAACAAAGGTGTTTCCATTAGGTTTGCAGTAACTGCTTTGGAGTAAAATTGAAATGTATACTATTTGTATTGTCTTTGTATTGTATGCACTGAGTTAACAACTTTTATGTCGTGATGTGTGGAGCCATGAAAAAACTTTCAAACTACTTATCATCATTGGGGAAGTTCACCTATGGTGTTTCCATTTGGTTTGCAGTAAGTACTTTGGTGTAAAATTGAAATGCAGGGTATTCGTATTATCTAACCATTTTAAGCCCTGAGTTAACAACATTTTTCTGTTGATGTGTAGAGCCATGAGACAACTTTCAAACAACTCAGAAACAAGCGGGAAGTTAACTTAAAATGTATCCCAATGGTTTGCACTCTGCACTTTGCTGGAAAATTGAAATTTATACTAACTTAAAGTGAGAACATAGTATGCACTGAGAAAGTAACTTTTTTGTCTTGATGAGCAGAGGCATGAAACAATTTTCAACCTACTCATAGTCATGTGGGAAGTTAACCAAAGGTGTTTCCATTAGGTTTGCAGTAAGTGTTGTGGAGTAAAATTGAATTGTATACTATCTGAATTGTCTTAGTATTGTATGCACTGAGATAACAACTTTATTGTGTTGATGTGTAGAGCCATGAAACAACTTTCAACCTACTCATAATCATGTGGGAAGTTAACCTAAGGTGTTTCCATTAGGTTTGCAGTAAGTACTTTGGTGTAAAATTGAAATGTATACCATTTGTATTGTTTAATCATAGTATGCACTGAGAAAGTAACTTTTTTGTCTTGATGAACAGAGGCATGAAACAACTTTCAACCTACTCATTCTCATGTGGGAAGTTAACCAACGGTGTTTCCATTAGGTTTGCAGTAAGTGCTTTGGAGTAAAATTGAAATGTATACTATTTGTATTGTCTTAGTATTGCATGCACTGAGAAAGTAACTTTTTTGTCTTGATGAACAGAGGCATGAAACCACTTTCAACCTACTCATACTCATGTGGGAAGTTAACCAAAGGTGTTTCCATTGGGGTTCCAGTAAGTACTTTGGTGTAAAATTGAAATGTTTGCTATTTGTACTGTAAAAGCATTGTACGCACTGAGAAAACAACTTTGTTCTCTTGCTGTGCAGAGGCATAATACAACTTTCAAGCAACTCAGAGTCATGTGGGAAGTTAACCTAAGGTGTTTTCATTAGGTTTGCAGAAAGTACTTTGGTGTAAAATTGAAATGTATACTACTTGTATTATCTAAGAATTGTATGCACTGAGTTAACAACTTTTTTGTCGCGATGTGTGGAGCCATGAAAAAACTTTCAAACTATTTATAATCATTGGGGAAGTTAACCTATGGTGTTTCCATTTGGTTTGCAGTAAGTACTTTGGTGTAAAATTGAAATGTATGGTATTCGTATTATCTAACCATTTTAAGCCCTGAGTTAACAACATTTTTCTGTTGATGTGCAGAGCCATGAGACAACTTTCAAACAACTCAGAAACATGTGGGAAGTTAACTTAAAATGTATCCCAATGGTTTGCTCTCTGCGCTTTGCTGGAAAATTGAAATTTATACTAACTTAATGTGAGAACATAGTATGCACTGAGAAAGTAACTTTTTTCTCTTGATGAACAGAGGCATGAAACAACTTTCAACCTACTCATAGTCATGTGGGAAGTTAACCTAAGGTGTTTCCATTAGGTTTACAGTAAGTCTTTTAGAGTAAAATTGAAATGTATACTATTTGTATTATCTAACCATTGTATGCACTGAGTTAACAGCATGTTTGTGATGATGTGTAGAGCCATGACACAACTTTGAAACTACACATAATCATGTGGGAAGTTAAATTAAAATGTTTCCCAATGGTTTGCACTCTGCACTTTGGTGGAAAATTGAGATGTATACTACCTTTATGTCAGAACGTAGTATGCACTGAGAAATTATCTTTTTTATCTTGATGAACAGAGGCATGAAACAACTTTCAACCTACTCATACTCA
Source organism: Mobula birostris (assembly GCF_030028105.1). Lineage (NCBI taxonomy): Eukaryota > Metazoa > Chordata > Chondrichthyes > Myliobatiformes > Myliobatidae > Mobula > Mobula birostris. The sequence goes on from NC_092376.1 coordinate 95,648,166, forward strand.
TGTGGGAAGTTAACCAAAGGTGTTTCCATTAGGTTTGCAGTACGTACTTTGGTGTAAAATTGAAATCTATACTATTTGTATTGTCTTAGTATTGTATGCACTGAGAAAGTAACTTTTTTCTCTTGATGAACAGAGGTATGAAACCACTTTCAACCTACTCATACTCATGTGGGAAGTTAACGAAAGGTGTTTCCATTGGGTTTGCAGTAAGTACTTTGGTGTAAAATTGAAATGTATGCTATTTGTATTGTAAAAACATTGTACGCACTGAGAAAACAACTTTTTTCTCTTGCTGTGCAGAGGCATAATACAACTTTCAAACAACTCAGAATCATGTGCGAAGTTAACCTAAGGTGTTTTCATTAGGTTTGCAGTAAGTACTTTGGTGTAAAATGGAAATGTATACTATTTGTATTATCTAACCATTGTATGCAGTGAGTTAACAACATGTTTGTGTTGATGTGTAGAGCCATGACACAACTTTCAAACTACTCATAATCATGTGGGAAGTTAAATTAAAATGTCACCCAATGGTTTGCACTCTGCACTTTGGTGGAAAATTGAGATGTATACTACCTTTATGTCAGAACGTAGTATGCTCTGAGAGAGTAGCTTTTTTGTCTTGATGAACAGAGGCATGAAACAACTTTCAACCTACTCATACTCATGTGGGAAGTTAACCAAAGGTGTTTCCATTCGGGTTGCAGTATGTCCAATGGTGTAAAATTGAAATGTATAGTATTTTTATTATCTAACCATTGTATGCCCTGTTAACAACATTTTTGTGTTGATGTGTAGAGCCATGAAACAACTTTCAAACTACTCATAATCATGTGGGAAGTTAACCAAATGTGTTTCCATTAGGTTTGCAGTATGTACTTTAGTGTAAAATTGAAATGTATACTATTTGTTTTGTCTTAGTATTCTATGCACTGAGAAAGTAACTTTTTTGTCTTGATGAACAGAGGCATGAAACAACTTTCAACCTACTCATACTCATGTGGGAAGTTAACCAAAGGTGTTTCCATTGAGTTTGCAGTAAGTACTTTGGTGTAAAATTGAAATGTATGCTATTTGTATTGTAAAAGCATTGTATGCAGTGAGAAAACAACTTTTTTCTCTTGCTGTGCAGAGCCATAATACAACTTTCAAACAACTCAGACACGTGGGAAGTTAACCTAAGGTGTTTCCATTAGGTTTGCAGAAAGTACTTTGGAGTAAAATTGAAATGTATACTATTTGTATTGTCTTAGTATTGTATGCACTGAGATAACAACTTTTTTGTGTTGATGTGTAGAGCCATGAAACAACTTTCAACCTACTCATACTCATGTGGGAAGTGAACCTAAGGTGTCTCCATTAGGTTTGCAGTAAGTACTTTGGTGTAAAATTGAAATGTATACTATTTGTATTGCCTAAGCATAGTATGCACTGAGAAAGTAACTTTTTTGTCTTGATGAACAGGGGCATGAAACAACTTTCAACCTACTCATACTCATGTGGGAAGTTAACCAAAGGTGTTTCCATTAGGTTTGCAGTAAGTGCTTTGGAGTAAAATTGAAATGTATGCTATTTGTTTTGTCTTAGTATTGTATGCACTGAGATAACAACTTTTTTGTTTTGATGTGTATAGCCATGAAACAACTTTCAACCTACTCATACTCATGTGGGAAGTTAACCAAAGATGTTTCAATTGGGTTTGCAGTAAGTACTTTGGTGTAAAATTGAAATGTATGCTATTTGTATTGTAAAAGCATTGTACGCACTGAGAAAACAACTTTTTTCTCTTGCTGTGCATAGGCATAATACAACTTTCAAACAACTCAGAATCAGGTGGGAAGTTAACCTAACGTGTTTTCATTAGGTTTGCAGTAAGTACTTTGGTGTAAAATTGAAAAGTATACTATTCGTATTGTCTCAGCATAGTATGCACTGAGAAAGTAACTTTTTTGTCTTGATGAACAGAGGCATGAAACAACTTTCAACCTACTCATTCTCATGTGGGAAGTTAACCAACGGTGTTTCCATTAGGTTTGCAGTAAGTGCTTTGGAGTAAAATTGAAATGTATACTATTTGTATTGTCTTAGTATTGCATGCACTGAGAAAGTAACTTTTTTGTCTTCATGAACAGAGGCATGAAACCACTTTCAACCTACTCATACTCATGTGGGAAGTTAACCAAAGGTGTTTCCATTGGGGTTCCAGTAAGTACTTTGGTGTAAAATTGAAATGTTTGCTATTTGTACTGTAAAAGCATTGTACGCACTGAGAAAACAACTTTGTTCTCTTGCTGTGCAGAGGCATAATACAACTTTCAAACAACTCAGAGTCATGTGGGAAGTTAACCTAAGGTGTTTTCATTAGGTTTGCAGAAAGTACTTTGGTGTAAAATTGAAATGTATACTACTTGTATTATCTAAGAATTGTATGCACTGAGTTAAAAACTTTTTTGTCGCGATGTGTGGAGCCATGAAAAAACTTTCAAACTATTTATAATCATTGGGGAAGTTAACCTATGGTGTTTCCATTTCGTTTGCAGTAAGTACTTTGGTGTAAAATTGAAATGTATGGTATTCGTATTATCTAACCATTTTAAGCCCTGAGTTAACAACATTTTTCTGTTGATGTGCAGAGCCATGAGACAACTTTCAAACAACTCAGAAACATGTGGGAAGTTAACTTAAAATGTATCCCAATGGTTTGCTCTCTGCGCTTTGCTGGAAAATTGAAATTTATACTAACTTAATGTGAGAACATAGTATGCACTGAGAAAGTAACTTTTTTCTCTTGATGAACAGAGGCATGAAACAACTTTCAACCTTCTCATAGTCATGTGGGAAGTTAACCAAAGGTGTTTCCATTAGGTTTACAGTAAGTCTTTTAGAGTAAAATTGAAATGTATACTATTTGTTTTGTCTTAGTATTCTATGCACTGAGATAACAACTTTTTTGTGTTGATGTGTAGAGCCATGAAACAACTTTCAACCTACTCATAATCATGTGGGAAGTTAACCTAAGGTGTTTCCATTAGGTTTGCAGTAAGTACTTTGGTGTAAAATTGAATTGTATACTATTTGTATTATCTAACCATTGTATGCACTGAGTTAACAGCATGTTTGTGATGATGTGTAGAGCCATGACACAACTTTGAAACTACACATAATCATGTGGGAAGTTAAATTAAAATGTTTCCCAATGGTTTGCACTCTGCACTTTGGTGGAAAATTGAGATGTATACTACCTTTATGTCAGAACGTAGTATGCACTGAGAAATTAACTTTTTTATCTTGATGAACAGAGGCATGAAACAACTTTCAACCTACTCATACTCATGTGGGAAGTTAACCAAAGGTGTTTCCATTAGGTTTGCAGTACGTACTTTGGTGTAAAATTGAAATCTATACTATTTGTATTGTCTTAGTATTGTATGCACTGAGAAAGTAACTTTTTTCTCTTGATGAACAGAGGTATGAAACCACTTTCAACCTACTCATACTCATGTGGGAAGTTAACGAAAGGTGTTTCCATTGGGTTTGCAGTAAGTACTTTGGTGTAAAATTGAAATGTATGCTATTTGTATTGTAAAAACATTGTACGCACTGAGAAAACAACTTTTTTCTCTTGCTGTGCAGAGGCATAATACAACTTTCAAACAACTCAGAATCATGTGCGAAGTTAACCTAAGGTGTTTTCATTAGGTTTGCAGTAAGTACTTTGGTGTAAAATGGAAATGTATACTATTTGTATTATCTAACCATTGTATGCAGTGAGTTAACAACATGTTTGTGTTGATGTGTAGAGCCATGACACAACTTTCAAACTACTCATAATCATGTGGGAAGTTAAATTAAAATGTCACCCAATGGTTTGCACTCTGCACTTTGGTGGAAAATTGAGATGTATACTACCTTTATGTCAGAACGTAGAATGCTCTGAGAGAGTAGCTTTTTTGTCTTGATGAACAGAGGCATGAAACAACTTTCAACCTACTCATACTCATGTGGGAAGTTAACCAAAGGTGTTTCCATTCGGTTTGCAGTATGTCCAATGGTGTAAAATTGAAATGTATAGTATTTTTATTATCTAACCATTGTATGCCCTGTTAACAACATTTTTGTGTTGATGTGTAGAGCCATGAAACAACTTTCAAACTACTCATAATCATGTGGGAAGTTAACCAAATGTGTTTCCATTAGGTTTGCAGTATGTACTTTAGTGTAAAATTGAAATGTATACTATTTGTTTTGTCTTAGTATTCTATGCACTGAGAAAGTAACTTTTTTGTCTTGATGAACAGAGGCATGAAACAACTTTCAACCTACTCATACTCATGTGGGAAGTTAACCAAAGGTGTTTCCATTGAGTTTGCAGTAAGTACTTTGGTGTAAAATTGAAATGTATGCTATTTGTATTGTAAAAGCATTGTATGCAGTGAGAAAACAACTTTTTTCTCTTGCTGTGCAGAGCCATAATACAACTTTCAAACAACTCAGACACATGTGGGAAGTTAACCTAAGGTGTTTCCATTAGGTTTGCAGAAAGTACTTTGGAGTAAAATTGAAATGTATACTATTTGTATTGTCTTAGTATTGTATGCACTGAGATAACAACTTTTTTGTGTTGATGTGTAGAGCCATGAAACAACTTTCAACCTACTCATACTCATGTGGGAAGTTAACCTAAGGTGTCTCCATTAGGTTTGCAGTAAGTACTTTGGTGTAAAATTGAAATGTATACTATTTGTATTGCCTAAGCATAGTATGCACTGAGAAAGTAACTTTTTTGTCTTGATGAACAGGGGCATGAAACAACTTTCAACCTACTCATACTCATGTGGGAAGTTAACCAAAGGTGTTTCCATTAGGTTTGCAGTAAGTGCTTTGGAGTAAAATTGAAATGTATGCTATTTGTTTTGTCTTAGTATTGTATGCACTGAGATAACAACTTTTTTGTTTTGATGTGTATAGCCATGAAACAACTTTCAACCTACTCATACTCATGTGGGAAGTTAACCAAAGATGTTTCAATTGGGTTTGCAGTAAGTACTTTGGTGTAAAATTGAAATGTATGCTATTTGTATTGTAAAAGCATTGTACGCACTGAGAAAACAACTTTTTTCTCTTGCTGTGCATAGGCATAATACAACTTTCAAACAACTCAGAATCAGGTGGGAAGTTAACCTAACGTGTTTTCATTAGGTTTGCAGTAAGTACTTTGGTGTAAAATTGAAAAGTATACTATTTGTATTGTCTAAGCATAGTATGCACTGAGAAATTAACTTTTTTGTCTTGATGAACAGAGGCATGAAACAACTTTCAACCTACTCATACTCATGTGGGAAGTTAACCAAAGGTGTTTCCATTAGGTTTGCAGTAAGTGCTTTGGAGTAAAATTGAAATGTATACTATTTGTTTTGTCTTAGTATTGTATGCACTGAGATAACAACTTTTTTGTTTTCATGTATATATCCATGACACAACTTTCAACCTACTCATACTCATGTGGGAAGTTAACCAAGGGTGTTTCCATTACGTTTGCAGTATGTACTTTGGTGTAAAATTGAAATGTATACTATTTGTATTAGTATTGTATGCACTGAGAAAGTAACTTTTTTGTCTTGATGAACAGAGGCATGAAACAACATTCAACCTACTCATAGTCATGTGGGAAGTTAACCAAAGGTGTTTCCATTAGGTTTGCAGTAAGTGTTTTGGAGTAAAATTGAAATGTATACTATCTGAATTGTCTTAGTATTGTATGCACTGAGATAACAACTTTTTTGTGTTGATGTGTAGAGCCATGAAACAATTTTCAACCTACTCATAATCATGTGGGAAGTTAGCCTAAGGTGTTTCCATTAGGTTTGCAGTAAGTACTTTGGTGTAAAATTGAAATGTATACTACTTGTATTATCTAATCATTGTATGCACTGAGTTAACAACTTTTTTGTCGTGATGTGTGGAGCCATGAAAAAACTGTCAAACTACTTATAATCATTGGGAAGTTAACCTGAGGTGTTTCAGTTTGGTTTGCAGTAAGTACTTTGGTGTAAAATTGAAATATATGGTATTCGTATTATCCAACCATTTTAAGCCCTGAGCTAACAACATTTTTCTGCTGATGTGTAGAGCCATGAGACAACTTTCAAACAACGCAGAAACATGTGGGAAGTTAACTTAAAATGTATCCCAATGGTTTGCACTCTGCACTTTGCTGGAAAATTGAAATTTATACTAACTTAATGTGAGAACATAGTATGCACTGAGAAAGTAACTTTTTTGTCTTGATGAACAGAGGCATGAAACAACATTCAACCTACTCATACTCATGTGGGAAGTTAACCAAGGGTGTTTCCATTACGTTTGCAGTATGTACTTTGGTGTAAAATTGAAATGTATACTATTTGTATTGTCTTAGTATAGTATGCACTGAGAAAGTAACTTTTTTGTCTTGATGAACAGAGGCATGAAACCACTTTCAAACTACTCATACTCATGTGGGAAGTTAACCAAAGGTTTTTCCATTGGGTTTGCAGTAAGTACTTTGGTGTAAAATTGAAATGTATGCTATTTGTATTGTAAAAGCATTGTACGCACTGAGAAAACAACATTTTTCTCTTGCTGTGCAGAGGCACAATACAACTTTCAAACAACTCAGAATCATGTGGGAGGTTAACCTAAGTGTTTTCATTAGGTTTGCAGTAAGTACTTTGGTGTAAAACTGAAATGTATACTATTTGTATTATCTAAGCATTGAATGCACTGAGTTAACAACATGTTTGTGTTGATGTGTAGAGCCATGACACAACGTTCAAACTACTCATAATCATGTTTTCCCAATGTTTTGCACTCTGCACTTTGGTGGAAAATTGAGATGTATACTACCTTTATGTCAGAACGTAGTATGCACTGAAAAAGTAGCTTTTTTGTCTTGATGAACAGAGGCATGAAACAACTTTCAACCTACTCATACTCATGTGGGAAGTTAACCAAAGGTGTTTCCATTTGGTTTGCAGTAACTGCTTTGGAGTAAAATTGAAATGTATACTATTTGTATTGTCTTGGTATTGTATGCACTGAGATAACAGCTTTTTTGTGTTGATGTGTCGAGCCATAAATCAACTTTCAACCTACTGATAATCATGTGGGAAGTTAACCTAAGGTGTTTCCATTAGGTTTGCAGTAAGTACTTTGGTGTGAAATTGAAATGTATACTACTTGTATTATCTAATCATTGTGTGCACTGAGTTAACAACTTTTTTGTCGTGATGTGTGGAGCCATGAAAAAACTTTCAAACTACTTATAATCATTGGGGAAGTTAACCTAAGGTGTTTCCATTTGGTTTGCAGTAAGTACTTTGTTGTAAAATTGAAATGTATGGTATTCGTATTATCCAACCATTTTAAGCCCTGAGTTAACAACATTTTTCTGTTGATGTGTAGAGCCATGAGACAACTTTCAAACAACTCAGAAACATGTGGGAAGTTAACTTAAAATCTATCCCAATGGTTTGCACTCTGCACTTTGCAGGAAAATTGAAATGTATACTATTTGTATTGTCTAAGCATAGTATGCACTGAGAAAGTAACTTTTTTGTCTTGATGAACAGAGGCATGAAACAACTTTCAACCTACTCATACTCATGTGGGAAGTTAACCAAAGGTGTTTCCATTAGGTTTGCAGTAAGTGCTTTGGAGTAAAATTGAAATGTATACTATTTGTTTTGTCTTAGTATTGTATGCACTGAGATAACAACTTTTGTGTTTTCATGTGTATAGCCATGAAACAACTTTCAACCTACTCATACTCATGTGGGAAGTTAACCAAAGGTGTTTCCATTAGGTTTGCAGTATGTACTTTGGTGTAAAATTGATATGTATACTATTTCTATTGTCTTAGTATTGTATGCACTGAGAAAGTAACTTTTTTGTCTTGATGAACAGAGGCATGAAACCACTTTCAACCTACTCATACTCATGTGGGAAGTAACCAAAGGTGTTTCCATTGGGTTTGCAGTAAGTACTTTGGTGTAAAATTGAAATGTATGCTATTTGTATTGTAAAAGCATTGTACGCACTCAGAAAACAACTTTTTTCTCTTGCTGTGCAGAGGCATAATACAACTTTCAAACAACTCAGAATCAGGTGGGAAGTTAACCTAAGGTGTTTTCATTAGGTTTGCAGTAAGTACTTTGGGGTAAAATTGAAATGTATACTATTTGTATTATCTAACCATTGTATGCACTGAGTTAACAACATGTTTGTGTTGATGTGTAGAGCCATGACACAACTTTCCAACTACTCATAATCATGTGGGAAGTTAAATTAAAATGTCTCCCAATGGTTTGCACTCTGCTCTTTGGTGGAAAATTGAGATGTATACTACCTTTATGTCAGAACGTAGTATGCACTGAGAAAGTAGCTTTTTTGTCTTGATGAACACAGGCATGAAACAACTTTCAACCTACTCGTACTCATGTGGGAAGTTAACCAAAGGTGTTTCCATTAGGTTTGCAGTAACTGCTTTGGAGTAAAATTGAAATGTATACTATTTGTATTGTCTTAGTATTGTATGCACTGAGAAAACAACTTTTTTGTGTTGATGTGTAGAGCCATGAAACAACTTTCAACCTACTCATAATCATGTGGGAAGTTAACCTAAGGTGTTTCCATTGGGTTTCAGTAAGTTCTTTGGTGTAAAATTGAAATGTATGCTATTTGTATTGTAAAAGCATTGTACGCACTGAGAAAACAACTTTTTTCTCTTGCTGTGCAGAGGCATAATACAACTTTCAAACAACTCCGAATCAGGTGGGAAGTTAACCTAAGGTGTTTTCATTAGGTTTGCAGTAAGTACTTTGGTGTAAAATTGAAATGTATACTATTTGTATTATTTAACCATTGTATGCACTGAGTAAACAACTTTTCTGTCGTGATGTGTGGAGCCATGAAAAAATTTTCAAACTACTTATAATCATTGGGGAAGTTAACCTAAGGTGTTTCAGTTTGGTTTGCAGTAAGTACTTTGGTGTAAAATTGAAATGTATGGTATTCGTATTATCCAACCATTTTAAGCCCTGAGTTAACAACATTTTTCTGCTGATGTGTAGAGCCATGAGACAACTTTCAAACAACTCAGAAACATGTGGGAAGTTAACTTAAAATGTATCCCAATGGTTTGCACTGTGCACTTTGCTGGAAAATTGAAATTTATACTAACTTAATGTGAGAACATAGTATGCACTGAGAAAGTAACTTTTTTGTCTTGATGAACAGAGGCATGAAACAACATTCAACCTACTCATACTCATGTGGGAAGTTAACCAAGGGTGTTTCCATTACGTTTGCAGTATGTACTTTGGTGTAAAATTGAAATGTATACTATTTGTATTGTCTTAGTATTGTATGCACTGAGAAAGTAACTTTTTTGTCTTGATGAACAGAGGCATGAAACCACTTTCAATCTACTCATACTCATGTGGGAAGTTAACCAAAGGTTTTTCCATTGGGTTTGCAGTAAGCACTTTGGTGTAAAATTGAAATGTATGCTATTTGTATTGTAAAAGAATTGTACGCACTGAGAAAACAACATTTTTCTCTTGCTGTGCAGAGGCATAATACAACTTTCAAACAACTCAGAATCATGTGGGAGGTTAACCTAAGTGTTTTCATTATGTTTGCAGTAAGTACTTTGGTGTAAAACTGAAATGTATACTATTTGTATTATCTAAGCATTGAATGCACTGAGTTAACAACATGTTTGTGTTGATGTGTAGAGCCATGACACAACGTTCAAACTACTCATAATCATGTTTTCCCAATGTTTTGCACTCTGCACTTTGGTGGAAAATTGAGATGTATACTACCTTTATGTCAGAACTTAGTATGCACTGAAAAAGTAGCTTTTTTGTCTTGATGAACAGAGGCATGAAACAACTTTCAACCTACTCATACTCATGTGGGAAGTTCACCAAAGGTGTTTCCATTAGGTTTGCAGTAACTGCTTTGGAGTAAAATTGAAATGTATACTATTTGTATTGTCTTGGTATTGTATGCACTGAGATAACAACTTTTTTGTGTTGATGTGTCGAGCCATAAAACAACTTTAAACCTACTCATAATCATGTGGGAAGTTAACCTAAGGTGTTTCCATTAGGTTTGCAGTAAGTACTTTGGTGTAAAATTGAAATGTATACTACTTGTATTATCTAATCATTGTATGCACTGTTTTAACAACTTTTTTGTCGTGATGTGTGGAGCCATGAAAAAACTTTCAAACTTCTTAATATCATTGGGGAAGTTAACCTCAGGTGTGTCCATTTGGTTTGCAGTAAGTACTTTGGTGTAAAATTGAAATGTATGGTATTCGTATTATCCAACCATTTTAAGCCCTGAGTTAACAACATTTTTCTGTTGATGTGTAGAGCCATGAGACAACTTTCAAACAACTCAGAAACATGTGGGAAGTTAACTTAAAATGTATCCCAATGGTTTGCACTCTGCACTTTGCTGGAAAATTGAAATTTATACTAACTTAATGTGAGAACATAGTATGCACTGAGAAAGTAACTTTTTTGTCTTGATGAACAGAGGCATGAAACAACATTCAACCTACTCATAGTCATGTGGGAAGTCAACCAAAGGTGTTTCCATTAGGTTTGCAGTAAGTGTTTTGGAGTAAAATTGAAATGTATACTATCTGAATTGTCTTAGTATTGTATACACTGAGATAACAACTTTTTTGTGTTGATGTGTAGAGCCATGAAACAATTTTCAACCTACTCATAATCATGTGGGAAGTTAAACTAAGGTGTTTCCATTAGGTTTGCAGTAAGTACTTTGGTGTAAAATTGAAATGTATACTATTTGTATTGTCTAAGCATAGTATGCACTGAGAAAGTAACTTTTTTGTCTTGATGAACAGAGGCATGAAACAACTTTCAACCTACTCATACTCATGTGGGAAGTTAACCAAAGGTGTTTCCGTTAGGTTTGCAGTAAGTGCTTTGGAGTAAAATTGAAATGTATACTATTTGTTTTGTCTTAGTATTGTATGCACTGAGATAACAACTTTTGTGTTTTCATGTGTATAGCCATGAAACAACTTTCAACCTACTCATACTCATGCGGGAAGTTAACCAAAGGTGTTTCCATTAGGTTTGCAGTATGTACTTTGGTGTAAAATTGAAATGTATACTATTTGTATTGTCTTAGTATTGTATGCACTGAGAAAGTAACTTTTTTGTCTTGATGAACAGAGGCATGAAACCACTTTCAACCTACTCATACTCATGTGGGAAGTAACCAAAGGTGTTTCCATTGGGTTTGCAGTAAGTACTTTGGTGTAAAATTGAAATGTATGCTATTTGTATTGTATAAGCATTGTACGCACTGAGAAAACAACTTTTTTCTCTTGCTCTGCAGAGGCATAATACAACTTTCAAACAACTCAGAATCATGTGGGAAGTTAACCTAAGGTGTTTTCATTAGGTTTGCAGTAAGTACTTTGGTGTAAAATTGAAATGTATACTATTTGTATTATCTAACCATTGTATGCACTGAGTTAACAACATGTTTGTGTTGATGTGTAGAGCCATGAGACAACTTTCAAACAACTCAGAAACATGTGGGAAGTTAACTTAAAATGTATCCCAATGGTTTGCACTGTGCACTTTGCTGGAAAATTGAAATTTATACTAACTTAATGTGAGAACATAGTATGCACTGAGAAAGTAACTTTTTTGTCTTGATGAACAGAGGCATGAAACAACATTCAACCTACTCATACTCATGTGGGAAGTTAACCAAGGGTGTTTCCATTACGTTTGCAGTATGTACTTTGGTGTAAAATTGAAATGTATACTATTTGTATTGTCTTAGTATTGTATGCACTGAGAAAGTAACTTTTTTGTCTTGATGAACAGAGGCATGAAACCACTTTCAAACTACTCATACTCATGTGGGAAGTTAACCAAAGGTTTTTCCATTGGGTTTGCAGTAAGCACTTTGGTGTAAAATTGAAATGTATGCTATTTGTATTGTAAAAGAATTGTACGCACTGAGAAAACAACATTTTTCTCTTGCTGTGCAGAGGCATAATACAACTTTCAAACAACTCAGAATCATGTGGGAGGTTAACCTAAGTGTTTTCATTATGTTTGCAGTAAGTACTTTGGTGTAAAACTGAAATGTATACTATTTGTATTATCTAAGCATTGAATGCACTGAGTTAACAACATGTTTGTGTTGATGTGTAGAGCCATGACACAACGTTCAAACTACTCATAATCATGTTTTCCCAATGTTTTGCACTCTGCACTTTGGTGGAAAATTGAGATGTATACTACCTTTATGTCAGAACTTAGTATGCACTGAAAAAGTAGCTTTTTTGTCTTGATGAACAGAGGCATGAAACAACTTTCAACCTACTCATACTCATGTGGGAAGTTCACCAAAGGTGTTTCCATTAGGTTTGCAGTAACTGCTTTGGAGTAAAATTGAAATGTATACTATTTGTATTGTCTTGGTATTGTATGCACTGAGATAACAACTTTTTTGTGTTGATGTGTCGAGCCATAAAACAACTTTAAACCTACTCATAATCATGTGGGAAGTTAACCTAAGGTGTTTCCATTAGGTTTGCAGTAAGTACTTTGGTGTAAAATTGAAATGTATACTACTTGTATTATCTAATCATTGTATGCACTGAGTTAACAACTTTTTTGTCGTGATGTGTGGAGCCATGAAAAAACTTTCAAACTTCTTAATATCATTGGGGAAGTTAACCTAAGGTGTGTCCATTTGGTTTGCAGTAAGTACTTTGGTGTAAAATTGAAATGTATGGTATTCGTATTATCCAACCATTTTAAGCCCTGAGTTAACAACATTTTTCTGTTGATGTGTAGAGCCATGAGACAACTTTCAAACAACTCAGAAACATGTGGGAAGTTAACTTAAAATGTATCCCAATGGTTTGCACTCTGCACTTTGCTGGAAAATTGAAATTTATACTAACTTAATGTGAGAACATAGTATGCACTGAGAAAGTAACTTTTTTGTCTTGATGAACAGAGGCATGAAACAACATTCAACCTACTCATAGTCATGTGGGAAGTTAACCAAAGGTGTTTCCATTAGGTTTGCAGTAAGTGTTTTGGAGTAAAATTGAAATGTATACTATCTGAATTGTCTTAGTATTGTATACACTGAGATAACAACTTTTTTGTGTTGATGTGTAGAGCCATGAAACAATTTTCAACCTACTCATAATCATGTGGGAAGTTAAACTAAGGTGTTTCCATTAGGTTTGCAGTAAGTACTTTGGTGTAAAATTGAAATGTATACTATTTGTATTGTCTAAGCATAGTATGCACTGAGAAAGTAACTTTTTTGTCTTGATGAACAGAGGCATGAAACAACTTTCAACCTACTCATACTCATGTGGGAAGTTAACCAAAGGTGTTTCCGTTAGGTTTGCAGTAAGTGCTTTGGAGTAAAATTGAAATGTATACTATTTGTTTTGTCTTAGTATTGTATGCACTGAGATAACAACTTTTGTGTTTTCATGTGTATAGCCATGAAACAACTTTCAACCTACTCATACTCATGCGGGAAGTTAACCAAAGGTGTTTCCATTAGGTTTGCAGTATGTACTTTGGTGTAAAATTGAAATGTATACTATTTGTATTGTCTTAGTATTGTATGCACTGAGAAAGTAACTTTTTTGTCTTGATGAACAGAGGCATGAAACCACTTTCAACCTACTCATACTCATGTGGGAAGTAACCAAAGGTGTTTCCATTGGGTTTGCAGTAAGTACTTTGGTGTAAAATTGAAATGTATGCTATTTGTATTGTATAAGCATTGTACGCACTGAGAAAACAACTTTTTTCTCTTGCTCTGCAGAGGCATAATACAACTTTCAAACAACTCAGAATCATGTGGGAAGTTAACCTAAGGTGTTTTCATTAGGTTTGCAGTAAGTACTTTGGTGTAAAATTGAAATGTATACTATTTGTATTATCTAACCATTGTATGCACTGAGTTAACAACATGTTTGTGTTGATGTGTAGAGCCATGACACAACTTTCAAACTACTCATAATCATGTGGGAAGTTAAATTAAAATGTCTCCCAATGGTTTGCACTCTGCTGTTTGGTGGAAAATTGAGATGTATACTACCTTTATGTCAGAACATAGTATGCACTGAGAAAGTAACTTTTTTGTCTTGATGAACAGAGGCATGAAACAACTTTCAACCTACTCGTACTCATGTGGGAAGTTAACCAAAGGTGTTTCCATTAGGTTTGCAGTAACTGCTTTGGAGTAAAATTGAAATGTATACTATTTGTATTGTCTTAGTATTGTATGCACTGAGAAAACAACTTTTTTGTGTTGATGTGTAGAGCCATGAAACAACTTTCAACCTACTCATAATCATGTGGGAAGTTAACCTAAGGTGTCTCCATTAGGTTTGCATTAAGTACTTTGGTGTAAAATTGAAATGTATACTATTTGTATTGCCTAAGCATAGTATGCACTGAGAAAGTAACTTTTTCGTCTTGATGAACAGGGGCATGAATCAACTTTCAACCTACTCATACTCATGTGGGAAGTTAACCAAAGGTGTTTCCATTAGGTTTGCAGTAAGTGCTTTGGAGTAAAATTGAAATGTATGCTATTTGTTTTGTCTTAGTATTGTATGCACTGAGAAAACAACTTTTTTGTTTTCATGTGTATATCCATGAAACAACTTTCAACCTACTCATACTCATGTGGGAAGTTAACCAAAGGTGTTTCCATTGGGTTTGCAGTAAGTACTTTGGTGTAAAATTGAAATGTATGCTATTTGTATTGTAAAAGCATTGTACGCACTGAGAAAACAACTTTTTTCTCTTGCTGTGCAGAGGCATAATACAACTTTCAAACAACTCAGAATCAGGTGGGAAGTTAACCTAAGGTGTTTTCATTAGGTTTGCAGTAAGTACTTTGGTGTAAAATTGAAATGTATACTATTTGTATTATTTAACCATTGTATGCACTGAGTTAACAACATGTTTGTGTTGATGTGTAGAGCCATGACACAACTTTCAAACTACTCATAATCATGTGGGAAGTTAAATTAAAATGTCTCCCAATGGTTTGCACTCTGCACTTTGGTGCAAAATTGAGATGTATACTACCTTTATGTCAGAACATAGTATGCACTGAGAAAGTAGCTTTTTTGTCTTGATGAACAGAGGCATGAAACAACTTTCAACCTACTCGTACTCATCTGGGAAGTTAACCAAAGGTGTTTCCATTAGGTTTGCAGTAACTGCTTTGGAGTAAAATTGAAATGTATACTCTTTGTATTGTCTTAGTATTGTATGCACTGAGATAACAACGTTTTTGTGTTGATGTGTGGAGCCATAAAACAACTTTCAACCTACTCATAATCATGTGGGAAGTTAACCTAAGGTGTTTCCATTAGGTTTGCAGTAAGTACTTTGGTGTAAAATTGAAATGTATACTACTTGTATTATCTAAGCATTGTATGCACTGAGTTAACAACTTTTATGTCGTGATGTGTGGAGCCATGAAAAAACTTTCAAACTACTTATAATCATTGGGTAAGTTTACCTATGGTGTTTCCATTTGGTTTGCAGTAAGTACTTTGGTGTAAAATTGAAATGTATACTATTTGTATTATTTAACCATTGTATGCACTGAGTTAACAACATGTTTGTGTTGATGTGTAGAGCCATGACACAACTTTCAAACTACTCATAATCATGTGGGAAGTTAAATTAAAATGTCTCCCAATGGTTTGCACTCTGCACTTTGGTGCAAAATTGAGATGTATACTACCTTTATGTCAGAACATAGTATGCACTGAGAAAGTAGCTTTTTTGTCTTGATGAACAGAGGCATGAAACAACTTTCAACCTACTCGTACTCATCTGGGAAGTTAACCAAAGGTGTTTCCATTAGGTTTGCAGTAACTGCTTTGGAGTAAAATTGAAATGTATACTATTTGTATTGTCTTAGTATTGTATGCACAGAGATAACAACTTTTTTGTGTTGATGTGTGGAGCCATAAAACAACTTTCAACCTACTCATAATCATGTGGGAAGTTAACCTAAGGTGTTTCCATTAGGTTTGCAGTAAGTACTTTGGTGTAAAATTGAAATGTATACTACTTGTATTATCTAAGCATTGTATGCACTGAGTTAACAACTTTTATGTCGTGATCTGTGGAGCCATGAAAAAGCTTTCAACCTACTCATACTCATGTGGAAGTTAACCTATGGTGTTTCCATTTGGTTTGCATTAAGTACTTTGGTGTAAAATTGAAATGTATACTATTTGTATTGCCTAAGCATAGTATGCACTGAGAATGTAACTTTTTCGTCTTGATGAACAGGGGCATGAATCAACTTTCAACCTACTCATACTCATGTGGGAAAAAAAACCAAAGGTGTTTCCATTAGGTTTGCAGTAAGTGCTTTGGAGTAAAATTGAAATGTATGCTATTTGTTTTGTCTTAGTATTGTATGCACTGAGATAACAACTTTTTTGTTTTCATGTGTATAGCCATGAAACAACTTTCAACCTACTCATACTCATGTGGGAAGTTAACCAAAGGTGTTTCCATTGGGTTTGCAGTAAGTACTTTGGTGTAAAATTGAAATGTATGCTATTTGTATTGTAAAAGCATTGTACGCACTGAGAAAACAACTTTTTTCTCTTGCTGTGCAGAGGCATAATACAACTTTCAAACAACTCAGAATCAGGTGGGAAGTTAACCTAAGGTGCTTTCATTAGGTTTGCAGTAAGTACTTTGGTGTAAAATTGAAATGTATACTATTTGTATTATTTAACCATTGTATGCACTGAGTTAACAACATGTTTGTGTTGATGTGTAGAGCCATGACACAACTTTCAAACTACTCATAATCATGTGGGAAGTTAAATTAAAATGTCTCCCAATGGTTTGCACTCTGCACATTGGTGCAAAATTGAAATGTATACTACTTGTATTATCTAAGCATTGTATGCACTGAGTTAACAACTTTTATGTCGTGATGTGTGGAGCCATGAAAAAGCTTTCAAACTACTTATAATCATTGGGGAAGTTAACCTATGGTGTTTCCATTTGGTTTGCAGTAAGTACTTTGGTGTAAAATTGAAATGCAGGGTATTCGTATTATCTAACCATTTTAAGCCCTCAGTTAACAACATTTTTCTGTTGATGTGTAGAGCCATGAGACAACTTTCAAACAACTCAGAAACAAGCGGGAAGTTAACTTAAAATGTATCCCAATGGTTTGCACTCTGCACTTTGCTGGAAAATTGAAATTTATACTAACTTAATGTGAGGACATAGTATGCACTGAGAAAGTAACTTTTTTATCTTGATGAACAGAGGCATGAAACAATTTTCAACCTACTCATAGTCATGTGGGAAGTTAACCAAAGGTGTTTCCATTAAGTTTGCAGTAAGTGTTTTGGAGTAAAATTGAATTGTATACTATCTGAATTGTCTTAGTATTGTATGCACTGAGATAACAACTTTTTTGCGTTGATGTGTAGGGCCATGAAACAACTTTCAACCTACTCATAATCATGTGGGAAGTTACCCTAAGGTGTTTCCATTAGGTTTGCAGTAAGTACTTTGGTGTAAAATTGAAATGTATACCATTTGTATTGTTTAATCATAGTATGCACTGAGAAAGTAACTTTTTTGTCTTGATGAACAGAGGCATGAAACAACTTTCAACCTACTCATTCTCATGTGGGAAGTTAACCAAAGGTGTTTCCATTAGGTTTGCAATATGTACTTTGGTGTAAAATTGAAATGTATACTATTTGTATTGTCTTAGTATTGTATGCACTGAGAAAGTAACTTTTTTGTCTTGATGAACAGAGGCATGACACCACTTTCAACCTACTCATACTCATGTGGGAAGTAACCAAAGGTGTTTCCATTGGGTTTGCAGTAAGTACTTTGGTGTAAAATTGAAATGTATGCTATTTGTATTGTAAAAGCATTGTACGCACTCAGAAAACAACTTTTTTCTCTTGCTGTGCAGAGGCATAATACAACTTTCAAACAACTCAGAATCATGTGGGAAGTTAACCTAAGGTGTTTTCATTAAGTTTGCAGTAAGTACTTTGGTGTAAAATTGAAATGTATACTATTTGTATTATCTAACCATTGTATGCACTGAGTTAACAACATGTTTGTGTTGATGTGTAGAGCCATGACACAACTTTCAAACTACTCATAATCATGTGGGAAGTTAAATTAAAATGTCTCACAATGGTTTGCACTCTGCTGTTTGGTGGAAAATTGAGATGTATACTACCTTTATGTCAGAACGTAGTATGCACTGAGAAAGTAGCTTTTTTGTCTTGATGAACAGAGGCATGAAACAACTTTCAACCTACTCGTACTCATGTGGGAAGTTAACCAAAGGTGTTTCCATTAGGTTTGCAGTGACTGCTTTGGAGTAAAATTGAAATGTATACTATTTGTATTGTCTTAGTATTGTATGCACTGAGAAAACAACTTTTTTGTGTTGATGTGTAGAGCCATGAAACAACTTTCAACCTACTCATAATCATGTGGAAATTAACCTAAGGTGTCTCCATTAGGTTTGCATTAAGTACTTTGGTGTAAAATTGAAATGTATACTATTTGTATTGCCTAAGCATAGTATGCACTGAGAAAGTAACTTTTTCGTCTTGATGAACAAGGGCATGAATCAACTTTCAACCTACTCATACTCATGTGGGAAAAAAACCCAAAGGTGTTTCCATTAGGTTTGCAGTAAGTGCTTTGGAGTAAAATTGAAATGTATGCTATTTGTTTTGTCTTAGTATTGTATGCACTGAGATAACAACTTTTTTGTTTTCATGTGTATAGCCATGAAACAACTTTCAACCTACTCATACTCATGTGGGAAGTTAACCAAAGGTGTTTCCATTGGGTTTGCAGTAAGTACTTTGGTGTAAAATTGAAATGTATGCTATTTGTATTGTAAAAGCATTGTACGCACTGAGAAAACAACTTTTTTCTCTTGCTGTGCAGAGGCATAATATAACTTTCAAACAACTCAGAATCAGGTGGGAAGTTAACCTAAGGTGTTTTCATTAGGGTTGCAGTAAGTACTTTGGTGTAAAATTGAAATGTATACTATTTGTATTATTTAACCATTGTATGCACTAAGTTAACAACATGTTTGTGTTGATGTGTAGAGCCATGACACAACTTTCAAACTACTCATAATCATGTGGGAAGTTAAATTAAAATGTCTCCCAATGGTTTGCACTCTGCACTTTGGTGCAAAATTGAGATGTATACTACCTTTATGTCAGAACATAGTATGGACTGAGAAAGTAGCTTTTTTGTCTTGATGAACAGAGGCATGAAACAACTTTCAACCTACTCGTACTCATCTGGGAAGTTAACCAAAGGTGTTTCCATTAGGTTTGCAGTAACTGCTTTGGAGTAAAATTGAAATGTATACTATTTGTATCGTCTTAGTATTGTATGCACTGAGATAACAACGTTTTTGTGTTGATGTGTGGAGCCATAAAACAACTTTCAACCTACTCATAATCATGTGGGAAGTTAACCTAAGGTGTTTCCATTAGGTTTGCAGTAAGTACTTTGGTGTAAAATTGAAATGTATACTACTTGTATTATCTAAGCATTGTATGCACTGAGTTAACAACTTTTATGTCGTGATGTGTGGAGCCATGAAAAAACTTTCAAACTACTTATAATCATTGGGGAAGTTAACCTATGGTGTTTCCATTTGGTTTGCAGTAAGTACTTTGGTGTAAAATTGAAATGCAGGGTATTCGTATTATCTAACCATTTTAAGCCCTGAGTTAACAACATTTTTCTGTTGATGTGTAGAGCCATGAGACAACTTTCAAACAACTCAGAAACAAGCGGGAAGTTAACTTAAAATGTATCCCAATGGTTTGCACTCTGCACTTTGCTGGAAAATTGAAATTTATACTAACTTAATGTGAGGACATAGTATGCACTGAGAAAGTAACTTTTTTGTCTTGATGAACAGAGGCATGAAACAATTTTCAACCTACTCATAGTCATGTGGGAAGTTAACCAAAGGTGTTTCCATTAAGTTTGCAGTATGTGTTTTGGAGTAAAATTGAATTGTATACTATCTGAATTGTCTTAGTATTGTATGCACTGAGATAACAACTTTTTTGTGTTGATGTGTAGAGCCATGAAACAACTTTCAACCTACTCATAATCATGTGGGAAGTTAACCTAAGGTGTTTCCATTAGGTTTGCAGTAAGTACTTTGGTGTAAAATTGAAATGTATACCATTTGTATTGTTTAATCATAGTATGCACTGAGAAAGTAACTTTTTTGTCTTGATGAACAGAGGCATGAAGCAACTTTCAACCTACTCATTCTCATGTGGGAAGTTAACCACAGGTGTTTCCATTAGGTTTGCAGTAAGTGCTTTGGAGTAAAATTGAAATGTATACTATTTGTTTTGTCTTAGTATTGTATGCACTGAGATAACAACTTTTGTGTTTTCATGTGTATAGCCATGAAACAACTTTCAACCTACTCATACTCATGTGGGAAGTTAACCAAAGGTGTTTCCATTAGGTTTGCAGTATGTACTTTGGTGTAAAATTGAAATGTATACTATTTGTATTGTCTTAGTATTGTCTGCACTGAGAAAGTAACTTTTTTGTCTTGATCAACAGAGGCATGAAACCACTTTCAACCTACTCATACTCATGTGGGAAGTAACCAAAGGTGTTTCCATTGGGTTTGCAGTAAGTACTTTGGTGTAAAATTGAAATGTATGCTATTTGTATTGTAAAAGCATTGTACGCACTCAGAAAACAACTTTTTTCTCTTGCTGTGCAGAGGCATAATACAACTTTCAAACAACTCAGAATCATGTGGGAGGTTAACCTAAGGTGTTTTCATTAGGTTTGCAGTAAGTACTTTGGTGTAAAATTGAAATGTATACTATTTGTATTATCTAACCATTGTATGCACTGAGTTAACAACATGTTTGTGTTGATGTGTAGAGCCATGACACAACTTTCAAACTGCTCATAATCATGTGGGAAGTTAAATTAAAATGTCTCCCAATGGTTTGCACTCTGCACTTTGGTGGAAAATTGAGATGTATACTACCTTTATGTCAGAACGTAGTATGCACTGAGAAAGTAGCTTTTTTGTCTTGATGAACAGAGGCATGAAACAACTTTCAACCTACTCGTACTCATGTGGGAGGTTAACCTAAGGTGTTTTCATTAGGTTTGCAGAAAGTACTTTGGTGTAAAATTGAAATGTATACTGCTTGTATTATCTAAGCATTGTATGCACTGAGTTAACAACATGTTTGTCGTGATGTGTGGAGCCATGAGAAAACTTTCAAACTACTTATAATCATTGGGGAAGTTAACCTATGGTGTTTCCATTTGGTTTGCAGTCAGTACTTTGGTGTAAAATTGAAATGTATGGTATTCGTATTATCTAACCATTTTAAGCCCTGAGTTAACAACATTTTTCTGTTGATGTGCAGAGCCATGAGACAACTTTCAAACAACTCAGAAACATCTGGGAAGTTAACTTAAAATGTATCCCAATGGTTTGCACTCTGCACTTTGCTGGAAAATTGAAATTTATACTAACTTAATGTGAGAACATAGTATGCTCTGAGAAAGTAACTTTTTTGTCTTGATGAACAGAGGCATGAAACAACTTTCAACCTACTCATAGTCATGTGGGAAGTGAACCAAAGGAGTTTCCATTAGGTTTGCCCAGTAAGTCTTTTGGAGTAAAATTGAAATGTATACTATTTGTTTTGTCTTAGTATTCTATGCACTGAGATAACAACTTTTTTGTGTTGATGTGTAGAGCCATGAAACAACTTTCAACCTACTCATAATCATGTGGGAAGTTAACCTAAGGTGTTTCCATTAGGTTTGCAGTAAGTACTTTGGTGTAAAATTGAATTGTATACTATTTGTATTATCAAACCATTGTATGCACTGAGTTAACAACATGTTTGTGATGATGTGTAGAGCCATGACACAACTTTCAAACTACTCATAATCATGTGGGAAGTTAAATTAAAATGTTTCCCAATGGTTTGCACTCTGCACTTTGGTGGAAAATTGAGATGTATACTACCTTTATGTCAGAACGTAGTATGCACTGAGAAAGTAACTTTTTTATCTTGATGAGCAGAGGCATGAAACAACTTTCAACCTACTCATACTCATGTGGGAAGTTAACCAAAGGTGTTTCCATTAGGTTTGCAGTACGTACTTTGGTGTAAAATTGAAATCTATACTATTTGTATTGTCTTAGTATTGTATGCACTGAGAAAGTAACTTTTTTGTCTTGATGAACAGAGGTATGAAACCAGTTTCAACCTACTCATACTCATGTGGGAAGTTAACGAAAGGTGTTTCCATTGGGTTTGCAGTAAGTACTTTGGTGTAAAATTGAAATGTATGCTATTTGTATTGTAAAAGCATTGTACGCACTGAGAAAACAACTTTTTTCTCTTGCTGTGCAGAGGCATAATACAACTTTCAAACGACTCAGAATCATGTGCGAAGTTAACCTAATGTGTTTTCATTAGGTTTGCAGTAAGTACTTTGGTGTAAAATGGAAATGTATACTATTTGTATTATCTAACCATTGTATGCAGTGAGTTAACAACATGTTTGTGTTGATGTGTAGAGCCATAACACAACCTTGAAACTACTCATAATCATGTGGGAAGTTAAATTAAAATGTCTCCCAATGGTTTGCACTCTGCACTTTGGTGCAAAATTGAGATGTATACTACCTTTATGTCAGAACATAGTATGCACTGAGAAAGTAGCTTTTTTGTCTTGATGAACAGAGGCATGAAACAACTTTCAACCTACTCGTACTCATCTGGGAAGTTAACCAAAGGTGTTTCCATTAGGTTTGCAGTAACTGCTTTGGAGTAAAATTGAAATGTATACTATTTGTATTGTCTTAGTATTGTATGCACAGAGATAACAACTTTTTTGTGTTGATGTGTGGAGCCATAAAACAACTTTCAACCTACTCATAATCATGTGGGAAGTTAACCTAAGGTGTTTCCATTAGGTTTGCAGTAAGTACTTTGGTGTAAAATTGAAATGTATACTACTTGTATTATCTAAGCATTGTATGCACTGAGTTAACAACTTTTATGTCGTGATCTGTGGAGCCATGAAAAAGCTTTCAAACTACTTATAATCATTGGGGAAGTTAACCTATGGTGTTTCCATTTGGTTTGCAATAAGTACTTTGGTGTAAAATTGAAATGCAGGGTATTCGTATTATCTAACCATTTTAAGCCCTGAGTTAACAACATTTTTCTGTTGATGTGTAGAGCCATGAGACAACTTTCAAACAACTCAGAAACAAGCGGGAAGTTAACTTAAAATGTATCCCAATGGTTTGCACTCTGCACTTTGCTGGAAAATTGAAATTTATACTAACTTAATGTGAGGACATAGTATGCACTGAGAAAGTAACTTTTCTGTCTTGATGAACAGAGGCATGAAACAATTTTCAACCTACTCATAGTCATGTGGGAAGTTAACCAAAGGTGTTTCCATTAAGTTTGCAGTAAGTGTTTTGGAGTAAAATTGAATTGTATACTATCTGAATTGTCTTAGTATTGTATGCACTGAGATAACAACTTTTTTGTGTTGATGTGTGGGGCCATGAAACAACTTTCAACCTACTCATAATCATGTGGGAAGTTAACCTAAGGTGTTTCCATTAGGTTTGCAGTAAGTACTTTGGTGTAAAATTGAAATGTATACCATTTGTATTGTTTAATCATAGTATGCACTGAGAAAGTAACTTTTTTGTCTTGATGAACAGAGGCATGAAACAACTTTCAACCTACTCATTCTCATGTGGGAAGTTAACCAAAGGTGTTTCCATTAGGTTTGCAGTAAGTGCTTTGGAGTAAAATTGAAATGTATACTATTTGTTTTGTCTTAGTATTGTATGCACTGAGATAACAACTTTTGTGTTTTCATGTGTATAGCCATGAAACAACTTTCAACCTACTCATACTCATGTGGGAAGTTAACCAAAGGTGTTTCCATTAGGTTTGCAATATGTAGTTTGGTGTAAAATTGATATGTATACTATTTGTATTGTCTTAGTATTGTATGCACTGAGAAAGTAACTTTTTTGTCTTGATGAACAGAGGCATGAAACCACTTTCAACCTACTCATACTCATGTGGAAATTAACCTAAGGTGTCTCCATTAGGTTTGCATTAAGTACTTGGGTGTAAAATTGAAATGTATACTATTTGTATTGCCTAAGCATAGTATGCACTGAGAATGTAACTTTTTCGTCTTGATGAACAGGGGCATGAATCAACTTTCAACCTACTCATACTCATGTGGGAAAAAAAACCAAAGGTGTTTCCATTAGGTTTGCAGTAAGTGCTTTGGAGTAAAATTGAAATGTATGCTATTTGTTTTGTCTTAGTATTGTATGCACTGAGATAACAACTTTTTTGTTTTCATGTGTATAGCCATGAAACAACTTTCAACCTACTCATACTCATGTGGGAAGTTAACCAAAGGTGTTTCCATTGGGTTTGCAGTAAGTACTTTGGTGTAAAATTGAAATGTATGCTATTTGTATTGTAAAAGCATTGTACGCACTGAGAAAACAACTTTTTTCTCTTGCTGTGCAGAGGCATAATACAACTTTCAAACAACTCAGAATCAGGTGGGAAGTTAACCTAAGGTGTTTTCATTAGGTTTGCAGTAAGTACTTTGGTGTAAAATTGAAATGTATACTATTTGTATTATTTAACCATTGTATGCACTGAGTTAACAACATGTTTGTGTTGATGTGTAGAGCCATGACACAACTTTCAAACTACTCATAATCATGTGGGAAGTTAAATTAAAATGTCTCCCAATGGTTTGCACTCTGCACATTGGTGCAAAATTGAAATGTATACTACTTGTATTATCTAAGCATTGAATGCACTGAGTTAACAACTTTTATGTCGTGATGTGTGGAGCCATGAAAAAGCTTTCAAACTACTTATAATCATTGGGGAAGTTAACCTATGGTGTTTCCATTTGGTTTGCAGTAAGTACTTTGGTGTAAAATTGAAATGCAGGGTATTCGTATTATCTAACCATTTTAAGCCCTCAGTTAACAACATTTTTCTGTTGATGTGTAGAGCCATGAGACAACTTTCAAACAACTCAGAAACAAGCGGGAAGTTAACTTAAAATGTATCCCAATGGTTTGCACTCTGCACTTTGCTGGAAAATTGAAATTTATACTAACTTAATGTGAGGACATAGTATGCACTGAGAAAGTAACTTTTTTATCTTGATGAACAGAGGCATGAAACAATTTTCAACCTACTCATAGTCATGTGGGAAGTTAACCAAAGGTGTTTCCATTAAGTTTGCAGTAAGTGTTTTGGAGTAAAATTGAATTGTATACTATCTGAATTGTCTTAGTATTGTATGCACTGAGATAACAACTTTTTTGCGTTGATGTGTAGGGCCATGAAACAACTTTCAACCTACTCATAATCATGTGGGAAGTTACCCTAAGGTGTTTCCATTAGGTTTGCAGTAAGTACTTTGGTGTAAAATTGAAATGTATACCATTTGTATTGTTTAATCATAGTATGCACTGAGAAAGTAACTTTTTTGTCTTGATGAACAGAGGCATGAAACAACTTTCAACCTACTCATTCTCATGTGGGAAGTTAACCAAAGGTGTTTCCATTAGGTTTGCAATATGTACTTTGGTGTAAAATTGAAATGTATACTATTTGTATTGTCTTAGTATTGTATGCACTGAGAAAGTAACTTTTTTGTCTTGATGAACAGAGGCATGACACCACTTTCAACCTACTCATACTCATGTGGGAAGTAACCAAAGGTGTTTCCATTGGGTTTGCAGTAAGTGCTTTGGAGTAAAATTGAAATGTATACTATTTGTTTTGTCTTAGTATTGTATGCACTGAGATAACAACTTTTCTGTTTTCATGTGTATAGCCATGAAACAACTTTCAACCTACTCATACTCATGTGGGAAGTTAACCAAAGGTGTTTCCATTAGGTTTGCAATATGTACTTTGGTGTAAAATTGATATGTATACTATTTGTATTGTCTTAGTATTGTATGCACTGAGAAAGTAACTTTTTTGTCTTGATGAACAGAGGCATGAAACCACTTTCAACCTACTCATACCCATGTGGGAAGTAACCAAAGGTGTTTCCATTTGGTTTGAAGTAAGTACTTTGGTGTAAAATTGAAATGTATGCTATTTGTATTGTAAAAGCATTCTACGCACTGAGAAAACAACTTTTTTCTCTTGCTGTGCAGAGGCATAATACAACTTTCAAACAACTCAGAATCATGTGGGAAGTTAACCTAAGGTGTTTTCATTAGGTTTGCAGTAAGTACTTTGGTGTAAAATTGAAATGTATACTATTTGTATTATCTAACCATTGTATGCACTGAGTTAACAACATGTTTGTGTTGATGTGTAGAGCCATGACACAACTTTCAAACTACTCATAATCATGTGGGAAGTTAAATTAAAATGTCTCCCAATGGTTTGCACTCTGCTGTTTGGTGGAAAATTGAGATGTATACTACCTTTATGTCAGAACGTAGTATGCACTGAGAAAGTAGCTTTTTGGTCTTGATGAACAGAGGCGTGAAACAACTTTCAACCTACTCATTCTCATGTGGGAAGTTAACCAAAGGTGTTTCCATTAGGTTTGCAGTAACTGCTTTGGAGTAAAATTGAAATGTATACTATTTGTATTGTCTTAGTATTGTATGCACTGAGAAAACAACTTTTTTGTGTTGATGAACAGGGGCATGAATCAACTTTCAACCTACTCATACTCATGTGGGAAAAAAAACCAAAGGTGTTTCCATTAGGTTTGCAGTAAGTGCTTTGGAGTAAAATTGAAATGTATGCTATTTGTTTTGTCTTAGTATTGTATGCACTGAGATAACAACTTTTTTGTTTTCATGTGTATAGCCATGAAACAACTTTCAACCTACTCATACTCATGTGGGAAGTTAACCAAAGGTGTTTCCATTGGGTTTGCAGTAAGTACTTTGGTGTAAAATTGAAATGTATGCTATTTGTATTGTAAAAGCATTGTACGCACTGAGAAAACAACTTTTTTCTCTTGCTGTGCAGAGGCATAATACAACTTTCAAACAACTCAGAATCAGGTGGGAAGTTAACCTAAGGTGTTTTCATTAGGGTTGCAGTAAGTACTTTGGTGTAAAATTGAAATGTATACTATTTGTATTATTTAACCATTGTATGCACTGAGTTAACAACATGTTTGTGTTGATGTGTAGAGCCATGACACAACTTTCAAACTACTCATAATCATGTGGGAAGTTAAATTAAAATGTCTCCCAATGGTTTGCACTCTGCACTTTGCTGGAAAATTGAAATTTATACTAACTTAATGTGAGGACATAGTATGCACTGAGAAAGTAACTTTTTTGTCTTGATGAACAGAGGCATGAAACAATTTTCAACCTACTCAGAGTCATGTGGGAAGTTAACCAATGGTGTTTCCATTAAGTTTGCAGTATGTGTTTTGGAGTAAAATTGAATTGTATACTATCTGAATTGTCTTAGTATTGTATGCACTGAGATAACAACTTTTTTGTGTTGATGTGTAGAGCCATGAAACAACTTTCAACCTACTCATAATCATGTGGGAAGTTAACCTAAGGTGTTTCCATTAGGTTTGCAGTAAGTACTTTGGTGTAAAATTGAAATGTATACCATTTGTATTGTTTAATCATAGTATGCACTGAGAAAGTAACTTTTTTGTCTTGATGAACAGAGGCATGAAACAACTTTCAACCTACTCATTCTCATGTGGGAAGTTAACCACAGGTGTTTCCATTAGGTTTGCAGTAAGTGCTTTGGAGTAAAATTGAAATGTATACTATTTGTTTTGTCTTATTATTGTATGCACTGAGATAACAACTTTTGTGTTTTCATGTGTATAGCCATGAAACAACTTTCAACCTACTCATACTCATGTGGGAAGTTAACCAAAGGTGTTTCCATTAGGTTTGCAGTATGTACTTTGGTGTAAAATTGAAATGTATACTATTTGTATTGTCTTAGTATTGTCTGCACTGAGAAAGTAACTTTTTTGTCTTGATCAACAGAGGCATGAAACCACTTTCAACCTACTCATACTCATGTGGGAAGTAACCAAAGGTGTTTCCATTGGGTTTGCAGTAAGTACTTTGGTGTAAAATTGAAATGTATGCTATTTGTATTGTAAAAGCATTGTACGCACTCAGAAAACAACTTTTTTCTCTTGCTGTGCAGAGGCATAATACAACTTTCAAACAACTCAGAATCATGTGGGAGGTTAACCTAAGGTGTTTTCATTAGGTTTGCAGTAAGTACTTTGGTGTAAAATTGAAATGTATACTATTTGTATTATCTAACCATTGTATGCACTGAGTTAACAACATGTTTGTGTTGATGTGTAGAGCCATGACACAACTTTCAAACTGCTCATAATCATGTGGGAAGTTAAATTAAAATGTCTCCCAATGGTTTGCACTCTGCACTTTGGTGGAAAATTGAGATGTATACTACCTTTATGTCAGAACGTAGTATGCACTGAGAAAGTAGCTTTTTTGTCTTGATGAACAGAGGCATGAAACAACTTTCAACCTACTCGTACTCATGTGGGAAGTTAACCAAAGGTGTTTCCATTAGGTTTGCAGTAACTGCTTTGGAGTAAAATTGAAATGTATACTATTTGTATTGTCTTACTATTGTATGCACTGAGATAACAACTTTTTTCTGTTGATGTGTCGAGCCAAAAAACAACTTCAACCTACTCATAATCATGTGGGAAGTTAACCAAAGGTGTTTCCATTAGGGTTGCAGTATGTACTTTGGTGTAAAATTGAAATGTATACTATTTGTATTGTCCTAGTATTGCATGCACTGAGAAAGTAACTTTTTTGTCTTGATGAACAGAGGCATGAAACCACTTGCAACCTACTCATACTCATGTGGGAAGTTAACCAAAGGTGTTTCCATTGGGTTTGCAGTAAGTTCTTTGGTGTAAAATTGAAATGTATTCTATTTGTATTGTAAAAGCATTGTACGCACTGAGAAAACAACTTTGTTCTCTTGCTGTGCAGAGGCATAATACAACTTTCAAGCAACTCAGAGTCATGTGGGAAGTTAACCTAAGGTGTTTTCATTAGGTTTGCAGAAAGTACTTTGGTGTAAAATTGAAATGTATACTGCTTGTATTATCTAAGCATTGTATGCACTGAGTTAACAACTTTTTTGTCGTGATGTGTGGAGCCATGAAAAAACTTTCAAACTACTTATAATCATTGGGGAAGTTAACCTATGGTGTTTCCATTTGGTTTGCAGTCAGTACTTTGGTGTAAAATTGAAATGTATGGTATTCGTATTATCTAACCATTTTAAGCCCTGAGTTAACAACATTTTTCTGTTGATGTGCAGAGCCATGAGACAACTTTCAAACAACTCAGAAACATCTGGGAAGTTAACTTAAAATGTATCCCAATGGTTTGCACTCTGCACTTTGCTGGAAAATTGAAATTTATACTAACTTAATGTGAGAACATAGTATGCTCTGAGAAAGTAACTTTTTTGTCTTGATGAACAGAGGCATGAAACAACTTTCAACCTACTCATAGTCATGTGGGAAGTGAACCAAAGGTGTTTCCATTAGGTTTGCCCAGTAAGTCTTTTGGAGTAAAATTGAAATGTATACTATTTGTTTTGTCTTAGTATTCTATGCACTGAGATAACAACTTTTTTGTGTTGATGTGTAGAGCCATGAAACAACTTTCAACCTACTCATAATCATGTGGGAAGTTAACCTAAGGTGTTTCCATTAGGTTTGCAGTAAGTACTTTGGTGTAAAATTGAATTGTATACTATTTGTATTATCAAACCATTGTATGCACTGAGTTAACAACATGTTTGTGATGATGTGTAGAGCCATGACACAACTTTCAAACTACTCATAATCATGTGGGAAGTTAAATTAAAATGTTTCCCAATGGTTTGCACTCTGCACTTTGGTGGAAAATTGAGATGTATACTACCTTTATGTCAGAACGTAGTATGCACTGAGAAAGTAACTTTTTTATCTTGATGAACAGAGGCATGAAACAACTTTCAACCTACTCATACTCATGTGGGAAGTTAACCAAAGGTGTTTCCATTAGGTTTGCAGTACGTACTTTGGTGTAAAATTGAAATCTATACTATTTGTATTGTCTTAGTATTGTATGCACTGAGAAAGTAACTTTTTTGTCTTGATGAACAGAGGTATGAAACCAGTTTCAACCTACTCATACTCATGTGGGAAGGTAACGAAAGGTGTTTCCATTGGGTTTGCAGTAAGTACTTTGGTGTAAAATTGAAATGTATGCTATTTGTATTGTAAAAGCATTGTACGCACTGAGAAAACAACTTTTTTCTCTTGCTGTGCAGAGGCATAATACAACTTTCAAACGACTCAGAATCATGTGCGAAGTTAACCTAATGTGTTTTCATTAGGTTTGCAGTAAGTACTTTGGTGTAAAATGGAAATGTATGCTATTTGTATTATCTAACCATTGTATGCAGTGAGTTAACAACATGTTTGTGTTGATGTGTAGAGCCATAACACAACCTTGAAACTACTCATAATCATGTGGGAAGTTAAATTAAAATGTCTCCCAATGGTTTGCACTCTGCACTTTGGTGGAAAATTGAGATGTATACTACCTTAATGTCAGAACATAGAATGCACTGAGAAAGTAACTTTTTTGTCTTGATGAACAGAGGCATGAAACAACTTTCAACCTACTCATACTCATGTGGGAAAATAACCAAATGTGTTTCCATTAGGTTTGCAGTATGTACTTCAGTGTAAAATTGAAATGTATACTATTTGTTCTGTCTTAGTATTCTATGCACTGAGAAAGTAACTTTTTTGTCTTGATGAACAGAGGCATGAAACAACTTTCAACCTACTCATACTCATGTGGGAAGTTAACCAAAGGTGTTTCCATTGGGTTTGCAGTAAGTACTTTGGTGTAAAATTGAAATGTATGCTATTTGTATTATCTAACCATTGTATGCACTGAGTTAACAACATGTTTGTGTTGATGTGTAGAGCCATGACACAACTTTCAAACTACTCATAATCATGTGGGAAGTTAAATTAAAATGTCTCCCAATGGTTTGCACTCTGCACTTTGGTGCAAAATTGAGATGTATACTACCTTTATGTCAGAACATAGTATGCACTGAGAAAGTAGCTTTTTTGTCTTGATGAACAGAGGCATGAAACAACTTTCAACCTACTCGTACTCATGTGGGAAGTTAACCAAGTGTTTCCATTAGGTTTGCAGTAACTGCTTTGGAGTAAAATTGAAATGTATACTATTTGTATTGTCTTAGTATTGTATGCACTGAGATAACAACTTTTTTGTGTTGATGTGTAGAGCCATGAAACAACTTTCAACCAACTCATAATCATGTGGGAAGTTAACCTAAGGTGTTTCCATTAGGTTTGCAGTAAGTACTTTGGTGTAAAATTGAAATGTATACTATTTGTATTATCAAAGCATAGTATGCACTGAGAAAGTAACTTTTTTGTCTTGATGAACAGAGGCATGAAACAACTTTCAACCTACTCATACTCATGTGGGAAGTTAACCAAAGGTGTTTCCATTAGGTTTGCAGTATGTACTTTGGTGTAAAATTGAAATGTATACTATTTGTATTGTCTTAGTATTGTATGCACTGAGAAAGTAACTTTTTTGTCTTGATGAACAGAGGCATGAAACCACTTTCAACCTACTCATACTCATGTGGGAAGTTAACCAAAGGTGTTTCCATTGGGTTTGCAGTAAGTACTTTGGTGTAAAATTGAAATGTATGCTATTTGTATTGTAAAAGAATTGTACGCACTGAGAAAACAACTTTTTCTCTTGCTGTGCAGAGGCATAATACAACTTTCAAACAACTCAGAATCATGTGGGAAGTTAACCTAAGGTGTTTTCATTACGTTTGCAGTAAGTACTTTGGTGTAAAATTGAAATGTATACTATTTGTATTATCTAACCATTGTATGCACTGAGTTAACAACAGGTTTGTGTTGATGTGTAGAGGCATGACACAACATTCAAGCTACTCATAATCATGTGGGAAGTTAAATTAAAATGTCTCCCAATGGTTTGCACTCTGCACTTTGGTGGAAAATTGAGATGTATACTACCTTTATGTCAGAACGTAGTATGCACTGAGAAAGTAGCTTTTTTGTCTTGATGAACAGAGGCATGAAACAACTTCCAACCAACTCGTACTCATGTGGGAAGTTAACCAAAGGTGTTTCCATTAGGTTTCCAGTAACTGCTTTGGAGTAAAATTGAAATGTATACTATTTCTATTGTCTTAGTATTGCATGCACTGAGATAACAACTTTTTTGTGTTGATCTGTCGAGCCATGAAACAACTTTCAACCTACTCATAATCATGTGGGAAGTTACCCTAAGGTGTGTCCATTAGGTTTGCAGTAAGTACTTTGGTGTAAAATTGAAATGTATACTATTTGTATTATCTAACCATTGTATGCACTGAGTTAACAACATGTTTGTGTTGATGTGTAGAGCCATGACACAACTTTCAAACTACTCATAATCATGTGGCAGGTTAAATTAAAATGTCTCCCAATGGTTTGCACTCTGCACTTTGGTGGAAAATTGAGATGTGTACTACCCTTATGTCAGAACGTAGTATGCACTGAGAGAGTAGCTTTTTTGTCTTGATGAACAGAGGCTTGAAACAAGTTTCAACCTACTCGTACTCATGTGGGAAGTTAACCAAAGGTGTTTCCATTAGGTTTGCAGTAACTGCTTTGGAGTAAAATTGAAATGTATACTATTTGTATTATCTAACCATTGTATGCACTGAGTTAACAACTTTTTTATCGTGATGTGTGGAGCCATGAAAAAACTTTCAAACTACTTATAATCATTGGGGAAGTTAACCTAAGGTGTTTCAGTTTGGTTTGCAGTAAGTACTTTGGTGTAAAATTGAAATGTATGGTATTCGTATTATCCAACCATTTTAAGCCCTCAGTTAACAACATTTTTCTGTTGATGTGTAGAGCCATGAGACAACTTTCAAACAACTCAGAAACATGTGGGAAGTTAACTTAAAATGTATCCCAATGGTTTGCACTCTGCACTTTGCTGGAAAATTGAAATTTATACTAACTTAATGTGAGAACATAGTATGCACTGAGAAAGTAACTTTTTTGTCTTGATGAACAGAGGCATGAAACAACATTCAACCTACTCATACTCATGTGGGAAGTTAACCAAGGGTGTTTCCATTACGTTTGCAGTATGTACTTTGGTGTAAAATTGAAATGTATACTATTTGTATTGTCTTAGTATTGTATGCACTGAGAAAGTAACTTTTTTGTCTTGATGAACAGAGGCATGAAACCACTTTCAAACTACTCATACTCATGTGGGAAGTTAACCAAAGGTTTTTCCATTGGGTTTGCAGTAAGCACTTTGGTGTAAAATTGAAATGTATGCTATTTGTATTGTAAAAGCATTGTACGCACTGAGAAAACAACATTTTTCTCTTGCTGTGCAGAGGCATAATACAACTTTCAAACAACTCAGAATCATGTGGGAGGTTAACCTAAGTGTTTTCATTAGGTTTGCAGTAAGTACTTTGGTGTAAAATTGAAATGTATATTATTTGTATTATCTAACCATTGAATGCACTGAGTTAACAACATGTTTGTCTTGATGTGTAGAGCCATGACACAACTTTCAAACTACTCATAATCATGTGGGAAGTTAAATTAAAATGTCTCCCAATGGTTTGCACTCTGCAATTTGGTGGAAAATTGAGATGTATACTACCTTAATGTCAGAACATAGTATGCACTGAGAAAGTAGCTTTATTTTCTTGATGAACAGAGGCATGAAACAACTTTCAACCTACTCATTCTCATGTGGGAAGTTAACCCCAAGGTGTTTCCATCAGGTTTGCAGTAAGTGCTTTGGAAGAAATTGAAATGTATACTATTTGTTTTGTCTTAGTATTGTATGCACTGAGATAACAACTTTTTTGTTTTCATGTGTATAGCCATGAAACAACTGTCAACCTACTGATACTCATGTGGGAAGTTAACCAAAGGTGTTTCCATTAGGTTTGCAGTAAGTACTTTGGTGTAAAATTGAAATGTATACTATTTGTATTATCAAAGCATAGTATGCACTGAGAAAGTAACTTTTTTGTCTTGATGAACAGAGGCATGAAACAACTTTCAACCTACTCATACTCATGTGGGAAGTTAACCAAAGGTGTTTCCATTAGGTTTGCAGTATGTACTTTGGTGTAAAATTGAAATGTATACTATTTGTATTGTCTTAGTATTGTATGCACTGAGAAAGTAACTTTTTTGTCTTGATGAACAGAGGCATGAAACCACTTTCAACCTACTCATACTCATGTGGGAAGTTAACCAAAGGTGTTTCCATTGGGTTTGCAGTAAGTACTTTGGTGTAAAATTGAAATGTATGCTATTTGTATTGTAAAAGAATTGTACGCACTGAGAAAACAACTTTTTCTCTTGCTGTGCAGAGGCATAATACAACTTTCAAACAACTCAGAATCATGTGGGAAGTTAACCTAAGGTGTTTTCATTACGTTTGCAGTAAGTACTTTGGTGTAAAATTGAAATGTATACTATTTGTATTATCTAACCATTGTATGCACTGAGTTAACAACAGGTTTGTGTTGATGTGTAGAGGCATGACACAACATTCAAGCTACTCATAATCATGTGGGAAGTTAAATTAAAATGTCTCCCAATGGTTTCAACTCTGCACTTTGGTGGAAAATTGAGATGTATACTACCTTTATGTCAGAACGTAGTATGCACTGAGAAAGTAGCTTTTTTGTCTTGATGAACAGAGGCATGAAACAACTTCCAACCAACTCGTACTCATGTGGGAAGTTAACCAAAGGTGTTTCCATTAGGTTTCCAGTAACTGCTTTGGAGTAAAATTGAAATGTATACTATTTCTATTGTCTTAGTATTGCATGCACTGAGATAACAACTTTTTTGTGTTGATCTGTCGAGCCATGAAACAACTTTCAACCTACTCATAATCATGTGGGAAGTTACCCGAAGGTGTGTCCATTAGGTTTGCAGTAAGTACTTTGGTGTAAAATTGAAATGTATACTATTTGTATTATCTAACCATTGTATGCACTGAGTTAACAACATGTTTGTGTTGATGTGTAGAGCCATGACACAACTTTCAAACTACTCATAATCATGTGGCAGGTTAAATTAAAATGTCTCCCAATGGTTTGCACTCTGCACTTTGGTGGAAAATTGAGATGTGTACTACCCTTATGTCAGAACGTAGTATGCACTGAGAGAGTAGCTTTTTTGTCTTGATGAACAGAGGCTTGAAACAAGTTTCAACCTACTCGTACTCATGTGGGAAGTTAACCAAAGGTGTTTCCATTAGGTTTGCAGTAAGTACTTTGGTGTAAAATTGAAATGTATACTACTTGTATTATCTAACCATTTTAAGCCCTGAGTTAACAACATTTTTCTGTTGATTTGTAGAGCCATGAGACAACTTTCAAACAACTCAGAAACATGTGGGAAGTTAACTTAAAATGTATCCCAATGGTTTGCACTCTGCACTTTGCTGGAAAATTGAAATTTATACTAACTTAATGTGATAACATAGTATGCACTGAGAAAGTAACTTTTTTGTCTTGATGAACAGAGGCATGAAACAACTTTCAACCTACTCAGAGTCATGTGGGAAGTTAACCAATGGTGTTTCCATTAAGTTTGCAGTATGTGTTTTGGAGTAAAATTGAATTGTATACTATCTGAATTGTCTTAGTATTGTATGCACTGAGATAACAACTTTTTTGTGTTGATGTGTAGAGCCATGAAACAACTTTCAACCTACTCATAATCATGTGGGAAGTTAACCTAAGGTGTTTCCATTAGGTTTGCAGTAAGTACTTTGGTGTAAAATTGAAATGTATACCATTTGTATTGTTTAATCATAGTATGCACTGAGAAAGTAACTTTTTTGTCTTGATGAACAGAGGCATGAAACAACTTTCAACCTACTCATTCTCATGTGGGAAGTTAACCACAGGTGTTTCCATTAGGTTTGCAGTAAGTGCTTTGGAGTAAAATTGAAATGTATACTATTTGTTTTGTCTTATTATTGTATGCACTGAGATAACAACTTTTGTGTTTTCATGTGTATAGCCATGAAACAACTTTCAACCTACTCATACTCATGTGGGAAGTTAACCAAAGGTGTTTCCATTAGGTTTGCAGTATGTACTTTGGTGTAAAATTGAAATGTATACTATTTGTATTGTCTTAGTATTGTCTGCACTGAGAAAGTAACTTTTTTGTCTTGATCAACAGAGGCATGAAACCACTTTCAACCTACTCATACTCATGTGGGAAGTAACCAAAGGTGTTTCCATTGGGTTTGCAGTAAGTACTTTGGTGTAAAATTGAAATGTATGCTATTTGTATTGTAAAAGCATTGTACGCACTCAGAAAACAACTTTTTTCTCTTGCTGTGCAGAGGCATAATACAACTTTCAAACAACTCAGAATCATGTGGGAGGTTAACCTAAGGTGTTTTCATTAGGTTTGCAGTAAGTACTTTGGTGTAAAATTGAAATGTATACTATTTGTATTATCTAACCATTGTATGCACTGAGTTAACAACATGTTTGTGTTGATGTGTAGAGCCATGACACAACTTTCAAACTGCTCATAATCATGTGGGAAGTTAAATTAAAATGTCTCCCAATGGTTTGCACTCTGCACTTTGGTGGAAAATTGAGATGTATACTACCTTTATGTCAGAACGTAGTATGCACTGAGAAAGTAGCTTTTTTGTCTTGATGAACAGAGGCATGAAACAACTTTCAACCTACTCGTACTCATGTGGGAAGTTAACCAAAGGTGTTTCCATTAGGTTTGCAGTAACTGCTTTGGAGTAAAATTGAAATGTATACTATTTGTATTGTCTTACTATTGTATGCACTGAGATAACAACTTTTTTCTGTTGATGTGTCGAGCCAAAAAACAACTTCAACCTACTCATAATCATGTGGGAAGTTAACCAAAGGTGTTTCCATTAGGGTTGCAGTATGTACTTTGGTGTAAAATTGAAATGTATACTATTTGTATTGTCCTAGTATTGCATGCACTGAGAAAGTAACTTTTTTGTCTTGATGAACAGAGGCATGAAACCACTTGCAACCTACTCATACTCATGTGGGAAGTTAACCAAAGGTGTTTCCATTGGGTTTGCAGTAAGTTCTTTGGTGTAAAATTGAAATGTATTCTATTTGTATTGTAAAAGCATTGTACGCACTGAGAAAACAACTTTGTTCTCTTGCTGTGCAGAGGCATAATACAACTTTCAAGCAACTCAGAGTCATGTGGGAAGTTAACCTAAGGTGTTTTCATTAGGTTTACAGAAAGTACTTTGGTGTAAAATTGAAATGTATACTGCTTGTATTATCTAAGCATTGTATGCACTGAGTTAACAACTTTTTTGTCGTGATGTGTGGAGCCATGAAAAAACTTTCAAACTACTTATAATCATTGGGGAAGTTAACCTATGGTGTTTCCATTTGGTTTGCAGTCAGTACTTTGGTGTAAAATTGAAATGTATGGTATTCGTATTATCTAACCATTTTAAGCCCTGAGTTAACAACATTTTTCTGTTGATGTGCAGAGCCATGAGACAACTTTCAAACAACTCAGAAACATCTGGGAAGTTAACTTAAAATGTATCCCAATGGTTTGCACTCTGCACTTTGCTGGAAAATTGAAATTTATACTAACTTAATGTGAGAACATAGTATGCTCTGAGAAAGTAACTTTTTTGTCTTGATGAACAGAGGCATGAAACAACTTTCAACCTACTCATAGTCATGTGGGAAGTGAACCAACGGTGTTTCCATTAGGTTTGCCCAGTAAGTCTTTTGGAGTAAAATTGAAATGTATACTATTTGTTTTGTCTTAGTATTCTATGCACTGAGATAACAACTTTTTTGTGTTGATGTGTAGAGCCATGAAACAACTTTCAACCTACTCATAATCATGTGGGAAGTTAACCTAAGGTGTTTCCATTAGGTTTGCAGTAAGTACTTTGGTGTAAAATTGAATTGTATACTATTTGTATTATCAAACCATTGTATGCACTGAGTTAACAACATGTTTGTGATGATGTGTAGAGCCATGACACAACTTTCAAACTACTCATAATCATGTGGGAAGTTAAATTAAAATGTTTCCCAATGGTTTGCACTCTGCACTTTGGTGGAAAATTGAGATGTATACTACCTTTATGTCAGAACGTAGTATGCACTGAGAAAGTAACTTTTTTATCTTGATGAACAGAGGCATGAAACAACTTTCAACCTACTCATACTCATGTGGGAAGTTAACCAAAGGTGTTTCCATTAGGTTTGCAGTACGTACTTTGGTGTAAAATTGAAATCTATACTATTTGTATTGTCTTAGTATTGTATGCACTGAGAAAGTAACTTTTTTGTCTTGATGAACAGAGGTATGAAACCAGTTTCAACCTACTCATACTCATGTGGGAAGGTAACGAAAGGTGTTTCCATTGGGTTTGCAGTAAGTACTTTGGTGTAAAATTGAAATGTATGCTATTTGTATTGTAAAAGCATTGTACGCACTGAGAAAACAACTTTTTTCTCTTGCTGTGCAGAGGCATAATACAACTTTCAAACGACTCAGAATCATGTGCGAAGTTAACCTAATGTGTTTTCATTAGGTTTGCAGTAAGTACTTTGGTGTAAAATGGAAATGTATGCTATTTGTATTATCTAACCATTGTATGCAGTGAGTTAACAACATGTTTGTGTTGATGTGTAGAGCCATAACACAACCTTGAAACTACTCATAATCATGTGGGAAGTTAAATTAAAATGTCTCCCAATGGTTTGCACTCTGCACTTTGGTGGAAAATTGAGATGTATACTACCTTAATGTCAGAACATAGAATGCACTGAGAAAGTAACTTTTTTGTCTTGATGAACAGAGGCATGAAACAACTTTCAACCTACTCATACTCATGTGGGAAAATAACCAAATGTGTTTCCATTAGGTTTGCAGTATGTACTTCAGTGTAAAATTGAAATGTATACTATTTGTTCTGTCTTAGTATTCTATGCACTGAGAAAGTAACTTTTTTGTCTTGATGAACAGAGGCATGAAACAACTTTCAACCTACTCATACTCATGTGGGAAGTTAACCAAAGGTGTTTCCATTGGGTTTGCAGTAAGTACTTTGGTGTAAAATTGAAATGTATGCTATTTGTATTATCTAACCATTGTATGCACTGAGTTAACAACATGTTTGTGTTGATGTGTAGAGCCATGACACAACTTTCAAACTACTCATAATCATGTGGGAAGTTAAATTAAAATGTCTCCCAATGGTTTGCACTCTGCACTTTGGTGCAAAATTGAGATGTATACTACCTTTATGTCAGAACATAGTATGCACTGAGAAAGTAGCTTTTTTGTCTTGATGAACAGAGGCATGAAACAACTTTCAACCTACTCGTACTCATGTGGGAAGTTAACCAAGTGTTTCCATTAGGTTTGCAGTAACTGCTTTGGAGTAAAATTGAAATGTATACTATTTGTATTGTCTTAGTATTGTATGCACTGAGATAACAACTTTTTTGTGTTGATGTGTAGAGCCATGAAACAACTTTCAACCAACTCATAATCATGTGGGAAGTTAACCTAAGGTGTTTCCATTAGGTTTGCAGTAAGTACTTTGGTGTAAAATTGAAATGTATACTATTTGTATTATCAAAGCATAGTATGCACTGAGAAAGTAACTTTTTTGTCTTGATGAACAGAGGCATGAAACAACTTTCAACCTACTCATACTCATGTGGGAAGTTAACCAAAGGTGTTTCCATTAGGTTTGCAGTATGTACTTTGGTGTAAAATTGAAATGTATACTATTTGTATTGTCTTAGTATTGTATGCACTGAGAAAGTAACTTTTTTGTCTTGATGAACAGAGGCATGAAACCACTTTCAACCTACTCATACTCATGTGGGAAGTTAACCAAAGGTGTTTCCATTGGGTTTGCAGTAAGTACTTTGGTGTAAAATTGAAATGTATGCTATTTGTATTGTAAAAGAATTGTACGCACTGAGAAAACAACTTTTTCTCTTGCTGTGCAGAGGCATAATACAACTTTCAAACAACTCAGAATCATGTGGGAAGTTAACCTAAGGTGTTTTCATTACGTTTGCAGAAAGTACTTTGGTGTAAAATTGAAATGTATACTATTTGTATTATCTAACCATTGTATGCACTGAGTTAACAACAGGTTTGTGTTGATGTGTAGAGGCATGACACAACATTCAAGCTACTCATAATCATGTGGGAAGTTAAATTAAAATGTCTCCCAATGGTTTGCACTCTGCACTTTGGTGGAAAATTGAGATGTATACTACCTTTATGTCAGAACGTAGTATGCACTGAGAAAGTAGCTTTTTTGTCTTGATGAACAGAGGCATGAAACAACTTCCAACCAACTCGTACTCATGTGGGAAGTTAACCAAAGGTGTTTCCATTAGGCTTCCAGTAACTGCTTTGGAGTAAAATTGAAATGTATACTATTTCTATTGTCTTAGTATTGCATGCACTGAGATAACAACTTTTTTGTGTTGATCTGTCGAGCCATGAAACAACTTTCAACCTACTCATAATCATGTGGGAAGTTACCCTAAGGTGTGTCCATTAGGTTTGCAGTAAGTACTTTGGTGTAAAATTGAAATGTATACTATTTGTATTATCTAACCATTGTATGCACTGAGTTAACAACATGTTTGTGTTGATGTGTAGAGCCATGACACAACTTTCAAACTACTCATAATCATGTGGCAGGTTAAATTAAAATGTCTCCCAATGGTTTGCACTCTGCACTTTGGTGGAAAATTGAGATGTGTACTACCCTTATGTCAGAACGTAGTATGCACTGAGAGAGTAGCTTTTTTGTCTTGATGAACAGAGGCTTGAAACAAGTTTCAACCTACTCGTACTCATGTGGGAAGTTAACCAAAGGTGTTTCCATTAGGTTTGCAGTAACTGCTTTGGAGTAAAATTGAAATGTATACTATTTGTATTATCTAACCATTGTATGCACTGAGTTAACAACTTTTTTATCGTGATGTGTGGAGCCATGAAAAAACTTTCAAACTACTTATAATCATTGGGGAAGTTAACCTAAGGTGTTTCAGTTTGGTTTGCAGTAAGTACTTTGGTGTAAAATTGAAATGTATGGTATTCGTATTATCCAACCATTTTAAGCCCTCAGTTAACAACATTTTTCTGTTGATGTGTAGAGCCATGAGACAACTTTCAAACAACTCAGAAACATGTGGGAAGTTAACTTAAAATGTATCCCAATGGTTTGCACTCTGCACTTTGCTGGAAAATTGAAATTTATACTAACTTAATGTGAGAACATAGTATGCACTGAGAAAGTAACTTTTTTGTCTTGATGAACAGAGGCATGAAACAACATTCAACCTACTCATACTCATGTGGGAAGTTAACCAAGGGTGTTTCCATTACGTTTGCAGTATGTACTTTGGTGTAAAATTGAAATGTATACTATTTGTATTGTCTTAGTATTGTATGCACTGAGAAAGTAACTTTTTTGTCTTGATGAACAGAGGCATGAAACCACTTTCAAACTACTCATACT
Organism: Mobula birostris; assembly: GCF_030028105.1. Lineage (NCBI taxonomy): Eukaryota > Metazoa > Chordata > Chondrichthyes > Myliobatiformes > Myliobatidae > Mobula > Mobula birostris. Next base: position 95,690,115 of record NC_092376.1, read on the forward strand.
CATGTGGGAAGTTAACCAAAGGTTTTTCCATTGGGTTTGCAGTAAGCACTTTGGTGTAAAATTGAAATGTATGCTATTTGTATTGTAAAAGCATTGTACGCACTGAGAAAACAACATTTTTCTCTTGCTGTGCAGAGGCATAATACAACTTTCAAACAACTCAGAATCATGTGGGAGGTTAACCTAAGTGTTTTCATTAGGTTTGCAGTAAGTACTTTGGTGTAAAATTGAAATGTATATTATTTGTATTATCTAACCATTGAATGCACTGAGTTAACAACATGTTTGTCTTGATGTGTAGAGCCATGACACAACTTTCAAACTACTCATAATCATGTGGGAAGTTAAATTAAAATGTCTCCCAATGGTTTGCACTCTGCAATTTGGTGGAAAATTGAGATGTATACTACCTTAATGTCAGAACATAGTATGCACTGAGAAAGTAGCTTTATTTTCTTGATGAACAGAGGCATGAAACAACTTTCAACCTACTCATTCTCATGTGGGAAGTTAACCCCAAGGTGTTTCCATCAGGTTTGCAGTAAGTGCTTTGGAAGAAATTGAAATGTATACTATTTGTTTTGTCTTAGTATTGTATGCACTGAGATAACAACTTTTTTGTTTTCATGTGTATAGCCATGAAACAACTGTCAACCTACTGATACTCATGTGGGAAGTTAACCAAAGGTGTTTCCATTAGGTTTGCAGTAAGTACTTTGGTGTAAAATTGAAATGTATACTATTTGTATTATCAAAGCATAGTATGCACTGAGAAAGTAACTTTTTTGTCTTGATGAACAGAGGCATGAAACAACTTTCAACCTACTCATACTCATGTGGGAAGTTAACCAAAGGTGTTTCCATTAGGTTTGCAGTATGTACTTTGGTGTAAAATTGAAATGTATACTATTTGTATTGTCTTAGTATTGTATGCACTGAGAAAGTAACTTTTTTGTCTTGATGAACAGAGGCATGAAACCACTTTCAACCTACTCATACTCATGTGGGAAGTTAACCAAAGGTGTTTCCATTGGGTTTGCAGTAAGTACTTTGGTGTAAAATTGAAATGTATGCTATTTGTATTGTAAAAGAATTGTACGCACTGAGAAAACAACTTTTTCTCTTGCTGTGCAGAGGCATAATACAACTTTCAAACAACTCAGAATCATGTGGGAAGTTAACCTAAGGTGTTTTCATTACGTTTGCAGTAAGTACTTTGGTGTAAAATTGAAATGTATACTATTTGTATTATCTAACCATTGTATGCACTGAGTTAACAACAGGTTTGTGTTGATGTGTAGAGGCATGACACAACATTCAAGCTACTCATAATCATGTGGGAAGTTAAATTAAAATGTCTCCCAATGGTTTCAACTCTGCACTTTGGTGGAAAATTGAGATGTATACTACCTTTATGTCAGAACGTAGTATGCACTGAGAAAGTAGCTTTTTTGTCTTGATGAACAGAGGCATGAAACAACTTCCAACCAACTCGTACTCATGTGGGAAGTTAACCAAAGGTGTTTCCATTAGGTTTCCAGTAACTGCTTTGGAGTAAAATTGAAATGTATACTATTTCTATTGTCTTAGTATTGCATGCACTGAGATAACAACTTTTTTGTGTTGATCTGTCGAGCCATGAAACAACTTTCAACCTACTCATAATCATGTGGGAAGTTACCCGAAGGTGTGTCCATTAGGTTTGCAGTAAGTACTTTGGTGTAAAATTGAAATGTATACTATTTGTATTATCTAACCATTGTATGCACTGAGTTAACAACATGTTTGTGTTGATGTGTAGAGCCATGACACAACTTTCAAACTACTCATAATCATGTGGCAGGTTAAATTAAAATGTCTCCCAATGGTTTGCACTCTGCACTTTGGTGGAAAATTGAGATGTGTACTACCCTTATGTCAGAACGTAGTATGCACTGAGAGAGTAGCTTTTTTGTCTTGATGAACAGAGGCTTGAAACAAGTTTCAACCTACTCGTACTCATGTGGGAAGTTAACCAAAGGTGTTTCCATTAGGTTTGCAGTAAGTACTTTGGTGTAAAATTGAAATGTATACTACTTGTATTATCTAACCATTTTAAGCCCTGAGTTAACAACATTTTTCTGTTGATTTGTAGAGCCATGAGACAACTTTCAAACAACTCAGAAACATGTGGGAAGTTAACTTAAAATGTATCCCAATGGTTTGCACTCTGCACTTTGCTGGAAAATTGAAATTTATACTAACTTAATGTGATAACATAGTATGCACTGAGAAAGTAACTTTTTTGTCTTGATGAACAGAGGCATGAAACAACTTTCAACCTACCCATTCCCATGTGGGAAGTTAACCAAAGGTGTTTCCATCAGGTTTGCAGTAAGTGCTTTGGAGTGAAATTGAAATGTATACTATTTGTTTTGTCTTAGTATTGTATGCACTGAGATAACATCTTTTTTGTTTTCATGTGTATAGCCATGAAACAACTTTCAACCTACTGATACTCATGTGGGAAGTTAACCAAAGGTGTTTCCATTAGGTTTGCAGTAAGTACTTTGGTGTAAAATTGAAATGTATACTATTTGTATTATCTAACCATTGTATGCACTGTTAACAACATGTTTGTGTTGATGTGTAGAGCCATGACACAAGTTTCAAACTACTCATAATCATGTGGGAAGTTAAATTAAAATGTCTCCCAATGGTTTGCACTCTGCAATTTGGTGGAAAATTGAGATGTATACTACCTTAATGTCAGAACATAGTATGCACAGAGAAAGTAGCTTTTTTGTCTTGATGAACGGAGGCATGAAACAACTTTCAACCTACTCGTACTCATGTGGGAAGTTAACCAAAGGTGTTTCCATTAGGTTTGCAGTAACTGCTTTGGAGTAAAATTGAAATGTATACTATTTGTATTGTCTTAGTATTGTATGCACTGAGATAACAACTTTTTTCTGTTGATCTGTCGAGCCATAAAACAACTTTCAACCTACTCATAATCATGTGGGAAGTTAACCTAAGGTGTTTCCATTAGGTTTGCAGTAAGTACTTTGGTGTAAAATTGAAATGTATACTACTAATATTATCTAAGCATTGTATGCACTGAGTTAACAACTTTTATGTCGAGATGTGTGGAGCCATGAAAAAACTTTCAAACTACTTATAATCATTGGGGAAGTTTACCTATGGTGTTTCCATTTGGTTTGCAGTAAGTACTTTGGTGTAAAATTGAAATGCATGGTATTCGTATCATCAAACCATTTTAAGCCCTGAGATAACAACATTTTTCTGTTGATGTGTAGAGCCATGAGACAACTTTCAAAAAACTCACAAACATGTGGGAAGTTAACTTAAAATGTATCCCAATGGTTTGCACTCTGCACTTTGCTGGAAAATTGAATTTTATACTAACTTAATGTTAGAACATAGTATGCACTCAGAAAGTAACTTTTTTGTCTTAATGAACAGAGGCATGAAACAATTTTCAACCAACTCATAGTCATGTGGGAAGTTAACCAAAGGTGTTTCCATTAGGTTTGCAGTAAGTGTTTTGGAGTAAAATTGGATTGTATACTATCTGAATTGTCTTAGTATTGTATGCACTGAGATAACAACTTTTTTGTGCTGATGTGTAGAGCCATGAAACAACTTTCAACCTACTCATAATCATGCGTGAAGTTAACCTAAGCTGTTTCAATTAGGTTTGGGTAAGTACTTTGGTGTAAAATTGAAATGTATACCATTTGTATTGTCTAAGCATAGTATGCACTGAGAAAGTAACTTTTTTGTCTTGATGAACAGAGGCATGAAACAACTTTTAACCTACTCATACTCATGTGGGAAGTTAACCAAAGGTGTTTCCATTAGGTTTGCAGTATGTACTTTGGTGTAAAATTGAAATGTATACTATTTGTATTGTCTTAGTATTGTATGCACTGAGAAAGTAACTTTTTTGTCTTGATGAACAGAGGCATGAAACCACTTTCAACCTACTCATACTCTGTGGGAAGTTAACCAAAGGTGTTTTCCATTGGGTTTGCAGTAAGTACTTTGGTGTAAAATTGAAATGTATGCTATTTGTATTGTAAAAGCATTGTACGCACTGAGAAAACAACTTTTTTCTCTTGCTGTGCAGAGGCATAATACAACTTTCAACCTACTCATAATCATGTGGTAAGTTAACCTAAGGTGTTTCCATTAGGATTGCAGTAAGTACTTTGGTGTAAAATTGAAATGTATACTATTTGTATTATCAAAGCATAGTATGCACTGAGAAAGTAACTTTTTTGTCTTGATGAACAGAGGCATGAAACAACTTTCAACCTACTCATACTCATGTGGGAAGTTAACCAAAGGTGTTTCCATTAGGTTTGCAGTATGTACTTTGGTGTAAAATTGAAATGTATACTATTTGTTTAGTCTTAGTATTGTATGCACTGAGAAAGTAACTTTTTTGTCTTGATGAACAGAGGCATGAAACCACTTTCAACCTACTCATACTCATGTGGGAAGTTAACCAAAGGTGTTTCCATTGGGTTTGCAGTAAGTACTTTGGTGTAAAATTGAAATGTATGCTATTTGTATTGTAAAAGAATTGTACGCATTGAGAAAACAACCTTTTCTCTTGCTGTGCAGAGGCATAATACAACTTTCAAACTACTCATAATCATGTGGGAAGTTAAATTAAAATGTCTCCCAATGGTTTGCACACTGCACTTTGGTAGAAAATTGAGATGTATACTACCTTTATGTCAGAACGTAGTATGCACTGAGAAAGTAGCTTTTTTGTCTTCATGAACAGAGGCATGAAACAACTTTCAACCAACTCGTACTCATGTGGGAAGTTAACCAAAGGTGTTTCCATTAGGTTTGCAGTAACTGCTTTGGAGTAAAATTGAAATGTATACTATTTCTATTGTCTTAGTATTGTATGCACTGAGATAACAACTTTTTTGTGTTGATCTGTCGAGCCATGAAACAACTTTCAACCTACTCATAATCATGTGGGAAGTTACCCTAAGGTGTGTCCATTAGGTTTGCAGTAAGTACTTTGCTGTAAAATTGAAATGTATACTATTTGTATTATCTAACCATTGTATGCACTGAGTTAACAACATGTTTGTGTTGATGTGTAGAGCCATGACACAACTTTCAAACTACTCATAATCATGTGGGAAGTTAAATTAAAATGTCTCCCAATGGTTTGCACTCTGCACTTTGGTGGAAAATTGGGATGTATACTACCCTTATGTCAGAACGTAGTATGCACTGAGAGAGTAGCTTTTTTGTCTTGATGAACAGAGGCTTGAAACAACATTCAACCTACTCGTACTCATGTGGGAAGTTAACCAAAGGTGTTTCCATTAGGTTTGCAGTAACTGCTTTGGAGTAAAATTGAAATGTATACTATTTGTATTGTCTTAGTATTGTATGCACTCAGATAACAACTTTTTTATGTTGATGTGTCAAGCCATAAAACAACTTTCAACCTACTCATAATCATGTGGGAAGTTAACCTAAGGTGTTTCCATTAGGTTTGCAGTATGTACTTTGGTGTAAAATTGAAATGTATACTACTTGTATTATCTAACCATTTTAAGCCCTGAGTTAACAACATTTTTCTGTTGATTTGTAGAGCCATGAGACAACTTTCAAACAACTCAGAAACATGTGGGAAGTTAACTTAAAATGTATCCCAACGGTTTGCACTCTGCACTTTGCTGGAAAATTGAAATTTATACTAACTTAATGTGAGAACATAGTATGCACTGAGAAAGTAACTTTTTTGTCTTGATGAACAGAGGCATGAAACAACTTTCAACCTACTCATTCTCATGTGGGAAGTTAACGAAAGGTGTTTCCATCAGGTTTGCAGTAAGTGCTTTGGAGTGAAATTGAAATGTATACTATTTGTTTTGTCTTAGTATTGTATGCACTGAGATAACAACTTTTTTGTTTTCATGTGTATAGCCATGAAACAACTTTCAACCTACTGATACTCATGTGGGAAGTTAATCAAGGGTGTTTCCATTACGTTTGCAGTATGTACTTTGGTGTAAAATTGAAATGTATACTATTTGTATTGTCTTAGTATTGTAAGCACTGAGAAAGTAACTTTTTTGTCTTGATGAACAAAGGCATGAAACCACTTTCAAACTACTCATACTCATGTGGGAAGTTAACCAAAGGTTTTTCCATTGGGTTTGCAGTAAGTACTTTGGTGTAAAATTGAAATGTATGCTATTTGTATTGTAACAGCATTGTACGCACTGAGAAAACAACATTTTACTCTTGCTGTGCAGAGGCATAATACAACTTTCAAACAACTCAGAATCATGTGGGAGGTTAACCTAAGTGTTTTCATTAGGTTTGCTGTAAGTACTTTGGTGTAAAATTGAAATGTATACTATTTGTATTATCTAACCATTGTATGCACTGTTAACAACATGTTTGTGTTGATGTGTAGAGCCATGAAACAATTTTCAACCTACTCATAATCATGCGGGAAGTTAACCTAAGGTGTTTCCATTAGGTTTGCAGTAAGTACTTTGGTGTAAAATTGAAATGTATACTACTTGTATTATCTAATCATTGTATGCACTGAGTTAACAACTTTTTTGTCGTGATGTGTGGAGCCATGAAAAAACTTTCAAACTACTTATAATCATTGGGGAAGTTAACCTAAGGTGTTTCAGTTTGGTTTGCAGTAAGTACTTTGGTGTAAAATTGAAATGTATGGTATTCGTATTATCCAACCATTTTAAGCCCTCAGTTAACAACATTTTTCTGTTGATGTGTAGAGCCATGAGACAACTTTCAAACAACTCAGAAACATGTGGGAAGTTAACTTAAAATGTATCCCAATGGTTTGCACTCTGCACTTTGCTGGAAAATTGAAATTTATACTAACTTAATGTGAGAACATAGTATGCACTGAGAAAGTAACTTTTTTGTCTTGATGAACAGAGGCATGAAACAACATTCAACCTACTCATACTCATGTGGGAAGTTAACCAAGGGTGTTTCCATTACGTTTGCAGTATGTACTTTGGTGTAAAATTGAAATGTATACTATTTGTATTGTCTTAGTATTGTATGCACTGAGAAAGTAACTTTTTTGTCTTGATGAACAGAGGCATGAAACCACTTTCAAACTACTCATACTCATGTGGGAAGTTAACCAAAGGTTTTTCCATAGGGTTTGCAGTAAGCACTTTGGTGTAAAATTGAAATGTATGCTATTTGTATTGTAAAAGCATTGTACGCACTGAGAAAACAACATTTTTCTCTTGCTGTGCAGAGGCATAATACAACTTTCAAACAACTCAGAATCATGTGGGAGGTTAACCTAAGTGTTTTCATTAGGTTTGCAGTAAGTACTTTGGTGTAAAATTGAAATGTATATTATTTGTATTATCTAACCATTGAATGCACTGAGTTAACAACATGTTTGTCTTGATGTGTAGAGCCATGACACAACTTTCAAACTACTCATAATCATGTGGGAAGTTAAATTAAAATGTCTCCCAATGGTTTGCACTCTGCAATTTGGTGGAAAATTGAGATGTATACTACCTTAATGTCAGAACATAGTATGCACTGAGAAAGTAGCTTTATTGTCTTGATGAACAGAGGCATGAAACAACTTTCAACCTACTCATTCTCATGTGGGAAGTTAACCAAAGGTGTTTCCATCAGGTTTGCAGTAAGTGCTTTGGAAGAAATTGAAATGTATACTATTTGTTTTGTCTTAGTATTGTATGCACTGAGATAACAACTTTTTTGTTTTCATGTGTATAGCCATGAAACAACTGTCAACCTACTGATACTCATGTGGGAAGTTAACCAAAGGTGTTTCCATTAGGTTTGCAGTAAGTACTTTGGTGTAAAATTGAAATGTATACTATTTGCATTATCAAAGCATAGTATGCACTGAGAAAGTAACTTTTTTGTCTTGATGAACAGAGGCATGAAACAACTTTCAACCTACTCATACTCATGTGGGAAGTTAACCAAAGGTGTTTCCATTAGGTTTGCAGTATGTACTTTGGTGTAAAATTGAAATGTATACTATTTGTATTGTCTTAGTATTGTATGCACTGAGAAAGTAACTTTTTTGTCTTGATGAACAGAGGCATGAAACCACTTTCAACCTACTCATACTCATGTGGGAAGTTAACCAAAGGTGTTTCCATTGGGTTTGCAGTAAGTACTTTGGTGTAAAATTGAAATGTATGCTATTTGTATTGTAAAAGAATTGTACGCACTGAGAAAACAACTTTTTCTCTTGCTGTGCAGAGGCATAATACAACTTTCAAACAACTCAGAATCATGTGGGAAGTTAACCTAAGGTGTTTTCATTAGGTTTGCAGTAAGTACTTTGGTGTAAAATTGAAATGTATACTATTTGTATTATCTAAACATTGTATGCACTGAGTTAACAACAGGTTTGTGTTGATGTGTAGAGGCATGACACAACATTCAAGCTACTCATAATCATGTGGGAAGTTAAATTAAAATGTCTCCCAATGGTTTGCACTCTGCACTTTGGTGGAAAATTGAGATGTATACTACCTTTATGTCAGAAGGTAGTATGCACTGAGAAAGTAGCTTTTTTGTCTTGATGAACAGAGGCATGAAACAACTTCCAACCAACTCGTACTCATGTGGGAAGTTAACCAAAGGTGTTTCCATTAGGTTTCCAGTAACTGCTTTGGAGTAAAATTGAAATGTATACTATTTCTATTGTCTTAGTATTGCATGCACTGAGATAACAACTTTTTTGTGTTGATCTGTCGAGCCATGAAACAACTTTCAACCTACTCATAATCATGTGGGAAGTTACCCTAAGGTGTGTCCATTAGGTTTGCAGTAAGTACTTTGGCGTAAAATTGAAATGTATACTATTTGTATTATCTAACCATTGTATGCACTGAGTTAACAACATGTTTGTGTTGATGTGTAGAGCCATGACACAACTTTCAAACTACTCATAATCATGTAGCAGGTTAAATTAAAATGTCTCCCAATGGTTTGCACTCTGCACTTTGGTGGAAAATTGAGATGTGTACTACCCTTATGTCAGAACGTAGTATGCACTGAGAGAGTAGCTTTTTTGTCTTGATGAACAGAGGCTTGAAAGAAGTTTCAACCTACTCGTACTCATGTGGGAAGTTAACCAAAGGTGTTTCCATTAGGTTTGCAGTAACTGCTTTGGAGTAAAATTGAAATGTATACTATTTGTATTGTCTTAGTATTGTATGCACTGAGATAACAACTTTTTTATGTTGATGTGTCAAGCCATAAAACAACTTTCAACCTACTCATAATCATGTGGGAAGTTAACCTAAGGTGTTTCCATTAGGTTTGCAGTAAGTACTTTGGTGTAAAATTGAAATGTATACTACTTGTATTATCTAACCATTTTAAGCCCTGAGTTAACAACATTTTTCTGTTGATTTGTAGAGCCATGAGACAACTTTCAAACAACTCAGAAACATGTGGGAAGTTAACTTAAAATGTATCCCAATGGATTGCACTCTGCACTTTGCTGGAAAATTGAAATTTATACTAACTTAATGTGATAACATAGTATGCACTGAGAAAGTAACTTTTTTGTCTTGATGAACAGAGGCATGAAACAACTTTCAACCTACCCATTCCCATGTGGGAAGTTAACCAAAGGTGTTTCCATCAGGTTTGCAGTAAGTGCTTTGGAGTGAAATTGAAATGTATACTATTTGTTTTGTCTTAGTATTGTATGCACTGAGATAACATCTTTTTTGTTTTCATGTGTATAGCCATGAAACAACTTTCAACCTACTGATACTCATGTGGGAAGTTAACCAAAGGTGTTTCCATTAGGTTTGCAGTAAGTACTTTGGTGTAAAATTGAAATGTATACCATTTGTATTGTCTAAGCATAGTATGCACTGAGAAAGTAACTTTTTTGTCTTGATGAACAGAGGCATGAAACCACTTTCAACCTACTCAGAATCATGTGGGAAGTTAACCTAAGGTGTTTTCATTAGGTTTGCAGTAAGTACTTTGGTGTAAAATTGAAATGTATACTATTTGTATTATCTAACCATTGTATGCACTGTTAACAACATGTTTGTGTTGATGTGTAGAGCCATGACACAAGTTTCAAACTACTCATAATCATGTGGGAAGTTAAATTAAAATGTCTCCCAATGGTTTGCACTCTGCAATTTGGTGGAAAATTGAGATGTATACTACCTTAATGTCAGAACATAGTATGCACAGAGAAAGTAGCTTTTTTGTCTTGATGAACGGAGGCATGAAACAACTTTCAACCTACTCGTACTCATGTGGGAAGTTAACCAAAGGTGTTTCCATTAGGTTTGCAGTAACTGCTTTGGAGTAAAATTGAAATGTATACTATTTGTATTGTCTTAGTATTGTATGCACTGAGATAACAACTTTTTTCTGTTGATCTGTCGAGCCATAAAACAACTTTCAACCTACTCATAATCATGTGGGAAGTTAACCTAAGGTGTTTCCATTAGGTTTGCAGTAAGTACTTTGGTGTAAAATTGAAATGTATGCTACTAGTATTATCTAAGCATTGTATGCACTGAGTTAACAACTTTTATGTCGAGATGTGTGGAGCCATGAAAAAACTTTCAAACTACTTATAATCATTGGGGAAGTTTACCTATGGTGTTTCCATTTGGTTTGCAGTAAGTACTTTGGTGTAAAATTGAAATGCATGGTATTCGTATCATCAAACCATTTTAAGCCCTGAGTTAACAACATTTTTCTGTTGATGTGTAGAGCCATGAGACAACTTTCAAAAAACTCACAAACATGTGGGAAGTTAACTTAAAATGTATCCCAATGGTTTGCACTCTGCACTTTGCTGGAAAATTGAATTTTATACTAACTTAATGTTAGAACATAGTATGCACTGAGAAAGTAACTTTTTTGTCTTGATGAACAGAGGCATGAAACAACTTTTAACCTACTCATACTCATGTGGGAAGTTAACCAAAGGTGTTTCCATTAGGTTTGCAGTATGTACTTTGGTGTAAAATTGAAATGTATACTATTTGTATTGTCTTAGTATTGTATGCACTGAGAAAGTAACTTTTTTGTCTTGATGAACAGAGGCATGAAACCACTTTCAACCTACTCATACTCATGTGGGAAGTTAACCAAAGGTGTTTTCCATTGGGTTTGCAGTAAGTACTTTGGTGTAAAATTGAAATGTATGCTATTTGTATTGTAAAAGCATTGTACGCACTGAGAAAACAACTTTTTTCTCTTGCTGTGCAGAGGCATAATACAACTTTCAACCTACTCATAATCATGTGGTAAGTTAACCTAAGGTGTTTCCATTAGGATTGCAGTAAGTACTTTGGTGTAAAATTGAAATGTATACTATTTGTATTATCAAAGCATAGTATGCACTGAGAAAGTAACTTTTTTGTCTTGATGAACAGAGGCATGAAACAACTTTCAACCTACTCATACTCATGTGGGAAGTTAACCAAAGGTGTTTCCATTAGGTTTGCAGTATGTACTTTGGTGTAAAATTGAAATGTATACTATTTGTTTAGTCTTAGTATTGTATGCACTGAGAAAGTAACTTTTTTGTCTTGATGAACAGAGGCATGAAACCACTTTCAACCTACTCATACTCATGTGGGAAGTTAACCAAAGGTGTTTCCATTGGGTTTGCAGTAAGTACTTTGGTGTAAAATTGAAATGTATGCTATTTGTATTCTAAAAGAATTGTACGCATTGAGAAAACAACCTTTTCTCTTGTTGTGCAGAGGCATAATACAACTTTCAAACTACTCATAATCATGTGGGAAGTTAAATTAAAATGTCTCCCAATGGTTTGCACTCTGCACTTTGGTAGAAAATTGAGATGTATACTACCTTTATGTCAGAACGTAGTATGCACTGAGAAAGTAGCTTTTTTGTCTTCATGAACAGAGGCATGAAACAACTTTCAACCAACTCGTACTCATGTGGGAAGTTAACCAAAGGTGTTTCCATTAGGTTTGCAGTAACTGCTTTGGAGTAAAATTGAAATGTATACTATTTCTATTGTCTTAGTATTGTATGCACTGAGATAACAACTTTTTTCTGTTGATCTGTCGAGCCATGAAACAACTTTCAACCTACTCATAATCATGTGGGAAGTTACCCTAAGGTGTGTCCATTAGGTTTGCAGTAAGTACTTTGGTGTAAAATTGAAATGTATACTATTTGTATTATCTAACCATTGTATGCACTGAGTTAACAACATGTTTGTGTTGATGTGTAGAGCCATGACACAACTTTCAAACTACTCATAATCATGTGGGAAGTTAAATTAAAATGTCTCCCAATGGTTTGCACTCTGCACTTTGGTGGAAAATTGAGATGTATACTACCCTTATGTCAGAACGTAGTATGCACTGAGAGAGTAGCTTTTTTGTCTTGATGAACAGAGGCTTGAAACAACTTTCAACCTACTCGTACTCATGTGGGAAGTTAACCAAAGGTGTTTCCATTAGGTTTGCAGTAACTGCTTTGGAGTAAAATTGAAATGTATACTATTTGTATTGTCTTAGTATTGTATGCACTCAGATAACAACTTTTTTATGTTGATGTGTCAAGCCATAAAACAACTTTCAACCTACTCATAATCATGTGGGAAGTTAACCTAAGGTGTTTCCATTAGGTTTGCAGTATGTACTTTGGTGTAAAATTGAAATGTATACTACTTGTATTATCTAACCATTTTAAGCCCTGAGTTAACAACATTTTTCTGTTGATTTGTAGAGCCATGAGACAACTTTCAAACAACTCAGAAACATGTGGGAAGTTAACTTAAAATGTATCCCAACGGTTTGCACTCTGCACTTTGCTGGAAAATTGAAATTTATACTAACTTAATGTGAGAACATAGTATGCACTGAGAAAGTAACTTTTTTGTCTTGATGAACAGAGGCATGAAACAACTTTCAACCTACTCATTCTCATGTGGGAAGTTAACGAAAGGTGTTTCCATCAGGTTTGCAGTAAGTGCTTTGGAGTGAAATTGAAATGTATACTATTTGTTTTGTCTTAGTATTGTATGCACTGAGATAACAACTTTTTGGTTTTCATGTGTATAGCCATGAAACAACTTTCAACCTACTGATACTCATGTGGGAAGTTAACCAAAGCTGTTTCCATTAGGTTTGCAGTAAGTACTTTGGTGTAAAATTGAAATGTATACCATTTGTATTGTCTAAGCATAGTATGCACTGAGAAAGTAACTTTTTTGTCTTGATGAACAGAGGCATGAAACAACTTTCAACCTACTCATTCTCATGTGGGAAGTTAACCAAAGGTGTTTCCATTTGGTTTGCAGTAAGTACTTTGGTGTAAAATTGAAATGTATGCTATTTGTATTGTAAAAGAATTGTACGCACTGAGAAAACAACTTTTTCTCTTGCTGTGCAGAGGCATAATACAACTTTCAAACAACTCAGAATCATGTGGGAAGTTAACCTAAGGTGTTTTCATTAGGTTTGCAGTAAGTACTTTGGTGTAAAATTGAAATGTATACTATTTGTATTATCTAACCATTGTATGCACTGTTAACAACATGTTTGTGTTGATGTGTAGAGCCATGACACAAGTTTCAAACTACTCATAATCATGTGGGAAGTTAAATTAAAATGTCTCCCAATGGTTTGCACTCTGTAATTTGGTGGAAAATTGAGATGTATACTACCTTAATGTCAGAACATAGTATGCACAGAGAAAGTAGCTTTTTTGTCTTGATGAACGGAGGCATGAAACAACTTTCAACCTACTCGTACTCATGTGGTACGTTAACCAAAGGTGTTTCCATTAGGTTTGCAGTAACTGCTTTGGAGTAAAATTGAAATGTATACTATTTGTATTGTCTTAGTATTGTATGCACTGAGATAACAACTTTTTTCTGTTGATGTGTCGAGCCATAAAACAACTTTCAACCTACTCATAATCATGTGGGAAGTTAACCTAAGGTGTTTCCATTAGGTTTGCTGTAAGTACTTTGGTGTAAAATTGAAATGTATACTACTAGTATTATCTAAGCATTGCATGCACTGAGTTAACAACTTTTATGTCGAGATGTGTGGAGCCATGAAAAAACTTTCAAACTACTTATAATCATTGGGGAAGTTTACCTATGGTGTTTCCATTTGGTTTGCAGTAAGTTCTTTGGTGTAAAATTGAAATGCATGGTATTCGTATTATCTAACCATTTTAAGCCCTGAGTTAACAACATTTTTCTGTTGATGTGTAGAGCCATGAGACAACTTTCAAAAAACTCAGAAACACGTGGGAAGTTAACTTAAAATGTATCCCAATGGTTTCCACTCTGCACTTTGCTGGAAAATTGAAATTTATACTAACTTAAAGTGAGAACATAGTATGCACTGAGAAAGTAACTTTTTTGTCTTAATGAACAGAGGCATGAAACAATTTTCAACCCCACTCATAGTCATGTGGGAAGTTAACCAAAGGTGTTTCCATTAGGTTTGCAGTAAGTGTTTTGGAGTAAAATTGGATTGTATACTATCTGAATTGTCTTAGTATTGTATGCACTGAGATAACAACTTTTTTGTGTTGATGTGTAGAGCCATGAAACAACTTTCAACCTACTCATAATCATGCGTGAAGTTAACCTAAGGTGTTTCCATTAGGTTTGCAGTAAGTACTTTGGTGTAAAATTGAAATGTATACCATTTGTATTGTCTAAGCATAGTATGCACTGAGAAAGTAACTTTTTTGTCTTGATGAACAGAGGCATGAAACAACTTTCAACCTACTCATTCTCATGTGGGAAGTTAACCAAAGGTGTTTCCATTAGTTTTGCAGTAAGTGCTTTGGAGTAAACTTGAAATGTATACTATTTGTTTTGTCTCAGTATTGTATGCACTGAGATAACAACTTTTTTGTTTTCATGTGTATAGCCATGAAACAACTTTCAACCTACTCATAATCATGTGGGAAGTTAAATTAAAATGTCTCCCAATGGTTTGCACTCTGCAATTTGGTGGAAAATTGAGATGTATACTACCTTAATGTCAGAACATAGTTTGCACTGAGAAAGTAGCTTTTTTGTCTTGATGAACAGAGGCATGAAACAACTTTCAACCTACTCATTCTCATGTGGGAAGTTAACCAAAGGTGTTTCCATCAGGTTTGCAGTAAGTGCTTTGGAGTGAAATTGAAATGTATACTATTTGTTTTGTCTTAGTATTGTATGCACTGAGATAACAACTTTTTTGTTTTCATGTGTATAGCCATGAAACAACTTTCAACCTACTCATAATCATGTGGGAAGTTAAATTAAAATGTCTCCCAATGGTTTGCACTCTGCAATTTGGTGGAAAATTGAGATGTATACTACCTTAATGTCAGAACATAGTTTGCACTGAGAAAGTAGCTTTTTTGTCTTGATGAACAGAGGCATGAAACAACTTTCAACCTACTCATTCTCATGTGGGAAGTTAACCCCAAGGTGTTTCCATCAGGTTTGCAGTAAGTGCTTTGGAGTGAAATTGAAATGTATACTATTTGTTTTGTCTTAGTATTGTATGCACTGAGATAACAACTTCTTTGTATTCATGTGTATAGCCATGAAACAACTGTCAACCTACTGATACTCATGTGGGAAGTTAACCAAAGGTGTTTCCATTAGGTTTGCAGTATGTACTTTGGGGTAAAATTGAAATGTATACTATTTGTATTGTCTTAGTATTGTATGCACTGAGAAAGTAACTTTTTTGTCTTGATGAACAGAGGCATGAAACCACTTTCAACCTACTCATACTCATGTGGGAAGTTAACCAAAGGTGTTTCCATTAGGTTTGCAGTATGTACTTTGGTGTAAAATTGAAATGTATACTATTTGTATTGTCTTGGTATTGTATGCACTGAGAAAGTAACTTTTTTGTCTTGATGAACAGAGGCATGAAACCACTTTCAACCTACTCATACTCATGTGGGAAGTTAACCAAAGGTGTTTTCATTAGGTTTACAGTAAGTACTTTGGTGTAAAATTGAAATGTATACTATTTGTATTATCTAACCATTGTATGCACTGAGTTAACAACAGGTTTGTGTTGATGTGTAGAGCCATGACACAACATTCAAGCTACTCATAATCATGTGGGAAGTTAAATTAAAATGTCTCCCAATGGTTTGCACTCTGCACTTTGGTGGAAAATTGAGATGTATACTACCTTTATGTCAGAACGTAGTATGCACTGAGAGAGTAGCTTTTTTGTCTTGATGAACAGAGGCATGAAACCACTTTCAACCTACTCATACTCATGTGGGAAGTTAACCAAAGGTGTTTTCCATTCGGTTTGCAGTAAGTACTTTGGTGTAAAATTGAAATGTATGCCATTTGTATTGTAAAAGCATTGTACGCCCTGAGAAAACAACTTTTTTCTCTTGCTGTGCAGAGGCATAATACAACTTTCAACCTACTCATAATCATGTGGTAAGTTAACCTAAGGTGTTTCCATTAGGATTGCAGTAAGTACTTTGGTGTAAAATTGAAATGTATACTATTTGTATTATCAAAGCATAGTATGCACTGAGAAAGTAACTTTTTTGTCTTGATGAACAGAGGCATGAAACAACTTTCAACCTACTCATACTCATGTGGGAAGTTAACCAAAGGTGTTTCCATTAGGTTTGCAGTATGTACTTTGGTGTAAAATTGAAATGTATACTATTTGTATTGTCTTAGTATTGTATGCACTGAGAAAGTAACTTTTTTGTCTTGATGAACAGAGGCATGAAACCACTTTCAACCTACTCATACTCATGTGGGAAGTTAACCAAAGGTGTTTCCATTGGGTTTGCAGTAAGTACTTTGGTGTAAAATTGAAATGTATGTTATTTGTATTGTAAAAGAATTGTACGCACTGAGAAAACAACCTTTTCTCTTGCTGTGCAGAGGTATAATACAACTTTCAAACAACTCAGAATCATGTGGGCAGTTAACCTAAGGTGTTTTCATTAGGTTTGCAGTAAGTACTTTGGTGTAAAATTGAAATGTATACTATTTGTATTATCTAACCATTGTATGCACTGAGTTAACAACAGGTTTGTGTTGATGTGTAGAGCCATGACACAACTTTCAAACTACTCATAATCATGTGGGAAGTTAAATTAAAATGTCTCCCAATGGTTTGCACTCTGCACTTTGGTGGAAAATTGAGATGTATAGTACCTTTATGTCAGAACGTAGTATGCACTGAGAAAGTAGCTTTTTTGTCTTGATGAACAGAGGCATGAAACTACTTTCAACCAACTCGTACTCATGTGGGAAGTTAACCAAAGGTGTTTCCATTAGGTTTGCAGTAACTGCTTTGGAGTAAAATTGAAATGTATACTATTTCTATTGTCTTAGTATTGTATGCACTGAGATAACAACTTTTTGGTGTTGATCTGTCGAGCCATGAAACAACTTTCAACCTACTCATAATCATGTGGGAAGTTACCCTAAGGTGTGTCCATTAGGTTTGCAGTAAGTACTTTGGTGTAAAATTGAAATGTATACTATTTGTATTATCTAACCATTTTATGCACTGATTTAACAACATGTTTGTGTTGATGTGTAGAGCCATGACACAACTTTCAAACTACTCATAATCATGTGGGAAGTTAACTTAAAATGTATCCCAATGGTTTGCACTCTGCACTTGGCTGGAAAATTGAAATTTATACTAACTTAATGTGAGAACATAGTATGCACTGAGAAAGTAACTTTTTTGTCTTGATGAACAGAGGCATGAAACAACTTTCAACCTACTCATACTCATGTGGGAAGTTAACCAAAGGTGTTTCCATTAGGTTTGCAGTATGTACTTTGGTGTAAAATTGAAATGTATACTATTTGTTTTGTCTTAGTATTGTATGCACTGAGATAACAACTTTTTTGTTTTCATGTGTATAGCCATGAAACAACTTTCAACCTACTGATACTCATGTGGGAAGTTAACCAAAGCTGTTTCCATTAGGTTTGCATAAGTACTTTGGTGTAAAATTGAAATGTATACCATTTGTATTGTCTAAGCATAGTATGCACTGAGAAAGTAACTTTTTTGTCTTGATGAACAGAGGCATGAAACAACTTTCAACCTACTCATTCTCATTTGGGAAGTTAACCAAAGGTGTTTCCATTGGGTTTGCAGTAAGTACTTTGGTGTAAAATTGAAATGTATGCTATTTGTATTCTAAAAGAATTGTACGCTCTGAGAAAACAACTTTTTCTCTTGCTGTGCAGAGGCATAATACAACTTTCAAACAACTCAGAATCATGTGGGAAGTTAACCTAAGGTGTTTTCATTAGGTTTGCAGTAACAACTTTGGTGAAAAATTGAAATGTATACTATTTGTATTATCTAACCATTGTATGCACTGTTAACAACATGTTTGTGTTGATGTGTAGAGCCATGACTCAACTTTCAAACTACTCATAATCATGTGGGAAGTTAAATTAAAATGTCTCCCAATGGTTTGCACTCTGCAATTTGGTGGAAAATTGAGATGTATACTACCTTAATGTCAGAACATAGTATGCACAGAGAAAGTAGCTTTTTTGTCTTGATGAACGGAGGCATGAAACAACTTTTAACCTACTCGTACTCATGTGGGAAGTTAACCAAAGGTGTTTCCATTAGGTTTGCAGTAACTGCTTTGGAGTAAAATTGAAATGTATACTATTTGTATTGTCTTAGTATTGTATGCACTGAGATAACAACTTTTTTCTGTTGATCTGTCGAGCTATAAAACAACTTTCAACCTACTCATAATCATGTGGGAAGTTAACCTAAGGTGTTTCCATTAGGTTTGCAGTAAGTACTTTGGTGTAAAATTGAAATGTATACTACTAGTATTATCTAAGCATTGTATGCACTGAGTTAACAACTTTTATGTCGAGATGTGTGGAGCCATGAAAAAACTTTCAAACTGCTTATAATCATTGGGGAAGTTTACCTATGGTGTTTCCATTTGGTTTGCAGTAAGTACTTTGGTGTAAAATTGAAATGCATGGTATTCGTATTATCTAACCATTTTAAGCCCTGAGTTAACAACATTTTTCTGTTGATGTGTAGAGCCATGAGACAACTTTCAAAAAACTGAGAAACATGTGGGAAGTTAACTTAAAATGTATCCCAATGGTTTGCACTCTGCACTTGGCTGGAAAATTGAAATTTATACTAACTTAATGTGAGAACATAGTATGCACTGAGAAAGTAACTTTTTTGTCTTGATGAACAGAGGCATGAAACAACTTTCAACCTACTCATTCTCATGTGGGAAGTTAACGAAAGGTGTTTCCATCAGGTTTGGAGTAAGTGCTTTGGAGTGAAATTGAAATCTATACTATTTGTTTTGTCTTAGTATTGTATGCACTGAGATAACAACTTTTTTGTTTTCATGTGTATAGCCATGAAACAACTTTCAACCTACTGATACTCATGTGGGAAGTTAACCAAAGCTGTTTCCATTAGGTTTGCATAAGTACTTTGGTGTAAAATTGAAATGTATACCATTTGTATTGTCTAAGCATAGTATGCACTGAGAAAGTAACTTTTTTGTCTTGATGAACAGAGGCATGAAACAATTTTCAACCTACTCATTCTCATTTGGGAAGTTAACCAAAGGTGTTTCCATTGGGTTTGCAGTAAGTACTTTGGTGTAAAATTGAAATGTATGCTATTTGTATTGTAAAAGAATTGTACGCTCTGAGAAAACAACTTTTTCTCTTGCTGTGCAGAGGCATAATACAACTTTCAAACAACTCAGAATCATGTGGGAAGTTAACCTAAGGTGTTTTCATTAGGTTTGCAGTAACAACTTTGGTGAAAAATTGAAATGTATACTATTTGTGTTATCTAACCATTGTATGCACTGTTAACAACATGTTTGTGTTGATGTGTAGAGCCATGACTCAACTTTCAAACTACTCATAATCATGTGGGAAGTTAAATTAAAATGTCTCCCAATGGTTTGCACTCTGCAATTTGGTGGAAAATTGAGATGTATACTACCTTAATGTCAGAACATAGTATGCACAGAGAAAGTAGCTTTTTTGTCTTGATGAACGGAGGCATGAAACAACTTTCAACCTACTCATAATCATGTGGGAAGTTAACCTAAGGTGTTTCCATTAGGTTTGCAGTAAGTGCTTTGGAGTAAAATTGAAATGTATACTATTTGTATTGTCTAAGCATTGTATGCACTGAGTTAACAACTTTTATGTCGAGATGTGTGGAGCCATGAAAAAACTTTCAAACTGCTTATAATCATTGGGGAAGTTTACCTATGGTGTTTCCATTTGGTTTGCAGTAAGTACTTTGGTGTAAAATTGAAATGCATGGTATTCGTATTATCTAACCATTTTAAGCCCTGAGTTAACAACATTTTTCTGTTGATGTGTAGAGCCATGAGACAATTTTCAAAAAACTGAGAAACATGTGGGAAGTTAACTTAAAATGTATCCCAATGGTTTGCACTCTGCACTTGGCTGGAAAATTGAAATTTATACTAACTTAATGTGAGAACATAGTATGCACTGAGAAAGTAACTTTTTTGTCTTGATGAACAGAGGCATGAAACAACTTTCAACCTACTCATTCTCATGTGGGAAGTTAACGAAAGGTGTTTCCATCAGGTTTGCAGTAAGTGCTTTGGAGTGAAATTGAAATCTATACTATTTGTTTTGTCTTAGTATTGTATGCACTGAGATAACAACTTTTTTGTTTTCATGTGTATAGCCATGAAACAACTTTCAACCTACTGATACTCATGTGGGAAGTTAACCAAAGCTGTTTCCATTAGGTTTGCATAAGTACTTTGGTGTAAAATTGAAATGTATACCATTTGTATTGTCTAAGCATAGTATGCACTGAGAAAGTAACTTTTTTGTCTTGATGAACAGAGGCATGAAACAATTTTCAACCTACTCATTCTCATTTGGGAAGTTAACCAAAGGTGTTTCCATTGGGTTTGCAGTAAGTACTTTGGTGTAAAATTGAAATGTATGCTATTTGTATTGTAAAAGAATTGTACGCTCTGAGAAAACAACTTTTTCTCTTGCTGTGCAGAGGCATAATACAACTTTCAAACAACTCAGAATCATGTGGGAAGTTAACCTAAGGTGTTTTCATTAGGTTTGCAGTAACAACTTTGGTGAAAAATTGAAATGTATACTATTTGTATTATCTAACCATTGTATGCACTGTTAACAACATGTTTGTGTTGATGTGTAGAGCCATGACTCAACTTTCAAACTACTCATAATCATGTGGGAAGTTAAATTAAAATGTCTCCCAATGGTTTGCACTCTGCAATTTGGTGGAAAATTGAGATGTATACTACCTTAATGTCAGAACATAGTATGCACAGAGAAAGTAGCTTTTTTGTCTTGATGAACGGAGGCATGAAACAACTTTCGACCTACTCATACTCATGTGGGAAGTTAACCAAAGGTGTTTCCATTAGGTTTGCAGTAACTGCTTTGGAGTAAAATTGAAATGTATACTATTTGTATTGTCTTAGTATTGTATGCACTGAGATAACAACTTTTTTGTGTTGATGTGTCGAGCCATAAAACAACTTTCAACCTACTCATAATCATGTGGGAAGTTAACCTAAGGTGTTTCCATTAGGTTTGCAGTAAGTACTTTGGTGTAAAATTGAAATGTATACTACTAGTATTATCTAAGCATTGTATGCACTGAGTTAACAACTTTTATGTCGAGATGTGTGGAGCCATGAAAAAACTTTCAAACTGCTTATAATCATTGGGGAAGTTTACCTATGGTGTTTCCATTTGGTTTGCAGTAAGTACTTTGGTGTAAAATTGAAATGCATGGTATTCGTATTATCTAACCATTTTAAGCCCTGAGTTAACAACATTTTTCTGTTGATGTGTAGAGCCATGAGACAACTTTCAAAAAACTCAGAAACATGTGGGAAGTTAACTTAAAATGTATCCCAATGGTTTGCACTCTGCACTTTGCTGGAAAATTGAAATTTATACTAACTTAATGTGAGAACATAGTATGCACTGAGAAAGTAACTTTTTTGTCTTAATGAACAGAGGCATGAAACAATTTTCAACAAACTCATAGTCATGTGGGAAGTTAACCAAAGCTGTTTCCATTAGGTTTGCAGTCAGTACTTTGGTGTAAAATTGAAATGTATACTATTTGTATTGTCTTAGTATTGTATGCACTGAGAAAGTAACTTTTTTGTCTTGATGAACAGAGGCATGAAACCACTTTCAACCTACTCATACTCATGTGGGAAGTTAACCAAAGGTGTTTCCATTGGGTTTGCAGTAAGTACTTTGGTGTAAAATTGAAATGTATGCTATTTGTATTGTAAAAGAATTGTACGCACTGAGAAAACAACTTTTTCTCTTGCTGTGCAGAGGCATAATACAACTTTCAAACAACTCAGAATCATGTGGGAAGTTAACCTAAGGTGTTTTCATTAGGTTTGCAGTAAGTACTTTGGTGTAAAATTGAAATGTATACTATTTGTATTATCTAACCATTGTATGCACTGAGTTAACAACAGGTTTGTGTTGATGTGTAGAGCCATGACACAACATTGAAGCTACTCATAGTCATGTGGGAAGTTAAATTAAAATGTCTCCCAATGGTTTGCACTCTGCACTTTGGTGGAAAATTGAGATGTATACTACCTTTATGTCAGAACGTAGTATGCACTGAGAGAGTAGCTTTTTTGTCTTGATGAACAGAGGCATGAAACCACTTTCAACCTACTCATACTCATGTGGGAAGTTAACCAAAGGTGTTTTCCATTCGGTTTGCAGTAAGTACTTTGGTGTAAAATTGAAATCTATGCTATTTGTATTGTAAAAGCATTGTACGCCCTGAGAAAACAACTTTTTTCTCTTGCTGTGCAGAGGCATAATACAACTTTCAACCTACTCATAATCATGTGGTAAGTTAACCTAAGGTGTTTCCATTAGGATTGCAGTAAGTACTTTGGTGTAAAATTGAAATGTATACTATTTGTATTATCTAACCATTGTATGCACTGAGTTAACAACAGGTTTGTGTTGATGTGTAGAGCCATGACACAACTTTCAAACTACTCATAATCATGTGGGAAGTTAAATTAAAATGTCTCAAAATGGTTTGCACTCTGCACTTTGGTGGAAAATTGAGATGTATAGTACCTTTATGTCAGAACGTAGTATGCACTGAGAAAGTAGCTTTTTTGTCTTGATGAACAGAGGCATGAAACAACTTTCAACCAACTCGTACTCATGTGGGAAGTTAACCAAAGGTGTTTCCATTAGGTTTGCAGTAACTGCTTTGGAGTAAAATTGAAATGTATACTATTTCTATTGTCTTAGTATTGTATGCACTGAGATAACAACTTTTTTGTGTTGATCTGTCGAGCCATGAAACAACTTTCAACCTACCATAATCATGTGGGAAGTTACCCTAAGGTGTGTCCATTAGGTTTGCAGTAAGTACTTTGGTGTAAAATTGAAATGTATACTATTTGTATTATCTAACCATTGTATGCACTGATTTAACAACATGTTTGTGTTGATGTGTAGAGCCATGACACAACTTTCAAACAACTCATAATCATGTGGGAATTTAAATTAAAATGTCTCCCAATGGTTTGCACTCTGCACTTTGGTGGATAATTGAGATGTATACTACCCTTATGTCAGAACGTAGTATGCACTGAGAGAGTAGCTTTTTTGTCTTGATGAACAGAGGCTTGAAACAACTTTCAACTTACTCGTACTCATGTGGGAAGTTAACCAAAGGTGTTTCCATTAGGTTTGCAGTAACTGCTTTGGAGTAAAATTGAAATGTATACTATTTGTATTGTCTTAGTATTGTATGCACTGAGATAACAACTTTTTTATGTTGATGTGTCAAGCCATAAAACAACTTTCAACCAACTCATAATCATGTGGGAAGTTAACCTAAGGTGTTTCCATTAGGTTTGCAGTATGTACTTTGGTGTAAAATTGAAATGTATACTACTTGTATTATCTAACCATTTTAAGCCCTGAGTTAACAACATTTTTCTGTTGATTTCTAGAGCCATGAGACAACTTTCAAACAACTCAGAAACATGTGGGAAGTTAACTTAAAATGTATCGCAATGGTTTGCACTCTGCACTTTGCTGGAAAATTGAAATTTATACTAACTTAATGTGAGAACATAGTATGCACTGAGAAAGTAACTTTTTTGTCTTGATGAACAGAGGCATGAAACAACTTTCAACCTACTCATTCTCATGTGGGAAGTTAACGAAAGGTGTTTCCATCAGGTTTGCAGTAAGTGCTTTGGAGTGAAATTGAAATGTATACTATTTGTTTTGTCTTAGTATTGTATACACTGAGATAACAACTTTTTTGTTTTCATGTGTATAGCCATGAAACAACTTTCAACCTACTGATACTCATGTGGGAAGTTAACCAAAGCTGTTTCCATTAGGTTTGCAGTCAGTACTTTGGTGTAAAATTGAAATGTATACCATTTGTATTGTCTAAGCATAGTATGCACTGAGAAACTAACTTTTTTGTCTTGATGAACAGAGGCATGAAACAAGTTTCAACCTACTCATTCTCATTTGGGAAGTTAACCAAAGGTTTTTCCATTGGGTTTGCAGTAAGTACTTTGGTGTAAAATTGAAATGTATGCTATTTGTATTGTAAAAGAATTGTACGCTCTGAGAAAACAACTTTTTCTCTTGCTGTGCAGAGGCATAATACAACTTTCAAACAACTCAGAATCATGTGGGAAGTTAACCTAAGGTGTTTTCATTAGGTTTGCAGTAACAACTTTGGTGAAAAATTGAAATGTATACTATTTGTATTATCTAACCATTGTATGCACTATTAACAACATGTTTGTGTTGATGTGTAGAGCCATGACTCAACTTTCAAACTACTCATAATCATGTGGGAAGTTAAATTAAAATGTCTCCCAATGGTTTGCACTCTGCAATTTGGTGGAAAATTGAGATGTATACTACCTTAATGTCAGAACATAGTAT
The DNA here is from genome assembly GCF_030028105.1 of Mobula birostris. Lineage (NCBI taxonomy): Eukaryota > Metazoa > Chordata > Chondrichthyes > Myliobatiformes > Myliobatidae > Mobula > Mobula birostris. The sequence goes on from NC_092376.1 coordinate 95,715,196, forward strand.
GCACAGAGAAAGTAGCTTTTTTGTCTTGATGAACGGAGGCATGAAACAACTTTCAACCTACTCGTACTCATGTGGGAAGTTAACCAAAGGTGTTTCCATTAGGTTTGCAGTAACTGCTTTGGAGTAAAATTGAAATGTATACTATTTGTATTGTCTTAGTATTGTATGCACTGAGATAACAACTTTTTTGTGTTGATGTGTCGAGCCATAAAACAACTTTCAACCTACTCATAATCATGTGGGAAGTTAACCTAAGGTGTTTCCATTAGGTTTGCAGTAAGTACTTTGGTGTAAAATTGAAATGTATACTACTAGTATTATCTAAGCATTGTATGCACTGAGTTAACAACTTTTATGTCGAGATGTGTGGAGCCATGAAAAAACTTTCAAACTACTTATAATCATTGGGGAAGTTTACCTATGGTGTTTCCATTTGGTTTGCAGTAAGTACTTTGGTGTAAAATTGAAATGCATGGTATTCGTATTATCTAACCATTTTAAGCCCTGAGTTAACAACATTTTTCTGTTGATGTGTAGAGCCATGAGACAACTTTCAAAAAACTCAGAAACATGTGGGAAGTTAACTTAAAATGTATCCCAATGGTTTGCACTCTGCACTTTGCTGGAAAATTGAAATTTATACTAACCTAATGTGAGAACATAGTATGCACTGAGAAAGTAACTTTTTTGTCTTAATGAACAGAGGCATGAAACAATTTTCAACCAACTCATAGTCATGTGGGAAGTTAACCAAAGGTGTTTCCATTAGGTTTGCAGTAAGTGTTTTGGAGTAAAATTGGATTGTATACTATCTGAATTGTTTTAGTATTCTATGCACTGAGATAACAACTTTTTTGTGTTGATGTGTAGAGCCATGAAACAACTTTCAACCTACTCATAATCATGCGTGAAGTTAACCTAAGGTGTTTCCATTAGGTTTGCAGTAAGTACTTTGGTGTAAAATTGAAATGTATACCATTTGTATTGTCTAAGCATAGTATGCACTGAGAAAGTAACGTTTTTGTCTTGATGAACAGAGGCATTTAACAACTTTCAACCTACTCATTCTCATGTGGGAAGTTAACAAAAGGTGTTTTCCATTAGTTTTGCAGTAAGTGCTTTGGAGTAAAATTGAAATGTATACTATTTGTTTTGTCTTAGTATTGTATGCACTGAGATAACAACTTTTTTGTTTTCATGTGTATAGCCATGAAACAACTTTGAACCTACTCATGCTCATGTGGGAAGTTAACCAAAGGTGTTTCCATTAGGTTTGCAGTATGTACTTTGGTGTAAAATTGAAATGTATACTATTTGTATTGTCTTAGTATTGTATGCACTGAGAAAGTAACTTCTTTGTCTTGATGAACAGAGGCATGAAACCACTTTCAACCTACTCATACTCATGTGGGAAGTTACCCAAAGATGTTTTCCATTGGGTTTGCAGTAAGTACTTTGGTGTAAAATTGAAATCTATACTACTTTTATGTCAAAGCATTCTATTCACTGAGAGATCAACTTTTTTGTCTTTATGTGAACAGGTATGAAACAACTTTCAGACAACTCAGAATCATGTGGGAAGTTAATCTAAGGTGTTTTAATTAGGGTTGCAGTAAGAACTTTGTTGTAAAATTGAAATGTATATTTTTTGTATTATCTAAGCATTGTATGCACTGAGATATCAACTTTTTTGTGTTGATGTGTGGAGCCATGAAAAAACTTTCAAACTACTCATAATCATTTGAGAAGTTAACCTAAGGTGTTTCCATTAGTTTTGCAGTAAGTACTTTGGTGTAAAATTGAAATGTATACTAATTTTATTATCTAACCATTGTATGCCCTGAGTTAACAACATTTTTGTGTTGATGTGTAGAGCCATGAAACAACTTACAAACTACCCATAATCATGTGGGAAGTTAAATTAAAATGTTTCCCAATGGTTTGCACTCTGCACTTTGGTGGAAAATTGAGATGTATACTTCCTTAATGTCAGAACATAGATTACACTGAGAAAGTAACTTGATGAACAGAGGCATGAAACAACTTTCAACCTACTCATATTCATGTGGGACGTTAACCAAAGGTGTTTCCATTAGGTTTGCAGTATGTCCATTGGTGTAAAATTGAAATGTACACTATTTGTTTTGTCTTAGTATTCTAAGCACTGAGAAAGTAACTTTTTTGTCTTGATGAACAGAGGCATGAAACAACTTTCAACCTACTCATACTCATGTGGGAAGTTAACCAAAGGTGTTTCCATTGGGTTTGCAGTAAGTACTTTGGTGTAAAATTGAAATGTATGCTATTTGTATTGTAAAAGCATTGTACGCAGTGAGAAAACAACTTTTTTCTCTTGCTGTGCAGAGCCATGATACAACTTTCAAACAACTCAGACACATGTGGGAAGTTAACCTAAGGTGTTTCCATTAGGTTTGCAGAAAGTACTTTGGTGTAAAATTGAAATGTATACTATTTGTATTATCTAACCATTGTATGCACTGAGTTAACAACATGTTTGTGTTGATGTGTAGAGCCATGACACATCTTTCAAACTACTCATAATCATGTGGGAAGCTAAATTAAAATGTCTCCCAATGGTTTGCACTCTGCACTTTGGTGGAAAATTGAGATGTATACTATTTGTATTGTGTTAGTATTGTATGCACTGAGAAAGTAACTTTTTTGTCTTGATGAACAGAGGCATGAAACCACTTTCAACCTACTCATACTCATGTGGGAAGTTAACCAAAGGTGTTTTCCATTGGGTTTGCAGTAAGTACTTTGGTGTAAAATTGAAATGTATGCTATTTGTATTGTAAAAGCATTGTACGCACTGAGAAAACAACTTTTTTCTCTTCCTGTGCAGAGGCATAATACAACTTTCAAACAACTCAGAATCATGTGGGAAGTTAACCTAAGGTGTTTCCATTAGGTTTGCAGTAAGTACTTCGGTGTAAAATTGAAATGTATACTATTTGTATTATCTAACCATTGTATGCACCGAGTTAACAACATGTTTGTGTTGATGTGTAGAGCCACGACACAACTTTCAAACTACTCATAATCATGTGAGAAGTTAAATTAAAATGTCTCCCAATGGTTTGCACTCTGCACTTTGGTGGAAAATTGAGATGTATACTACCTTTATGTCAGAACGTAGTATGCACTGAGAAAGTAGCTTTTTTGTCTTGATGAACAGAGGCGTGAAAAAACTTTCAACCTACTCGTACTCATGTGGGAACTTAACCAAAGGTGTTTCCATTAGGTTTGCAGTAACTGCTTTGGAGTAAAATTGAAATGTATACTATTTGTATTGTCTTGGTATTGTATGCACTGAGATAACAACTTTTTTGTGTTGATGTGTCGAGCCATAAAACAACTTTCAACCTACTCATAATCATGTGGGAAGTCAACCTAAGGTGTTTCCATCAGGTTTGCAGTAAGTACTTTGGTGTTAAATTGAAATGTATACTACTTGTATTATCTAAGCATTGTATGCACTGAGTTAACAACTTTTATGTCGTGATGTGTGGAGCCATGAAAAAACTTTCAAACTACTTATAATCATTTTGGAAGTTAACCTATGGTGTTTCCATTTGGTTTGCAGTAAGTACTTTGGTGTAAATTTGAAATGCATGGTATTCGTATTATCTAACCATTTTAAGCCCTGAGTTAACAACATTTTTCTGTTGATGTGTAGAGCCATGAGACAACTTTCAAACAACTCAGAAACATGTGGGAAGTTAACTTAAAATGTATCCCAATGGTTTGCACTCTACACTTTGCTGGAAAATTGAAATTTATACTAACTTAAAGTGAGAACATAGTATGCACTGAGAAAGTAACTTTTTTGTCTTGATGAACAGAGGCAAGAAACAATTTTCAACCTACTCATAGTCATGTGGGAAGTTAACCAAAGGTGTTTCCATTAGGTTTGCAGTAAGTGTTTTGGAGTAAAGTTGAATTGTATACTATCTGAATTGTCTTAGTATTGTATGCACTGAGATAACAACTTTTTTGTGTTGATGTGTAGAGCCATGAAACAACTTTCAACCTACTCATTCTCATGTGGGAAGTTAACCAAAGGTGTTTCCATTAGGTTTGGAGGTTAGGTGCTTTGGAGTAAAATTGAAATGTATTCTATTTGTTTTGTCTTAGTATTGTATGCACTGAGATAACAACTTTTTTGTTTTCATGTGTATAGCCATGAAACAACTTTCAACCTACTCATACTCATGTGGGAAGTTAACCAAAGGTGTTTCCATTGGGTTTGCAGTAAGTACTTTGGTGTAAAATTGAAATGTATGCTATTTGTATTGTAAAAGCATTGAACGTACTCAGCAAACAACTTTTTTCTCTTGCTGTCAGAGGCATAATACAACTTTCAAACAACTCAGAATCATGTGGGGAGTTAACCTAAGGTGTTTTCATTAGGTTTGCAGTAAGTACTTTGGTGTAAAATTGAAATGTATACTATTTGTATTATCTAACCATTGTATGCACTGAGTTAACAACAGGTTTGTGTTGATGTGTAGAGCCATGACACAACTTTCAAACTACTCATAATCATGTGGGAAGTTAAATTAAAATGTCTCCCAATGGTTTGCACTCTGCACTTTGGTGGAAAATTGAGATGTATACTACCTTTATGTCAGAACGTAGTATGCACTGAGAAAGTAGCTTTTTTGTCTTGATGAACAGCGGCATGAAACAACTTTCAACCAACTCGTACTCATGTGGGAAGTTAACCAAAGGTGTTTCCATTAGGTTTGCAGTAACTGCTTTGGAGTAAAATTGAAATGTATACTATTTCTATTGTCTTAGTATTGTATGCACTGAGATAACAACTTTTTTGTGTTGGTCTGTCGAGCCATGAAACTACTTTCAACCTACTCATAATCATGTGGGAAGTTACCCTAAGGTGTGTCCATTAGGTTTGCAGTAAGTACTTTGGTGTAAAATTGAAATGTATACTATTTGTATTATCTAACCATTGTATGCACTGAGTTAACAACATGTTTGTGTTGATGTGTAGAGCCATGACACAACTTTCAAACTACTCATAATCATTTGGGAAGTTAAATTAAAATGTCTCCCAATGGTTTGCACTCTGCACTTTGGTGGAAAATTGAGATGTATACTACCTTTATATCAGAACGTAGTATGCACTGAGAGAGTAGCTTTTTTGTCTTGATGAACAGAAGCTTGAAACAACTTTCAACCTACTCGTACTCATGTGGGAAGTTAACCAAAGGTGTTTCCATTAGGTTTGCAGTAACTGCTTTGGAGTAAAATTGAAATGTATACTATTTGTATTGTCTTAGTATTGTATGCACTGAGATAACAACTTTTTTATGTTGATGTGTCAAGCCATAAAACAACTTTCAACCTACTCATAATCATGTGGGAAGTTAACTTAAAATGTATCCCAATGGTTTGCACTCTGCACTTTGCTGGAAAATTGAAATTTATACTAACTTAATGTGAGAACATAGTATGCACTGAGAAAGTAACTTTTTTGTCTTGATGAACAGAGGCATGAAACAACTTTCAACCTACTCATACTCATGTGGGAAGTTAACCAAATGTGTTTCCATTACGTTTGCAGTATGTACTTTGGTGTAAAATTGAAATGTATACTACTTGTTTTATCTAATCATTGTATGCACTGAGTTAACAACTTTTTTGTCGTGATGTGTGGAGCCATGAAAAAACTTTCAAACTGCTTATAATCATTGGGGAAGTTAACCTATGGTGTTTCCATTTGGTTTGCAGTAAGTACTTTGGTGTAAAATTGAAATCTATGGTATTCGTATTAACCAGCCATTTTAAGCCCTGAGTTAACAACATTTTTCTGTTGATGTGTAGAGCCATGAGACAACTTTCAAACAACTCAGAAACATGTGGGAAGTTAACTTAAAATGTATCCCAATGGTTTGCACTCTGCACTTTGCTGGAAAATTGAAATTTATACTAACTTAATGTGAGAACATAGTATGCACTGAGAAAGTAACTTTTTTGTCTTGATGAACAGAGGCATGAAACAACTTTCAACCTACTCATACTCATGTGGGAAGTTAACCAAAGGTGTTTCCATTAGGTTTGCAGTAAGTGCTTTGGAGTAAAATTGAAATGTATACTATTTGATTTGTCTTAGTATTGTATGCACTGAGATAACAACTTTTTTGTTTTCATGTGTATAGCCATGAAACAACTTTCAACCTACTCATACTCATGTGGGAAGTTAACCAAAGGTGTTTCCATTAGGATTGCAGTATGTACTTTGGTGTAAAATTGAAATGTATACTATTTGTATTGTCTTAGTATTGTATGCACTGAGAAAGTAACTTTTTTGTCTTGGTGAACAGAGGCATGAAACAACTTTCAACCTACTCATAGTCATGTGGGAAGTTAACCAAAGGTGTTTCCATTAGGTTTGCAGTAAGTGTTTTGGAGTAAAATTGAAATGTATGCTATCTGTATTGTCTTAGTATTGTATGCACTGAGATAACAACTTTTTTGTTTTCATGTGTATATCCATGAAAAAACTTTCAACCTACTCGTACTCATGTGGGAAGTTAACCAAAGGTGTTTCCATCAGGTTTGCAGTAAGTGCTTTGGAGTGAAATTGGAATGTATACTATTTGTTTTGTCTTAGTATTGTATGCACTGAGATAACAACTTTTTTGTTTTCATGTGTATAGCCATGAAACAACTTTCAACCAACTGCTACTCATGTGGGAAGTTAACCAAAGGTGTTTCCATTAGGTTTGCAGTAAGTACTTAGCTGTAAAATTGAAATGTATACCATTTGTATTGTCTAAGCATAGCATGCACTGAGAAAGTAACTTTTTTGTCTTGATGAACAGAGGCATGAAACAACTTTCAACCTACTCATTGTCATGTGGGAAGTTAACCAAAGGTGTTTCAATTGGGTTTGCAGTAAGTACTTTGGTGTAAAATTGAAATGTATGCTATTTGTATTGTAAAAGAATTCTACGCACTGAGAAAACAACTTTTTCTCTTGCTGTGCAGAGGCATAATACAACTTTCAAACAACTCAGAATCATGTGGGAAGTTAAATTAAAATATCTCCCAATGGTTTGCACTCTGCACTTTGGTGGAAAATTGAGATGTATACTACCTTAATGTCAGAACGTAGTATACACTGAGAAAGTAGCTTTTTTGTCTTGATGAACAGAGGCATGAAACAACTTTCAACCAACTCGTACTCATGTGGGAAGTTAACCAAATGTGTTTCCATTAGGTTTGCAGTAACTGCTTTGGAGTAAACTGGAAATGTATACTATTTCTATTGTCTTAGTATTGTATGCTCTGAGATAACAACTTTTTTGTGTTGATCTGTCGAGCCATGAAACAACTTTCAACCTACTCATAATCATGTGGGAAGTTACCCTAAGGTGTGTCCATTAGGTTTGCAGTAAGTACTTTGGTGTAAAATTGTAATGAATACTATTTGTATTATCTAACCATTGATTGCACTGAGTTAACAACATGTTTGTGTTGATGTGTAGAACCATGACACAACTTTCAAACTACTCATAATCATGTGGGAAGTTAAATTAAAATGTCTCCCAATGGTTTGCACTCTGCACTTTGGTGGAAAATTGAGATGTATACTACCTTTATGTCAGAACGTAGTATGCACTGATAAAGTAACTTTTTTGTCTTGATGAACAGAGGCTTGAAACAACTTTCAACCTACTCGTACTCATGTGGGAAGTTAACCAAAGGTGTTTCCATTAGGTTTGCAGTAACTGCTTTGGATAAAATTGAAATGTATACTATTTGTATTGTCTTAGTATTGTATGCACTGAGATAACAACTTTTTTATGTTGATGTGTCAAGCCATAAATCAACTTTGAACCTACTCATAATCATGTGGGAAGTTAACCTAAGGTGTTTCCATTAGGTATGCAGTAAGTACTTTGGTGTAAAATTGAAATGTATACTACTTGTATTATCTAACCATTTTAAGCCCTGAGATAACAACATTTTTCTGTTGATTTGTAGAGCCATGAGACAACTTTCAAACAACTCAGAAACATGTGGGAAGTTAACTTAAAATGTATCCCAATGGTTTGCACTCTGCACTTTGCTGGAAAATTGAAATTTATACTAACTTAATGTGAGAACATAGTTTGCACTGAGAAAGTAACTTTTTTGTCTTGATGAACAGATGCATGAAACAACTTTCAACCTACTCATAATCATGTGGGAAGTTAACCAAAGGTGTTTCCATTAGGTTTGCACTAAGTCCTTTGGTGTAAAATTGAAATGTATACTATTTGTATTGTCTAAGCATAGTATGCACTGAGAAAGTAACTTTTTTCTCTTGATGAACAGAGGCATGAAACAACTTTCAACCTACTCATACTCATGTGGGAAGTTAACCAAAGGTGTTTCCATTAGGTTTGCAGTAAGTGCTTTGGAGTAAAATTGAAATGTATACTATTTGTTTTGTCTTAGTATTGTACGCTCTGAGATAACAACTTTTTTGTTTTCATGTGTATAGCCATGAAACAACTTTCAACCTACTCATACTCATGTGGGAAGTTAACCAAAGGTGTTTCCATTAGGTTTGCAGTATGTACTTTGGTGTAAAATTGAAATGTATACTATTTGTATTCTCTTAGTATTGTATGCACTGAGAAAGTAACTTTTTTGTCTTGATGAACAGAGGCATGAAACCACTTTCAACCTACTCATACTCATGTGGGAAGTTAACCAAAGGTGTTTCCATTAGGTTTGCAGTAACTGCTTTGGAGTAAAATTGAAATGTATACTATTTGTATTGTCTTAGTATTGTATACACTGAGATAACAACTTTTTTATGTTGATGTGTCAAGCCATAAAACAACTTTCAACCTACTCATACTCATGTGGGAAGTTAACCAAAAGTGTTTCCATTGGGTTTGCCGTAAGTACTTTGGTGTAAAATTGAAATGTATACTATTTGTATTATCTAACCATTGTATGCACTGAGTTAACAACATGTTTGTGTTGATGTGTAGAGCCATGACACAACTTTCAAACTACTCATAATCATGTGGGAAGTTAAATTAAGATGTCTCCCAATGGTTTGCTCTCTGCACTTTGGTGGAAAATTGAGATGTATACTACCTTTATGTCAGAACGTAGTATGCACTGAGAAAGTAGCTTTTTTGTCTTGATGAACAGAGGCATGAAACAACTTTCAACCTACTCGTACTCATGTGGGAAGTTAACCAAAGGTGTTTCCATTAGGTTTGCAGTAACTGCTTTGGAGTAAATTTGAAATATATACTATTTGTATTGTCTTAGTATTGTATGCACTGAGATAACAACTTTTTTGTGTTGATGTGTCGAACCATAAAACAACTTTCAACCTACTCATAATCATGTGGGAAGTTAACCTAAGGTGTTTCCATTAGGTTTGCAGTAAGTACTTTGGTGTAAAATTGAAATGTATACTATTTGTATTCTCTAAGCATAGTATGCACTGAGAAAGTAACTTTTTTGTCTTGATGAACAGAGGCATGAAACAACTTTCAACCTACTCATACTCATGTGGGAAGTTAACCAAATGTGTTTCCATTACGTTTGCAGTATGTACTTTGGTGTAAAATTGAAATGTATACTACTTGTTTTATCTAATCATTGTATGCACTGAGTTAACAACTTTTTTGTCGTGATGTGTGGAGCCATGAAAAAACTTTCAAACTGCTTATAATCATTGGGGAAGTTAACCTATGGTGTTTCCATTTGGTTTGCAGTAAGTACTTTGGTGTAAAATTGAAATGTATACTATTTGATTTGTCTTAGTATTGTATGCACTGAGATAACAACTTTTTTGTTTTCATGTGTATAGCCATGAAACAACTTTCAACCTACTCATACTCATGTGGGAAGTTAACCAAAGGTGTTTCCATTAGGATTGCAGTATGTACTTTGGTGTAAAATTGAAATGTATACTATTTGTATTGTCTTAGTATTGTATGCACTGAGAAAGTAACTTTTTTGTCTTGGTGAACAGAGGCATGAAACAACTTTCAACCTACTCATAGTCATGTGGGAAGTTAACCAAAGGTGTTTCCATTAGGTTTGCAGTAAGTGTTTTGGAGTAAAATTGAAATGTATGCTATCTGTATTGTCTTAGTATTGTATGCACTGAGATAACAACTTTTTTGTTTTCATGTGTATATCCATGAAAAAACTTTCAACCTACTCGTACTCATGTGGGAAGTTAACCAAAGGTGTTTCCATCAGGTTTGCAGTAAGTGCTTTGGAGTGAAATTGGAATGTATACTATTTGTTTTGTCTTAGTATTCTATGCACTGAGATAACAACTTTTTTGTTTTCATGTGTATAGCCATGAAACAACTTTCAACCAACTGATACTCATGTGGGAAGTTAACCAAAGGTGTTTCCATTAGGTTTGCAGTAAGTACTTAGCTGTAAAATTGAAATGTATACCATTTGTATTGTCTAAGCATAGCATGCACTGAGAAAGTAACTTTTTTGTCTTGATGAACAGAGGCATGAAACAACTTTCAACCTACTCATTCTCATGTGGGAAGTTAACCAAAGGTGTTTCAATTGGGTTTGCAGTAAGTACTTTGGTGTAAAATTGAAATGTATGCTATTTGTATTGTAAAAGAATTGTACGCACTGAGAAAACAACTTTTTCTCTTGCTGTGCAGAGGCATAATACAACTTTCAAACAACTCAGAATCATGTGGGAAGTTAACCTAAGGTGTTTTCATTAGGTTTGCAGTAAGTACTTTGGTGTAAAATTGAAATGTATACTATTTGTATTATCTAACCATTGTATGCACTGAGGTAACAACAGGTTTGTGTTGATGTGTAGAGCCATGACACAACTTTCAAACTACTCATAATCATGTGGGAAGTTAAATTAAAATATCTCCCAATGGTTTGCACTCTGCACTTTGGTGGAAAATTCAGATGTATACTACCTTAATGTCAGAAAGTAGTATACACTGAGAAAGTAGCTTTTTTGCCTTGATGAACAGAGGCATGAAACAACTTTCAACCAACTCGTACTCATGTGGGAAGTTAACCAAATGTGTTTCCATTAGGTTTGCAGTAACTGCTTTGGAGTAAACTGGAAATGTATACTATTTCTATTGTCTTAGTATTGTATGCTCTGAGATAACAACTTTTTTGTGTTGATCTGTCGAGCCATGAAACAACTTTCAACCTACTCATAATCATGTGGGAAGTTACCCTAAGGTGTGTCCATTAGGTTTGCAGTAAGTACTTTGGTGTAAAATTGTAATGAATACTATTTGTATTATCTAACCATTGATTGCACTGAGTTAACAACATGTTTGTGTTGATGTGTAGAACCATGACACAACTTTCAAACTACTCATAATCATGTGGGAAGTTAAATTAAAATGTCTCCCAATGGTTTGCACTCTGCACTTTGGTGGAAAATTGAGATGTATACTACCTTCATGTCAGAACGTAGTATGCACTGATAAAGTAGCTTTTTTGTCTTGATGAACAGAGGCTTGAAACAACTTTCAACCTACTCGTACTCATGTGGGAAGTTAACCAAAGGTGTTTCCATTAGGTTTGCAGTAACTGCTTTGGATAAAATTGAAATGTATACTATTTGTATTGTCTTAGTATTGTATGCACTGAGATAACAACTTTTTTATGTTGATGTGTCAAGCCATAAATCAACTTTGAACCTACTCATAATCATGTGGGAAGTTAACCTAAGGTGTTTCCATTAGGTATGCAGTAAGTACTTTGGTGTAAAATTGAAATGTATACTACTTGTATTATCTAACCATTTTAAGCCCTGAGATAACAACATTTTTCTGTTGATTTGTAGAGCCATGAGACAACTTTCAAACAACTCAGAAACATGTGGGAAGTTAACTTAAAATGTATCCCAATGGTTTGCACTCTGCACTTTGCTGGAAAATTGAAATTTATACTAACTTAATGTGAGAACATAGTTTGCACTGAGAAAGTAACTTTTTTGTCTTGATGAACAGATGCATGAAACAACTTTCAACCTACTCATAATCATGTGGGAAGTTAACCAAAGGTGTTTCCATTAGGTTTGCACTAAGTCCTTTGGTGTAAAATTGAAATGTATACTATTTGTATTGTCTCAGCATAGTATGCACTGAGAAAGTAACTTTTTTCTCTTGATGAACAGAGGCATGAAACAACTTTCAACCTACTCATACTCATGTGGGAAGTTAACCAAAGGTGTTTCCATTAGGTTTGCAGTAAGTGCTTTGGAGTAAAATTGAAATGTATACTATTTGTTTTGTCTTAGTATTGTACGCTCTGAGATAACAACTTTTTTGTTTTCATGTGTATAGCCATGAAACAACTTTCAACCTACTCATACTCATGTGGGAAGTTAACCAAAGGTGTTTCCATTAGGTTTGCAGTATGTACTTTGGTGTAAAATTGAAATGTATACTATTTGTATTGTCTTAGTATTGTATGCACTGAGAAAGTAACTTTTTTGTCTTGATGAACAGAGGCATGAAACCACTTTCAACCTACTCATACTCATGTGGGAAGTTAACCAAAGGTGTTTCCATTAGGTTTGCAGTAACTGCTTTGGAGTAAAATTGAAATGTATACTATTTGTATTGTCTTAGTATTGTATACACTGAGATAACAACTTTTTTATGTTGATGTGTCAAGCCATAAAACAACTTTCAACCTACTCATAATCATGTGGGAAGTTAACCTAAGGTGTTTCCATTAGGTTTGCAGTAAGTAATTTGGTGTAAAATTGAAATGCATGGTATTCGCATTATCTAACCATTTTAAGCCCTGAGTTAACAACATTTTTCTGTTGATTTGTAGAGCCATGAGACAACTTTCAAACAACTCAGAAACATGTGGGAAGTTAACTTAAAATGTATCCCAATGGTTTGCACTCTGCACTTTGCTGGAAAATTGAAATGTATACCATTTGCATTGTCTAAGCATAGTATGCACTGAGAAAGTAACTTTTTTGTCTTGATGAACAGAGGCATGAAACAACTTTCAACCTACTCATACTCATGTGGGAAGTTAACCAAAGGTGTTTCCATCAGGTTTGCAGTAAGTGCTTTGGAGTAAAATTGAAATGTATACTATTTGTTTTGTGTCAGTATTGTATGCACTGAGATAACAACTATTTTGTTTTCATGTGTATAGCCATAAAACAACTTTCAACCTACTCATATTCATGTGGGAAGTTAACCAAAAGTGTTTCCATTGGGTTTGCAGTAAGTACTTGGTGTAAAATTGAAATGTATACTATTTGTATTATCTAACCATTGTATGCACTGAGTTAACAACATGTTTGTGTTGATGTGTAGAGCCATGACACAACTTTAAAACTACTCATAATCATGTGGGAAGTTAAATTAAAATGTCTCCCAATGGTTTGCTCTCTGCACTTTGGTGGAAAATTGAGATGTATACTACCTTTATGTCAGAACGTAGTATGCACCGAGAAAGTAGCTTTTTTGTCTTGATGAACAGAGGCATGAAACAACTTTCAACCTACTCGTACTCATGTGGGAAGTTAAACAAAGGTGTTTCCATTAGGTTTGCAGTAACTGCTTTGGAGTAAAATTGAAAGATATACTATTTGTATTGTCTTAGTATTGTATGCACTGAGATATCAACTTTTTTGTGTTGATGTGTCGTACCATAAAACAACTTTCAACCTACTCATAATCATGTGGGAAGTTAACCTAAGGTGTTTCCATTAGGTTTGCAGTAAGTACTTTGGTGTAAAATTGAAATGTATACTATTTGTATTATCTAAGCATAGTATGCGCTGAGAAAGTAACTTTTTTGTCTTGATGAACAGAGGCATGAAACAACTTTCAACCTACTCATACTCATGTGGGAAGTAAACCAAAGGTGTTTCCATTAGGTTAGCAGTATGTACTTTGATGTAAAATTGAAATGTATACTATTTGTTTAGTCTTAGTATTGTATGCACTGAGAAAGTAACTTTTTTGTCTTGATGAACAGAGGCATGAAACAACTTTCAACCTACTCATAATCATGTGGGAAGTTACCCTAAGGTGTTTCCATTAGGTTTGCAGTAAGTACTTTGGTGTAAAATTGAAATGTATACTATTTGTATTATCTAAGCATTGTAAGCACTGAGATAACAACTTTTTTGTGTTGATGTGTGGAGCCATGAAAAAACTTTCAAACTACTCATGATCATTAGGGCAGTTAACCTAAGGTGTTTCCATTAGGTTTGCAGTCAGGACTTTTGAGTACAATTGAAATGTATACTACTTTTATGTCAAAGCATTCTATTCACTGAGAGATCAACTTTTTTGTCTTTATGTGAACAGGTATGAAACAACTTTCAAACTACTCATAATCATGTGGGAAGTTAAATGAAAATGTTTCCCAATGGTTTGCACTCTGCACTTTGGTGGAAAATTGTGATGTATGCTACCTTTATGTCAGAACATAGTATGCACTGAGAAAGTAACTTTTTTGTCTTGATGAGCAGAGGCATGAAACAATTTTCAACCTACTCATAGTCATGTGGGAAGTTAACCAAAGGTGTTTCCATTAAGTTTGCAGTAAGTGTTTTGGAGTAAAATTGAATTGTATACTATTTGTATTGTCTTAGTATTGTATGCACTGAGATAACAACTTTTTTGTGTTGATGTGTCGAGCCATTAAACAACTTTCAACCTACTCATAACCATGTGGGAAGTTAACCTGAGGTGTTTCCATTAGGTTTGCAGTAAGTACTTTGGTGTAAAATTGAAATGTATACTACTTGTATTATCTAAGCATTGTATGCACTAAGTTAACAACTTTTTTGTCGTGATCTGTGGAGCCATGAAAAAACTTTCAAACTACTTATAATCATTGGGGAAGTTAACCTAAGGTGTTTCCATTAGGTTTGCAGTAAGTACTTTGGTGTAAAATTGAAATGCATGGTATTCGCATTATCTAACCATTTTAAGCCCTGAGTTAACAACATTTTTCTGTTGATTTGTAGAGCCATGAGACAACTTTCAAACAACTCAGAAACATGTGGGAAGTTAACTTAAAATGTATCCCAATGGTTTGCACTCTGCACTTTGCTGGAAAATTCAAATTTATACTAACTCAATTTGAGAACATAGTATGCACTGAGAAAGTAACTTTTTTCTCTTGACGAACAGAGGCATGAAACAACTTTCAACCTACTCATAGTCATGTGGGAAGTTAACCAAAGGTGTTTCCATTGGGTTTGCAGTAAGTACTTTGGTGTAAAATTGAAATGTATACTATTTGTATTATCTAACCATTGTATGCACTGAGAAAGTACCTTTTTTGTCTTGATGAACAGAGGCATGAAACAACTTTCAACCTACTCATACTCATGTGGGAAGTTAACCAAACGTGTTTCCATCAGGTTTGCAGTAAGTGCTTTGGAGTAAAATTGAAATGTATACTATTTGTTTTGTCTTTGTATTGTATGCACTGAGATAACAACTTTTTTGTTTTCATGTGTATAGCCATGAAACAACTTTCAACCTGCTCATACTCATGTGGGAAGTTAACCAAAGGTGTTTCCATCAGGTTTGCAGTAAGTGCTTTGGAGTAAAATTGAAATGTATACTATTTGTTTTGTCTTAGTATTGTATGCACTGAGATAACAACATTTTTGTTTTCATGTGTATAGCCATGAAACAACTTTCAACCTGCTCATACTCATGTGGGAAGTTAACCAAAGGTGTTTCCATTAATTTGCAGTATGTACTTTGGTGTAAAATTGAAATGTATACTATTTGTATTGTCTTAGTATTGTATGCACTGAGAAAGTAACTTTTTTGTCTTGATGAACAGAGGCATGAAAACACTTTCAACCTACTCATACTCATGTGGGAAGTTAACCAAAAGTGTTCCCATTGGGTTTGCAGTAAGTACTTTGGTGTAAAATTGAAATGTATACTATTTGTATTATCTAACCATTGTATGCACTGAGTTAACAACATGTTTGTGTTGATGTGTAGAGCCATGACACAACTTTCAAACTACTCATAATCATGTGGGAAGTTAAATTAAAATGTCTCCCAATGGTTTGCACTCTGCACTTTGGTGGAAAATTGAAATGTATACTATTTGTATTGTCTGAGCATAGTATGCACTGAGAAAGTAACTTCTTTGTCTTGATGAACAGAGGCATGAAACAACTTTCAACCTACTCATACTCATGTGGGAAGTTAACCAAAGGTGTTTCCATTGGGTTTGCAGTAAGTGCTTTGGAGTAAAATTGAAATGTATACTATTTGTTTTGTCTTAGTATTGTATGCACTGAGATAACAACTTTTTTGTTTTCATGTGTATAGCCATGAAGCAACTTTCAACCTACTCGTACTCATGTGGGAAGTTAACCAAAGGTGTTTCCATTAGGTTTGCAGTAACTGCTTTGGAGCAAAATTGAAATGTATACTATTTGTATTGTCTTAGTATTGTATGCACTGAGATAACAACTTTTTTTGTTTTCATGTGTATAGCCATGAAACAACTTTCAACCTACTCATACTCATGTGGGAAGTTAACCAAAGGTGTTTCCATTAATTTGCAGTATGTACTTTGGTGTAAAATTGAAATGTATACTATTTGTATTGTCTTAGTATTGTATGCACTGAGAAAGTAACTTTTTTGTCTTCATGAACAGAGGCATGAAAACACTTTCAACCTACTCATACTCATGTGGGAAGTTAACCAAAAGTGTTTCCATTGGGTTTGCAGTAAGTACTTTGGTGTAAAATTGAAATGTATACTATTTGTATTATCTAACCATTGTATGCACTGAGTTAACAACATGTTTGTGTTGATGTGTAGAGCCATGACACAACTTTCAAACTACTCATAATCATGTGGGAAGTTAAATTAAGATGTCTCCCAATGGTTTGCTCTCTGCACTTTGGTGGAAAATTGAGATGTATACTACCTTTATGTCAGAACGTAGTATGCACTGAGAAAGTAGCTTTTTTGTCTTGATGAACAGAGGCATGAAACAACTTTCAACCTACTCGTACTCATGTGGGAAGTTAACCAAAGGTGTTTCCATTAGGTTTGCAGTAACTGCTTTGGAGTAAATTTGAAATATATACTATTTGTATTGTCTTAGTATTGTATGCACTGAGATAACAACTTTTTTGTGTTGATGTGTCGAACCATAAAACAACTTTCAACCTACTCATAATCATGTGGGAAGTTAACCTAAGGTGTTTCCATTAGGTTTGCAGTAAGTACTTTGGTGTAAAATTGAAATGTATACTATTTGTATTCTCTAAGCATAGTATGCACTGAGAAAGTAACTTTTTTGTCTTGATGAACAGAGGCATGAAACAACTTTCAACCAACTCATACTCATGTGGGAAGTTAACCAAATGTGTTTCCATTACGTTTGCAGTATGTACTTTGGTGTAAAATTGAAATGTATACTACTTGTTTTATGTAATCATTGTATGCACTGAGTTAACAACTTTTTTGTCGTGATGTGTGGAGCCATGAAAAAACTTTCAAACTGCTTATAATCATTGGGGAAGTTAACCTATGGTGTTTCCATTTGGTTTGCAGTAAGTACTTTGGTGTAAAATTGAAATCTATGGTATTCGTATTAACCAGCCATTTTAAGCCCTGAGTTAACAACATTTTTCTGTTGATGTGTAGAGCCATGAGACAACTTTCAAACAACTCAGAAACATGTGGGAAGTTAACTTAAAATGTATCCCAATGGTTTGCACTCTGCACTTTGCTGGAAAATTGAAATTTATACTAACTTAATGTGAGAACATAGTATGCACTGAGAAAGTAACTTTTTTGTCTTGATGAACAGAGGCATGAAACAACTTTCAACCTACTCATACTCATGTGGGAAGTTAACCAAAGGTGTTTCCATTAGGTTTGCAGTAAGTGCTTTGGAGTAAAATTGAAATGTATACTATTTGATTTGTCTTAGTATTGTATGCACTGAGAAAGTAACTTTTTTGTCTTGGTGAACAGAGGCATGAAACAACTTTCAACCTACTCATAGTCATGTGGGAAGTTAACCAAAGGTGTTTCCATTAGGTTTGCAGTAAGTGTTTTGGAGTAAAATTGAAATGTATGCTATCTGTATTGTCTTAGTATTGTATGCACTGAGATAACAACTTTTTTGTTTTCATGTGTATATCCATGAAAAAACTTTCAACCTACTCGTACTCATGTGGGAAGTTAACCAAAGGTGTTTCCATTAGGTTTGCAGTAACTGCTTTGGAGCAAAATTGAAATGTATACTATTTCTATTGTCTCAGTATAGTATGCACTGAGATAACAACTTTTTTATGTTGATGTGTCAAGCCATAAAACAACTTACAACCTACTCATAATCATGTGGGAAGTTAACCTAAGGTGTTTCCATTAGGTTTGCAGTAAGTACTTTGGTGTAAAATTGAAATGCATGGTATTCGCATTATCTAACCATTTTAAGCCCTGAGTTAACAACATTTTTCTGTTGATTTGTAGAGCCATGAGACAACTTTCAAACAACTCAGAAACATGTGGGAAGTTAACTTAAAATGTATCCCAATTGTTTGCACTCTGCACTTTGCTGGAAAATTGAAATTTATACTAACTTAATGTGAGAACATAGTATGCACTGAGAAAGTAACTTTTTTGTCTTGATGAACAGAGGCATGAAACAACTTTCAACCTACTCATTCTCATGTGGGAAGTTAACCAAAGGTGTTTCCATCAGGTTTGCAGTAAGTGCTTTGGAGTAAAATTGAAATGTATACTATCTGAATTGTCTTAGTATTGTATGCACTGAGATAACAACATTTTTGTGTTCATGTGTAGAGCCATGAAACAATTTTCAACCTACTCATAATCATATGGGAAGTTAACCTAAGGTGTTTCCATTAGGTTTGCAGTAAGTACTTTGGCGTAAAATTGAAATGTATACTATTTGTATTGTCTAAGCATAGTATGCACTGAGAAAGTAACTTTATTGTCTTGATGAACAGAGGCATGAAACAACTTTCAACCTACTCGTACTCATGTGGGAAGTTAACCAAAGGTGTTTCCATTAGGTTTGCAGTAACTGCTTTGGAGTAAAATTGAAATATATACTATTTGTATTGTCTTAGTATTGTATGCACTGAGATAACAACTTTTTTGTGTTGATGTGTCGAACCATAAAACAACTTTCAACCTACTCATAATCATGTGGGAAGTTAACCTAAGGTGTTTCCATTAGGTTTGCAGTAAGTACTTTGGTGTAAAATTGAAATGTATACTATTTGTATTATCTAAGCATAGTATGCACTGAGAAAGTAACTTTTTTGTCTTGATGAACAGAGGCATGAAACAACTTTCAACCTACTCATACTCATGTGGGAAGTTAACCAAATGTGTTTCCATTACGTTTGCAGTATGTACTTTGGTGTAAAATTGAAATGCATACTACTTGTTTTATCTAATCATTGTATGCACTGAGTTAACAACTTTTTTGTCGTGATGTGTGGAGCCATGAAAAAACTTTCAAACTGCTTATAATCATTGGGGAAGTTAACCTATGGTGTTTCCATTTGGTTTGCAGTAAGTACTTTGGTGTAAAATTGAAATCTATGGTATTCGTATTAACCAGCCATTTTAAGCCCTGAGTTAACAACACTTTTCTGTTGATGTGCAGAGCCATGAGACAACTTTCAAACAACTCAGAAACATGTGGGAAGTTAACTTAAAATGTATCCCAATGGTTTGCACTCTGCACTTTGCTGGAAAATTGAAATATATACTATTTGTATTGTCTTAGTATTGTATGCACTGAGATAACAACTTTTTTGTGTTGATGTGTCGAACCATAAAACAACTTTCAACCTACTCATAATCATGTGGGAAGTTAACCTAAGGTGTTTCCATTAGGTTTGCAGTAAGTACTTTGGTGTAAAATTGAAATGTATACTATTTGTATTATCTAAGCATAGTATGCACTGAGAAAGTCACTTTTTTGTCTTGATGAACAGAGGCATGAAACAACTTTCAACCTACTCATTCTCATGTGGGAAGTTAACCGAAGGTGTTTCCATCAGGTTTGCAGTAAGTGCTTTGGGGTGAAATTGAAATGTATACTATTTGTTTTGTCTTAGTATTGTATGCACTGAGATAACAACTTTTTTGTTTTCATGTTTATAGCCATGAAACAACTTTCAACGTACTCATACTCATGTGGGAAGTTACCCAAAGGTGTTTCCATTAGGTTTGCAGTAAGTACTTTGGTGTAAAATTCAAATGCATACTATTTGTATTATCTAAGCATTGTAAGCACTGAGATAACAACTTTTTTGTGTTGATATGTGGAGCCATGAAAAAACTTTGAAACTACTCATGATCATTTGGGAAGTTAACCTAAGGTGTTTCCATTAGGTTTGCAGTCAGGACTTCTGAGTACAATTGAAATGTATACTACTTTTATGTCAAAGCATTCTATTCACTGAGAGATCAACTTTTTTGTCTTTATGTGAACAGGTATGAAACAACTTTCAGACAACTCAGAATCATATGGGAAGTTAATCTAAGGTGTTTTAATTAGGGTTGCAGTAAGAACTTTGTTGTAAATTGAAATGTATACTTTTTGTATTATCTAAGCATTGTATGCACTGAGATATCAACTTTTTTGTGTTGATGTGTGGAGCCATGAAAAAACTTTCAAACTACTCATAATCATTTGAGAAGTTAACCTAAGGTGTTTCCATTAGTTTTGCAGTAAGTACTTTGGTGTAAAATTTAAATGTATACTAATTTTATTATCTAACCATTGTATGCCCTGAGTTAACAACATTTTTGTGTTGATGTGTAGAGCCATGAAACAACTTTCAAACTACCCATTATCATGTGGGAAGTTAAATTAAAATGTTTCCCACTGGTTTGCACTCTGCACTTTGGTGGAAAATTGAGATGTATACTACCTTAATGTCAGAACATAGAATACACTGAGAAAGTAACTTGAAGAACAGAGACATGAAACAACTTTCAGCCTACTCATACTCATGTGGAAAGTTAACCAAAGGTGTTTCCATTAGGTTTGCAGTATGTCCATTGGAGTAAAATTGAAATCTACACTATTTGTTTTGTCTTAGTATTGTATGCACTGAGATAACAACTTTTTTGTTTTCATGTGTGTAGCCATGAAACAACTTTCAACCTACTCATAATCATGTGGGAAGTTAACCAAAGGTGTTTCCATTAGGTTTGCAGTAAGCACTTTGGTGTAAAATTGAAATGTATACTATGTTTATTATCTAACCATTGTATGCCCAGAGTTAACAACATTTTTGTGTTGATGTGTAGAGCCATGAAACAACTTTCAAACTACTCATAATCATGTGGGAAGTTAAATTAAAATGTTTCCCAATGGTTTCAACTCTGCACTTTGGTGGAAAATTGAGATGTATACTACATTAATGTCAGAACATAGAATGCACTGAGAAAGTAACTTTTTTGTCTTGATGAACAGAGGCATGAAACAACTTTCAACCCACTCATACTCATGTGGGAAGTTAACCAAAGGTGTTTCCATTAGGTTTGCAGTATGTACTTTAGTGTAAAATTGAAATGTATACGATTTGTTTTGTCTTAGTATTCTATGCACTGAGAAAGTAACTTTTTTGTCTTGATGAACAGAGGCATGAAACAACTTTCAACCTACTCATACTCATGTGGGAAGTTAACCAAAGGTGTTTCCATTGGGTTTGCAGTAAGTACTTTGGTGCAAAATTGAAATGTATGCTATTTGTATTGTAAAAGCATTGTACGCAGTGAGAAAACAACATTTTTCTCTTGCTGTGCAGAGCCATGATACAACTTTCAAACAACTCAGACACATGTGGGAAGTTAACCTAAGGTGTTTCCATTAGGTTTGCAGAAAGTATTTTGGTGTAAAATTGAAATGTATACTATTTGTATTATCTAACCATTGTATGCACTGAGTTAACAACATGTTTGTGTTGATGTGTAGAGCCATGACTCATCTTTCAAACTACTCATAATCATGTGGGAAGCTAAATTAAAATGTCTCCCAATGGTTTGCACTCTGCACTTTGGTGGAAAATTGAGATGTATACTACCTTTATGTCAGAACGTAGTATGCACTGAGAAAGTAGCTTTTTTGTCTTGATGAACAGAGGCATGAAACAACTTTCAACCTACTCATAGTAATGTGGGAAATTAACCAAAGGTGTTTCCATTAGGTTTGCAGTAAGTGTTTTGGAGTAAAATTGAAATTTATACTATCTGAATTGTCTTAGTATTGTATGCAATCAGATAACAACTTTTTTGTGTTGATGTGTGGAGACATGAAACAACTTTCAACCT
Organism: Mobula birostris; assembly: GCF_030028105.1. Taxonomy (NCBI): domain Eukaryota; kingdom Metazoa; phylum Chordata; class Chondrichthyes; order Myliobatiformes; family Myliobatidae; genus Mobula; species Mobula birostris. Next base: position 95,737,585 of record NC_092376.1, read on the forward strand.
ACTCATAATCATGTGGGAAGTTAACCAAAGGAGTTTCCATTAGGTTTGCAGTAACTGCTTTGGAGTAAAATTGAAATGTATACTATTTGTATTGTCTTGGTATTCTATGCACTGAGATAACAACTTTTTTATGTTGATGTGTCGAGCCATAAAACAACTTTCAACCTACTCATAATCATGTGGGAAGTTAACCTAAGGTGTTTCCATTAGGTTTGCAGTAAGTACTTTGGTGTAAAATTGAAATGTATACTACTTGTATTATCTAATCATTGTATGCACTGAGTTAACAACTTTTTTGCCGTGATGTGTCGAGCCATGAAAAAACTTTCAAACTACTTATAATCATTGGGGAAGTTAACCTATGGTGTTTCCATTTGGTTTGCAGTAAGTACTTTGGTGTAAAATTGAAATATATGGTATTCGTATTAACTAACCATTTTAAGCCCTGAGTTAACAACATTTTTCTGTTGATGTGTAGAGCCATGAGACAACTTTCAAACAACTCAGAAACATATGGGAAGTTAACTTAAAATGTATCCCAATGGTTTGCACTCTGCTGGAAAATTGAAATTTATACTAACTTAATGTGAGAACATAGTATGAACTGAGAAAGTAACTTTTTTGTCTTGATGAACAGAGGCATGAAACAACTTTCAACCTACTCATTGTCATGTGGGAAGTTAACCAAAGGTGTTTCCATTAGGTTTGCCGTAAGTGCTTTGGAGTAAAATTGAAATGTATACTATTTGTTTTGTCTTAGTATTGTATGCACTGAGATAACAACTTTTTTGTTTTCATGTGTATAGCCATGAAACAACTTTCAACCTACTCGTACTCATGTGGGAAGTTAACCAAAGGTGTTTCCATTAGGTTTGCAGTATCTGCTTTGGAGTAAAATTGAAATGTATACTATTTGTACTGTCTTAGTATTGTATGCACTGAGAAAGTAACTTTTTTGTCTTGATGAACAGAGGCATGAAACCACTTTCAACCTACTCATACTCATGTGGGAAGTTAAACAAAGGTGTTTCCATTGGTTTTGCAGTAAGTACTTTGGTGTAAAATTGAAATGTATGCTATTTCTATTGTAAAAGCATTGTATGCACTGAGAAAACAACTTTTTTCTCTTGCTGTGCAGAGGCATAATACAACTTTCAAACAACTCAGAATCATGTGGGAAGTTAACCTAAGGTGTTTTCATTAGGTTTGCAGTAAGTACTTTGGTGTAAAATTGAAATGTATACTATTTGTATTATCTGACCATTGTATGCACTGAGTTAACAACATGTTTGTGTTGATGTGTAGAGCCATGACACAACTTTCAAACTTCTCATAATCATGTGGGAAGTTAAATTAAAATGTCTCCCAATGGTTTGCACTCTGCACTTTGGTGGAAAATTGAGATGTATACTACCTTTATGTCAGAACGTAGTATGCACTGAGAAAGTAGCTTTTTTGTCTTGATGAACAGAGGCATGAAACAACTTTCAACCTACTCGTACTCATGTGGGAAGTTAACCAAAGGTGTTTCCATCAGGTTTGCAGTAACTGCTTTGGAGTAAAATTGAAATGTATACTATTTGTATTGTCTTAGTATTGTATGCACTGAGATTACAACTTTTTGTGTTGATGTGTCGAGCCATAAAACAACTTTCAACCTACTCATAATCATGTGGGAAGTTAACCTAAGGTGTTTCCATTAGGTTTGCAGTAAGTACTTTGATGAAAAATTGAAATGTATACTACTTGTATTATCTAAGCATTGTATGCACTGAGTTAACAACTTTTTTGTCGTGATGTGTGGAGCCATGAAAAAACTTTCAAACTACTTATAATCATTGGGGAAGTTAACCTATGGTGTTTCCATTTGGTTTGCAGTAATTACTTTGGTGTAAAATTGAAATGTATGGTATTCGTATTATCTAACCATTTTAAGCCCTGAGTTAACAACATTTTTCTGGTGATGTGTAGAGCCATGAGACAACTTTCAAACAACTCAGAAACATGTGGGAAGTTAAGTTAAAATGTATCCCAATGGTTTGCACTCTGCACTTTGCTGGAACATTGAAATTTATACTAGCTTAATGTGAGAACATAGTATGCACTGAGAAAGTAACTTTTTTGTCTTGATGAACAGAGGCATGAAACAACTTTCAACCTACTCATAGTCATGTGGGAAGTTAACCAAAGGTGTTTCCATTAGGTTTGCAGTAACTACTTTGGAGTAAAATTGAAATGTATACTATTTGTATTGTCTTAGTATTGTATGCACTGAGATAACAACTTTTTTGTGTTGATGTATCGAGCCATAAAACAACTTTCAATCTGCTCATAATCATGTGGGAAATTAACCTAAGGGGTTTCCATTAGGTTTGCAGTAAGTACTTTGGTGTAAAATTGAAATGTATACTACTTGTATTATCTAAGCATTGTATGCACTGAGTTAACAACTTTTTTGTCGTGATGAGTGGGGCCAGGAAAAAACTTTCAAACTACTTATAATCATTGGGGAAGTTAACCTATGGTGTTTCCATTTGGTTTGCAGTAAGTACTTTGGTGTAAAATTGAAATGTATGGTATTCGTATTATCTAACCATTTTAAGCCCTGAGTTAACAACATTTCTCTGGTGATGTGTAGAGCCATGAGACAACTTTCAAACAATTCAGAAACAAGTGGGAAGTTAACTTAAAATGTATCCCAATGGTTTGCACTCTGCACTTTGCTGGAAAATTGAAATTTCTACTAACTTAATGTGAGAACATAGTATGCACTGAGAAAGTAACTTTTTTGTCTTGATCAACAGAGGCATGAAACAACTTTCAACCTACTCATAGTAATGTGGGAAGTTAACCAAAGGTGTTTCCTTTAGGTTTGCAGTAAGTGTTTTGGAGTAAAATTGAAATTTATACTATCTGAATTGTCTTTGTATTGTATGCAATCAGATAACAACTTTTTTGTGTTGATGTGTAGAGACATGAAACAACTTTCAACCTACTCATAATCATGTGGGAAGTTAACCTAAGGTGTTTCCATTAGGTTTGCAGTAAGTACTTTGGTGTAAAATTGAAATGTATACTATTTGTATTGTCTAAGCATAGTATGCACTGAGAAAGTAACTTTTTTGTCTTGATGAACAGAGGCATGAAACAACTTTCAACCTACTCATACTCATGTGGGAAGTTAACCAAAGGTGTTTCCATTAGGTTTGCCGTAAGTGCTTTGGAGTAAAATTGAAATGTATACTATTTGTTTTGTCTTAGTATTGTATGCACTGAGATAACAACTTTTTTGTTTTCATGTGTATAGCCATGAAACAACTTTCAACCTACTCATACTCATGTGGGAAGTTAACCAAAGGTGCTAGCATTAGGTTTGCAGTATGTACTTTGGTGTAAAATTGAAATGTATACTATTTGTATTGTCTTAGTATTGTATGCACTGAGAAAGTAACTTTTTTCTCTTGATGAACAGAGGCATGAAACCACTTTCAACCTACTCATTCTCATGTGGGAAGTTAACCAAAGGTGTTTCCATTGGGTTTGCAGTGAGTACTTTGGTGTAAAATTGAAATTTATGCTATTTGTATTGCAAAAGCATTGTACGCACTGAGAAAACAACTTTTTTCTCTTGCTGTGCAGAGGCATAATACAACTTTCAAACAACTCAGAATCATGTGGGAAGTTAACCTAAGGTGTTTTCATTAGGTTTGCAGTAAGTACTTTGGTGTAAAATTGAAATGTATACTATTTGTATTATCTAACCATTGTATGCACTGAGTTAACAACATGTTTGTGTTGATGTGTAGAGCCATGACACAACTTTCAAACTACTCATAATCATGTGGGAAGTTAAATTAAAATGTCTCCCAATGGTTTGCACTCTGCAATTTGGTGGAAAATTGAGATGTATACTACCTTAATGTCAGAACGTAGTATGCACTGAGAAAGTAGCTTTTTTGTCTTGATGAACAGAGGCATGAAACAACTTTCAAAATACTCGTACTCATGTGGGAAGTTAACCAAAGGTGTTTCCATTAGGTTTACAGTAACTGCTTTGGAGTAAAATTGAAATGTATACTATTTGTATTGTCTTAGTATTGTATGCACTGAGATAACAACTTTTTTGTGTTGATGTGTCGAGCCATAAAACAACTTTCAATCTACTCATAATCATGTGGGAAATTAACCTAAGGTGTTTCCATTAGGCTTGCAGTAAGTACTTTGGTGTAAAATTGATATGTATACTACTTGTATTATCTAAGCATTGTATGCACTGAGTTAACAACTTTTTTGTCGTGATGTGTGGGGCCATGAAAAAACTTTCAAACTACTTATAATCATTGGGGAAGTTAACCTATGGTGTTTCCATTTGGTTTGCAGTAAGTACTTTGGTGTAAAATTGAAATGTATGGTATTCGTATTATCTAACCATTTTAATCCCTGAGTTAACAACATTTTTCTGGTGATGTGTAGAGCCATGAGACAACTTTCAAACAACTCAGAAACATGTGGGAAGTTAACTTAAAATGTATCCCAATGGTTTGCACTCTGCTGGAAAATTGAAATTTATACTAACTTAATGTGAGAACATAGTATGCACTGAGAAAGTAACTTTTTTGTCTTGATGAACAGAGGCATGAAACAACTTTCAACCTACTCATAGTCATGTGGGAAGTTAACCAAAGGTGTTTCCATTAAGTTTGCAGTAAGTGTTTTGGAGTAAAATTGAAATTTATACTATCTAAATTGTCTTAGTATTGTATGCAATCAGATAACAACTTTTTTGTGTTGATGTGTAGAGCCATGAAACAACTTTCAACCTACTCATACTCATGTGGGAAGTTGACCAAAGGTGTTTCCATTAGGTTTGCCGTAAGTGCTTTGGAGTAAAATTGAAATGTATACTATTTGTTTTGTCTTAGTATTGTATGCACTGAGATAACAACTTTTTTGTTTTCATGTGTATAGCCATGAAACAACTTTCAACCTACTCATACTCATGTGGGAAGTTAACCAAAGGTGCTAGCATTAGGTTTGCAGTATGTACTTTGGTGTAAAATTGAAATGTATACTATTTGTATTGTCTTAGTATTGTATGCACTGAGAAAGTAACTTTTTTGTCTTGATGAACAGAGGCATGAAACCACTTTCAACCTACTCATTCTCATGTGGGAAGTTAACCAAAGGTGTTTCCATTGGGTTTGCAGTGAGTACTTTGGTGTAAAATTGAAATTTATGCTATTTGTATTGCAAAACCATTGTACGCACTGAGAAAACAACTTTTTTCTCTTGCTGTGCAGAGGCATAATACAACTTTCAAACAACTCAGAATCATGTGGGAAGTTAACCTAAGGTGTTTTCATTAGGTTTGCAGTAAGTACTTTTGTGTAAAATTGAAATGTATACTATTTGTATTATCTAACCATTGTATGCACTGTTAACAACATGTTTGTGTTGATGTGTAGAGCCATGACACAACTTTCAAACTACTCATAATCATGTGGGAAGTTAAATTAAAATGTCTCCCAATGCTTTGCACTCTGCAATTTGGTGGAAAATTGAGATGTATACTACCTTAATGTCAGAACGTAGTATGCACTGAGAAATTAGCTTTTTTGTCTTGATGAACAGAGGCATGAAACAACTTTCAACCTACTCGTACTCATGTGGGAGGTTAACCAAAGGTGTTTCCATTAGGTTTACAGTAACTGCTTTGGAGTAAAACTGAAATGTATACTATTTGTATTGTCTTAGTATTGTATGCACTGAGATAACAACTTTTTAGTGTTGATGTGTCGAGCCATAAAACAACTTTCAATCTACTCATAATCATGTGGGAAATTAAGCTAAGGTGTTTCCATTAGGCTTGCAGTAAGTACTTTGGTGTAAAATTGAAATGTATACTACTTGTATTATCTAAGCATTGTATGCACTGAGTTAACAACTTTTTTGTCGTGATGTGTGGGGCCATGAAAAAACTTTCAAACTACTTATAATCATTGGGGAAGTTAACCTATGGTGTTTCCATTTGGTTTGCAGTAAGTACTTTGGTGTAAAATTGAAATGTATGGTATTCGTATTATCTAACCATTTTAAGCCCTGAGTTAACAACATTTTTCTGGTGATGTGTAGAGCCATGAGACAACTTTCAAACAACTCAGAAACATGTGGGAAGTTAACTTAAAATGTATCCCAATGGTTTGCACTCTGCTGGAAAATTGGAATTTATACTAACTTAATGTGAGAACATAGTATGCACTGAGAAAGTAACTTTTTTGTCTTGATGAACAGAGGCATGAAACAACTTTCAACCTACTCATAGTCATGTGGGAAGTTAACCAAAGGTGTTTCCATTAGGTTTGCAGTAAGTGTTTTGGAGTAAAATCGAAATTTATACTATCTGAATTGTCTTAGTATTGTATGCAATCAGATAACAACTTTTTTGTGTTGATGTGTAGAGCCATGAAACAACTTTCAACCTACTCATAATCATGTGGGAAGTTAACCTAAGGTGTTTCCATTAGGTTTGCAGTAAGTACGTTGGTGTAAAATTGAAATGTATTCTATTTGTATTCTCTAAGCATAGTATGCACTGAGAAAGTAACTTTTTTGTCTTGATGAACAGAGGCATGAAACAACTTTCAACCTACTCATACTCATGTGGGAAGTTAACCAAAGGTGTTTCCATTAATTTGCCGTAAGTGCTTTGGAGTAAAATTGAAATGTATACTATTTGTTTTGTCTTAGTATTGTATGCACTGAGATAACAACTTTTTTGTTTTCATGTGTATAGCCATGAAACAACTTTCAACCTACTCATACTCATGTGGGAAGTTAACCAAAGGTGCTAGCATTAGGTTTGCAGCATGTACTTTGGTGTAAAATTGAAATGTATACTATTTGTATTGTCTTAGTATTGTATGCACTGAGAAAGTAACTTTTTTGTCTTGATGAACAGAGGCATGAAACCACTTTCAACCTACTCATACTCATGTGGGAAGTTAAACAAAGGTGTTTCCATTGGTTTTGCAGTAAGTACTTTGGTGTAAAATTGAAATGTATGCTGTTTGTATTGTAAAAGCATTCTACGCACTGAGAAAACAACTTTTTTCTCTTGCTGTGCAGAGGCATAATACAACTTTCAAACAACTCAGAATCATGTGGGAAGTTAACCTAAGGTGTTTTCATTAGGTTTGCAGTAAGTACTTTGGTGTAAAATTGAAATGTATACTATTTGTATTATCTAACCATTGTATGCACTGTTAACAACATGTTTGTGTTGATGTGTAGAGCCATGACACAACTTTCAAACTACTCATAATCATGTGGGAAGTTAAATTAAAATGTCTCCCAATGCTTTGCACTCTGCAATTTGGTGGAAAATTGAGATGTATACTACCTTAATGTCAGAACGTAGTATGCACTGAGAAAGTAGCTTTTTTGTCTTGATGAACAGAGGCATGAAACAACTTTCAACCTACTCGTACTCATGTGGGAAGTTAACCAAAGGTGTTTCCATTAGGTTTACAGTAACTGCTTTGGAGTAAAACTGAAATGTATACTATTTGTATTGTCTTAGTATTGTATGCACTGAGATAACAACTTTTTTGTGTTGATGTGTCGAGCCATAAAACAACTTTCAATCTACTCATAATCATGTGGGAAATTAACCTAAGGTGTTTCCATTAGGCTTCCAGTAAGTACTTTGGTGTAAAATTGAAATGTATACTACTTGTATTATCTAAGCATTGTATGCAGAGTTAACAACTTTTTTGTCCTGATGTGTGGGGCCATGAAAAAACTTTCAAACTACTTATAATCATTGGGGAAGTTAACCTATGGTGTTTCCATTTGGTTTGCAGTAAGTACATGGTGTAAAATTGAAATGTATGGTATTCGTATTATCTAACCATTTTAAGCCCTGAGTTAACAACATTTTTCTGGTGATGTGTAGAGCCATGAGACAACTTTCAAACAACTCAGAAACATGTGGGAAGTTAACTTAAAATGTATCCCAATGGTTTGCACTCTGCTGGAAAATTGAAATTTATACTAACTTAATGTGAGAACATAGTATGCACTGAGAAAGTAACTTTTTTGTCTTGATGAACAGAGGCATGAAACAACTTTCAACCTACTCATAGTCATGTGGGAAGTTAACCAAAGGTGTTTCCATTAGGTTTGCAGTAAGTGTTTTGGAGTAAAATTGAAATTTATACTATCTGAATTGTCTTAGTATTGTATGCAATCAGATAACAACTTTTTTGTGTTGATGTGTAGAGCCATGAAACAACTTTCAACCTACTCATAATCATGTGGGAAGTTAACCTAAGGTGTTTCCATTAGGTTTGCAGTAAGTACGTTGGTGTAAAATTGAAATGTATTCTATTTGTATTCTCTAAGCATAGTATGCACTGAGAAAGTAACTTTTTTGTCTTGATGAACAGAGGCATGAAACAACTTTCAACCTACTCATACTCATGTGGGAAGTTAACCAAAGGTGTTTCCATTAGGTTTGCCGTAAGTGCTTTGGAGTAAAATTGAAATGTATACTATTTGTTTTGTCTTAGTATTGTATGCACTGAGATAACAACTTTTTTGTTTTCATGTGTATAGCCATGAAACAACTTTCAACCTACTCATACTCATGTGGGAAGTTAACCAAAGGTGCTAGCATTAGGTTTGCAGTATGTACTTTGGTGTAAAATTGAAATGTATACTATTTGTATTGTCTTAGTATTGTATGCACTGAGAAAGTAACTTTTTTGTCTTGATGAACAGAGGCATGAAACCACTTTCAACCTACTCATACTCATGTGGGAAGTTAAACAAAGGTGTTTCCATTGGTTTTGCAGTAAGTACTTTGGTGTAAAATTGAAATGTATGCTGTTTGTATTGTAAAAGCATTCTACGCACTGAGAAAACAACTTTTTTCTCTTGCTGTGCAGAGGCATAATACAACTTTCAAACAACTCAGAATCATGTGGGAAGTTAACCTAAGGTGTTTTCATTAGGTTTGCAGTAAGTACTTTGGTGTAAAATTGAAATGTATACTATTTGTATTATCTAACCATTGTATGCACTGAGTTAACAACATGTTTGTGTTGATGTGTAGAGCCATGACACAACTTTCAAACTACTCATAATCATGTGGGAAGTTAAATTAAAATGTCTCCCAATGGTTTGCACTCTGCACTTTGGTGGAAAATTGAGATGTATACTACCTTTATGTCAGAACGTAGTATGCACTGAGAAAGTAGCTTTTTTGTCTTGATGAACAGAGGTATGAAACAACTTTCAACCTACTCGTACTCATGTGGGAAGTTAACCAAAGGTGTTTCCATTAGGTTTACAGTAACTGCTTTGGAGTAAAACTGAAATGTATACTATTTGTATTGTCTTAGTATTGTATGCACTGAGATAACAACTTTTTTGTGTTGATGTGTCGAGCCATAAAACAACTTTCAATCTACTCATAATCATGTGGGAAATTAACCTAAGGTGTTTCCATTAGGCTTCCAGTAAGTACTTTGGTGTAAAATTGAAATGTATACTACTTGTATTATCTAAGCATTGTATGCAGAGTTAACAACTTTTTTGTCCTGATGTGTGGGGCCATGAAAAAACTTTCAAACTACTTATAATCATTGGGGAAGTTAACCTATGGTGTTTCCATTTGGTTTGCAGTAAGTACATGGTGTAAAATTGAAATGTATGGTATTCGTATTATCTAACCATTTTAAGCCCTGAGTTAACAACATTTTTCTGGTGATGTGTAGAGCCATGAGACAACTTTCAAACAACTCAGAAACATGTGGGAAGTTAACTTAAAATGTATCCCAATGGTTTGCACTCTGCTGGAAAATTGAAATTTATACTAACTTAATGTGAGAACATAGTATGCACTGAGAAAGTAACTTTTTTGTCTTGATGAACAGAGGCATGAAACAACTTTCAACCTACTCATAGTCATGTGGGAAGTTAACCAAAGGTGTTTCCATTAGGTTTGCAGTAAGTGTTTTGGAGTAAAATTGAAATTTATACTATCTGAATTGTCTTAGTATTGTATGCAATCAGATAACAACTTTTTTGTGTTGATGTGTAGAGCCATGAAACAACTTTCAACCTACTCATAATCATGTGGGAAGTTAACCTAAGGTGTTTCCATTAGGTTTGCAGTAAGTACGTTGGTGTAAAATTGAAATGTATTCTATTTGTATTCTCTAAGCATAGTATGCACTGAGAAAGTAACTTTTTTGTCTTGATGAACAGAGGCATGAAACAACTTTCAACCTACTCATACTCATGTGGGAAGTTAACCAAAGGTGTTTCCATTAGGTTTGCCGTAAGTGCTTTGGAGTAAAATTGAAATGTATACTATTTGTTTTGTCTTAGTATTGTATGCACTGAGATAACAACTTTTTTGTTTTCATGTGTATAGCCATGAAACAACTTTCAACCTACTCATACTCATGTGGGAAGTTAACCAAAGGTGCTAGCATTAGGTTTGCAGTATGTACTTTGGTGTAAAATTGAAATGTATACTATTTGTATTGTCTTAGTATTGTATGCACTGAGAAAGTAACTTTTTTGTCTTGATGAACAGAGGCATGAAACCACTTTCAACCTACTCATACTCATGTGGGAAGTTAAACAAAGGTGTTTCCATTGGTTTTGCAGTAAGTACTTTGGTGTAAAATTGAAATGTATGCTGTTTGTATTGTAAAAGCATTCTACGCACTGAGAAAACAACTTTTTTCTCTTGCTGTGCAGAGGCATAATACAACTTTCAAACAACTCAGAATCATGTGGGAAGTTAACCTAAGGTGTTTTCATTAGGTTTGCAGTAAGTACTTTGGTGTAAAATTGAAATGTATACTATTTGTATTATCTAACCATTGTATGCACTGAGTTAACAACATGTTTGTGTTGATGTGTAGAGCCATGACACAACTTTCAAACTACTCATAATCATGTGGGAAGTTAAATTAAAATGTCTCCCAATGGTTTGCACTCTGCACTTTGGTGGAAAATTGAGATGTATACTACCTTTATGTCAGAACGTAGTATGCACTGAGAAAGTAGCTTTTTTGTCTTGATGAACAGAGGTATGAAACAACTTTCAACCTACTCGTACTCATGTGGGAAGTTAACCAAAGGTGTTTTCATCAGGTTTGCAGTAACTGCTTTGGAGTAAAATTGAAATGTATACTATTTGTATTGTCTTAGTATTGTATGCACTGAGATTACAACTTTTTGTGTTGATGTGTCGAGCCATAAAACAACTTTCAACCTACTCATAATCATGTGGGAAGTTAACCTAAGGTGTTTCCATTAGGTTTGCAGTAAGTACTTTGATGAAAAATTGAAATGTATACTACTTGAATTATCTAAGCATTGTATGCACTGAGTTAACAACTTTTTTGTCGTGATGTGTGGGGCCATGAAAAAACTTTCAAACTACTTATAATCATTGGGGAAGTTAACCTATGGTGTTTCCATTTGGTTTGCAGGAAGTACTTTGGTGTAAAATTGAAATGTATGGTATTCGTATTATCTAACCATTTTAAGCCCTGAGTTAACAACATTTTTCTGGTGATGTGTAGAGCCATGAGACAACTTTCAAACAACTCAGAAACATGTGGGAAGTTAACTTAAAATGTATCCCAATGGTTTGCACTCTGCTGGAAAATTGAAATTTATACTAACTTAATGTGAGAACATAGTATGCACTGAGAAAGTAACTTTTTTCTCTTGATGAACAGAGGCATGAAACAACTTTCAACCTACTCATAGTCATGTGGAAAGTTAACCAAAGGTGTTTCCATTAGGTTTGCAGTAAGTGTTTTGGAGTAAAATTGAAATTTATACTATCTGAATTATCTTTCTATTGTATGCAATCAGATAACAACTTTTTTGTGTTGATGTGTAGAGACATGAAACAACTTTCAACCTACTCATAATCATGTCGGAAGTTAACCTAAGGTGTTTCCATTAGGTTTGCAGTAAGTACTTTGGTGTAAAATTGAAATGTATACTATTTGTATTGTCTAAGCATAGTATGCACTGAGAAAGTAACTTTTTTGTCTTGATGAACAGAGGCATGAAACAACTTTCAACCTACTCATACTCATGTGGGAAGTTAACCAAAGGTGTTTCCATTAGGTTTGCCGTAAGTGCTTTGGAGTAAAATTGAAATGTATACTATTTGTTTTGTCTTAGTATTGTATGCACTGAGATAACAACTTTTTTGTTTTCATGTGTATAGCCATGAAACAACTTTCAACCTACTCATACTCATGTGGGAAGTTAACCAAAGGTGCTAGCATTAGGTTTGCAGTATGTACTTCGGTGTAAAATTGAAATGTATACTATTTGTATTGTCTTAGTATTGTATGCACTGAGAAAGTAACTTTTTTGTCTTGATGAACAGAGGCATAAAACCACTTTCAACCTACTCATTCTCATGTGGGAAGTTAACCAAAGGTGTTTCCATTGGGTTTGCAGTGAGTACTTTGGTGTAAAATTGAAATTTATGCTATTTGTATTGCAAAAGCATTGTACGCACTGAGAAAACAACTTTTTTCTCTTGCTGTGCAGAGGCATAATACAACTTTCAAACAACTCAGAATCATGTGGGAAGTTAACCTAAGGTGTTTTCATTAGGTTTGCAGTAAGTACTTTGGTGTAAAATTGAAATGTATACTATTTGTATTATCTAACCATTGTATGCACTGTTAACAACATGTTTGTGTTGATGTGTAGAGCCATGACACAACTTTCAAACTACTCATAATCATGTGGGAAGTTAAATTAAAATGTCTCCCAATGCTTTGCACTCTGCAATTTGGTGGAAAATTGAGATGTATACTACCTTAATGTCAGAACGTAGTATGCACTGAGAAAGTAGCTTTTTTGTCTTGATGAACAGAGGCATGAAACAACTTTCAACCTACTCGTACTCATGTGGGAAGTTAACCAAAGGTGTTTCCATTAGGTTTACAGTAACTGCTTTGGAGTAAAACTGAAATGTATACTATTTGTATTGTCTTAGTATTGTATGCACTGAGATAACAACTTTTTTGTGTTGATGTGTCGAGCCATAAAACAACTTTCAATCTACTCATAATCATGTGGGAAATTAACCTAAGGTGTTTCCATTAGGCTTGCAGTAAGTACTTTGGTGTAAAATTGAAATGTATACTACTTGTATTATCTAAGCATTGTATGCAGAGTTAACAACTTTTTTGTCCTGATGTGTGGGGCCATGAAAAAACTTTCAAACTACTTATAATCATTGGGGAAGTTAACCTATGGTGTTTCCATTTGGTTTGCAGTAAGTACTTTGGTGTAAAATTGAAATGTATGGTATTCGTATTATCTAACCATTTTAAGCCCTGAGTTAACAACATTTTTCTGGTGATGTGTAGAGCCATGAGACAACTTTCAAACAACTCAGAAACATGTGGGAAGTTAACTTAAAATGTATCCCAATGGTTTGCACTCTGCTGGAAAATTGAAATTTATACTAACTTAATGTGAGAACATAGTATGCACTGAGAAAGTAACTTTTTTCTCTTGATGAACAGAGGCATGAAACAACTTTCAACCTACTCATAGTCATGTAGAAAGTTAACCAAAGGTGTTTCCATTAGGTTTGCAGTAAGTGTTTTGGAGTAAAATTGAAATTTATACTATCTGAATTATCTTTCTATTGTATGCAATCAGATAACAACTTTTTTGTGTTGATGTGTAGAGACATGAAACAACTTTCAACCTACTCATAATCATGTCGGAAGTTAACCTAAGGTGTTTCCATTAGGTTTGCAGTAAGTACTTTGGTGTAAAATTGAAATGTATACTATTTGTATTGTCTAAGCATAGTATGCACTGAGAAAGTAACTTTTTTGTCTTGATGAACAGAGGCATGAAACAACTTTCAACCTACTCATACTCATGTGGGAAGTTAACCAAAGGTGTTTCCATTAGGTTTGCCGTAAGTGCTTTGGAGTAAAATTGAAATGTATACTATTTGTTTTGTCTTAGTATTGTATGCACTGAGATAACAACTTTTTTGTTTTCATGTGTATAGCCATGAAACAACTTTCAACCTACTCATACTCATGTGGGAAGTTAACCAAAGGTGCCAGCATTTGGTTTGCAGTATGTACTTCGGTGTAAAATTGAAATGTATACTATTTGTATTGTCTTAGTATTGTATGCACTGAGAAAGTAACTTTTTTGTCTTGATGAACAGAGGCATAAAACCACTTTCAACCTACTCATTCTCATGTGGGAAGTTAACCAAAGGTGTTTCCATTGGGTTTGCAGTGAGTACTTTGGTGTAAAATTGAAATTTATGCTATTTGTATTGCAAAAGCATTGTACGCACTGAGAAAACAACTTTTTTCTCTTGCTGTGCAGAGGCATAATACAACTTTCAAACAACTCAGAATCATGTGGGAAGTTAACCTAAGGTGTTTTCATTAGGTTTGCAGTAAGTACTTTGGTGTAAAATTGAAATGTATACTATTTGTATTATCTAACCATTGTATGCACTGTTAACAACATGTTTGTGTTGATGTGTAGAGCCATGACACAACTTTCAAACTACTCATAATCATGTGGGAAGTTAAATTAAAATGTCTCCCAATGCTTTGCACTCTGCAATTTGGTGGAAAATTGAGATGTATACTACCTTAATGTCAGAACGTAGTATGCACTGAGAAAGTAGCTTTTTTGTCTTGATGAACAGAGGCATGAAACAACTTTCAACCTACTCGTACTCATGTGGGAAGTTAACCAAAGGTGTTTCCATTAGGTTTACAGTAACTGCTTTGGAGTAAAACTGAAATGTATACTATTTGTATTGTCTTAGTATTGTATGCACTGAGATAACAACTTTTTTCTGTTGATGTGTCGAGCCATAAAACAACTTTCAATCTACTCATAATCATGTGGGAAATTAACCTAAGGTGTTTCCATTAGGCTTGCAGTAAGTACTTTGGTGTAAAATTGAAATGTATACTACTTGTATTATCTAAGCATTGTATGCAGAGTTAACAACTTTTTTGTCCTGATGTGTGGGGCCATGAAAAAACTTTCAAACTACTTATAATCATTGGGGAAGTTAACCTATGGTGTTTCCATTTGGTTTGCAGTAAGTACTTTGGTGTAAAATTGAAATGTATGGTATTCGTATTATCTAACCATTTTAAGCCCTGAGTTAACAACATTTTTCTGGTGATGTGTAGAGCCATGAGACAACTTTCAAACAACTCAGAAACATGTGGGAAGTTAACTTAAAATGTATCCCAATGGTTTGCACTCTGCTGGAAAATTGAAATTTATACTAACTTAATGTGAGAACATAGTATGCACTGAGAAAGTAACTTTTTTGTCTTGCTGTGCAGAGGCATAATACAACTTTCAAACAACTCAGAATCATGTGGGAAGTTAACCTAAGGTGTTTTCATTAGGTTTGCAGTAAGTACTTTGGTGTAAAATTGAAATGTATACTATTTGTATTATCTAACCATTGTATGCACTGTTAGCAACATGTTTGTGTTGATGTGTAGAGCCATGACACAACTTTCAAACTACTCATAATCATGTGGGAAGTTAAATTAAAATGTCTCCCAATGCTTTGCACTCTGCAATTTGGTGGAAAATTGAGATGTATACTACCTTAATGTCAGAACGTAGTATGCACTGAGAAAGTAGCTTTTTTGTCTTGATGAACAGAGGCATGAAACAACTTTCAACCTACTCGTACTCATGTGGGAAGTTAACCAAAGGTGTTTCCATTAGGTTTACAGTAACTGCTTTGGAGTAAAACTGAAATGTATACTATTTGTATTGTCTTAGTATTGTATGCACTGAGATAACAACTTTTTTGTGTTGATGTGTCAAGCCATAAAACAACTTTCAATCTACTCATAATCATGTGGGAAATTAACCTAAGGTGTTTCCATTAGGCTTGCAGTAAGTACTTTGGTGTAAAATTGAAATGTATACTACTTGTATTATCTAAGCATTGTATGCAGAGTTAACAACTTTTTTGTCCTGATGTGTGGGGCCATGAAAAAACTTTCAAACTACTTATAATCATTGGGGAAGTTAACCTATGGTGTTTCCATTTGGTTTGCAGTAAGTACTTTGGTGTAAAATTGAAATGTATGGTATTCGTATTATCTAACCATTTTAAGCCCTGAGTTAACAACATTTTTCTGGTGATGTGTAGAGCCATGAGACAACTTTCAAACAACTCAGAAACATGTGGGAAGTTAACTTAAAATGTATCCCAATGGTTTGCACTCTGCTGGAAAATTGAAATTTATACTAACTTAATGTGAGAACATAGTATGCACTGAGAAAGTAACTTTTTTCTCTTGATGAACAGAGGCATGAAACAACTTTCAACCTACTCATAGTCATGTGGAAAGTTAACCAAAGGTGTTTCCATTAGGTTTGCAGTAAGTGTTTTGGAGTAAAATTGAAATTTATACTATCTGAATTATCTTAGTATTGTATGCAATCAGATAACAACTTTTTTGTGTTGATGTGTAGAGACATGAAACAACTTTCAACCTACTCATAATCATGTCGGAAGTTAACCTAAGGTGTTTCCATTAGGTTTGCAGTAAGTACTTTGGTGTAAAATTGAAATGTATACTATTTGTATTGTCTAAGCATAGTATGCACTGAGAAAGTAACTTTTTTGTCTTGATGAACAGAGGCATGAAACAACTTTCAACCTACTCATACTCATGTGGGAAGTTAACCAAAGGTGTTTCCATTAGGTTTGCCGTAAGTGCTTTGGAGTAAAATTGAAATGTATACTATTTGTTTTGTCTTAGTATTGTATGCACTGAGATAACAACTTTTTTGTTTTCATGTGTATAGCCATGAAACAACTTTCAACCTACTCATACTCATGTGGGAAGTTAACCAAAGGTGCTAGCATTAGGTTTGCAGTATGTACTTCGGTGTAAAATTGAAATGTATACTATTTGTATTGTCTTAGTATTGTATGCACTGAGAAAGTAACTTTTTTGTCTTGATGAACAGAGGCATAAAACCACTTTCAACCTACTCATTCTCATGTGGGAAGTTAACCAAAGGTGTTTCCATTGGGTTTGCAGTGAGTACTTTGGTGTAAAATTGAAATTTGTGCTATTTGTATTGCAAAAGCATTGTACGCACTGAGAAAACAACTTTTTTCTCTTGCTGTGCAGAGGCATAATACAACTTTCAAACAACTCAGAATCATGTGGGAAGTTAACCTAAGGTGTTTTCATTAGGTTTGCAGTAAGTACTTTGGTGTAAAATTGAAATGTATACTATTTGTATTATCTAACCATTGTATGCACTGTTAACAACATGTTTGTGTTGATGTGTAGAGCCATGACACAACTTTCAAACTACTCATAATCATGTGGGAAGTTAAATTAAAATGTCTCCCAATGCTTTGCACTCTGCAATTTGGTGGAAAATTGAGATGTATACTACCTTAATGTCAGAACGTAGTATGCACTGAGAAAGTAGCTTTTTTGTCTTGATGAACAGAGGCATGAAACAACTTTCAACCTACTCGTACTCATGTGGGAAGTTAACCAAAGGTGTTTCCATTAGGTTTGCAGTAAGTACTTCGGTGTAAAATTGAAATGTATACCATATGAATTGTCTAAGCATAGTATGCACTGAGAAAGTAACTTTTTTGTCTTGATGAACAGAGGCATGAAACAACTTTCAACCTACTCATTCTCATGTGGGAAGTTAACCAAAGGTGTTTCCATCAGGTTTGCAGTAAGTGCTTTGGAGTAAAATTGAAATGTATACTACTTGTTTTGTCTTAGAATTGTATGCACTGAGATAACAACTTTTTTGTTTTCATGTGTATAGCCATGAAACAACTTTCAACCTACTCATACTCATGTGGGAAGTTAACCAAAGGTGTTTCCATTAGGTTTGCAGTATGTACTTTGGTGTAAATATGAAATGTATACTATTTGTATTGTCTTAGTATTGTATGCACTGAGAAAGTAACTTTTTTGTCATGATGAACAGAGGCATGAAAACACTTTCAACCTACTCATACTCATGTGGGAAGTTAACCAAAAGTGTTTCCATTGGGTTTGCAGTAAGTACTTTGGTGTAAAATTGAAATGTATACTATTTGTATTATCTAACCATTGTATGCACTGAGTTAACAACATGTTTGTGTTGATGTGTAGAGCCATGACACAACTTTCAAACTACTCATAATCATGTGGGAAGTTAAATTAAAATGTCTCCCAATGGTTTGCACTCTGCCCTTTGGTGGAAAATTGAGATGTATACTACCTTTATGTCAGAACGTAGTATGCACTGAGAAAGTAGCTTTTTTGTCTTGATGAACAGAGGCATGAAACAACTTTCAACCTACTCGTACTCATGTGGGAAGTTAAACAAAGGTGTTTCCATTAGGATTGCAGTAACTGCTTTGGAGTAAAATTGAAAGATATACTATTTGTATTGTCTCAGTATTGTATGCACTGAGATAACAACTTTTTTGTGTTGATGTGTCGAACCACAAAACAACTTTCAACCTACTCATAATCATGAGGGAAGTTACCCTAAAGTGTTTCCATTAGGTTTGCAGTAAGTACTTTGATGAAAAATTGAAATGTATACTACTTGTATTATCTAAGCATTGTATGCACTGAGTTAACAACTTTTTTGTCGTGATGTGTGGAGCCATGAAAAAACTTTCAAACTACTTATAATCATTGGGGAAGTTAACCTATGGTGTTTCCATTTGGTTTGCAGTAAGTACTTTGGTGTAAAATTGAAATGTATGGTATTCGTATTATCTAACCATTTTAAGCCCTGAGTTAACAACATTTTTCTGGTGATGTGTAGAGCCATGAGACAAATTTCAAACAGCTCAGAAACATGTGGGAAGTTAACTTAAAATGTATCCCAATGGTTTGCACTCTGCACTTTGCTGGAAAATTGAAATTTATACTAGCTTAATGTGAGAACATAGTATGCACTGAGAAAGTAACTTTTTTGTCTTGATGAACAGAGGCATGAAACAACTTTCAACCTACTCATAGTCATGTGGGAAGTTAACCAAAGGTGTTTCCATTAGGTTTGCAGTAAGTGTTTTGGAGTAAAATTGAAATGTATACTATTTCTATTGTCTTAGTATTGTATGCACTGAGATAACAACTTTTTTGTGTTGATCTGTCGAGCCATGAAACAACTTTCAACCTACTCATAATCATGTGGGAAGTAACCCTAAGGTGTGTCCATTAGGTTTGCAGTAAGTACTTTGGTGTAAAATTGAAATGTATACTATTTGTATTATCTACCCTTTGTATGCACTGTTAACAACATGTTTGTGTTGGTGTGTAGAGCCATGACACAACTTTCAAACTACTCATAATCATGTAGGAAGTTAAATTAAAATGTCTCCCAATGGTTTGCACTCTGCAATTTGGTGGAAAATTGAGATGTATACTACCTTAATGTCAGAACATAGTATGCACAGAGAAAGTAGCTTTTTTGTCTTCTTGAACGGAGGCATGAAACAACTTTCAACCTACTCGTACTCATGTGGGAAGTTAACCAAAGGTGTTTCCATTAGGTTTGCAGTAACTGCTTTGGAGTAAAATTGAAATGTATACTATTTGTATTGTCTTAGTATTGTATGCACTGAGATAACAACTTTTTTGTGTTGATGTGTCGAGCCATAAAACAACTTTCAACCTACTCATAATCATGCGTGAAGTTAACCTAAGGTGTTTCCATTAGGTTTGCAGTAAGTACTTTGGTGTAAAATTGAAAGGTATACCATTTGTATTGTCTAAGCATAGTATGCACTGAGAAAGTAACTTTTTTGTCTTGATGAACAGAGGCATGAAACAACTTTCAACCTACTCATTCTCATGTGGGAAGTTAACCAAAGGTGTTTCCATTAGTTTTGCAGTAAGTGCTTTGGAGTAAAATTGAAATGTATACTATTTGTTTTGTCTTAGTATTGTATGCACTGAGATAACAACTTTTTTGTTTTCATGTGTATAGCCATGAAACAACTTTCAA
Source organism: Mobula birostris (assembly GCF_030028105.1). NCBI lineage: Eukaryota > Metazoa > Chordata > Chondrichthyes > Myliobatiformes > Myliobatidae > Mobula > Mobula birostris. The sequence continues at coordinate 95,757,673 of NC_092376.1, forward strand.
CCTACTCATACTCATGTGGGAAGTTAACCAAAGGTGTTTCCATTAGGTTTGCAGTATGTACTTTGGTGTAAAATTGAAATATATACTATTTGTATTGTCTTAGTATTGTATGCACTGAGAAAGTAACTTTTTTGTCTTGATGAACAGAGGCATGAAACCACTTTCAACCTACTCATACTCATGTGGGAAGTTAACCAAAGGTGTTTTCCATTGGGTTTGCAGTAAGTACTTTGGTGTAAAATTGAATTGTATACTATTTGTATTATCTAACCATTGTATGCACTGAGTTAACAACATGTTTGTGATGATGTGTAGAGCCATGACACAACTTTCAAACTACTCATAATCATGTGAGAAGTTAAATTATAATGTTTCCCAATGGTTTGCGCTCTGCACTTTGGTGGAAAATTGAGATGTTTACTACCTTTATGTCAGAACGTAGTATGCACTGAGAAAGTAACTTCTTTGTCTTGATGAACAGAGGCATGAAACAACTTTCAACCTACTCATACTCATGTGGGAAGTTAACCAAAGGTGTTTCCATTAGGTTTGCAGTATGTACTTTGGTGTAAAATTGAAATGTATACTCTTTGTATTGTCTTAGTATTGTATGCACTGAGAAAGTAACTTTTTTGTCTTGATGAACAGAGGCATGAAACAACTTTCAACCTACTCATACTCATGTGGGAAGTTAACCAAAGGTGTTTCCATTGGGTTTGCAGTAAGTACTTTGGTGTAAAATTGATATGTATGCTATTTGTATTGTAAAAGAATTGTACGCACTGAGAAAACAACTTTTTCTCTTGCTGTGCAGAGGCATAATACAACTTTCAAACAACTCAGAATCATGTGGGAAGTTAACCAAAGGTGTTTTCATTAGGTTTGCAGTAAGTACTTTGGTGTAAAATTGAAATGTATACTATTTGTATTATCTAACCATTGTATGCACTGTTAACAACATGTTTGTGTTGATGTGTAGAGCCATGACACAACTTTCAAACTACTCATAATCATGTGGGAAGTTAAATTAAAATGTCTCCCAATGCTTTGCACTCTGCAATTTGGTGGAAAATTGAGATGTATACTACCTTAATGTCAGAACGTAGTATGCACTGAGAAAGTAGCTTTTTTGTCTTGATGAACAGAGGCATGAAACAACTTTCAACCTACTCATACTCATGTGGGAAGTTAACCAAAGGTGTTTCCATTAGGTTTGCCGTAAGTGCTTTGGAGTAAAATTGAAATGTATACTATTTGTTTTGTCTTAGTATTGTATGCACTGAGATAACAACTTTTTTGTTTTCATGTGTATAGCCATGAAACAACTTTCAACCTACTCATACTCATGTGGGAAGTTAACCAAAGGTGCCAGCATTTGGTTTGCAGTATGTACTTCGGTGTAAAATTGAAATGTATACTATTTGTATTGTCTTAGTATTGTATGCACTGAGAAAGTAACTTTTTTGTCTTGCTGTGCAGAGGCATAATACAACTTTCAAACAACTCAGAATCATGTGGGAAGTTAACCTAAGGTGTTTTCATTAGGTTTGCAGTAAGTACTTTGGTGTAAAATTGAAATGTATACTATTTGTATTATCTAACCATTGTATGCACTGTTAGCAACATGTTTGTGTTGATGTGTAGAGCCATGACACAACTTTCAAACTACTCATAATCATGTGGGAAGTTAAATTAAAATGTCTCCCAATGCTTTGCACTCTGCAATTTGGTGGAAAATTGAGATGTATACTACCTTAATGTCAGAACGTAGTATGCACTGAGAAAGTAGCTTTTTTGTCTTGATGAACAGAGGCATGAAACAACTTTCAACCAACTCGTACTCATGTGGGAAGTTAACCAAAGGTGTTTCCATTAGGTTTACAGTAACTGCTTTGGAGTAAAACTGAAATGTATACTATTTGTATTGTCTTAGTATTGTATGCACTGAGATAACAACTTTTTTGTGTTGATGTGTCAAGCCATAAAACAACTTTCAATCTACTCATAATCATGTGGGAAATTAACCTAAGGTGTTTCCATTAGGCTTGCAGTAAGTACTTTGGTGTAAAATTGAAATGTATACTACTTGTATTATCTAAGCATTGTATGCAGAGTTAACAACTTTTTTGTCCTGATGTGTGGGGCCATGAAAAAACTTTCAAACTACTTATAATCATTGGGGAAGTTAACCTATGGTGTTTCCATTTGGTTTGCAGTAAGTACTTTGGTGTAAAATTGAAATGTATGGTATTCGTATTATCTAACCATTTTAAGCCCTGAGTTAACAACATTTTTCTGGTGATGTGTAGAGCCATGAGACAACTTTCAAACAACTCAGAAACATGTGGGAAGTTAACTTAAAATGTATCCCAATGGTTTGCACTCTGCTGGAAAATTGAAATTTATACTAACTTAATGTGAGAACATAGTATGCACTGAGAAAGTAACTTTTTTCTCTTGATGAACAGAGGCATGAAACAACTTTCAACCTACTCATAGTCATGTGGAAAGTTAACCAAAGGTGTTTCCATTAGGTTTGCAGTAAGTGTTTTGGAGTAAAATTGAAATTTATACTATCTGAATTATCTTTCTATTGTATGCAATGAGAAAGTAACTTTTTTGTCTTGATGAACAGAGGCATGAAACAACTTTCAACCTACTCATACTCATGTGGGAAGTTAACCAAAGGTGTTTCCATTAGGTTTGCCGTAAGTGCTTTGGAGTAAAATTGAAATGTATACTATTTGTTTTGTCTTAGTATTGTATGCACTGAGATAACAACTTTTTTGTTTTCATGTGTATAGCCATGAAACAACTTTCAACCTACTCATACTCATGTGGGAAGTTAACCAAAGGTGCCAGCATTTGGTTTGCAGTATGTACTTCGGTGTAAAATTGAAATGTATACTATTTGTATTGTCTTAGTATTGTATGCACTGAGAAAGTAACTTTTTTGTCTTGCTGTGCAGAGGCATAATACAACTTTCAAACAACTCAGAATCATGTGGGAAGTTAACCTAAGGTGTTTTCATTAGGTTTGCAGTAAGTACTTTGGTGTAAAATTGAAATGTATACTATTTGTATTATCTAACCATTGTATGCACTGTTAGCAACATGTTTGTGTTGATGTGTAGAGCCATGACACAACTTTCAAACTACTCATAATCATGTGGGAAGTTAAATTAAAATGTCTCCCAATGCTTTGCACTCTGCAATTTGGTGGAAAATTGAGATGTATACTACCTTAATGTCAGAACGTAGTATGCACTGAGAAAGTAGCTTTTTTGTCTTGATGAACAGAGGCATGAAACAACTTTCAACCTACTCGTACTCATGTGGGAAGTTAACCAAAGGTGTTTCCATTAGGTTTACAGTAACTGCTTTGGAGTAAAACTGAAATGTATACTATTTGTATTGTCTTAGTATTGTATGCACTGAGATAACAACTTTTTTGTGTTGATGTGTCAAGCCATAAAACAACTTTCAATCTACTCATAATCATGTGGGAAATTAACCTAAGGTGTTTCCATTAGGCTTGCAGTAAGTACTTTGGTGTAAAATTGAAATGTATACTACTTGTATTATCTAAGCATTGTATGCAGAGTTAACAACTTTTTTGTCCTGATGTGTGGGGCCATGAAAAAACTTTCAAACTACTTATAATCATTGGGGAAGTTAACCTATGGTGTTTCCATTTGGTTTGCAGTAAGTACTTTGGTGTAAAATTGAAATGTATGGTATTCGTATTATCTAACCATTTTAAGCCCTGAGTTAACAACATTTTTCTGGTGATGTGTAGAGCCATGAGACAACTTTCAAACAACTCAGAAACATGTGGGAAGTTAACTTAAAATGTATCCCAATGGTTTGCACTCTGCTGGAAAATTGAAATTTATACTAACTTAATGTGAGAACATAGTATGCACTGAGAAAGTAACTTTTTTCTCTTGATGAACAGAGGCATGAAACAACTTTCAACCTACTCATAGTCATGTGGAAAGTTAACCAAAGGTGTTTCCATTAGGTTTGCAGTAAGTGTTTTGGAGTAAAATTGAAATTTATACTATCTGAATTATCTTAGTATTGTATGCAATCAGATAACAACTTTTTTGTGTTGATGTGTAGAGACATGAAACAACTTTCAACCTACTCATAATCATGTCGGAAGTTAACCTAAGGTGTTTCCATTAGGTTTGCAGTAAGTACTTTGGTGTAAAATTGAAATGTATACTATTTGTATTGTCTAAGCATAGTATGCACTGAGAAAGTAACTTTTTTGTCTTGATGAACAGAGGCATGAAACAACTTTCAACCTACTCATACTCATGTGGGAAGTTAACCAAAGGTGTTTCCATTAGGTTTGCCGTAAGTGCTTTGGAGTAAAATTGAAATGTATACTATTTGTTTTGTCTTAGTATTGTATGCACTGAGATAACAACTTTTTTGTTTTCATGTGTATAGCCATGAAACAACTTTCAACCTACTCATACTCATGTGGGAAGTTAACCAAAGGTGCTAGCATTAGGTTTGCAGTATGTACTTCGGTGTAAAATTGAAATGTATACTATTTGTATTGTCTTAGTATTGTATGCACTGAGAAAGTAACTTTTTTGTCTTGATGAACAGAGGCATAAAACCACTTTCAACCTACTCATTCTCATGTGGGAAGTTAACCAAAGGTGTTTCCATTGGGTTTGCAGTGAGTACTTTGGTGTAAAATTGAAATTTATGCTATTTGTATTGCAAAAGCATTGTACGCACTGAGAAAACAACTTTTTTCTCTTGCTGTGCAGAGGCATAATACAACTTTCAAACAACTCAGAATCATGTGGGAAGTTAACCTAAGGTGTTTTCATTAGGTTTGCAGTAAGTACTTTGGTGTAAAATTGAAATGTATACTATTTGTATTATCTAACCATTGTATGCACTGTTAACAACATGTTTGTGTTGATGTGTAGAGCCATGACACAACTTTCAAACTACTCATAATCATGTGGGAAGTTAAATTAAAATGTCTCCCAATGCTTTGCACTCTGCAATTTGGTGGAAAATTGAGATGTATACTACCTTAATGTCAGAACGTAGTATGCACTGAGAAAGTAGCTTTTTTGTCTTGATGAACAGAGGCATGAAACAACTTTCAACCTACTCGTACTCATGTGGGAAGTTAACCAAAGGTGTTTCCATTAGGTTTGCAGTAAGTACTTCGGTGTAAAATTGAAATGTATACCATATGAATTGTCTAAGCATAGTATGCACTGAGAAAGTAACTTTTTTGTCTTGATGAACAGAGGCATGAAACAACTTTCAACCTACTCATTCTCATGTGGGAAGTTAACCAAAGGTGTTTCCATCAGGTTTGCAGTAAGTGCTTTGGAGTAAAATTGAAATGTATACTACTTGTTTTGTCTTAGAATTGTATGCACTGAGATAACAACTTTTTTGTTTTCATGTGTATAGCCATGAAACAACTTTCAACCTACTCATACTCATGTGGGAAGTTAACCAAAGGTGTTTCCATTAGGTTTGCAGTATGTACTTTGGTGTAAATATGAAATGTATACTATTTGTATTGTCTTAGTATTGTATGCACTGAGAAAGTAACTTTTTTGTCATGATGAACAGAGGCATGAAAACACTTTCAACCTACTCATACTCATGTGGGAAGTTAACCAAAAGTGTTTCCATTGGGTTTGCAGTAAGTACTTTGGTGTAAAATTGAAATGTATACTATTTGTATTATCTAACCATTGTATGCACTGAGTTAACAACATGTTTGTGTTGATGTGTAGAGCCATGACACAACTTTCAAACTACTCATAATCATGTGGGAAGTTAAATTAAAATGTCTCCCAATGGTTTGCACTCTGCCCTTTGGTGGAAAATTGAGATGTATACTACCTTTATGTCAGAACGTAGTATGCACTGAGAAAGTAGCTTTTTTGTCTTGATGAACAGAGGCATGAAACAACTTTCAACCTACTCGTACTCATGTGGGAAGTTAAACAAAGGTGTTTCCATTAGGATTGCAGTAACTGCTTTGGAGTAAAATTGAAAGATATACTATTTGTATTGTCTCAGTATTGTATGCACTGAGATAACAACTTTTTTGTGTTGATGTGTCGAACCACAAAACAACTTTCAACCTACTCATAATCATGAGGGAAGTTACCCTAAAGTGTTTCCATTAGGTTTGCAGTAAGTACTTTGATGAAAAATTGAAATGTATACCACTTGTATTATCTAAGCATTGTATGCACTGAGTTAACAACTTTTTTGTCGTGATGTGTGGAGCCATGAAAAAACTTTCAAACTACTTATAATCATTGGGGAAGTTAACCTATGGTGTTTCCATTTGGTTTGCAGTAAGTACTTTGGTGTAAAATTGAAATGTATGGTATTCGTATTATCTAACCATTTTAAGCCCTGAGTTAACAACATTTTTCTGGTGATGTGTAGAGCCATGAGACAAATTTCAAACAGCTCAGAAACATGTGGGAAGTTAACTTAAAATGTATCCCAATGGTTTGCACTCTGCACTTTGCTGGAAAATTGAAATTTATACTAGCTTAATGTGAGAACATAGTATGCACTGAGAAAGTAACTTTTTTGTCTTGATGAACAGAGGCATGAAACAACTTTCAACCTACTCATAGTCATGTGGGAAGTTAACCAAAGGTGTTTCCATTAGGTTTGCAGTAAGTGTTTTGGAGTAAAATTGAAATGTATACTATTTCTATTGTCTTAGTATTGTATGCACTGAGATAACAACTTTTTTGTGTTGATCTGTCGAGCCATGAAACAACTTTCAACCTACTCATAATCATGTGGGAAGTAACCCTAAGGTGTGTCCATTAGGTTTGCAGTAAGTACTTTGGTGTAAAATTGAAATGTATACTATTTGTATTATCTACCCTTTGTATGCACTGTTAACAACATGTTTGTGTTGATGTGTAGAGCCATGACACAACTTTCAAACTACTCATAATCATGTAGGAAGTTAAATTAAAATGTCTCCCAATGGTTTGCACTCTGCAATTTGGTGGAAAATTGAGATGTATACTACCTTAATGTCAGAACATAGTATGCACAGAGAAAGTAGCTTTTTTGTCTTCTTGAACGGAGGCATGAAACAACTTTCAACCTACTCGTACTCATGTGGGAAGTTAACCAAAGGTGTTTCCATTAGGTTTGCAGTAACTGCTTTGGAGTAAAATTGAAATGTATACTATTTGTATTGTCTTAGTATTGTATGCACTGAGATAACAACTTTTTTGTGTTGATGTGTCGAGCCATAAAACAACTTTCAACCTACTCATAATCATGCGTGAAGTTAACCTAAGGTGTTTCCATTAGGTTTGCAGTAAGTACTTTGGTGTAAAATTGAAATGTATACCATTTGTATTGTCTAAGCATAGTATGCACTGAGAAAGTAACTTTTTTGTCTTGATGAACAGAGGCATGAAACAACTTTCAACCTACTCATTCTCATGTGGGAAGTTAACCAAAGGTGTTTCCATTAGTTTTGCAGTAAGTGCTTTGGAGTAAAATTGAAATGTATACTATTTGTTTTGTCTTAGTATTGTATGCACTGAGATAACAACTTTTTTGTTTTCATGTGTATAGCCATGAAACAACTTTCAACCTACTCATACTCATGTGGGAAGTTAACCAAAGGTGTTTCCATTAGGTTTGCAGTATGTACTTTGGTGTAAAATTGAAATATATACTATTTGTATTGTCTTAGTATTGTATGCACTGAGAAAGTAACTTTTTTGTCTTGATGAACAGAGGCATGAAACCACTTTCAACCTACTCATACTCATGTGGGAAGTTAACCAAAGGTGTTTTCCATTGGGTTTGCAGTAAGTACTTTGGTGTAAAATTGAATTGTATACTATTTGTATTATCTAACCATTGTATGCACTGAGTTAACAACATGTTTGTGATGATGTGTAGAGCCATGACACAACTTTCAAACTACTCATAATCATGTGAGAAGTTAAATTATAATGTTTCCCAATGGTTTGCGCTCTGCACTTTTGTGGAAAATTGAGATGTTTACTACCTTTATGTCAGAACGTAGTATGCACTGAGAAAGTAACTTCTTTGTCTTGATGAACAGAGGCATGAAACAACTTTCAACCTACTCATACTCATGTGGGAAGTTAACCAAAGGTGTTTCCATTAGGTTTGCAGTATGTACTTTGGTGTAAAATTGAAATGTATACTCTTTGTATTGTCTTAGTATTGTATGCACTGAGAAAGTAACTTTTTTGTCTTGATGAACAGAGGCATGAAACAACTTTCAACCTACTCATACTCATGTGGGAAGTTAACCAAAGGTGTTTCCATTGGGTTTGCAGTAAGTACTTTGGTGTAAAATTGATATGTATGCTATTTGTATTGTAAAAGAATTGTACGCACTGAGAAAACAACTTTTTCTCTTGCTGTGCAGAGGCATAATACAACTTTCAAACAACTCAGAATCATGTGGGAAGTTAACCTAAGGTGTTTTCATTAGGTTTGCAGTAAGTACTTTGGTGTAAAATTGAAATGTATACTATTTGTATTATCTAACCATTGTATGCACTGAGTTAACACAGGTTTGTGTTGATGTGTAGAGCCATGACACAACTTTCAAACTACTCATAATCATGTGGGAAGTTAAATTAAAATGTCTCCCAATGGTTTGCACTCTGCACTTCGGTGGAAAATTGAGATGTATACTACCTTTATGTCAGAACGTAGTATGCACTGAGAAAGTAGCTTTTTTGTCTTGATGAACAGAGGCATGAAACAACTTTCAACCAACTCGTACTCATGTGGGAAGTTAACCAAAGGTGTTTCCATTAGGTTTGCAGTAACTGCTTTGGAGTAAAATTGAAATGTATACTATTTCTATTGTCTTAGTATTGTATGCACTGAGATAACAACTTTTTTGTGTTGATCTGTCGAGCCATGAAACAACTTTCAACCCACTCATAATCATGTGGGAAGTTACCCTAAGGTGTGTCCATTAGGTTTGCAGTAAGTACTTTGGTGTAAAATTGAAATGTATACTATTTGTATTATCTAACCATTGTATGCACTGAGTTAACAACATGTTTGTGTTGATGTGTAGAGCCATGACACAACTTTCAAACTACTCATAATCATGTGGGAAGTTAAATTAAAATGTCTCCCAATGGTTTGCACTCTGCACTTTGGTGGAAAATTGAGATGTATACTACCCTTATGTCAGAACGTAGTATGCACTGAGAGAGTAGCTTTTTTGTCTTGATGAACAGAGGCTTGAAACAACTTTCAACCTACTCGTACTCATGTGGCAAGTTAACCAAAGGTGTTTCCATTAGGTTTGCAGTAACAGCTTTGGAGTAAAATTGAAATGTATACTATTTGTATTCTCTTAGCATTGTATGCACTGAGATAACAACTTTTTTATTTTGATGTGTCAAGCCATAAAACAACTTTCAACCTACTCATAATCATGTGGAAAGTTAACCTAAGGTGTTTCCATTAGGTTTGCAGTAAGTACTTTGGTGTAAAATTGAAATGTATACTACTTGTATTATCTAACCATTTTAAGCCCTGAGTTAACAACATTATTCTGTTGATTTGTAGAGCCATGAGACAACTTTCAAACAACTCAGAAACATGTGGGAAGTTAACTTAAAATGTATCCCAATGGTTTGCACTCTGCACTTTGCTGGAAAATTGAAATTTATACTAACTTAATGTGAGAACATAGTATGCACTGAGAAAGTAACTTTTTTGTCTTGATGAACAGAGGCATGAAACAACTTTCAACCTACTCATTCTCATGTGGGAAGTTAACCAAAGGTGTTTCCATCAGGTTTGCAGTAAGTGCTTTGGAGTGAAATTGAAATGTATACTATCTGAATTGTCTTAGTATTGTATGCAATCAGATAACAACTTTTTTGTGTTGATGTGTAGAGCCATGAAACAACTTTCAACCTACTCATAATCATGTGGGAAGTTAGCCTAAGGTGTTTCCATTAGGTTTGCAGTAAGTACTTTGGTGTAAAATTGAAATGTATACTATTTGTATTGTCTAAGCATAGTATGCACTGAGTTAACAACATGTTTGTGATGATGTGTAGAGCCATGACACAACTTTCAAACTACTCATAATCATGTGGGAAGTTAAATTATAATGTTTCCCAATGGTTTGCACTCTGCACTTTGGTGGAAAATTGAGATGTTTACTACCTTTATGTCAGAACGTAGTATGCACTGAGAAAGTAACTTTTTTGTCTTGATGAACAGAGGCATGAAACAACTTTCAACCTACTCATACTCATGTGGGAAGTTAACCAAAGGTGTTTCCATTAGGGTTGCAGTATGTACTTTGGTGTAAAATTGATATGTATACTATTTGTATTGTCTTAGCATTGTATGCACTGAGAAAGTAACTTTTTTGTCTTGATGAACAGAGGCATGAAACCACTTTCAACCTACTCATACTCATGTGGGAAGTTAACCAAAGGTGTTTCCATTGGGTTTGCAGTAAGTACTTTGGTGTAAAATTGAAATGTATGCTATTTGTATTGTAAAAGCATTGTACACACTGAGTAAACAACTTTTTTCTCTTGCTGTGCAGAGGCATAATACAACTTTCAAACAACTCAGAATCATGTGCGAAGTTAACCTAAGGTGTTTTCATTAGGTTTGCAGTAAGTACTTTGGTGTAAAATTGAAATGTATACTATTTGTATTATCTAACCATTGTATGCACTGAGTTAACAACATGATTGTGTTGATGTGTAGAGCCATGACACAACTTTCAAACTACTCATAATCATGTGGGAAGATAAATTAAAATGTCTCCCAATGGTTTGCACTCTGCACTTTGGTGGAAAATTTAGATCTATACTACCTTTATGTCAGAACGTAGTATGCACTGAGAAAGTAGCTTTTTTGTCTTGATGAACAGAGGCATGAAACAACTTTCAACCTACTCATACTCATGTGGGAAATTAACCAAAGGTGTTTCCATTAGGTTTGCAGTAAGTGCTTTGGAGTAAAATTAAAATGTATACTATTTCTATTATCTAAGCATTGTAAGCACTGAGATAACAACTTTTTTGTGTTGATATGTGGAGCCATGAAAAAACTTTGAAACTACTCATGATCATTTCGGAAGTTAACCTAAGGTGTTTCCATTAGGTTTGCAGTCAGGACTTTTGAGTACAATTGAAATGTATACTACTTTTATGTCAAAGCATTCTCTTCACTGAGAGATCAACTTTTTTGTCTTTATGTGAACAGGTATGAAACAACTTTCAGACAACTCAGAATCATGTGGGAAGTTAATCTAAGGTGTTTTAATTAGGGTTGCAGTAAGAACTTTGTTGTAAAATTGAAATGTATACTTTTTGTATGAACTAAGCATTGTATGCACTGAGATATCAACTTTTTTGTGTTGATGTGTGGAGCCATGAAAAAACTTTCAAACTACTCATAATCATTTGAGAAGTTAACCTAAGGTGTTTCCATTAGTTTTGCAGTAAGTACTTTGGTGTAAAATTGAAATGTATACTAATTTTATTATCTGACCATTGTATGCCCTGAGTTAACAACATTTTTGTGTTGATGTGTAGAGCCATGAAACAACTTTCAAACTACCCATAATCATGTGGGAAGTTAAATTAAAATGTTTCCCAATGGTTTGCACTCTGCACTTTGGTGGAAAATTGAGATGTATACTACCTTAATGTCAGAACGTAGTATGCACTGAGAAAGTAGCTTTTTTGTCTTGATGAACAGAGGCATGAAACAACTTTCAACCTACTCGTACTCATGTGGGAAGTTAACCAAAGGTGTTTCCATTAGGTTTACAGTAACTGCTTTGGAGTAAAACTGAAATGTATACTATTTGTATTGTCTTAGTATTGTATGCACTGAGATAACAACTTTTTTGTGTTGATGTGTCAAGCCATAAAACAACTTTCAATCTACTCATAATCATGTGGGAAATTAACCTAAGGTGTTTCCATTAGGCTTGCAGTAAGTACTTTGGTGTAAAATTGAAATGTATACTACTTGTATTATCTAAGCATTGTATGCAGAGTTAACAACTTTTTTGTCCTGATGTGTGGGGCCATGAAAAAACTTTCAAACTACTTATAATCATTGGGGAAGTTAACCTATGGTGTTTCCATTTGGTTTGCAGTAAGTACTTTGGTGTAAAATTGAAATGTATGGTATTCGTATTATCTAACCATTTTAAGCCCTGAGTTAACAACATTTTTCTGGTGATGTGTAGAGCCATGAGACAACTTTCAAACAACTCAGAAACATGTGGGAAGTTAACTTAAAATGTATCCCAATGGTTTGCACTCTGCTGGAAAATTGAAATTTATACTAACTTAATGTGAGAACATAGTATGCACTGAGAAAGTAACTTTTTTCTCTTGATGAACAGAGGCATGAAACAACTTTCAACCTACTCATAGTCATGTGGAAAGTTAACCAAAGGTGTTTCCATTAGGTTTGCAGTAAGTGTTTTGGAGTAAAATTGAAATTTATACTATCTGAATTATCTTAGTATTGTATGCAATCAGATAACAACTTTTTTGTGTTGATGTGTAGAGACATGAAACAACTTTCAACCTACTCATAATCATGTCGGAAGTTAACCTAAGGGGTTTCCATTAGGTTTGCAGTAAGTACTTTGGTGTAAAATTGAAATGTATACTATTTGTATTGTCTAAGCATAGTATGCACTGAGAAAGTAACTTTTTTGTCTTGATGAACAGAGGCATGAAACAACTTTCAACCTACTCATACTCATGTGGGAAGTTAACCAAAGGTGTTTCCATTAGGTTTGCCGTAAGTGCTTTGGAGTAAAATTGAAATGTATACTATTTGTTTTGTCTTAGTATTGTATGCACTGAGATAACAACTTTTTTGTTTTCATGTGTATAGCCATGAAACAACTTTCAACCTACTCATACTCATGTGGGAAGTTAACCAAAGGTGCTAGCATTAGGTTTGCAGTATGTACTTCGGTGTAAAATTGAAATGTATACTATTTGTATTGTCTTAGTATTGTATGCACTGAGAAAGTAACTTTTTTGTCTTGATGAACAGAGGCATAAAACCACTTTCAACCTACTCATTCTCATGTGGGAAGTTAACCAAAGGTGTTTCCATTGGGTTTGCAGTGAGTACTTTGGTGTAAAATTGAAATTTATGCTATTTGTATTGCAAAAGCATTGTACGCACTGAGAAAACAACTTTTTTCTCTTGCTGTGCAGAGGCATAATACAACTTTCAAACAACTCAGAATCATGTGGGAAGTTAACCTAAGGTGTTTTCATTAGGTTTGCAGTAAGTACTTTGGTGTAAAATTGAAATGTATACTATTTGTATTATCTAACCATTGTATGCACTGTTAACAACATGTTTGTGTTGATGTGTAGAGCCATGACACAACTTTCAAACTACTCATAATCATGTGGGAAGTTAAATTAAAATGTCTCCCAATGCTTTGCACTCTGCAATTTGGTGGAAAATTGAGATGTATACTACCTTAATGTCAGAACGTAGTATGCACTGAGAAAGTAGCTTTTTTGTCTTGATGAACAGAGGCATGAAACAACTTTCAACCTACTCGTACTCATGTGGGAAGTTAACCAAAGGTGTTTCCATTAGGTTTGCAGTAAGTACTTCGGTGTAAAATTGAAATGTATACCATATGAATTGTCTAAGCATAGTATGCACTGAGAAAGTAACTTTTTTGTCTTGATGAACAGAGGCATGAAACAACTTTCAACCTACTCATTCTCATGTGGGAAGTTAACCAAAGGTGTTTCCATCAGGTTTGCAGTAAGTGCTTTGGAGTAAAATTGAAATGTATACTACTTGTTTTGTCTTAGAATTGTATGCACTGAGATAACAACTTTTTTGTTTTCATGTGTATAGCCATGAAACAACTTTCAACCTACTCATACTCATGTGGGAAGTTAACCAAAGGTGTTTCCATTAGGTTTGCAGTATGTACTTTGGTGTAAATATGAAATGTATACTATTTGTATTGTCTTAGTATTGTATGCACTGAGAAAGTAACTTTTTTGTCATGATGAACAGAGGCATGAAAACACTTTCAACCTACTCATACTCATGTGGGAAGTTAACCAAAAGTGTTTCCATTGGGTTTGCAGTAAGTACTTTGGTGTAAAATTGAAATGTATACTATTTGTATTATCTAACCATTGTATGCACTGAGTTAACAACATGTTTGTGTTGATGTGTAGAGCCATGACACAACTTTCAAACTACTCATAATCATGTGGGAAGTTAAATTAAAATGTCTCCCAATGGTTTGCACTCTGCCCTTTGGTGGAAAATTGAGATGTATACTACCTTTATGTCAGAACGTAGTATGCACTGAGAAAGTAGCTTTTTTGTCTTGATGAACAGAGGCATGAAACAACTTTCAACCTACTCGTACTCATGTGGGAAGTTAAACAAAGGTGTTTCCATTAGGATTGCAGTAACTGCTTTGGAGTAAAATTGAAAGATATACTATTTGTATTGTCTCAGTATTGTATGCACTGAGATAACAACTTTTTTGTGTTGATGTGTCGAACCACAAAACAACTTTCAACCTACTCATAATCATGAGGGAAGTTACCCTAAAGTGTTTCCATTAGGTTTGCAGTAAGTACTTTGATGAAAAATTGAAATGTATACTACTTGTATTATCTAAGCATTGTATGCACTGAGTTAACAACTTTTTTGTCGTGATGTGTGGAGCCATGAAAAAACTTTCAAACTACTTATAATCATTGGGGAAGTTAACCTATGGTGTTTCCATTTGGTTTGCAGTAAGTACTTTGGTGTAAAATTGAAATGTATGGTATTCGTATTATCTAACCATTTTAAGCCCTGAGTTAACAACATTTTTCTGGTGATGTGTAGAGCCATGAGACAAATTTCAAACAGCTCAGAAACATGTGGGAAGTTAACTTAAAATGTATCCCAATGGTTTGCACTCTGCACTTTGCTGGAAAATTGAAATTTATACTAGCTTAATGTGAGAACATAGTATGCACTGAGAAAGTAACTTTTTTGTCTTGATGAACAGAGGCATGAAACAACTTTCAACCTACTCATAGTCATGTGGGAAGTTAACCAAAGGTGTTTCCATTAGGTTTGCAGTAAGTGTTTTGGAGTAAAATTGAAATGTATACTATTTCTATTGTCTTAGTATTGTATGCACTGAGATAACAACTTTTTTGTGTTGATCTGTCGAGCCATGAAACAACTTTCAACCTACTCATAATCATGTGGGAAGTAACCCTAAGGTGTGTCCATTAGGTTTGCAGTAAGTACTTTGGTGTAAAATTGAAATGTATACTATTTGTATTATCTACCCTTTGTATGCACTGTTAACAACATGTTTGTGTTGATGTGTAGAGCCATGACACAACTTTCAAACTACTCATAATCATGTAGGAAGTTAAATTAAAATGTCTCCCAATGGTTTGCACTCTGCAATTTGGTGGAAAATTGAGATGTATACTACCTTAATGTCAGAACATAGTATGCACAGAGAAAGTAGCTTTTTTGTCTTCTTGAACGGAGGCATGAAACAACTTTCAACCTACTCGTACTCATGTGGGAAGTTAACCAAAGGTGTTTCCATTAGGTTTGCAGTAACTGCTTTGGAGTAAAATTGAAATGTATACTATTTGTATTGTCTTAGTATTGTATGCACTGAGATAACAACTTTTTTGTGTTGATGTGTCGAGCCATAAAACAACTTTCAACCTACTCATAATCATGCGTGAAGTTAACCTAAGGTGTTTCCATTAGGTTTGCAGTAAGTACTTTGGTGTAAAATTGAAATGTATACCATTTGTATTGTCTAAGCATAGTATGCACTGAGAAAGTAACTTTTTTGTCTTGATGAACAGAGGCATGAAACAACTTTCAACCTACTCATTCTCATGTGGGAAGTTAACCAAAGGTGTTTCCATTAGTTTTGCAGTAAGTGCTTTGGAGTAAAATTGAAATGTATACTATTTGTTTTGTCTTAGTATTGTATGCACTGAGATAACAACTTTTTTGTTTTCATGTGTATAGCCATGAAACAACTTTCAACCTACTCATACTCATGTGGGAAGTTAACCAAAGGTGTTTCCATTAGGTTTGCAGTATGTACTTTGGTGTAAAATTGAAATATATACTATTTGTATTGTCTTAGTATTGTATGCACTGAGAAAGTAACTTTTTTGTCTTGATGAACAGAGGCATGAAACCACTTTCAACCTACTCATACTCATGTGGGAAGTTAACCAAAGGTGTTTTCCATTGGGTTTGCAGTAAGTACTTTGGTGTAAAATTGAATTGTATACTATTTGTATTATCTAACCATTGTATGCACTGAGTTAACAACATGTTTGTGATGATGTGTAGAGCCATGACACAACTTTCAAACTACTCATAATCATGTGAGAAGTTAAATTATAATGTTTCCCAATGGTTTGCGCTCTGCACTTTGGTGGAAAATTGAGATGTTTACTACCTTTATGTCAGAACGTAGTATGCACTGAGAAAGTAACTTCTTTGTCTTGATGAACAGA
This sequence comes from Mobula birostris, assembly GCF_030028105.1. Lineage (NCBI taxonomy): Eukaryota > Metazoa > Chordata > Chondrichthyes > Myliobatiformes > Myliobatidae > Mobula > Mobula birostris. The sequence goes on from NC_092376.1 coordinate 95,774,289, forward strand.
GGCATGAAACAACTTTCAACCTACTCATACTCATGTGGGAAGTTAACCAAAGGTGTTTCCATTAGGTTTGCAGTATGTACTTTGGTGTAAAATTGAAATGTATACTCTTTGTATTGTCTTAGTATTGTATGCACTGAGAAAGTAACTTTTTTGTCTTGATGAACAGAGGCATGAAACAACTTTCAACCTACTCATACTCATGTGGGAAGTTAACCAAAGGTGTTTCCATTGGGTTTGCAGTAAGTACTTTGGTGTAAAATTGATATGTATGCTATTTGTATTGTAAAAGAATTGTACGCACTGAGAAAACAACTTTTTCTCTTGCTGTGCAGAGGCATAATACAACTTTCAAACAACTCAGAATCATGTGGGAAGTTAACCTAAGGTGTTTTCATTAGGTTTGCAGTAAGTACTTTGGTGTAAAATTGAAATGTATACTATTTGTATTATCTAACCATTGTATGCACTGAGTTAACACAGGTTTGTGTTGATGTGTAGAGCCATGACACAACTTTCAAACTACTCATAATCATGTGGGAAGTTAAATTAAAATGTCTCCCAATGGTTTGCACTCTGCACTTCGGTGGAAAATTGAGATGTATACTACCTTTATGTCAGAACGTAGTATGCACTGAGAAAGTAGCTTTTTTGTCTTGATGAACAGAGGCATGAAACAACTTTCAACCAACTCGTACTCATGTGGGAAGTTAACCAAAGGTGTTTCCATTAGGTTTGCAGTAACTGCTTTGGAGTAAAATTGAAATGTATACTATTTCTATTGTCTTAGTATTGTATGCACTGAGATAACAACTTTTTTGTGTTGATCTGTCGAGCCATGAAAAAACTTTCAACCCACTCATAATCATGTGGGAAGTTACCCTAAGGTGTGTCCATTAGGTTTGCAGTAAGTACTTTGGTGTAAAATTGAAATGTATACTATTTGTATTATCTAACCATTGTATGCACTGAGTTAACAACATGTTTGTGTTGATGTGTAGAGCCATGACACAACTTTCAAACTACTCATAATCATGTGGGAAGTTAAATTAAAATGTCTCCCAATGGTTTGCACTCTGCACTTTGGTGGAAAATTGAGATGTATACTACCCTTATGTCAGAACGTAGTATGCACTGAGAGAGTAGCTTTTTTGTCTTGATGAACAGAGGCTTGAAACAACTTTCAACCTACTCGTACTCATGTGGCAAGTTAACCAAAGGTGTTTCCATTAGGTTTGCAGTAACAGCTTTGGAGTAAAATTGAAATGTATACTATTTGTATTCTCTTAGCATTGTATGCACTGAGATAACAACTTTTTTATTTTGATGTGTCAAGCCATAAAACAACTTTCAACCTACTCATAATCATGTGGAAAGTTAACCTAAGGTGTTTCCATTAGGTTTGCAGTAAGTACTTTGGTGTAAAATTGAAATGTATACTACTTGTATTATCTAACCATTTTAAGCCCTGAGTTAACAACATTATTCTGTTGATTTGTAGAGCCATGAGACAACTTTCAAACAACTCAGAAACATGTGGGAAGTTAACTTAAAATGTATCCCAATGGTTTGCACTCTGCACTTTGCTGGAAAATTGAAATTTATACTAACTTAATGTGAGAACATAGTATGCACTGAGAAAGTAACTTTTTTGTCTTGATGAACAGAGGCATGAAACAACTTTCAACCTACTCATTCTCATGTGGGAAGTTAACCAAAGGTGTTTCCATCAGGTTTGCAGTAAGTGCTTTGGAGTGAAATTGAAATGTATACTATCTGAATTGTCTTAGTATTGTATGCAATCAGATAACAACTTTTTTGTGTTGATGTGTAGAGCCATGAAACAACTTTCAACCTACTCATAATCATGTGGGAAGTTAGCCTAAGGTGTTTCCATTAGGTTTGCAGTAAGTACTTTGGTGTAAAATTGAAATGTATACTATTTGTATTGTCTAAGCATAGTATGCACTGAGTTAACAACATGTTTGTGATGATGTGTAGAGCCATGACACAACTTTCAAACTACTCATAATCATGTGGGAAGTTAAATTATAATGTTTCCCAATGGTTTGCACTCTGCACTTTGGTGGAAAATTGAGATGTTTACTACCTTTATGTCAGAACGTAGTATGCACTGAGAAAGTAACTTTTTTGTCTTGATGAACAGAGGCATGAAACAACTTTCAACCTACTCATACTCATGTGGGAAGTTAACCAAAGGTGTTTCCATTAGGGTTGCAGTATGTACTTTGGTGTAAAATTGATATGTATACTATTTGTATTGTCTTAGCATTGTATGCACTGAGAAAGTAACTTTTTTGTCTTGATGAACAGAGGCATGAAACCACTTTCAACCTACTCATACTCATGTGGGAAGTTAACCAAAGGTGTTTCCATTGGGTTTGCAGTAAGTACTTTGGTGTAAAATTGAAATGTATGCTATTTGTATTGTAAAAGCATTGTACACACTGAGTAAACAACTTTTTTCTCTTGCTGTGCAGAGGCATAATACAACTTTCAAACAACTCAGAATCATGTGCGAAGTTAACCTAAGGTGTTTTCATTAGGTTTGCAGTAAGTACTTTGGTGTAAAATTGAAATGTATACTATTTGTATTATCTAACCATTGTATGCACTGAGTTAACAACATGATTGTGTTGATGTGTAGAGCCATGACACAACTTTCAAACTACTCATAATCATGTGGGAAGATAAATTAAAATGTCTCCCAATGGTTTGCACTCTGCACTTTGGTGGAAAATTTAGATCTATACTACCTTTATGTCAGAACGTAGTATGCACTGAGAAAGTAGCTTTTTTGTCTTGATGAACAGAGGCATGAAACAACTTTCAACCTACTCATACTCATGTGGGAAATTAACCAAAGGTGTTTCCATTAGGTTTGCAGTAAGTGCTTTGGAGTAAAATTAAAATGTATACTATTTCTATTATCTAAGCATTGTAAGCACTGAGATAACAACTTTTTTGTGTTGATATGTGGAGCCATGAAAAAACTTTGAAACTACTCATGATCATTTCGGAAGTTAACCTAAGGTGTTTCCATTAGGTTTGCAGTCAGGACTTTTGAGTACAATTGAAATGTATACTACTTTTATGTCAAAGCATTCTCTTCACTGAGAGATCAACTTTTTTGTCTTTATGTGAACAGGTATGAAACAACTTTCAGACAACTCAGAATCATGTGGGAAGTTAATCTAAGGTGTTTTAATTAGGGTTGCAGTAAGAACTTTGTTGTAAAATTGAAATGTATACTTTTTGTATTAACTAAGCATTGTATGCACTGAGATATCAACTTTTTTGTGTTGATGTGTGGAGCCATGAAAAAACTTTCAAACTACTCATAATCATTTGAGAAGTTAACCTAAGGTGTTTCCATTAGTTTTGCAGTAAGTACTTTGGTGTAAAATTGAAATGTATACTAATTTTATTATCTGACCATTGTATGCCCTGAGTTAACAACATTTTTGTGTTGATGTGTAGAGCCATGAAACAACTTTCAAACTACCCATAATCATGTGGGAAGTTAAATTAAAATGTTTCCCAATGGTTTGCACTCTGCACTTTGGTGGAAAATTGAGATGTATACTACCTTAATGTCAGAACATAGAATACACTGAGAAAGTAACTTGATGAACAGAGGCATGAAACAACTTTCAACCTACTCATACTCATGTGGGAAGTTAACCAAAGGTGTTTCCATTAGGTTTGCAGTATGTCCATTGGTGTAAAATTGAAATGTACACTATTTGTTTTGTCTTAGTATTGTATGCACTGAGATAACAACTTTTTTGTTTTCATGTGTGTAGCCATGAAACAACTTTCAACCTACTCATAACCATGTGGGAAGTTAACCAAAGGTGTTTCCATTAGGTTTCCAGTAAGCACTTTGGTGTAAAATTGAAATGTATACTATGTTTATTATCTAACCATTGTATGCCCTGAGTTAACAACATTTTTGTGTTGATGTATAGAGCCATGAAACAACTTTGAAACTACTCATAATCATGTGGGAAGTTAAATTAAAATGTTTCCCAATGGTTTGCACTCTGCACTTTGGTGGAAAATTGAGATGTATACTACATTAATGTCAGAACATAAAATGCACTGAGAAAGTAACTTTTTTGTCTTGATGAACAGAGGCATGAAACAACTTTCAACCTACTCATACTCATGTGGGAAGTTAACCAAAGGTGTTTCCATTAGGTTTGCAGTAAGTGTTTTGGAGTAAAATTGAAATTTATACTATCTGAATTGTCTTAGTATTGTATGCAATCAGATAACAACTTTTTTGTGTTGATGTGTAGAGCCATGAAACAACTTTCAACCTACTCATAATCATGTGGGAAGTTAACCTAAGGTGTTTCCATTAGGTTTGCAGTAAGTACCTTGGTGTAAAATTGAAATGTATACTATTTGTATTGTCTAAGCATAGTATGCACTGAGAAAGTAACTTTTTTGTCTTGATGAACAGAGGCATGAAACAACTTTCAACCTACTCATACTCATGTGGGAAGTTAACCAAAGGTGTTTCCATTGGGTTTGCAGTAAGTACTTTGGTGTAAAATTGAAATGTATGCTATTTGTATTGCAAAAGCATTGTACGCACTGAGAAAACAACTTTTTTCTCTTGCTGTGCAGAGGCATAATACAACTTTCAAACAACTCAGAATCATGTGGGAAGTTAACCTAAGGTGTTTTCATTAGGTTCGCAGTAAGTACTTTGGTGTAAAATTGAAATGTATACTATTTGTATTATCTAACCATTGTATGCACTGTTAACAACATGTTTGTGTTGATGTGTAGAGCCATGACACAACTTTCAAACTACTCATAATCATGTGGGAAGTTAAATTAAAATGTCTCCCAATGGTTTGCACTCTCAATTTGGTGGAAAATTGAGATGTATACTACCTTAATGTCAGAACGTAGTATGCACTGAGAAAGTAGCTTTTTTGTCTTGATGAACAGAGGCATGAAACAACTTTCAACCTACTCGTACTCATGTGGGAAGTTAACCAAAGGTGTTTCCATTAGGTTTGCAGTATGTACTTTGGTGTAAAATTGATATGTATACTATTTGTATTGTCTTAGTATTGTATGCACTGAGAAAGTAACTTTTTTGTCTTGATGAACAGAGGAATGAAACCACTTTCAACCTACTCATACTCATGTGGGAAGTTAACCAAAGGTGTTTCCATTGGGTTTGCAGTAAGTACTTTGGTGTAAAATTGAAATGTATGCTATTTGTATTGTAAAAGCATTGTACACACTGAGTAAACAACTTTTTTCTCTTGCTGTGCAGAGGCATAATACAACTTTCAAACAACTCAGAATCATGTGCGAAGTTAACCTAAGGTGTTTTCATTAGGTTTGCAGTAAGTACTTTGGTGTAAAATTGAAATGTATACTATTTGTATTATCTAACCATTGTATGCACTGAGTTAACAACATGTTTGTGTTGATGTGTAGAGCCATGACACAACTTTCAAACTACTCATAATCATGTGGGAAGTTAAATTAAAATGTCTCCGAATGGTTTGCACTCTGCACTTTGGTGGAAAATTTAGATCTATACTACCTTTATGTCAGAACGTAGTATGCACTGAGAAAGTAGCTTTTTTGTCTTGATGAACAGAGGCATGAAACAACTTTCAACCTACTCATACTCATGTGGGAAATTAACCAAAGGTGTTTCCATTAGGTTTGCAGTAAGTGCTTTGGAGTAAAATTAAAATGTATACTATTTGTATTATCTAAGAATTGTCATACTCATGTGGGAAGTTAACCAAAGGTGTTTCCATTGGGTTTGCAGTAAGTGCTTTGGAGTAAAATTGAAATGTATACCATTTGTATTGTCTAAGCATAGTATGCACTGAGAAAGTAACTTTTTTGTCTTGATGAACAGAGGCATGAAACAACTTTCAACCTACTCATTCTCATGTGGGAAGTTAACCAAAGGTGTTTCCATCAGGTTTGCAGTAAGTGCTTTGGAGTAAAATTGAAATGTATACTATTTGTTTTGTCTTAGTATTGTATGCACTGAGATAACACCTTTTTTTGTTTTCATGTGTATAGCCATGAAACAACTTTCAACCTGCTCATACTCATGTGGGAAGTTAACCAAAGGTGTTTCCATTAGGTTTGCAGTAAGTACTTCGGTGTAAAATTGAAATGTATACCATATGAATTGTCTAAGCATAGTATGCACTGAGAAAGTAACTTTTTTGTCTTGATGAACAGAGGCATGAAACAACTTTCAACCTACTCATTCTCATGTGGGAAGTTAACCAAAGGTGTTTCCATCAGGTTTGCAGTAAGTGCTTTGGAGTAAAATTGAAATGTATACTACTTGTTTTGTCTTAGAATTGTATGCACTGAGATAACAACTTTTTTGTTTTCATGTGTATAGCCATGAAACAACTTTCAACCTACTCATACTCATGTGGGAAGTTAACCAAAGGTGTTTCCATTAGGTTTGGAGTATGTACTTTGGTGTAAATATGAAATGTATACTATTTGTATTGTCTTAGTATTGTATGCACTGAGAAAGTAACTTTTTTGTCATGATGAACAGAGGCATGAAAACACTTTCAACCTACTCATACTCATGTGGGAAGTTAACCAAAAGTGTTTCCATTGGGTTTGCAGTAAGTACTTTGGTGTAAAATTGAAATGTATACTATTTGTATTATCTAACCATTGTATGCACTGAGTTAACAACATGTTTGTGTTGATGTGTAGAGCCATGACACAACTTTCAAACTACTCATAATCATGTGGGAAGTTAAATTAAAATGTCTCCCAATGGTTTGCACTCTGCCCTTTGGTGGAAAATTGAGATGTATACTACCTTTATGTCAGAACGTAGTATGCACTGAGAAAGTAGCTTTTTTGTCTTGATGAACAGAGGCATGAAACAACTTTCAACCTACTCGTACTCATGTGGGAAGTTAAACAAAGCTGTTTCCATTAGGATTGCAGTAACTGCTTTGGAGTAAAATTGAAAGATATACTATTTGTATTGTCTCAGTATTGTATGCACTGAGATAACAACTTTTTTGTGTTGATGTGTCGAACCACAAAACAACTTTCAACCTACTCATAATCATGTGGGAAGTTAACCTAAGGTGTTTCCATTAGGTTTGCAGTAAGTACTTTGGTGTAAAATTGAAATGTATACTATTTGTATTATCTAAGCATAGTATGCACTGAGAAAGTAACTGTTTTGTCTTGATGAACAGAGGCATGAAACAACCTTCAACCAACTCATACTCATGTGGGAAGTTAACCAAAGGTGTTTCCATTAGCTTAGCAGTATGTACTTTGATGTAAAATTGAAATGTATACTATTTGTTTAGTCTTAGTATTGTATGCACTGAGAAAGTAACTTTTTTGTCTTGAGGAACAGTGGCATGAAACAACTTTCAACCTACTCATAATCATGTGGGAAGTTACCCTAAGGTGTTTCCATTAGGTTTGCAGTAAGTACTTTGGTGTAAAATTGAAATGTATATTATTTGTATTATCTAAGCATTGTAAGCACTGAGATAACAACTTTTTTGTGTTGATGTGTGGAGCCATGAAAAAACTTTCAAACCTCTCATAATCATGTGGGAAGTTAACCTATGGTGTTTCCATTAGGTTTGCAGGAAGTACTTTGGTGTAAAATTGAAATGTATACTATTTGTATTGTCTAAGCATAATATGCACTGAGAAAGTAACTTCTTTGTCTTCATGAACAGAGGCATGAAACAACTTTCAACCTACTCATACTCATGTGGGAAGTTAACCAAAGGTGTTTCCATTGGGTTTGCAGTAAGTGCTTTGGAGTAAAATTGAAATGTATACTACTTTTATGTCAAAGCATTCTATTCACTGAGAGATCAACTTTTTTGTCTTTATGTGAACAGGTATGAAACAACTTTCAAACTACTCATAATCATGTGGGAAGTTAAATGAAAATGTTTCCCAATGGTTTGCACTCTGCACTTTGGTGGAAAATTGTGATGTATGCTACCTTTATGTCAGAACATGGTATGCACTGAGAAAGTAACTTTTTTGTCTTGATGAACAGAGGCATGAAACAATTTTCAACCTACTCATAGTCATGTGGGAAGTTAACCAAAGGTGTTTCCATTAAGTTTGCAGTAAGTGTTTTGGAGTAAAATTGAATTGTATACTATCTGAATTGTCTTAGTATTGTATGCACTGAGATAACAACTTTTTTGTCGTGATGTGTGGAGCCATGAAAAAACTTTCAAACTACTTATAATCATTGGGGAAGTTAACCTATGGTTTTTCCATTTCGTTTGCAGTAAGTACTTTGGTGTAAAATTGAAATGTATGGTATTCGTATTATCTAACCATTTTAAGCCCTGAGTTAACAACATTTTTCTGTTGATCTGTAGAGCCATGAGACAACTTTCAAACAACTCAGAAACATGTGGGAAGTTAACTTAAAATGTATCCCAAAGGTTTGCACTCTGCACTTTGCTGGAAAATTCAAATTTCTACTAACTTAATGTGAGAACATAGCATGCACTGAGAAAGTACCTTTTTTGTCTTGATGAACAGAGGCATGAAACAACTTTCAACCTACTCATACTCATGTGGGAAGTTAACCAAAGGTGTTTCCATCAGGTTTGCAGTAAGTGCTTTGGAGTAAAATTGAAATGTATACTATTTGTTTTGTCTTAGTATTGTATGCACTGAGATAACAACTTTTTTGTTTTCATGTGTATAGCCATGAAACAACTTTCAACCTACTCATACTCATGTGGGAAGTTAACCAAAGGTGTTTCCATCAGGTTTGCAGTAAGTGCTTTGGAGTAAAATTGAAATGTATACTATTTGTTTTGTCTTAGTATTGTATGCACTGTGATAACAACTTTTTTTGTTTTCATGTGTATAGCCATGAAACAACTTTCAACCTACTCATACTCATGTGGGAAGTTAACCAAAGGTGTTTCCATTAATTTGCAGTATGTACTTTGGTGTAAAATTGAAATGTATACTATTTGTATTGTCTTAGTATTGTATGCACTGAGAAAGTAACTTTTTTGTCTTGATGAACAGAGGCATGAAAACACTTTCAACCTACTCATACTCATGTGGGAAGTTAACCAAAAGTGTTTCCATTGTGTTTGCAGTAAGTACTTTGGTGTAAAATTGAAATGTATACTATTTGTATTATCTGACCATTGTATGCACTGAGTTAGCAACATGTTTGTGTTGATGTGTAGAGCCATGACACAACTTTCAAACTACTCATAATCATGTGGGAAGTAAAATTAAAATGTCTCCCAATGGTTTGCACTCTGCACTTTGGTGGAAAATTGAGATGTACACTACCTTTATGTCAGAACGTAGTATGCACTGAGAAAGTAGCTTTTTTGTCTTGATGAACAGAGGCATGAAACAACTTTCAACCTACTCATAATCATGTGGGAAGTTAACCTAAGGTTTTTCCATTAGGTTTGCAGGAAGTACTTTGGTGTAAAATTGAAATGTATACTATTTGTATTGTCTGAGCATAGTATGCACTGAGAAAGTAACTTCTTTGTCTTGATGAACAGTAGCATGAAACAACTTTCAACCTACTCATACTCATGTGGGAAGTTAACCAAAGGTGTTTCCATTGGGTTTGCAGTAAGTGCTTTGGAGTAAAATTGAAATGTATACTATTTGTTTTGTCTTAGTATTGTATGCACTGAGATAACAACTTTTTTGTTTTCATGTGTATAGCCATGAAACAACTTTCAACCTACTCGTACTCATGTGGGAAGTTAACCAAAGGTGTTTCCATTAGGTTTGCAGTAACTGCTTTGGAGCAAAATTGAAATGTATACTATTTGTATTGTCTTAGTATTGTATGTACTGAGAGAACAACTTTTTTTGTTTTCATGTGTATAGCCATGAAACAACTTTCAACCTACTCATACTCATGTGGGAAGTTAACCAAAGGTGTTTCCATTAATTTGCAGTATGTACTTTGGTGTAAAATTGAAATGTATACTATTTGTATTGTCTTAGTATTGCATGCACTGAGAAAGTAACTTTTTTGTCTTGATGAACAGAGGCATGAAAACACTTTCAACCTGCTCATACTCATGTGGGAAGTTAACCAAAAGTGTTTCCATTGGGTTTGCAGTAAGTACTTTGGTGTAAAATTGAAATGTATACTATTTGTATTATCTAAACATTGTATGCACTGAGTTAACAACATTTTTGTGTTGATGTGTAGAGCCATGACACAACTTTCAAACTACTCATAATCATGTGGGAAGTAAAATTAAAATGTCTCCCAATGGTTTGCACTCTGCACTTTGGTGGAAAATTGAGATGTACACTACCTTTATGTCAGAACGTAGTATGCACTGAGAAAGTAGCTTTTTTGTCTTGATGAACAGAGGCATGAAACAACTTTCAACCTACTCATAATCATGTGGGAAGTTAACCTAAGGTTTTTCCATTAGGTTTGCAGGAAGTACTTTGGTGTAAAATTGAAATGTATACTATTTGTATTGTCTGAGCATAGTATGCACTGAGAAAGTAACTTCTTTGTCTTGATGAACAGTAGCATGAAACAACTTTCAACCTACTCATACTCATGTGGGAAGTTAACCAAAGGTGTTTCCATTGGGTTTGCAGTAAGTGCTTTGGAGTAAAATTGAAATGTATACTATTTGTTTTGTCTTAGTATTGTATGCACTGAGATAACAACTTTTTTGTTTTCATGTGTATAGCCATGAAACAACTTTCAACCTACTCGTACTCATGTGGGAAGTTAACCAAAGGTGTTTCCATTAGGTTTGCAGTAAGTGCTTTGGAGCAAAATTGAAATGTATACTATTTGTATTGTCTTAGTATTGTATGTACTGAGAGAACAACTTTTTTTGTTTTCATGTGTATAGCCATGAAACAACTTTCAACCTACTCATACTCATGTGGGAAGTTAACCAAAGGTGTTTCCATTAATTTGCAGTATGTACTTTGGTGTAAAATTGAAATGTATACTATTTGTATTGTCTTAGTATTGCATGCACTGAGAAAGTAACTTTTTTGTCTTGATGAACAGAGGCATGAAAACACTTTCAACCTGCTCATACTCATGTGGGAAGTTAACCAAAAGTGTTTCCATTGGGTTTGCAGTAAGTACTTTGGTGTAAAATTGAAATGTATACTATTTGTATTATCTAAACATTGTATGCACTGAGTTAACAACATTTTTGTGTTGATGTGTAGAGCCATGACACAACTTTCAAACTACTCATAATCATGTGGGAAGTTAAATTAAAATGTCTCCCAATGGTTTGCACTCTGCACTTTGGTGGAAAATTGAGATGTGTACTACCTTTATTGCAGAACGTAGTATGCACTGAGAAAGTAGCTTTTTTGTCTTGATGAACAGAGGCATGAAACAACTTTCAACCTACTCGTACTCATGTGGGAAGTTAATCAAAGGTGTTTCCATTAGGTTTGCAGTAACTGCTTTGGAGTAAAATTGAAATGTATACTATTTGTATTGTCTTAGTATTGTATGCACTGAGATAACAACTTTTTTGTGTTGATGTGTCGAACCATAAAACAACTTTCAACCTGCCAATAATCATGTGGGAAGTTAACCTAAGGTGTTTCCATTAGGTTTGCAGTAAGTACTTTGGTGTCAAATTGCAATATATACTATTTGTATTATCTAAGCATAGTATGCACTGAGAAAGTAACTTTTTTGTCTTGATGAACAGAGGCATGAAACAACTTTCAACCTACTCATACTCATGTGGGAAGTTAACTAAAGGTGTTTCCATTAGGTTTGCAGTAACTGCTTTGGAGTAAAATTGGAATGTATACTATTTGTATTGTCTTGGTATTGTATGCACTGAGATAACAACTTTTTTGTCGTGATGTGTGGAGCCATGAAAAAACTTTCAAGCTACTTATAATCATTGGGGAAGTTAACCTATGGTGTTTCCATTTGGTTTGCAGTAAGTACTTTGGTGTAAAATTGAAATATATGGTATTCGTATTATCTAACCATTTTAAGCCCTGAGTTAACAACATTTTTCTGTTGATGTGTAGAGCCATGAGACAACTTTCAAACAACTCAGAAACAAGTGGGAAGTTAACTTAAAATGTATCCCAATGGTTTGCACTGTGCACTTTGCTGGAAAATTCAAATTTATACTAACTTAATGTGAGAACATAGTATGCACTGAGAAAGTAACTTTTTTGTCTTGATGAACAGAGGCATGAAACAACTTTCAACCTACTCATACTCATGTGGGAAGTTAACCAAAGGTGTTTCCATCAGGTTTGCAGTAAGTACTTTGGAGTAAAATTGAAATGTATACTATTTGTTTTGTCTTAGTATTGTATGCACTGAGATAACAACTTTTTTGTTTTCATGTGTATAGGCATGAAACAACTTTCAACCTACTCGTACTCATGTGGGAAGTTAACCAAAGGTGTTTCCATTAGGTTTGCAGTAACTGCTTTGGAGCAAAATTGAAATGTATACTATTTGTATTGTCTTAGTATTGTATGCACTGAGATAACAACTTTTTTTGTTTTCATGTGTATAGCCATGAAACAACTTTCAACCTACTCATACTGATGTGGGAAGTTAACCAAAGGTGTTTCCATTAATTTGCAGTATGTACTTTGGTGTAAAATTGAAATGTATACTATTTGTATTGTCTTAGTATTGTATGCACTGAGAAAGTAACTTTTTTGTCTTGATGAACAGAGGCATGAAACCACTTTCAACCTACTCATACTCATGTGGGAAGTTAACCAAAGGTGTTTCCATTAGGTTTGCAGTAACTGCTTTGGAGTAAAATTGAAATGTATACTATTTGTATTGTCTTGGTATTGTATGCACTGAGATAACAACTTTTTTGTGTTGATGTGTCGAAACCATAAAACAACTTTGAACCTACTCATAATCATGTGCGAAGTTAACCTAAGGTGTTTCCATTAGGTTTGCAGTAAGTACTTTGGTGTAAAATTGAAATGTATACTACTTGTATTATCTAATCATTGTATGCACTGAGTTAACAACTTTTTTGTCATGATGTGTGGAGCCATGAAAAAACTTTCAAACTACTTATAATCATTGGGGAAGTTAACCTATGGTGTTTCCATTTGGTTTGCTGTAAGTTCTTTGGTGTAAAATTGAAATATATGGTATTCATATTATCTAACCATTTTAAGCCCTGAGTTAACAACATTTTTCTGTTGATGTGTAGAGCCATGAGACAGCTTTCAAACAACTCAGAAACATGTGGGAAGTTAACTTAAAATGTATCCCAATGGTTTGCACTCTGCACTTTGCTGGAAAATTCAAATTTATACTAACTTAATGTGAGAACATAGTATGCACTGAGAAAGTAACTTTTTTGTCTTGATGAACAGAGGCATGAAACAACTTTCAACCTACTCATACTCATGTGGGAAGTTAACCAAAGGTGCTTCCATCAGGTTTGCAGTAAGTGCTTTGGAGTAAAATTGAAATGTATACTATTTGTTTTGTCTTAGTATTGTATGCACTGAGATAACAACTTTTTTTGTTTTCATGTGTATAGCCATGAAGCAACTTTCAACCTACTCATACTCATGTGGGAAGTTAACCAAAGGTGTTTCCATTAGGTTTGCAGTATGTACTTTGGTGTAAAATTGAAATGTATACTATTTGTATTCTCTTAGTATTGTATGCACTGAGAAAGTAACTTTTTTGTCTTGATGAACAGAGGCATGAAAACACTTTCAACCTGCTCATACTCATGTGGGAAGTTAACCAAAAGTGTTTCCATTGGGTTTGCAGTAAGTACTTTGGTGTAAAATTGAAATGTATTCTATTTGTATTATCTAACCATTGTATGCACTGAGTTAACAACATGTTTGTGTTGATGTGTAGAGCCATGACACAACTTTCAAACTACTCATAATCATGTGGGAAGTTAAATTAAAATGTCTCCCAATGGTTTGCACTCTGCACTTTGGTGGAAAATTGAGATGTATACTACCTTTATGTCAGAACGTAGTATGCACTGAGAAAGTAGCTTTTTTGTCTTGATGAACAGAGGCATGAAACAACTTTCAACCTACTCGTACTCATGTGGGAAGTTAATCAAAGGTGTTTCCATTAGGTTTGCAGTAACTGCTTTGGAGTAAAATTGAAATGTATACTATTTGTATTGTCTTAGTATTGTATGCACTGAGATAACAACTTTTTTGTGTTGATGTGTCGAACCATAAAACAACTTTCAACCTACCAATAATCATGTGGGAAGTTAACCTAAGGTGTTTCCATTAGGTTTGCAGTAAGTACTTTGGTGTAAAATTGCAATGTATACTATTTGTATTATCTAAGCATAGTATGCACTGAGAAAGTAACTTTTTTGTCTTGATGAACAGAGGCATGAAACAACTTTCAACCTACTCATACTCATGGGGGAAGTTAACTAAAGCTGCTTCCATTAGGTTTGCAGTAACTGCTTTGGAGTAAAATTGAAATGTATACTATTTGTATTGTCTTGGTATTGTATGCACTGAGATAACAACTTTTTTGTCATGATGTGTGGAGCCATGAAAAAACTTTCAAGCTACTTATAATCATTGGGGAAGTTAACCTATGGTGTTTCCATTTGGTTTGCAGTAAGTACTTTGGTGTAAAATTGAAATATATGGTATTCGTATTATCTAACCATTTTAAGCCCTGAGTTAACAACATTTTTCTGTTGATGTGTAGGGCCATGAGACAACTTTCAAACAACTCAGAAACATGTGGGAAGTTAACTTAAAATGTATCCCAATGGTTTGCACTCTGCACTTTGCTGGAAAATTCAAATTTATACTAACTTAATGTGAGAACATAGTATGCACTGAGAAAGTAACTTTTTTGTCTTGATGAACAGAGGCATGAAACAACTTTCAACCTACTCATACTCATGTGGGAAGTTAACCAAAGGTGTTTCCATCAGGTTTGCAGTAAGTGCTTTGGAGTAAAATTGAAATGTATACTATTTGTTTTGTCTTAGTATTGTATGCACTGAGATAACAACTTTTTTTGTTTTCATGTGTATAGCCATGAAACAACTTTCAACCTACTCATACTCATGTGGGAAGTTAACCAAAGGTGTTTCCATTAATTTGCAGTATGTACTTTGGTGTAAAATTGAAATGTATACTATTTGTATTGTCTTAGTATTATATGCACTGAGAAAGTAACTTTTTTGTCTTGATGAACAGAGGCATGAAACCACTTTCAACCTACTCATACTCATGTGGGAAGTTAACCAAAGGTGTTTCCATTAGGTTTGCAGTAACTGCTTTGGAGTAAAATTGAAATGTATACTATTTGTATTGTCTTGGTATTGTATGCACTGAGATAACAACTTTTTTGTGTTGATGTGTCGAAACCATAAAACAACTTTGAACCTACTCATAATCATGTGCGAAGTTAACCTAAGGTGTTTCCATTAGGTTTGCAGTAAGTACTTTGTTGTAAAATTGAAATGTATACTACTTGTATTATCTAACCATTTTAAGCCCTGAGTTAACAACATTTTTCTGTTGATTTGTAGAGCCATGAGACAACTTTCAAACAACTCAGAAACATGTGGGAAGTTAACTTAAAATGTATCCCAATGGTTTGCACTCTGCACTTTGCTGGAAAATTGAAATTTATACTAACTTAATGTGAGAACATAGTATGCACTGAGAAAGTAACTTTTTTGTCTTGATGAACAGAGGCATGAAACAACTTTCAACCTACTCATTCTCATGTGGGAAGTTAACCAACGGTGTTTCCATCAGGTTTGCAGTAAGTGCTTTGGAGTGAAATTGAAATGTATACTATCTGAATTGTCTTAGTATTATATGCAATCAGATAACAACTTTTTTGTGTTGATGTGTAGAGCCATGAAACAACTTTCAACCTACTCATAATCATGTGGGAAGTTAACCTAAGGTGTTTCCATTAGGTTTGCAGTAAGTACTTTGGTGTAAAATTGAAATGTATACTATTTGTATTGTCTAAGCATAGTATGCACTGAGTTAACAACATGTTTGTGATGATGTGTAGAGCCATGACACAACTTTCAATCTACTCATAATCATGTGGGAAGTTAAATTATAATGTTTCCCAATGGTTTGCACTCTGCACTTTGGTGGAAAATTGAGATGTTTACTACCTTTATGTCAGAACGTAGTATGCATGAGAAAGTAACTTTTTGTCTTGATGAACAGAGGCATGAAACAACTTTCAACCTACTCATACTCATGTGGGAAGTTAACCAAAGGTGTTTCCATTAGGTTTGCAGTATGTACTTTGGTGTAAAATTGATATGTATACTATTTGTATTGTCTTAGTATTGTATGCACTGAGAAACTAACTTTTTTGTCTTGATGAACAGAGGCATGAAACCACTTTCAACCTACTCATACTCATGTGGGAAGTTAACCAAAGGTGTTTCCATTGGGTTTGCAGTAAGTACTTTGGTGTAAAATTGAAATGTATGCTATTTGTATTGTAAAAGCATTGTACACACTGAGTAAACAACTTTTTTCTCTTGCTGTGCAGAGGCATAATACAACTTTCAAACAACTCAGAATCATGTGCGAAGTTAACCTAAGGTGTTTTCATTAGGTTTGCAGTAAGTACTTTGGTGTAAAATTGAAATGTATACTATTTGTATTATCTAACCATTGTATGCACTGAGTTAACAACATGATTGTGTTGATGTGTAGAGCCATGACACAACTTTCAAACTACTCATAATCATGTGGGAAGTTAAATTAAAATGTCTCCGAATGGTTTGCACTCTGCACTTTGGTGGAAAATTTAGATCTATACTACCTTTATGTCAGAACGTAGTATGCACTGAGAAAGTAGCTTTTTTGTCTTGATGAACAGAGGCATGAAACAACTTTCAACCTACTCATACTCATGTGGGAAATTAACCAAAGGTGTTTCCATTAGGTTTGCAGTAAGTGCTTTGGAGTAAAATTAAAATGTATACTATTTCTATTATCTAAGCATTGTAAGCACTGAGATAACAACTTTTTTGTGTTGATATGTGGAGCCATGAAAAAACTTTGAAACTACTCATGATCATTTGGGAAGTTAACCTAAGGTGTTTCCATTAGGTTTGCAGTCAGGACTTTTGAGTACAATTGAAATGTATACTACTTTTATGTCAAAGCATTCTATTCACTGAGAGATCAACTTTTTTGTCTTTATGTGAACAGGTATGAAACAACTTTCAGACAACTCAGAATCATGTGGGAAGTTAATCTAAGGTGTTTTAATTAGGGTTGCAGTAAGAACTTTGTTGTAAAATTGAAATGTATACTTTTTGTATTATCTAAGCATTGTATGCACTGAGATATCAAATTTTTTGTGTTGATGTGTGGAGCCATGAAAAAACTTTCAAACTACTCATAATCATTTGAGAAGTTAACCTAAGGTGTTTCCATTAGTTTTGCAGTAAGTACTTTGGTGTAAAATTGAAATGTATACTAATTTTATTATCTGACCATTGTATGCCCTGAGTTAACAACATTTTTGTGTTGATGTGTAGAGCCATGAAACAACTTTCAAACTACCCATAATCATGTGGGAAGTTAAATTAAAATGTTTCCCAATGGTTTGCACTCTGCACTTTGGTGGAAAATTGAGATGCATACTACCTTAATGTCAGAACATAGAATACACTGAGAAAGTAACTTGATGAACAGAGGCATGAAACAACTTTCAACCTACTCATACTCATGTGGGAAGTTAACCAAAGGTGTTTCCATTAGGTTTGCAGTATGTCCATTGGTGTAAAATTGAAATGTACACTATTTGTTTTGTCTTAGTATTGTATGCACTGAGATAACAACTTTTTTGTTTTCATGTGTGTAGCCATGAAACAACTTTCAACCTACTCAGAATCATGTGGGAAGTTAACCAAAGGTGTTTCCATTAGGTTTCCAGTAAGCACTTTGGTGTAAAATTGAAATGTATACTATGTTTATTATCTAACCATTGTATGCCCTGAGTTAACAACATTTTTGTGTTGATGTATACAGCCATGAAACAACTTTCAAACTACTCATAATCATGTGGGAAGTTAAATTAAAATGTTTCCCAATGGTTTGCACTCTGCACTTTGGTGGAAAATTGAGATGTATACTACATTAATGTCAGAACATAAAATGCACTGAGAAAGTAACTTTTTTGTCTTGAAGAACAGAGGCATGAAACAACTTTCAACCTACTCATACTCATGTGGGAAGTTAACCAAAGGTGTTTCCATTAGGTTTGCAGTAAGTGTTTTGGAGTAAAATTGAAATTTATACTATCTGAATTGTCTTAGTATTGTATGCAATCAGATAACAACTTTTTTGTGTTGATGTGTAGAGCCATGAAACAACTTTCAACCTACTCATAATCATGTGGGAAGTTAACCTAAGGTGTTTCCATTAGGTTTGCAGTAAGTACTTTGGTGTAAAATTGAAATGTATACTATTTGTATTGTCTAAGCATAGTATGCACTGAGAAAGTAACCTTTTTGTCTTGATGAACAGAGGCATGAAACAACTTTCAACCTACTCATACTCATGTGAGAAGTTAACCAAAGGTGTTTCCATTAGGTTTGCCGTAAGTGCTTTGGAGTAAAATTGAAATGTATACTATTTGTTTTGTCTTAGTATTGTATGCACTGAGATAACAACTTTTTTGTTTTCATGTGTATAGCCATGAAACAACTTTCAACCTACTCATACTCATGTGGGAAGTTAACCAAAGGTGCTAGCATTAGGTTTGCAGTATGTACTTTGGTGTAAAATTGAAATGTATACTATTTGTGTTGTCTTAGTATTGTATGCACTGAGAAAGTAACTTTTTTGTCTTGATGAACAGAGGCATGAAACCACTTTCAACCTACTCATACTCATGTGGGAAGTTAACCAAAGGTGTTTCCATTGGGTTTGCAGTAAGTACTTTGGTGTAAAATTGAAATGTATGCTATTTGTATTGTAAAAGCATTGTACGCACTGAGAAAACAACTTTTTTCTCTTGCTGTGCAGAGGCATAATACAACTTTCAAACAACTCAGAATCATGTGGGAAGTTAACCTAAGGTGTTTTCATTAGGTTCGCAGTAAGTACTTTGGTGTAAAATTGAAATGTATACTATTTGTATTATCTAACCATTGTATGCACTGTTAACAACATGTTTGTGTTGATGTGTAGAGCCATGACACAACTTTCAAACTACTCATAATCATGTGGGAAGTTAAATTAAAATGTCTCCCAATGGTTTGCACTCTGCAATTTGGTGGAAAATTGAGATGTATACTACCTTAATGTCAGAACGTAGTATGCACTGAGAAAGTAGCTTTTTTGTCTTGATGAACAGAGGCATGAAACAACTTTCAACCTACTCGTACTCATGTGGGAAGTTAACCAAAGGTGTTTCCATTAGGTTTGCAGTATGTACTTTGGTGTAAAATTGATATGTATACTATTTGTATTGTCTTAGTATTGTATGCACTGAGAAAGTAACTTTTTTGTCTTGATGAACAGAGGAATGAAACCACTTTCAACCTACTCATACTCATGTGGGAAGTTAACCAAAGGTGTTTCCATTGGGTTTGCAGTAAGTACTTTGGTGTAAAATTGAAATGTATGCTATTTGTATTGTAAAAGCATTGTACGCACTGAGTAAACAACTTTTTTCTCTTGCTGTGCAGAGGCATAATACAACTTTCAAACAACTCAGAATCATGTGCGAAGTTAACCTAAGGTGTTTTCATTAGGTTTGCAGTAAGTACTTTGGTGTAAAATTGAAATGTATACTATTTGTATTATCTAACCATTGTATGCACTGAGTTAACAACATGTTTGTGTTGATGTGTAGAGCCATGACGCAACTTTCAAACTACTCATAATCATTTGGGAAGTTAAATTAAAATGTCTCCGAATGGTTTGCACTCTGCACTTTGGTGGAAAATTTAGATCTATACTACCTTTATGTCAGAACGTAGTATGCACTGAGAAAGTAGCTTTTTTGTCTTGATGAACAGAGGCATGAAACAACTTTCAACCTACTCATACTCATGTGGGAAATTAACCAAAGGTGTTTCCATTAGGTTTGCAGTAAGTGCTTTGGAGTAAAATTAAAATGTATACTATTTGTATTATCTAAGAATTGTCATACTCATGTGGGAAGTTAACCAAAGGTGTTTCCATTGGGTTTGCAGTCAGTGCTTTGGAGTAAAATTGAAATGTATACCATTTGTATTGTCTAAGCATAGTATGCACTGAGAAAGTAACTTTTTTGTCTTGATGAACAGAGGCATGAAACAACTTTCAACCTACTCATTCTCATGTGGGAAGTTAACCAAAGGTGTTTCCATCAGGTTTGCAGTAAGTGCTTTGGAGTAAAATTGAAATGTATACTATTTGTTTTGTCTTAGTATTGTATGCACTGAGATAACACCTTTTTTGTTTTCATGAGTATAGCCATGAAACAACTTTCAACCTGCTCATACTCATGTGGGAAGTTAACCAAAGGTGTTTCCATTAGGTTTGCAGTAAGTACTTTGGTGTAAAATTGAAATGTATACCATTTGAATTGTCTAAGCATAGTATGCACTGAGAAAGTAACTTTTTTGTCTTGATGAACAGAGGCATGAAACAACTTTCAACCTACTCATTCTCATGTGGGAAGTTAACCAAAGGTGTTTCCATCAGGTTTGCAGTAAGTGCTTTGGAGTAAAATTGAAATGTATACTACTTGTTTTGTCTTAGAATTGTATGCACTGAGATAACAACTTTTTTGTTTTCATGTGTATAGCCATGAAACAACTTTCAACCTACTCATACTCATGTGGGAAGTTAACCAAAGGTGTTTCCATTAGGTTTGCAGTATGTACTTTGGTGTAAATATGAAATGTATACTATTTGTATTGTCTTAGTATTGTATGCACTGAGAAAGTAACTTTTTTGTCATGATGAACAGAGGCATGAAAACACTTTCAACCTACTCATACTCATGTGGGAAGTTAACCAAAAGTGTTTCCATTCGGTTTGCAGTAAGTACTTTGGTGTAAAATTGAAATGTATACTATTTGTATTATCTAACCATTGTATGCACTGAGTTAACAACATGTTTGTGTTGATGTGTGGAGCCATGACACAACTTTCAAACTACTCATAATCATGTGGGAAGTTAAATTAAAATGTCTCCCAATGGTTTGCACTCTGCACTTTGGTGGAAAATTGAGATGTTTACTACCTTTATGTCAGAACGTAGTATGCATGAGAAAGTAACTTTTTGTCTTGATGAACAGAGGCATGAAACAACTTTCAACCTACTCATACTCATGTGGGAAGTTAACCAAAGGTGTTTCCATTAGGTTTGCAGTATGTACTTTGGTGTAAAATTGATATGTATACTATTTGTATTGTCTTAGTATTGTATGCACTGAGAAACTAACTTTTTTGTCTTGATGAACAGAGGCATGAAACCACTTTCAACCTACTCATACTCATGTGGGAAGTTAACCAAAGGTGTTTCCATTGGGTTTGCAGTAAGTACTTTGGTGTAAAATTGAAATGTATGCTATTTGTATTGTAAAAGCATTGTACACACTGAGTAAACAACTTTTTTCTCTTGCTGTGCAGAGGCATAATACAACTTTCAAACAACTCAGAATCATGTGCGAAGTTAACCTAAGGTGTTTTCATTAGGTTTGCAGTAAGTACTTTGGTGTAAAATTGAAATGTATACTATTTGTATTATCTAACCATTGTATGCACTGAGTTAACAACATGATTGTGTTGATGTGTAGAGCCATGACACAACTTTCAAACTACTCATAATCATGTGGGAAGTTAAATTAAAATGTCTCCGAATGGTTTGCACTCTGCACTTTGGTGGAAAATTTAGATCTATACTACCTTTATGTCAGAACGTAGTATGCACTGAGAAAGTAGCTTTTTTGTCTTGATGAACAGAGGCATGAAACAACTTTCAACCTACTCATACTCATGTGGGAAATTAACCAAAGGTGTTTCCATTAGGTTTGCAGTAAGTGCTTTGGAGTAAAATTAAAATGTATACTATTTCTATTATCTAAGCATTGTAAGCACTGAGATAACAACTTTTTTGTGTTGATATGTGGAGCCATGAAAAAACTTTGAAACTACTCATGATCATTTGGGAAGTTAACCTAAGGTGTTTCCATTAGGTTTGCAGTCAGGACTTTTGAGTACAATTGAAATGTATACTACTTTTATGTCAAAGCATTCTATTCACTGAGAGATCAACTTTTTTGTCTTTATGTGAACAGGTATGAAACAACTTTCAGACAACTCAGAATCATGTGGGAAGTTAATCTAAGGTGTTTTAATTAGGGTTGCAGTAAGAACTTTGTTGTAAAATTGAAATGTATACTTTTTGTATTATCTAAGCATTGTATGCACTGAGATATCAAATTTTTTGTGTTGATGTGTGGAGCCATGAAAAAACTTTCAAACTACTCATAATCATTTGAGAAGTTAACCTAAGGTGTTTCCATTAGTTTTGCAGTAAGTACTTTGGTGTAAAATTGAAATGTATACTAATTTTATTATCTGACCATTGTATGCCCTGAGTTAACAACATTTTTGTGTTGATGTGTAGAGCCATGAAACAACTTTCAAACTACCCATAATCATGTGGGAAGTTAAATTAAAATGTTTCCCAATGGTTTGCACTCTGCACTTTGGTGGAAAATTGAGATGCATACTACCTTAATGTCAGAACATAGAATACACTGAGAAAGTAACTTGATGAACAGAGGCATGAAACAACTTTCAACCTACTCATACTCATGTGGGAAGTTAACCAAAGGTGTTTCCATTAGGTTTGCAGTATGTCCATTGGTGTAAAATTGAAATGTACACTATTTGTTTTGTCTTAGTATTGTATGCACTGAGATAACAACTTTTTTGTTTTCATGTGTGTAGCCATGAAACAACTTTCAACCTACTCAGAATCATGTGGGAAGTTAACCAAAGGTGTTTCCATTAGGTTTCCAGTAAGCACTTTGGTGTAAAATTGAAATGTATACTATGTTTATTATCTAACCATTGTATGCCCTGAGTTAACAACATTTTTGTGTTGATGTATACAGCCATGAAACAACTTTCAAACTACTCATAATCATGTGGGAAGTTAAATTAAAATGTTTCCCAATGGTTTGCACTCTGCACTTTGGTGGAAAATTGAGATGTATACTACATTAATGTCAGAACATAAAATGCACTGAGAAAGTAACTTTTTTGTCTTGAAGAACAGAGGCATGAAACAACTTTCAACCTACTCATACTCATGTGGGAAGTTAACCAAAGGTGTTTCCATTAGGTTTGCAGTAAGTGTTTTGGAGTAAAATTGAAATTTATACTATCTGAATTGTCTTAGTATTGTATGCAATCAGATAACAACTTTTTTGTGTTGATGTGTAGAGCCATGAAACAACTTTCAACCTACTCATAATCATGTGGGAAGTTAACCTAAGGTGTTTCCATTAGGTTTGCAGTAAGTACTTTGGTGTAAAATTGAAATGTATACTATTTGTATTGTCTAAGCATAGTATGCACTGAGAAAGTAACCTTTTTGTCTTGATGAACAGAGGCATGAAACAACTTTCAACCTACTCATACTCATGTGAGAAGTTAACCAAAGGTGTTTCCATTAGGTTTGCCGTAAGTGCTTTGGAGTAAAATTGAAATGTATACTATTTGTTTTGTCTTAGTATTGTATGCACTGAGATAACAACTTTTTTGTTTTCATGTGTATAGCCATGAAACAACTTTCAACCTACTCATACTCATGTGGGAAGTTAACCAAAGGTGCTAGCATTAGGTTTGCAGTATGTACTTTGGTGTAAAATTGAAATGTATACTATTTGTGTTGTCTTAGTATTGTATGCACTGAGAAAGTAACTTTTTTGTCTTGATGAACAGAGGCATGAAACCACTTTCAACCTACTCATACTCATGTGGGAAGTTAACCAAAGGTGTTTCCATTGGGTTTGCAGTAAGTACTTTGGTGTAAAATTGAAATGTATGCTATTTGTATTGTAAAAGCATTGTACGCACTGAGAAAACAACTTTTTTCTCTTGCTGTGCAGAGGCATAATACAACTTTCAAACAACTCAGAATCATGTGGGAAGTTAACCTAAGGTGTTTTCATTAGGTTCGCAGTAAGTACTTTGGTGTAAAATTGAAATGTATACTATTTGTATTATCTAACCATTGTATGCACTGTTAACAACATGTTTGTGTTGATGTGTAGAGCCATGACACAACTTTCAAACTACTCATAATCATGTGGGAAGTTAAATTAAAATGTCTCCCAATGGTTTGCACTCTGCAATTTGGTGGAAAATTGAGATGTATACTACCTTAATGTCAGAACGTAGTATGCACTGAGAAAGTAGCTTTTTTGTCTTGATGAACAGAGGCATGAAACAACTTTCAACCTACTCGTACTCATGTGGGAAGTTAACCAAAGGTGTTTCCATTAGGTTTGCAGTATGTACTTTGGTGTAAAATTGATATGTATACTATTTGTATTGTCTTAGTATTGTATGCACTGAGAAAGTAACTTTTTTGTCTTGATGAACAGAGGAATGAAACCACTTTCAACCTACTCATACTCATGTGGGAAGTTAACCAAAGGTGTTTCCATTGGGTTTGCAGTAAGTACTTTGGTGTAAAATTGAAATGTATGCTATTTGTATTGTAAAAGCATTGTACGCACTGAGTAAACAACTTTTTTCTCTTGCTGTGCAGAGGCATAATACAACTTTCAAACAACTCAGAATCATGTGCGAAGTTAACCTAAGGTGTTTTCATTAGGTTTGCAGTAAGTACTTTGGTGTAAAATTGAAATGTATACTATTTGTATTATCTAACCATTGTATGCACTGAGTTAACAACATGTTTGTGTTGATGTGTAGAGCCATGACGCAACTTTCAAACTACTCATAATCATTTGGGAAGTTAAATTAAAATGTCTCCGAATGGTTTGCACTCTGCACTTTGGTGGAAAATTTAGATCTATACTACCTTTATGTCAGAACGTAGTATGCACTGAGAAAGTAGCTTTTTTGTCTTGATGAACAGAGGCATGAAACAACTTTCAACCTACTCATACTCATGTGGGAAATTAACCAAAGGTGTTTCCATTAGGTTTGCAGTAAGTGCTTTGGAGTAAAATTAAAATGTATACTATTTGTATTATCTAAGAATTGTCATACTCATGTGGGAAGTTAACCAAAGGTGTTTCCATTGGGTTTGCAGTCAGTGCTTTGGAGTAAAATTGAAATGTATACCATTTGTATTGTCTAAGCATAGTATGCACTGAGAAAGTAACTTTTTTGTCTTGATGAACAGAGGCATGAAACAACTTTCAACCTACTCATTCTCATGTGGGAAGTTAACCAAAGGTGTTTCCATCAGGTTTGCAGTAAGTGCTTTGGAGTAAAATTGAAATGTATACTATTTGTTTTGTCTTAGTATTGTATGCACTGAGATAACACCTTTTTTGTTTTCATGAGTATAGCCATGAAACAACTTTCAACCTGCTCATACTCATGTGGGAAGTTAACCAAAGGTGTTTCCATTAGGTTTGCAGTAAGTACTTTGGTGTAAAATTGAAATGTATACCATTTGAATTGTCTAAGCATAGTATGCACTGAGAAAGTAACTTTTTTGTCTTGATGAACAGAGGCATGAAACAACTTTCAACCTACTCATTCTCATGTGGGAAGTTAACCAAAGGTGTTTCCATCAGGTTTGCAGTAAGTGCTTTGGAGTAAAATTGAAATGTATACTACTTGTTTTGTCTTAGAATTGTATGCACTGAGATAACAACTTTTTTGTTTTCATGTGTATAGCCATGAAACAACTTTCAACCTACTCATACTCATGTGGGAAGTTAACCAAAGGTGTTTCCATTAGGTTTGCAGTATGTACTTTGGTGTAAATATGAAATGTATACTATTTGTATTGTCTTAGTATTGTATGCACTGAGAAAGTAACTTTTTTGTCATGATGAACAGAGGCATGAAAACACTTTCAACCTACTCATACTCATGTGGGAAGTTAACCAAAAGTGTTTCCATTCGGTTTGCAGTAAGTACTTTGGTGTAAAATTGAAATGTATACTATTTGTATTATCTAACCATTGTATGCACTGAGTTAACAACATGTTTGTGTTGATGTGTGGAGCCATGACACAACTTTCAAACTACTCATAATCATGTGGGAAGTTAAATTAAAATGTCTCCCAATGGTTTGCACTCTGCCCTTTGGTGGAAAATTGAGATGTATACTACCTTTATGTCAGAACGTAGTATGCACTGAGAAAGTAGCTTTTTTGTCTTGATGAACAGAGGCATGAAACAACTTTCAACCTACTCGTACTCATGTGGGAAGTTAAACAAAGGTGTTTCCATTAGGATTGCAGTAACTGCTTTGGAGTAAAATTGAAAGATATACTATTTGTATTGTCTTAGTATTGTATGCACTGAGATAACAACTTTTTTGTGTTGATGTGTCGAACCACAAAACAACTTTCAACCTACTCATAATCATGTGGGAAGTTAACCTAAGGTGTTTCCATTAGGTTTGCAGTAAGTACTTTGGTGTAAAATTGAAATGTATACTATTTGTATTATCTAAGCATAGTATGCACTGAGAAAGTAACTGTTTTGTCTTGATGAACAGAGGCATGAAACAACCTTCAACCAACTCATACTCATGTGGGAAGTTAACCAAAGGTGTTTCCATTAGCTTAGCAGTATGTACTTTGATGTAAAATTGAAATGTATACTATTTGTTTAGTCTTAGTATTGTATGCACTGAGAAAGTAACTTTTTTGTCTTGAGGAACAGTGGCATGAAACAACTTTCAACCTACTCATAATCATGTGGGAAGTTACCCTAAGGTGTTTCCATTAGGTTTGCAGTAAGTACTTTGGTGTAAAATTGAAATGTATATTATTTGTATTATCTAAGCATTGTAAGCACTGAGATAACAACTTTTTTGTGTTGAAGTGTGGAGCCATGAAAAAACTTTCAAACCTCTCATAATCATGTGGGAAGTTAACCTATGGTGTTTCCATTAGGTTTGCAGGAAGTACTTTGGTGTAAAATTGAAATGTATACTATTTTTATTGTCTAAGCATAATATGCACTGAGAAAGTAACTTCTTTGTCTTCATGAACAGAGGCATGAAACAACTTTCAACCTACTCATACTCATGTGGGAAGTTAACCAAAGGTGTTTCCATTGGGTTTGCAGTAAGTGCTTTGGAGTAAAATTGAAATGTATACTACTTTTATGTCAAAGCATTCTATTCACTGAGAGATCAACTTTTTTGTCTTTATGTGAACAGGTATGAAACAACTTTCAAACTACTCATAATCATGTGGGAAGTTAAATGAAAATGTTTCCCAATGGTTTGCACTCTGCACTTTGGTGGAAAATTGTGATGTATGCTACCTTTATGTCAGAACATAGTATGCACTGAGAAAGTAACTTTTTTGTCTTGATGAACAGAGGCATGAAACAACTTTCAACCTACTCATACTCATGTGGGAAGTTAACCAAAGGTGTTTCCATCAGGTTTGCAGTAAGTGCTTTGGAGTAAAATTGAAATGTATACTACTTGTTTTGTCTTAGAATTGTATGCACTGAGATAACAACTTTTTTGTTTTCATGTGTATAGCCATGAAACAACTTTCAACCTACTCATACTCATGTGGGAAGTTAACCAAAGGTGTTTCCATTAGGTTTGCAGTATGTACTTTGGTGTAAATATGAAATGTATACTATTTGTATTGTCTTAGTATTGTATGCACTGAGAAAGTAACTTTTTTGTCATGATGAACAGAGGCATGAAAACACTTTCAACCTACTCATACTCATGTGGGAAGTTAACCAAAAGTGTTTCCATTGGGTTTGCAGTAAGTACTTTGGTGTAAAATTGAAATGTATACTATTTGTATTATCTAACCATTGTATGCACTGAGTTAACAACATGTTTGTGTTGATGTGTGGAGCCATGACACAACTTTCAAACTACTCATAATCATGTGGGAAGTTAAATTAAAATGTCTCCCAATGGTTTGCACTCTGCCCTTTGGTGGAAAATTGAGATGTATACTACCTTTATGTCAGAACGTAGTATGCACTGAGAAAGTAGCTTTTTTGTCTTGATGAACAGAGGCATGAAACAACTTTCAACCTACTCGTACTCATGTGGGAAGTTAAACAAAGGTGTTTCCATTAGGATTGCAGTAACTGCTTTGGAGTAAAATTGAAAGATATACTATTTGTATTGTCTTAGTATTGTATGCACTGAGATAACAACTTTTTTGTGTTGATGTGTCGAACCACAAAACAACTTTCAACCTACTCATAATCATGTGGGAAGTTAACCTAAGGTGTTTCCATTAGGTTTGCAGTAAGTACTTTGGTGTAAAATTGAAATGTATACTATTTGTATTATCTAAGCATAGTATGCACTGAGAAAGTAACTTTTTTGTCTTGAGGAACAGTGGCATGAAACAACTTTCAACCTACTCATAATCATGTGGGAAGTTACCCTAAGGTGTTTCCATTAGGTTTGCAGTAAGTACTTTGGTGTAAAATTGAAATGTATATTATTTGTATTATCTAAGCATTGTAAGCACTGAGATAACAACTTTTTTGTGTTGAAGTGTGGAGCCATGAAAAAACTTTCAAACCTCTCATAATCATGTGGGAAGTTAACCTATGGTGTTTCCATTAGGTTTGCAGGAAGTACTTTGGTGTAAAATTGAAATGTATACTATTTTTATTGTCTAAGCATAATATGCACTGAGAAAGTAACTTCTTTGTCTTCATGAACAGAGGCATGAAACAACTTTCAACCTACTCATACTCATGTGGGAAGTTAACCAAAGGTGTTTCCATTGGGTTTGCAGTAAGTGCTTTGGAGTAAAATTGAAATGTATACTACTTTTATGTCAAAGCATTCTATTCACTGAGAGATCAACTTTTTTGTCTTTATGTGAACAGGTATGAAACAACTTTCAAACTACTCATAATCATGTGGGAAGTTAAATGAAAATGTTTCCCAATGGTTTGCACTCTGCACTTTGGTGGAAAATTGTGATGTATGCTACCTTTATGTCAGAACATAGTATGCACTGAGAAAGTAACTTTTTTGTCTTGATGAACAGAGGCATGAAACAACTTTCAACCTACTCATACTCATGTGGGAAGTTAACCAAAGGTGTTTCCATCAGGTTTGCAGTAAGTGCTTTGGAGTAAAATTGAAATGTATACTATTTGTTTTGTCTTAGTATTGTATGCACTGAGATAACAACTTTTTTTGTTTTCATGTGTATAGCCATGAAACAACTTTCAACCTACTCATACTCATGTGGGAAGTTAACCAAAGGTGTTTCCATTAATTTGCAGTATGTACTTTGGTGTAAAATTGAAATGTATACTATTTGTATTGTCTTAGTATTATATGCACTGAGAAAGTAACTTTTTTGTCTTGATGAACAGAGGCATGAAACCACTTTCAACCTACTCATACTCATGTGGGAAGTTAACCAAAGGTGTTTCCATTAGGTTTGCAGTAACTGCTTTGGAGTAAAATTGAAATGTATACTATTTGTATTGTCTTGGTATTGTATGCACTGAGATAACAACTTTTTTGTGTTGATGTGTCGAAACCATAAAACAACTTTGAACCTACTCATAATCATGTGCGAAGTTAACCTAAGGTGTTTCCATTAGGTTTGCAGTAAGTACTTTGTTGTAAAATTGAAATGTATACTACTTGTATTATCTAACCATTTTAAGCCCTGAGTTAACAACATTTTTCTGTTGATTTGTAGAGCCATGAGACAACTTTCAAACAACTCAGAAACATGTGGGAAGTTAACTTAAAATGTATCCCAATGGTTTGCACTCTGCACTTTGCTGGAAAATTGAAATTTATACTAACTTAATGTGAGAACATAGTATGCACTGAGAAAGTAACTTTTTTGTCTTGATGAACAGAGGCATGAAACAACTTTCAACCTACTCATTCTCATGTGGGAAGTTAACCAACGGTGTTTCCATCAGGTTTGCAGTAAGTGCTTTGGAGTGAAATTGAAATGTATACTATCTGAATTGTCTTAGTATTATATGCAATCAGATAACAACTTTTTTGTGTTGATGTGTAGAGCCATGAAACAACTTTCAACCTACTCATAATCATGTGGGAAGTTAACCTAAGGTGTTTCCATTAGGTTTGCAGTAAGTACTTTGGTGTAAAATTGAAATGTATACTATTTGTATTGTCTAAGCATAGTATGCACTGAGTTAACAACATGTTTGTGATGATGTGTAGAGCCATGAAACAACTTTCAAACTACCCATAATCATGTGGGAAGTTAAATTAAAATGTTTCCCAATGGTTTGCACTCTGCACTTTGGTGGAAAATTGAGATGCATACTACCTTAATGTCAGAACATAGAATACACTGAGAAAGTAACTTGATGAACAGAGGCATGAAACAACTTTCAACCTACTCATACTCATGTGGGAAGTTAACCAAAGGTGTTTCCATTAGGTTTGCAGTATGTCCATTGGTGTAAAATTGAAATGTACACTATTTGTTTTGTCTTAGTATTGTATGCACTGAGATAACAACTTTTTTGTTTTCATGTGTGTAGCCATGAAACAACTTTCAACCTACTCAGAATCATGTGGGAAGTTAACCAAAGGTGTTTCCATTAGGTTTCCAGTAAGCACTTTGGTGTAAAATTGAAATGTATACTACTTGTATTATCTAACCATTTTAAGCCCTGAGTTAACAACATTTTTCTGTTGATTTGTAGAGCCATGAGACAACTTTCAAACAACTCAGAAACATGTGGGAAGTTAACTTAAAATGTATCCCAATGGTTTGCACTCTGCACTTTGCTGGAAAATTGAAATTTATACTAACTTAATGTGAGAACATAGTATGCACTGAGAAAGTAACTTTTTTGTCTTGATGAACAGAGGCATGAAACAACTTTCAACCTACTCATTCTCATGTGGGAAGTTAACCAACGGTGTTTCCATCAGGTTTGCAGTAAGTGCTTTGGAGTGAAATTGAAATGTATACTATCTGAATTGTCTTAGTATTATATGCAATCAGATAACAACTTTTTTGTGTTGATGTGTAGAGCCATGAAACAACTTTCAACCTACTCATAATCATGTGGGAAGTTAACCTAAGGTGTTTCCATTAGGTTTGCAGTAAGTACTTTGGTGTAAAATTGAAATGTATACTATTTGTATTGTCTAAGCATAGTATGCACTGAGTTAACAACATGTTTGTGATGATGTGTAGAGCCATGAAACAACTTTCAAACTACCCATAATCATGTGGGAAGTTAAATTAAAATGTTTCCCAATGGTTTGCACTCTGCACTTTGGTGGAAAATTGAGATGCATACTACCTTAATGTCAGAACATAGAATACACTGAGAAAGTAACTTGATGAACAGAGGCATGAAACAACTTTCAACCTACTCATACTCATGTGGGAAGTTAACCAAAGGTGTTTCCATTAGGTTTGCAGTATGTCCATTGGTGTAAAATTGAAATGTACACTATTTGTTTTGTCTTAGTATTGTATGCACTGAGATAACAACTTTTTTGTTTTCATGTGTGTAGCCATGAAACAACTTTCAACCTACTCAGAATCATGTGGGAAGTTAACCAAAGGTGTTTCCATTAGGTTTCCAGTAAGCACTTTGGTGTAAAATTGAAATGTATACTATGTTTATTATCTAACCATTGTATGCCCTGAGTTAACAACATTTTTGTGTTGATGTATACAGCCATGAAACAACTTTCAAACTACTCATAATCATGTGGGAAGTTAAATTAAAATGTTTCCCAATGGTTTGCACTCTGCACTTTGGTGGAAAATTGAGATGTATACTACATTAATGTCAGAACATAAAATGCACTGAGAAAGTAACTTTTTTGTCTTGAAGAACAGAGGCATGAAACAACTTTCAACCTACTCATACTCATGTGGGAAGTTAACCAAAGGTGTTTCCATTAGGTTTGCAGTAAGTGTTTTGGAGTAAAATTGAAATTTATACTATCTGAATTGTCTTAGTATTGCATGCAATCAGATAACAACTTTTTTGTGTTGATGTGTAGAGCCATGAAACAACTTTCAACCTACTCATAATCATGTGGGAAGTTAACCTAAGGTGTTTCCATTAGGTTTGCAGTAAGTACTTTGGTGTAAAATTGAAATGTATACTATTTGTATTGTCTAAGCATAGTATGCACTGAGAAAGTAACCTTTTTGTCTTGATGAACAGAGGCATGAAACAACTTTCAACCTACTCATACTCATGTGAGAAGTTAACCAAAGGTGTTTCCATTAGGTTTGCCGTAAGTGCTTTGGAGTAAAATTGAAATGTATACTATTTGTTTTGTCTTAGTATTGTATGCACTGAGATAACAACTTTTTTGTTTTCATGTGTATAGCCATGAAACAACTTTCAACCTACTCATACTCATGTGGGAAGTTAACCAAAGGTGCTAGCATTAGGTTTGCAGTATGTACTTTGGTGTAAAATTGAAATGTATACTATTTGTGTTGTCTTAGTATTGTATGCACTGAGAAAGTAACTTTTTTGTCTTGATGAACAGAGGCATGAAACCACTTTCAACCTACTCATACTCATGTGGGAAGTTAACCAAAGGTGTTTCCATTGGGTTTGCAGTAAGTACTTTGGTGTAAAATTGAAATGTATGCTATTTGTATTGCAAAAGCATTGTACGCACTGAGAAAACAACTTTTTTCTCTTGCTGTGCAGAGGCATAATACAACTTTCAAACAACTCAGAATCATGTGGGAAGTTAACCTAAGGTGTTTTCATTAGGTTCGCAGTAAGTACTTTGGTGTAAAATTGAAATGTATACTATTTGTATTATCTAACCATTGTATGCACTGTTAACAACATGTTTGTGTTGATGTGTAGAGCCATGACACAACTTTCAAACTACTCATAATCATGTGGGAAGTTAAATTAAAATGTCTCCCAATGGTTTGCACTCTGCAATTTGGTGGAAAATTGAGATGTATACTACCTTAATGTCAGAACGTAGTATGCACTGAGAAAGTAGCTTTTTTGTCTTGATGAACAGAGGCATGAAACAACTTTCAACCTACTCGTACTCATGTGGGAAGTTAACCAAAGGTGTTTCCATTAGGTTTGCAGTATGTACTTTGGTGTAAAATTGATATGTATACTATTTGTATTGTCTTAGTATTGTATGCACTGAGAAAGTAACTTTTTTGTCTTGATGAACAGAGGAATGAAACCACTTTCAACCTACTCATACTCATGTGGGAAGTTAACCAAAGGTGTTTCCATTGGGTTTGCAGTAAGTACTTTGGTGTAAAATTGAAATGTATGCTATTTGTATTGTAAAAGCATTGTACGCACTGAGTAAACAACTTTTTTCTCTTGCTGTGCAGAGGCATAATACAACTTTCAAACAACTCAGAATCATGTGCGAAGTTAACCTAAGGTGTTTTCATTAGGTTTGCAGTAAGTACTTTGGTGTAAAATTGAAATGTATACTATTTGTATTATCTAACCATTGTATGCACTGAGTTAACAACATGTTTGTCTTGATGTGTAGAGCCATGACACAACTTTCAAACTACTCATAATCATTTGGGAAGTTAAATTAAAATGTCTCCGAATGGTTTGCACTCTGCACTTTGGTGGAAAATTTAGATCTATACTACCTTTATGTCAGAACGTAGTATGCACTGAGAAAGTAGCTTTTTTGTCTTGATGAACAGAGGCATGAAACAACTTTCAACCTACTCATACTCATGTGGGAAATTAACCAAAGGTGTTTCCATTAGGTTTGCAGTAAGTGCTTTGGAGTAAAATTAAAATGTATACTATTTGTATTATCTAAGAATTGTCATACTCATGTGGGAAGTTAACCAAAGGTGTTTCCATTGGGTTTGCAGTCAGTGCTTTGGAGTAAAATTGAAATGTATACCATTTGTATTGTCTAAGCATAGTATGCACTGAGAAAGTAACTTTTTTGTCTTGATGAACAGAGGCATGAAACAACTTTCAACCTACTCATTCTCATGTGGGAAGTTAACCAAAGGTGTTTCCATCAGGTTTGCAGTAAGTGCTTTGGAGTAAAATTGAAATGTATACTATTTGTTTTGTCTTAGTATTGTATGCACTGAGATAACACCTTTTTTGTTTTCATGTGTATAGCCATGAAACAACTTTCAACCTGCTCATACTCATGTGGGAAGTTAACCAAAGGTGTTTCCATTAGGTTTGCAGTAAGTACTTTGGTGTAAAATTGAAATGTATACCATTTGAATTGTCTAAGCATAGTATGCACTGAGAAAGTAACTTTTTTGTCTTGATGAACAGAGGCATGAAACAACTTTCAACCTACTCATTCTCATGTGGGAAGTTAACCAAAGGTGTTTCCATCAGGTTTGCAGTAAGTGCTTTGGAGTAAAATTGAAATGTATACTACTTGTTTTGTCTTAGAATTGTATGCACTGAGATAACAACTTTTTTGTTTTCATGTGTATAGCCATGAAACAACTTTCAACCTACTCATACTCATGTGGGAAGTTAACCAAAGGTGTTTCCATTAGGTTTGCAGTATGTACTTTGGTGTAAATATGAAATGTATACTATTTGTATTGTCTTAGTATTGTATGCACTGAGAAAGTAACTTTTTTGTCATGATGAACAGAGGCATGAAAACACTTTCAACCTACTCATACTCATGTGGGAAGTTAACCAAAAGTGTTTCCATTGGGTTTGCAGTAAGTACTTTGGTGTAAAATTGAAATGTATACTATTTGTATTATCTAACCATTGTATGCACTGAGTTAACAACATGTTTGTGTTGATGTGTGGAGCCATGACACAACTTTCAAACTACTCATAATCATGTGGGAAGTTAAATTAAAATGTCTCCCAATGGTTTGCACTCTGCCCTTTGGTGGAAAATTGAGATGTATACTACCTTTATGTCAGAACGTAGTATGCACTGAGAAAGTAGCTTTTTTGTCTTGATGAACAGAGGCATGAAACAACTTTCAACCTACTCGTACTCATGTGGGAAGTTAAACAAAGGTGTTTCCATTAGGATTGCAGTAACTGCTTTGGAGTAAAATTGAAAGATATACTATTTGTATTGTCTTAGTATTGTATGCACTGAGATAACAACTTTTTTGTGTTGATGTGTCGAACCACAAAACAACTTTCAACCTACTCATAATCATGTGGGAAGTTAACCTAAGGTGTTTCCATTAGGTTTGCAGTAAGTACTTTGGTGTAAAATTGAAATGTATACTATTTGTATTATCTAAGCATAGTATGCACTGAGAAAGTAACTGTTTTGTCTTGATGAACAGAGGCATGAAACAACCTTCAACCAACTCATACTCATGTGGGAAGTTAACCAAAGGTGTTTCCATTAGCTTAGCAGTATGTACTTTGATGTAAAATTGAAATGTATACTATTTGTTTAGTCTTAGTATTGTATGCACTGAGAAAGTAACTTTTTTGTCTTGAGGAACAGTGGCATGAAACAACTTTCAACCTACTCATAATCATGTGGGAAGTTACCCTAAGGTGTTTCCATTAGGTTTGCAGTAAGTACTTTGGTGTAAAATTGAAATGTATATTATTTGTATTATCTAAGCATTGTAAGCACTGAGATAACAACTTTTTTGTGTTGAAGTGTGGAGCCATGAAAAAACTTTCAAACCTCTCATAATCATGTGGGAAGTTAACCTATGGTGTTTCCATTAGGTTTGCAGGAAGTACTTTGGTGTAAAATTGAAATGTATACTATTTTTATTGTCTAAGCATAATATGCACTGAGAAAGTAACTTTTTTGTCTTGATGAACAGAGGAATGAAAACACTTTCAACCTACTCATACTCATGTGGGAAGTTAACCAAAGGTGTTTCCATTGGGTTTGCAGTAAGTACTTTGGTGTAAAATTGAAATGTATGCTATTTGTATTGTAAAAGCATTGTACGCACTGAGTAAACAACTTTTTTCTCTTGCTGTGCAGAGGCATAATACAACTTTCAAACAACTCAGAATCATGTGCGAAGTTAACCTAAGGTGTTTTCATTAGGTTTGCAGTAAGTACTTTGGTGTAAAATTGAAATGTATACTATTTGTATTATCTAACCATTGTATGCACTGAGTTAACAACATGTTTGTGTTGATGTGTAGAGCCATGACACAACTTTCAAACTACTCATAATCATTTGGGAAGTTAAATTAAAATGTCTCCGAATGGTTTGCACTCTGCACTTTGGTGGAAAATTTAGATCTATACTACCTTTATGTCAGAACGTAGTATGCACTGAGAAAGTAGCTTTTTTGTCTTGATGAACAGAGGCATGAAACAACTTTCAACCTACTCATACTCATGTGGGAAATTAACCAAAGGTGTTTCCATTAGGTTTGCAGTAAGTGCTTTGGAGTAAAATTAAAATGTATACTATTTGTATTATCTAAGAATTGTCATACTCATGTGGGAAGTTAACCAAAGGTGTTTCCATTGGGTTTGCAGTCAGTGCTTTGGAGTAAAATTGAAATGTATACCATTTGTATTGTCTAAGCATAGTATGCACTGAGAAAGTAACTTTTTTGTCTTGATGAACAGAGGCATGAAACAACTTTCAACCTACTCATTCTCATGTGGGAAGTTAACCAAAGGTGTTTCCATCAGGTTTGCAGTAAGTGCTTTGGAGTAAAATTGAAATGTATACTATTTGTTTTGTCTTAGTATTGTATGCACTGAGATAACACCTTTTTTGTTTTCATGTGTATAGCCATGAAACAACTTTCAACCTGCTCATACTCATGTGGGAAGTTAACCAAAGGTGTTTCCATTAGGTTTGCAGTAAGTACTTTGGTGTAAAATTGAAATGTATACCATTTGAATTGTCTAAGCATAGTATGCACTGAGAAAGTAACTTTTTTGTCTTGATGAACAGAGGCATGAAACAACTTTCAACCTACTCATTCTCATGTGGGAAGTTAACCAAAGGTGTTTCCATCAGGTTTGCAGTAAGTGCTTTGGAGTAAAATTGAAATGTATACTACTTGTTTTGTCTTAGAATTGTATGCACTGAGATAACAACTTTTTTGTTTTCATGTGTATAGCCATGAAACAACTTTCAACCTACTCATACTCATGTGGGAAGTTAACCAAAGGTGTTTCCATTAGGTTTGCAGTATGTACTTTGGTGTAAATATGAAATGTATACTATTTGTATTGTCTTAGTATTGTATGCACTGAGAAAGTAACTTTTTTGTCATGATGAACAGAGGCATGAAAACACTTTCAACCTACTCATACTCATGTGGGAAGTTAACCAAAAGTGTTTCCATTGGGTTTGCAGTAAGTACTTTGGTGTAAAATTGAAATGTATACTATTTGTATTATCTAACCATTGTATGCACTGAGTTAACAACATGTTTGTGTTGATGTGTGGAGCCATGACACAACTTTCAAACTACTCATAATCATGTGGGAAGTTAAATTAAAATGTCTCCCAATGGTTTGCACTCTGCCCTTTGGTGGAAAATTGAGATGTATACTACCTTTATGTCAGAACGTAGTATGCACTGAGAAAGTAGCTTTTTTGTCTTGATGAACAGAGGCATGAAACAACTTTCAACCTACTCGTACTCATGTGGGAAGTTAAACAAAGGTGTTTCCATTAGGATTGCAGTAACTGCTTTGGAGTAAAATTGAAAGATATACTATTTGTATTGTCTTAGTATTGTATGCACTGAGATAACAACTTTTTTGTGTTGATGTGTCGAACCACAAAACAACTTTCAACCTACTCATAATCATGTGGGAAGTTAACCTAAGGTGTTTCCATTAGGTTTGCAGTAAGTACTTTGGTGTAAAATTGAAATGTATACTATTTGTATTATCTAAGCATAGTATGCACTGAGAAAGTAACTGTTTTGTCTTGATGAACAGAGGCATGAAACAACCTTCAACCAACTCATACTCATGTGGGAAGTTAACCAAAGGTGTTTCCATTAGCTTAGCAGTATGTACTTTGATGTAAAATTGAAATGTATACTATTTGTTTAGTCTTAGTATTGTATGCACTGAGAAAGTAACTTTTTTGTCTTGAGGAACAGTGGCATGAAACAACTTTCAACCTACTCATAATCATGTGGGAAGTTACCCTAAGGTGTTTCCATTAGGTTTGCAGTAAGTACTTTGGTGTAAAATTGAAATGTATATTATTTGTATTATCTAAGCATTGTAAGCACTGAGATAACAACTTTTTTGTGTTGAAGTGTGGAGCCATGAAAAAACTTTCAAACCTCTCATAATCATGTGGGAAGTTAACCTATGGTGTTTCCATTAGGTTTGCAGGAAGTACTTTGGTGTAAAATTGAAATGTATACTATTTTTATTGTCTAAGCATAATATGCACTGAGAAAGTAACTTTTTTGTCTTGATGAACAGAGGAATGAAAACACTTTCAACCTACTCATACTCATGTGGGAAGTTAACCAAAGGTGTTTCCATTGGGTTTGCAGTAAGTACTTTGGTGTAAAATTGAAATGTATGCTATTTGTATTGTAAAAGCATTGTACGCACTGAGTAAACAACTTTTTTCTCTTGCTGTGCAGAGGCATAATACAACTTTCAAACAACTCAGAATCATGTGCGAAGTTAACCTAAGGTGTTTTCATTAGGTTTGCAGTAAGTACTTTGGTGTAAAATTGAAATGTATACTATTTGTATTATCTAACCATTGTATGCACTGAGTTAACAACATGTTTGTGTTGATGTGTAGAGCCATGACACAACTTTCAAACTACTCATAATCATTTGGGAAGTTAAATTAAAATGTCTCCGAATGGTTTGCACTCTGCACTTTGGTGGAAAATTTAGATCTATACTACCTTTATGTCAGAACGTAGTATGCACTGAGAAAGTAGCTTTTTTGTCTTGATGAACAGAGGCATGAAACAACTTTCAACCTACTCATACTCATGTGGGAAATTAACCAAAGGTGTTTCCATTAGGTTTGCAGTAAGTGCTTTGGAGTAAAATTAAAATGTATACTATTTGTATTATCTAAGAATTGTCATACTCATGTGGGAAGTTAACCAAAGGTGTTTCCATTGGGTTTGCAGTCAGTGCTTTGGAGTAAAATTGAAAGATATACTATTTGTATTGTCTTAGTATTGTATGCACTGAGATAACAACTTTTTTGTGTTGATGTGTCGAACCACAAAACAACTTTCAACCTACTCATAATCATGTGGGAAGTTAACCTAAGGTGTTTCCATTAGGTTTGCAGTAAGTACTTTGGTGTAAAATTGAAATGTATACTATTTGTATTATCTAAGCATAGTATGCACTGAGAAAGTAACTGTTTTGTCTTGATGAACAGAGGCATGAAACAACCTTCAACCAACTCATACTCATGTGGGAAGTTAACCAAAGGTGTTTCCATTAGCTTAGCAGTATGTACTTTGATGTAAAATTGAAATGTATACTATTTGTTTAGTCTTAGTATTGTATGCACTGAGAAAGTAACTTTTTTGTCTTGAGGAACAGTGGCATGAAACAACTTTCAACCTACTCATAATCATGTGGGAAGTTACCCTAAGGTGTTTCCATTAGGTTTGCAGTAAGTACTTTGGTGTAAAATTGAAATGTATATTATTTGTATTATCTAAGCATTGTAAGCACTGAGATAACAACTTTTTTGTGTTGAAGTGTGGAGCCATGAAAAAACTTTCAAACCTCTCATAATCATGTGGGAAGTTAACCTATGGTGTTTCCATTAGGTTTGCAGGAAGTACTTTGGTGTAAAATTGAAATGTATACTATTTTTATTGTCTAAGCATAATATGCACTGAGAAAGTAACTTTTTTGTCTTGATGAACAGAGGAATGAAAACACTTTCAACCTACTCATACTCATGTGGGAAGTTAACCAAAGGTGTTTCCATTGGGTTTGCAGTAAGTACTTTGGTGTAAAATTGAAATGTATGCTATTTGTATTGTAAAAGCATTGTACGCACTGAGTAAACAACTTTTTTCTCTTGCTGTGCAGAGGCATAATACAACTTTCAAACAACTCAGAATCATGTGCGAAGTTAACCTAAGGTGTTTTCATTAGGTTTGCAGTAAGTACTTTGGTGTAAAATTGAAATGTATACTATTTGTATTATCTAACCATTGTATGCACTGAGTTAACAACATGTTTGTGTTGATGTGTAGAGCCATGACACAACTTTCAAACTACTCATAATCATTTGGGAAGTTAAATTAAAATGTCTCCGAATGGTTTGCACTCTGCACTTTGGTGGAAAATTTAGATCTATACTACCTTTATGTCAGAACGTAGTATGCACTGAGAAAGTAGCTTTTTTGTCTTGATGAACAGAGGCATGAAACAACTTTCAACCTACTCATACTCATGTGGGAAATTAACCAAAGGTGTTTCCATTAGGTTTGCAGTAAGTGCTTTGGAGTAAAATTAAAATGTATACTATTTGTATTATCTAAGAATTGTCATACTCATGTGGGAAGTTAACCAAAGGTGTTTCCATTGGGTTTGCAGTCAGTGCTTTGGAGTAAAATTGAAATGTATACCATTTGTATTGTCTAAGCATAGTATGCACTGAGAAAGTAACTTTTTTGTCTTGATGAACAGAGGCATGAAACAACTTTCAACCTACTCATTCTCATGTGGGAAGTTAACCAAAGGTGTTTCCATCAGGTTTGCAGTAAGTGCTTTGGAGTAAAATTGAAATGTATACTATTTGTTTTGTCTTAGTATTGTATGCACTGAGATAACACCTTTTTTGTTTTCATGTGTATAGCCATGAAACAACTTTCAACCTGCTCATACTCATGTGGGAAGTTAACCAAAGGTGTTTCCATTAGGTTTGCAGTAAGTACTTTGGTGTAAAATTGAAATGTATACCATTTGAATTGTCTAAGCATAGTATGCACTGAGAAAGTAACTTTTTTGTCTTGATGAACAGAGGCATGAAACAACTTTCAACCTACTCATTCTCATGTGGGAAGTTAACCAAAGGTGTTTCCATCAGGTTTGCAGTAAGTGCTTTGGAGTAAAATTGAAATGTATACTACTTGTTTTGTCTTAGAATTGTATGCACTGAGATAACAACTTTTTTGTTTTCATGTGTATAGCCATGAAACAACTTTCAACCTACTCATACTCATGTGGGAAGTTAACCAAAGGTGTTTCCATTAGGTTTGCAGTATGTACTTTGGTGTAAATATGAAATGTATACTATTTGTATTGTCTTAGTATTGTATGCACTGAGAAAGTAACTTTTTTGTCATGATGAACAGAGGCATGAAAACACTTTCAACCTACTCATACTCATGTGGGAAGTTAACCAAAAGTGTTTCCATTGGGTTTGCAGTAAGTACTTTGGTGTAAAATTGAAATGTATACTATTTGTATTATCTAACCATTGTATGCACTGAGTTAACAACATGTTTGTGTTGATGTGTGGAGCCATGACACAACTTTCAAACTACTCATAATCATGTGGGAAGTTAAATTAAAATGTCTCCCAATGGTTTGCACTCTGCCCTTTGGTGGAAAATTGAGATGTATACTACCTTTATGTCAGAACGTAGTATGCACTGAGAAAGTAGCTTTTTTGTCTTGATGAACAGAGGCATGAAACAACTTTCAACCTACTCGTACTCATGTGGGAAGTTAAACAAAGGTGTTTCCATTAGGATTGCAGTAACTGCTTTGGAGTAAAATTGAAAGATATACTATTTGTATTGTCTTAGTATTGTATGCACTGAGATAACAACTTTTTTGTGTTGATGTGTCGAACCACAAAACAACTTTCAACCTACTCATAATCATGTGGGAAGTTAACCTAAGGTGTTTCCATTAGGTTTGCAGTAAGTACTTTGGTGTAAAATTGAAATGTATACTATTTGTATTATCTAAGCATAGTATGCACTGAGAAAGTAACTGTTTTGTCTTGATGAACAGAGGCATGAAACAACCTTCAACCAACTCATACTCATGTGGGAAGTTAACCAAAGGTGTTTCCATTAGCTTAGCAGTATGTACTTTGATGTAAAATTGAAATGTATACTATTTGTTTAGTCTTAGTATTGTATGCACTGAGAAAGTAACTTTTTTGTCTTGAGGAACAGTGGCATGAAACAACTTTCAACCTACTCATAATCATGTGGGAAGTTACCCTAAGGTGTTTCCATTAGGTTTGCAGTAAGTACTTTGGTGTAAAATTGAAATGTATATTATTTGTATTATCTAAGCATTGTAAGCACTGAGATAACAACTTTTTTGTGTTGAAGTGTGGAGCCATGAAAAAACTTTCAAACCTCTCATAATCATGTGGGAAGTTAACCTATGGTGTTTCCATTAGGTTTGCAGGAAGTACTTTGGTGTAAAATTGA
The DNA here is from genome assembly GCF_030028105.1 of Mobula birostris. NCBI lineage: Eukaryota > Metazoa > Chordata > Chondrichthyes > Myliobatiformes > Myliobatidae > Mobula > Mobula birostris. The sequence goes on from NC_092376.1 coordinate 95,816,913, forward strand.
AATGTATACTATTTTTATTGTCTAAGCATAATATGCACTGAGAAAGTAACTTTTTTGTCTTGATGAACAGAGGAATGAAAACACTTTCAACCTACTCATACTCATGTGGGAAGTTAACCAAAGGTGTTTCCATTGGGTTTGCAGTAAGTACTTTGGTGTAAAATTGAAATGTATGCTATTTGTATTGTAAAAGCATTGTACGCACTGAGTAAACAACTTTTTTCTCTTGCTGTGCAGAGGCATAATACAACTTTCAAACAACTCAGAATCATGTGCGAAGTTAACCTAAGGTGTTTTCATTAGGTTTGCAGTAAGTACTTTGGTGTAAAATTGAAATGTATACTATTTGTATTATCTAACCATTGTATGCACTGAGTTAACAACATGTTTGTGTTGATGTGTAGAGCCATGACACAACTTTCAAACTACTCATAATCATTTGGGAAGTTAAATTAAAATGTCTCCGAATGGTTTGCACTCTGCACTTTGGTGGAAAATTTAGATCTATACTACCTTTATGTCAGAACGTAGTATGCACTGAGAAAGTAGCTTTTTTGTCTTGATGAACAGAGGCATGAAACAACTTTCAACCTACTCATACTCATGTGGGAAATTAACCAAAGGTGTTTCCATTAGGTTTGCAGTAAGTGCTTTGGAGTAAAATTAAAATGTATACTATTTGTATTATCTAAGAATTGTCATACTCATGTGGGAAGTTAACCAAAGGTGTTTCCATTGGGTTTGCAGTCAGTGCTTTGGAGTAAAATTGAAAGATATACTATTTGTATTGTCTTAGTATTGTATGCACTGAGATAACAACTTTTTTGTGTTGATGTGTCGAACCACAAAACAACTTTCAACCTACTCATAATCATGTGGGAAGTTAACCTAAGGTGTTTCCATTAGGTTTGCAGTAAGTACTTTGGTGTAAAATTGAAATGTATACTATTTGTATTATCTAAGCATAGTATGCACTGAGAAAGTAACTGTTTTGTCTTGATGAACAGAGGCATGAAACAACCTTCAACCAACTCATACTCATGTGGGAAGTTAACCAAAGGTGTTTCCATTAGCTTAGCAGTATGTACTTTGATGTAAAATTGAAATGTATACTATTTGTTTAGTCTTAGTATTGTATGCACTGAGAAAGTAACTTTTTTGTCTTGAGGAACAGTGGCATGAAACAACTTTCAACCTACTCATAATCATGTGGGAAGTTACCCTAAGGTGTTTCCATTAGGTTTGCAGTAAGTACTTTGGTGTAAAATTGAAATGTATATTATTTGTATTATCTAAGCATTGTAAGCACTGAGATAACAACTTTTTTGTGTTGAAGTGTGGAGCCATGAAAAAACTTTCAAACCTCTCATAATCATGTGGGAAGTTAACCTATGGTGTTTCCATTAGGTTTGCAGGAAGTACTTTGGTGTAAAATTGAAATGTATACTATTTTTATTGTCTAAGCATAATATGCACTGAGAAAGTAACTTTTTTGTCTTGATGAACAGAGGAATGAAAACACTTTCAACCTACTCATACTCATGTGGGAAGTTAACCAAAGGTGTTTCCATTGGGTTTGCAGTAAGTACTTTGGTGTAAAATTGAAATGTATGCTATTTGTATTGTAAAAGCATTGTACGCACTGAGTAAACAACTTTTTTCTCTTGCTGTGCAGAGGCATAATACAACTTTCAAACAACTCAGAATCATGTGCGAAGTTAACCTAAGGTGTTTTCATTAGGTTTGCAGTAAGTACTTTGGTGTAAAATTGAAATGTATACTATTTGTATTATCTAACCATTGTATGCACTGAGTTAACAACATGTTTGTGTTGATGTGTAGAGCCATGACACAACTTTCAAACTACTCATAATCATTTGGGAAGTTAAATTAAAATGTCTCCGAATGGTTTGCACTCTGCACTTTGGTGGAAAATTTAGATCTATACTACCTTTATGTCAGAACGTAGTATGCACTGAGAAAGTAGCTTTTTTGTCTTGATGAACAGAGGCATGAAACAACTTTCAACCTACTCATACTCATGTGGGAAATTAACCAAAGGTGTTTCCATTAGGTTTGCAGTAAGTGCTTTGGAGTAAAATTAAAATGTATACTATTTGTATTATCTAAGAATTGTCATACTCATGTGGGAAGTTAACCAAAGGTGTTTCCATTGGGTTTGCAGTCAGTGCTTTGGAGTAAAATTGAAATGTATACCATTTGTATTGTCTAAGCATAGTATGCACTGAGAAAGTAACTTTTTTGTCTTGATGAACAGAGGCATGAAACAACTTTCAACCTACTCATTCTCATGTGGGAAGTTAACCAAAGGTGTTTACATCAGGTTTGCAGTAAGTGCTTTGGAGTAAAATTGAAATGTATACTATTTGTTTTGTCTTAGTATTGTATGCACTGAGATAACACCTTTTTTGTTTTCATGTGTATAGCCATGAAACAACTTTCAACCTGCTCATACTCATGTGGGAAGTTAACCAAAGGTGTTTCCATTAGGTTTGCAGTAAGTACTTTGGTGTAAAATTGAAATGTATACCATTTGAATTGTCTAAGCATAGTATGCACTGAGAAAGTAACTTTTTTGTCTTGATGAACAGAGGCATGAAACAACTTTCAACCTACTCATTCTCATGTGGGAAGTTAACCAAAGGTGTTTCCATCAGGTTTGCAGTAAGTGCTTTGGAGTAAAATTGAAATGTATACTACTTGTTTTGTCTTAGAATTGTATGCACTGAGATAACAACTTTTTTGTTTTCATGTGTATAGCCATGAAACAACTTTCAACCTACTCATACTCATGTGGGAAGTTAACCAAAGGTGTTTCCATTAGGTTTGCAGTATGTACTTTGGTGTAAATATGAAATGTATACTATTTGTATTGTCTTAGTATTGTATGCACTGAGAAAGTAACTTTTTTGTCATGATGAACAGAGGCATGAAAACACTTTCAACCTACTCATACTCATGTGGGAAGTTAACCAAAAGTGTTTCCATTGGGTTTGCAGTAAGTACTTTGGTGTAAAATTGAAATGTATACTATTTGTATTATCTAACCATTGTATGCACTGAGTTAACAACATGTTTGTGTTGATGTGTGGAGCCATGACACAACTTTCAAACTACTCATAATCATGTGGGAAGTTAAATTAAAATGTCTCCCAATGGTTTGCACTCTGCCCTTTGGTGGAAAATTGAGATGTATACTACCTTTATGTCAGAACGTAGTATGCACTGAGAAAGTAGCTTTTTTGTCTTGATGAACAGAGGCATGAAACAACTTTCAACCTACTCGTACTCATGTGGGACGTTAAACAAAGGTGTTTCCATTACGATTGCAGTAACTGCTTTGGAGTAAAATTGAAAGATATACTATTTGTATTGTCTTAGTATTGTATGCACTGAGATAACAACTTTTTTGTGTTGATGTGTCGAACCACAAAACAACTTTCAACCTACTCATAATCATGTGGGAAGTTAACCTAAGGTGTTTCCATTAGGTTTGCAGTAAGTACTTTGGTGTAAAATTGAAATGTATACTATTTGTATTATCTAAGCATAGTATGCACTGAGAAAGTAACTGTTTTGTCTTGATGAACAGAGGCATGAAACAACCTTCAACCAACTCATACTCATGTGGGAAGTTAACCAAAGGTGTTTCCATTAGCTTAGCAGTATGTACTTTGATGTAAAATTGAAATGTATACTATTTGTTTAGTCTTAGTATTGTATGCACTGAGAAAGTAACTTTTTTGTCTTGAGGAACAGTGGCATGAAACAACTTTCAACCTACTCATAATCATGTGGGAAGTTACCCTAAGGTGTTTCCATTAGGTTTGCAGTAAGTACTTTGGTGTAAAATTGAAATGTATATTATTTGTATTATCTAAGCATTGTAAGCACTGAGATAACAACTTTTTTGTGTTGAAGTGTGGAGCCATGAAAAAACTTTCAAACCTCTCATAATCATGTGGGAAGTTAACCTATGGTGTTTCCATTAGGTTTGCAGGAAGTACTTTGGTGTAAAATTGAAATGTATACTATTTTTATTGTCTAAGCATAATATGCACTGAGAAAGTAACTTCTTTGTCTTCATGAACAGAGGCATGAAACAACTTTCAACCTACTCATACTCATGTGGGAAGTTAACCAAAGGTGTTTCCATTGGGTTTGCAGTAAGTGCTTTGGAGTAAAATTGAAATGTATACTACTTTTATGTCAAAGCATTCTATTCACTGAGAGATCAACTTTTTTGTCTTTATGTGAACAGGTATGAAACAACTTTCAAACTACTCATAATCATGTGGGAAGTTAAATGAAAATGTTTCCCAATGGTTTGCACTCTGCACTTTGGTGGAAAATTGTGATGTATGCTACCTTTATGTCAGAACATAGTATGCACTGAGAAAGTAACTTTTTTGTCTTGATGAACAGAGGCATGAAACAATTTTCAACCTACTCATAGTCATGTGGGAAGTTAACCAAAGGTGTTTCCATTAAGTTTGCAGTAAGTGTTTTGGAGTAAAATTGAATTGTATACTATCTGAATTGTCTTAGTATTGTATGCACTGAGATAACAACTTTTTGTCGTGATGTGTGGAGCCATGAAAAAACTTTCAAACTACTTATAATCATTGGGGAAGTTAACCTATGGTTTTTCCATTTCGTTTGCAGTAAGTACTTTGGTGTAAAATTGAAATGTATGGTATTCGTATTATCTAACCATTTTAAGCCCTGAGTTAACAACATTTTTCTGTTGATCTGTAGAGCCATGAGACAACTTTCAAACAACTCAGAAACATGTGGGAAGTTAACTTAAAATGTATCCCAAAGGTTTGCACTCTGCACTTTGCTGGAAAATTCAAATTTCTACTAACTTAATGTGAGAACATAGCATGCACTGAGAAAGTACCTTTTTTGTCTTGATGAACAGAGGCATGAAACAACTTTCAACCTACTCATACTCATGTGGGAAGTTAACCAAAGGTGTTTCCATCAGGTTTGCAGTAAGTGCTTTGGAGTAAAATTGAAATGTATACTATTTGTTTTGTCTTAGTATTGTATGCACTGAGATAACAACTTTTTTGTTTTCATGTGTATAGCCATGAAACAACTTTCAACCTACTCATACTCATGTGGGAAGTTAACCAAAGGTGTTTCCATCAGGTTTGCAGTAAGTGCTTTGGAGTAAAATTGAAATGTATACTATTTGTTTTGTCTTAGTATTGTATGCACTGTGATAACAACTTTTTTTGTTTTCATGTGTATAGCCATGAAACAACTTTCAACCTACTCATAATCATGTGGGAAGTTACCCTAAGGTGTGTCCATTAGGTTTGCAGTAAGTACTTTGGTGTAAAATTGAAATGTATACTATTTGTATTATCTAACCATTGTATGCACTGAGTTAACAACATGTTTGTATTGATGTGTAGAGCCATGACACAACTTTCAAACTACTCATAATCATGTGGGAAGTTAAATTAAAATGTCTCCCAATGGTTTGCACTCTGCACTTTGGTGGAAAATTGAGATGTATACTACCCTTATGTCAGAACGTAGTATGCACTGAGAGAGTAGCTTTTTTGTCTTGATGAACAGAGGCTTGAAACAACTTTCAACCTACTCGTACTCATGTGGCAAGTTAACCAAAGGTGTTTCCATTAGGTTTGCAGTAACAGCTTTGGAGTAAAATTGAAATGTATACTATTTGTATTCTCTTAGCATTGTATGCACTGAGATAACAACTTTTTTATTTTGATGTGTCAAGCCATAAAACAACTTTCAACCTACTCATAATCATGTGGAAAGTTAACCTAAGGTGTTTCCATTAGGTTTGCAGTAAGTACTTTGGTGTAAAATTGAAATGTATACTACTTGTATTATCTAACCATTTTAAGCCCTGAGTTAACAACATTATTCTGTTGATTTGTAGAGCCATGAGACAACTTTCAAACAACTCAGAAACATGTGGGAAGTTAACTTAAAATGTATCCCAATGGTTTGCACTCTGCACTTTGCTGGAAAATTGAAATTTATACTAACTTAATGTGAGAACATAGTATGCACTGAGAAAGTAACTTTTTTGTCTTGATGAACAGAGGCATGAAACAACTTTCAACCTACTCATTCTCATGTGGGAAGTTAACCAAAGGTGTTTCCATCAGGTTTGCAGTAAGTGCTTTGGAGTGAAATTGAAATGTATACTATCTGAATTGTCTTAGTATTGTATGCAATCAGATAACAACTTTTTTGTGTTGATGTGTAGAGCCATGAAACAACTTTCAACCTACTCATAATCATGTGGGAAGTTAGCCTAAGGTGTTTCCATTAGGTTTGCAGTAAGTACTTTGGTGTAAAATTGAAATGTATACTATTTGTATTGTCTAAGCATAGTATGCACTGAGTTAACAACATGTTTGTGATGATGTGTAGAGCCATGACACAACTTTCAAACTACTCATAATCATGTGGGAAGTTAAATTATAATGTTTCCCAATGGTTTGCACTCTGCACTTTGGTGGAAAATTGAGATGTTTACTACCTTTATGTCAGAACGTAGTATGCACTGAGAAAGTAACTTTTTTGTCTTGATGAACAGAGGCATGAAACAACTTTCAACCTACTCATACTCATGTGGGAAGTTAACCAAAGGTGTTTCCATTAGGGTTGCAGTATGTACTTTGGTGTAAAATTGATATGTATACTATTTGTATTGTCTTAGCATTGTATGCACTGAGAAAGTAACTTTTTTGTCTTGATGAACAGAGGCATGAAACCACTTTCAACCTACTCATACTCATGTGGGAAGTTAACCAAAGGTGTTTCCATTGGGTTTGCAGTAAGTACTTTGGTGTAAAATTGAAATGTATGCTATTTGTATTGTAAAAGCATTGTACACACTGAGTAAACAACTTTTTTCTCTTGCTGTGCAGAGGCATAATACAACTTTCAAACAACTCAGAATCATGTGCGAAGTTAACCTAAGGTGTTTTCATTAGGTTTGCAGTAAGTACTTTGGTGTAAAATTGAAATGTATACTATTTGTATTATCTAACCATTGTATGCACTGAGTTAACAACATGATTGTGTTGATGTGTAGAGCCATGACACAACTTTCAAACTACTCATAATCATGTGGGAAGATAAATTAAAATGTCTCCCAATGGTTTGCACTCTGCACTTTGGTGGAAAATTTAGATCTATACTACCTTTATGTCAGAACGTAGTATGCACTGAGAAAGTAGCTTTTTTGTCTTGATGAACAGAGGCATGAAACAACTTTCAACCTACTCATACTCATGTGGGAAATTAACCAAAGGTGTTTCCATTAGGTTTGCAGTAAGTGCTTTGGAGTAAAATTAAAATGTATACTATTTCTATTATCTAAGCATTGTAAGCACTGAGATAACAACTTTTTTGTGTTGATATGTGGAGCCATGAAAAAACTTTGAAACTACTCATGATCATTTCGGAAGTTAACCTAAGGTGTTTCCATTAGGTTTGCAGTCAGGACTTTTGAGTACAATTGAAATGTATACTACTTTTATGTCAAAGCATTCTCTTCACTGAGAGATCAACTTTTTTGTCTTTATGTGAACAGGTATGAAACAACTTTCAGACAACTCAGAATCATGTGGGAAGTTAATCTAAGGTGTTTTAATTAGGGTTGCAGTAAGAACTTTGTTGTAAAATTGAAATGTATACTTTTTGTATGAACTAAGCATTGTATGCACTGAGATATCAACTTTTTTGTGTTGATGTGTGGAGCCATGAAAAAACTTTCAAACTACTCATAATCATTTGAGAAGTTAACCTAAGGTGTTTCCATTAGTTTTGCAGTAAGTACTTTGGTGTAAAATTGAAATGTATACTAATTTTATTATCTGACCATTGTATGCCCTGAGTTAACAACATTTTTGTGTTGATGTGTAGAGCCATGAAACAACTTTCAAACTACCCATAATCATGTGGGAAGTTAAATTAAAATGTTTCCCAATGGTTTGCACTCTGCACTTTGGTGGAAAATTGAGATGTATACTACCTTAATGTCAGAACGTAGTATGCACTGAGAAAGTAGCTTTTTTGTCTTGATGAACAGAGGCATGAAACAACTTTCAACCTACTCGTACTCATGTGGGAAGTTAACCAAAGGTGTTTCCATTAGGTTTACAGTAACTGCTTTGGAGTAAAACTGAAATGTATACTATTTGTATTGTCTTAGTATTGTATGCACTGAGATAACAACTTTTTTGTGTTGATGTGTCAAGCCATAAAACAACTTTCAATCTACTCATAATCATGTGGGAAATTAACCTAAGGTGTTTCCATTAGGCTTGCAGTAAGTACTTTGGTGTAAAATTGAAATGTATACTACTTGTATTATCTAAGCATTGTATGCAGAGTTAACAACTTTTTTGTCCTGATGTGTGGGGCCATGAAAAAACTTTCAAACTACTTATAATCATTGGGGAAGTTAACCTATGGTGTTTCCATTTGGTTTGCAGTAAGTACTTTGGTGTAAAATTGAAATGTATGGTATTCGTATTATCTAACCATTTTAAGCCCTGAGTTAACAACATTTTTCTGGTGATGTGTAGAGCCATGAGACAACTTTCAAACAACTCAGAAACATGTGGGAAGTTAACTTAAAATGTATCCCAATGGTTTGCACTCTGCTGGAAAATTGAAATTTATACTAACTTAATGTGAGAACATAGTATGCACTGAGAAAGTAACTTTTTTCTCTTGATGAACAGAGGCATGAAACAACTTTCAACCTACTCATAGTCATGTGGAAAGTTAACCAAAGGTGTTTCCATTAGGTTTGCAGTAAGTGTTTTGGAGTAAAATTGAAATTTATACTATCTGAATTATCTTAGTATTGTATGCAATCAGATAACAACTTTTTTGTGTTGATGTGTAGAGACATGAAACAACTTTCAACCTACTCATAATCATGTCGGAAGTTAACCTAAGGGGTTTCCATTAGGTTTGCAGTAAGTACTTTGGTGTAAAATTGAAATGTATACTATTTGTATTGTCTAAGCATAGTATGCACTGAGAAAGTAACTTTTTTGTCTTGATGAACAGAGGCATGAAACAACTTTCAACCTACTCATACTCATGTGGGAAGTTAACCAAAGGTGTTTCCATTAGGTTTGCCGTAAGTGCTTTGGAGTAAAATTGAAATGTATACTATTTGTTTTGTCTTAGTATTGTATGCACTGAGATAACAACTTTTTTGTTTTCATGTGTATAGCCATGAAACAACTTTCAACCTACTCATACTCATGTGGGAAGTTAACCAAAGGTGCTAGCATTAGGTTTGCAGTATGTACTTCGGTGTAAAATTGAAATGTATACTATTTGTATTGTCTTAGTATTGTATGCACTGAGAAAGTAACTTTTTTGTCTTGATGAACAGAGGCATAAAACCACTTTCAACCTACTCATTCTCATGTGGGAAGTTAACCAAAGGTGTTTCCATTGGGTTTGCAGTGAGTACTTTGGTGTAAAATTGAAATTTATGCTATTTGTATTGCAAAAGCATTGTACGCACTGAGAAAACAACTTTTTTCTCTTGCTGTGCAGAGGCATAATACAACTTTCAAACAACTCAGAATCATGTGGGAAGTTAACCTAAGGTGTTTTCATTAGGTTTGCAGTAAGTACTTTGGTGTAAAATTGAAATGTATACTATTTGTATTATCTAACCATTGTATGCACTGTTAACAACATGTTTGTGTTGATGTGTAGAGCCATGACACAACTTTCAAACTACTCATAATCATGTGGGAAGTTAAATTAAAATGTCTCCCAATGCTTTGCACTCTGCAATTTGGTGGAAAATTGAGATGTATACTACCTTAATGTCAGAACGTAGTATGCACTGAGAAAGTAGCTTTTTTGTCTTGATGAACAGAGGCATGAAACAACTTTCAACCTACTCGTACTCATGTGGGAAGTTAACCAACGGTGTTTCCATTAGGTTTGCAGTAAGTACTTCGGTGTAAAATTGAAATGTATACCATATGAATTGTCTAAGCATAGTATGCACTGAGAAAGTAACTTTTTTGTCTTGATGAACAGAGGCATGAAACAACTTTCAACCTACTCATTCTCATGTGGGAAGTTAACCAAAGGTGTTTCCATCAGGTTTGCAGTAAGTGCTTTGGAGTAAAATTGAAATGTATACTACTTGTTTTGTCTTAGAATTGTATGCACTGAGATAACAACTTTTTTGTTTTCATGTGTATAGCCATGAAACAACTTTCAACCTACTCATACTCATGTGGGAAGTTAACCAAAGGTGTTTCCATTAGGTTTGCAGTATGTACTTTGGTGTAAATATGAAATGTATACTATTTGTATTGTCTTAGTATTGTATGCACTGAGAAAGTAACTTTTTTGTCATGATGAACAGAGGCATGAAAACACTTTCAACCTACTCATACTCATGTGGGAAGTTAACCAAAAGTGTTTCCATTGGGTTTGCAGTAAGTACTTTGGTGTAAAATTGAAATGTATACTATTTGTATTATCTAACCATTGTATGCACTGAGTTAACAACATGTTTGTGTTGATGTGTAGAGCCATGACACAACTTTCAAACTACTCATAATCATGTGGGAAGTTAAATTAAAATGTCTCCCAATGGTTTGCACTCTGCCCTTTGGTGGAAAATTGAGATGTATACTACCTTTATGTCAGAACGTAGTATGCACTGAGAAAGTAGCTTTTTTGTCTTGATGAACAGAGGCATGAAACAACTTTCAACCTACTCGTACTCATGTGGGAAGTTAAACAAAGGTGTTTCCATTAGGATTGCAGTAACTGCTTTGGAGTAAAATTGAAAGATATACTATTTGTATTGTCTCAGTATTGTATGCACTGAGATAACAACTTTTTTGTGTTGATGTGTCGAACCACAAAACAACTTTCAACCTACTCATAATCATGAGGGAAGTTACCCTAAAGTGTTTCCATTAGGTTTGCAGTAAGTACTTTGATGAAAAATTGAAATGTATACTACTTGTATTATCTAAGCATTGTATGCACTGAGTTAACAACTTTTTTGTCGTGATGTGTGGAGCCATGAAAAAACTTTCAAACTACTTATAATCATTGGGGAAGTTAACCTATGGTGTTTCCATTTGGTTTGCAGTAAGTACTTTGGTGTAAAATTGAAATGTATGGTATTCGTATTATCTAACCATTTTAAGCCCTGAGTTAACAACATTTTTCTGGTGATGTGTAGAGCCATGAGACAAATTTCAAACAGCTCAGAAACATGTGGGAAGTTAACTTAAAATGTATCCCAATGGTTTGCACTCTGCACTTTGCTGGAAAATTGAAATTTATACTAGCTTAATGTGAGAACATAGTATGCACTGAGAAAGTAACTTTTTTGTCTTGATGAACAGAGGCATGAAACAACTTTCAACCTACTCATAGTCATGTGGGAAGTTAACCAAAGGTGTTTCCATTAGGTTTGCAGTAAGTGTTTTGGAGTAAAATTGAAATGTATACTATTTCTATTGTCTTAGTATTGTATGCACTGAGATAACAACTTTTTTGTGTTGATCTGTCGAGCCATGAAACAACTTTCAACCTACTCATAATCATGTGGGAAGTAACCCTAAGGTGTGTCCATTAGGTTTGCAGTAAGTACTTTGGTGTAAAATTGAAATGTATACTATTTGTATTATCTACCCTTTGTATGCACTGTTAACAACATGTTTGTGTTGATGTGTAGAGCCATGACACAACTTTCAAACTACTCATAATCATGTAGGAAGTTAAATTAAAATGTCTCCCAATGGTTTGCACTCTGCAATTTGGTGGAAAATTGAGATGTATACTACCTTAATGTCAGAACATAGTATGCACAGAGAAAGTAGCTTTTTTGTCTTCTTGAACGGAGGCATGAAACAACTTTCAACCTACTCGTACTCATGTGGGAAGTTAACCAAAGGTGTTTCCATTAGGTTTGCAGTAACTGCTTTGGAGTAAAATTGAAATGTATACTATTTGTATTGTCTTAGTATTGTATGCACTGAGATAACAACTTTTTTGTGTTGATGTGTCGAGCCATAAAACAACTTTCAACCTACTCATAATCATGCGTGAAGTTAACCTAAGGTGTTTCCATTAGGTTTGCAGTAAGTACTTTGGTGTAAAATTGAAATGTATACCATTTGTATTGTCTAAGCATAGTATGCACTGAGAAAGTAACTTTTTTGTCTTGATGAACAGAGGCATGAAACAACTTTCAACCTACTCATTCTCATGTGGGAAGTTAACCAAAGGTGTTTCCATTAGTTTTGCAGTAAGTGCTTTGGAGTAAAATTGAAATGTATACTATTTGTTTTGTCTTAGTATTGTATGCACTGAGATAACAACTTTTTTGTTTTCATGTGCATAGCCATGAAACAACTTTCAACCTACTCATTCTCATGTGGGAAGTTAACCAAAGGTGTTTCCATTAGTTTTGCAGTAAGTGCTTTGGAGTAAAATTGAAATGTATACTATTTGTTTTGTCTTAGTATTGTATGCACTGAGATAACAACTTTTTTGTTTTCATGTGCATAGCCATGAAACAACTTTCAACCTACTCATACTCATGTGGGAAGTTAACCAAAGGTGTTTCCATTAGGTTTGCAGTATGTACTTTGGTGTAAAATTGAAATATATACTATTTGTATTGTCTTAGTATTGTATGCACTGAGAAAGTAACTTTTTTGTCTTGATGAACAGAGGCATGAAACCACTTTCAACCTACTCATACTCATGTGGGAAGTTAACCAAAGGTGTTTTCCATTGGGTTTGCAGTAAGTACTTTGGTGTAAAATTGAATTGTATACTATTTGTATTATCTAACCATTGTATGCACTGAGTTAACAACATGTTTGTGATGATGTGTAGAGCCATGACACAACTTTCAAACTACTCATAATCATGTGAGAAGTTAAATTATAATGTTTCCCAATGGTTTGCGCTCTGCACTTTGGTGGAAAATTGAGATGTTTACTACCTTTATGTCAGAACGTAGTATGCACTGAGAAAGTAACTTCTTTGTCTTGATGAACAGAGTAGTGTGGAGATGGGGATAGTTTATGGGATCTTTAGTGTGGAGGTGGGGATAGTCTATGGGATGGTTCGTGTGGGGATGGGGATTGTAAAATTGAAATGTATACTCTTTGTATTGTCTTAGTATTGTATGCACTGAGAAAGTAACTTTTTTGTCTTGATGAACAGAGGCATGAAACAACTTTCAACCTACTCATACTCATGTGGGAAGTTAACCAAAGGTGTTTCCATTGGGTTTGCAGTAAGTACTTTGGTGTAAAATTGATATGTATGCTATTTGTATTGTAAAAGAATTGTACGCACTGAGAAAACAACTTTTTCTCTTGCTGTGCAGAGGCATAATACAACTTTCAAACAACTCAGAATCATGTGGGAAGTTAACCTAAGGTGTTTTCATTAGGTTTGCAGTAAGTACTTTGGTGTAAAATTGAAATGTATACTATTTGTATTATCTAACCATTGTATGCACTGAGTTAACACAGGTTTGTGTTGATGTGTAGAGCCATGACACAACTTTCAAACTACTCATAATCATGTGGGAAGTTAAATTAAAATGTCTCCCAATGGTTTGCACTCTGCACTTCGGTGGAAAATTGAGATGTATACTACCTTTATGTCAGAACGTAGTATGCACTGAGAAAGTAGCTTTTTTGTCTTGATGAACAGAGGCATGAAACAACTTTCAACCAACTCGTACTCATGTGGGAAGTTAACCAAAGGTGTTTCCATTAGGTTTGCAGTAACTGCTTTGGAGTAAAATTGAAATGTATACTATTTCTATTGTCTTAGTATTGTATGCACTGAGATAACAACTTTTTTGTGTTGATCTGTCGAGCCATGAAAAAACTTTCAACCCACTCATAATCATGTGGGAAGTTACCCTAAGGTGTGTCCATTAGGTTTGCAGTAAGTACTTTGGTGTAAAATTGAAATGTATACTATTTGTATTATCTAACCATTGTATGCACTGAGTTAACAACATGTTTGTGTTGATGTGTAGAGCCATGACACAACTTTCAAACTACTCATAATCATGTGGGAAGTTAAATTAAAATGTCTCCCAATGGTTTGCACTCTGCACTTTGGTGGAAAATTGAGATGTATACTACCCTTATGTCAGAACGTAGTATGCACTGAGAGAGTAGCTTTTTTGTCTTGATGAACAGAGGCTTGAAACAACTTTCAACCTACTCGTACTCATGTGGCAAGTTAACCAAAGGTGTTTCCATTAGGTTTGCAGTAACAGCTTTGGAGTAAAATTGAAATGTATACTATTTGTATTCTCTTAGCATTGTATGCACTGAGATAACAACTTTTTTATTTTGATGTGTCAAGCCATAAAACAACTTTCAACCTACTCATAATCATGTGGAAAGTTAACCTAAGGTGTTTCCATTAGGTTTGCAGTAAGTACTTTGGTGTAAAATTGAAATGTATACTACTTGTATTATCTAACCATTTTAAGCCCTGAGTTAACAACATTATTCTGTTGATTTGTAGAGCCATGAGACAACTTTCAAACAACTCAGAAACATGTGGGAAGTTAACTTAAAATGTATCCCAATGGTTTGCACTCTGCACTTTGCTGGAAAATTGAAATTTATACTAACTTAATGTGAGAACATAGTATGCACTGAGAAAGTAACTTTTTTGTCTTGATGAACAGAGGCATGAAACAACTTTCAACCTACTCATTCTCATGTGGGAAGTTAACCAAAGGTGTTTCCATCAGGTTTGCAGTAAGTGCTTTGGAGTGAAATTGAAATGTATACTATCTGAATTGTCTTAGTATTGTATGCAATCAGATAACAACTTTTTTGTGTTGATGTGTAGAGCCATGAAACAACTTTCAGCCTACTCATAATCATGTGGGAAGTTAGCCTAAGGTGTTTCCATTAGGTTTGCAGTAAGTACTTTGGTGTAAAATTGAAATGTATACTATTTGTATTGTCTAAGCATAGTATGCACTGAGTTAACAACATGTTTGTGATGATGTGTAGAGCCATGACACAACTTTCAAACTACTCATAATCATGTGGGAAGTTAAATTATAATGTTTCCCAATGGTTTGCACTCTGCACTTTGGTGGAAAATTGAGATGTTTACTACCTTTATGTCAGAACGTAGTATGCACTGAGAAAGTAACTTTTTTGTCTTGATGAACAGAGGCATGAAACAACTTTCAACCTACTCATACTCATGTGGGAAGTTAACCAAAGGTGTTTCCATTAGGGTTGCAGTATGTACTTTGGTGTAAAATTGATATGTATACTATTTGTATTGTCTTAGCATTGTATGCACTGAGAAAGTAACTTTTTTGTCTTGATGAACAGAGGCATGAAACCACTTTCAACCTACTCATACTCATGTGGGAAGTTAACCAAAGGTGTTTCCATTGGGTTTGCAGTAAGTACTTTGGTGTAAAATTGAAATGTATGCTATTTGTATTGTAAAAGCATTGTACACACTGAGTAAACAACTTTTTTCTCTTGCTGTGCAGAGGCATAATACAACTTTCAAACAACTCAGAATCATGTGCGAAGTTAACCTAAGGTGTTTTCATTAGGTTTGCAGTAAGTACTTTGGTGTAAAATTGAAATGTATACTATTTGTATTATCTAACCATTGTATGCACTGAGTTAACAACATGATTGTGTTGATGTGTAGAGCCATGACACAACTTTCAAACTACTCATAATCATGTGGGAAGATAAATTAAAATGTCTCCCAATGGTTTGCACTCTGCACTTTGGTGGAAAATTTAGATCTATACTACCTTTATGTCAGAACGTAGTATGCACTGAGAAAGTAGCTTTTTTGTCTTGATGAACAGAGGCATGAAACAACTTTCAACCTACTCATACTCATGTGGGAAATTAACCAAAGGTGTTTCCATTAGGTTTGCAGTAAGTGCTTTGGAGTAAAATTAAAATGTATACTATTTCTATTATCTAAGCATTGTAAGCACTGAGATAACAACTTTTTTGTGTTGATATGTGGAGCCATGAAAAAACTTTGAAACTACTCATGATCATTTCGGAAGTTAACCTAAGGTGTTTCCATTAGGTTTGCAGTCAGGACTTTTGAGTACAATTGAAATGTATACTACTTTTATGTCAAAGCATTCTCTTCACTGAGAGATCAACTTTTTTGTCTTTATGTGAACAGGTATGAAACAACTTTCAGACAACTCAGAATCATGTGGGAAGTTAATCTAAGGTGTTTTAATTAGGGTTGCAGTAAGAACTTTGTTGTAAAATTGAAATGTATACTTTTTGTATTAACTAAGCATTGTATGCACTGAGATATCAACTTTTTTGTGTTGATGTGTGGAGCCATGAAAAAACTTTCAAACTACTCATAATCATTTGAGAAGTTAACCTAAGGTGTTTCCATTAGTTTTGCAGTAAGTACTTTGGTGTAAAATTGAAATGTATACTAATTTTATTATCTGACCATTGTATGCCCTGAGTTAACAACATTTTTGTGTTGATGTGTAGAGCCATGAAACAACTTTCAAACTACCCATAATCATGTGGGAAGTTAAATTAAAATGTTTCCCAATGGTTTGCACTCTGCACTTTGGTGGAAAATTGAGATGTATACTACCTTAATGTCAGAACATAGAATACACTGAGAAAGTAACTTGATGAACAGAGGCATGAAACAACTTTCAACCTACTCATACTCATGTGGGAAGTTAACCAAAGGTGTTTCCATTAGGTTTGCAGTATGTCCATTGGTGTAAAATTGAAATGTACACTATTTGTTTTGTCTTAGTATTGTATGCACTGAGATAACAACTTTTTTGTTTTCATGTGTGTAGCCATGAAACAACTTTCAACCTACTCATAACCATGTGGGAAGTTAACCAAAGGTGTTTCCATTAGGTTTCCAGTAAGCACTTTGGTGTAAAATTGAAATGTATACTATGTTTATTATCTAACCATTGTATGCCCTGAGTTAACAACATTTTTGTGTTGATGTATAGAGCCATGAAACAACTTTGAAACTACTCATAATCATGTGGGAAGTTAAATTAAAATGTTTCCCAATGGTTTGCACTCTGCACTTTGGTGGAAAATTGAGATGTATACTACATTAATGTCAGAACATAAAATGCACTGAGAAAGTAACTTTTTTGTCTTGATGAACAGAGGCATGAAACAACTTTCAACCTACTCATACTCATGTGGGAAGTTAACCAAAGGTGTTTCCATTAGGTTTGCAGTAAGTGTTTTGGAGTAAAATTGAAATTTATACTATCTGAATTGTCTTAGTATTGTATGCAATCAGATAACAACTTTTTTGTGTTGATGTGTAGAGCCATGAAACAACTTTCAACCTACTCATAATCATGTGGGAAGTTAACCTAAGGTGTTTCCATTAGGTTTGCAGTAAGTACCTTGGTGTAAAATTGAAATGTATACTATTTGTATTGTCTAAGCATAGTATGCACTGAGAAAGTAACTTTTTTGTCTTGATGAACAGAGGCATGAAACAACTTTCAACCTACTCATACTCATGTGGGAAGTTAACCAAAGGTGTTTCCATTGGGTTTGCAGTAAGTACTTTGGTGTAAAATTGAAATGTATGCTATTTGTATTGCAAAAGCATTGTACGCACTGAGAAAACAACTTTTTTCTCTTGCTGTGCAGAGGCATAATACAACTTTCAAACAACTCAGAATCATGTGGGAAGTTAACCTAAGGTGTTTTCATTAGGTTCGCAGTAAGTACTTTGGTGTAAAATTGAAATGTATACTATTTGTATTATCTAACCATTGTATGCACTGTTAACAACATGTTTGTGTTGATGTGTAGAGCCATGACACAACTTTCAAACTACTCATAATCATGTGGGAAGTTAAATTAAAATGTCTCCCAATGGTTTGCACTCTCAATTTGGTGGAAAATTGAGATGTATACTACCTTAATGTCAGAACGTAGTATGCACTGAGAAAGTAGCTTTTTTGTCTTGATGAACAGAGGCATGAAACAACTTTCAACCTACTCGTACTCATGTGGGAAGTTAACCAAAGGTGTTTCCATTAGGTTTGCAGTATGTACTTTGGTGTAAAATTGATATGTATACTATTTGTATTGTCTTAGTATTGTATGCACTGAGAAAGTAACTTTTTTGTCTTGATGAACAGAGGAATGAAACCACTTTCAACCTACTCATACTCATGTGGGAAGTTAACCAAAGGTGTTTCCATTGGGTTTGCAGTAAGTACTTTGGTGTAAAATTGAAATGTATGCTATTTGTATTGTAAAAGCATTGTACACACTGAGTAAACAACTTTTTTCTCTTGCTGTGCAGAGGCATAATACAACTTTCAAACAACTCAGAATCATGTGCGAAGTTAACCTAAGGTGTTTTCATTAGGTTTGCAGTAAGTACTTTGGTGTAAAATTGAAATGTATACTATTTGTATTATCTAACCATTGTATGCACTGAGTTAACAACATGTTTGTGTTGATGTGTAGAGCCATGACACAACTTTCAAACTACTCATAATCATGTGGGAAGTTAAAATAAAATGTCTCCGAATGGTTTGCACTCTGCACTTTGGTGGAAAATTTAGATCTATACTACCTTTATGTCAGAACGTAGTATGCACTGAGAAAGTAGCTTTTTTGTCTTGATGAACAGAGGCATGAAACAACTTTCAACCTACTCATACTCATGTGGGAAATTAACCAAAGGTGTTTCCATTAGGTTTGCAGTAAGTGCTTTGGAGTAAAATTAAAATGTATACTATTTGTATTATCTAAGAATTGTCATACTCATGTGGGAAGTTAACCAAAGGTGTTTCCATTGGGTTTGCAGTAAGTGCTTTGGAGTAAAATTGAAATGTATACCATTTGTATTGTCTAAGCATAGTATGCACTGAGAAAGTAACTTTTTTGTCTTGATGAACAGAGGCATGAAACAACTTTCAACCTACTCATTCTCATGTGGGAAGTTAACCAAAGGTGTTTCCATCAGGTTTGCAGTAAGTGCTTTGGAGTAAAATTGAAATGTATACTATTTGTTTTGTCTTAGTATTGTATGCACTGAGATAACACCTTTTTTTGTTTTCATGTGTATAGCCATGAAACAACTTTCAACCTGCTCATACTCATGTGGGAAGTTAACCAAAGGTGTTTCCATTAGGTTTGCAGTAAGTACTTCGGTGTAAAATTGAAATGTATACCATATGAATTGTCTAAGCATAGTATGCACTGAGAAAGTAACTTTTTTGTCTTGATGAACAGAGGCATGAAACAACTTTCAACCTACTCATTCTCATGTGGGAAGTTAACCAAAGGTGTTTCCATCAGGTTTGCAGTAAGTGCTTTGGAGTAAAATTGAAATGTATACTACTTGTTTTGTCTTAGAATTGTATGCACTGAGATAACAACTTTTTTGTTTTCATGTGTATAGCCATGAAACAACTTTCAACCTACTCATACTCATGTGGGAAGTTAACCAAAGGTGTTTCCATTAGGTTTGGAGTATGTACTTTGGTGTAAATATGAAATGTATACTATTTGTATTGTCTTAGTATTGTATGCACTGAGAAAGTAACTTTTTTGTCATGATGAACAGAGGCATGAAAACACTTTCAACCTACTCATACTCATGTGGGAAGTTAACCAAAAGTGTTTCCATTGGGTTTGCAGTAAGTACTTTGGTGTAAAATTGAAATGTATACTATTTGTATTATCTAACCATTGTATGCACTGAGTTAACAACATGTTTGTGTTGATGTGTAGAGCCATGACACAACTTTCAAACTACTCATAATCATGTGGGAAGTTAAATTAAAATGTCTCCCAATGGTTTGCACTCTGCCCTTTGGTGGAAAATTGAGATGTATACTACCTTTATGTCAGAACGTAGTATGCACTGAGAAAGTAGCTTTTTTGTCTTGATGAACAGAGGCATGAAACAACTTTCAACCTACTCGTACTCATGTGGGAAGTTAAACAAAGCTGTTTCCATTAGGATTGCAGTAACTGCTTTGGAGTAAAATTGAAAGATATACTATTTGTATTGTCTCAGTATTGTATGCACTGAGATAACAACTTTTTTGTGTTGATGTGTCGAACCACAAAACAACTTTCAACCTACTCATAATCATGTGGGAAGTTAACCTAAGGTGTTTCCATTAGGTTTGCAGTAAGTACTTTGGTGTAAAATTGAAATGTATACTATTTGTATTATCTAAGCATAGTATGCACTGAGAAAGTAACTGTTTTGTCTTGATGAACAGAGGCATGAAACAACCTTCAACCAACTCATACTCATGTGGGAAGTTAACCAAAGGTGTTTCCATTAGCTTAGCAGTATGTACTTTGATGTAAAATTGAAATGTATACTATTTGTTTAGTCTTAGTATTGTATGCACTGAGAAAGTAACTTTTTTGTCTTGAGGAACAGTGGCATGAAACAACTTTCAACCTACTCATAATCATGTGGGAAGTTACCCTAAGGTGTTTCCATTAGGTTTGCAGTAAGTACTTTGGTGTAAAATTGAAATGTATATTATTTGTATTATCTAAGCATTGTAAGCACTGAGATAACAACTTTTTTGTGTTGATGTGTGGAGCCATGAAAAAACTTTCAAACCTCTCATAATCATGTGGGAAGTTAACCTATGGTGTTTCCATTAGGTTTGCAGGAAGTACTTTGGTGTAAAATTGAAATGTATACTATTTGTATTGTCTAAGCATAATATGCACTGAGAAAGTAACTTCTTTGTCTTCATGAACAGAGGCATGAAACAACTTTCAACCTACTCATACTCATGTGGGAAGTTAACCAAAGGTGTTTCCATTGGGTTTGCAGTAAGTGCTTTGGAGTAAAATTGAAATGTATACTACTTTTATGTCAAAGCATTCTATTCACTGAGAGATCAACTTTTTTGTCTTTATGTGAACAGGTATGAAACAACTTTCAAACTACTCATAATCATGTGGGAAGTTAAATGAAAATGTTTCCCAATGGTTTGCACTCTGCACTTTGGTGGAAAATTGTGATGTATGCTACCTTTATGTCAGAACATGGTATGCACTGAGAAAGTAACTTTTTTGTCTTGATGAACAGAGGCATGAAACAATTTTCAACCTACTCATAGTCATGTGGGAAGTTAACCAAAGGTGTTTCCATTAAGTTTGCAGTAAGTGTTTTGGAGTAAAATTGAATTGTATACTATCTGAATTGTCTTAGTATTGTATGCACTGAGATAACAACTTTTTTGTCGTGATGTGTGGAGCCATGAAAAAACTTTCAAACTACTTATAATCATTGGGGAAGTTAACCTATGGTTTTTCCATTTCGTTTGCAGTAAGTACTTTGGTGTAAAATTGAAATGTATGGTATTCGTATTATCTAACCATTTTAAGCCCTGAGTTAACAACATTTTTCTGTTGATCTGTAGAGCCATGAGACAACTTTCAAACAACTCAGAAACATGTGGGAAGTTAACTTAAAATGTATCCCAAAGGTTTGCACTCTGCACTTTGCTGGAAAATTCAAATTTCTACTAACTTAATGTGAGAACATAGCATGCACTGAGAAAGTACCTTTTTTGTCTTGATGAACAGAGGCATGAAACAACTTTCAACCTACTCATACTCATGTGGGAAGTTAACCAAAGGTGTTTCCATCAGGTTTGCAGTAAGTGCTTTGGAGTAAAATTGAAATGTATACTATTTGTTTTGTCTTAGTATTGTATGCACTGAGATAACAACTTTTTTGTTTTCATGTGTATAGCCATGAAACAACTTTCAACCTACTCAT
The DNA here is from genome assembly GCF_030028105.1 of Mobula birostris. Taxonomy (NCBI): domain Eukaryota; kingdom Metazoa; phylum Chordata; class Chondrichthyes; order Myliobatiformes; family Myliobatidae; genus Mobula; species Mobula birostris. The sequence continues at coordinate 95,838,807 of NC_092376.1, forward strand.
ACTCATGTGGGAAGTTAACCAAAGGTGTTTCCATCAGGTTTGCAGTAAGTGCTTTGGAGTAAAATTGAAATGTATACTATTTGTTTTGTCTTAGTATTGTATGCACTGTGATAACAACTTTTTTTGTTTTCATGTGTATAGCCATGAAACAACTTTCAACCTACTCATACTCATGTGGGAAGTTAACCAAAGGTGTTTCCATTAATTTGCAGTATGTACTTTGGTGTAAAATTGAAATGTATACTATTTGTATTGTCTTAGTATTGTATGCACTGAGAAAGTAACTTTTTTGTCTTGATGAACAGAGGCATGAAAACACTTTCAACCTACTCATACTCATGTGGGAAGTTAACCAAAAGTGTTTCCATTGTGTTTGCAGTAAGTACTTTGGTGTAAAATTGAAATGTATACTATTTGTATTATCTGACCATTGTATGCACTGAGTTAGCAACATGTTTGTGTTGATGTGTAGAGCCATGACACAACTTTCAAACTACTCATAATCATGTGGGAAGTAAAATTAAAATGTCTCCCAATGGTTTGCACTCTGCACTTTGGTGGAAAATTGAGATGTACACTACCTTTATGTCAGAACGTAGTATGCACTGAGAAAGTAGCTTTTTTGTCTTGATGAACAGAGGCATGAAACAACTTTCAACCTACTCATAATCATGTGGGAAGTTAACCTAAGGTTTTTCCATTAGGTTTGCAGGAAGTACTTTGGTGTAAAATTGAAATGTATACTATTTGTATTGTCTGAGCATAGTATGCACTGAGAAAGTAACTTCTTTGTCTTGATGAACAGTAGCATGAAACAACTTTCAACCTACTCATACTCATGTGGGAAGTTAACCAAAGGTGTTTCCATTGGGTTTGCAGTAAGTGCTTTGGAGTAAAATTGAAATGTATACTATTTGTTTTGTCTTAGTATTGTATGCACTGAGATAACAACTTTTTTGTTTTCATGTGTATAGCCATGAAACAACTTTCAACCTACTCGTACTCATGTGGGAAGTTAACCAAAGGTGTTTCCATTAGGTTTGCAGTAACTGCTTTGGAGCAAAATTGAAATGTATACTATTTGTATTGTCTTAGTATTGTATGTACTGAGAGAACAACTTTTTTTGTTTTCATGTGTATAGCCATGAAACAACTTTCAACCTACTCATACTCATGTGGGAAGTTAACCAAAGGTGTTTCCATTAATTTGCAGTATGTACTTTGGTGTAAAATTGAAATGTATACTATTTGTATTGTCTTAGTATTGCATGCACTGAGAAAGTAACTTTTTTGTCTTGATGAACAGAGGCATGAAAACACTTTCAACCTGCTCATACTCATGTGGGAAGTTAACCAAAAGTGTTTCCATTGGGTTTGCAGTAAGTACTTTGGTGTAAAATTGAAATGTATACTATTTGTATTATCTAAACATTGTATGCACTGAGTTAACAACATTTTTGTGTTGATGTGTAGAGCCATGACACAACTTTCAAACTACTCATAATCATGTGGGAAGTAAAATTAAAATGTCTCCCAATGGTTTGCACTCTGCACTTTGGTGGAAAATTGAGATGTACACTACCTTTATGTCAGAACGTAGTATGCACTGAGAAAGTAGCTTTTTTGTCTTGATGAACAGAGGCATGAAACAACTTTCAACCTACTCATAATCATGTGGGAAGTTAACCTAAGGTTTTTCCATTAGGTTTGCAGGAAGTACTTTGGTGTAAAATTGAAATGTATACTATTTGTATTGTCTGAGCATAGTATGCACTGAGAAAGTAACTTCTTTGTCTTGATGAACAGTAGCATGAAACAACTTTCAACCTACTCATACTCATGTGGGAAGTTAACCAAAGGTGTTTCCATTGGGTTTGCAGTAAGTGCTTTGGAGTAAAATTGAAATGTATACTATTTGTTTTGTCTTAGTATTGTATGCACTGAGATAACAACTTTTTTGTTTTCATGTGTATAGCCATGAAACAACTTTCAACCTACTCGTACTCATGTGGGAAGTTAACCAAAGGTGTTTCCATTAGGTTTGCAGTAAGTGCTTTGGAGCAAAATTGAAATGTATACTATTTGTATTGTCTTAGTATTGTATGTACTGAGAGAACAACTTTTTTTGTTTTCATGTGTATAGCCATGAAACAACTTTCAACCTACTCATACTCATGTGGGAAGTTAACCAAAGGTGTTTCCATTAATTTGCAGTATGTACTTTGGTGTAAAATTGAAATGTATACTATTTGTATTGTCTTAGTATTGCATGCACTGAGAAAGTAACTTTTTTGTCTTGATGAACAGAGGCATGAAAACACTTTCAACCTGCTCATACTCATGTGGGAAGTTAACCAAAAGTGTTTCCATTGGGTTTGCAGTAAGTACTTTGGTGTAAAATTGAAATGTATACTATTTGTATTATCTAAACATTGTATGCACTGAGTTAACAACATTTTTGTGGTTGATGTGTAGAGCCATGACACAACTTTCAAACTACTCATAATCATGTGGGAAGTTAAATTAAAATGTCTCCCAATGGTTTGCACTCTGCACTTTGGTGGAAAATTGAGATGTGTACTACCTTTATTGCAGAACGTAGTATGCACTGAGAAAGTAGCTTTTTTGTCTTGATGAACAGAGGCATGAAACAACTTTCAACCTACTCGTACTCATGTGGGAAGTTAATCAAAGGTGTTTCCATTAGGTTTGCAGTAACTGCTTTGGAGTAAATTGAAATGTATACTATTTGTATTGTCTTAGTATTGTATGCACTGAGATAACAACTTTTTTGTGTTGATGTGTCGAACCATAAAACAACTTTCAACCTGCCAATAATCATGTGGGAAGTTAACCTAAGGTGTTTCCATTAGGTTTGCAGTAAGTACTTTGGTGTCAAATTGCAATATATACTATTTGTATTATCTAAGCATAGTATGCACTGAGAAAGTAACTTTTTTGTCTTGATGAACAGAGGCATGAAACAACTTTCAACCTACTCATACTCATGGGGGAAGTTAACTAAAGGTGTTTCCATTAGGTTTGCAGTAACTGCTTTGGAGTAAAATTGGAATGTATACTATTTGTATTGTCTTGGTATTGTATGCACTGAGATAACAACTTTTTTGTCGTGATGTGTGGAGCCATGAAAAAACTTTCAAGCTACTTATAATCATTGGGGAAGTTAACCTATGGTGTTTCCATTTGGTTTGCAGTAAGTACTTTGGTGTAAAATTGAAATATATGGTATTCGTATTATCTAACCATTTTAAGCCCTGAGTTAACAACATTTTTCTGTTGATGTGTAGAGCCATGAGACAACTTTCAAACAACTCAGAAACAAGTGGGAAGTTAACTTAAAATGTATCCCAATGGTTTGCACTGTGCACTTTGCTGGAAAATTCAAATTTATACTAACTTAATGTGAGAACATAGTATGCACTGAGAAAGTAACTTTTTTGTCTTGATGAACAGAGGCATGAAACAACTTTCAACCTACTCATACTCATGTGGGAAGTTAACCAAAGGTGTTTCCATCAGGTTTGCAGTAAGTACTTTGGAGTAAAATTGAAATGTATACTATTTGTTTTGTCTTAGTATTGTATGCACTGAGATAACAACTTTTTTGTTTTCATGTGTATAGGCATGAAACAACTTTCAACCTACTCGTACTCATGTGGGAAGTTAACCAAAGGTGTTTCCATTAGGTTTGCAGTAACTGCTTTGGAGCAAAATTGAAATGTATACTATTTGTATTGTCTTAGTATTGTATGCACTGAGATAACAACTTTTTTTGTTTTCATGTGTATAGCCATGAAACAACTTTCAACCTACTCATACTGATGTGGGAAGTTAACCAAAGGTGTTTCCATTAATTTGCAGTATGTACTTTGGTGTAAAATTGAAATGTATACTATTTGTATTGTCTTAGTATTGTATGCACTGAGAAAGTAACTTTTTTGTCTTGATGAACAGAGGCATGAAACCACTTTCAACCTACTCATACTCATGTGGGAAGTTAACCAAAGGTGTTTCCATTAGGTTTGCAGTAACTGCTTTGGAGTAAAATTGAAATGTATACTATTTGTATTGTCTTGGTATTGTATGCACTGAGATAACAACTTTTTTGTGTTGATGTGTCGAAACCATAAAACAACTTTGAACCTACTCATAATCATGTGCGAAGTTAACCTAAGGTGTTTCCATTAGGTTTGCAGTAAGTACTTTGGTGTAAAATTGAAATGTATACTACTTGTATTATCTAATCATTGTATGCACTGAGTTAACAACTTTTTTGTCATGATGTGTGGAGCCATGAAAAAACTTTCAAACTACTTATAATCATTGGGGAAGTTAACCTATGGTGTTTCCATTTGGTTTGCTGTAAGTTCTTTGGTGTAAAATTGAAATATATGGTATTCATATTATCTAACCATTTTAAGCCCTGAGTTAACAACATTTTTCTGTTGATGTGTAGAGCCATGAGACAGCTTTCAAACAACTCAGAAACATGTGGGAAGTTAACTTAAAATGTATCCCAATGGTTTGCACTCTGCACTTTGCTGGAAAATTCAAATTTATACTAACTTAATGTGAGAACATAGTATGCACTGAGAAAGTAACTTTTTTGTCTTGATGAACAGAGGCATGAAACAACTTTCAACCTACTCATACTCATGTGGGAAGTTAACCAAAGGTGTTTCCATCAGGTTTGCAGTAAGTGCTTTGGAGTAAAATTGAAATGTATACTATTTGTTTTGTCTTAGTATTGTATGCACTGAGATAACAACTTTTTTGTTTTCATGTGTACAGCCATGAAACAACTTTCAACCTACTCATACTCATGTGGGAAGTTAACCAAAGGTGCTTCCATCAGGTTTGCAGTAAGTGCTTTGGAGTAAAATTGAAATGTATACTATTTGTTTTGTCTTAGTATTGTATGCACTGAGATAACAACTTTTTTTGTTTTCATGTGTATAGCCATGAAGCAACTTTCAACCTACTCATACTCATGTGGGAAGTTAACCAAAGGTGTTTCCATTAGGTTTGCAGTATGTACTTTGGTGTAAAATTGAAATGTATACTATTTGTATTCTCTTAGTATTGTATGCACTGAGAAAGTAACTTTTTTGTCTTGATGAACAGAGGCATGAAAACACTTTCAACCTGCTCATACTCATGTGGGAAGTTAACCAAAAGTGTTTCCATTGGGTTTGCAGTAAGTACTTTGGTGTAAAATTGAAATGTATTCTATTTGTATTATCTAACCATTGTATGCACTGAGTTAACAACATGTTTGTGTTGATGTGTAGAGCCATGACACAACTTTCAAACTACTCATAATCATGTGGGAAGTTAAATTAAAATGTCTCCCAATGGTTTGCACTCTGCACTTTGGTGGAAAATTGAGATGTATACTACCTTTATGTCAGAACGTAGTATGCACTGAGAAAGTAGCTTTTTTGTCTTGATGAACAGAGGCATGAAACAACTTTCAACCTACTCGTACTCATGTGGGAAGTTAATCAAAGGTGTTTCCATTAGGTTTGCAGTAACTGCTTTGGAGTAAAATTGAAATGTATACTATTTGTATTGTCTTAGTATTGTATGCACTGAGATAACAACTTTTTTGTGTTGATGTGTCGAACCATAAAACAACTTTCAACCTACCAATAATCATGTGGGAAGTTAACCTAAGGTGTTTCCATTAGGTTTGCAGTAAGTACTTTGGTGTAAAATTGCAATGTATACTATTTGTATTATCTAAGCATAGTATGCACTGAGAAAGTAACTTTTTTGTCTTGATGAACAGAGGCATGAAACAACTTTCAACCTACTCATACTCATGGGGGAAGTTAACTAAAGCTGCTTCCATTAGGTTTGCAGTAACTGCTTTGGAGTAAAATTGAAATGTATACTATTTGTATTGTCTTGGTATTGTATGCACTGAGATAACAACTTTTTTGTCATGATGTGTGGAGCCATGAAAAAACTTTCAAGCTACTTATAATCATTGGGGAAGTTAACCTATGGTGTTTCCATTTGGTTTGCAGTAAGTACTTTGGTGTAAAATTGAAATATATGGTATTCGTATTATCTAACCATTTTAAGCCCTGAGTTAACAACATTTTTCTGTTGATGTGTAGGGCCATGAGACAACTTTCAAACAACTCAGAAACATGTGGGAAGTTAACTTAAAATGTATCCCAATGGTTTGCACTCTGCACTTTGCTGGAAAATTCAAATTTATACTAACTTAATGTGAGAACATAGTATGCACTGAGAAAGTAACTTTTTTGTCTTGATGAACAGAGGCATGAAACAACTTTCAACCTACTCATACTCATGTGGGAAGTTAACCAAAGGTGTTTCCATCAGGTTTGCAGTAAGTGCTTTGGAGTAAAATTGAAATGTATACTATTTGTTTTGTCTTAGTATTGTATGCACTGAGATAACAACTTTTTTTGTTTTCATGTGTATAGCCATGAAACAACTTTCAACCTACTCATACTCATGTGGGAAGTTAACCAAAGGTGTTTCCATTAATTTGCAGTATGTACTTTGGTGTAAAATTGAAATGTATACTATTTGTATTGTCTTAGTATTATATGCACTGAGAAAGTAACTTTTTTGTCTTGATGAACAGAGGCATGAAACCACTTTCAACCTACTCATACTCATGTGGGAAGTTAACCAAAGGTGTTTCCATTAGGTTTGCAGTAACTGCTTTGGAGTAAAATTGAAATGTATACTATTTGTATTGTCTTGGTATTGTATGCACTGAGATAACAACTTTTTTGTGTTGATGTGTCGAAACCATAAAACAACTTTGAACCTACTCATAATCATGTGCGAAGTTAACCTAAGGTGTTTCCATTAGGTTTGCAGTAAGTACTTTGTTGTAAAATTGAAATGTATACTACTTGTATTATCTAACCATTTTAAGCCCTGAGTTAACAACATTTTTCTGTTGATTTGTAGAGCCATGAGACAACTTTCAAACAACTCAGAAACATGTGGGAAGTTAACTTAAAATGTATCCCAATGGTTTGCACTCTGCACTTTGCTGGAAAATTGAAATTTATACTAACTTAATGTGAGAACATAGTATGCACTGAGAAAGTAACTTTTTTGTCTTGATGAACAGAGGCATGAAACAACTTTCAACCTACTCATTCTCATGTGGGAAGTTAACCAACGGTGTTTCCATCAGGTTTGCAGTAAGTGCTTTGGAGTGAAATTGAAATGTATACTATCTGAATTGTCTTAGTATTATATGCAATCAGATAACAACTTTTTTGTGTTGATGTGTAGAGCCATGAAACAACTTTCAACCTACTCATAATCATGTGGGAAGTTAACCTAAGGTGTTTCCATTAGGTTTGCAGTAAGTACTTTGGTGTAAAATTGAAATGTATACTATTTGTATTGTCTAAGCATAGTATGCACTGAGTTAACAACATGTTTGTGATGATGTGTAGAGCCATGACACAACTTTCAATCTACTCATAATCATGTGGGAAGTTAAATTATAATGTTTCCCAATGGTTTGCACTCTGCACTTTGGTGGAAAATTGAGATGTTTACTACCTTTATGTCAGAACGTAGTATGCATGAGAAAGTAACTTTTTGTCTTGATGAACAGAGGCATGAAACAACTTTCAACCTACTCATACTCATGTGGGAAGTTAACCAAAGGTGTTTCCATTAGGTTTGCAGTATGTACTTTGGTGTAAAATTGATATGTATACTATTTGTATTGTCTTAGTATTGTATGCACTGAGAAACTAACTTTTTTGTCTTGATGAACAGAGGCATGAAACCACTTTCAACCTACTCATACTCATGTGGGAAGTTAACCAAAGGTGTTTCCATTGGGTTTGCAGTAAGTACTTTGGTGTAAAATTGAAATGTATGCTATTTGTATTGTAAAAGCATTGTACACACTGAGTAAACAACTTTTTTCTCTTGCTGTGCAGAGGCATAATACAACTTTCAAACAACTCAGAATCATGTGCGAAGTTAACCTAAGGTGTTTTCATTAGGTTTGCAGTAAGTACTTTGGTGTAAAATTGAAATGTATACTATTTGTATTATCTAACCATTGTATGCACTGAGTTAACAACATGATTGTGTTGATGTGTAGAGCCATGACACAACTTTCAAACTACTCATAATCATGTGGGAAGTTAAATTAAAATGTCTCCGAATGGTTTGCACTCTGCACTTTGGTGGAAAATTTAGATCTATACTACCTTTATGTCAGAACGTAGTATGCACTGAGAAAGTAGCTTTTTTGTCTTGATGAACAGAGGCATGAAACAACTTTCAACCTACTCATACTCATGTGGGAAATTAACCAAAGGTGTTTCCATTAGGTTTGCAGTAAGTGCTTTGGAGTAAAATTAAAATGTATACTATTTCTATTATCTAAGCATTGTAAGCACTGAGATAACAACTTTTTTGTGTTGATATGTGGAGCCATGAAAAAACTTTGAAACTACTCATGATCATTTGGGAAGTTAACCTAAGGTGTTTCCATTAGGTTTGCAGTCAGGACTTTTGAGTACAATTGAAATGTATACTACTTTTATGTCAAAGCATTCTATTCACTGAGAGATCAACTTTTTTGTCTTTATGTGAACAGGTATGAAACAACTTTCAGACAACTCAGAATCATGTGGGAAGTTAATCTAAGGTGTTTTAATTAGGGTTGCAGTAAGAACTTTGTTGTAAAATTGAAATGTATACTTTTTGTATTATCTAAGCATTGTATGCACTGAGATATCAAATTTTTTGTGTTGATGTGTGGAGCCATGAAAAAACTTTCAAACTACTCATAATCATTTGAGAAGTTAACCTAAGGTGTTTCCATTAGTTTTGCAGTAAGTACTTTGGTGTAAAATTGAAATGTATACTAATTTTATTATCTGACCATTGTATGCCCTGAGTTAACAACATTTTTGTGTTGATGTGTAGAGCCATGAAACAACTTTCAAACTACCCATAATCATGTGGGAAGTTAAATTAAAATGTTTCCCAATGGTTTGCACTCTGCACTTTGGTGGAAAATTGAGATGCATACTACCTTAATGTCAGAACATAGAATACACTGAGAAAGTAACTTGATGAACAGAGGCATGAAACAACTTTCAACCTACTCATACTCATGTGGGAAGTTAACCAAAGGTGTTTCCATTAGGTTTGCAGTATGTCCATTGGTGTAAAATTGAAATGTACACTATTTGTTTTGTCTTAGTATTGTATGCACTGAGATAACAACTTTTTTGTTTTCATGTGTGTAGCCATGAAACAACTTTCAACCTACTCAGAATCATGTGGGAAGTTAACCAAAGGTGTTTCCATTAGGTTTCCAGTAAGCACTTTGGTGTAAAATTGAAATGTATACTATGTTTATTATCTAACCATTGTATGCCCTGAGTTAACAACATTTTTGTGTTGATGTATACAGCCATGAAACAACTTTCAAACTACTCATAATCATGTGGGAAGTTAAATTAAAATGTTTCCCAATGGTTTGCACTCTGCACTTTGGTGGAAAATTGAGATGTATACTACATTAATGTCAGAACATAAAATGCACTGAGAAAGTAACTTTTTTGTCTTGAAGAACAGAGGCATGAAACAACTTTCAACCTACTCATACTCATGTGGGAAGTTAACCAAAGGTGTTTCCATTAGGTTTGCAGTAAGTGTTTTGGAGTAAAATTGAAATTTATACTATCTGAATTGTCTTAGTATTGTATGCAATCAGATAACAACTTTTTTGTGTTGATGTGTAGAGCCATGAAACAACTTTCAACCTACTCATAATCATGTGGGAAGTTAACCTAAGGTGTTTCCATTAGGTTTGCAGTAAGTACTTTGGTGTAAAATTGAAATGTATACTATTTGTATTGTCTAAGCATAGTATGCACTGAGAAAGTAACCTTTTTGTCTTGATGAACAGAGGCATGAAACAACTTTCAACCTACTCATACTCATGTGAGAAGTTAACCAAAGGTGTTTCCATTAGGTTTGCCGTAAGTGCTTTGGAGTAAAATTGAAATGTATACTATTTGTTTTGTCTTAGTATTGTATGCACTGAGATAACAACTTTTTTGTTTTCATGTGTATAGCCATGAAACAACTTTCAACCTACTCATACTCATGTGGGAAGTTAACCAAAGGTGCTAGCATTAGGTTTGCAGTATGTACTTTGGTGTAAAATTGAAATGTATACTATTTGTGTTGTCTTAGTATTGTATGCACTGAGAAAGTAACTTTTTTGTCTTGATGAACAGAGGCATGAAACCACTTTCAACCTACTCATACTCATGTGGGAAGTTAACCAAAGGTGTTTCCATTGGGTTTGCAGTAAGTACTTTGGTGTAAAATTGAAATGTATGCTATTTGTATTGTAAAAGCATTGTACGCACTGAGAAAACAACTTTTTTCTCTTGCTGTGCAGAGGCATAATACAACTTTCAAACAACTCAGAATCATGTGGGAAGTTAACCTAAGGTGTTTTCATTAGGTTCGCAGTAAGTACTTTGGTGTAAAATTGAAATGTATACTATTTGTATTATCTAACCATTGTATGCACTGTTAACAACATGTTTGTGTTGATGTGTAGAGCCATGACACAACTTTCAAACTACTCATAATCATGTGGGAAGTTAAATTAAAATGTCTCCCAATGGTTTGCACTCTGCAATTTGGTGGAAAATTGAGATGTATACTACCTTAATGTCAGAACGTAGTATGCACTGAGAAAGTAGCTTTTTTGTCTTGATGAACAGAGGCATGAAACAACTTTCAACCTACTCGTACTCATGTGGGAAGTTAACCAAAGGTGTTTCCATTAGGTTTGCAGTATGTACTTTGGTGTAAAATTGATATGTATACTATTTGTATTGTCTTAGTATTGTATGCACTGAGAAAGTAACTTTTTTGTCTTGATGAACAGAGGAATGAAACCACTTTCAACCTACTCATACTCATGTGGGAAGTTAACCAAAGGTGTTTCCATTGGGTTTGCAGTAAGTACTTTGGTGTAAAATTGAAATGTATGCTATTTGTATTGTAAAAGCATTGTACGCACTGAGTAAACAACTTTTTTCTCTTGCTGTGCAGAGGCATAATACAACTTTCAAACAACTCAGAATCATGTGCGAAGTTAACCTAAGGTGTTTTCATTAGGTTTGCAGTAAGTACTTTGGTGTAAAATTGAAATGTATACTATTTGTATTATCTAACCATTGTATGCACTGAGTTAACAACATGTTTGTGTTGATGTGTAGAGCCATGACGCAACTTTCAAACTACTCATAATCATTTGGGAAGTTAAATTAAAATGTCTCCGAATGGTTTGCACTCTGCACTTTGGTGGAAAATTTAGATCTATACTACCTTTATGTCAGAACGTAGTATGCACTGAGAAAGTAGCTTTTTTGTCTTGATGAACAGAGGCATGAAACAACTTTCAACCTACTCATACTCATGTGGGAAATTAACCAAAGGTGTTTCCATTAGGTTTGCAGTAAGTGCTTTGGAGTAAAATTAAAATGTATACTATTTGTATTATCTAAGAATTGTCATACTCATGTGGGAAGTTAACCAAAGGTGTTTCCATTGGGTTTGCAGTCAGTGCTTTGGAGTAAAATTGAAATGTATACCATTTGTATTGTCTAAGCATAGTATGCACTGAGAAAGTAACTTTTTTGTCTTGATGAACAGAGGCATGAAACAACTTTCAACCTACTCATTCTCATGTGGGAAGTTAACCAAAGGTGTTTCCATCAGGTTTGCAGTAAGTGCTTTGGAGTAAAATTGAAATGTATACTATTTGTTTTGTCTTAGTATTGTATGCACTGAGATAACACCTTTTTTGTTTTCATGAGTATAGCCATGAAACAACTTTCAACCTGCTCATACTCATGTGGGAAGTTAACCAAAGGTGTTTCCATTAGGTTTGCAGTAAGTACTTTGGTGTAAAATTGAAATGTATACCATTTGAATTGTCTAAGCATAGTATGCACTGAGAAAGTAACTTTTTTGTCTTGATGAACAGAGGCATGAAACAACTTTCAACCTACTCATTCTCATGTGGGAAGTTAACCAAAGGTGTTTCCATCAGGTTTGCAGTAAGTGCTTTGGAGTAAAATTGAAATGTATACTACTTGTTTTGTCTTAGAATTGTATGCACTGAGATAACAACTTTTTTGTTTTCATGTGTATAGCCATGAAACAACTTTCAACCTACTCATACTCATGTGGGAAGTTAACCAAAGGTGTTTCCATTAGGTTTGCAGTATGTACTTTGGTGTAAATATGAAATGTATACTATTTGTATTGTCTTAGTATTGTATGCACTGAGAAAGTAACTTTTTTGTCATGATGAACAGAGGCATGAAAACACTTTCAACCTACTCATACTCATGTGGGAAGTTAACCAAAAGTGTTTCCATTCGGTTTGCAGTAAGTACTTTGGTGTAAAATTGAAATGTATACTATTTGTATTATCTAACCATTGTATGCACTGAGTTAACAACATGTTTGTGTTGATGTGTGGAGCCATGACACAACTTTCAAACTACTCATCATCATGTGGGAAGTTAAATTAAAATGTCTCCCAATGGTTTGCACTCTGCCCTTTGGTGGAAAATTGAGATGTATACTACCTTTATGTCAGAACGTAGTATGCACTGAGAAAGTAGCTTTTTTGTCTTGATGAACAGAGGCATGAAACAACTTTCAACCTACTCGTACTCATGTGGGAAGTTAAACAAAGGTGTTTCCATTAGGATTGCAGTAACTGCTTTGGAGTAAAATTGAAAGATATACTATTTGTATTGTCTTAGTATTGTATGCACTGAGATAACAACTTTTTTGTGTTGATGTGTCGAACCACAAAACAACTTTCAACCTACTCATAATCATGTGGGAAGTTAACCTAAGGTGTTTCCATTAGGTTTGCAGTAAGTACTTTGGTGTAAAATTGAAATGTATACTATTTGTATTATCTAAGCATAGTATGCACTGAGAAAGTAACTGTTTTGTCTTGATGAACAGAGGCATGAAACAACCTTCAACCAACTCATACTCATGTGGGAAGTTAACCAAAGGTGTTTCCATTAGCTTAGCAGTATGTACTTTGATGTAAAATTGAAATGTATACTATTTGTTTAGTCTTAGTATTGTATGCACTGAGAAAGTAACTTTTTTGTCTTGAGGAACAGTGGCATGAAACAACTTTCAACCTACTCATAATCATGTGGGAAGTTACCCTAAGGTGTTTCCATTAGGTTTGCAGTAAGTACTTTGGTGTAAAATTGAAATGTATATTATTTGTTTTATCTAAGCATTGTAAGCACTGAGATAACAACTTTTTTGTGTTGAAGTGTGGAGCCATGAAAAAACTTTCAAACCTCTCATAATCATGTGGGAAGTTAACCTATGGTGTTTCCATTAGGTTTGCAGGAAGTACTTTGGTGTAAAATTGAAATGTATACTATTTTTATTGTCTAAGCATAATATGCACTGAGAAAGTAACTTCTTTGTCTTCATGAACAGAGGCATGAAACAACTTTCAACCTACTCATACTCATGTGGGAAGTTAACCAAAGGTGTTTCCATTGGGTTTGCAGTAAGTGCTTTGGAGTAAAATTGAAATGTATACTACTTTTATGTCAAAGCATTCTATTCACTGAGAGATCAACTTTTTTGTCTTTATGTGAACAGGTATGAAACAACTTTCAAACTACTCATAATCATGTGGGAAGTTAAATGAAAATGTTTCCCAATGGTTTGCACTCTGCACTTTGGTGGAAAATTGTGATGTATGCTACCTTTATGTCAGAACATAGTATGCACTGAGAAAGTAACTTTTTTGTCTTGATGAACAGAGGCATGAAACAACTTTCAACCTACTCATACTCATGTGGGAAGTTAACCAAAGGTGTTTCCATCAGGTTTGCAGTAAGTGCTTTGGAGTAAAATTGAAATGTATACTACTTGTTTTGTCTTAGAATTGTATGCACTGAGATAACAACTTTTTTGTTTTCATGTGTATAGCCATGAAACAACTTTCAACCTACTCATACTCATGTGGGAAGTTAACCAAAGGTGTTTCCATTAGGTTTGCAGTATGTACTTTGGTGTAAATATGAAATGTATACTATTTGTATTGTCTTAGTATTGTATGCACTGAGAAAGTAACTTTTTTGTCATGATGAACAGAGGCATGAAAACACTTTCAACCTACTCATACTCATGTGGGAAGTTAACCAAAAGTGTTTCCATTGGGTTTGCAGTAAGTACTTTGGTGTAAAATTGAAATGTATACTATTTGTATTATCTAACCATTGTATGCACTGAGTTAACAACATGTTTGTGTTGATGTGTGGAGCCATGACACAACTTTCAAACTACTCATAATCATGTGGGAAGTTAAATTAAAATGTCTCCCAATGGTTTGCACTCTGCCCTTTGGTGGAAAATTGAGATGTATACTACCTTTATGTCAGAACGTAGTATGCACTGAGAAAGTAGCTTTTTTGTCTTGATGAACAGAGGCATGAAACAACTTTCAACCTACTCGTACTCATGTGGGAAGTTAAACAAAGGTGTTTCCATTAGGATTGCAGTAACTGCTTTGGAGTAAAATTGAAAGATATACTATTTGTATTGTCTTAGTATTGTATGCACTGAGATAACAACTTTTTTGTGTTGATGTGTCGAACCACAAAACAACTTTCAACCTACTCATAATCATGTGGGAAGTTAACCTAAGGTGTTTCCATTAGGTTTGCAGTAAGTACTTTGGTGTAAAATTGAAATGTATACTATTTGTATTATCTAAGCATAGTATGCACTGAGAAAGTAACTTTTTTGTCTTGAGGAACAGTGGCATGAAACAACTTTCAACCTACTCATAATCATGTGGGAAGTTACCCTAAGGTGTTTCCATTAGGTTTGCAGTAAGTACTTTGGTGTAAAATTGAAATGTATATTATTTGTATTATCTAAGCATTGTAAGCACTGAGATAACAACTTTTTTGTGTTGAAGTGTGGAGCCATGAAAAAACTTTCAAACCTCTCATAATCATGTGGGAAGTTAACCTATGGTGTTTCCATTAGGTTTGCAGGAAGTACTTTGGTGTAAAATTGAAATGTATACTATTTTTATTGTCTAAGCATAATATGCACTGAGAAAGTAACTTCTTTGTCTTCATGAACAGAGGCATGAAACAACTTTCAACCTACTCATACTCATGTGGGAAGTTAACCAAAGGTGTTTCCATTGGGTTTGCAGTAAGTGCTTTGGAGTAAAATTGAAATGTATACTACTTTTATGTCAAAGCATTCTATTCACTGAGAGATCAACTTTTTTGTCTTTATGTGAACAGGTATGAAACAACTTTCAAACTACTCATAATCATGTGGGAAGTTAAATGAAAATGTTTCCCAATGGTTTGCACTCTGCACTTTGGTGGAAAATTGTGATGTATGCTACCTTTATGTCAGAACATAGTATGCACTGAGAAAGTAACTTTTTTGTCTTGATGAACAGAGGCATGAAACAACTTTCAACCTACTCATACTCATGTGGGAAGTTAACCAAAGGTGTTTCCATCAGGTTTGCAGTAAGTGCTTTGGAGTAAAATTGAAATGTATACTATTTGTTTTGTCTTAGTATTGTATGCACTGAGATAACAACTTTTTTTGTTTTCATGTGTATAGCCATGAAACAACTTTCAACCTACTCATACTCATGTGGGAAGTTAACCAAAGGTGTTTCCATTAATTTGCAGTATGTACTTTGGTGTAAAATTGAAATGTATACTATTTGTATTGTCTTAGTATTATATGCACTGAGAAAGTAACTTTTTTGTCTTGATGAACAGAGGCATGAAACCACTTTCAACCTACTCATACTCATGTGGGAAGTTAACCAAAGGTGTTTCCATTAGGTTTGCAGTAACTGCTTTGGAGTAAAATTGAAATGTATACTATTTGTATTGTCTTGGTATTGTATGCACTGAGATAACAACTTTTTTGTGTTGATGTGTCGAAACCATAAAACAACTTTGAACCTACTCATAATCATGTGCGAAGTTAACCTAAGGTGTTTCCATTAGGTTTGCAGTAAGTACTTTGTTGTAAAATTGAAATGTATACTACTTGTATTATCTAACCATTTTAAGCCCTGAGTTAACAACATTTTTCTGTTGATTTGTAGAGCCATGAGACAACTTTCAAACAACTCAGAAACATGTGGGAAGTTAACTTAAAATGTATCCCAATGGTTTGCACTCTGCACTTTGCTGGAAAATTGAAATTTATACTAACTTAATGTGAGAACATAGTATGCACTGAGAAAGTAACTTTTTTGTCTTGATGAACAGAGGCATGAAACAACTTTCAACCTACTCATTCTCATGTGGGAAGTTAACCAACGGTGTTTCCATCAGGTTTGCAGTAAGTGCTTTGGAGTGAAATTGAAATGTATACTATCTGAATTGTCTTAGTATTATATGCAATCAGATAACAACTTTTTTGTGTTGATGTGTAGAGCCATGAAACAACTTTCAACCTACTCATAATCATGTGGGAAGTTAACCTAAGGTGTTTCCATTAGGTTTGCAGTAAGTACTTTGGTGTAAAATTGAAATGTATACTATTTGTATTGTCTAAGCATAGTATGCACTGAGTTAACAACATGTTTGTGATGATGTGTAGAGCCATGAAACAACTTTCAAACTACCCATAATCATGTGGGAAGTTAAATTAAAATGTTTCCCAATGGTTTGCACTCTGCACTTTGGTGGAAAATTGAGATGCATACTACCTTAATGTCAGAACATAGAATACACTGAGAAAGTAACTTGATGAACAGAGGCATGAAACAACTTTCAACCTACTCATACTCATGTGGGAAGTTAACCAAAGGTGTTTCCATTAGGTTTGCAGTATGTCCATTGGTGTAAAATTGAAATGTACACTATTTGTTTTGTCTTAGTATTGTATGCACTGAGATAACAACTTTTTTGTTTTCATGTGTGTAGCCATGAAACAACTTTCAACCTACTCAGAATCATGTGGGAAGTTAACCAAAGGTGTTTCCATTAGGTTTCCAGTAAGCACTTTGG
Organism: Mobula birostris; assembly: GCF_030028105.1. Classification (NCBI taxonomy): domain Eukaryota; kingdom Metazoa; phylum Chordata; class Chondrichthyes; order Myliobatiformes; family Myliobatidae; genus Mobula; species Mobula birostris. The sequence goes on from NC_092376.1 coordinate 95,855,960, forward strand.
TGTAAAATTGAAATGTATACTATGTTTATTATCTAACCATTGTATGCCCTGAGTTAACAACATTTTTGTGTTGATGTATACAGCCATGAAACAACTTTCAAACTACTCATAATCATGTGGGAAGTTAAATTAAAATGTTTCCCAATGGTTTGCACTCTGCACTTTGGTGGAAAATTGAGATGTATACTACATTAATGTCAGAACATAAAATGCACTGAGAAAGTAACTTTTTTGTCTTGAAGAACAGAGGCATGAAACAACTTTCAACCTACTCATACTCATGTGGGAAGTTAACCAAAGGTGTTTCCATTAGGTTTGCAGTAAGTGTTTTGGAGTAAAATTGAAATTTATACTATCTGAATTGTCTTAGTATTGCATGCAATCAGATAACAACTTTTTTGTGTTGATGTGTAGAGCCATGAAACAACTTTCAACCTACTCATAATCATGTGGGAAGTTAACCTAAGGTGTTTCCATTAGGTTTGCAGTAAGTACTTTGGTGTAAAATTGAAATGTATACTATTTGTATTGTCTAAGCATAGTATGCACTGAGAAAGTAACCTTTTTGTCTTGATGAACAGAGGCATGAAACAACTTTCAACCTACTCATACTCATGTGAGAAGTTAACCAAAGGTGTTTCCATTAGGTTTGCCGTAAGTGCTTTGGAGTAAAATTGAAATGTATACTATTTGTTTTGTCTTAGTATTGTATGCACTGAGATAACAACTTTTTTGTTTTCATGTGTATAGCCATGAAACAACTTTCAACCTACTCATACTCATGTGGGAAGTTAACCAAAGGTGCTAGCATTAGGTTTGCAGTATGTACTTTGGTGTAAAATTGAAATGTATACTATTTGAGTTGTCTTAGTATTGTATGCACTGAGAAAGTAACTTTTTTGTCTTGATGAACAGAGGCATGAAACCACTTTCAACCTACTCATACTCATGTGGGAAGTTAACCAAAGGTGTTTCCATTGGGTTTGCAGTAAGTACTTTGGTGTAAAATTGAAATGTATGCTATTTGTATTGCAAAAGCATTGTACGCACTGAGAAAACAACTTTTTTCTCTTGCTGTGCAGAGGCATAATACAACTTTCAAACAACTCAGAATCATGTGGGAAGTTAACCTAAGGTGTTTTCATTAGGTTCGCAGTAAGTACTTTGGTGTAAAATTGAAATGTATACTATTTGTATTATCTAACCATTGTATGCACTGTTAACAACATGTTTGTGTTGATGTGTAGAGCCATGACACAACTTTCAAACTACTCATAATCATGTGGGAAGTTAAATTAAAATGTCTCCCAATGGTTTGCACTCTGCAATTTGGTGGAAAATTGAGATGTATACTACCTTAATGTCAGAACGTAGTATGCACTGAGAAAGTAGCTTTTTTGTCTTGATGAACAGAGGCATGAAACAACTTTCAACCTACTCGTACTCATGTGGGAAGTTAACCAAAGGTGTTTCCATTAGGTTTGCAGTATGTACTTTGGTGTAAAATTGATATGTATACTATTTGTATTGTCTTAGTATTGTATGCACTGAGAAAGTAACTTTTTTGTCTTGATGAACAGAGGAATGAAACCACTTTCAACCTACTCATACTCATGTGGGAAGTTAACCAAAGGTGTTTCCATTGGGTTTGCAGTAAGTACTTTGGTGTAAAATTGAAATGTATGCTATTTGTATTGTAAAAGCATTGTACGCACTGAGTAAACAACTTTTTTCTCTTGCTGTGCAGAGGCATAATACAACTTTCAAACAACTCAGAATCATGTGCGAAGTTAACCTAAGGTGTTTTCATTAGGTTTGCAGTAAGTACTTTGGTGTAAAATTGAAATGTATACTATTTGTATTATCTAACCATTGTATGCACTGAGTTAACAACATGTTTGTCTTGATGTGTAGAGCCATGACACAACTTTCAAACTACTCATAATCATTTGGGAAGTTAAATTAAAATGTCTCCGAATGGTTTGCACTCTGCACTTTGGTGGAAAATTTAGATCTATACTACCTTTATGTCAGAACGTAGTATGCACTGAGAAAGTAGCTTGTTTGTCTTGATGAACAGAGGCATGAAACAACTTTCAACCTACTCATACTCATGTGGGAAATTAACCAAAGGTGTTTCCATTAGGTTTGCAGTAAGTGCTTTGGAGTAAAATTAAAATGTATACTATTTGTATTATCTAAGAATTGTCATACTCATGTGGGAAGTTAACCAAAGGTGTTTCCATTGGGTTTGCAGTCAGTGCTTTGGAGTAAAATTGAAATGTATACCATTTGTATTGTCTAAGCATAGTATGCACTGAGAAAGTAACTTTTTTGTCTTGATGAACAGAGGCATGAAACAACTTTCAACCTACTCATTCTCATGTGGGAAGTTAACCAAAGGTGTTTCCATCAGGTTTGCAGTAAGTGCTTTGGAGTAAAATTGAAATGTATACTATTTGTTTTGTCTTAGTATTGTATGCACTGAGATAACACCTTTTTTGTTTTCATGTGTATAGCCATGAAACAACTTTCAACCTGCTCATACTCATGTGGGAAGTTAACCAAAGGTGTTTCCATTAGGTTTGCAGTAAGTACTTTGGTGTAAAATTGAAATGTATACCATTTGAATTGTCTAAGCATAGTATGCACTGAGAAAGTAACTTTTTTGTCTTGATGAACAGAGGCATGAAACAACTTTCAACCTACTCATTCTCATGTGGGAAGTTAACCAAAGGTGTTTCCATCAGGTTTGCAGTAAGTGCTTTGGAGTAAAATTGAAATGTATACTACTTGTTTTGTCTTAGAATTGTATGCACTGAGATAACAACTTTTTTGTTTTCATGTGTATAGCCATGAAACAACTTTCAACCTACTCATACTCATGTGGGAAGTTAACCAAAGGTGTTTCCATTAGGTTTGCAGTATGTACTTTGGTGTAAATATGAAATGTATACTATTTGTATTGTCTTAGTATTGTATGCACTGAGAAAGTAACTTTTTTGTCATGATGAACAGAGGCATGAAAACACTTTCAACCTACTCATACTCATGTGGGAAGTTAACCAAAAGTGTTTCCATTGGGTTTGCAGTAAGTACTTTGGTGTAAAATTGAAATGTATACTATTTGTATTATCTAACCATTGTATGCACTGAGTTAACAACATGTTTGTGTTGATGTGTGGAGCCATGACACAACTTTCAAACTACTCATAATCATGTGGGAAGTTAAATTAAAATGTCTCCCAATGGTTTGCACTCTGCCCTTTGGTGGAAAATTGAGATGTATACTACCTTTATGTCAGAACGTAGTATGCACTGAGAAAGTAGCTTTTTTGTCTTGATGAACAGAGGCATGAAACAACTTTCAACCTACTCGTACTCATGTGGGAAGTTAAACAAAGATGTTTCCATTAGGATTGCAGTAACTGCTTTGGAGTAAAATTGAAAGATATACTATTTGTATTGTCTTAGTATTGTATGCACTGAGATAACAACTTTTTTGTGTTGATGTGTCGAACCACAAAACAACTTTCAACCTACTCATAATCATGTGGGAAGTTAACCTAAGGTGTTTCCATTAGGTTTGCAGTAAGTACTTTGGTGTAAAATTGAAATGTATACTATTTGTATTATCTAAGCATAGTATGCACTGAGAAAGTAACTGTTTTGTCTTGATGAACAGAGGCATGAAACAACCTTCAACCAACTCATACTCATGTGGGAAGTTAACCAAAGGTGTTTCCATTAGCTTAGCAGTATGTACTTTGATGTAAAATTGAAATGTATACTATTTGTTTAGTCTTAGTATTGTATGCACTGAGAAAGTAACTTTTTTGTCTTGAGGAACAGTGGCATGAAACAACTTTCAACCTACTCATAATCATGTGGGAAGTTACCCTAAGGTGTTTCCATTAGGTTTGCAGTAAGTACTTTGGTGTAAAATTGAAATGTATATTATTTGTATTATCTAAGCATTGTAAGCACTGAGATAACAACTTTTTTGTGTTGAAGTGTGGAGCCATGAAAAAACTTTCAAACCTCTCATAATCATGTGGGAAGTTAACCTATGGTGTTTCCATTAGGTTTGCAGGAAGTACTTTGGTGTAAAATTGAAATGTATACTATTTTTATTGTCTAAGCATAATATGCACTGAGAAAGTAACTTTTTTGTCTTGATGAACAGAGGAATGAAAACACTTTCAACCTACTCATACTCATGTGGGAAGTTAACCAAAGGTGTTTCCATTGGGTTTGCAGTAAGTACTTTGGTGTAAAATTGAAATGTATGCTATTTGTATTGTAAAAGCATTGTACGCACTGAGTAAACAACTTTTTTCTCTTGCTGTGCAGAGGCATAATACAACTTTCAAACAACTCAGAATCATGTGCGAAGTTAACCTAAGGTGTTTTCATTAGGTTTGCAGTAAGTACTTTGGTGTAAAATTGAAATGTATACTATTTGTATTATCTAACCATTGTATGCACTGAGTTAACAACATGTTTGTGTTGATGTGTAGAGCCATGACACAACTTTCAAACTACTCATAATCATTTGGGAAGTTAAATTAAAATGTCTCCGAATGGTTTGCACTCTGCACTTTGGTGGAAAATTTAGATCTATACTACCTTTATGTCAGAACGTAGTATGCACTGAGAAAGTAGCTTTTTTGTCTTGATGAACAGAGGCATGAAACAACTTTCAACCTACTCATACTCATGTGGGAAATTAACCAAAGGTGTTTCCATTAGGTTTGCAGTAAGTGCTTTGGAGTAAAATTAAAATGTATACTATTTGTATTATCTAAGAATTGTCATACTCATGTGGGAAGTTAACCAAAGGTGTTTCCATTGGGTTTGCAGTCAGTGCTTTGGAGTAAAATTGAAAGATATACTATTTGTATTGTCTTAGTATTGTATGCACTGAGATAACAACTTTTTTGTGTTGATGTGTCGAACCACAAAACAACTTTCAACCTACTCATAATCATGTGGGAAGTTAACCTAAGGTGTTTCCATTAGGTTTGCAGTAAGTACTTTGGTGTAAAATTGAAATGTATACTATTTGTATTATCTAAGCATAGTATGCACTGAGAAAGTAACTGTTTTGTCTTGATGAACAGAGGCATGAAACAACCTTCAACCAACTCATACTCATGTGGGAAGTTAACCAAAGGTGTTTCCATTAGCTTAGCAGTATGTACTTTGATGTAAAATTGAAATGTATACTATTTGTTTAGTCTTAGTATTGTATGCACTGAGAAAGTAACTTTTTTGTCTTGAGGAACAGTGGCATGAAACAACTTTCAACCTACTCATAATCATGTGGGAAGTTACCCTAAGGTGTTTCCATTAGGTTTGCAGTAAGTACTTTGGTGTAAAATTGAAATGTATATTATTTGTATTATCTAAGCATTGTAAGCACTGAGATAACAACTTTTTTGTGTTGAAGTGTGGAGCCATGAAAAAACTTTCAAACCTCTCATAATCATGTGGGAATTTAACCTATGGTGTTTCCATTAGGTTTGCAGGAAGTACTTTGGTGTAAAATTGAAATGTATACTATTTTTATTGTCTAAGCATAATATGCACTGAGAAAGTAACTTTTTTGTCTTGATGAACAGAGGAATGAAAACACTTTCAACCTACTCATACTCATGTGGGAAGTTAACCAAAGGTGTTTCCATTGGGTTTGCAGTAAGTACTTTGGTGTAAAATTGAAATGTATGCTATTTGTATTGTAAAAGCATTGTACGCACTGAGTAAACAACTTTTTTCTCTTGCTGTGCAGAGGCATAATACAACTTTCAAACAACTCAGAATCATGTGCGAAGTTAACCTAAGGTGTTTTCATTAGGTTTGCAGTAAGTACTTTGGTGTAAAATTGAAATGTATACTATTTGTATTATCTAACCATTGTATGCACTGAGTTAACAACATGTTTGTGTTGATGTGTAGAGCCATGACACAACTTTCAAACTACTCATAATCATTTGGGAAGTTAAATTAAAATGTCTCCGAATGGTTTGCACTCTGCACTTTGGTGGAAAATTTAGATCTATACTACCTTTATGTCAGAACGTAGTATGCACTGAGAAAGTAGCTTTTTTGTCTTGATGAACAGAGGCATGAAACAACTTTCAACCTACTCATACTCATGTGGGAAATTAACCAAAGGTGTTTCCATTAGGTTTGCAGTAAGTGCTTTGGAGTAAAATTAAAATGTATACTATTTGTATTATCTAAGAATTGTCATACTCATGTGGGAAGTTAACCAAAGGTGTTTCCATTGGGTTTGCAGTCAGTGCTTTGGAGTAAAATTGAAATGTATACCATTTGTATTGTCTAAGCATAGTATGCACTGAGAAAGTAACTTTTTTGTCTTGATGAACAGAGGCATGAAACAACTTTCAACCTACTCATTCTCATGTGGGAAGTTAACCAAAGGTGTTTACATCAGGTTTGCAGTAAGTGCTTTGGAGTAAAATTGAAATGTATACTATTTGTTTTGTCTTAGTATTGTATGCACTGAGATAACACCTTTTTTGTTTTCATGTGTATAGCCATGAAACAACTTTCAACCTGCTCATACTCATGTGGGAAGTTAACCAAAGGTGTTTCCATTAGGTTTGCAGTAAGTACTTTGGTGTAAAATTGAAATGTATACCATTTGAATTGTCTAAGCATAGTATGCACTGAGAAAGTAACTTTTTTGTCTTGATGAACAGAGGCATGAAACAACTTTCAACCTACTCATTCTCATGTGGGAAGTTAACCAAAGGTGTTTCCATCAGGTTTGCAGTAAGTGCTTTGGAGTAAAATTGAAATGTATACTACTTGTTTTGTCTTAGAATTGTATGCACTGAGATAACAACTTTTTTGTTTTCATGTGTATAGCCATGAAACAACTTTCAACCTACTCATACTCATGTGGGAAGTTAACCAAAGGTGTTTCCATTAGGTTTGCAGTATGTACTTTGGTGTAAATATGAAATGTATACTATTTGTATTGTCTTAGTATTGTATGCACTGAGAAAGTAACTTTTTTGTCATGATGAACAGAGGCATGAAAACACTTTCAACCTACTCATACTCATGTGGGAAGTTAACCAAAAGTGTTTCCATTGGGTTTGCAGTAAGTACTTTGGTGTAAAATTGAAATGTATACTATTTGTATTATCTAACCATTGTATGCACTGAGTTAACAACATGTTTGTGTTGATGTGTGGAGCCATGACACAACTTTCAAACTACTCATAATCATGTGGGAAGTTAAATTAAAATGTCTCCCAATGGTTTGCACTCTGCCCTTTGGTGGAAAATTGAGATGTATACTACCTTTATGTCAGAACGTAGTATGCACTGAGAAAGTAGCTTTTTTGTCTTGATGAACAGAGGCATGAAACAACTTTCAACCTACTCGTACTCATGTGGGAAGTTAAACAAAGGTGTTTCCATTACGATTGCAGTAACTGCTTTGGAGTAAAATTGAAAGATATACTATTTGTATTGTCTTAGTATTGTATGCACTGAGATAACAACTTTTTTGTGTTGATGTGTCGAACCACAAAACAACTTTCAACCTACTCATAATCATGTGGGAAGTTAACCTAAGGTGTTTCCATTAGGTTTGCAGTAAGTACTTTGGTGTAAAATTGAAATGTATACTATTTGTATTATCTAAGCATAGTATGCACTGAGAAAGTAACTGTTTTGTCTTGATGAACAGAGGCATGAAACAACCTTCAACCAACTCATACTCATGTGGGAAGTTAACCAAAGGTGTTTCCATTAGCTTAGCAGTATGTACTTTGATGTAAAATTGAAATGTATACTATTTGTTTAGTCTTAGTATTGTATGCACTGAGAAAGTAACTTTTTTGTCTTGAGGAACAGTGGCATGAAACAACTTTCAACCTACTCATAATCATGTGGGAAGTTACCCTAAGGTGTTTCCATTAGGTTTGCAGTAAGTACTTTGGTGTAAAATTGAAATGTATATTATTTGTATTATCTAAGCATTGTAAGCACTGAGATAACAACTTTTTTGTGTTGAAGTGTGGAGCCATGAAAAAACTTTCAAACCTCTCATAATCATGTGGGAAGTTAACCTATGGTGTTTCCATTAGGTTTGCAGGAAGTACTTTGGTGTAAAATTGAAATGTATACTATTTTTATTGTCTAAGCATAATATGCACTGAGAAAGTAACTTCTTTGTCTTCATGAACAGAGGCATGAAACAACTTTCAACCTACTCATACTCATGTGGGAAGTTAACCAAAGGTGTTTCCATTGGGTTTGCAGTAAGTGCTTTGGAGTAAAATTGAAATGTATACTACTTTTATGTCAAAGCATTCTATTCACTGAGAGATCAACTTTTTTGTCTTTATGTGAACAGGTATGAAACAACTTTCAAACTACTCATAATCATGTGGGAAGTTAAATGAAAATGTTTCCCAATGGTTTGCACTCTGCACTTTGGTGGAAAATTGTGATGTATGCTACCTTTATGTCAGAACATAGTATGCACTGAGAAAGTAACTTTTTTGTCTTGATGAACAGAGGCATGAAACAATTTTCAACCTACTCATAGTCATGTGGGAAGTTAACCAAAGGTGTTTCCATTAAGTTTGCAGTAAGTGTTTTGGAGTAAAATTGAATTGTATACTATCTGAATTGTCTTAGTATTGTATGCACTGAGATAACAACTTTTTGTCGTGATGTGTGGAGCCATGAAAAAACTTTCAAACTACTTATAATCATTGGGGAAGTTAACCTATGGTTTTTCCATTTCGTTTGCAGTAAGTACTTTGGTGTAAAATTGAAATGTATGGTATTCGTATTATCTAACCATTTTAAGCCCTGAGTTAACAACATTTTTCTGTTGATCTGTAGAGCCATGAGACAACTTTCAAACAACTCAGAAACATGTGGGAAGTTAACTTAAAATGTATCCCAAAGGTTTGCACTCTGCACTTTGCTGGAAAATTCAAATTTCTACTAACTTAATGTGAGAACATAGCATGCACTGAGAAAGTACCTTTTTTGTCTTGATGAACAGAGGCATGAAACAACTTTCAACCTACTCATACTCATGTGGGAAGTTAACCAAAGGTGTTTCCATCAGGTTTGCAGTAAGTGCTTTGGAGTAAAATTGAAATGTATACTATTTGTTTTGTCTTAGTATTGTATGCACTGAGATAACAACTTTTTTGTTTTCATGTGTATAGCCATGAAACAACTTTCAACCTACTCATACTCATGTGGGAAGTTAACCAAAGGTGTTTCCATCAGGTTTGCAGTAAGTGCTTTGGAGTAAAATTGAAATGTATACTATTTGTTTTGTCTTAGTATTGTATGCACTGTGATAACAACTTTTTTTGTTTTCATGTGTATAGCCATGAAACAACTTTCAACCTACTCATAATCATGTGGGAAGTAAAATTAAAATGTCTCCCAATGGTTTGCACTCTGCACTTTGGTGGAAAATTGAGATGTACACTACCTTTATGTCAGAACGTAGTATGCACTGAGAAAGTAGCTTTTTTGTCTTGATGAACAGAGGCATGAAACAACTTTCAACCTACTCATAATCATGTGGGAAGTTAACCTAAGGTGTTTCCATTAGGTTTGCAGTAAGTACTTTGGTGTCAAATTGCAATATATACTATTTGTATTATCTAAGCATAGTATGCACTGAGAAAGTAACTTTTTTGTCTTGATGAACAGAGGCATGAAACAACTTTCAACCTACTCATACTCATGTGGGAAGTTAACTAAAGGTGTTTCCATTAGGTTTGCAGTAACTGCTTTGGAGTAAAATTGGAATGTATACTATTTGTATTGTCTTGGTATTGTATGCACTGAGATAACAACTTTTTTGTCGTGATGTGTGGAGCCATGAAAAAACTTTCAAGCTACTTATAATCATTGGGGAAGTTAACCTATGGTGTTTCCATTTGGTTTGCAGTAAGTACTTTGGTGTAAAATTGAAATATATGGTATTCGTATTATCTAACCATTTTAAGCCCTGAGTTAACAACATTTTTCTGTTGATGTGTAGAGCCATGAGACAACTTTCAAACAACTCAGAAACATGTGGGAAGTTAACTTAAAATGTATCCCAATGGTTTGCACTGTGCACTTTGCTGGAAAATTCAAATTTATACTAACTTAATGTGAGAACATAGTATGCACTGAGAAAGTAACTTTTTTGTCTTGATGAACAGAGGCATGAAACAACTTTCAACCTACTCATACTCATGTGGGAAGTTAACCAAAGGTGTTTCCATCAGGTTTGCAGTAAGTACTTTGGAGTAAAATTGAAATGTATACTATTTGTTTTGTCTTAGTATTGTATGCACTGAGATAACAACTTTTTTGTTTTCATGTGTATAGGCATGAAACAACTTTCAACCTACTCGTACTCATGTGGGAAGTTAACCAAAGGTGTTTCCATTAGGTTTGCAGCAACTGCTTTGGAGGAAAATTGAAATGTATACTATTTGTATTGTCTTAGTATTGTATGCACTGAGATAACAACTTTTTTTGTTTTCATGTGTATAGCCATGAAACAACTTTCAACCTACTCATACTGATGTGGGAAGTTAACCAAAGGTGTTTCCATTAATTTGCAGTATGTACTTTGGTGTAAAATTGAAATGTATACTATTTGTATTGTCTTAGTATTGTATGCACTGAGAAAGTAACTTTTTTGTCTTGATGAACAGAGGCATGAAAACACTTTCAACCTGCTCATACTCATGTGGGAAGTTAACCAAAAGTGTTTCCATTGGGTTTGCAGTAAGTACTTTGGTGTAAAATTGAAATGTATACTATTTGTATTATCTAAACATTGTATGCACTGAGTTAACAACATTTTTGTGTTGATGTGTAGAGCCATGACACAACTTTCAAACTACTCATAATCATGTGGGAAGTTAAATTAAAATGTCTCCCAATGGTTTGCACTCTGCACTTTGGTGGAAAATTGAGATGTGTACTACCTTTATTGCAGAACGTAGTATGCACTGAGAAAGTAGCTTTTTTGTCTTGATGAACAGAGGCATGAAACAATTCTCAACCTACTCATAGTCATGTGGGAAGTTAACCAAAGGTGTTTCCATTAATTTGCAGTATGTACTTTGGTGTAAAATTGAAATGTATACTATTTGTATTGTCTTAGTATTGTATGCACTGAGAAAGTAACTTTTTTGTCTTGATGAACAGAGGCATGAAAACACTTTCAACCTACTCATACTCATGTGGGAAGTTAACCAAAAGTGTTTCCATTGTGTTTGCAGTAAGTACTTTGGTGTAAAATTGAAATGTATACTATTTGTATTATCTGACCATTGTATGCACTGAGTTAGCAACATGTTTGTGTTGATGTGTAGAGCCATGACACAACTTTCAAACTACTCATAATCATGTGGGAAGTAAAATTAAAATGTCTCCCAATGGTTTGCACTCTGCACTTTGGTGGAAAATTGAGATGTACACTACCTTTATGTCAGAACGTAGTATGCACTGAGAAAGTAGCTTTTTTGTCTTGATGAACAGAGGCATGAAACAACTTTCAACCTACTCATAATCATGTGGGAAGTTAACCTAAGGTTTTTCCATTAGGTTTGCAGGAAGTACTTTGGTGTAAAATTGAAATGTATACTATTTGTATTGTCTGAGCATAGTATGCACTGAGAAAGTAACTTCTTTGTCTTGATGAACAGTAGCATGAAACAACTTTCAACCTGCTCATACTCATGTGGGAAGTTAACCAAAGGTGTTTCCATTGGGTTTGCAGTAAGTGCTTTGGAGTAAAATTGAAATGTATACTATTTGTTTTGTCTTAGTATTGTATGCACTGAGATAACAACTTTTTTGTTTTCATGTGTATAGCCATGAAACAACTTTCAACCTACTCGTACTCATGTGGGAAGTTAACCAAAGGTGTTTCCATTAGGTTTGCAGTAACTGCTTTGGAGTAAAATTGAAATGTATACTATTTCTATTGTCTTAGTATTGTATGCACTGAGATAACAACTTTTTTGTGTTGATGTGTCGAACCATAAAACAACTTTCAACCTGCCAATAATCATGTGGGAAGTTAACCTAAGGTGTTTCCATTAGGTTTGCAGTAAGTACTTTGGTGTCAAATTGCAATATATACTATTTGTATTATCTAAGCATAGTATGCACTGAGAAAGTAACTTTTTTGTCTTGATGAACAGAGGCATGAAACAACTTTCAACCTACTCATACTCATGTGGGAAGTTAACTAAAGGTGTTTCCATTAGGTTTGCAGTAACTGCTTTGGAGTAAAATTGGAATGTATACTATTTGTATTGTCTTGGTATTGTATGCACTGAGATAACAACTTTTTTGTCGTGATGTGTGGAGCCATGAAAAAACTTTCAAGCTACTTATAATCATTGGGGAAGTTAACCTATGGTGTTTCCATTTGGTTTGCAGTAAGTACTTTGGTGTAAAATTGAAATATATGGTATTCGTATTATCTAACCATTTTAAGCCCTGAGTTAACAACATTTTTCTGTTGATGTGTAGAGCCATGAGACAACTTTCAAACAACTCAGAAACATGTGGGAAGTTAACTTAAAATGTATCCCAATGGTTTGCACTGTGCACTTTGCTGGAAAATTCAAATTTATACTAACTTAATGTGAGAACATAGTATGCACTGAGAAAGTAACTTTTTTGTCTTGATGAACAGAGGCATGAAACAACTTTCAACCTACTCATACTCATGTGGGAAGTTAACCAAAGGTGTTTCCATCAGGTTTGCAGTAAGTACTTTGGAGTAAAATTGAAATGTATACTATTTGTTTTGTCTTAGTATTGTATGCACTGAGATAACAACTTTTTTGTTTTCATGTGTATAGGCATGAAACAACTTTCAACCTACTCGTACTCATGTGGGAAGTTAACCAAAGGTGTTTCCATTAGGTTTGCAGCAACTGCTTTGGAGCAAAATTGAAATGTATACTATTTGTATTGTCTTAGTATTGTATGCACTGAGAAAGTAACTTTTTTGTCTTGATGAACAGAGGCATGAAACCACTTTCAACCTACTCATACTCATGTGGGAAGTTAACCAAAGGTGTTTCCATTAGGTTTGCAGTAACTGCTTTGGAGTAAAATTGAAATGTATACTATTAGTATTGTCTTGGTATTGTATGCACTGAGATAACAACTTTTTTGTGTTGATGTGTCGAAACCATAAAACAACTTTGAACCTACTCATAATCATGTGCGAAGTTAACCTAAGGTGTTTCCATTAGGTTTGCAGTAAGTACTTTGGTGTAAAATTGAAATGTATACTACTTGTATTATCTAATCATTGTATGCACTGAGTTAACAACTTTTTTGTCATGATGTGTGGAGCCATGAAAAAACTTTCAAACTACTTATAATCATTGGGGAAGTTAACCTATGGTGTTTCCATTTGGTTTGCAGTAAGTACTTTGGTGTAAAATTCAAATATATGGTATTCGTATTATCTAACCATTTTAAGCCCTGAGTTAACAACATTTTTCTGTTGATGTGTAGAGCCATGAGACAGCTTTCAAACAACTCAGAAACATGTGGGAAGTTAACTTAAAATGTATCCCAATGGTTTGCACTCTGCACTTTGCTGGAAAATTCAAATTTATACTAACTTAATGTGAGAACATAGTATGCACTGAGAAAGTAACTTTTTTGTCTTGATGAACAGAGGCATGAAACAACTTTCAACCTACTCATACTCATGTGGGAAGTTAACCAAAGGTGTTTCCATCAGGTTTGCAGTAAGTGCTTTGGAGTAAAATTGAAATGTATACTATTTGTTTTGTCTTAGTATTGTATGCACTGAGATAACAACTTTTTTGTTTTCATGTGTACAGCCATGAAACAACTTTCAACCTACTCATACTCATGTGGGAAGTTAACCAAAGGTGCTTCCATCAGGTTTGCAGTAAGTGCTTTGGAGTAAAATTGAAATGTATACTATTTGTTTTGTCTTAGTATTGTATGCACTGAGATAACAACTTTTTTTGTTTTCATGTGTATAGCCATGAAGCAACTTTCAACCTACTCATACTCATGTGGGAAGTTAACCAAAGGTGTTTCCATTAGGTTTGCAGTATGTACTTTGGTGTAAAATTGAAATGTATACTATTTGTATTCTCTTAGTATTGTATGCACTGAGAAAGTAACTTTTTTGTCTTGATGAACAGAGGCATGAAAACACTTTCAACCTGCTCATACTCATGTGGGAAGTTAACCAAAAGTGTTTCCATTGGGTTTGCAGTAAGTACTTTGGTGTAAAATTGAAATGTATACTATTTGTATTATCTAACCATTGTATGCACTGAGTTAACAACATGTTTGTGTTGATGTGTAGAGCCATGACACAACTTTCAAACTACTCATAATCATGTGGGAAGTTAAATTAAAATGTCTCCCAATGGTTTGCACTCTGCACTTTGGTGGAAAATTGAGATGTATACTACCTTTATGTCAGAACGTAGTATGCACTGAGAAAGTAGCTTTTTTGTCTTGATGAACAGAGGCATGAAACAACTTTCAACCTACTCGTACTCATGTGGGAAGTTAACCAAAGGTGTTTCCATTAGGTTTGCAGTAACTGCTTTGGAGCAAAATTGAAATGTATACTATTTGTATTGTCTTAGTATTGTATGCACTGAGATAACAACTTTTTTTGTTTTCATGTGTATAGCCATGAAACAACTTTCAACCTACTCATACTGATGTGGGAAGTTAACCAAAGGTGTTTCCATTAATTTGCAGTATGTACTTTGGTGTAAAATTGAAATGTATACTATTTGTATTGTCTTAGTATTGTATGCACTGAGAAAGTAACTTTTTTGTCTTGATGAACAGAGGCATGAAACCACTTTCAACCTACTCATACTCATGTGGGAAGTTAACCAAAGGTGTTTCCATTAGGTTTGCAGTAACTGCTTTGGAGTAAAATTGAAATGTATACTATTTGTATTGTCTTGGTATTGTATGCACTGAGATAACAACTTTTTTGTGTTGATGTGTCGAAACCATAAAACAACTTTGAACCTACTCATAATCATGTGCGAAGTTAACCTAAGGTGTTTCCATTAGGTTTGCAGTAAGTACTTTGGTGTAAAATTGAAATGTATACTACTTGTATTATCTAATCATTGTATGCACTGAGTTAACAACTTTTTTGTCATGATGTGTGGAGCCATGAAAAAACTTTCAAACTACTTATAATCATTGGGGAAGTTAACCTATGGTGTTTCCATTTGGTTTGCAGTAAGTACTTTGGTGTAAAATTGAAATATATGGTATTCGTATTATCTAACCATTTTAAGCCCTGAGTTAACAACATTTTTCTGTTGATGTGTAGAGCCATGAGACAGCTTTCAAACAACTCAGAAACATGTGGGAAGTTAACTTAAAATGTATCCCAATGGTTTGCACTCTGCACTTTGCTGGAAAATTCAAATTTATACTAACTTAATGTGAGAACATAGTATGCACTGAGAAAGTAACTTTTTTGTCTTGATGAACAGAGGCATGAAACAACTTTCAACCTACTCATACTCATGTGGGAAGTTAACCAAAGGTGTTTCCATCAGGTTTGCAGTAAGTGCTTTGGAGTAAAATTGAAATGTATACTATTTGTTTTGTCTTAGTATTGTATGCACTGTGATAACAACTTTTTTGTTTTCATGTGTACAGCCATGAAACAACTTTCAACCTACTCATACTCATGTGGGAAGTTAACCAAAGGTGCTTCCATCAGGTTTGCAGTAAGTGCTTTGGAGTAAAATTGAAATGTATACTATTTGTTTTGTCTTAGTATTGTATGCACTGAGATAAGAACTTTTTTTGTTTTCATGTGTATAGCCATGAAGCAACTTTCAACCTACTCATACTCATGTGGGAAGTTAACCAAAGGTGTTTCCATTAGGTTTGCAGTATGTACTTTGGTGTAAAATTGAAATGTATACTATTTGTATTCTCTTAGTATTGTATGCACTGAGAAAGTAACTTTTTTGTCTTGATGAACAGAGGCATGAAAACACTTTCAACCTGCTCATACTCATGTGGGAAGTTAACCAAAAGTGTTTCCATTGGGTTTGCAGTAAGTACTTTGGTGTAAAATTGAAATGTATACTATTTGTATTATCTAACCATTGTATGCACTGAGTTAACAACATGTTTGTGTTGATGTGTAGAGCCATGACACAACTTTCAAACTACTCATAATCATGTGGGAAGTTAAATTAAAATGTCTCCCAATGGTTTGCACTCTGCCTTTGGTGGAAAATTGAGATGTATACTACCTTTATGTCAGAACGTAGTATGCACTGAGAAAGTAAATTTTTGTCTTGATGAACAGAGGCATGAAACAACTTTCAACCTACTCGTACTCATGTGGGAAGTTAATCAAAGGTGTTTCCATAAGGTTTGCAGCAACTGCTTTGGAGTAAAATTGAAATGTATACTATTTGTATTGTCTTAGTATTGTATGCACTGAGATAACAACTTTTTTGTGTTGATGTATCGAACCATAAAACAACTTTCAACCTACCAATAATCATGTGGGAAGTTAGCCTAAGGTGTTTCCATTAGGTTTGCAGTAAGTACTTTGGTGTAAAATTGCAATGTATACTATTTGTATTATCTAAGCATAGTATGCACTGAGAAAGTAACTTTTTTGTCTTGATGAACAGAGGCATGAAACAACTTTCAACCTACTCATACTCATGTGGGAAGTTAACCAAAGGTGTTTCCATCAGGTTTGCAGTAAGTGCTTTGGAGTAAAATTGAAATGTATACTATTTGTTTTGTCTTAGTATTGTATGCACTGAGATAACAACTTTTTTTGTTTTCATGTGTATAGCCATGAAGCAACTTTCAACCTACTCATACTCATGTGGGAAGTTAACCAAAGGTGTTTCCATTAGGTTTGCAGTATGTACTTTGGTGTAAAATTGAAATGTATACTATTTGTATTCTCTTAGTATTGTATGCACTGAGAAAGTAACTTTTTTGTCTTGATGAACAGAGGCATGAAAACACTTTCAACCTGCTCATACTCATGTGGGAAGTTAACCAAAAGTGTTTCCATTGGGTTTGCAGTAAGTACTTTGGTGTAAAATTGAAATGTATACTATTTGTATTATCTAACCATTGTATGCACTGAGTTAACAACATGTTTGTGTTGATGTGTAGAGCCATGACACAACTTTCAAACTACTCATAATCATGTGGGAAGTTAAATTAAAATGTCTCCCAATGGTTTGCACTCTGCACTTAGGTGGAAAATTGAGATGTATACTACCTTTATGTCAGAACGTAGTATGCACTGAGAAAGTAGCTTTTTTGTCTTGATGAACAGAGGCATGAAACAACTTTCAACCTACTCGTACTCATGTGGGAAGTTAATCAAAGGTGTTTCCATTAGGTTTGCAGTAACTGCTTTGGAGTAAAATTGAAATGTATACTATTTGTATTGTCTTAGTATTGTATGCACTGAGATAACAACTTTTTTGTGTTGATGTGTCGAACCATAAAACAACTTTCAACCTACCAATAATCATGTGGGAAGTTAACCTAAGGTGTTTCCATTAGGTTTGCAGTAAGTACTTTGGTGTAAAATTGCAATGTATACTATTTGTATTATCTAAGCATAGTATGCACTGAGAAAGTAACTTTTTTGCCTTGATGAACAGAGGCATGAAACAACTTTCAACCTACTCATACTCATGGGGGAAGTTAACTAAAGGTGCTTCCATTAGGTTTGCAGTAACTGCTTTGGAGTAAAATTGAAATGTATACTATTTGTATTGTCTTGGTATTGTATGCACTGAGATAACAACCTTTTTTGTCATGATGTGTGGAGCCATGAAAAAACTTTCAAGCTACTTATAATCATTGGGGAAGTTAACCTATGGTGTTTCCATTTGGTTTGCAGTAAGTACTTTGGTGTAAAATTGAAATATATGGTATTCGTATTATCTAACCATTTTAAGCCCTGAGTTAACAACATTTTTCTGTTGATGTGTAGGGCCATGAGACAACTTTCAAACAACTCAGAAACATGTGGGAAGTTAACTTAAAATGTATCCCAATGGTTTGCACTCTGCACTTTGCTGGAAAATTCAAATTTATACTAACTTAATGTGAGAACATAGTATGCACTGAGAAAGTAACTTTTTTGTCTTGATGAACAGAGGCATGAAACAACTTTCAACCTACTCATACTCATGTGGGAAGTTAACCAAAGGTGTTTCCATCAGGTTTGCAGTAAGTGCTTTGGAGTAAAATTGAAATGTATACTATTTGTTTTGTCTTAGTATTGTATGCACTGAGATAACAACTTTTTTTGTTTTCATGTGTATAGCCATGAAACAACTTTCAACCTACTCATACTCATGTGGGAAGTTAACCAAAGGTGTTTCCATTAATTTGCAGTATGTACTTTGGTGTAAAATTGAAATGTATACTATTTGTATTGTCTTAGTATTATATGCACTGAGAAAGTAACTTTTTTGTCTTGATGAACAGAGGCATGAAACCACTTTCAACCTACTCATACTCATGTGGGAAGTTAACCAAAGGTGTTTCCATTAGGTTTGCAGTAACTGCTTTGGAGTAAAATTGAAATGTATACTATTTGTATTGTCTTGGTATTGTATGCACTGAGATAACAACTTTTTTTGTTTTCATGTGTATAGCCATGAAGCAACTTTCAACCTACTCATACTCATGTGGGAAGTTAACCAAAGGTGTTTCCATTAGGTTTGCAGTATGTACTTTGGTGTAAAATTGAAATGTATACTATTTGTATTCTCTTAGTATTGTATGCACTGAGAAAGTAACTTTTTTGTCTTGATGAACAGAGGCATGAAAACACTTTCAACCTGCTCATACTCATGTGGGAAGTTAACCAAAAGTGTTTCCATTGGGTTTGCAGTAAGTACTTTGGTGTAAAATTGAAATGTATACTATTTGTATTATCTAACCATTGTATGCACTGAGTTAACAACATGTTTGTGTTGATGTGTAGAGCCATGACACAACTTTCAAACTACTCATAATCATGTGGGAAGTTAAATTAAAATGTCTCCCAATGGTTTGCACTCTGCACTTTGGTGGAAAATTGAGATGTATACTACCTTTATGTCAGAACGTAGTATGCACTGAGAAAGTAAATTTTTGTCTTGATGAACAGAGGCATGAAACAACTTTCAACCTACTCGTACTCATGTGGGAAGTTAATCAAAGGTGTTTCCATAAGGTTTGCAGTAACTGCTTTGGAGTAAAATTGAAATGTATACTATTTGTATTGTCTTAGTATTGTATGCACTGAGATAACAACTTTTTTGTGTTGATGTATCGAACCATAAAACAACTTTCAACCTACCAATAATCATGTGGGAAGTTAACCTAAGGTGTTTCCATTAGGTTTGCAGTAAGTACTTTGGTGTAAAATTGCAATGTATACTATTTGTATTATCTAAGCATAGTATGCACTGAGAAAGTAACTTTTTTGTCTTGATGAACAGAGGCATGAAACAACTTTCAACCTACTCATACTCATGTGGGAAGTTAACCAAAGGTGTTTCCATCAGGTTTGCAGTAAGTGCTTTGGAGTAAAATTGAAATGTATACTATTTGTTTTGTCTTAGTATTGTATGCACTGAGATAACAACTTTTTTGTTTTCATGTGTACAGCCATGAAACAACTTTCAACCTACTCATACTCATGTGGGAAGTTAACCAAAGGTGTTTCCATCAGGTTTGCAGTAAGTGCTTTGGAGTAAAATTGAAATGTATACTATTTGTTTTGTCTTAGTATTGTATGCACTGAGATAACAACTTTTTTGTTTTCATGTGTATAGCCATGAAGCAACTTTCAACCTACTCATACTCATGTGGGAAGTTAACCAAAGGTGTTTCCATTAGGTTTGCAGTATGTACTTTGGTGTAAAATTGAAATGTATACTATTTGTATTCTCTTAGTATTGTATGCACTGAGAAAGTAACTTTTTTGTCTTGATGAACAGAGGCATGAAAACACTTTCAACCTGCTCATACTCATGTGGGAAGTTAACCAAAAGTGTTTCCATTGGGTTTGCAGTAAGTACTTTGGTGTAAAATTGAAATGTATACTATTTGTATTATCTAACCATTGTATGCACTGAGTTAACAACATGTTTGTGTTGATGTGTAGAGCCATGACACAACTTTCAAACTACTCATAATCATGTGGGAAGTTAAATTAAAATGTCTCCCAATGGTTTGCACTCTGCACTTTGGTGGAAAATTGAGATGTATACTACCTTTATGTCAGAACGTAGTATGCACTGAGAAAGTAGCTTTTTTGTCTTGATGAACAGAGGCATGAAACAACTTTCAACCTACTCGTACTCATGTGGGAAGTTAATCAAAGGTGTTTCCATTAGGTTTGCAGTAACTGCTTTGGAGTAAAATTGAAATGTATACTATTTGTATTGTCTTAGTATTGTATGCACTGAGATAACAACTTTTTTGTGTTGATGTGTCGAACCATAAAACAACTTTTAACCTACCAATAATCATGTGGGAAGTTAACCTAAGGTGTTTCCATTAGGTTTGCAGTAAGTACTTTGGTGTAAAATTGCAATGTATACTATTTGTATTATCTAAGCATAGTCTGCACTGAGAAAGTAACTTTTTTGTCTTGATGAACAGAGGCATGAAACAACTTTCAACCTACTCATACTCATGGGGGAAGTTAACTGAAGGTGCTTCCATTAGGTTTGCAGTAACTGCTTTGGAGTAAAATTGAAATGTATACTATTTGTATTGTCTTGGTATTGTATGCACTGAGATAACAACTTTTTTGTCATGATGTGTGGAGCCATGAAAAAACTTTCAAGCTACTTATAATCATTGGGGAAGTTAACCTATGGTGTTTCCATTTGGTTTGCAGTAAGTACTTTGGTGTAAAATTGAAATATATGGTATTCGTAATATCTAACCATTTTAAGCCCTGAGTTAACAACATTTTTCTGTTGATGTGTAGGGCCATGAGACAACTTTCAAACAACTCAGAAACATGTGGGAAGTTAACTTAAAATGTATCCCAATGGTTTGCACTCTGCACTTTGCTGGAAAATTCAAATTTATACTAACTTAATGTGAGAACATAGTATGCACTGAGAAAGTAACTTTTTTGTCTTGATGAACAGAGGCATGAAACAACTTTCAACCTACTCATACTCATGTGGGAAGTTAACCAAAGGTGTTTCCATCAGGTTTGCAGTAAGTGCTTTGGAGTAAAATTGAAATGTATACTATTTGTTTTGTCTTAGTATTGTATGCACTGAGATAACAACTTTTTTTGTTTTCATGTGTATAGCCATGAAACAACTTTCAACCTACTCATACTCATGTGGGAAGTTAACCAAAGGTGTTTCCATTAATTTGCAGTATGTACTTTGGTGTAAAATTGAAATGTATACTATTTGTATTGTCTTAGTATTATATGCACTGAGAAAGTAACTTTTTTGTCTTGATGAACAGAGGCATGAAACCACTTTCAACCTACTCATACTCATGTGGGAAGTTAACCAAAGGTGTTTCCATTAGGTTTCCAGTAACTGCTTTGGAGTAAAATTGAAATGTATACTATTTGTATTGTCTTGGTATTGTATGCACTGAGATAACAACTTTTTTGTGTTGATGTGTCGAAACCATAAAACAACTTTGAACCTACTCATAATCATGTGCGAAGTTAACCTAAGGTGTTTCCATTAGGTTTGCAGTAAGTACTTTGTTGTAAAATTGAAATGTATACTACTTGTATTATCTAACCATTTTAAGCCCTGAGTTAACAACATTTTTCTGTTGATTTGTAGAGCCATGAGACAACTTTCAAACAACTCAGAAACATGTGGGAAGTTAACTTAAAATGTATCCCAATGGTTTGCACTCTGCACTTTTCTGGAAAATTGAAATTTATACTAACTTAATGTGAGAACATAGTATGCACTGAGAAAGTAACTTTTTTGTCTTGATGAACAGAGGCATGAAACAACTTTCAACCTACTCATTCTCATGTGGGAAGTTAACCAACGGTGTTTCCATCAGGTTTGCAGTAAGTGCTTTGGAGTGAAATTGAAATGTATACTATCTGAATTGTCTTAGTATTATATGCAATCAGATAACAACTTTTTTGTGTTGATGTGTAGAGCCATGAAACAACTTTCAACCTACTCATAATCATGTGGGAAGTTAACCTAAGGTGTTTCCATTAGGTTTGCAGTAAGTACTTTGGTGTAAAATTGAAATGTATACTATTTGTATTGTCTAAGCATAGTATGCACTGAGTTAACAACATGTTTGTGATGATGTGTAGAGCCATGACACAACTTTCAAACTACTCATAATCATGTGGGAAGTTAAATTATAATGTTTCCCAATGGTTTGCACTCTGCACTTTGGTGGAAAATTGAGATGTTTACTACCTTTATGTCAGAACGTAGTATGCATGAGAAAGTAACTTTTTGTCTTGATGAACAGAGGCATGAAACAACTTTCAACCTACTCATACTCATGTGGGAAGTTAACTAAAGGTGTTTCCATTAGGTTTGCAGTATGTACTTTGGTGTAAAATTGATATGTATACTATTTGTATTGTCTTAGTATTGTATGCACTGAGAAAGTAACTTTTTTGTCTTGATGAACAGAGGCATGAAACCACTTTCAACCTACTCATACTCATGTGGGAAGTTAACCAAAGGTGTTTCCATTGGGTTTGCAGTAAGTACTTTGGTGTAAAATTGAAATGTATGCTATTTGTATTGTAAAAGCATTGTACACACTGAGTAAACAACTTTTTCCTCTTGCTGTGCAGAGGCATAATACAACTTTCAAACAACTCAGAATCATGTGCGAAGTTAACCTAAGGTGTTTTCATTAGGTTTGCAGTAAGTACTTTGGTGTAAAATTGAAATGTATACTATTTGTATTATCTAACCATTGTATGCACTGAGTTAACAACATGATTGTGTTGATGTGTAGAGCCATGACACAACTTTCAAACTACTCATAATCATGTGGGAAGTTAAATTAAAATGTCTCCGAATGGTTTGCACTCTGCACTTTGGTGGAAAATTTAGATCTATACTACTTTTATGTCAGAACTTAGTATGCACTGAGAAAGTAGCTTTTTTGTCTTGATGAACAGAGGCATGAAACAACTTTCAACCTACTCATACTCATGTGGGAAATTAACCAAAGGTGTTTCCATTAGGTTTGCAGTAAGTGCTTTGGAGTAAAATTAAAATCTATACTATTTCTATTATCTAAGCATTGTAAGCACTGAGATAACAACTTTTTTGTGTTGATATGTGGAGCCATGAAAAAACTTTGAAACTACTCATGATCATTTGGGAAGTTAACCTAAGGTGTTTCCATTAGGTTTGCAGTCAGGACTTTTGAGTACAATTGAAATGTATACTACTTTTATGTCAAAGCATTCTATTCACTGAGAGATCAACTTTTTTGTCTTTATGTGAACAGGTATGAAACAACTTTCAGACAACTCAGAATCATGTGGGAAGTTAATCTAAGGTGTTTTAATTAGGGTTGCAGTAAGAACTTTGTTGTAAAATTGAAATGTATACTTTTTGTATTATCTAAGCATTGTATGCACTGAGATATCAACTTTTTTGTGTTGATGTGTGGAGCCATGAAAAAACTTTCAAACTACTCATAATCATTTGAGAAGTTAACCTAAGGTGTTTCCATTAGTTTTGCAGTAAGTACTTTGGTGTAAAATTGAAATGTATACTAATTTTATTATCTGACCATTGTATGCCCTGAGTTAACAACATTTTTGTGTTGATGTGTAGAGCCATGAAACAACTTTCAAACTACCCATAATCATGTGGGAAGTTAAATTAAAATGTTTCCCAATGGTTTGCACTCTGCACTTTGGTGGAAAATTGAGATGCATACTACCTTAATGTCAGAACATAGAATACACTGAGAAAGTAACTTGATGAACAGAGGCATGAAACAACTTTCAACCTACTCATACTCATGTGGGAAGTTAACCAAAGGTGTTTCCATTAGGTTTGCAGTATGTCCATTGGTGTAAAATTGAAATGTACACTATTTGTTTTGTCTTAGTATTGTATGCACTGAGATAACAACTTTTTTGTTTTCATGTGTGTAGCCATGAAACAACTTTCAACCTACTCAGAATCATGTGGGAAGTTAACCAAAGGTGTTTCCATTAGGTTTCCAGTAAGCACTTTGGTGTAAAATTGAAATGTATACTATGTTTATTATCTAACCATTGTATGCCCTGAGTTAACAACATTTTTGTGTTGATGTATACAGCCATGAAACAACTTTCAAACTACTCATAATCATGTGGGAAGTTAAATTAAAATGTTTCCCAATGGTTTGCACTCTGCACTTTGGTGGAAAATTGAGATGTATACTACATTAATGTCAGAACATAAAATGCACTGAGAAAGTAACTTTTTTGTCTTGAAGAACAGAGGCATGAAACAACTTTCAACCTACTCATACTCATGTGGGAAGTTAACCAAAGGTGTTTCCATTAGGTTTGCAGTAAGTGTTTTGGAGTAAAATTGAAATTTATACTATCTGAATTGTCTTAGTATTGTATGCAATCAGATAACAACTTTTTTGTGTTGATGTGCAGAGCCATGAAACAACTTTCAACCTACTCATAATCATGTGGGAAGTTAACCTAAGGTGTTTCCATTAGGTTTGCAGTAAGTACTTTGGTATAAAATTGAAATGTATACTATTTGTATTGTCTAAGCATAGTATGCACTGAGAAAGTAACCTTTTTGTCTTGATGAACAGAGGCATGAAACAACTTTCAACCTACTCATACTCATGTGAGAAGTTAACCAAAGGTGTTTCCATTAGGTTTGCCGTAAGTGCTTTGGAGTAAAATTGAAATGTATACTATTTGTTTTGTCTTAGTATTGTATGCACTGAGATAACAACTTTTTTGTTTTCATGTGTATAGCCATGAAACAACTTTCAACCTACTCATACTCATGTGGGAAGTTAACCAAAGGTGCTAGCATTAGGTTTGCAGTATGTACTTTGGTGTAAAATTGAAATGTATACTATTTGTGTTGTCTTAGTATTGTATGCACTGAGAAAGTAACTTTTTTGTCTTGATGAACAGAGGCATGAAACCACTTTCAACCTACTCATACTCATGTGGGAAGTTAACCAAAGGTGTTTCCATTGGGTTTGCAGTAAGTACTTTGGTGTAAAATTGAAATGTATGCTATTTGTATTGCAAAAGCATTGTACGCACTGAGAAAACAACTTTTTTCTCTTGCTGTGCAGAGGCATAATACAACTTTCAAACAACTCAGAATCATGTGGGAAGTTAACCTAAGGTGTTTTCATTAGGTTCGCAGTAAGTACTTTGGTGTAAAATTGAAATGTATACTATTTGTATTATCTAACCATTGTATGCACTGTTAACAACATGTTTGTGTTGATGTGTAGAGCCATGACACAACTTTCAAACTACTCATAATCATGTGGGAAGTTAAATTAAAATGTCTCCCAATGGTTTGCACTCTGCAATTTGGTGGAAAATTGAGATGTATACTACCTTAATGTCAGAACGTAGTATGCACTGAGAAAGTAGCTTTTTTGTCTTGATGAACAGAGGCATGAAACAACTTTCAACCTGCTCGTACTCATGTGGGAAGTTAACCAAAGGTGTTTCCATTAGGTTTGCAGTATGTACTTTGGTGTAAAATTGAAATGTATACTATTTGTATTGTCTTAGTATTGTATGCACTGAGAAAGTAACTTTTTTGTCTTGATGAACAGAGGCATGAAAACACTTTCAACCTACTCATACTCATGTGGGAAGTTAACCAAAAGTGTTTCCATTGGGTTTGCAGTAAGTACTTTGGTGTAAAATTGAAATGTATACTATTTGTATTATCTAACCATTGTATGCACTGAGTTAACAACATGTTTGTGTTGATGTGTAGAGCCATGACACAACTTTCAAACTACTCATAATCATGTGGGAAGTTAAATTAAAATGTCTCCCAATGGTTTGCACTCTGCACTTTGGTGGAAAATTGAGATGTCTTCTACCTTTATGTCAGAACGTAGTATGCACTGAGAAAGTAGCTTTTTTGTCTTGATGAACAGAGGCATGAAACGACTTTCAACCTACTCGTACTCATGTGGGAAGTTAAACAAAGGTGTTTCCATTAGGTTTGCAGTAACTGCTTTGGAGTAAAATTGAAAGATATACTATTTGTATTGTCTTAGTATTGTATGCACTGAGATAACAACTTTTTTGTGTTGATGTGTCGAACCATAAAACAACTTTCAACCTACTCATAATCATGTGGGAAGTTAACCTAAGGTGTTTCCATTAGGTTTGCCGTAAGTACTTTGGTGTAAAATTGAAATGTATACTATTTGTATTATCTGAGCATAGTATGCACTGAGAAAGTAACTGTTTTGTCTTGATGAACAGAGGCATGAAACAACTTTCAACCTACTCATACTCATGTGGGAAGTTAACCAAAGGTGTTTCCATCAGGTTTGCAGTAAGTGCTTTGGAGTAAAATTGAAATGTATACTATTTGTTTTGTCTTATAATTGTATGCACTGAGATAACAACTTTTTTGTTTTCATGTGTATAGCCATGAAACAACTTTCAACCTACTCATACTCATGTGGGAAGTTAACCAAAGGTGTTTCCATTAGGTTTGCAGTATGTACTTTGGTGTAAAATTGAAATGTATACTATTTGTATTGTCTTAGTATTGTATGCACTGAGAAAGTAACTTTTTTGTCTTGATGAACAGAGGCATGAAAACACTTTCAACCTACTCATACTCATGTGGGAAGTTAACCAAAAGTGTTTCCATTGGGTTTGCAGTAAGTACTTTGGTGTTAAATTGAAATGTATACTATTTGTATTATCTAACCATTGTATGCACTGAGTTAACAACATGTTTGTGTTGATGTGTAGAGCCATGACACAACTTTCAAACTACTCATAATCATGTAGGAAGTTAAATTAAAATGTCTCCCAATGGTTTGCACTCTGCACTTTGGTGGAAAATTGAGATGTATACTACCTTTATGTCAGAACGTAGTATGCACTGAGAAAGTAGCTTTTTTGTCTTGATGAACAGAGGCATGAAACAACTTTCAACCTACTCGTACTCATGTGGGAAGTTAAACAAAGGTGTTTCCATTAGGTTTGCAGTAACTGCTTTGGAGTAAAATTGAAAGATATACTATTTGTATTGTCTTAGTATTGTATGCACTGAGATAACAACTTTTTTGTGTTGATGTGTCGAACCATAAAACAACTTTCAACCTACTCATAATCATGTGGGAGGTTAACCTAAGGTGTTTCCATTAGGTTTGCCGTAAGTACTTTGGTGTAAAATTGAAATGTATACTATTTGTATTATCTAAGCATAGTATGCACTGAGAAAGTAACTGTTTTGTCTTGATGAACAGAGGCATGAAACAACCTTCAACCTACTCATACTCATGTGGGAAGTTAACCAAAGGTGTTTCCATTAGCTTAGCAGTATGTACTTTGATGTAAAATTGAAATGTATACTATTTGTTTAGTCTTAGTACTGTATGCACTGAGAAAGTAACTTTTTTGTCTTGATGAACAGAGGCATGAAACAACTTTCAACCTACTCATAATCATGTGGGAAGTTACCCTAAGGTGTTTCCATTAGGTTTGCAGTAAGTACTTTGGTGTAAAATTGAAATGTATATTATTTGTATTATCTAAGCATTGTAAGCACTGAGATAACAACTTTTTTGTGTTGATGTGTGGAGCCATGAAAAAACTTTCAAACCTCTCATAATCATGTGGGAAGTTAACCTATGGTGTTTCCATTAGGTTTGCAGGAAGTACTTTGGTGTAAAATTGAAATGTATACTATTTGTATTGTCTAAGCATAATATGTACTGAGAAAGTAACTTCTTTGTCTTCATGAACAGAGGCATGAAACAACTTTCAACCTACTCATACTCATGTGGGAAGTTAACCAAAGGTGTTTCCATTGGGTTTGCAGTAAGTGCTTTGGAGTAAAATTGAAATGTATACTACTTTTATGTCAAAGCATTCTATTCACTGAGAGATCAACTTTTTTGTCTTTATGTGAACAGGTATGAAACAACTTTCAAACTACTCATAATCATGTGGGAAGTTAAATGAAAATGTTTCCCAATGGTTTGCACTCTGCACTTTGGTGGAAAATTGTGATGTATGCTACCTTTATGTCAGAACATAGTATGCACTGAGAAAGTAACTTTTTTGTCTTGATGAACAGAGGCATGAAACAATTTTCAACCTATTCATAGTCATGTGGGAAGTTAACCAAAGGTGTTTCCATTAAGTTTGCAGTAAGTGTTTTGGAGTAAAATTGAATTCTATACTATCTGAATTGTCTTAGTATTGTATGCACTGAGATAACAACTTTTTTGTCGTGATGTGTGGAGCCATGAAAAAACTTTCAAACTACTTATAATCATTGGGGAAGTTAACCTATGGTTTTTCCATTTCGTTTGCAGTAAGTACTTTGGTGTAAAATTGAAATGTATGGTATTCGTATTATCTAACCATTTTAAGCCCTGAGTTAACAACATTTTTCTGTTGATCTGTAGAGCCATGAGACAACTTTCAAACAACTCAGAAACATGTGGGAAGTTAACTTAAAATGTATCCCAAAGGTTTGCACTCTGCACTTTGCTGGAAAATTCAAATTTCTACTAACTTAATGTGAGAACATAGCATGCACTGAGAAAGTACCTTTTTTGTCTTGATGAACAGAGGCATGAAACAACTTTCAACCTACTCATACTCATGTGGGAAGTAACCAAAGGTGTTTCCATCAGGTTTGCAGTAAGTGCTTTGGAGTAAAATTGAAATGTATACTATTTGTTTTTGTCTTAGTATTGTATGCACTGAGATAACAACTTTTTTGTTTTCATGTGTATAGCCATGAAACAACTTTCAACCTACTCATACTCATGTGGGAAGTTAACCAAAGGTGTTTCCATCAGGTTTGCAGTAAGTGCTTTGGAGTAAAATTGAAATGTATACTATTTGTTTTGTCTTAGTATTGTATGCACTGTGATAACAACTTTTTTTGTTTTCATGTGTATAGCCATGAAACAACTTTCAACCTGACTCATACTCATGTGGGAAGTTAACCAAAGGTGTTTCCATTAATTTGCAGTATGTACTTTGGTGTAAAATTGAAATGTATACTATTTGTATTGTCTTAGTATTGTATGCACTGAGAAAGTAACTTTTTTGTCTTGATGAACAGAGGCATGAAAACACTTTCAACCTACTCATACTCATGTGGGAAGTTAACCAAAGTGTTTCCATTGGGTTTGCAGTAAGTACTTTGGTGTAAAATTGAAATGTATACTATTTGTATTATCTGACCATTGTATGCACTGAGTTAACAACATGTTTGTGTTGATGTGTAGAGCCATGACACAACTTTCAAACTGCTCATAATCATGTGGGAAGTTAAATTAAAATGTCTCCAATGGTTTGCACTCTGCACTTTGGTGGAAAATTGAGATGTACACTACCTTTATGTCAGAACGTAGTATGCACTGAGAAAGTAGCTTTTTTGTCTTGATGAACAGAGGCATGAAACAACTTTCAACCTACTCATAATCATGTGGGAAGTTAACCTAAGGTGTTTCCATTAGGTTTGCAGGAAGTACTTTGGTGTAAAATTCAAATGTATACTATTTGTATTGTCTGAGCATAGTATGCACTGAGAAAGTAACTTCTTTGTCTTGATGAACACTAGCATGAAACAACTTTCAACCTACTCATACTCATGTGGGAAGTTAACCAAAGGTGTTTCCATTGGGTTTGCAGTAAGTGCTTTGGAGTAAAATTGAAATGTATACAATTTGTTTTGTCTTAGTATTGTATGCACTGAGATAACAACTTTTTTGTTTTCATGTGTATAGCCATGAAACAACTTTCAACCTACTCGTACTCATGTGGGAAGTTAACCAAAGGTGTTTCCATTAGGTTTGCCGTAACTGCTTTGGAGCAAAATTGAAATGTATACTATTTGTATTGTCTTAGTACTGTATGTACTGAGAGAACAACTTTTTTTGTTTTCATGTGTATAGCCATGAAACAACTTTCAACCTACTCATACTCATGTGGGAAGTTAACCAAAGGTGTTTCCATTAATTTGCAGTATGTACTTTGGTGTAAAATTGAAATGTATACTATTTGTATTGTCTAAACATTGTATGCACTGAGTTAACAACATTTTTGTGTTGATGTGTAGAGCCATGACACAACTTTCAAACTACTCATAATCATGTGGAAAGTTAAATTAAAATGTCTCCCAATGGTTTGCACTCTGCACTTTGGTGGAAAATTGAGATGTATACTACCTTTATGTCAGAACGTAGTATGCACTGAGAAAGTAGATTTTTTGTCTTGATGAACAGAGGCATGAAACAACTTTCAACCTACTCGTACTCATGTGGGAAGTTAAACAAAGGTGTTTCCATTAGGTTTGCAGTAACTGCTTTGGAGTAAATTGAAAGATATACTATTTGTATTGTCTTAGTATTGTATGCACTGAGATAACAACTTTTTTGTGTTGATGTGTCGAACCATAAAACAACTTTCAACCTACTCATAATCATGTGGGAAGTTAACCTAAGGTGTTTCCATTAGGTTTGCAGTAAGTACTTTGGTGTAAAATTGAAATGTATACTATTTGTATTATCTAAGCATAGTATGCACTGAGAAAGTAACTGTTTTGTCTTGATGAACAGAGGCATGAAACAACCTTCAAACTACTCATACTCATGTGGGAAGTTAACCAAAGGTGTTTCCATTAGCTTAGCAGTATGTACTTTGATGTAAAATTAAAATGTATACTATTTGTTTAGTCTTAGTATTGTATGCACTGAGAAAGTAACTTTTTTGTCTTGATGAACAGAGGCATGAAACAACTTTCAACCTACTCATAATCATGTGGGAAGTTACCCTAAGGTGTTTCCATTAGGTTTGCAGTAAGTACTTTGGTGTAAAATTGAAATGTATATTATTTGTATTATCTAAGCATTGTAAGCACTGAGATAACAACTTTTTTGTGTTGATGTGTGGAGCCATGAAAAAACTTTCAAACCTCTCATAATCATGTGGGAAGTTAACCTATGGTGTTTCCATTAGGTTTGCAGGAAGTACTTTGGTGTAAAATTGAAATGTATACTATTTGTATTGTCTAAGCATAATATGCACTGAGAAAGTAACTTCTTTGTCTTCATGAACAGAGGCATGAAACAACTTTCAACCTACTCATACTCATGTGGGAAGTTAACCAAAGGTGTTTCCTTTGGGTTTGCAGTAAGTGCTTTGGAGTAAAATTGAAATGTATACTACTTTTCTGTCAAAGCATTCTATTCACTGAGAGATCAACTTTTTTGTCTTTATGTGAACAGGTATGAAACAACTTTCAAACTACTCATAATCATGTGGGAAGTTAAATGAAAATGTTTCCCAATGGTTTGCACTCTGCACTTTGGTGGAAAATTGTGATGTATGCTACCTTTATGTCAGAACATAGTATGCACTGAGAAAGTAACTTTTTTGTCTTGATGAACAGAGGCATGAAACAATTCTCAACCTACTCATAGTCATGTGGGAAGTTAACCAAAGGTGTTTCCATTAAGTTTGCAGTAAGTGTTTTGGAGTAAAATTGAATTGTATACTATCTGAATTGTCTTAGTATTGTATGCACTGAGATAACAACTTTTTTGTCGTGATGTGTGGAGCCATGAAAAAACTTTCAAACTACTTATAATCATTGGGGAAGTTAACCTATGGTTTTTCCATTTCGTTTGCAGTAAGTACTTTGGTGTAAAATTGAAATGTATGGTATTCGTATTATCTAACCATTTTAAGCCCTGAGTTAACAACATTTTTCTGTTGATCTGTAAAGCCATGAGACAACTTTCAAACCACTCAGAAACATGTGGGAAGTTAACTTAAAATGTATCCCAAAGGTTTGCACTCTGCACTTTGCTGGAAAATTCAAATTTCTACTAACTTAATGTGAGAACATAGCATGCACTGAGAAAGTACCTTTTTTGTCTTGATGAACAGAGGCATGAAACAACTTTCAACCTACTCATACTCATGTGGGAAGTTAACCAAAGGTGTTTCCATCAGGTTTGCAGTAAGTGCTTTGGAGTAAAATTGAAATGTATACTATTTGTTTTGTCTTAGTATTGTATGCACTGAGATAACAACTTTTTTGTTTTCATGTGTATAGCCATGAAACAACTTTCAACCTACTCAAACTCATGTGGGAAATTAACCAAAGGTGTTTCCATTAGGTTTGCACTAAGTGCTTTGGAGTAAAATTAAAATGTATACTATTTCTATTATCTAAGCATTGTAAGCACTGAGATAACAACTTTTTTGTGTTGATATGTGGAGCCATGAAAAAACTTTGAAACTACTCATGATCATTTGGGAAGCTAACCTAAGGTGTTTCCATTAGGTTTGCAGTCAGGACTTTTGAGTACAATTGAAATGTATACTACTTTTATGTCAAAGCATTCTATTCACTGAGAGATCAACTTTTTTGTCTTTATGTGAACAGGTATGAAACAACTTTCAGACAACTCAGAATCATGTGGGAAGTTAATCTAAGGTGTTTTAATTAGGGTTGCAGTAAGAACTTTGTTGTAAAATTGAAATGTATACTTTTTGTATTATCTAAGCATTGTATGCACTGAGATATCAACTTTTTTGTGTTGATGTGTGGAGCCATGAAAAAACTTTCAAACTACTCATAATCATTTGAGAAGTTAACCTAAGGTGTTTCCATTAGTTTTGCAGTAAGTACTTTGGTGTAAAATTGAAATGTATACTAATTTTATTATCTGACCATTGTATGCCCTGAGTTAACAACATTTTTGTGTTGATGTGTAGAGCCATGAAACAACTTTCAAACTACCCATAATCATGTAGGAAGTTAAATTAAAATGTTTCCCAATGGTTTGCACTCTGCACTTTGGTGGAAAATTGAGATGCATACTACCTTAATGTCAGAACATAGAATACACTGAGAAAGTAACTTGATGAACAGAGGCATGAAACAACTTTCAACCTACTCATACTCATGTGGGAAGTTAACCAAAGGTGTTTCCATTAGGTTTGCAGTATGTCCATTGGTGTAAAATTGAAATGTACACTATTTGTTTTGTCTTAGTATTGTATGCACTGAGATAACAACTTTTTTGTTTTCATGTGTGTAGCCATGAAACAACTTTCAACCTACTCAGAATCATGTGGGAAATTAACCAAAGGTGTTTCCATTAGGTTTCCAGTAAGCACTTTGGTGTAAAATTGAAATGTATACTATGTTTATTATCTAAACATTGTATGCCCTGAGTTAACAACATTTTTGTGTTGATGTATACAGCCATGAAACAACTTTCAAACTACTCATAATCATGTGGGAAGTTAAATTAAAATGTTTCCCAATGGTTTGCACTCTGCACTTTGGTGGAAAATTGAGATGTATACTACATTAATGTCAGAACATAAAATGCACTGAGAAAGTAACTTTTTTGTCTTGAAGAACAGAGGCATGAAACAACTTTCAACCTACTCATACTCATGTGGGAAGTTAACCAAAGGTGTTTCCATTAGGTTTGCAGTAAGTGTTTTGGAGTAAAATTGAAATTTATACTATCTGAATTGTCTTAGTATTGTATGCAATCAGATAACAACTTTTTTGTGTTGATGTGTAGAGCCATGAAACAACTTTCAACCTACTCATAATCATGTGGGAAGTTAACCTAAGGTGTTTCCATTAGGTTTGCAGTAAGTACTTTGGTGTAAAATTGAAA
Source organism: Mobula birostris (assembly GCF_030028105.1). Lineage (NCBI taxonomy): Eukaryota > Metazoa > Chordata > Chondrichthyes > Myliobatiformes > Myliobatidae > Mobula > Mobula birostris. The sequence goes on from NC_092376.1 coordinate 95,889,950, forward strand.
TGTATACTATTTGTATTGTCTAAGCATAGTATGCACTGAGAAAGTAACCTTTTTGTCTTGATGAACAGAGGCATGAAACAACTTTCAACCTACTCATACTCATGTGAGAAGTTAACCAAAGGTGTTTCCATTAGGTTTGCCGTAAGTGCTTTGGAGTAAAATTGAAATGTATACTATTTGTTTTGTCTTAGTATTGTATGCACTGAGATAACAACTTTTTTGTTTTCATGTGTATAGCCATGAAACAACTTTCAACCTACTCATACTCATGTGGGAAGTTAACCAAAGGTGCTAGCATTAGGTTTGCAGTATGTACTTTGGTGTAAAATTGAAATGTATACTATTTGTGTTGTCTTAGTATTGTATGCACTGAGAAAGTAACTTTTTTGTCTTGATGAACAGAGGCATGAAACCACTTTCAACCTACTCATACTCATGTGGGAAGTTAACCAAAGGTGTTTCCATTGGGTTTGCAGTAAGTACTTTGGTGTAAAATTGAAATGTATGCTATTTGTATTGCAAAAGCATTGTACGCACTGAGAAAACAACTTTTTTCTCTTGCTGTGCAGAGGCATAATACAACTTTCAAACAACTCAGAATCATGTGGGAAGTTAACCTAAGGTGTTTTCATTAGGTTCGCAGTAAGTACTTTGGTGTAAAATTGAAATGTATACTATTTGTATTATCTAACCATTGTATGCACTGTTAACAACATGTTTGTGTTGATGTGTAGAGCCATGACACAACTTTCAAACTACTCATAATCATGTGGGAAGTTAAATTAAAATGTCTCCCAATGGTTTGCACTCTGCAATTTGGTGGAAAATTGAGATGTATACTACCTTAATGTCAGAACGTAGTATGCACTGAGAAAGTAGCTTTTTTGTCTTGATGAACAGAGGCATGAAACAACTTTCAACCTGCTCGTACTCATGTGGGAAGTTAACCAAAGGTGTTTCCATTAGGTTTGCAGTATGTACTTTGGTGTAAAATTGATATGTATACTATTTGTATTGTCTTTGTATTGTATGCACTGAGAAAGTAACTTTTTTGTCTTGATGAACAGAGGAATGAAACCACTTTCAACCTACTCATACTCATGTGGGAAGTTAACCAAAGGTGTTTCCATTGGGTTTGCAGTAAGTACTTTGGTGTAAAATTGAAATGTATGCTATTTGTATTGTAAAAGCATTGTACGCACTGAGTAAACAACTTTTTTCTCTTGCTGTGCAGAGGCATAATACAACTTTCAAACAACTCAGAATCATGTGCGAAGTTAACCTAAGGTGTTTTCATTAGGTTTGCAGTAAGTACTTTGGTGTAAAATTGAAATGTATACTATTTGTATTATCTAACCATTGTATGCACTGAGTTAACAACATGTTTGTGTTGATGTGTAGAGCCATGACACAACTTTCAAACTACTCATAATCATGTGGGAAGTTAAATTAAAATGTCTCCGAATGGTTTGCACTCTGCACTTTGGTGGAAAATTTAGATCTATACTACCTTTATGTCAGAACGTAGTATGCACTGAGAAAGTAGCTTTTTTGTCTTGATGAACAGAGGCATGAAACAACTTTCAACCTACTCATACTCATGTGGGAAATTAACCAAAGGTGTTTCCATTAGGTTTGCAGTAAGTGCTTTGGAGTAAAATTAAAATGTATACTATTTGTATTATCTAAGAATTGTCATACTCATGTGGGAAGTTAACCAAAGGTGTTTCCATTGGGTTTGCAGTAAGTGCTTTGGAGTAAAATTGAAATGTATACCATTTGTATTGTCTAAGCATAGTATGCACTGAGAAAGTAACTTTTTTGTCTTGATGAACAGAGGCATGAAACAACTTTCAACCTAGTCATTCTCATGTGGGAAGTTAACCAAAGGTGTTTCCATCAGGTTTGCAGTAAGTGCTTTGGAGTAAAATTGAAATGTATACTATTTGTTTTGTCTTAGTATTGTATGCACTGAGATAACAACTTTTTTGTTTTCATGTGTATAGCCATGAAACAACTTTCAACCTGCTCATACTCATGTGGGAAGTTAACCAAAGGTGTTTCCATTAGCTTTGCAGTAAGTACTTTGGTGTAAAATTGAAATGTATACCATTTGAATTGTCTAAGCATAGTATGCACTGAGAAAGTAACTTTTTTGTCTTGATGAACAGAGGCATGAAACAACTTTCAACCTACTCATTCTCATGTGGGAAGTTAACCAAAGGTGTTTCCATCAGGTTTGCAGTAAGTGCTTTGGAGTAAAATTGAAATGTATACTAATTGTTTTGTCTTAGAATTGTATGCACTGAGATAACAACTTTTTTGTTTTCATGTGTATAGCCATGAAACAACTTTCAACCTACTCATACTCATGTGGGAAGTTAACCAAAGGTGTTTCCATTAGGTTTGCAGTATGTACTTTGGTGTAAAATTGAAATGTATACTATTTGTATTGTCTTAGTATTGTATGCACTGAGAAAGTAACTTTTTTGTCTTGATGAACAGAGGCATGAAAACACTTTCAACCTACTCATACTCATGTGGGAAGTTAACCAAAAGTGTTTCCATTGGGTTTGCAGTAAGTACTTTGGTGTAAAATTGAAATGTATACTATTTGTATTATCTAACCATTGTATGCACTGAGTTAACAACATGTTTGTGTTGATGTGTAGAGCCATGACACAACTTTCAAACTACTCATAATCATGTGGGAAGTTAAATTAAAATGTCTCCCAATGGTTTGCACTCTGCACTTTGGTGGAAAATTGAGATGTCTTCTACCTTTATGTCAGAACGTAGTATGCACTGAGAAAGTAGCTTTTTTGTCTTGATGAACAGAGGCATGAAACGACTTTCAACCTACTCGTACTCATGTGGGAAGTTAAACAAAGGTGTTTCCATTAGGTTTGCAGTAACTGCTTTGGAGTAAAATTGAAAGATATACTATTTGTATTGTCTTAGTATTGTATGCACTGAGATAACAACTTTTTTGTGTTGATGTGTCGAACCATAAAACAACTTTCAACCTACTCATAATCATGTGGGAAGTTAACCTAAGGTGTTTCCATTAGGTTTGCCGTAAGTACTTTGGTGTAAAATTGAAATGTATACTATTTGTATTATCTGAGCATAGTATGCACTGAGAAAGTAACTGTTTTGTCTTGATGAACAGAGGCATGAAACAACTTTCAACCTACTCATACTCATGTGGGAAGTTAACCAAAGGTGTTTCCATCAGGTTTGCAGTAAGTGCTTTGGAGTAAAATTGAAATGTATACTATTTGTTTTGTCTTATAATTGTATGCACTGAGATAACAACTTTTTTGTTTTCATGTGTATAGCCATGAAACAACTTTCAACCTACTCATACTCATGTGGGAAGTTAACCAAAGGTGTTTCCATTAGGTTTGCAGTATGTACTTTGGTGTAAAATTGAAATGTATACTATTTGTATTGTCTTAGTATTGTATGCACTGAGAAAGTAACTTTTTTGTCTTGATGAACAGAGGCATGAAAACACTTTCAACCTACTCATACTCATGTGGGAAGTTAACCAAAAGTGTTTCCATTGGGTTTGCAGTAAGTACTTTGGTGTTAAATTGAAATGTATACTATTTGTATTATCTAACCATTGTATGCACTGAGTTAACAACATGTTTGTGTTGATGTGTAGAGCCATGACACAACTTTCAAACTACTCATAATCATGTAGGAAGTTAAATTAAAATGTCTCCCAATGGTTTGCACTCTGCACTTTGGTGGAAAATTGAGATGTATACTACCTTTATGTCAGAACGTAGTATGCACTGAGAAAGTAGCTTTTTTGTCTTGATGAACAGAGGCATGAAACAACTTTCAACCTACTCGTACTCATGTGGGAAGTTAAACAAAGGTGTTTCCATTAGGTTTGCAGTAACTGCTTTGGAGTAAAATTGAAAGATATACTATTTGTATTGTCTTAGTATTGTATGCACTGAGATAACAACTTTTTTGTGTTGATGTGTCGAACCATAAAACAACTTTCAACCTACTCATAATCATGTGGGAGGTTAACCTAAGGTGTTTCCATTAGGTTTGCCGTAAGTACTTTGGTGTAAAATTGAAATGTATACTATTTGTATTATCTAAGCATAGTATGCACTGAGAAAGTAACTGTTTTGTCTTGATGAACAGAGGCATGAAACAACCTTCAACCTACTCATACTCATGTGGGAAGTTAACCAAAGGTGTTTCCATTAGCTTAGCAGTATGTACTTTGATGTAAAATTGAAATGTATACTATTTGTTTAGTCTTAGTACTGTATGCACTGAGAAAGTAACTTTTTTGTCTTGATGAACAGAGGCATGAAACAACTTTCAACCTACTCATAATCATGTGGGAAGTTACCCTAAGGTGTTTCCATTAGGTTTGCAGTAAGTACTTTGGTGTAAAATTGAAATGTATATTATTTGTATTATCTAAGCATTGTAAGCACTGAGATAACAACTTTTTTGTGTTGATGTGTGGAGCCATGAAAAAACTTTCAAACCTCTCATAATCATGTGGGAAGTTAACCTATGGTGTTTCCATTAGGTTTGCAGGAAGTACTTTGGTGTAAAATTGAAATGTATACTATTTGTATTGTCTAAGCATAATATGTACTGAGAAAGTAACTTCTTTGTCTTCATGAACAGAGGCATGAAACAACTTTCAACCTACTCATACTCATGTGGGAAGTTAACCAAAGGTGTTTCCATTGGGTTTGCAGTAAGTGCTTTGGAGTAAAATTGAAATGTATACTACTTTTATGTCAAAGCATTCTATTCACTGAGAGATCAACTTTTTTGTCTTTATGTGAACAGGTATGAAACAACTTTCAAACTACTCATAATCATGTGGGAAGTTAAATGAAAATGTTTCCCAATGGTTTGCACTCTGCACTTTGGTGGAAAATTGTGATGTATGCTACCTTTATGTCAGAACATAGTATGCACTGAGAAAGTAACTTTTTTGTCTTGATGAACAGAGGCATGAAACAATTTTCAACCTATTCATAGTCATGTGGGAAGTTAACCAAAGGTGTTTCCATTAAGTTTGCAGTAAGTGTTTTGGAGTAAAATTGAATTCTATACTATCTGAATTGTCTTAGTATTGTATGCACTGAGATAACAACTTTTTTGTCGTGATGTGTGGAGCCATGAAAAAACTTTCAAACTACTTATAATCATTGGGGAAGTTAACCTATGGTTTTTCCATTTCGTTTGCAGTAAGTACTTTGGTGTAAAATTGAAATGTATGGTATTCGTATTATCTAACCATTTTAAGCCCTGAGTTAACAACATTTTTCTGTTGATCTGTAGAGCCATGAGACAACTTTCAAACAACTCAGAAACATGTGGGAAGTTAACTTAAAATGTATCCCAAAGGTTTGCACTCTGCACTTTGCTGGAAAATTCAAATTTCTACTAACTTAATGTGAGAACATAGCATGCACTGAGAAAGTACCTTTTTTGTCTTGATGAACAGAGGCATGAAACAACTTTCAACCTACTCATACTCATGTGGGAAGTTAACCAAAGGTGTTTCCATCAGGTTTGCAGTAAGTGCTTTGGAGTAAAATTGAAATGTATACTATTTGTTTTGTCTTAGTATTGTATGCACTGAGATAACAACTTTTTTGTTTTCATGTGTATAGCCATGAAACAACTTTCAACCTACTCATACTCATGTGGGAAGTTAACCAAAGGTGTTTCCATCAGGTTTGCAGTAAGTGCTTTGGAGTAAAATTGAAATGTATACTATTTGTTTTGTCTTAGTATTGTATGCACTGTGATAACAACTTTTTTTGTTTTCATGTGTATAGCCATGAAACAACTTTCAACCTACTCATACTCATGTGGGAAGTTAACCAAAGGTGTTTCCATTAATTTGCAGTATGTACTTTGGTGTAAAATTGAAATGTATACTATTTGTATTGTCTTAGTATTGTATGCACTGAGAAAGTAACTTTTTTGTCTTGATGAACAGAGGCATGAAAACACTTTCAACCTACTCATACTCATGTGGGAAGTTAACCAAAAGTGTTTCCATTGGGTTTGCAGTAAGTACTTTGGTGTAAAATTGAAATGTATACTATTTGTATTATCTGACCATTGTATGCACTGAGTTAACAACATGTTTGTGTTGATGTGTAGAGCCATGACACAACTTTCAAACTGCTCATAATCATGTGGGAAGTTAAATTAAAATGTCTCCCAATGGTTTGCACTCTGCACTTTGGTGGAAAATTGAGATGTACACTACCTTTATGTCAGAACGTAGTATGCACTGAGAAAGTAGCTTTTTTGTCTTGATGAACAGAGGCATGAAACAACTTTCAACCTACTCATAATCATGTGGGAAGTTAACCTAAGGTGTTTCCATTAGGTTTGCAGGAAGTACTTTGGTGTAAAATTCAAATGTATACTATTTGTATTGTCTGAGCATAGTATGCACTGAGAAAGTAACTTCTTTGTCTTGATGAACACTAGCATGAAACAACTTTCAACCTACTCATACTCATGTGGGAAGTTAACCAAAGGTGTTTCCATTGGGTTTGCAGTAAGTGCTTTGGAGTAAAATTGAAATGTATACAATTTGTTTTGTCTTAGTATTGTATGCACTGAGATAACAACTTTTTTGTTTTCATGTGTATAGCCATGAAACAACTTTCAACCTACTCGTACTCATGTGGGAAGTTAACCAAAGGTGTTTCCATTAGGTTTGCCGTAACTGCTTTGGAGCAAAATTGAAATGTATACTATTTGTATTGTCTTAGTACTGTATGTACTGAGAGAACAACTTTTTTTGTTTTCATGTGTATAGCCATGAAACAACTTTCAACCTACTCATACTCATGTGGGAAGTTAACCAAAGGTGTTTCCATTAATTTGCAGTATGTACTTTGGTGTAAAATTGAAATGTATACTATTTGTATTGTCTAAACATTGTATGCACTGAGTTAACAACATTTTTGTGTTGATGTGTAGAGCCATGACACAACTTTCAAACTACTCATAATCATGTGGAAAGTTAAATTAAAATGTCTCCCAATGGTTTGCACTCTGCACTTTGGTGGAAAATTGAGATGTATACTACCTTTATGTCAGAACGTAGTATGCACTGAGAAAGTAGATTTTTTGTCTTGATGAACAGAGGCATGAAACAACTTTCAACCTACTCGTACTCATGTGGGAAGTTAAACAAAGGTGTTTCCATTAGGTTTGCAGTAACTGCTTTGGAGTAAAATTGAAAGATATACTATTTGTATTGTCTTAGTATTGTATGCACTGAGATAACAACTTTTTTGTGTTGATGTGTCGAACCATAAAACAACTTTCAACCTACTCATAATCATGTGGGAAGTTAACCTAAGGTGTTTCCATTAGGTTTGCAGTAAGTACTTTGGTGTAAAATTGAAATGTATACTATTTGTATTATCTAAGCATAGTATGCACTGAGAAAGTAACTGTTTTGTCTTGATGAACAGAGGCATGAAACAACCTTCAAACTACTCATACTCATGTGGGAAGTTAACCAAAGGTGTTTCCATTAGCTTAGCAGTATGTACTTTGATGTAAAATTAAAATGTATACTATTTGTTTAGTCTTAGTATTGTATGCACTGAGAAAGTAACTTTTTTGTCTTGATGAACAGAGGCATGAAACAACTTTCAACCTACTCATAATCATGTGGGAAGTTACCCTAAGGTGTTTCCATTAGGTTTGCAGTAAGTACTTTGGTGTAAAATTGAAATGTATATTATTTGTATTATCTAAGCATTGTAAGCACTGAGATAACAACTTTTTTGTGTTGATGTGTGGAGCCATGAAAAAACTTTCAAACCTCTCATAATCATGTGGGAAGTTAACCTATGGTGTTTCCATTAGGTTTGCAGGAAGTACTTTGGTGTAAAATTGAAATGTATACTATTTGTATTGTCTAAGCATAATATGCACTGAGAAAGTAACTTCTTTGTCTTCATGAACAGAGGCATGAAACAACTTTCAACCTACTCATACTCATGTGGGAAGTTAACCAAAGGTGTTTCCTTTGGGTTTGCAGTAAGTGCTTTGGAGTAAAATTGAAATGTATACTACTTTTCTGTCAAAGCATTCTATTCACTGAGAGATCAACTTTTTTGTCTTTATGTGAACAGGTATGAAACAACTTTCAAACTACTCATAATCATGTGGGAAGTTAAATGAAAATGTTTCCCAATGGTTTGCACTCTGCACTTTGGTGGAAAATTGTGATGTATGCTACCTTTATGTCAGAACATAGTATGCACTGAGAAAGTAACTTTTTTGTCTTGATGAACAGAGGCATGAAACAATTCTCAACCTACTCATAGTCATGTGGGAAGTTAACCAAAGGTGTTTCCATTAAGTTTGCAGTAAGTGTTTTGGAGTAAAATTGAATTGTATACTATCTGAATTGTCTTAGTATTGTATGCACTGAGATAACAACTTTTTTGTCGTGATGTGTGGAGCCATGAAAAAACTTTCAAACTACTTATAATCATTGGGGAAGTTAACCTATGGTTTTTCCATTTCGTTTGCAGTAAGTACTTTGGTGTAAAATTGAAATGTATGGTATTCGTATTATCTAACCATTTTAAGCCCTGAGTTAACAACATTTTTCTGTTGATCTGTAAAGCCATGAGACAACTTTCAAACCACTCAGAAACATGTGGGAAGTTAACTTAAAATGTATCCCAAAGGTTTGCACTCTGCACTTTGCTGGAAAATTCAAATTTCTACTAACTTAATGTGAGAACATAGCATGCACTGAGAAAGTACCTTTTTTGTCTTGATGAACAGAGGCATGAAACAACTTTCAACCTACTCATACTCATGTGGGAAGTTAACCAAAGGTGTTTCCATCAGGTTTGCAGTAAGTGCTTTGGAGTAAAATTGAAATGTATACTATTTGTTTTGTCTTAGTATTGTATGCACTGAGATAACAACTTTTTTGTTTTCATGTGTATAGCCATGAAACAACTTTCAACCTACTCAAACTCATGTGGGAAATTAACCAAAGGTGTTTCCATTAGGTTTGCACTAAGTGCTTTGGAGTAAAATTAAAATGTATACTATTTCTATTATCTAAGCATTGTAAGCACTGAGATAACAACTTTTTTGTGTTGATATGTGGAGCCATGAAAAAACTTTGAAACTACTCATGATCATTTGGGAAGCTAACCTAAGGTGTTTCCATTAGGTTTGCAGTCAGGACTTTTGAGTACAATTGAAATGTATACTACTTTTATGTCAAAGCATTCTATTCACTGAGAGATCAACTTTTTTGTCTTTATGTGAACAGGTATGAAACAACTTTCAGACAACTCAGAATCATGTGGGAAGTTAATCTAAGGTGTTTTAATTAGGGTTGCAGTAAGAACTTTGTTGTAAAATTGAAATGTATACTTTTTGTATTATCTAAGCATTGTATGCACTGAGATATCAACTTTTTTGTGTTGATGTGTGGAGCCATGAAAAAACTTTCAAACTACTCATAATCATTTGAGAAGTTAACCTAAGGTGTTTCCATTAGTTTTGCAGTAAGTACTTTGGTGTAAAATTGAAATGTATACTAATTTTATTATCTGACCATTGTATGCCCTGAGTTAACAACATTTTTGTGTTGATGTGTAGAGCCATGAAACAACTTTCAAACTACCCATAATCATGTAGGAAGTTAAATTAAAATGTTTCCCAATGGTTTGCACTCTGCACTTTGGTGGAAAATTGAGATGCATACTACCTTAATGTCAGAACATAGAATACACTGAGAAAGTAACTTGATGAACAGAGGCATGAAACAACTTTCAACCTACTCATACTCATGTGGGAAGTTAACCAAAGGTGTTTCCATTAGGTTTGCAGTATGTCCATTGGTGTAAAATTGAAATGTACACTATTTGTTTTGTCTTAGTATTGTATGCACTGAGATAACAACTTTTTTGTTTTCATGTGTGTAGCCATGAAACAACTTTCAACCTACTCAGAATCATGTGGGAAATTAACCAAAGGTGTTTCCATTAGGTTTCCAGTAAGCACTTTGGTGTAAAATTGAAATGTATACTATGTTTATTATCTAAACATTGTATGCCCTGAGTTAACAACATTTTTGTGTTGATGTATACAGCCATGAAACAACTTTCAAACTACTCATAATCATGTGGGAAGTTAAATTAAAATGTTTCCCAATGGTTTGCACTCTGCACTTTGGTGGAAAATTGAGATGTATACTACATTAATGTCAGAACATAAAATGCACTGAGAAAGTAACTTTTTTGTCTTGAAGAACAGAGGCATGAAACAACTTTCAACCTACTCATACTCATGTGGGAAGTTAACCAAAGGTGTTTCCATTAGGTTTGCAGTAAGTGTTTTGGAGTAAAATTGAAATTTATACTATCTGAATTGTCTTAGTATTGTATGCAATCAGATAACAACTTTTTTGTGTTGATGTGTAGAGCCATGAAACAACTTTCAACCTACTCATAATCATGTGGGAAGTTAACCTAAGGTGTTTCCATTAGGTTTGCAGTAAGTACTTTGGTGTAAAATTGAAATGTATACTATTTGTATTGTCTAAGCATAGTATGCACTGAGAAAGTAACCTTTTTGTCTTGATGAACAGAGGCATGAAACAACTTTCAACCTACTCATACTCATGTGAGAAGTTAACCAAAGGTGTTTCCATTAGGTTTGCCGTAAGTGCTTTGGAGTAAAATTGAAATGTATACTATTTGTTTTGTCTTAGTATTGTATGCACTGAGATAACAACTTTTTTGTTTTCATGTGTATAGCCATGAAACAACTTTCAACCTACTCATACTCATGTGGGAAGTTAACCAAAGGTGCTAGCATTAGGTTTGCAGTATGTACTTTGGTGTAAAATTGAAATGTATACTATTTGTGTTGTCTTAGTATTGTATGCACTGAGAAAGTAACTTTTTTGTCTTGATGAACAGAGGCATGAAACCACTTTCAACCTACTCATACTCATGTGGGAAGTTAACCAAAGGTGTTTCCATTGGGTTTGCAGTAAGTACTTTGGTGTAAAATTGAAATGTATGCTATTTGTATTGCAAAAGCATTGTACGCACTGAGAAAACAACTTTTTTCTCTTGCTGTGCAGAGGCATAATACAACTTTCAAACAACTCAGAATCATGTGGGAAGTTAACCTAAGGTGTTTTCATTAGGTTCGCAGTAAGTACTTTGGTGTAAAATTGAAATGTATACTATTTGTATTATCTAACCATTGTATGCACTGTTAACAACATGTTTGTGTTGATGTGTAGAGCCATGACACAACTTTCAAACTACTCATAATCATGTGGGAAGTTAAATTAAAATGTCTCCCAATGGTTTGCACTCTGCAATTTGGTGGAAAATTGAGATGTATACTACCTTAATATCAGAACGTAGTATGCACTGAGAAAGTAGCTTTTTTGTCTTGATGAACAGAGGCATGAAACAACTTTCAACCTACTCGTACTCATGTGGGAAGTTAACCAAAGGTGTTTCCATTAGGTTTGCAGTATGTACTTTGGTGTAAAATTGATATGTATACTATTTGTATTGTCTTAGTATTGTATGCACTGAGAAAGTAACTTTTTTGTCTTGATGAACAGAGGAATGAAACCACTTTCAACCTACTCATACTCATGTGGGAAGTTAACCAAAGGTGTTTCCATTGGGTTTGCAGTAAGTACTTTGGTGTAAAATTGAAATGTATGCTATTTGTATTGTAAAAGCATTGTACGCACTGAGTAAACAACTTTTTTCTCTTGCTGTGCAGAGGCATAATACAACTTTCAAACAACTCAGAATCATGTGCGAAGTTAACCTAAGGTGTTTTCATTAGGTTTGCAGTAAGTACTTTGGTGTAAAATTGAAATGTATACTATTTGTATTACCTAACCATTGTATGCACTGAGTTAACAACATGTTTGTGTTGATGTGTAGAGCCATGACACAACTTTCAAACTACTCATAATCATGTGGGAAGTTAAATTAAAATTTCTCCGAATGGTTTGCACTCTGCACTTTGGTGGAAAATTTAGATCTATACTACCTTTATGTCAGAACGTAGTATGCACTGAGAAAGTAGCTTTTTTGTCTTGATGAACAGAGGCATGAAACAACTTTCAACCTACTCATACTCATGTGGGAAATTAACCAAAGGTGTTTCCATTAGGTTTGCAGTAAGTGCTTTGGAGTAAAATTAAAATGTATACTATTTGTATTATCTAAGAATTGTCATACTCATGTGGGAAGTTAACCAAAGGTGTTTCCATTGGGTTTGCAGTAAGTGCTTTGGAGTAAAATTGAAATGTATACCATTTGTATTGTCTAAGCATAGTATGCACTGAGAAAGTAACTTTTTTGTCTTGATGAACAGAGGCATGAAACAACTTTCAACCTACTCATTCTCATGTGGGAAGTTAACCAAAGGTGTTTCCATCAGGTTTGCAGTAAGTGCTTTGGAGTAAAATTGAAATGTATACTATTTGTTTTGTCTTAGTATTGTATGCACTGAGATAACAACTTTTTTGTTTTCATGTGTATAGCCATGAAACAACTTTCAACCTGCTCATACTCATGTGGGAAGTTAACCAAAGGTGTTTCCATTAGGTTTGCAGTAAGTACTTTGGTGTAAAATTGAAATGTATACCATTTGAATTGTCTAAGCATAGTATGCACTGAGAAAGTAACTTTTTTGTCTTGATGAACAGAGGCATGAAACAACTTTCAACCTACTCATTCTCATGTGGGAAGTTAACCAAAGGTGTTTCCATCAGGTTTGCAGTAAGTGCTTTGGAGTAAAATTGAAATGTATACTATTTGTTTTGTCTTAGAATTGTATGCACTGAGATAACAACCTTTTTGTTTTCATGTGTATAGCCATGAAACAACTTTCAACCTACTCATACTCATGTGGGAAGTTAACCAAAGGTGTTTCCATTAGGTTTGCAGTATGTACTTTGGTGTAAAATTGAAATGTATACTATTTGTATTGTCTTAGTATTGTATGCACTGAGAAAGTAACGTTTTTGTCTTGATGAACAGAGGCATGAAAACACTTTCAACCTACTCATACTCATGTGGGAAGTTAACCAAAAGTGTTTCCATTGGGTTTGCAGTAAGTACTTTGGTGTAAAATTGAAATGTATACTATTTGTATTATCTAATCATTGTATGCACTGAGTTAACAACATGTTTGTGTTGATGTGTAGAGCCATGACACAACTTTCAAACTACTCATAATCATGTGGGAAGTTAAATTAAAATGTCTCCCAATGGTTTGCACTCTGCACTTTGGTGGAAAATTGAGATGTCTTCTACCTTTATGTCAGAACGTAGTATGCACTGAGAAAGTAGCTTTTTTGTCTTGATGAACAGAGGCATGAAACGACTTTCAACCTACTCGTACTCATGTGGGAAGTTAAACAAAGGTGTTTCCATTAGGTTTGCAGTAACTGCTTTGGAGTAAAATTGAAAGATATACTATTTGTATTGTCTTAGTATTGTATGCACTGAGATAACAACTTTTTTGTGTTGATGTGTCGAACCATAAAACAACTTTCAACCTACTCATAATCATGTGGGAAGTTAACCTAAGGTGTTTCCATTAGGTTTGCAGTAAGTACTTTGGTGTAAAATTGAAATGTATACTATTTGTATTATCTAAGCATAGTATGCACTGAGAAAGTAACTGTTTTGTCTTGATGAACAGAGGCATGAAACAACTTTCAACCTACTCATACTCATGTGGGAAGTTAACCAAAGGTGTTTCCATCAGGTTTGCAGTAAGTGCTTTGGAGTAAAATTGAAATGTATACTATTTGTTTTGTCTTAGAATTGTATGCACTGAGATAACAACTTTTTTGTTTTCATGTGTATAGCCCTGAAACAACTTTCAACCTACTCATACTCATGTGGGAAGTTAACCAAAGGTGTTTCCATTAGGTTTGCAGTTTGTACTTTGGTGTAAAATTGAAATGTATACTATTTGTATTGTCTTAGTATTGTATGCACTGAGAAAGTAACTTTTTTGTCTTGATGAACAGAGGCATGAAAACACTTTCAACCTACTCATACTCATGTGGGAAGTTAACCAAAAGTGTTTCCATTGGGTTTGCAGTAAGTACTTTGGTGTAAAATTGAAATGTATACTATTTGTATTATCTAACCATTGTATGCACTGAGTTAACAACATGTTTGTGTTGATGTGTAGAGCCATGACACAACTTTCAAACTACTCATAATCATGTGGGAAGCTAAATTAAAATGTCTCCCAATGGTTTGCACTCTGCACTTTGGTGGAAAATTTAGATGTATACTACCTTTATGTCAGAACGTAGTATGCACTGAGAAAGTAGCTTTTTTGTCTTGATGAACAGAGGCATGAAACAACTTTCAACCTACTCGTACTCATGTGGGAAGTTAAACAAAGGTGTTTCCATTAGGTTTGCAGTAACTGCTTTGGAGTAAAATTGAAAGATATACTATTTGTATTGTCTTAGTATTGTATGCACTGAGATAACAACTTTTTTGTGTTGATGTGTCGAACCATAAAACAACTTTCAACCTACTCATAATCATGTGGGAGGTTAACCTAAGGTGTTTCCATTAGGTTTGCCGTAAGTACTTTGGTGTAAAATTGAAATGTATACTATTTGTATTATCTAAGCATAGTATGCACTGAGAAAGTAACTGTTTTGTCTTGATGAACAGAGGCATGAAACAACCTTCAACCTACTCATACTCATGTGGGAAGTTAACCAAAGGTGTTTCCATTAGCTTAGCAGTATGTACTTTGATGTAAAATTGAAATGTATACTATTTGTTTAGTCTTAGTATTGTATGCACTGAGAAAGTAACTTTTTTGTCTTGATGAACAGAGGCATGAAACAACTTTCAACCTACTCATAATCATGTGGGAAGTTACCCTAAGGTGTTTCCATTAGGTTTGCAGTAAGTACTTTGGTGTAAAATTGAAATGTATATTATTTGTATTATCTAAGCATTGTAAGCACTGAGATAACAACTTTTTTGTGTTGATGTGTGGAGCCATGAAAAAACTTTCAAACCTCTCATAATCATGTGGGAAGTTAACCTATGGTGTTTCCATTAGGTTTGCAGGAAGTACTTTGGTGTAAAATTGAAATGTATACTATTTGTATTGTCTAAGCATAATATGCACTGAGAAAGTAACTTCTTTGTCTTCATGAACAGAGGCATGAAACAACTTTCAACCTACTCATACTCATGTGGGAAGTTAACCAAAGGTGTTTCCATTGGGTTTGCAGTAAGTGCTTTGGAGTAAAATTGAAATGTATACTACTTTTATGTCAAAGCATTCTATTCACTGAGAGATCAACTTTTTTGTCTTTATGTGAACAGGTATGAAACAACTTTCAAACTACTCATAATCATGTGGGAAGTTAAATGAAAATGTTTCCCAATGGTTTGCACTCTGCACTTTGGTGGAAAATTGTGATGTATGCTACCTTTATGTCAGAACATAGTATGGACTGAGAAAGTAATTTTTTTGTCTTGATGAACAGAGGCATGAAACAATTTTCAACCTATTCATAGTCATGTGGGAAGTTAACCAAAGGTGTTTCCATTAAGTTTGCAGTAAGTGTTTTGGAGTAAAATTGAATTCTATACTATCTGAATTGTCTTAGTATTGTATGCACTGAGATAACAACTTTTTTGTCGTGATGTGTGGAGCCATGAAAAAACTTTCAAACTACTTATAATCATTGGGGAAGTTAACCTATGGTTTTTCCATTTCGTTTGCAGTAAGTACTTTGGTGTAAAATTGAAATGTATGGTATTCGTATTATCTAACCATTTTAAGCCCTGAGTTAACAACATTTTTCTGTTGATCTGTAGAGCCATGAGACAACTTTCAAACAACTCAGAAACATGTGGGAAGTTAACTTAAAATGTATCCCAAAGGTTTCCACTCTGCACTTTGCTGGAAAATTCAAATTTCTACTAACATAATGTGAGAACATAGCATGCACTGAGAAAGTACCTTTTTTGTCTTGATGAACAGAGGCATGAAACAACTTTCAACCTACTCATACTCATGTGGGAAGTTAACCAAAGGTGTTTCCATCAGGTTTGCAGTAAGTGCTTTGGAGTAAAATTGAAATGTATACTATTTGTTTTGTCTTAGTATTGTATGCACTCAGATAACAACTTTTTTGTTTTCATGTGTATAGCCATGAAACAACTTTCAACCTACTCATACTCATGTGGGAAGTTAACCAAAGGTGTTTCCATCAGGTTTGCAGTAAGTGCTTTGGAGTAAAATTGAAATGTATACTATTTGTTTTGTCTTAGTATTGTATGCACTGTGATAACAACTTTTTTTGTTTTCATGTGTATAGCCATGAAACAACTTTCAACCTACTCATACTCATGTGGGAAGTTAACCAAAGGTGTTTCCATTAATTTGCAGTATGTACTTTGGTGTAAAATTGAAATGTATACTATTTGTATTATCTAACCATTGTATGCACTGAGTTAACAACATGTTTGTGTTGATGTGTAGAGCCATGACACAACTTTCAAACTACTCATAATCATGTGGGAAGTTAAATTAAAATTTCTCCGAATGGTTTGCACTCTGCACTTTGGTGGAAAATTTAGATCTATACTACCTTTATGTCAGAACGTAGTATGCACTGAGAAAGTAGCTTTTTTGTCTTGATGAACAGAGGCATGAAACAACTTTCAACCTACTCATACTCATGTGGGAAATTAACCAAAGGTGTTTCCATTAGGTTTGCAGTAAGTGCTTTGGAGTAAAATTAAAATGTATACTATTTGTATTATCTAAGAATTGTCATACTCATGTGGGAAGTTAACCAAAGGTGTTTCCATTGGGTTTGCAGTAAGTGCTTTGGAGTAAAATTGAAATGTATACCATTTGTATTGTCTAAGCATAGTATGCACTGAGAAAGTAACTTTTTTGTCTTGATGAACAGAGGCATGAAACAACTTTCAACCTACTCATTCTCATGTGGGAAGTTAACCAAAGGTGTTTCCATCAGGTTTGCAGTAAGTGCTTTGGAGTAAAATTGAAATGTATACTATTTGTTTTGTCTTAGTATTGTATGCACTGAGATAACAACTTTTTTGTTTTCATGTGTATAGCCATGAAACAACTTTCAACCTGCTCATACTCATGTGGGAAGTTAACCAAAGGTGTTTCCATTAGGTTTGCAGTAAGTACTTTGGTGTAAAATTGAAATGTATACCATTTGAATTGTCTAAGCATAGTATGCACTGAGAAAGTAACTTTTTTGTCTTGATGAACAGAGGCATGAAACAACTTTCAACCTACTCATTCTCATGTGGGAAGTTAACCAAAGGTGTTTCCATCAGGTTTGCAGTAAGTGCTTTGGAGTAAAATTGAAATGTATACTATTTGTTTTGTCTTAGAATTGTATGCACTGAGATAACAACCTTTTTGTTTTCATGTGTATAGCCATGAAACAACTTTCAACCTACTCATACTCATGTGGGAAGTTAACCAAAGGTGTTTCCATTAGGTTTGCAGTATGTACTTTGGTGTAAAATTGAAATGTATACTATTTGTATTGTCTTAGTATTGTATGCACTGAGAAAGTAACGTTTTTGTCTTGATGAACAGAGGCATGAAAACACTTTCAACCTACTCATACTCATGTGGGAAGTTAACCAAAAGTGTTTCCATTGGGTTTGCAGTAAGTACTTTGGTGTAAAATTGAAATGTATACTATTTGTATTATCTAACCATTGTATGCACTGAGTTAACAACATGTTTGTGTTGATGTGTAGAGCCATGACACAACTTTCAAACTACTCATAATCATGTGGGAAGTTAAATTAAAATGTCTCCCAATGGTTTGCACTCTGCACTTTGGTGGAAAATTGAGATGTCTTCTACCTTTATGTCAGAACGTAGTATGCACTGAGAAAGTAGCTTTTTTGTCTTGATGAACAGAGGCATGAAACGACTTTCAACCTACTCGTACTCATGTGGGAAGTTAAACAAAGGTGTTTCCATTAGGTTTGCAGTAACTGCTTTGGAGTAAAATTGAAAGATATACTATTTGTATTGTCTTAGTATTGTATGCACTGAGATAACAACTTTTTTGTGTTGATGTGTCGAACCATAAAACAACTTTCAACCTACTCATAATCATGTGGGAAGTTAACCTAAGGTGTTTCCATTAGGTTTGCAGTAAGTACTTTGGTGTAAAATTGAAATGTATACTATTTGTATTATCTAAGCATAGTATGCACTGAGAAAGTAACTGTTTTGTCTTGATGAACAGAGGCATGAAACAACTTTCAACCTACTCATACTCATGTGGGAAGTTAACCAAAGGTGTTTCCATCAGGTTTGCAGTAAGTGCTTTGGAGTAAAATTGAAATGTATACTATTTGTTTTGTCTTAGAATTGTATGCACTGAGATAACAACTTTTTTGTTTTCATGTGTATAGCCCTGAAACAACTTTCAACCTACTCATACTCATGTGGGAAGTTAACCAAAGGTGTTTCCATTAGGTTTGCAGTATGTACTTTGGTGTAAAATTGAAATGTATACTATTTGTATTGTCTTAGTATTGTATGCACTGAGAAAGTAACTTTTTTGTCTTGATGAACAGAGGCATGAAAACACTTTCAACCTACTCATACTCATGTGGGAAGTTAACCAAAAGTGTTTCCATTGGGTTTGCAGTAAGTACTTTGGTGTAAAATTGAAATGTATACTATTTGTATTATCTAACCATTGTATGCACTGAGTTAACAACATGTTTGTGTTGATGTGTAGAGCCATGACACAACTTTCAAACTACTCATAATCATGTGGGAAGCTAAATTAAAATGTCTCCCAATGGTTTGCACTCTGCACTTTGGTGGAAAATTTAGATGTATACTACCTTTATGTCAGAACGTAGTATGCACTGAGAAAGTAGCTTTTTTGTCTTGATGAACAGAGGCATGAAACAACTTTCAACCTACTCGTACTCATGTGGGAAGTTAAACAAAGGTGTTTCCATTAGGTTTGCAGTAACTGCTTTGGAGTAAAATTGAAAGATATACTATTTGTATTGTCTTAGTATTGTATGCACTGAGATAACAACTTTTTTGTGTTGATGTGTCGAACCATAAAACAACTTTCAACCTACTCATAATCATGTGGGAGGTTAACCTAAGGTGTTTCCATTAGGTTTGCCGTAAGTACTTTGGTGTAAAATTGAAATGTATACTATTTGTATTATCTAAGCATAGTATGCACTGAGAAAGTAACTGTTTTGTCTTGATGAACAGAGGCATGAAACAACCTTCAACCTACTCATACTCATGTGGGAAGTTAACCAAAGGTGTTTCCATTAGCTTAGCAGTATGTACTTTGATGTAAAATTGAAATGTATACTATTTGTTTAGTCTTAGTATTGTATGCACTGAGAAAGTAACTTTTTTGTCTTGATGAACAGAGGCATGAAACAACTTTCAACCTACTCATAATCATGTGGGAAGTTACCCTAAGGTGTTTCCATTAGGTTTGCAGTAAGTACTTTGGTGTAAAATTGAAATGTATATTATTTGTATTATCTAAGCATTGTAAGCACTGAGATAACAACTTTTTTGTGTTGATGTGTGGAGCCATGAAAAAACTTTCAAACCTCTCATAATCATGTGGGAAGTTAACCTATGGTGTTTCCATTAGGTTTGCAGGAAGTACTTTGGTGTAAAATTGAAATGTATACTATTTGTATTGTCTAAGCATAATATGCACTGAGAAAGTAACTTCTTTGTCTTCATGAACAGAGGCATGAAACAACTTTCAACCTACTCATACTCATGTGGGAAGTTAACCAAAGGTGTTTCCATTGGGTTTGCAGTAAGTGCTTTGGAGTAAAATTGAAATGTATACTACTTTTATGTCAAAGCATTCTATTCACTGAGAGATCAACTTTTTTGTCTTTATGTGAACAGGTATGAAACAACTTTCAAACTACTCATAATCATGTGGGAAGTTAAATGAAAATGTTTCCCAATGGTTTGCACTCTGCACTTTGGTGGAAAATTGTGATGTATGCTACCTTTATGTCAGAACATAGTATGGACTGAGAAAGTAATTTTTTTGTCTTGATGAACAGAGGCATGAAACAATTTTCAACCTATTCATAGTCATGTGGGAAGTTAACCAAAGGTGTTTCCATTAAGTTTGCAGTAAGTGTTTTGGAGTAAAATTGAATTCTATACTATCTGAATTGTCTTAGTATTGTATGCACTGAGATAACAACTTTTTTGTCGTGATGTGTGGAGCCATGAAAAAACTTTCAAACTACTTATAATCATTGGGGAAGTTAACCTATGGTTTTTCCATTTCGTTTGCAGTAAGTACTTTGGTGTAAAATTGAAATGTATGGTATTCGTATTATCTAACCATTTTAAGCCCTGAGTTAACAACATTTTTCTGTTGATCTGTAGAGCCATGAGACAACTTTCAAACAACTCAGAAACATGTGGGAAGTTAACTTAAAATGTATCCCAAAGGTTTCCACTCTGCACTTTGCTGGAAAATTCAAATTTCTACTAACATAATGTGAGAACATAGCATGCACTGAGAAAGTACCTTTTTTGTCTTGATGAACAGAGGCATGAAACAACTTTCAACCTACTCATACTCATGTGGGAAGTTAACCAAAGGTGTTTCCATCAGGTTTGCAGTAAGTGCTTTGGAGTAAAATTGAAATGTATACTATTTGTTTTGTCTTAGTATTGTATGCACTCAGATAACAACTTTTTTGTTTTCATGTGTATAGCCATGAAACAACTTTCAACCTACTCATACTCATGTGGGAAGTTAACCAAAGGTGTTTCCATCAGGTTTGCAGTAAGTGCTTTGGAGTAAAATTGAAATGTATACTATTTGTTTTGTCTTAGTATTGTATGCACTGTGATAACAACTTTTTTTGTTTTCATGTGTATAGCCATGAAACAACTTTCAACCTACTCATACTCATGTGGGAAGTTAACCAAAGGTGTTTCCATTAATTTGCAGTATGTACTTTGGTGTAAAATTGAAATGTATACTATTTGTATTATCTAACCATTGTATGCACTGAGTTAACAACATGTTTGTGTTGATGTGTAGAGCCATGACACAACTTTCAAACTACTCATAATCATGTGGGAAGTTAAATTAAAATGTCTCCCAATGGTTTGCACTCTGCACTTTGGTGGAAAATTGAGATGTCTTCTACCTTTATGTCAGAACGTAGTATGCACTGAGAAAGTAGCTTTTTTGTCTTGATGAACAGAGGCATGAAACGACTTTCAACCTACTCGTACTCATGTGGGAAGTTAAACAAAGGTGTTTCCATTAGGTTTGCAGTAACTGCTTTGGAGTAAAATTGAAAGATATACTATTTGTATTGTCTTAGTATTGTATGCACTGAGATAACAACTTTTTTGTGTTGATGTGTCGAACCATAAAACAACTTTCAACCTACTCATAATCATGTGGGAAGTTAACCTAAGGTGTTTCCATTAGGTTTGCAGTAAGTACTTTGGTGTAAAATTGAAATGTATACTATTTGTATTATCTAAGCATAGTATGCACTGAGAAAGTAACTGTTTTGTCTTGATGAACAGAGGCATGAAACAACTTTCAACCTACTCATACTCATGTGGGAAGTTAACCAAAGGTGTTTCCATCAGGTTTGCAGTAAGTGCTTTGGAGTAAAATTGAAATGTATACTATTTGTTTTGTCTTAGAATTGTATGCACTGAGATAACAACTTTTTTGTTTTCATGTGTATAGCCCTGAAACAACTTTCAACCTACTCATACTCATGTGGGAAGTTAACCAAAGGTGTTTCCATTAGGTTTGCAGTATGTACTTTGGTGTAAAATTGAAATGTATACTATTTGTATTGTCTTAGTATTGTATGCACTGAGAAAGTAACTTTTTTGTCTTGATGAACAGAGGCATGAAAACACTTTCAACCTACTCATACTCATGTGGGAAGTTAACCAAAAGTGTTTCCATTGGGTTTGCAGTACGTACTTTGGTGTAAAATTGAAATGTATACTATTTGTATTATCTAACCATTGTATGCACTGAGTTAACAACATGTTTGTGTTGATGTGTAGAGCCATGACACAACTTTCAAACTACTCATAATCATGTGGGAAGCTAAATTAAAATGTCTCCCAATGGTTTGCACTCTGCACTTTGGTGGAAAATTTAGATGTATACTACCTTTATGTCAGAACGTAGTATGCACTGAGAAAGTAGCTTTTTTGTCTTGATGAACAGAGGCATGAAACAACTTTCAACCTACTCGTACTCATGTGGGAAGTTAAACAAAGGTGTTTCCATTAGGTTTGCAGTAACTGCTTTGGAGTAAAATTGAAAGATATACTATTTGTGTTGTCTTAGTATTGTATGCACTGAGATAACAACTTTTTTGTGTTGATGTGTCGAACCATAAAACAACTTTCAACCTACTCATAATCATGTGGGAGGTTAACCTAAGGTGTTTCCATTAGGTTTGCCGTAAGTACTTTGGTGTAAAATTGAAATGTATACTATTTGTATTATCTAAGCATAGTATGCACTGAGAAAGTAACTGTTTTGTCTTGATGAACAGAGGCATGAAACAACCTTCAACCTACTCATACTCATGTGGGAAGTTAACCAAAGGTGTTTCCATTAGCTTAGCAGTATGTACTTTGATGTAAAATTGAAATGTATACTATTTGTTTAGTCTTAGTATTGTATGCACTGAGAAAGTAACTTTTTTGTCTTGATGAACAGAGGCATGAAACAACTTTCAACCTACTCATAATCATGTGGGAAGTTACCCTAAGGTGTTTCCATTAGGTTTGCAGTAAGTACTTTGGTGTAAAATTGAAATGTATATTATTTGTATTATCTAAGCATTGTAAGCACTGAGATAACAACTTTTTTGTGTTGATGTGTGGAGCCATGAAAAAACTTTCAAACCTCTCATAATCATGTGGGAAGTTAACCTATGGTGTTTCCATTAGGTTTGCAGGAAGTACTTTGGTGTAAAATTGAAATGTATACTATTTGTATTGTCTAAGCATAATATGCACTGAGAAAGTAACTTCTTTGTCTTCATGAACAGAGGCATGAAACAACTTTCAACCTACTCATACTCATGTGGGAAGTTAACCAAAGGTGTTTCCATTGGGTTTGCAGTAAGTGCTTTGGAGTAAAATTGAAATGTATACTACTTTTATGTCAAAGCATTCTATTCACTGAGAGATCAACTTTTTTGTCTTTATGTGAACAGGTATGAAACAACTTTCAAACTACTCATAATCATGTGGGAAGTTAAATGAAAATGTTTCCCAATGGTTTGCACTCTGCACTTTGGTGGAAAATTGTGATGTATGCTACCTTTATGTCAGAACATAGTATGGACTGAGAAAGTAATTTTTTTGTCTTGATGAACAGAGGCATGAAACAATTTTCAACCTATTCATAGTCATGTGGGAAGTTAACCAAAGGTGTTTCCATTAAGTTTGCAGTAAGTGTTTTGGAGTAAAATTGAATTCTATACTATCTGAATTGTCTTAGTATTGTATGCACTGAGATAACAACTTTTTTGTCGTGATGTGTGGAGCCATGAAAAAACTTTCAAACTACTTATAATCATTGGGGAAGTTAACCTATGGTTTTTCCATTTCGTTTGCAGTAAGTACTTTGGTGTAAAATTGAAATGTATGGTATTCGTATTATCTAACCATTTTAAGCCCTGAGTTAACAACATTTTTCTGTTGATCTGTAGAGCCATGAGACAACTTTCAAACAACTCAGAAACATGTGGGAAGTTAACTTAAAATGTATCCCAAAGGTTTCCACTCTGCACTTTGCTGGAAAATTCAAATTTCTACTAACATAATGTGAGAACATAGCATGCACTGAGAAAGTACCTTTTTTGTCTTGATGAACAGAGGCATGAAACAACTTTCAACCTACTCATACTCATGTGGGAAGTTAACCAAAGGTGTTTCCATCAGGTTTGCAGTAAGTGCTTTGGAGTAAAATTGAAATGTATACTATTTGTTTTGTCTTAGTATTGTATGCACTCAGATAACAACTTTTTTGTTTTCATGTGTATAGCCATGAAACAACTTTCAACCTACTCATACTCATGTGGGAAGTTAACCAAAGGTGTTTCCATCAGGTTTGCAGTAAGTGCTTTGGAGTAAAATTGAAATGTATACTATTTGTTTTGTCTTAGTATTGTATGCACTGTGATAACAACTTTTTTTGTTTTCATGTGTATAGCCATGAAACAACTTTCAACCTACTCATACTCATGTGGGAAGTTAACCAAAGGTGTTTCCATTAATTTGCAGTATGTACTTTGGTGTAAAATTGAAATGTATACTATTTGTATTGTCTTAGTATTGTATGCACTGAGAAAGTAACTTTTTTGTCTTGATGAACAGAGGCATGAAAACACTTTCAACCTACTCATACTCATGTGGGAAGTTAACCAAAAGTGTTTCCATTGTGTTTGCAGTAAGTACTTTGGTGTAAAATTGAAATGTATACTATTTGTATTATCTGACCATTGTATGCACTGAGTTAGCAACATGTTTGTGTTGATGTGTAGAGCCATGACACAACTTTCAAACTACTCATAATCATGTGGGAAGTAAAATTAAAATGTCTCCCAATGGTTTGCACTCTGCACTTTGGTGGAAAATTGAGATGTACACTACCTTTATGTCAGAACGTAGTATGCACTGAGAAAGTAGCTTTTTTGTCTTGATGAACAGAGGCATGAAACAACTTTCAACCTACTCATAATCATGTGGGAAGTTAACCTAAGGTGTTTCCATTAGGTTTGCAGGAAGTACTTTGGTGTAAAATTGAAATGTATACTATTTGTATTCTCTGAGCATAGTATGCACTGAGAAAGTAACTTCTTTGTCTTGATGAACAGTAGCATGAAACAACTTTCAACCTACTCATACTCATGTGGGAAGTTAACCAAAGGTGTTTCCATTGGGTTTGCAGTAAGTGCTTTGGAGTAAAATTGAAATGTATACTATTTGTTTTGTCTTAGTGTTGTATGCACTGAGATAACAACTTTTTTGTTTTCATGTGTATAGCCATGAAACAACTTTCAACCTACTCGTACTCATGTGGGAAGTTAACCAAAGGTGTTTCCATTAGGTTTGCAGTAACTGCTTTGGAGCAAAATTGAAATGTATACTATTTGTATTGTCTTAGTACTGTATGTACTGAGAGAACAACTTTTTTTGTTTTCATGTGTATAGCCATGAAACAACTTTCAACCTACTCATACTCATGTGGGAAGTTAACCAAAGGTGTTTCCATTAATTTGCAGTATGTACTTTGGTGTAAAATTGAAATGTATACTATTTGTATTGTCTTATTATTGTATGCACTGAGAAAGTAACTTTTTTGTCTTGATGAACAGAGGCATGAAAACACTTTCAACCTGCTCATACTCATGTGGGAAGTTAACCAAAAGTGTTTCCATTGGGTTTGCAGTAAGTACTTTGGTGTAAAATTGAAATGTATACTATTTGTATTATCTAAACATTGTATGCACTGAGTTAACAACATTTTTGTGTTGATGTGTAGAGCCATGACACAACTTTCAAACTACTCATAATCATGTGGGAAGTTAAATTAAAATGTCTCCCAATGGTTTGCACTCTGCACTTTGGTGGAAAATTGAGATGTACACTACCTTTATGTCAGAACGTAGTATGCACTGAGAAAGTAGCTTTTTTGTCTTGATGAACAGAGGCATGAAACAACTTTCAACCTACTCATAATCATGTGGGAAGTTAACCTAAGGTGTTTCCATTAGGTTTGCAGGAAGTACTTTGGTGTAAAATTGAAATGTATACTATTTGTATTCTCTGAGCATAGTATGCACTGAGAAAGTAACTTTTTTGTCTTGATGAACAGAGGCATGAAACAACTTTCAACCTACTCGTACTCATGTGGGAAGTTAAACAAAGGTGTTTCCATTAGGTTTGCAGTAACTGCTTTGGAGTAAAATTGAAAGATATACTATTTGTATTGTCTTAGTATTGTATGCACTGAGATAACAACTTTTTTGTGTTGATGTGTCGAACCATAAAACAACTTTCAACCTACTCATAATCATGTGGGAAGTTAACCTAAGGTGTTTCCATTAGGTTTGCAGTAAGTACTTTGGTGTAAAATTGAAATGTATACTATTTGTATTATCTAAGCATAGTATGCACTGAGAAAGTAACTGTTTTGTCTTGATGAACAGAGGCATGAAACAACCTTCAACCTACTCATACTCATGTGGGAAGTTAACCAAAGGTGTTTCCATTAGCTTAGCAGTATGTACTTTGATGTAAAATTGAAATGTATACTATTTGTTTAGTCTTAGTATTGTATGCACTGAGAAAGTAACTTTTTTGTCTTGATGAACAGAGGCATGAAACAACTTTCAACCTACTCATAATCATGTGGGAAGTTACCCTAAGGTGTTTCCATTAGGTTTGCAGTAAGTACTTTGGTGTAAAATTGAAATGTATATTATTTGTATTATCTAAGCATTGTAAGCACTGAGATAACAACTTTTTTGTGTTGATGTGTGGAGCCATGAAAAAACTTTCAAACCTCTCATAATCATGTGGGAAGTTAACCTATGGTGTTTCCATTAGGTTTCCAGGAAGTACTTTGGTGTAAAATTGAAATGTATACTATTTGTATTGTCTAAGCATAATATGCACTGAGAAAGTAACTTCTTTGTCTTCATGAACAGAGGCATGAAACAACTTTCAACCTACTCATGCTCATGTGGGAAGTTAACCAAAGGTGTTTCCTTTGGGTTTGCAGTAAGTGCTTTGGAGTAAAATTGAAATGTATACTACTTTTATGTCAAAGCATTCTATTCACTGAGAGATCAACTTTTTTGTCTTTATGTGAACAGGTATGAAACAACTTTCAAACTACTCATAATCATGTGGGAAGTTAAATGAAAATGTTTCCCAATGGTTTGCACTCTGCACTTTGGTGGAAAATTGTGATGTATGCTACCTTTATGTCAGAACATAGTATGCACTGAGAAAGTAACTTTTTTGTCTTGATGAACAGAGGCATGAAACAATTCTCAACCTACTCATAGTCATGTGGGAAGTTAACCAAAGGTGTTTCCATTAAGTTTGCAGTAAGTGTTTTGGAGTAAAATTGAATTGTATACTATCTGAATTGTCTTAGTATTGTATGCACTGAGATAACAACTTTTTTGTCGTGATGTGTGGAGCCATGAAAAAACTTTCAAACTACTTATAATCATTGGGGAAGTTAACCTATGGTTTTTCCATTTCGTTTGCAGTAAGTACTTTGGTGTAAAATTGAAATGTATGGTATTCGTATTATCTAACCATTTTAAGCCCTGAGTTAACAACATTTTTCTGTTGATCTGTAGAGCCATGAGACAACTTTCAAACAACTCAGAAACATGTGGGAAGTTAACTTAAAATGTATCCCAAAGGTTTGCACTCTGCACTTTGCTGGAAAATTCAAATTTCTACTAACTTAATGTGAGAACATAGCATGCACTGAGAAAGTACCTTTTTTGTCTTGATGAACAGAGGCATGAAACAACTTTCAACCTACTCATACTCATGTGGGAAGTTAACCAAAGGTGTTTCCATCAGGTTTGCAGTAAGTGCTTTGGAGTAAAATTGAAATGTATACTATTTGTTTTGTCTTAGTATTGTATGCACTGAGATAACAACTTTTTTGTTTTCATGTGTATAGCCATGAAATAACTTTCAACGTACTCATACTCATGTGGGAAGTTAACCAAAGGTGTTTCCATTAGGTTTGCAGTATGTACTTTGGTGTAAAATTGAAATGTATACTATTTGTATTGTCTTAGTATTGTATGCACTGAGAAAGTAACTTTTTTGTCTTGATGAACAGAGGCATGAAAACACTTTCAACCTACTCATACTCATGTGGGAAGTTAACCAAAAGTGTTTCCATTGGGTTTGCAGTAAGTACTTTGGTGTAAAATTGAAATGTATACTATTTGTATTATCTAACCATTGTATGCACTGAGTTAACAACATGTTTGTGTTGATGTGTAGAGCCATGACACAACTTTCAAACTACTCATAATCATGTGGGAAGTTAAATTAAAATGTCTCCCAATGGTTTGCACTCTGCACTTTGGTGGAAAATTGAGATGTATACTACCTTTATGTCAGAACGTAGTATGCACTGAGAAAGTAGCTTTTTTGTCTTGATGAACAGAGGCATGAAACAACTTTCAACCTACTCGTACTCATGTGGGAAGTTAAACAAAGGTGTTTCCATTAGGTTTGCAGTAACTGCTTTGGAGTAAAATTGAAAGATATACTATTTGTATTGTCTTAGTATTGTATGCACTGAGATAACAACTTTTTTGTGTTGATGTGTCGAACCATAAAACAACTTTCAACCTACTCATAATCATGTGGGAAGTTAACCTAAGGTGTTTCCATTAGGTTTGCAGTAAGTACTTTGGTGTAAAATTGAAATGTATACTATTTGTATTATCTAAGCATAGTATGCACTGAGAAAGTAACTGTTTTGTCTTGATGAACAGAGGCATGAAACAACCTTCAACCTACTCATACTCATGTGGGAAGTTAACCAAAGGTGTTTCCATTAGCTTAGCAGTATGTACTTTGATGTAAAATTGAAATGTATACTATTTGTTTAGTCTTAGTATTGTATGCACTGAGAAAGTAACTTTTTTGTCTTGATGAACAGAGGCATGAAACAACTTTCAACCTACTCATAATCATGTGGGAAGTTACCCTAAGGTGTTTCCATTAGGTTTGCAGTAAGTACTTTGGCGTAAAATTGAAATGTTTATTATTTGTATTATCTAAGCATTGTAAGCACTGAGATAACAACTTTTTTGTGTTGATGTGTGGAGCCATGAAAAAACTTTCAAACCTCTCATAATCATGTGGGAAGTTAACCTATGGTGTTTCCATTGGGTTTGCAGTAAGTGCTTTGGAGTAAAATTGAAATGTATACTACTTTTATGTCAAAGCATTCTATTCACTGAGAGATCAACTTTTTTGTCTTTATGTGAACAGGTATGAAACAACTTTCAAACTACTCATAATCATGTGGGAAGTTAACCTAAGGTGTTTCCATTAGGTTTGCAGGAAGTACTTTCGTGTAAAATTGAAATGTATACTATTTGTATTGTCTGAGCATAGTATGCACTGAGAAAGTAACTTCTTTGTCTTGATGAACAGTAGCATGAAACAACTTTCAACCTACTCATACTCATGTAGGAAGTTAACCAAAGGTGTTTCCATTGGGTTTGCAGTAAGTGCTTTGGAGTAAAATTGAAATGTATACTATTTGTTTTGTCTTAGTATTGTATGCACTGAGATAACAACTTTTTTGTTTTCATGTGTATAGCCATGAAACAACTTTCAACCTACTCGTACTCATGTGGGAAGTTAACCAAAGGTGTTTCCATTAGGTTTGCAGTAACTGCTTTGGAGCAAAATTGAAATGTATACTATTTGTATTGTCTTAGTACTGTATGTACTGAGAGAACAACTTTTTTTGTTTTCATGTGTATAGCCATGAAACAACTTTCAACCTACTCATACTCATGTGGGAAGTTAACCAAAGGTGTTTCCATTAATTTGCAGTATGTACTTTGGTGTAAAATTGAAATGTATACTATTTGTATTGTCTTAGTATTGTATGCACTGAGAAAGTAACTTTTTTGTCTTGATGAACAGAGGCATGAAAACACTTTCAACCTGCTCATACTCTTGTGGGAAGTTAACCAAACGTGTTTCCATTGGGTTTGCAGTAAGTACTTTGGTGTAAAATTGAAATGTATACTATTTGTATTATCTAAACATTGTATGCACTGAGTTAACAACATTTTTGTGTTGATGTGTAGAGCCATGACACAACTTTCAAACTACTCATAATCATGTGGGAAGTTAAATTAAAATGTCTCCCAATGGTTTGCACTCTGCACTTTGGTGGAAAATTGAGATGTATACTACCTTTATTGCAGAACGTAGTATGCACTGAGAAAGTAGCTTTTTTGTCTTGATGAACAGAGGCATGAAACAACTTTCAACCTACTCGTACTCATGTGGGAAGTTAATCAAAGGTGTTTCCATTAGGTTTGCAGTAACTGCTTTGGAGTAAAATTGAAATGTATACTATTTGTATTATCTAAGCATAGTATGCACTGAGAAAGTAACTTTTTTGTCTTGATGAACAGAGGCATGAAACAACTTTCAACCTACTCATACTCATGTGGGAAGTTAACTGAAGGTGTTTCCATTAGGTTTGCAGTAACTGCTTTGGAGTAAAATTGGAATGTATACTATTTGTATTGTCTTGGTATTGTATGCACTGAGATAACAACTTTTTTGTCGTGATGTGTGGAGCCATGAAAAAACTTTCAAGCTACTTATAATCATTGGGGAAGTTAACCTATGGTGTTTCCATTTGGTTTGCTGTAAGTACTTTGGTGTAAAATTGAAATATATGGTATTCGTATTATCTAACCATTTTAAGCCCTGAGTTAACAACATTTTTCTGTTGATGTGTAGAGCCATGAGACAACTTTCAAACAACTCAGAAACATGTGGGAAGTTAACTTAAAATGTATCCCAATGGTTTGCACTGTGCACTTTGCTGGAAAATTCAAATTTATACTAACTTAATGTGAGAACATAGTATGCACTCAGAAAGTAACTTTTTTGTCTTGATGAACAGAGGCATGAAACAACTTTCAACCTACTCATACTCATGTGGGAAGTTAACCAAAGGTGTTTCCATCAGGTTTGCAGTAAGTACTTTGGAGTAAAATTGAAATGTATACTATTTGTTTTGTCTTAGTATTGTATGCACTGAGATAACAACTTTTTTGTTTTCATGTGTATAGGCATGAAACAACTTTCAACCTACTCGTACTCATGTGGGAAGTTAACCAAAGGTGTTTCCATTAGGTTTGCAGTAACTGCTTTGGAGCAAAATTGAAATGTATACTATTTGTATTGTCTTAGTATTGTATGCACTGAGATAACAACTTTTTTTGTTTTCATGTGTATAGCTATGAAACAACTTTCAACCTACTCATACTCATGTGGGAAGTTAACCAAAGGTGTTTCCATTAATTTGCAGTATGTACTTTGGTGTAAAATTGAAATGTATACTATTTGTATTGTCTTAGTATTGTATGCACTGAGAAAGTAACATTTTTGTCTTGATGAACAGAGGCATGAAACCACTTTCAACCTACTCATACTCATGTGGGAAGTTAACCAAAGGTGTTTCCATTAGGTTTGCAGCAACTGCTTTGGAGTAAAATTGAAATGTATACTATTTGTATTGTCTTGGTATTGTATGCACTGAGATAACAACTTTTTTGTGTTGATGTGTCGAAACCATAAAACAACTTTGAACCTACTCATAATCATGTGCGAAGTTAACCTAAGGTGTTTCCATTAGGTTTGCAGTAAGTGCTTTGGTGTAAAATTGAAATGTATACTACTTGTATTATCTAATCATTGTATGCACTGAGTTAACAACTTTTTTGTCGTGATGTGTGGAGCCATGAAAAAACTTTCAAACTACTTATAATCATTGGGGAAGTTAACCTATGGTGTTTCCATTAGGTTTGCAGGAAGTAC
The DNA here is from genome assembly GCF_030028105.1 of Mobula birostris. Classification (NCBI taxonomy): domain Eukaryota; kingdom Metazoa; phylum Chordata; class Chondrichthyes; order Myliobatiformes; family Myliobatidae; genus Mobula; species Mobula birostris. The sequence continues at coordinate 95,921,750 of NC_092376.1, forward strand.
TTTGGTGTAAAATTGCAATGTATACTATTTGTATTATCTAAGCATAGTATGCACTGAGAAAGTAACTTTTTTGTCTTGATGAACAGAGGCATGAAACAACTTTCAACCTACTCATACTCATGTGGGAAGTTAACCAAAGGTGTTTCCATCAGGTTTGCAGTAAGTGCTTTGGAGTAAAATTGAAATGTATACTATTTGTATTGTCTTGGTATTGTATGCACTGAGATAACAACTTTTTTGTCATGATGTGTGGAGCCATGAAAAAACTTTCAAGCTACTTATAATCATTGGGGAAGTTAACCTATGGTGTTTCCATTTGGTTTCCAGTAAGACCTTTGGTGTAAAATTGAAATATATGGTATTCGTATTATCTAACCATTTTAAGCCCTGAGTTAACAACATTTTTCTGTTGATGTGTAGGGCCATGAGACAACTTTCAAACAACTCAGAAACATGTGGGAAGTTAACTTAAAATGTATCCCAATGGTTTGCACTCTGCACTTTGCTGGAAAATTCAAATTTATACTAACTTAATGTGAGAACATAGTATGCACTGAGAAAGTAACTTTTTTGTCTTGATGAACAGAGGCATGAAACAACTTTCAACCTACTCATACTCATGTGGGAAGTTAGCCAAAGGTGTTTCCATCATGTTTGCAGTAAGTGCTTTGGAGTAAAATTGAAATGTATACTATTTGTTTTGTCTTAGTGTTGTATGCACTGAGATAACAACTTTTTTGTTTTCATGTGTACAGCCATGAAACAACTTTCAACCTACTCATACTCATGTGGGAAGTTAACCAAAGGTGTTTCCATCAGGTTTGCAGTAAGTGCTTTGGAGTAAAATTGAAATGTATACTATTTGTTTTGTCTTAGTATTGTATGCACTGAGATAACAACTTTTTTGGTTTTCATGTGTATAGCCATGAAGCAACTTTCAACCTACTCATACTCATGTGGGAAGTTAACCAAAGGTGTTTTCATTAGGTTTGCAGTATGTACTTTGGTGTAAAATTGAAATGTATACTATTTGTATTATCTAAACATTGTATGCACTGAGTTAACAACATGTTTGTGTTGATGTGTAGAGCCATGACACAACTTTCAAACTACTCATAATCATGTGGGAAGTTAAATTAAAATGTCTCCCAATGGTTTGCACTCTGCACTTTGGTGGAAAATTGAGATGTATTCTACCTTTATGTCAGAACGTAGTATGCACTGAGAAAGTAGCTTTTTTGTCTTGATGAACAGAGGCATGAAACAACTTTCAACCGACTCGTACTCATGTGGGAAGTTAATCAAAGGTGTTTCCATAAGGTTTGCAGTAACTGCTTTGGAGTAAAATTGAAATGTATACTATTTGTATTGTCTTAGTATTGTATGCACTGAGATAACAACTTTTTTCTGTTGATGTATCGAACCATAAAACAACTTTCAACCTACCAATAATCATGTGGGAAGTTAACCTAAGGTGTTTCCATTAGGTTTGCAGTAAGTACTTTGGTGTAAAATTGCAATGTATACTATTTGTATTCTCTAAGCATAGTATGCACTGAGAAAGTAACTTTTTTGTCTTGATGAACAGAGGCATGAAACAACTTTCAACCTACTCATACTCATGTGGGAAGTTAACCAAAGGTGTTTCCATTAGGGTTGCAGTATGTACTTTGGTGTAAAATTGAAATGTATACTATTTGTATAGTCTTAGTATTGTATGCACTGAGAAAGTAACTTTTTTGTCTTGATGAACAGAGGCATGAAACCACTTTCAACCTACTCATACTCATGTGGGAAGTTAACCAAAGGTGTTCCCATTAGGTTTGCAGTAACTGCTTTGGTGTAAAATTGAAATGTATGCTATTTATATTGTAAAAGCATTGTACGCACTGAGAAAACAACTTTTTTCACTTGCTGTGCAGAGGCATAATACAACTTTCAAACAACTCATAATCATGTGGGAAGTTAACCTAACGTGTTTCCATTAGGTTTGCAGTAAGTACTTTGGTGTCAAATTGAAATGTATACTACTTGTATTATCTAATCATTGTATGCACTAAGTTAACAACTTTTTTGTGTTGATGTGTAGAGCCATGAAACAATTTTCAACCAACTCATAATCATGTGGGAAGTTAACCTAAGGTGTTTCCATTAGGTTTGCAGTAAGTACTTTGGTGTAAAATTGAAATGTATACTATTTGTATTGTCTAAGCATAGTATGCACTGAGAAAGTAACTTTTTTGTCTTGATGAACAGAGGCATGAAACAACTTTCAACCTACTCATTCTCATGTGGGAAGTTAACCAAAGGTGTTTCCATCAGGTTTGCAGTAAGTGCTTTGGAGTAAAATTGAAATGTATACTATTTGTTTTGTCTTAGAATTGTATGCACTGAGAAAGTAACTTTTTTGTCTTGATGAACAGACGCATGAAACAACTTTCAACCTGCTCATACTCATGTGGGAAGTTAACCAAATGTGTTTCCATTAGGTTTGCAGTAAGTACTTTGGTGTAAAATTGAAATGTATACCATTTGTATTGTGTAAGCATAGTATGCACTGAGAAAGTAACTTTTTTGTCTTGATGAACAGAGGCATGAAACAACTTTCAAACAACTCATAATCATGTGGGAAGTTCACCTAAGGTGTTTCCATTAGGTTTGCAGTAAGTACTTTGGTGTAAAATTGAAATGTATACTACTTGTATTATCTAATCATTGTATGCACTAAGTTAACAACTTTTTTGTCGTGATGTGTGGAGCCATGAAAAAATTTTCAAACTACGTATAATCATTGGGGAAGTTAACCTAAGGTGTTTCCATTAGGTTTGCAGTAAGTACTTCGGTGTAAAATTGAAATGTATACTATTTGTTTTGTTTTCGTATTGTATGCTCTGAGATAGCAACTTTTTTGTTTTCCTGTGTATAGCCATGAAACAACTTTCAACCTACTCGTACTCATGTGGGAAGTTAACCAAAGGTGTTTCCATTCGGTTTGCAGTAACTGCTTTGGAGTAAAATTGAAATGTATACTATTTGTATTGTCTTAGTATTGTATGCACTGAGATAACAACTTTTTTGTGTTGGTGTATCGAACCATAAAACAACTTTCAACCTACCAATAATCATGTGGGAAGTTAACCTAAGGTGTTTCCATTAGGTTTGCAGTAAGTACTTTGGTGTAAAATTGCAATGTATACTATTTGTATTCTCTAAGCATAGTATGCACTGAGAAAGTAACTTTTTTGTCTTGATGAACAGAGGCATGAAACAACTTTCAACCTACTCATACTCATGTGGGAAGTTAACCAAAGGTGTTCCCATTAGGTTTGCAGTAACTGCTTTGGTGTAAAATTGAAATGTATGCTATTTATATTGTAAAAGCATTGTACGCACTGAGAAAACAACTTTTTTCACTTGCTGTGCAGAGGCATAATACAACTTTCAAACAACTCATACTCATGTGGGAAGTTAACCAAAGGTGTTTCCATTAGGGTTGCAGTATGTACTTTGGTGTAAAATTGAAATGTATCCTATTTGTATAGTCTTAGTATTGTATGCACTGAGAAAGTAACTTTTTTGTCTTGATGAACAGAGGCATGAAACAACTTTCAACCTACTCATTCTCATGTGGGAAGTTAACCAAAGGTGTTTCCATCAGGTTTGCAGTAAGTGCTTTGGAGTAAAATTGAAATTTATACTATTTGTTTTGTCTTAGTATTGTATGCACTGAGATAACAACTTTTTTGTTTTCATGTGTATAGCCATGAAACAACTTTCAACCTGCTCATACTCATGTGGGAAGTTAACCAAATGTGTTTCCATTAGGTTTGCAGTAAGTACTTTGGTGTAAAATTGAAATGTATACCATTTGTATTGTCTAAGCATAGTATGCACTGAGAAAGTAACTTTTTTGTCTTGATGAACAGAGGCATGAAACAACTTTCAACCTACTCATTCTCATGTGGGAAGTTAACCAAAGGTGTTTCCATCAGGTTTGCAGTAAGTGCTTTGGAGTAAAATTGAAATGTATACTATTTGTTTTGTCTTAGAATTGTATGCACTGAGAAAGTAACTTTTTTGTCTTGATGAACAGAAGCATGAAACAACTTTCAACCTACTCATAATCATGTGGGAAGTTAACCTAAGGTGTTTCCATTAGGTTTGCAGTAATTGCTTTGGTGTAAAATTGAAATGTATACTATTTGTATTGTAAAAGCATTGTACGCACTGAGTAAACAACTTTTTTCTCTTGCTGTGCAGAGGCATAATACAACTTTCAAACAATTCATAATCATGTGGGAAGTTCACCTAAGGTGTTTCCATTAGGTTTGCAGTAAGTACTTTGGTGTAAAATTGAAATGTATACTACTTGTATTATCTAATCATTGTATGCACTAAGTTAACAACTTTTTTGTCGTGATGTGTGGAGCCATGAAAAAATTTTCAAACTACTTATAATCATTGGGGAAGTTAACCTAAGGTGTTTCCATTAGGTTTGCAGTAAGTACTTCGGTGTAAAATTGAAATGTATACTATTTGTTTTGTTTTCGTATTGTATGCACTGAGATAACAACTTTTTTGTTTTCATGTGTATAGCCATGAAACAACTTTCAACCTACTCGTACTCATGTGGGAAGTTAACCAAAGGTGTTTCCATTAGGTTTGCAGTAACTGCTTTGGAGTAAAATTGAAATGTATACTATTTGCTTTGTCTTAGTATTGTATGCACTGAGATAACAACTTTTTTATGTTGATGTGTCAAACCATAAAACAACTTTCAACCTACTCATAATCATGTGGGAAGTTAACCTAAGGTGTTTCCTTTAGGTTTGCAGTAAGTACTTTGGTGTAAAATTGAAATGCATGGTATTCGCATTATCTAACCATTTTAAGCCCTGAGTTAACAACATTTTTCTGTTGATTTGTAGAGCCATGAGACAACTTTCAAACAACTCAGAAACATGTGGGAAGTTAACTTAAAATGTATCCCAATGGTTTGCACTCTGCACTTTGCTGGAAAATTGAAATGTATACCACTTGTATTGTCTAAGCATAGTATGCACTGAGAAAGTAACTATTTTGTCTTGATGAACAGAGGCATGAAACAACTTTCAACCTACTCATTCTCATGTGGGAAGTTAACCAAAGGTGTTTCCATCAGGTTTGCAGTAAGTGCTTTGGAGTAAAATTGAAATGTATACTATTTGTTTTGTATTAGTATTGTATGCACTGAGATAACAACTTTTTTGTTTTCATGTGTATAGCCATGAAACAACTTTCAACCTACTCATACTCATGTGGGAAGTTAACCAAAGGTGTTTCCATTGGGTTTGCAGTAAGTACTTTGGTGTAAAATTGAAATGTATACTATTTGTATTATCTAACCATTGCATGCACTGAGTTAACAACATGTTTGTGTTGATGTGTAGAGCCATGACACAACTTTCAAACTACTCATAATCATATGGGAAGTTAAATTAAAATGTATCCCAATGGTTTGCACTCTGCACTTTGGTGGAAAATTGAGATGTATACTACCTTTATGTCAGAACGTAGTATGCACTGAGAAAGTAGCTTTTTTGTCTTGATGAACAGAGGCATGAAACAACTTTCAACCTACTCGTACTCATGTGGGAAGTTAAACAAAGGTGTTTCCATTAGGTTTGCAGTAAGTACTTTGGTGTAAAATAGAAATGTATACTATTTGTTTAGTCTTACTATTGTATGCACTGAGAAAGTAACTTTTTTGTCTTGATGAACAGAGGCATGAAACAACTTTCAACCTACTCATAATCATGTGGGAAGTTACCCTAAGGTGTTTCCATTAGGTTTGCAGTAAGTACTTTGGTGTAAAATTGAAATGTATATTATTTGTATTATCTAAGCATTGTAAGCACTGAGATAACAACTTTTTTCTGTTGATGTGTGGAGCCATGAAAAAACTTTCAAACTACTCATAATCATGTGGGAAGTTAACCTAAGGTGTTTCCATTAGGTTTGCAGGAAGTACTTTGGTGTAAAATTGAAATGTATACTATTTGTATTGTCTAAGCATAGTATGCACTGAGAAAGTAACTTCTTTGTCTTGATGAACAGAGGCATGAAACAACTTTCAACCTACTCATACTCATGTGGGAAGTTAACCAAAGGTGTTTCCATTGGGTTTGCAGTAAGTGCTTTGGAGTAAAATTGAAATGTATACTATTTGTTTTGTCTTAGTATTGTATGCACTGAGATAACAGCTTTTTTGTTTTCATGTGTATAGCCATGAAACAACTTTCAACCTACTCGTACTCATGTGGGAAGTTAACCAAAGGTGTTTCCATTAGGTTTGCAGTAACTGCTTTGGAGCAAAATTGAAATATATACTATTTGTTTTGTCTTAGTATTGTATGCACTGAGATAACAACTTTTTTTGTTTTCATGTGTATACCATGAAACAACATTCAACCTACTCATACTCATGTGGGAAGTTAACCAAAGGTGTTTCCATTAATTTGCAGTATGTACTTTGGTGTAAAATTGAAATGTATACTATTTGTATTGTCTTAGTATTGTATGCACTGAGAAAGTAACTTTTTTGTCTTGATGAACAGAGGCATGAAAACACTTTCAACCTACTCATACTCATGTGGGAAGTTAACCAAAGGTGTTTCCATTAGGTTTGCAGTAAGTGCTTTGGAGTAAAATTGACATGTATACTATTTGTTTTGTCTTAGTATTGTATGCACTGAGATAACAACTTTTTTGTTTTCATGTGTATAGCCATGAAACAACTTTCAACCTACTCGTACTCATGTGGGAAGTTAACCAAAGGTGTTTCCATTAGGTTTGCAGTAACTGCTTTGGAGTAAAATTGAAATGTATACTATTTGCATTGTCTTAGTATTGTATGCACTGAGATAACAACTTTTTTATGTTGATGTGTCAAACCATAAAACAACTTTCAACCTACTCATAAACATGTGGGAAGTTAACCTAAGGTGTTTCCTTTAGGTTTGCAGTAAGTACTTTGGTGTAAAATTGAAATGCATGGTATTTGCATTATCTAACCATTTTAAGCCCTGAGTTAACAACATTTTTCTGTTGATTTGTAGAGCCATGAGACAACTTTCAAACAACTCAGAAACATGTGGGAAGTTAACTTAAAATGTATCCCAATGGTTTGCACTCTGCACTTTGCTGGAAAATTGAAATGTATACCACTTGTATTGTCTAAGCATAGTATGCACTGAGAAAGTAACTTTTTTGTCTTGATGAACAGAGGCATGAAACAACTTTCAACCTACTCAGTCTCATGTGGGAAGTTAACCAAAGGTGTTTCCATCAGGTTTGCAGTAAGTGCTTTGGAGTAAAATTGAAATGTATACTATTTGTTTTGTCTTAGTATTGTATGCACTCAGATAACAACTTTTTTGTTTTCATGTGTATAGCCATGAAACAACTTTCAACCTACTCATACTCATGTGGGAAGTTAACCAAAGGTGTTTCCATTAGGTTTGCAGTATGTACTTTGGTGTAAAATTGAAATGTATACTATTTGTATTGTCTTAGTATTGTATGCACTGAGAAAGTAACTTTTTTGTCTTGATGAACAGAGGCATGAAAACACTTTCAACCTACTCATACTCATGTGGGAAGTTAACCAAAAGTGTTTCCATTGGGTTTGCAGTAAGTACTTTGGTGTAAAATTGAAATGTATACTATTTGTATTATCTAACCATTGTATGCACTGAGTTAACAACATGTTTGTGTTGATGTGTAGAGCCATGACACAACTTTCAAACTACTCATAATCATGTGGGAAGTTAAATTAAAATGTATCCCAATGGTTTGCACTCTGCACTTTGGTGGAAAATTGAGATGTATACTACCTTTATGTCAGAACGTAGTATGCACTGAGAAAGTAGCTTTTTTGTCTTGATGAACAGAGGCATGAAACAACATTCAACCTACTCGTACTCATGTGGGAAGTTAAACAAAGGTGTTTCCATTAGGTTTGCAGTAAGTACTTTGGTGTAAAATAGAAATGTATACTATTTGTTTAGTCTTACTATTGTATGCACTGAGAAAGTAACTTTTTTGTCTTGATGAACAGAGGCATGAAACAACTTTCAACCTACTCATTATCATGTGGGAAGTTACCCTAAGGTGTTTCCATTAGGTTTGCAGTAAGTACTTTGGTGTAAAATTGAAATGTATATTATTTGTATTATCTAAGCATTGTAAGCACTGAGATAACAACTTTTTTCTGTTGATGTGTGGAGCCATGAAAAAACTTTCAAACCTCTCATAATCATGTGGGAAGTTAACCTATGGTGTTTCCATTAGGTTTGCAGGAAGTACTTTGGTGTAAAATTGAAATGTATACTATTTGTATTGTCTAAGCATAGTATGAACTGAGAAAGTAACTTCTTTGTCTTGATGAACAGAGGCATGAAACAACTTTCAACCTACTCATACTCATGTGGGAAGTTAACCAAAGGTGTTTCCATTGGGTTTGCAGTAAGTGCTTTGGAGTAAAATTGAAATGTATACTACTTTTATGTCAAAGCATTCTATTCACTGAGAGATCAACTTTTTTGTCTTTATGTGAACAGGTATGAAACAACTTTCAAACTACTCATAATCATGTGGGAAGTTAAATGAAAATGTTTCCCAATGGTTTGCACTCTGCACTTTGGTGGAAAATTGTGATGTATGCTACCTTTATGTCAGAACACAGTATGCACTGAGAAAGTAACTTTTTTGTCTTGATGAACAGAGGCATGAAACAATTTTCAACCTACTCATAGTCATGTGGGAAGTTAAACAAAGGTGTTTCCATTAAGTTTGCAGTAAGTGTTTTGGAGTAAAATTGAATTGTATACTATCTGAATTGTCTTAGCATTGTATGCACTGAGATAACAACTTTTTTGTCGTGATGTGTGGAGCCATGAAAAAACTTTCAAACTACTTATAATCATTGGGGAAGTTAACCTATGGTGTTTCCATTTGGTTTGCAGTAAGTACTTTGGTGTAAAATTGAAATGTATGGTATTCGTATTATCTAACCATTTTAAGCCCTGAGTTAACAACATTTTTCTGTTGATGTGTAGAGCCATGAGACAACTTTCGAACAACTCAGAAGCATGTGGGAAGTTAACTTAAAATGTATCCCAATGGTTTGCACTCTGCACTTTGCTGGAAAACTCAAATTTATACTAACTTAATGTGAGAACATAGTATGCACTGAGAAAGTAACTTTTTTCTCATGATGAACAGAGGCATGAAACAACTTTCAACCTACTCATACTCATGTGGGAAGTTAACCAAAGGTGTTTCCATCAGGTTTGCAGTAAGTGTTTTGGAGTAAAATTGAAATGTATACTATTTGTATTGTCTTAGTATTGTATGCACTGAGATAATAACTTTTTTGTGTTGATGTGTAGAGCCATGAAACAACTTTCAACCTACTCATAATCATGTGGGAAGTTAACCTAAGGTGTTTCCATTAGGTTTGCAGGAAGTACTTTGGTGTAAAATTGAAATGTATACTATTTGTATTGTCTGAGCATAGTATGCACTGAGAAAGTAACTTCTTTGTCTTGATGAACAGAGGCATGAAACAACTTTCAACCTACTCATACTCATGTGGGAAGTTAACCAAAGGTGTTTCCATTGGGTTTGCAGTAAGTGCTTTGGAGTAAAATTGAAATGTATACTATTTGTTTTGTCTTAGTATTGTATGCACTGAGATAACAACTTTTTTGTTTTCATGTGTATAGCCATGAAACAACTTTCAACCTACTCGTACTCATGTGGGAAGTTAACCAAAGGTGTTTCCATTAGGTTTGCAGTAACTGCTTTGGAGCAAAATTGAAATATATACTATTTGTTTTGTCTTAGTATTGTATGCACTGAGATAACAACTTTTTTTGTTTTCATGTGTATACCATGAAACAACTTTCAACCTACTCATACTCATGTGGGAAGTTAACCAAAGGTGTTTCCATTAATTTGCAGTATGTACTTCGGTGTAAAATTGAAATGTATACTATTTGTATTGTCTTAGTATTGTATGCACTGAGAAAGTAACTTTTTTGTCTTGATGAACAGAGGCATGAAAACACTTTCAACCTACTCATACTCATGTGGGAAGTTAACCAAAGGTGTTTCCATTAGGTTTGCAGTAAGTGCTTTGGAGTAAAATTGACATGTATACTATTTGTTTTGTCTTAGTATTGTATGCACTGAGATAACAACTTTTTTGTTTTCATGTGTATAGCCATGAAACAACTTTCAACCTACTCGTACTCATGTGGGAAGTTAACCAAAGGTGTTTCCATTAGGTTTGCAGTAACTGCTTTGGAGTAAAATTGAAATGTATACTATTTGCATTGTCTTAGTATTGTATGCACTGAGATAACAACTTTTTTATGTTGATGTGTCAAACCATAAAACAACTTTCAACCTACTCATAATCATGTGGGAAGTTAACCTAAGGTGTTTCCTTTAGGTTTGCAGTAAGTACTTTGGTGTAAAATTGAAATGCATGGCATTTGCATTATCTAACCATTTTAAGCCCTGAGTTAACAACATTTTTCTGTTGATTTGTAGAGCCATGAGACAACTTTCAAACAACTCAGAAACATGTGGGAAGTTAACTTAAAATGTATCCCAATGGTTTGCACTCTGCACTTTGCTGGAAAATTGAAATGTATACCACTTGTATTGTCTAAGCATAGTATGCACTGAGAAAGTAACTTTTTTGTCCTGATGAACAGAGGCATGAAACAACTTTCAACCTACTCATTCTGATGTGGGAAGTTAACCAAAGGTGTTTCCATCAGGTTTGCAGTAAGTGCTTTGGAGTAAAATTGAAATGTATACTATTTGTTTTGTCTTAGTATTGTATGCACTGAGATAACAACTTTTTTGTTTTCATGTGTATAGCCATGAAACAACTTTCAACCTACTCATACTCATGTGGGAAGTTAACCAAAGGTGTTTCCATTAGGTTTGCAGTATGTACTTTGGTGTAAAATTGAAATGTATACTATTTGTATTGTCTTAGTATTGTATGCACTGAGAAAGTAACTTTTTTGTCTTGATGAACAGAGGCATGAAAACACTTTCAACCTACTCATACTCATGTGGGAAGTTAACCAAAAGTGTTTCCATTGGGTTTGCAGTAAGTACTTTGGTGTAAAATTGAAATGTATACTATTTGTATTATCTAACCATTGTATGCACTGAGTTAACAACATGTTTGTGTTGATGTGTAGAGCCATGACACAACTTTCAAACTACTCATAATCATGTGGGAAGTTAAATTAAAATGTATCCCAATGGTTTGCACTCTGCACTTTGGTGGAAAATTGAGATGTATACTACCTTTATGTCAGAACACAGTATGCACTGAGAAAGTAACTTTTTTGTCTTGATGAACAGAGGCATGAAACAATTTTCAACCTACTCATAGTCATGTGGGAAGTTAAACAAAGGTGTTTCCATTAAGTTTGCAGTAAGTGTTTTGGAGTAAAATTGAATTGTATACTATCTGAATTGTCTTAGCATTGTATGCACTGAGATAACAACTTTTTTGTCGTGATGTGTGGAGCCATGAAAAAACTTTCAAACTACTTATAATCATTGGGGAAGTTAACCTATGGTGTTTCCATTTGGTTTGCAGTAAGTACTTTGGTGTAAAATTGAAATGTATGGTATTCGTATTATCTAACCATTTTAAGCCCTGAGTTAACAACATTTTTCTGTTGATGTGTAGAGCCATGAGACAACTTTCGAACAACTCAGAAGCATGTGGGAAGTTAACTTAAAATGTATCCCAATGGTTTGCACTCTGCACTTTGCTGGAAAACTCAAATTTATACTAACTTAATGTGAGAACATAGTATGCACTGAGAAAGTAACTTTTTTCTCATGATGAACAGAGGCATGAAACAACTTTCAACCTACTCATACTCATGTGGGAAGTTAACCAAAGGTGTTTCCATCAGGTTTGCAGTAAGTGTTTTGGAGTAAAATTGAAATGTATACTATTTGTATTGTCTTAGTATTGTATGCACTGAGATAATAACTTTTTTGTGTTGATGTGTAGAGCCATGAAACAACTTTCAACCTACTCATAATCATGTGGGAAGTTAACCTAAGGTGTTTCCATTAGGTTTGCAGGAAGTACTTTGGTGTAAAATTGAAATGTATACTATTTGTATTGTCTGAGCATAGTATGCACTGAGAAAGTAACTTCTTTGTCTTGATGAACAGAGGCATGAAACAACTTTCAACCTACTCATACTCATGTGGGAAGTTAACCAAAGGTGTTTCCATTGGGTTTGCAGTAAGTGCTTTGGAGTAAAATTGAAATGTATACTATTTGTTTTGTCTTAGTATTGTATGCACTGAGATAACAACTTTTTTGTTTTCATGTGTATAGCCATGAAACAACTTTCAACCTACTCGTACTCATGTGGGAAGTTAACCAAAGGTGTTTCCATTAGGTTTGCAGTAACTGCTTTGGAGCAAAATTGAAATATATACTATTTGTTTTGTCTTAGTATTGTATGCACTGAGATAACAACTTTTTTTGTTTTCATGTGTATACCATGAAACAACTTTCAACCTACTCATACTCATGTGGGAAGTTAACCAAAGGTGTTTCCATTAATTTGCAGTATGTACTTCGGTGTAAAATTGAAATGTATACTATTTGTATTGTCTTAGTATTGTATGCACTGAGAAAGTAACTTTTTTGTCTTGATGAACAGAGGCATGAAAACACTTTCAACCTACTCATACTCATGTGGGAAGTTAACCAAAGGTGTTTCCATTAGGTTTGCAGTAAGTGCTTTGGAGTAAAATTGACATGTATACTATTTGTTTTGTCTTAGTATTGTATGCACTGAGATAACAACTTTTTTGTTTTCATGTGTATAGCCATGAAACAACTTTCAACCTACTCGTACTCATGTGGGAAGTTAACCAAAGGTGTTTCCATTAGGTTTGCAGTAACTGCTTTGGAGTAAAATTGAAATGTATACTATTTGCATTGTCTTAGTATTGTATGCACTGAGATAACAACTTTTTTATGTTGATGTGTCAAACCATAAAACAACTTTCAACCTACTCATAATCATGTGGGAAGATAACCTAAGGTGTTTCCTTTAGGTTTGCAGTAAGTACTTTCGTGTAAAATTGAAATGCATGGCATTCGCATTATCTAACCATTTTAAGCCCTGAGTTAACAACATTTTTCTGTTGATTTGTAGAGCCATGAGACAACTTTCAAACAACTCAGAAACATGTGGGAAGTTAACTTAAAATGTATCCCAGTGGTTTGCACTCTGCACTTTGCTGGAAAATTGAAATGTATACCACTTGTATTGTCTAAGCATAGTATGCACTGAGAAAGTAACTTTTTTGTCTTGATGAACAGAGGCATGAAACAACTTTCAACCTACTCATTCTGATGTGGGAAGTTAACCAAAGGTGTTTCCATCAGGTTTGCAGTAACTGCTTTGGAGTAAAATTGAAATGTATACTATTTGTTTTGTCTTAGTATTGTATCCACTGAGATAACAACTTTTTTGTTTTCATGTGTATAGCCATGAAACAACTTTCAACCTACTCATACTCATGTGGGAAGTTAACCAAAGGTGTTTCCATTAGGTTTGCAGTATGTACTTTGGTGTAAAATTGAAATGTATACTATTTGTATTGTCTTAGTATTGTATGCACTGAGAAAGTAACTTTTTTGTCTTGATGAACAGAGGCATGAAAACACTTTCAAACTACTCATACTCATGTGGGAAGTTAACCAAAAGTGTTTCCATTGGGTTTGCAGTAAGTACTTTGGTGTAAAATTGAAATGTATACTATTTGTATTATCTAACCATTGTATGCACTGAGTTAACAACATGTTTGTGTTGATGTGTAGAGCCATGACACAACTTTCAAACTACTCATAATCATGTGGGAAGTTAAATTAAAATGTATCCCAATGGTTTGCACTCTGCACTTTGGTCGAAAATTGAGATGTATACTACCTTTATGTCAGAACGTAGTATGCACTGAGAAAGTAGCTTTTTTGTCTTGATGAACAGAGGCATGAAACAACTTTCAACCTACTCGTACTCATGTGGGAAGTCAAACAAAGGTGTTTCCATTAGGTTTGCAGTAAGTACTTTGGTGTAAACTAGAAATGTATACTATTTGTTTAGTCTTACTATTGTATGCACTGAGAAAGTAACTTTTTTGTCTTGATGAACAGAGGCATGAAACAACTTTCAACCTACTCATAATCATGTGGGAAGTTACCCTAAGGTGTTTCCATTAGGTTTGCAGTAAGTACTTTGGTGTAAAATTGAAATGTATATTATTTGTATTATCTAAGCATAGTATGAACTGAGAAAGTAACTTCTTTGTCTTGATGAACAGAGGCATGAAACAACTTTCAACCTACTCATACTCATGTGGGAAGTTAACCAAAGGTGTTTCCATTGGGTTTGCAGTAAGTGCTTTGGAGTAAAATTGAAATGTATACTACTTTTATGTCAAAGCATTCTATTCACTGAGAGATCAACTTTTTTGTCTTTATGTGAACAGGCATGAAACAACTTTCAACCTACTCGTACTCATGTGGGAAGTTAACCAAAGGTGTTTCCATTAGGTTTGCAGTAACTGCTTTGGAGTAAAATTGAAATATATACTATTTGTATTGTCTTAGTATTGTATGACCTGAGATAACAACTTTTTTGTGTTGATGTGTCGAACCATAAAACAACTTTCAACCTACTCATAATCATGTGGGAAGTTAACCTAAGGTGTTTCCATTAGGTTTGCAGTAAGTACTTTGGTGTAAAATTGAAATGTATACTACTTGTATTATCTAATCATTGTATGCACTGAGTTAACAACTTTTTTGTCGTGATGTGTGGAGCCATGAAAAAACTTTCAAACTACTTATCATCATTGGGGAAGTTAACCTATGGTGTTTCCATTTGGTTTGCAGTAAGTACTTTGGTGTAAAATTGAAATATATGGTATTCGTATTAACTAACCATTTTAAGCCCTGAGTTAACAACATTTTTCTGTTGATGTGTAGAGCCATGAGACAACTTTCAAACAACTCAGAAACATGTGGGAAGTTAACTTAAAATGTATCCCAATGGTTTGCACTCTGCACTTTGCTGGAAAATTGAAATTTATACTAACTTAATGTGAGAACATAGTATGCACTGAGAAAGTAACTTTTTTGTCTTGATGAACAGAGGCATGAAACAACTTTCAACCTACTCATAGTCATGTGGGAAGTTAACCAAAGGTGTTTCCATTGGGTTTGCAGTAAGTGTTTTGGAGTAAAATTGAAATGTATACTATTTGTTTCGTCTTAGTATTGTATGCCCTGAGATAACAACTTTTTTGTGTTGATGTGTAGAGCCATGAAACAACTTTCAACCTACTCATAATCATGTGGGAAGTTAACCTAAGGTGTTTCCATTAGGTTTGCAGTAAGTACTTTGGTGTAAAATTGAAATGTATACTATTTGTATTGTCTGAGCATAGTATGCACTGAGAAAGTAACTTCTTTGTCTTGATGAACAGAGGCATGAAACAACTTTCAACCTACTCATACTCATGTGGGAAGTTAACCAAAGGTGTTTCCATTGGGTTTGCAGTAAGTGCTTTCGAGTAAAATTGAAATGTATACTATTTGTTTTGTCTTAGTATTGTATGCACTGAGATAACAACTTTTTTGTTTTCATGTGTATAGCCATGAAACAACATTCAACCTACTCATAATCATGTGGGAAGTTAACCTAAGGTGTTTCCATTAGGTTTGCAGTAACTGCTTTGGAGCAAAATTGAAATGTATACTATTTGTTTTGTCTTAGTATTGTATGCACTGAGATAGCAACTTTTTTTGTTTTCATGTGTATAGCCATGCAACAACTTTCAACCTACTCATTCTCATGTGGGAAGTTAACCAAAGGTGTTTCCATTAACTTGCAGTATGTACTTTGGTGTAAAATTGAAATGTATACTATTTGTATTGTCTTAGTATTGTATGCACTGAGAAAGTAACTTTTTTGTCTTGATGAACAGAGGCATGAAAACACTTTCAACCTACTCATACTCATGTGGGAAGTTAACCAAAAGTGTTTCCATTGGGTTTGCAGTAAGTACTTTGGTGTAAAATTGAAATGTATACTATTTGTATTATCTAACCATTGTATGCACTGAGTTAACAACATGTTTGTGTTGATGTGTAGAGCCATGACACAACTTTCAAACTACTCATAATCATGTGGGAAGTTAATTTAAAATGTCTCCCAATGGTTTGCACTCTGCACTTTGGTGGAAAATTGAGATGTATACTACCTTTATGTCAGAACGTAGCATGCACTGAGAAAGTAGCTTTTTTGTCTTGATGAACAGAGGCATGAAACAACTTTCAACCTACTCGTACTCATGTGGGAAGTTAACCAAAGGTGTTTCCATTAGGTTTGCAGTAACTGCTTTGGAGTAAAATTGAAATGTGTACTATTTGTATTGTCTTAGTATTGTAAGCACTGAGATAACAACTTTTTTGTGTTGATGTGTCGAGCCATAAAACAACTTTCAACCTACTCATAATCATGTGGGAAGTTAACCTGAGGTGTTTCCATTAGGTTTGCAGTAAGTACTTTGGTGTAAAATTGAAATATATACTACTTGCATTATCTAAGCATTGTATGCACTGAGTTAACAACTTTTTTGTCGTGATGTGTGGAGCCATGAAAAAACTTTCAAACTACTTATAATCATTGGGGAAGTTAACCTATGGTGTTTCCATTTGGTTTGCAGTAAGTACTTTGGTGTAAAATTGAAATGTATCGTATTCGTATTATCCAACCATTTCAAGCCCTGAGTTAACAACATTTTTCTGTTGATGTGTAGAGCCATGAGACAACTTTCAAACAACTCAGAAACATGTGGGAAGTTAACTTAAAATGTCTCCCAATGGTTTGCACTCTGCACTTTGCTGGAAAATTGAAATTTATACTAACTTAATGTGAGAACATAGTATGCACTGAGAAAGTAACTTTTTTGTCTTGATGAACAGAGGCATGAAACAACATTCAACCTACTCATAGTCATGTGGGAAGTTAACCAAAGGTGTTTCCATTAGGATTGCAGTAAGTGTTTTGGAGTAAAATTGAAATGTATACTATCTGAATTGTCTTAGTATTGTATGCACTGAGATAACAACTTTTTTGTGTTGATGTGTAGAGCCATTAAAGAATTTTCAACCTACTCATAATCATGTGGGAAGTTAACCTAAGGTGTTTCCATTAGGTTTGCAGTAAGTACTTTGGTGTAAAATTGAAATGTATTCTATTTGTATTGTCTAAGCATAGTATGCACTGAGAAAGTACCTTTTTTGTCTTGATGAACAGAGGCATGAAACAACTTTCAACCTACTCATACTCATGTGGGAAGTTAACCAAAGGTGTTTCCATTAGGTTTGCAGTAAGTGCTTTGGAGTAAAATTGAAATGTATACTATTTGTTTTGTCTTAGTATTGTATGCACTGAGATAGCAACTTTTTTGTTTTCATGTGTATAGCCATGAAACAACTTTCAACCTACTCATACTCATGTGGGAAGTTAACCAAAGGTCTTTCCATTAGGTTTGCAGTATGTACTTTGGTGTAAAATTGAAATGTATACTATTTGTATTGTCTTGGTATATTATGCACTGAGAAAGTAACTTTTTTGTCTTGATGAACAGAGGCATGAAACAACTTTCAACCTACTCATACTCATGTGGGAAGTTAACCAAAGGTGTTTCCATTGGGTTTGCAGTAAGTGCTTTCGAGTAAAATTGAAATGTATACTATTTGTTTTGTCTTAGTATTGTATGCACTGAGATAACAACTTTTTTGTTTTCATGTGTATAGCCATGAAACAACATTCAACCTACTCATAATCATGTGGGAAGTTAACCTAAGGTGTTTCCATTAGGTTTGCAGTAACTGCTTTGGAGCAAAATTGAAATGTATACTATTTGTTTTGTCTTAGTATTGTATGCACTGAGATAGCAACTTTTTTTGTTTTCATGTGTATAGCCATGCAACAACTTTCAACCTACTCATTCTCATGTGGGAAGTTAACCAAAGGTGTTTCCATTAACTTGCAGTATGTACTTTGGTGTAAAATTGAAATGTATACTATTTGTATTGTCTTAGTATTGTATGCACTGAGAAAGTAACTTTTTTGTCTTGATGAACAGAGGCATGAAAACACTTTCAACCTACTCATACTCATGTGGGAAGTTAACCAAAAGTGTTTCCATTGGGTTTGCAGTAAGTACTTTGGTGTAAAATTGAAATGTATACTATTTGTATTATCTAACCATTGTATGCACTGAGTTAACAACATGTTTGTGTTGATGTGTAGAGCCATGACACAACTTTCAAACTACTCATAATCATGTGGGAAGTTAATTTAAAATGTCTCCCAATGGTTTGCACTCTGCACTTTGGTGGAAAATTGAGATGTATACTACCTTTATGTCAGAACGTAGCATGCACTGAGAAAGTAGCTTTTTTGTCTTGATGAACAGAGGCATGAAACAACTTTCAACCTACTCGTACTCATGTGGGAAGTTAACCAAAGGTGTTTCCATTAGGTTTGCAGTAACTGCTTTGGAGTAAAATTGAAATGTGTACTATTTGTATTGTCTTAGTATTGTAAGCACTGAGATAACAACTTTTTTGTGTTGATGTGTCGAGCCATAAAACAACTTTCAACCTACTCATAATCATGTGGGAAGTTAACCTGAGGTGTTTCCATTAGGTTTGCAGTAAGTACTTTGGTGTAAAATTGAAATATATACTACTTGCATTATCTAAGCATTGTATGCACTGAGTTAACAACTTTTTTGTCGTGATGTGTGGAGCCATGAAAAAACTTTCAAACTACTTATAATCATTGGGGAAGTTAACCTATGGTGTTTCCATTTGGTTTGCAGTAAGTACTTTGGTGTAAAATTGAAATGTATCGTATTCGTATTATCCAACCATTTCAAGCCCTGAGTTAACAACATTTTTCTGTTGATGTGTAGAGCCATGAGACAACTTTCAAACAACTCAGAAACATGTGGGAAGTTAACTTAAAATGTCTCCCAATGGTTTGCACTCTGCACTTTGCTGGAAAATTGAAATTTATACTAACTTAATGTGAGAACATAGTATGCACTGAGAAAGTAACTTTTTTGTCTTGATGAACAGAGGCATGAAACAACATTCAACCTACTCATAGTCATGTGGGAAGTTAACCAAAGGTGTTTCCATTAGGATTGCAGTAAGTGTTTTGGAGTAAAATTGAAATGTATACTATCTGAATTGTCTTAGTATTGTATGCACTGAGATAACAACTTTTTTGTGTTGATGTGTAGAGCCATTAAAGAATTTTCAACCTACTCATAATCATGTGGGAAGTTAACCTAAGGTGTTTCCATTAGGTTTGCAGTAAGTACTTTGGTGTAAAATTGAAATGTATTCTATTTGTATTGTCTAAGCATAGTATGCACTGAGAAAGTACCTTTTTTGTCTTGATGAACAGAGGCATGAAACAACTTTCAACCTACTCATACTCATGTGGGAAATTAACCAAAGGTGTTTCCATTAGGTTTGCAGTAAGTGCTTTGGAGTAAAATTGAAATGTATACTATTTGTTTTGTCTTAGTATTGTATGCACTGAGATAACAACTTTTTTGTTTTCATGTGTATAGCCATGAAACAACTTTCAACCTACTCATACTCATGTGGGAAGTTAACCAAAGGTCTTTCCATTAGGTTTGCAGTATGTACTTTGGTGTAAAATTGAAATGTATACTATTTGTATTGTCTTGGTATATTATGCACTGAGAAAGTAACTTTTTTGTCTTGATGAACAGAGGCATGAAAACACTTTCAACCTACTCATACTCATGTGGGAAGTTAACCAAAAGTGTTTCCATTGGGTTTGCAGTAAGGACTTTGGTGTAAAATTGAAATGTATACTATTTGTATTATCTAAACATTGTATGCACTGAGTTAACAACATGTTTGTGTTGATGTGTAGAGCCATGACACAACTTTCAAACTACTCATAATCATGTGGGAAGTTAAATTAAAATGTCTCCCAATGGTTTGCACTCTGCACTTTGGTGGAAAATTGAGATGTATACTACCTTTATGTCAGAACGTAGTATGCACTGAGAAAGTAGCTTTTTTGTCTTGATGAACAGAGGCATGAAACAACTTTCAACCTACTCGTACTCATGTGGGAAGTTAAACAAAGGTGTTTCCATTAGGTTTGCAGTAACTGCTTTGGAGTAAAATTGAAATGTATACTATTTGTATTGTCTTAGTATTGTATGCACTGAGATAACAACTTTTTTGTGTTGATGTGTCGAACCATAAAACAACTTTCAACCTACTCATAATCATGTGGGAAGTTAACCTAAGGTGTTTCCATTCGGTTTACAGTAAGTACTTTGGTGTAAAATTGAAATGTATACTATTTGTATTATCTAAGCATAGCATGCGCTGAGAAAGTAACTTTTTTGTCTTGATGAACAGAGGCATGAAACAACTTTCAACCTACTCATACTCATGTGGGAAGTTAACCAAAGGTGTTTCCATTAGGTTAGCAGTATGTACTTTGATGTAAAATTGAAATGTATACTATTTGTTTAGTCTTAGTATTGTATGCTCTGAGAAAGTAACTTTTTTGTCTTGATGAACAGAGGCATGAAACAACTTTCAACCTACTCATAATCATGTGGGAAGTTACCCTAAGGTGTTTCCATTAGGTTTGCAGTAAGTACTTTGGTGTAAAATTGAAATGTATACTACTTGTATTATCTAATCATTGTATGCACTAAGTTAACAACTTTTTTGTGTTGATGTGTAGAGCCATGAAACAATTTTCAACCTACTCATAATCATGTGGGAAGTTAACCTAAGGTGTTTCCATTGGGTTTGCAGTAAGTGCTTTGGAGTAAAATTGAAATGTATACTATTTGTTTTGTCTTAGTATTGTATGCTCTGAGATAACAGCTTTTTTGTTTTCATGTGTATAGCCATGAAACAACTTTCAACCTACTCGTACTCATGTGGGAAGTTAACCAAAGGTGTTTCCATTAGGTTTGCAGTAACTGCTTTGGAGCAAAATTGAAATATATACTATTTGTTTTGTCTTAGTATTGTATGCACTGAGATAACAACTTTTTTTGTTTTCATGTGTATACCATGAAACAACTTTCAACCTACTCATACTCATGTGGGAAGTTAACCAAAGGTGTTTCCATTAATTTGCAGTATGTACTTTGGTGTAAAATTGAAATGTATACTATTTGTATTGTCTTAGTATTGTATGCACTGAGAAAGTAACTTTTTTGTCTTGATGAACAGAGGCATGAAAACACTTTCAACCTACTCATACTCATGTGGGAAGTTAACCAAAGGTGTTTCCATTAGGTTTGCAGTAAGTGCTTTGGAGTAAAATTGACATGTATACTATTTGTTTTGTCTTAGTATTGTATGCACTGAGATAACAACTTTTTTGTTTTCATGTGTATAGCCATGAAACAACTTTCAACCTACTCGTACTCATGTGGGAAGTTAACCAAAGGTGTTTCCATTAGGTTTGCAGTAACTGCTTTGGAGTAAAATTGAAATGTATACTATTTGCATTGTCTTAGTATTGTATGCACTGAGATAACAACTTTTTTATGTTGATGTGTCAAACCATAAAACAACTTTCAACCTACTCATAATCATGTGGGAAGTTAACCTAAGGTGTTTCCTTTAGGTTTGCAGTAAGTACTTTGGTGTAAAATTGAAATGCATGGTATTTGCATTATCTAACCATTTTAAGCCCTGAGTTAACAACATTTTTCTGTTGATTTGTAGAGCCATGAGACAACTTTCAAACAACTCAGAAACATGTGGGAAGTTAACTTAAAATGTATCCCAATGGTTTGCACTCTGCACTTTGCTGGAAAATTGAAATGTATACCACTTCTATTGTCTAAGCATAGTATGCACTGAGAAAGTAACTTTTTTGTCTTGATGAACAGAGGCATGAAACAACTTTCAACCTACTCAGTCTCATGTGGGAAGTTAACCAAAGGTGTTTCCATCAGGTTTGCAGTAAGTGCTTTGGAGTAAAATTGAAATGTATACTATTTGTTTTGTCTTAGTATTGTATGCACTGAGATAACAACTTTTTTGTTTTCATGTGTATAGCCATGAAACAACTTTCAACCTACTCATACTCATGTGGGAAGTTAACCAAAGGTGTTTCCATTAGGTTTGCAGTATGTACTTTGGTGTAAAATTGAAATGTATACTATTTGTATTGTCTTAGTATTGTATGCACTGAGAAAGTAACTTTTTTGTCTTGATGAACAGAGGCATGAAAACACTTTCAACCTACTCATACTCATGTGGGAATTTAACCAAAAGTGTTTCCATTGGGTTTGCAGTAAGTACTTTGGTGTAAAATTGAAATGTATACTATTTGTATTATCTAACCATTGTATGCACTGAGTTAACAACATGTTTGTGTTGATGTGTAGAGCCATGACACAACTTTCAACTACTCATAATCATGTGGGAAGTTAAATTAAAATGTATCCCAATGGTTTGCACTCTGCACTTTGGTGGAAAATTGAGATGTATACTACCTTTATGTCAGAACGTAGTATGCACTGAGAAAGTAGCTTTTTTGTCTTGATGAACAGAGGCATGAAACAACATTCAACCTACTCGTACTCATGTGGGAAGTTAAACAAAGGTGTTTCCATTAGGTTTGCAGTAAGTACTTTGGTGTAAAATAGAAATGTATACTATTTGTTTAGTCTTACTATTGTATGCACTGAGAAAGTAACTTTTTTGTCTTGATGAACAGAGGCATGAAACAACTTTCAACCTACTCATAATCATGTGGGAAGTTACCCTAAGGTGTTTCCATTAGGTTTGCAGTAAGTACTTTGGTGTAAAATTGAAATGTATATTATTTGTATTATCTAAGCATTGTAAGCACTGAGATAACAACTTTTTTCTGTTGATGTGTGGAGCCATGAAAAAACTTTCAAACTACTCATAATCATGTGGGAAGTTAACCTAAGGTGTTTCCATTAGGTTTGCAGGAAGTACTTTGGTGTAAAATTGAAATGTATACTATTTGTATTGTCTAAGCATAGTATGAACTGAGAAAGTAACTTCTTTGTCTTGATGAACAGAGGCATGAAACAACTTTCAACCTACTCATACTCATGTGGGAAGTTAACCAAAGGTGTTTCCATTGGGTTTGCAGTAAGTGCTTTGGAGTAAAATTGAAATGTATACTACTTTTATGTCAAAGCATTCTATTCACTGAGAGATCAACTTTTTTGTCTTTATGTGAACAGGTATGAAACAACTTTCAAACTACTCATAATCATGTGGGAAGTTAAATGAAAATGTTTCCCAATGGTTTGCACTCTGCACTTTGGTGGAAAATTGTGATGTATGCTACCTTTATGTCAGAACATAGTATGCACTGAGAAAGTAACTTTTTTGTCTTGATGAACAGAGGCATGAAACAATTTTCAACCTACTCATAGTCATGTGGGAAGTTAAACAAAGGTGTTTCCATTAAGTTTGCAGTAAGTGTTTTGGAGTAAAATTGAATTGTATACTATCTGAATTGTCTTAGCATTGTATGCACTGAGATAACAACTTTTTTGTCGTGATGTGTGGAGCCATGAAAAAACTTTCAAACTACTTATAATCATTGGGGAAGTTAACCTATGGTGTTTCCATTTGGTTTGCAGTAAGTACTTTGGTGTAAAATTGAAATGTATGGTATTCGTATTATCTAACCATTTTAAGCCCTGAGTTAACAACATTTTTCTGTTGATGTGTAGAGCCATGAGACAACTTTCAAACAACTCAGAAGCATGTGGGAAGTTAACTTAAAATGTATCCCAATGGTTTGCACTCTGCACTTTGCTGGAAAACTCAAATTTATACTAACTTAATGTGAGAACATGGTATGCACTGAGAAAGTAACTTTTTTCTCATGATGAACAGAGGCATGAAACAACTTTCAACCTACTCATACTCATGTGGGAAGTTAACCAAAGGTGTTTCCATCAGGTTTGCAGTAAGTGTTTTGGAGTAAAATTGAAATGTATACTATTTGTATTGTCTTAGTATTGTATGCACTGAGATAATAACTTTTTTGTGTTGATGTGTAGAGCCATGAAACAACTTTCAACCTACTCATAATCATGTGGGAAGTTAACCTAAGGTGTTTCCATTAGGTTTGCAGGAAGTACTTTGGTGTAAAATTGAAATGTATACTATTTGTATTGTCTGAGCATAGTATGCACTGAGAAAGTAACTTCTTTGTCTTGATGAACAGAGGCATGAAACAACTTTCAACCTACTCATACTCATGTGGGAAGTTAACCAAAGGTGTTTCCATTGGGTTTGCAGTAAGTGCTTTGGAGTAAAATTGAAATGTATACTATTTGTTTTGTCTTAGTATTGTATGCACTGAGATAACAACTTTTTTGTTTTCATGTGTATAGCCATGAAACAACTTTCAACCTACTCGTACTCATGTGGGAAGTTAACCAAAGGTGTTTCCATTAGGTTTGCAGTAACTGCTTTGGAGCAAAATTGAAATATATACTATTTGTTTTGTCTTAGTATTGTATGCACTGAGATAACAACTTTTTTGTGTTGATGTGTCGAGCCATAAAACAACTTTCAACCTACTCATAATCATGTGGGAAGTTAACCTGAGGTGTTTCCATTAGGTTTGCAGTAAGTACTTTGGTGTAAAATTGAAATGTATACTACTTGCATTATCTAAGCATTGTATGCACTGAGTTAACAACTTTTTTGTCGTGATGTGTGGAGCCATGAAAAAACTTTCAAACTACTTATAATCATTGGGGAAGTTAACCTATGGTGTTTCCATTTGGCTTGCAGTAAGTACTTTGGTGTAAAATTGAAATGTATGGTATTCGTATTATCCAACCATTTCAAGCCCTGAGTTAACAACATTTTTCTGTTGATGTGTAGAGCCATGAGACAACTTTCAAACAACTCAGAAACATGTGGGAAGTTAACTTAAAATGTATCCCAATGGTTTGCACTCTGCACTTTGCTGGAAAATTGAAATTTATACTAACTTAATGTGAGAACATGGTATGCACTGAGAAAGTAACTTTTTTGTCTTGATGAACAGAGGCATGAAACAACATTCAACCTACTCATAGTCATGTGGGAAGTTAACCAAAGGTGTTTCCATTAGGATTGCAGTAAGTGTTTTGGAGTAAAATTGAAATGTATACTATCTGAATTGTCTTAGTATTGTATGCACTGAGATAACAACTTTTTTGTGTTGATGTGTAGAGCCATTAAAGAATTTTCAACCTACTCATAATCATGTGGGAAGTTAACCTAAGGTGTTTCCATTAGGTTTGCAGTAAGTACTTTGGTGTAAAATTGAAATGTATTCTATTTGTATTGTCTAAGCATAGTATGCACTGAGAAAGTAACTTTTTTGTCTTGATGAACAGAGGCATGAAACAACTTTCAACCTACTGATACTCATGTGGGAAGTTAACCAAAGGCGTTTCCATTAGGTTTGCAGTAAGTGCTTTGGAGTAAAATTGAAATGTATACTATTTGTTTTGTCTTAGTATTGTATGCACTGAGATAACAACTTTTTTGTTTTCATGTGTATAGCCATGAAACAACTTTCAACCTACTCATACTCATGTGGGAAGTTAACCAAAGGTCTTTCCATTAGGTTTGCAGTATGTACTTTGGTGTAAAATTGAAATGTATACTATTTGTATTGTCTTGGTATTGTATGCACTGAGAAAGTAACTTTTTTGTCTTGATGAACAGAGGCATGAAAACACTTTCAACCTACTCATACCCATGTGGGAAGTTAACCAAAAGTGTTTCCATTGGGTTTGCAGTAAGGACTTTGGTGTAAAATTGAAATGTATACTATTTGTATTATCTAAACATTGTATGCACTGAGTTAACAACATGTTTGTGTTGATGTGTAGAGCCATGACACAACTTTCAAACTACTCATAATCATGTGGGAAGTTAAATTAAAATGTCTCCCAATGGTTTGCACTCTGCACTTTGGTGGAAAATTGAGATGTATACTACCTTTACGTCAGAACGTAGTATGCACTAAGAAAGTAGCTTTTTTGTCTTGATGAACAGAGGCATGAAACAACTTTCAACCTACTCGTACTCATGTGGGAAGTTAAACAAAGGTGTTTCCATTAGGTTTGCAGTAACTGCTTTGGAGTAAAATTGAAATGTATACTATTTGTATTGTCTTAGTATTGTATGCACTGAGATAACAACTTTTTTGTGTTGATGTGTCGAACCATAAAACAACTTTCAACCTACTCATAATCATGATAATCATGTGGGAAGTTAACCTAAGGTGTTTCCATTCGGTTTACAGTAAGTACTTTGGTGTAAAATTGAAATGTATACTATTTGTATTATCTAAGCATAGTATGCGCTGAGAAAGTAACTTTTTTGTCTTGATGAACAGAGGCATGAAACAACTTTCAACCTACTCATACTCATGTGGGAAGTTAACCAAAGGTGTTTCCATTAGGTTAGCAGTATGTACTTTGATGTAAAATTGAAATGTATACAATTTGTTTAGTCTTAGTATTGTATGCTCTGAGAAAGTAACTTCTTTGTCTTGATGAACAGAGGCATGAAACAACTTTCAACCTACTCATA
The DNA here is from genome assembly GCF_030028105.1 of Mobula birostris. Classification (NCBI taxonomy): domain Eukaryota; kingdom Metazoa; phylum Chordata; class Chondrichthyes; order Myliobatiformes; family Myliobatidae; genus Mobula; species Mobula birostris. Next base: position 95,948,568 of record NC_092376.1, read on the forward strand.
ATCATGTGGGAAGTTACCCTAAGGTGTTTCCATTAGGTTTGCAGTAAGTACTTTGGTGGAAAATTGAAATGTATACTATTTGTATTATCTAACCATTGTATGCACTGAGTTAACATCATGTTTGTGTTGATGTGTAGAGCCATGACACAACTTTCAAACTACTCATAATCATGTGGGAAGTTAAATTAAAATGTCTCCCAATGGTTTGCACTCTGCACTTTGGTGGAAAATTGAGATGTATACTACCTTTATGTCAGAACGTAGCATGCACTGAGAAAGTAGCTTTTTTGTCTTGATGAACAGAGGCATGAAACAACTTTCAACCTACTCGTACTCATGTGGGAAGTTAACCAAAGGTGTTTCCATTAGGTTTGCAGTAACTGCTTTGGAGTAAAATTGAAATGTGTACTATTTGTATTGTCTTAGTATTGTAAGCACTGAGATAACAACTTTTTTGTGTTGATGTGTCGAGCCATAAAACAACTTTCAACCTACTCATAATCATGTGGGAAGTTAACCTGAGGTGTTTCCATTAGGTTTGCAGTAAGTACTTTGGTGTAAAATTGAAATGTATACTACTTGCATTATCTAAGCATTGTATGCACTGAGTTAACAACTTTTTTGTCGTGATGTGTGGAGCCATGAAAAAACTTTCAAACTACTTATAATCATTGGGGAAGTTAACCTATGGTGTTTCCATTTGGTTTGCAGTAAGTACTTTGGTGTAAAATTGAAATGTATGGTTTTCGTATTATCCAACCATTTCAAGCCCTGAGTTAACAACATTTTTCTGTTGATGTGTAGAGCCATGAGACAACTTTCAAACAACTCAGAAACATGTGGGAAGTTAACTTAAAATGTATCCCAATGGTTTGCACTCTGCACTTTGCTGGAAAATTGAAATTTATACTAACTTAATGTGAGAACATAGTATGCACTGAGAAAGTAACTTTTTTGTCTTGATGAACAGAGGCATGAAACAACATTCAACCTACTGATACTCATGTGGGAAGTTAACCAAAGGTGTTTCCATTAGGTTTGCAGTAAGTGCTTTGGAGTAAAATTGAAATGTATACTATTTGTTTTGTCTTAGTATTGTATGCACTGAGATAACAACTTTTTTGTTTTCATGTGTATAGCCATTAAACAACTTTCATCCTACTCATACTCATGTGGGAAGTTAACCAAAGGTCTTTCCATTAGGTTTGCAGTATGTACTTTGGTGTAAAATTGAAATGTATACTATTTGTATTGTCTTGGTATTGTATGCACTGAGAAAGTAACTTTTTTGTCTTGATGAACAGAGGCATGAAAACACTTTCAACCTACTCATACTCATGTGGGAAGTTAACCAAAAGTGTTTCCATTGGGTTTGCAGTAAGGACTTTGGTGTAAAATTGAAATGTATACTATTTGTATTATCTAAACATTGTAGCACTGAGTTAACAACATGTTTGTGTTGATGTGTAGAGCCATGACACAACTTTCAAACTACTCATAATCATGTGGGAAGTTAAATTAAAATGTCTCCCAATGGTTTGCACTCTGCACTTTGGTGGAAAATTGAGATGTATACTACCTTTATGTCAGAACGTAGTATGCACTGAGAAAGTAGCTTTTTTGTCTTGATGAACAGAGGCATGAAACAACTTTCAACCTACTCGTACTCATGTGGGAAGTTAAACAAAGGTGTTTCCATTAGGTTTGCAGTAACTGCTTTGGAGTAAAATTGAAATGTATACTATTTGTATTGTCTTAGTATTGTATGCACTGAGATAACAACTTTTTTGTGTTGATGTGTCGAACCATAAAACAACTTTCAACCTACTCATAATCATGTGGGAAGTTAACCTAAGGTGTTTCCATTCGGTTTACAGTAAGTACTTTGGTGTAAAATTGAAATGTATACTATTTGTATTACCTAAGCATAGTATGCGCTGAGAAAGTAACTTTTTTGTCTTGATGAACAGAGGCATGAAACAACTTTCAACCTACTCATACTCATGTGGGAAGTTAACCAAAGGTGTTTCCATTAGGTTAGCAGTATGTACTTTGATGTAAAATTGAAATGTATACTATTTGTTTAGTCTTAGTATTGTATGCTCTGAGAAAGTAACTTTTTTGTCTTGATGAACAGAGGCATGAAACAACTTTCAACCTACTCATAATCATGTGGGAAGTTACCCTAAGGTGTTTCCATTAGGTTTGCAGTAAGTACTTTGGTGTAAAATTGAAATGTATACTAATTGTATTATCTAATCATTGTATGCACTAAGTTAACAACTTTTTTGTGTTGATGTGTAGAGCCATGAAACAATTTTCAACCTACTCATAATCATGTGGGAAGTTAACCTAAGGTGTTTCCATTAGGTTTGCAGTAAGTACTTTGGTGTAAAATTGAAATGTATACTATTTGTATTGTCTGAGCATAGTATGCACTGAGAAAGTAACTTCTTTGTCTTGATGAACAGAGGCATGAAACAACTTTCAACCTACTCATACTCATGTGGGAAGTTAACCAAAGGTGTTTCCATTGGGTTTGCAGTAAGTGCTTTGGAGTAAAATTGAAATGTATACTATTTGTTTTGTCTTAGTATTGTATGCACTGAGATAACAACTTTTTTGTTTTCATGTGTATAGCCATGAAACAACTTTCAGCCTACTCATACTCATGTGGGAAGTTAACCAAAGGTGTTTCCATTAGGTTTGCAGTATCTGCTTTGGAGTAAAATTGAAATGTATACTATTTGCATTGTCTTAGTATTGTATGCACTGAAATAACAACTTTTTTATGTTGATGTGTCAAACCATAAAACAACTTTCAACCTACTCATAATCATGTGGGAAGTTAACCTAAGGTGTTTCCTTTAGGTTTGCAGTAAGTACTTTGGTGTAAAATTGAAATGCATGGTATTCGCATTATCTAACCATTTTAAGCCCTGAGATAACAACTTTTTTATGTTGATGTGTCAAACCATAAAACAACTTTCAACCTACTCATAATCATGTGGGAAGTTACCCTAAGGTGTTTCCATTAGGTTTGCAGGAAGTACTTTGGTGTAAAATTGAAATGTATACTATTTGTATTGTCTAAGCATACTATGCACTGAGAAAGTAACTTCTTTGTCTTGATGAACAGAGGCATGAAACAACTTTCAACCTACTCATACTCATGTGGGAAGTTAACCAAAGGTGTTGCCATTGGGTTTGCAGTAAGTGCTTTGGAGTAAAATTGAAATGTATACTATTTGTTTTGTCTTAGTATTGTATGCACTGAGATAACAGCTTTTTTGTTTTCATGTGTATAGCCATGAAACAACTTTCAACCTACTCGTACTCATGTGGGAAGTTAACCAAAGGTGTTTCCATTAGGTTTGCAGTAACTGCTTTGGAGCAAAATTGAAATATATACTATTTGTTCTGTCTTAGTATTGTATGCACTGAGATAACAACTTTTTTTGTTTTCATGTGTATACCATGAAACAACTTTCAACCTACTCATACTCATGTGGGAAGTTAACCAAAGGTGTTTCCATTAATTTGCAGTATGTACTTTGGTGTAAAATTGAAATGTATACTATTTGTATTGTCTTAGTATTGTATGCACTGAGAAAGTAACTTTTTTGTCTTGATGAACAGAGGCATGAAAACACTTTCAACCTACTCATACTCATGTGGGAAGTTAACCAAAGGTGTTTCCATTAGGTTTGCAGTAACTGCTTTGGAGTAAAATTGAAATGTGTACTATTTGTATTGTCTTAGTATTGTAAGCACTGAGATAACAACTTTTTTGTGTTGATGTGTCGAGCCATAAAACGACTTTCAACCTACTCATAATCATGTGGGAAGTTAACCTGAGGTGTTTCCATTAGGTTTGCAGTAAGTACTTTGGTGTAAAATTGAAATGTATACTACTTGCATTATCTAAGCATTGTATGCACTGAGTTAACAACTTTTTTGTCGTGATGTGTGGAGCCATGAAAAAACTTTCAAACTACTTATAATCATTGGGGAAGTTAACCTATGGTGTTTCCATTTGGTTTGCAGTAAGTACTTTGGTGTAAAATTGAAATGTATGGTATTCGTATTATCCAACCATTTCAAGCCCTGAGTTAACAACATTTTTCTGTTGATGTGTAGAGCCATGAGACAACTTTCAAACAACTCAGAAACATGTGGGAAGTTAACTTAAAATGTATCCCAATGGTTTGCACTCTGCACTTTGCTGGAAAATTGAAATTGATACTAACTTCATGTGAGAACATAGTATGCACTGAGAAAGTAACTTTTTTGTCTTGATGAACAGAGGCATGAAACAACATTCAACCTACTCATAGTCATGTGGGAAGTTAACCAAAGGTGTTTCCATTAGGATTGCAGTAAGTGTTTTGGAGTAAAATTGAAATCTATACTATCTGAATTGTCTTAGTATTGTATGCACTGAGATAACAACTTTTTTGTGTTGATGTGTAGAGCCATTAAAGAATTTTCAACCTACTCATAATCATGTGGGAAGTTAACCTAAGGTGTTTCCATTAGGTTTGCAGTAAGTACTTTGGTGTAAAATTGAAATGTATTCTATTTGTATTGTCTAAGCATAGTATGCACTGAGAAAGTAACTTTTTTGTCTTGATGAACAGAGGCATGAAACAACTTTCAACCTACTGATACTCATGTGGGAAGTTAACCAAAGGTGTTTCCATTAGGTTTGCAGTAAGTGCTTTGGAGTAAAATTGAAATGTATACTATTTGTTTTGTCTTAGTATTGTATGCACTGAGATAACAACTTTTTTGTTTTCATGTGTATAGCCATGAAACAACTTTCAACCTACTCATACTCATGTGGGAAGTTAACCAAAGGTCTTTCCATTAGGTTTGCAGTATGTACTTTGGTGTAAAATTGAAATGTATACTATTTGTATTGTCTTGGTATTGTATGCACTGAGAAAGTAACTTTTTTGTCTTGATGAACAGAGGCATGAAAACACTTTCAACCTACTCATACTCATGTGGGAAGTTAACCAAAAGTGTTTCCATTGGGTTTGCAGTAAGGACTTTGGTGTAAAATTGAAATGTATACTATTTGTATTATCTAAACATTGTATGCACTGAGTTAACAACATGTTTGTGTTGATGTGTAGAGCCATGACACAACTTTCAAACTACTCATAATCATGTGGGAAGTTAAATTAAAATGTCTCCCAATGGTTTGCACTCTGCACTTTGGTGGAAAATTGAGATGTATACTACCTTTATGTCAGAACGTAGTATGCACTGAGAAAGTAGCTTTTTTGTCTTGATGAACAGAGGCATGAAACAACTTTCAACCTACTCGTACTCATGTGGGAAGTTAAACAAAGGTGTTTCCATTAGGTTTGCAGTAACTGCTTTGGAGTAAAATTGAAAGATATACTATTTGTATTGTCTTAGTATTGTATGCACTGAGATAACAACTTTTTTGTGTTGATGTGTCGAACCATAAAACAACTTTCAACCTACTCATAATCATGTGGGAAGTTAACCTAAGGTGTTTCCATTCGGTTTACAGTAAGTACTTTGGTGTAAAATTGAAATGTATACTATTTGTATTATCTAAGCATAGTATGCGCTGAGAAAGTAACTTTTTTGTCTTGATGAACAGAGGCATGAAACAACTTTCAACCTACTCATACTCATGTGGGAAGTTAACCAAAGGTGTTTCCATTAGGTTAGCAGTATGTACTTTGATGTAAAATTGAAATGTATACTATTTGTTTAGTCTTAGTATTGTATGCTCTGAGAAAGTAACTTTTTTGTCTTGATGAACAGAGGCATGAAACAACTTTCAACCTACTCATAATCATGTGGGAAGTTACCCTAAGGTGTTTCCATTAGGTTTGCAGTAAGTACTTTGGTGTAAAATTGAAATGTATACTACTTGTATTATCTAATCATTGTATGCACTAAGTTAACAACTTTTTTGTGTTGATGTGTAGAGCCATGAAACAATTTTCAACCTACTCATAATCATGTGGGAAGTTAACCTAAGGTGTTTCCATTAGGTTTGCAGTAAGTACTTTGGTGTAAAATTGAAATGTATACTATTTGTATTGTCTGAGCATAGTATGCACTGAGAAAGTAACTTCTTTGTCTTGATGAACAGAGGCATGAAACAACTTTCAACCTACTCATACTCATGTGGGAAGTTAACCAAAGGTGTTTCCATTGGGTTTGCAGTAAGTGCTTTGGAGTAAAATTGAAATGTATACTATTTGTTTTGTCTTAGTATTGTATGCACTGAGATAACAACTTTTTTGTTTTCATGTGTATAGCCATGAAACAACTTTCAACCTACTCGTACTCATGTGGGAAGTTAACCAAAGGTGTTTCCATTAGGTTTGCAGTATCTGCTTTGGAGTAAAATTGAAATGTATACTATTTGCATTGTCTTAGTATTGTATGCACTGAGATAACAACTTTTTTATGTTGATGTGTCAAACCATAAAACAACTTTCAACCTACTCATAATCATGTGGGAAGTTAACCTAAGGTGTTTCCTTTAGGTTTGCAGTAAGTACTTTGGTGTAAAATTGAAATGCATGGTATTCGCATTATCTAACCATTTTAAGCCCTGAGTTAACAACATTTTTCTGTTGATTTGTAGAGCCATGAGACAACTTTCAAACAACTCAGAAACATGTGGGAAGTTAACTTAAAATGTATCCCAATGGTTTGCACTCTGCACTTTGCTGGAAAATTGAAATGTATACCACTTGTATTGTCTAAGCATAGTATGCACTGAGAAAGTAACTTTTCTGTCTTGATGAACAGAGGCATGAAACAACTTTCAACCTACTCGTACTCATGTGGGAAGTTAAACAAAGGTGTTTCCATTAGGTTTGCAGTAAGTACTTTGGTGTAAAATAGAAATGTATACTATTTGTTTAGTCTTACTATTGTATGCACTGAGAAAGTAACTTTTTTGTCTTGATGAACAGAGGCATGAAACAACTTTCAACCTACTCATACTCATGTGGGAAGTTAACCAAAAGTGTTTCCATTGGGTTTGCAGTAAGTACTTTGGTGTAAAATTGAAATGTATATTATTTGTATTATCTAAGCATTGTAAGCACTGAGATAACAACTTTTTTCTGTTGATGTGTGGAGCCATGAAAAAACTTTCAAACTACTCATAATCATGTGGGAAGTTAACCTAAGGTGTTTCCATTAGGTTTGCAGGAAGTACTTTGGTGTAAAATTGAAATGTATACTATTTGTATTGTCTAAGCATAGTATGAACTGAGAATGTAACTTCTTTGTCTTGATGAACAGAGGCATGAAACAACTTTCAACCTACTCATACTCATGTGGGAAGTTAACCAAAGGTGTTTCCATTGGGTTTGCAGTAAGTGCTTTGGAGTAAAATTGAAATGTATACTACTTTTATGTCAAAGCATTCTATTCACTGAGAGATCAACTTTTTTGTCTTTATGTGAACAGGTATGAAACAACTTTCAAACTACTCATAATCATGTGGGAAGTTAAATGAAAATGTTTCCCAATGGTTTGCACTCTGCACTTTGGTGGAAAATTGTGATGTATGCTACCTTTATGTCAGAACATAGTATGCACTGAGAAAGTAACTTTTTTGTCTTGATGAACAGAGGCATGAAACAATTTTCAACCTACTCATAGTCATGTGGGAAGTTAAACAAAGGTGTTTCCATTAAGTTTGCAGTAAGTGTTTTGGAGTAAAATTGAATTGTATACTATCTGAATTGTCTTAGCATTGTATGCACTGAGATAACAACTTTTTTGTCGTGATGTGTGGAGCCATGAAAAAACTTTCAAACTACTTATAATCATTGGGGAAGTTAACCTATGGTGTTTCCATTTGGTTTGCAGTAAGTACTTTGGTGTAAAATTGAAATGTATGGTATTCGTATTATCTAACCATTTTAAGCCCTGAGTTAACAACATTTTTCTGTTGATGTGTAGAGCCATGAGACAACTTTCAAACAACTCAGAAGCATGTGGGAAGTTAACTTAAAATGTATCCCAATGGTTTGCACTCTGCACTTTGCTGGAAAACTCAAATTTATACTAACTTAATGTGAGAACATAGCATGCACTGAGAAAGTAACTTTTTTCTCATGATGAACAGAGGCATGAAACAACTTTCAACCTACTCATACTTATGTGGGAAGTTAACCAAAGGTGTTTCCATCAGGTTTACAGTAAGTGTTTTGGAGTAAAATTGAAATGTATACTATTTGTATTGTCTTAGTATTGTATGCACTGAGATAATAACTTTTTTGTGTTGATGTGTAGAGCCATGAAACAACTTTCAACCTACTCATAATCATGTGGGAAGTTAACCTAAGGTGTTTCCATTAGGTTTGCAGGAAGTACTTTGGTGTAAAATTGAAATGTATACTATTTGTATTGTCTGAGCATAGTATGCACTGAGAAAGTAACTTCTTTGTCTTGATGAACAGAGGCATGAAACAACTTTCAACCTACTCATACTCATGTGGGAAGTTAACCAAAGGTGTTTCCATTGGGTTTGCAGTAAGTGCTTTGGAGTAAAATTGAAATGTATACTATTTGTTTTGTCTTAGTATTGTATGCACTGAGATAACAACTTTTTTGTTTTCATGTGTATAGCCATGAAACAACTTTCAACCTACTCGTACTCATGTGGGAAGTTAACCAAAGGTGTTTCCATTAGGTTTGCAGTAACTGCTTTGGAGCAAAATTGAAATATATACTATTTGTTTTGTCTTAGTATTGTATGCACTGAGATAACAACTTTTTTTGTTTTCATGTGTATACCATGAAACAACTTTCAACCTACTCATACTCATGTGGGAAGTTAACCAAAGGTGTTTCCATTAATTTGCAGTATGTACTTCGGTGTAAAATTGAAATGTATACTATTTGTATTGTCTTAGTATTGTATGCACTGAGAAAGTAACTTTTTTGTCTTGATGAACAGAGGCATGAAAACACTTTCAACCTACTCATACTCATGTGGGAAGTTAACCAAAGGTGTTTCCATTAGGTTTGCAGTAAGTGCTTTGGAGTAAACTTGACATGTATACTATTTGTTTTGTCTTAGTATTGTATGCACTGAGATAACAACTTTTTTGTTTTCATGTGTATAGCCATGAAACAACTTTCAACCTACTCGTACTCATGTGGGAAGTTAACCAAAGGTGTTTCCATTAGGTTTGCAGTAACTGCTTTGGAGTAAAATTGAAATGTATACTATTTGCATTGTCTTAGTATTGTATGCACTGAGATAACAACTTTTTTATGTTGATGTGTCAAACCATAAAACAACTTTCAACCTACTCATAATCATGTGGGAAGTTAACCTAAGGTGTTTCCTTTAGGTTTGCAGTAAGTACTATCGTGTAAAATTGAAATGCATGGCATTCGCATTATCTAACCATTTTAAGCCCTGAGTTAACAACATTTTTCTGTTGATTTGTAGAGCCATGAGACAACTTTCAAACAACTCAGAAACATGTGGGAAGTTAACTTAAAATGTATCCCAATGGTTTGCACTCTGCACTTTGCTGGAAAATTGAAATTTATACTAACTTAATGTGAGAACATAGTATGCACTGAGAAAGTAACTTTTTTGTCTTGATGAACAGAGGCATGAAACAACATTCAACCTACTCATAGTCATGTGGGAAGTTAACCAAAGGTGTTTCCATTAGGATTGCAGTAAGTGTTTTGGAGTAAAATTGAAATGTATACTATCTGAATTGTCTTAGTATTGTATGCACTGAGATAACAACTTTTTTGTGTTGATGTGTAGAGCCATTAAAGAATTTTCAACCTACTCATAATCATGTGGGAAGTTAACCTAAGGTGTTTCCATTAGGTTTGCAGTAAGTACTTTGGTGTAAAATTGAAATGTATTCTATTTGTATTGTCTAAGCATAGTATGCACTGAGAAAGTAACTTTTTTGTCTTGATGAACAGAGGCATGAAACAACTTTCAACCTACTGATACTCATGTGGGAAGTTAACCAAAGGTGTTTCCATTAGGTTTGCAGTAAGTGCTTTGGAGTAAAATTGAAATGTATACTATTTGTTTTGTCTTAGTATTGTATGCACTGAGATAACAACTTTTTTGTTTTCATGTGTATAGCCATGAAACAACTTTCAACCTACTCATACTCATGTGGGAAGTTAACCAAAGGTCTTTCCATTAGGTCTGCAGTATGTACTTTGGTGTAAAATTGAAATGTATACTATTTGTATTGTCTTGGTATTGTATGCACTGAGAAAGTAACTTTTTTGTCTTGATGAACAGAGGCATGAAAACACTTTCAACCTACTCATACTCATGTGGGAAGTTAACCAAAAGTGTTTCCATTGGGTTTGCAGTAAGGACTTTGGTGTAAAATTGAAATGTATACTATTTGTATTATCTAAACATTGTATGCACTGAGTTAACAACATGTTTGTGTTGATGTGTAGAGCCATGACACAACTTTCAAACTACTCATAATCATGTGGGAAGTTAAATTAAAATGTCTCCCAATGGTTTGCACTCTGCACTTTGGTGGAAAATTGAGATGTATACTACCTTTATGTCAGAACGTAGTATGCACTGAGATAACAACTTTTTTGTGTTGATGTGTCGAACCATAAAACAACTTTCAACCTACTCATAATCATGTGGGAAGTTAACCTAAGGTGTTTCCATTCGGTTTACAGTAAGTACTTTGGTGTAAAATTGAAATGTATACTATTTGTATTATCTAAGCATAGTATGCGCTGAGAAAGTAACTTTTTTGTCTTGATGAACAGAGGCATGAAACAACTTTCAACCTACTCATACTCATGTGGGAAGTTAACCAAAGGTGTTTCCATTAGGTTAGCAGTATGTACTTTGATGTAAAATTGAAATGTATACTATTTGTTTAGTCTTAGTATTGTATGCTCTGAGAAAATAACTTTTTTGTCTTGATGAACAGAGGCATGAAACAACTTTCAACCTACTCATAATCATGTGGGAAGTTACCCTAAGGTGTTTCCATTAGGTTTGCAGTAAGTACTTTGGTGTAAAATTGAAATGTATACTACTTGTATTATCTAAACATTGTATGCACTAAGTTAACAACTTTTTTGTGTTGATGTGTAGAGCCATGAAACAATTTTCAACCTACTCATAATCATGTGGGAAGTTAACCTAAGGTGTTTCCATTAGGTTTGCAGTAAGTACTTTGGTGTAAAATTGAAATGTATACTATTTGTATTGTCTGAGCATAGTATGCACTGAGAAAGTAACTTCTTTGTCTTGATGAACAGAGGCATGAAACAACTTTCAACCTACTCATACTCATGTGGGAAGTTAACCAAAGGTGTTTCCATTGGGTTTGCAGTAAGTGCTTTGGAGTAAAATTGAAATGTATACTATTTGTTTTGTCTTAGTATTGTATGCACTGAGATAACAACTTTTTTGTTTTCATGTGTATAGCCATGAAACAACTTTCAACCTACTCGTACTCATGTGGGAAGTTAACCAAAGGTGTTTCCATTAGGTTTGCAGTATCTGCTTTGGAGTAAAATTGAAATGTATACTATTTGCATTGTCTTAGTATTGTATGCACTGAGATAACAACTTTTTTATGTTGATGTGTCAAACCATAAAACAACTTTCAACCTACTCATAATCATGTGGGAAGTTAACCTAAGGTGTTTCCTTTAGGTTTGCAGTAAGTACTTTCGTGTAAAATTGAAATGCATGGCATTCGCATTATCTAACCATTTTAAGCCCTGAGTTAACAACATTTTTCTGTTGATTTGTAGAGCCATGAGACAACTTTCAAACAACTCAGAAACATATGGGAAGTTAACTTAAAATGTATCCCAATGGTTTGCACTCTGCACTTTGCTGGAAAATTGAAATGTATACCACTTGTATTGTCTAAGCATAGTATGCACTGAGAAAGTAACTTTTTTGTCTTGATGAACAGAGGCATGAAACAACTTTCAACCTACTCGTACTCATGTGGGAAGTTAAACAAAGGTGTTTCCATTAGGTTTGCAGTAACTGCTTTGGAGTAAAATTGAAATGTATACTATTTGTATTGTCTTAGTATTGTATGCACTGAGATAACAACTTTTTTGTGTTGATGTGTCGAACCATAAAACAACTTTCAACCTACTCATAATCATGATAATCATGTGGGAAGTTAACCTAAGGTGTTTCCATTCGGTTTACAGTAAGTACTTTGGTGTAAAATTGAAATGTATACTATTTGTATTATCTAAGCATAGTATGCGCTGAGAAAGTAACTTTTTTGTCTTGATGAACAGAGGCATGAAACAACTTTCAACCTACTCATACTCATGTGGGAAGTTAACCAAAGGTGTTTCCATTAGGTTAGCAGTATGTACTTTGATGTAAAATTGAAATGTATACAATTTGTTTAGTCTTAGTATTGTATGCTCTGAGAAAGTAACTTCTTTGTCTTGATGAACAGAGGCATGAAACAACTTTCAACCTACTCATAATCATGTGGGAAGTTACCCTAAGGTGTTTCCATTAGGTTTGCAGTAAGTACTTTGGTGGAAAATTGAAATGTATACTATTTGTATTATCTAACCATTCTATGCACTGAGTTAACAACATGTTTGTGTTGATGTGTAGAGCCATGACACAACTTTCAAACTACTCATAATCATGTGGGAAGTTAAATTAAAATGTCTCCCAATGGTTTGCACTCTGCACTTTGGTGGAAAATTGAGATGTATACTACCTTTATGTCAGAACGTAGCATGCACTGAGAAAGTAGCTTTTTTGTCTTGATGAACAGAGGCATGAAACAACTTTCAACCTACTCGTACTCATGTGGGAAGTTAACCAAAGGTGTTTCCATTAGGTTTGCAGTAACTGCTTTGGAGTAAAATTGAAATGTGTACTATTTGTATTGTCTTAGTATTGTAAGCACTGAGATAACAACTTTTTTGTGTTGATGTGTCGAGCCATAAAACAACTTTCAACCTACTCATAATCATGTGGGAAGTTAACCTGAGGTGTTTCCATTAGGTTTGCAGTAAGTACTTTGGTGTAAAATTGAAATGTATACTACTTGCATTATCTAAGCATTGTATGCACTGAGTTAACAACTTTTTTGTCGTGATGTGTGGAGCCATGAAAAAACTTTCAAACTACTTATAATCATTGGGGAAGTTAACCTATGGTGTTTCCATTTGGTTTGCAGTAAGTACTTTGGTGTAAAATTGAAATGTATGGTTTTCGTATTATCCAACCATTTCAAGCCCTGAGTTAACAACATTTTTCTGTTGATGTGTAGAGCCATGAGACAACTTTCAAACAACTCAGAAACATGTGGGAAGTTAACTTAAAATGTATCCCAATGGTTTGCACTCTGCACTTTGCTGGAAAATTGAAATTTATACTAACTTAATGTGAGAACATAGTATGCACTGAGAAAGTAACTTTTTTGTCTTGATGAACAGAGGCATGAAACAACATTCAACCTACTGATACTCATGTGGGAAGTTAACCAAAGGTGTTTCCATTAGGTTTGCAGTAAGTGCTTTGGAGTAAAATTGAAATGTATACTATTTGTTTTGTCTTAGTATTGTATGCACTGAGATAACAACTTTTTTGTTTTCATGTGTATAGCCATTAAACAACTTTCATCCTACTCATACTCATGTGGGAAGTTAACCAAAGGTCTTTCCATTAGGTTTGCAGTATGTACTTTGGTGTAAAATTGAAATGTATACTATTTGTATTGTCTTGGTATTGTATGCACTGAGAAAGTAACTTTTTTGTCTTGATGAACAGAGGCATGAAAACACTTTCAACCTACTCATACTCATGTGGGAAGTTAACCAAAAGTGTTTCCATTGGGTTTGCAGTAAGGACTTTGGTGTAAAATTGAAATGTATACTATTTGTATTATCTAAACATTGTATGCACTGAGTTAACAACATGTTTGTGTTGATGTGTAGAGCCATGACACAACTTTCAAACTACTCATAATCATGTGGGAAGTTAAATTAAAATGTCTCCCAATGGTTTGCACTCTGCACTTTGGTGGAAAATTGAGATGTATACTACCTTTATGTCAGAACGTAGTATGCACTGAGAAAGTAGCTTTTTTGTCTTGATGAACAGAGGCATGAAACAACTTTCAACCTACTCGTACTCATGTGGGAAGTTAAACAAAGGTGTTTCCATTAGGTTTGCAGTAACTGCTTTGGAGTAAAATTGAAATGTATACTATTTGTATTGTCTTAGTATTGTATGCACTGAGATAACAACTTTTTTGTGTTGATGTGTCGAACCATAAAACAACTTTCAACCTACTCATAATCATGTGGGAAGTTAACCTAAGGTGTTTCCATTCGGTTTACAGTAAGTACTTTGGTGTAAAATTGAAATGTATACTATTTGTATTACCTAAGCATAGTATGCGCTGAGAAAGTAACTTTTTTGTCTTGATGAACAGAGGCATGAAACAACTTTCAACCTACTCATACTCATGTGGGAAGTTAACCAAAGGTGTTTCCATTAGGTTAGCAGTATGTACTTTGATGTAAAATTGAAATGTATACTATTTGTTTAGTCTTAGTATTGTATGCTCTGAGAAAGTAACTTTTTTGTCTTGATGAACAGAGGCATGAAACAACTTTCAACCTACTCATAATCATGTGGGAAGTTACCCTAAGGTGTTTCCATTAGGTTTGCAGTAAGTACTTTGGTGTAAAATTGAAATGTATACTAATTGTATTATCTAATCATTGTATGCACTAAGTTAACAACTTTTTTGTGTTGATGTGTAGAGCCATGAAACAATTTTCAACCTACTCATAATCATGTGGGAAGTTAACCTAAGGTGTTTCCATTAGGTTTGCAGTAAGTACTTTGGTGTAAAATTGAAATGTATACTATTTGTATTGTCTGAGCATAGTATGCACTGAGAAAGTAACTTCTTTGTCTTGATGAACAGAGGCATGAAACAACTTTCAACCTACTCATACTCATGTGGGAAGTTAACCAAAGGTGTTTCCATTGGGTTTGCAGTAAGTGCTTTGGAGTAAAATTGAAATGTATACTATTTGTTTTGTCTTAGTATTGTATGCACTGAGATAACAACTTTTTTGTTTTCATGTGTATAGCCATGAAACAACTTTCAGCCTACTCATACTCATGTGGGAAGTTAACCAAAGGTGTTTCCATTAGGTTTGCAGTATCTGCTTTGGAGTAAAATTGAAATGTATACTATTTGCATTGTCTTAGTATTGTATGCACTGAAATAACAACTTTTTTATGTTGATGTGTCAAACCATAAAACAACTTTCAACCTACTCATAATCATGTGGGAAGTTAACCTAAGGTGTTTCCTTTAGGTTTGCAGTAAGTACTTTGGTGTAAAATTGAAATGCATGGTATTCGCATTATCTAACCATTTTAAGCCCTGAGATAACAACTTTTTTATGTTGATGTGTCAAACCATAAAACAACTTTCAACCTACTCATAATCATGTGGGAAGTTACCCTAAGGTGTTTCCATTAGGTTTGCAGGAAGTACTTTGGTGTAAAATTGAAATGTATACTATTTGTATTGTCTAAGCATACTATGCACTGAGAAAGTAACTTCTTTGTCTTGATGAACAGAGGCATGAAACAACTTTCAACCTACTCATACTCATGTGGGAAGTTAACCAAAGGTGTTGCCATTGGGTTTGCAGTAAGTGCTTTGGAGTAAAATTGAAATGTATACTATTTGTTTTGTCTTAGTATTGTATGCACTGAGATAACAGCTTTTTTGTTTTCATGTGTATAGCCATGAAACAACTTTCAACCTACTCGTACTCATGTGGGAAGTTAACCAAAGGTGTTTCCATTAGGTTTGCAGTAACTGCTTTGGAGCAAAATTGAAATATATACTATTTGTTCTGTCTTAGTATTGTATGCACTGAGATAACAACTTTTTTTGTTTTCATGTGTATACCATGAAACAACTTTCAACCTACTCATACTCATGTGGGAAGTTAACCAAAGGTGTTTCCATTAATTTGCAGTATGTACTTTGGTGTAAAATTGAAATGTATACTATTTGTATTGTCTTAGTATTGTATGCACTGAGAAAGTAACTTTTTTGTCTTGATGAACAGAGGCATGAAAACACTTTCAACCTACTCATACTCATGTGGGAAGTTAACCAAAGGTGTTTCCATTAGGTTTGCAGTAACTGCTTTGGAGTAAAATTGAAATGTATACTATTTGTATTGTCTTAGTATTGTATGCACTGAGATAACAACTTTTTTGTGTTGATGTGTCGAACCATAAAACAACTTTCAACCTACTCATAATCATGTGGGAAGTTAACCTAAGGTGTTTCCATTCGGTTTACAGTAAGTACTTTGGTGTAAAATTGAAATGTATACTATTTGTATTACCTAAGCATAGTATGCGCTGAGAAAGTAACTTTTTTGTCTTGATGAACAGAGGCATGAAACAACTTTCAACCTACTCATACTCATGTGGGAAGTTAACCAAAGGTGTTTCCATTAGGTTAGCAGTATGTACTTTGATGTAAAATTGAAATGTATACTATTTGTTTAGTCTTAGTATTGTATGCTCTGAGAAAGTAACTTTTTTGTCTTGATGAACAGAGGCATGAAACAACTTTCAACCTACTCATAATCATGTGGGAAGTTACCCTAAGGTGTTTCCATTAGGTTTGCAGTAAGTACTTTGGTGTAAAATTGAAATGTATACTAATTGTATTATCTAATCATTGTATGCACTAAGTTAACAACTTTTTTGTGTTGATGTGTAGAGCCATGAAACAATTTTCAACCTACTCATAATCATGTGGGAAGTTAACCTAAGGTGTTTCCATTAGGTTTGCAGTAAGTACTTTGGTGTAAAATTGAAATGTATACTATTTGTATTGTCTGAGCATAGTATGCACTGAGAAAGTAACTTCTTTGTCTTGATGAACAGAGGCATGAAACAACTTTCAACCTACTCATACTCATGTGGGAAGTTAACCAAAGGTGTTTCCATTGGGTTTGCAGTAAGTGCTTTGGAGTAAAATTGAAATGTATACTATTTGTTTTGTCTTAGTATTGTATGCACTGAGATAGCAACTTTTTTGTTTTCATGTGTATAGCCATGAAACAACTTTCAGCCTACTCATACTCATGTGGGAAGTTAACCAAAGGTGTTTCCATTAGGTTTGCAGTATCTGCTTTGGAGTAAAATTGAAATGTATACTATTTGCATTGTCTTAGTATTGTATGCACTGAAATAACAACTTTTTTATGTTGATGTGTCAAACCATAAAACAACTTTCAACCTACTCATAATCATGTGGGAAGTTAACCTAAGGTGTTTCCTTTAGGTTTGCAGTAAGTACTTTGGTGTAAAATTGAAATGCATGGTATTCGCATTATCTAACCATTTTAAGCCCTGAGATAACAACTTTTTTATGTTGATGTGTCAAACCATAAAACAACTTTCAACCTACTCATAATCATGTGGGAAGTTACCCTAAGGTGTTTCCATTAGGTTTGCAGGAAGTACTTTGGTGTAAAATTGAAATGTATACTATTTGTATTGTCTAAGCATACTATGCACTGAGAAAGTAACTTCTTTGTCTTGATGAACAGAGGCATGAAACAACTTTCAACCTACTCATACTCATGTGGGAAGTTAACCAAAGGTGTTGCCATTGGGTTTGCAGTAAGTGCTTTGGAGTAAAATTGAAATGTATACTATTTGTTTTGTCTTAGTATTGTATGCACTGAGATAACAACTTTTTTGTTTTCATGTGTATACCATGAAACAACTTTCAACCTACTCATACTCATGTGGGAAGTTAACCAAAGGTGTTTCCATTAATTTGCAGTATGTACTTTGGTGTAAAATTGAAATGTATACTATTTGTATTGTCTTAGTATTGTATGCACTGAGAAAGTAACTTTTTTGTCTTGATGAACAGAGGCATGAAAACACTTTCAACCTACTCATACTCATGTGGGAAGTTAACCAAAGGTGTTTCCATTAGGTTTGCAGTAACTGCTTTGGAGTAAAATTGAAATGTGTACTATTTGTATTGTCTTAGTATTGTAAGCACTGAGATAACAACTTTTTTGTGTTGATGTGTCGAGCCATAAAACGACTTTCAACCTACTCATAATCATGTGGGAAGTTAACCTGAGGTGTTTCCATTAGGTTTGCAGTAAGTACTTTGGTGTAAAATTGAAATGTATACTACTTGCATTATCTAAGCATTGTATGCACTGAGTTAACAACTTTTTTGTCGTGATGTGTGGAGCCATGAAAAAACTTTCAAACTACTTATAATCATTGGGGAAGTTAACCTATGGTGTTTCCATTTGGTTTGCAGTAAGTACTTTGGTGTAAAATTGAAATGTATGGTATTCGTATTATCCAACCATTTCAAGCCCTGAGTTAACAACATTTTTCTGTTGATGTGTAGAGCCATGAGACAACTTTCAAACAACTCAGAAACATGTGGGAAGTTAACTTAAAATGTATCCCAATGGTTTGCACTCTGCACTTTGCTGGAAAATTGAAATTTATACTAACTTCATGTGAGAACATAGTATGCACTGAGAAAGTAACTTTTTTGTCTTGATGAACAGAGGCATGAAACAACATTCAACCTACTCATAGTCATGTGGGAAGTTAACCAAAGGTGTTTCCATTAGGATTGCAGTAAGTGTTTTGGAGTAAAATTGAAATCTATACTATCTGAATTGTCTTAGTATTGTATGCACTGAGATAACAACTTTTTTGTGTTGATGTGTAGAGCCATTAAAGAATTTTCAACCTACTCATAATCATGTGGGAAGTTAACCTAAGGTGTTTCCATTAGGTTTGCAGTAAGTACTTTGGCTTTGGTGTAAAATTGAAATGTATTCTATTTGTATTGTCTAAGCATAGTATGCACTGAGAAAGTAACTTTTTTGTCTTGATGAACAGAGGCATGAAACAACTTTCAACCTACTGATACTCATGTGGGAAGTTAACCAAAGGTGTTTCCATTAGGTTTGCAGTAAGTGCTTTGGAGTAAAATTGAAATGTATACTATTTGTTTTGTCTTAGTATTGTATGCACTGAGATAACAACTTTTTTGTTTTCATGTGTATAGCCATGAAACAACTTTCAACCTACTCATACTCATGTGGGAAGTTAACCAAAGGTCTTTCCATTAGGTTTGCAGTATGTACTTTGGTGTAAAATTGAAATGTATACTATTTGTATTGTCTTGGTATTGCATGCACTGAGAAAGTAACTTTTTTGTCTTGATGAACAGAGGCATGAAAACACTTTCAACCTACTCATACTCATGTGGGAAGTTAACCAAAAGTGTTTCCATTGGGTTTGCAGTAAGGACTTTGGTGTAAAATTGAAATGTATACTATTTGTATTATCTAAACATTGTATGCACTGAGTTAACAACATGTTTGTGTTGATGTGTAGAGCCATGACACAACTTTCAAACTACTCATAATCATGTGGGAAGTTAAATTAAAATGTCTCCCAATGGTTTGCACTCTGCACTTTGGTGGAAAATTGAGATGTATACTACCTTTATGTCAGAACGTAGTATGCACTGAGAAAGTAGCTTTTTTGTCTTGATGAACAGAGGCATGAAACAACTTCAACCTACTCGTACTCATGTGGGAAGTTAAACAAAGGTGTTTCCATTAGGTTTGCAGTAACTGCTTTGGAGTAAAATTGAAATGTATACTATTTGTATTGTCTTAGTATTGTATGCACTGAGATAACAACTTTTTTGTGTTGATGTGTCGAACCATAAAACAACTTTCAACCTACTCATAATCATGTGGGAAGTTAACCTAAGGTGTTTCCATTCGGTTTACAGTAAGTACTTTGGTGTAAAATTGAAATGTATACTATTTGTATTATCTAAGCATAGTATGCGCTGAGAAAGTAACTTTTTTGTCTTGATGAACAGAGGCATGAAACAACTTTCAACCTACTCATACTCATGTGGGAAGTTAACCAAAGGTGTTTCCATTAGGTTAGCAGTATGTACTTTGATGTAAAATTGAAATGTATACTATTTGTTTAGTCTTAGTATTGTATGCTCTGAGAAAGTAACTTTTTTGTCTTGATGAACAGAGGCATGAAACAACTTTCAACCTACTCATAATCATGTGGGAAGTTACCCTAAGGTGTTTCCATTAGGTTTGCAGTAAGTACTTTGGTGTAAAATTGAAATGTATACTACTTGTATTATCTAATCATTGTATGCACTAAGTTAACAACTTTTTTGTGTTGATGTGTAGAGCCATGAAACAATTTTCAACCTACTCATAATCATGTGGGAAGTTAACCTAAGGTGTTTCCATTAGGTTTGCAGTAAGTACTTTGGTGTAAAATTGAAATGTATACTATTTGTATTGTCTGAGCATAGTATGCACTGAGAAAGTAACTTCTTTGTCTTGATGAACAGAGGCATGAAACAACTTTCAACCTACTCATACTCATGTGGGAAGTTAACCAAAGGTGTTTCCATTGGGTTTGCAGTAAGTGCTTTGGAGTAAAATTGAAATGTATACTATTTGTTTTGTCTTAGTATTGTATGCACTGAGATAACAACTTTTTTGTTTTCATGTGTATAGCCATGAAACAACTTTCAACCTACTCGTACTCATGTGGGAAGTTAACCAAAGGTGTTTCCATTAGGTTTGCAGTATCTGCTTTGGAGTAAAATTGAAATGTATACTATTTGCATTGTCTTAGTATTGTATGCACTGAGATAACAACTTTTTTATGTTGATGTGTCAAACCATAAAACAACTTTCAACCTACTCATAATCATGTGGGAAGTTAACCTAAGGTGTTTCCTTTAGGTTTGCAGTAAGTACTTTGGTGTAAAATTGAAATGCATGGTATTCGCATTATCTAACCATTTTAAGCCCTGAGTTAACAACATTTTTCTGTTGATTTGTAGAGCCATGAGACAACTTTCAAACAACTCAGAAACATGTGGGAAGTTAACTTAAAATGTATCCCAATGGTTTGCACTCTGCACTTTGCTGGAAAATTGAAATGTATACCACTTGTATTGTCTAAGCATAGTATGCACTGAGAAAGTAACTTTTCTGTCTTGATGAACAGAGGCATGAAACAACTTTCAACCTACTCGTACTCATGTGGGAAGTTAAACAAAGGTGTTTCCATTAGGTTTGCAGTAAGTACTTTGGTGTAAAATAGAAATGTATACTATTTGTTTAGTCTTACTATTGTATGCACTGAGAAAGTAACTTTTTTGTCTTGATGAACAGAGGCATGAAACAACTTTCAACCTACTCATACTCATGTGGGAAGTTAACCAAAAGTGTTTCCATTGGGTTTGCAGTAAGTACTTTGGTGTAAAATTGAAATGTATATTATTTGTATTATCTAAGCATTGTAAGCACTGAGATAACAACTTTTTTCTGTTGATGTGTGGAGCCATGAAAAAACTTTCAAACTACTCATAATCATGTGGGAAGTTAACCTAAGGTGTTTCCATTAGGTTTGCAGGAAGTACTTTGGTGTAAAATTGAAATGTATACTATTTGTATTGTCTAAGCATAGTATGAACTGAGAATGTAACTTCTTTGTCTTGATGAACAGAGGCATGAAACAACTTTCAACCTACTCATACTCATGTGGGAAGTTAACCAAAGGTGTTTCCATTGGGTTTGCAGTAAGTGCTTTGGAGTAAAATTGAAATGTATACTACTTTTATGTCAAAGCATTCTATTCACTGAGAGATCAACTTTTTTGTCTTTATGTGAACAGGTATGAAACAACTTTCAAACTACTCATAATCATGTGGGAAGTTAAATGAAAATGTTTCCCAATGGTTTGCACTCTGCACTTTGGTGGAAAATTGTGATGTATGCTACCTTTATGTCAGAACATAGTATGCACTGAGAAAGTAACTTTTTTGTCTTGATGAACAGAGGCATGAAACAATTTTCAACCTACTCATAGTCATGTGGGAAGTTAAACAAAGGTGTTTCCATTAAGTTTGCAGTAAGTGTTTTGGAGTAAAATTGAATTGTATACTATCTGAATTGTCTTAGCATTGTATGCACTGAGATAACAACTTTTTTGTCGTGATGTGTGGAGCCATGAAAAAACTTTCAAACTACTTATAATCATTGGGGAAGTTAACCTATGGTGTTTCCATTTGGTTTGCAGTAAGTACTTTGGTGTAAAATTGAAATGTATGGTATTCGTATTATCTAACCATTTTAAGCCCTGAGTTAACAACATTTTTCTGTTGATGTGTAGAGCCATGAGACAACTTTCAAACAACTCAGAAGCATGTGGGAAGTTAACTTAAAATGTATCCCAATGGTTTGCACTCTGCACTTTGCTGGAAAACTCAAATTTATACTAACTTAATGTGAGAACATAGCATGCACTGAGAAAGTAACTTTTTTCTCATGATGAACAGAGGCATGAAACAACTTTCAACCTACTCATACTTATGTGGGAAGTTAACCAAAGGTGTTTCCATCAGGTTTGCAGTAAGTGTTTTGGAGTAAAATTGAAATGTATACTATTTGTATTGTCTTAGTATTGTATGCACTGAGATAATAACTTTTTTGTGTTGATGTGTAGAGCCATGAAACAACTTTCAACCTACTCATAATCATGTGGGAAGTTAACCTAAGGTGTTTCCATTAGGTTTGCAGGAAGTACTTTGGTGTAAAATTGAAATGTATACTATTTGTATTGTCTGAGCATAGTATGCACTGAGAAAGTAACTTCTTTGTCTTGATGAACAGAGGCATGAAACAACTTTCAACCTACTCATACTCATGTGGGAAGTTAACCAAAGGTGTTTCCATTGGGTTTGCAGTAAGTGCTTTGGAGTAAAATTGAAATGTATACTATTTGTTTTGTCTTAGTATTGTATGCACTGAGATAACAACTTTTTTGTTTTCATGTGTATAGCCATGAAACAACTTTCAACCTACTCGTACTCATGTGGGAAGTTAACCAAAGGTGTTTCCATTAGGTTTGCAGTAACTGCTTTGGAGCAAAATTGAAATATATACTATTTGTTTTGTCTTAGTATTGTATGCACTGAGATAACAACTTTTTTTGTTTTCATGTGTATACCATGAAACAACTTTCAACCTACTCATACTCATGTGGGAAGTTAACCAAAGGTGTTTCCATTAATTTGCAGTATGTACTTCGGTGTAAAATTGAAATGTATACTATTTGTATTGTCTTAGTATTGTATGCACTGAGAAAGTAACTTTTTTGTCTTGATGAACAGAGGCATGAAAACACTTTCAACCTACTCATACTCATGTGGGAAGTTAACCAAAGGTGTTTCCATTAGGTTTGCAGTAAGTGCTTTGGAGTAAACTTGACATGTATACTATTTGTTTTGTCTTAGTATTGTATGCACTGAGATAACAACTTTTTTGTTTTCATGTGTATAGCCATGAAACAACTTTCAACCTACTCGTACTCATGTGGGAAGTTAACCAAAGGTGTTTCCATTAGGTTTGCAGTAACTGCTTTGGAGTAAAATTGAAATGTATACTATTTGCATTGTCTTAGTATTGTATGCACTGAGATAACAACTTTTTTATGTTGATGTGTCAAACCATAAAACAACTTTCAACCTACTCATAATCATGTGGGAAGTTAACCTAAGGTGTTTCCTTTAGGTTTGCAGTAAGTACTATCGTGTAAAATTGAAATGCATGGCATTCGCATTATCTAACCATTTTAAGCCCTGAGTTAACAACATTTTTCTGTTGATTTGTAGAGCCATGAGACAACTTTCAAACAACTCAGAAACATGTGGGAAGTTAACTTAAAATGTATCCCAATGGTTTGCACTCTGCACTTTGCTGGAAAATTGAAATTTATACTAACTTAATGTGAGAACATAGTATGCACTGAGAAAGTAACTTTTTTGTCTTGATGAACAGAGGCATGAAACAACATTCAACCTACTCATAGTCATGTGGGAAGTTAACCAAAGGTGTTTCCATTAGGATTGCAGTAAGTGTTTTGGAGTAAAATTGAAATGTATACTATCTGAATTGTCTTAGTATTGTATGCACTGAGATAACAACTTTTTTGTGTTGATGTGTAGAGCCATTAAAGAATTTTCAACCTACTCATAATCATGTGGGAAGTTAACCTAAGGTGTTTCCATTAGGTTTGCAGTAAGTACTTTGGTGTAAAATTGAAATGTATTCTATTTGTATTGTCTAAGCATAGTATGCACTGAGAAAGTAACTTTTTTGTCTTGATGAACAGAGGCATGAAACAACTTTCAACCTACTGATACTCATGTGGGAAGTTAACCAAAGGTGTTTCCATTAGGTTTGCAGTAAGTGCTTTGGAGTAAAATTGAAATGTATACTATTTGTTTTGTCTTAGTATTGTATGCACTGAGATAACAACTTTTTTGTTTTCATGTGTATAGCCATGAAACAACTTTCAACCTACTCATACTCATGTGGGAAGTTAACCAAAGGTCTTTCCATTAGGTCTGCAGTATGTACTTTGATGTAAAATTGAAATGTATACTATTTGTTTAGTCTTAGTATTGTATGCTCTGAGAAAATAACTTTTTTGTCTTGATGAACAGAGGCATGAAACAACTTTCAACCTACTCATAATCATGTGGGAAGTTACCCTAAGGTGTTTCCATTAGGTTTGCAGTAAGTACTTTGGTGTAAAATTGAAATGTATACTACTTGTATTATCTAAACATTGTATGCACTAAGTTAACAACTTTTTTGTGTTGATGTGTAGAGCCATGAAACAATTTTCAACCTACTCATAATCATGTGGGAAGTTAACCTAAGGTGTTTCCATTAGGTTTGCAGTAAGTACTTTGGTGTAAAATTGAAATGTATACTATTTGTATTGTCTGAGCATAGTATGCACTGAGAAAGTAACTTCTTTGTCTTGATGAACAGAGGCATGAAACAACTTTCAACCTACTCATACTCATGTGGGAAGTTAACCAAAGGTGTTTCCATTGGGTTTGCAGTAAGTGCTTTGGAGTAAAATTGAAATGTATACTATTTGTTTTGTCTTAGTATTGTATGCACTGAGATAACAACTTTTTTGTTTTCATGTGTATAGCCATGAAACAACTTTCAACCTACTCGTACTCATGTGGGAAGTTAACCAAAGGTGTTTCCATTAGGTTTGCAGTATCTGCTTTGGAGTAAAATTGAAATGTATACTATTTGCATTGTCTTAGTATTGTATGCACTGAGATAACAACTTTTTTATGTTGATGTGTCAAACCATAAAACAACTTTCAACCTACTCATAATCATGTGGGAAGTTAACCTAAGGTGTTTCCTTTAGGTTTGCAGTAAGTACTTTCGTGTAAAATTGAAATGCATGGCATTCGCATTATCTAAGCATTTTAAGCCCTGAGTTAACAACATTTTTCTGTTGATTTGTAGAGCCATGAGACAACTTTCAAACAACTCAGAAACATATGGGAAGTTAACTTAAAATGTATCCCAATGGTTTGCACTCTGCACTTTGCTGGAAAATTGAAATGTATACCACTTGTATTGTCTAAGCATAGTATGCACTGAGAAAGTAACTTTTTTGTCTTGATGAACAGAGGCATGAAACAACTTTCAACCTACTCATACTCATGTGGGAAGTTAACCAAAGGTGTTTCCATTAGGTTTGCAGTATGTACTTTGGTGTAAAATTGAAATGTATACTATTTGTATTGTCTTAGTATTGTATGCTCTGAGAAAGTAACTTTTTTGTCTTGATGAACAGAGGCATGAAAACACTTTCAACCTATTCATACTCATGTGGGAAGTTAACCAAAAGTGTTTCCATTGGGTTTGCAGTAAGTACTTTGGTGTAAAATTGAAATGTATACTATTTGTATTATCTAACCATTGTATGCACTGAGTTAACAACATGTTTGTGTTGATGTGTAGAGCCATGACACAACTTTCAAACTACTCATAATCATGTGGGAAGTTAAATTAAAATGTATCCCAATGGTTTGCACTCTGCACTTTGGTGGAAAATTGAGATGTATACTACCTTTATGTCAGAACGTAGTATGCACTGAGAAAGTAGCTTTTTTGTCTTGATGAACAGAGGCATGAAACAACTTTCAACCTACTCGTACTCATGTGGGAAGTTAAACAAAGGTGTTTCCATTAGGTTTGCAGTAAGTACTTTGGTGTAAACTAGAAATGTATACTACTTGTATTATCTAATCTTTGTATGCACTGAGTTAACAACTTTTTTGTCGTGATGTGTGGAGCCATGAAAAAACTTTCAAACTACTTATGATCATTGGGAAGTTAACCTATGGTGTTTCCATTTGGTTTGCAGTAAGTACTTTGGTGTAAAATTGAAATATATGGTATTCGTATTAACTAACCATTTTAAACCCTGAGTTAACAACATTTTTCTGTTGATGTGTAGAGCCATGAGACAACTTTCAAACAACTCAGAAACATGTGGGAAGTTAACTTAAAATGTATCCCAATGGTTTGCACTCTGCACTTTGCTGGAAAATTGAAATTTATACTAACTTAATGTGAGAACATAGTATGCACTGAGAAAGTAACTTTTTTGTCTTGATGAACAGAGGCATGAAACAACTTTCAACCTACTCATAGTCATGTGGGAAGTTAACCTAAGGTGTTTCCATTAGGTTTGCAGTAAGTACTTTGGTGTAAAATTGAAATGTATACTATTTGTATTGTCTGAGCATAGTATGCACTGAGAAAGTAACTTCTTTGTCTTGATGAACAGAGGCATGAAACAACTTTCAACCTACTCATACTCATGTGGGAAGTTAACCAAAGGTGTTTCCATTGGGTTTGCAGTAAGTGCTTTCGAGTAAAATTGAAATGTATACTATTTGTTTTGTCTTAGTATTGTATGCACTGAGATAACAACCTTTTTGTTTTCATGTGTATAGCCATGAAACAACATTCAACCTACTCATAATCATGTGGGAAGTTAACCTAAGGTGTTTCCATTAGGTTTGCAGTAACTGCTTTGGAGCAAAATTGAAATGTATACTATTTGTTTTGTCTTAGTATTGTATGCACTGAGATAGCAACTTTTTTTGTTTTCATGTGTATAGCCATGCAACAACTTTCAACCTACTCATTCTCATGTGGGAAGTTAACCAAAGGTGTTTCCATTAACTTGCAGTATGTACTTTGGTGTAAAATTGAAATGTATACTATTTGTATTGTCTTAGTATTGTATGCACTGAGAAAGTAACTTTTTTGTCTTGATGAACAGAGGCATGAAAACACTTTCAACCTACTCATACTCATGTGGGAAGTTAACCAAAAGTGTTTCCATTGGGTTTCCAGTAAGTACTTTGGTGTAAAATTGAAATGTATACTATTTGTATTATCTAACCATTGTATGCACTGAGTTAACAACATGTTTGTGTTGATGTGTAGAGCCATGACACAACTTTCAAACTACTCATAATCATGTGGGAAGTTAAATTAAAATGTCTCCCAATGGTTTGCACTCTGCACTTTGGTGGAAATTTGAGATGTATACTACCTTTATGTCAGAACGTAGCATGCACTGAGAAAGTAGCTTTTTTGTCTTGATGAACAGAGGCATGAAACAACTTTCAACCTACTCGTACTCATGTGGGAAGTTAACCAAAGGTGTTTCCATTAGGTTTGCAGTAACTGCTTTGGAGTAAAATTGAAATGTGTACTATTTGTATTGTCTTAGTATTGTAAGCACTGAGATAACAACTTTTTTGTGTTGATGTGTCGAGCCATAAAACAACTTTCAACCTACTCATAATCATGTGGGAAGTTAACCTGAGGTGTTTCCATTAGGTTTGCAGTAAGTACTTTGGTGTAAAATTGAAATGTATACTACTTGCATTATCTAAGCATTGTATGCACTGAGTTAACAACTTTTTTGTCGTGATGTGTGGAGCCATGAAAAAACTTTCAAACTACTTATAATCATTGGGGAAGTTAACCTATGGTGTTTCCATTTGGTTTGCAGTAAGTACTTTGGTGTAAAATTGAAATGTATGGTATTCGTATTATCCAACCATTTCAAGCCCTGAGTTAACAACATTTTTCTGTTGATGTGTAGAGCCATGAGACAACTTTCAAACAACTCAGAAACATGTGGGAAGTTAACTTAAAATGTATCCCAATGGTTTGCACTCTGCACTTTGCTGGAAAATTGAAATTTATACTAACTTAATGTGAGAACATAGTATGCACTGAGAAAGTAACTTTTTTGTCTTGATGAACAGAGGCATGAAACAACATTCAACCTACTCATAGTCATGTGGGAAGTTAACCAAAGGTGTTTCCATTAGGATTGCAGTAAGTGTTTTGGAGTAAAATTGAAATGTATACTATCTGAATTGTCTTAGTATTGTATGCACTGAGATAACAACTTTTTTGTGTTGATGTGTAGAGCCATTAAAGAATTTTCAACCTACTCATAATCATGTGGGAAGTTAACCTAAGGTGTTTCCATTAGGTTTGCAGTAAGTACTTTGGTGTAAAATTGAAATGTATTCTATTTGTATTGTCTAAGCATAGTATGCACTGAGAAAGTAACTTTTTTGTCTTGATGAACAGAGGCATGAAACAACTTTCAACCTACTGATACTCATGTGGGAAGTTAACCAAAGGTGTTTCCATTAGGTTTGCAGTAAGTGCTTTGGAGTAAAATTGAAATGTATACTATTTGTTTTGTCTTAGTATTGTATGCACTGAGATAACAACTTTTTTGTTTTCATGTGTATAGCCATGAAACAACTTTCAACCTACTCATACTCATGTGGGAAGTTAACCAAAGGTCTTTCCATTAGGTTTGCAGTATGTACTTTGGTGTAAAATTGAAATGTATACTATTTGTATTGTCTTGGTATTGTATGCACTGAGAAAGTAACTTTTTTGTCTTGATGAACAGAGGCATGAAACAACTTTCAACCTACTCGTACTCATGTGGGAAGTTAAACAAAGGTGTTTCCATTAGGTTTGCAGTAACTGCTTTGGAGTAAAATTGAAATGTATACTATTTGTATTGTCTTAGTATTGTATGCACTGAGATAACAACTTTTTTGTGTTGATGTGTCGAACCATAAAACAACTTTCAACCTACTCATAATCATGTGGGAAGTTAACCTAAGGTGTTTCCATTCGGTTTACAGTAAGTACTTTGGTGTAAAATTGAAATGTATACTATTTGTATTATCTAAGCATAGTATGCGCTGAGAAAGTAACTTTTTTGTCTTGATGAACAGAGGCATGAAACAACTTTCAACCTACTCATACTCATGTGGGAAGTTAACCAAAGGTGTTTCCATTAGGTTAGCAGTATGTACTTTGATGTAAAATTGAAATGTATACTATTTGTTTAGTCTTAGTATTGTATGCTCTGAGAAAGTAACTTTTTTGTCTTGATGAACAGAGGCATGAAACAACTTTCAACCTACTCATAATCATGTGGGAAGTTACCCTAAGGTGTTTCCATTAGGTTTGCAGTAAGTACTTTGGTGTAAAATTGAAATGTATACTACTTGTATTATCTAATCATTGTATGCACTAAGTTAACAACTTTTTTGTGTTGATGTGTAGAGCCATGAAACAATTTTCAACCTACTCATAATCATGTGGGAAGTTAACCTAAGGTGTTTCCATTAGGTTTGCAGTAAGTACTTTGGTGTAAAATTGAAATGTATACTATTTGTATTGTCTGAGCATAGTATGCACTGAGAAAGTAACTTCTTTGTCTTGATGAACAGAGGCATGAAACAACTTTCAACCTACTCATACTCATGTGGGAAGTTAACCAAAGGTGTTTCCATTGGGTTTGCAGTAAGTGCTTTGGAGTAAAATTGAAATGTATACTATTTGTTTTGTCTTAGTATTGTATGCACTGAGATAACAACTTTTTTGTTTTCATGTGTATAGCCATGAAACAACTTTCAACCTACTCGTACTCATGTGGGAAGTTAACCAAAGGTGTTTCCATTAGGTTTGCAGTATCTGCTTTGGAGTAAAATTGAAATGTATACTATTTGCATTGTCTTAGTATTGTATGCACTGAGATAACAACTTTTTTATGTTGATGTGTCAAACCATAAAACAACTTTCAACCTACTCATAATCATGTGGGAAGTTAACCTAAGGTGTTTCCTTTAGGTTTGCAGTAAGTACTTTGGTGTAAAATTGAAATGCATGGTATTCGCATTATCTAACCATTTTAAGCCCTGAGTTAACAACATTTTTCTGTTGATTTGTAGAGCCATGAGACAACTTTCAAACAACTCAGAAACATGTGGGAAGTTAACTTAAAATGTATCCCAATGGTTTGCACTCTGCACTTTGCTGGAAAATTGAAATGTATACCACTTGTATTGTCTAAGCATAGTATGCACTGAGAAAGTAACTTTTTTGTCTTGATGAACAGAGGCATGAAACAACTTTCAACCTACTCATACTCATGTGGGAAGTTAACCAAAGGTGTTTCCATTGGGTTTGCAGTAAGTGTTTTGGAGTAAAATTGAAATTTATACTATCTGAATTGTCTTAGTATTGTATGCAATCAGATAACAACTTTTTTGTGTTGATGTGTAGAGCCATGAAACAACTT
Organism: Mobula birostris; assembly: GCF_030028105.1. Taxonomy (NCBI): domain Eukaryota; kingdom Metazoa; phylum Chordata; class Chondrichthyes; order Myliobatiformes; family Myliobatidae; genus Mobula; species Mobula birostris. Next base: position 95,979,265 of record NC_092376.1, read on the forward strand.
TCAACCTACTCATAATCATGTGGGAAGTTAACCTAAGGTGTTTCCATTAGGTTTGCAGTAAGTACTTTGGTGTAAAATTGAAATGTATACTATTTGTATTGTCTAAGCATAGTATGCACTGAGAAAGTAACTTTTTTGTCTTGATGAACAGAGGCATGAAACAACTTTCAACCTACTCATACTCATGTGGGAAGTTAACCAAAGGTGTTTCCATTGGGTTTGCAGTAAGTACTTTGGTGTAAAATTGAAATGTATGCTATTTGTATTGCAAAAGCATTGTACGCACTGAGAAAACAACTTTTTTCTCTTGCTGTGCAGAGGCATAATACAACTTTCAAACAACTCAGAATCATGTGCGAAGTTAACCTAAGGTGTTTTCATTAGGTTTGCAGTAAGTACTTTGGTGTAAAATTGAAATGTATACTATTTGTATTATCTAACCATTGTATGCACTGAGTTAACAACATGTTTGTGTTGATGTGTAGAGCCATGACACAACTTTCAAACTACTCATAATCATGTGGGAAGTTAAATTAAAATGTCTCCGAATGGTTTGCACTCTGCACTTTGTTGGAAAATTTAGATCTATACTACCTTTATGTCAGAACGTAGTATGCACTGAGAAAGTAGCTTTTTTGTCTTGATGAACAGAGGCATGAAACAACTTTCAACCTACTCATACTCATGTGGGAAATTAACCAAAGGTGTTTCCATTAGGTTTGCAGTAAGTGCTTTGGAGTAAAATTAAAATGTATACTATTTGTATTATCTAAGAATTGTCATACTCATGTGGGAAGTTAACCAAAGGTGTTTCCATTGGGTTTGCAGTAAGTGCTTTGGAGTAAAATTGAAATGTATACCATTTGTATTGTCTAAGCATAGTATGCACTGAGAAAGTAACTTTTTTGTCTTGATGAACAGAGGCATGAAACAACTTTCAACCTACTCATTCTCATGTGGGAAGTTAACCAAAGGTGTTTCCATCAGGTTTGCAGTAAGTGCTTTGGTGTAAAATTGAAATGTATACTATTTGTTTTGTCTTAGTATTGTATGCACTGAGATAACACCTTTTTTGTTTTCATGTGTATAGCCATGAAACAACTTTCAACCTGCTCATACTCATGTGGGAAGTTAACCAAAGGTGTTTCCATTAGGTTTGCAGTAAGTACTTTGGTGTAAAATTGAAATGTATACCATTTGAATTGTCTAAGCATAGTATGCACTGAGAAAGTAACTTTTTTGTCTTGATGAACAGAGGCATGAAACAACTTTCAACCTACTCATTCTCATGTGGGAAGTTAACCAAAGGTGTTTCCATCAGGTTTGCAGTAAGTGCTTTGGAGTAAAATTGAAATGTATACTACTTGTTTTGTCTTAGAATTGTATGCACTGAGATAACAACTTTTTTGTTTTCATGTGTATAGCCATGAAACAACTTTCAACCTACTCATACTCATGTGGGAAGTTAACCAAAGGTGTTTCCATTAGGTTTGCAGTATGTACTTTGGTGTAAATATGAAATGTATACTATTTGTATTGGCTTAGTATTGTATGCACTGAGAAAGTAACTTTTTTGTCATGATGAACAGAGGCATGAAAACACTTTCAACCTACTCATACTCATGTGGGAAGTTAACCAAAAGTGTTTCCATTGGGTTTGCAGTAAGTACTTTGGTGTAAAATTGAAATGTATACTATTTGTATTATCTAACCATTGTATGCACTGAGTTAACAACATGTTTGTGTTGATGTGTAGAGCCATGACACAACTTTCAAACTACTCATAATCATGTGGGAAGTTAAATTAAAATGTCTCCCAATGGTTTGCACTCTGCCCTTTGGTGGAAAATTGAGATGTATACTACCTTTATGTCAGAACGTAGTATGCACTGAGAAAGTAGCTTTTTTGTCTTGATGAACAGAGGCATGAAACAACTTTCAACCTACTCGTACTCATGTGGGAAGTTAAACAAAGGTGTTTCCATTAGGATTGCAGTAACTGCTTTGGAGTAAAATTGAAAGATATACTATTTGTATTGTCTTAGTATTGTATGCACTGAGATAACAACTTTTTTGTGTTGATGTGTCGAACCACAAAACAACTTTCAACCTACTCATAATCATGTGGGAAGTTAACCTAAGGTGTTTCCATTAGGTTTGCAGTAAGTACTTTGGTGTAAAATTGAAATGTATACTATTTGTATTATCTAAGCATAGTATGCACTGAGAAAGTAACTGTTTTGTCTTGATGAACAGAGGCATGAAACAACCTTCAACCAACTCATACTCATGTGGGAAGTTAACCAAAGGTGTTTCCATTAGCTTAGCAGTATGTACTTTGATGTAAAATTGAAATGTATACTATTTGCTTAGTCTTAGTATTGTATGCACTGAGAAAGTAACTTTTTTGTCTTGAGGAACAGTGGCATGAAACAACTTTCAACCTACTCATAATCATGTGGGAAGTTACCCTAAGGTGTTTCCATTAGGTTTGCAGTAAGTACTTTGGTGTAAAATTGAAATGTATATTATTTGTATTATCTAAGCATTGTAAGCACTGAGATAACAACTTTTTTGTGTTGATGTGTGGAGCCATGAAAAAACTTTCAAACCTCTCATAATCATGTGGGAAGTTAACCTATGGTGTTTCCATTATGTTTGCAGGAAGTACTTTGGTGTAAAATTGAAATGTATACTATTTGTATTGTCTAAGCATAATATGCACTGAGAAAGTAACTTCTTTGTCTTCATGAACAGAGGCATGAAACAACTTTCAACCTACTCATACTCATGTGGGAAGTTAACCAAAGGTGTTTCCATTGGGTTTGCAGTAAGTGCTTTGGAGTAAAATTGAAATGTATACTACTTTTATGTCAAAGCATTCTATTCACTGAGAGATCAACTTTTTTGTCTTTATGTGAACAGGTATGAAACAACTTTCAAACTACTCATAATCATGTGGGAAGTTAAATGAAAATGTTTCCCAATGGTTTGCACTCTGCACTTTGGTGGAAAAATGTGATGTATGCTACCTTTATGTCAGAACATAGTATGCACTGAGAAAGTAACTTTTTTGTCTTGATGAACAGAGGCATGAAACAATTTTCAACCTACTCATAGTCATGTGGGAAGTTAACCAAAGGTGTTTCCATTAAGTTTGCAGTAAGTGTTTTGGAGTAAAATTGAATTGTATACTATCTGAATTGTCTTAGTATTGTATGCACTGAGATAACAACTTTTTTGTCGTGATGTGTGGAGCCATGAAAAAACTTTCAAACTACTTATAATCATTGGGGAAGTTAACCTATGGTTTTTCCATTTCGTTTGCAGTAAGTACTTTGGTGTAAAATTGAAATGTATGGTATTCGTATTATCTAACCATTTTAAGCCCTGAGTTAACAACATTTTTCTGTTGATCTGTAGAGCCATGAGACAACTTTCAAACAACTCAGAAACATGTGGGAAGTTAACTTAAAATGTATCCCAAAGGTTTGCACTCTGCACTTTGCTGGAAAATTCAAATTTCTACTAACTTAATGTGAGAACATAGCATGCACTGAGAAAGTACCTTTTTTGTCTTGATGAACAGAGGCATGAAACAACTTTCAACCTACTCATACTCATGTGGGAAGTTAACCAAAGGTGTTTCCATCAGGTTTGCAGTAAGTGCTTTGGAGTAAAATTGAAATGTATACTATTTGTTTTGTCTTAGTATTGTATGCACTGAGATAACAACTTTTTTGTTTTCATATGTATAGCCATGAAACAACTTTCAACCTACTCATACTCATGTGGGAAGTTAACCAAAGGTGTTTCCATCAGGTTTGCAGTAAGTGCTTTGGAGTAAAATTGAAATGTATACTATTTGTTTTGTCTTAGTATTGTATGCACTGAGAAAGTAACTTTTTTGTCTTGATGAACAGAGGCATGAAACAACTTTCAACCTACTCATAATCATGTGGGAAGTTACCCTAAGGTGTTTCCATTAGGTTTGCAGTAAGTACTTTGGTGTAAAATTGAAATGTATATTATTTGTATTATCTAAGCATTGTAAGCACTGAGATAACAACTTTTTTCTGTTGATGTGTGGAGCCATGAAAAAACTTTCAAACTACTCATAATCATGTGGGAAGTTAACCTAAGGTGTTTCCATTAGGTTTGCAGGAAGTACTTTGGTGTAAAATTGAAATGTATACTATTTGTATTGTCTAAGCAAAGTATGAACTGAGAAAGTAACTTCTTTGTCTTGATGAACAGAGGCATGAAACAACTTTCAACCTACTCATACTCATGTGGGAAGTTAACCAAAGGTGTTTCCATTGGGTTTGCAGCAAGTGCTTTGGAGTAAAATTGAAATGTATACTACTTTTATGTCAAAGCATTCTATTCACTGAGAGATCAACTTTTTTGTCTTTATGTGAACAGGCATGAAAGAACTTTCAACCTACTCGTACTCATGTGGGAAGTTAACCAAAGGTGTTTCCATTAGGTTTGCAGTAACTGCTTTGGAGTAAAATTGAAATATATACTATTTGTATTGTCTTAGTATTGTATGACCTGAGATAACAACTGTTTTGTGTTGATGTGTCGAACCATAAAACAACTTTCAACCTACTCATAATCATGTGGGAAGTTAACCTAAGGTGTTTCCATTAGGTTTGCAGTAAGTACTTTGGTGTAAAATTGAAATGTATACTACTTGTATTATCTAATCATTGTATGCACTGAGTTAACAACTTTTTTGTCGTGATGTGTGGAGCCATGAAAAAACTTTCAAACTACTTATCATTATTGGGGAAGTTAACCTATGGTGTTTCCATTTGGTTTGCAGTAAGTACTTTGGTGTAAAATTGAAATATATGGTATTCGTATTAACTAACCATTTTAAGCCCTGAGTTAACAACATTTTTCTGTTGATGTGTAGAGCCATGAGACAACTTTCAAACAACTCAGAAACATGTGGGAAGTTAACTTAAAATGTATCCCAATGGATTGCACTCTGCACTTTGCTGGAAAATTGAAATTTATACTAACTTAATGTGAGAACATAGTATGCACTGAGAAAGTAACTTTTTTGTCTTGATGAACAGAGGCATGAAACAACTTTCAACCTACTCATAGTCATGTGGGAAGTTAACCTAAGGTGTTTCCATTAGGTTTGCAGTAAGTACTTTGGTGTAAAATTGAAATGTATACTATTTGTATTGTCTGAGCATAGTATGCACTGAGAAAGTAACTTCTTTGTCTTGATGAACAGAGGCATGAAACAACTTTCAACCTACTCATACTCATGTGGGAAGTTAACCAAAGGTGTTTCCATTGGGTTTGCAGTAAGTGCTTTCGAGTAAAATTGAAATGTATACTATTTGTTTTGTCTTAGTATTGTATGCACTGAGATAACAACTTTTTTGTTTTCATGTGTATAGCCATGAAACAACATTCAACCTACTCATAATCATGTGGGAAGTTAACCTAAGGTGTTTCCATTAGGTTTGCAGTAACTGCTTTGGAGCAAAATTGAAATGTATACTATTTGTTTTGTCTTAGTATTGTATGCACTGAGATAGCAACTTTTTTTGTTTTCATGTGTATAGCCATGCAACAACTTTCAACCTACTCATTCTCATGTGGGAAGTTAACCAAAGGTGTTTCCATTAACTTGCAGTATGTACTTTGGTGTAAAATTGAAATGTATACTATTTGTATTGTCTTAGTATTGTATGCACTGAGAAAGTAACTTTTTTGTCTTGATGAACAGAGGCATGAAAACACTTTCAACCTACTCATACTCATGTGGGAAGTTAACCAAAAGTGTTTCCATTGGGTTTGCAGTAAGTACTTTGGTGTAAAATTGAAATGTATACTATTTGTATTATCTAACCATTGTATGCACTGAGTTAACAACATGTTTGTGTTGATGTGTAGAGCCATGACACAACTTTCAAACTACTCATAATCATGTGGGAAGTTAAATTAAAATGTCTCCCAATGGTTTGCACTCTGCACTTTGGTGGAAATTTGAGATGTATACTACCTTTATGTCAGAACGTAGCATGCACTGAGAAAGTAGCTTTTTTGTCTTGATGAACAGAGGCATGAAACAACTTTCAACCTACTCGTACTCATGTGGGAAGTTAACCAAAGGTGTTTCCATTAGGTTTGCAGTAACTGCTTTGGAGTAAAATTGAAATGTGTACTATTTGTATTGTCTTAGTATTGTAAGCACTGAGATAACAACTTTTTTGTGTTGATGTGTCGAGCCATAAAACAACTTTCAACCTACTCATAATCATGTGGGAAGTTAACCTGAGGTGTTTCCATTAGGTTTGCAGTAAGGACTTTGGTGTAAAATTGAAATGTATACTACTTGCATTATCTAAGCATTGTATGCACTGAGTTAACAACTTTTTTGTCGTGATGTGTGGAGCCATGAAAAAACTTTCAAACTACTTATAATCATTGGGGAAGTTAACCTATGGTGTTTCCATTTGGTTTGCAGTAAGTACTTTGGTGTAAAATTGAAATGTATGGTATTCGTATTATCCAACCATTTCAAGCCCTGAGTTAACAACATTTTTCTGTTGATGTGTAGAGCCATGAGACAACTTTCAAACAACTCAGAAACATGTGGGAAGTTAACTTAAAATGTATCCCAATGGTTTGCACTCTGCACTTTGCTGGAAAATTGAAATTTATACTAACTTAATGTGAGAACATAGTATGCACTGAGAAAGTAACTTTTTTGTCTTGATGAACAGAGGCATGAAACAACATTCAACCTACTCATAGTCATGTGGGAAGTTAACCAAAGGTGTTTCCATTAGGATTGCAGTAAGTGTTTTGGAGTAAAATTGAAATGTATACTATCTGAATTGTCTTAGTATTGTATGCACTGAGATAACAACTTTTTTGTGTTGATGTGTAGAGCCATTAAAGAATTTTCAACCTACTCATAATCATGTGGGAAGTTAACCTAAGGTGTTTCCATTAGGTTTGCAGTAAGTACTTTGGTGTAAAATTGAAATATATGGTATTCGTATTAACTAACCATTTTAAACCCTGAGTTAACAACATTTTTCTGTTGATGTGTAGAGCCATGAGACAACTTTCAAACAACTCAGAAACATGTGGGAAGTTAACTTAAAATGTATCCCAATGGTTTGCACTCTGCACTTTGCTGGAAAATTGAAATTTATACTAACTTAATGTGAGAACATAGTATGCACTGAGAAAGTAACTTTTTTGTCTTGATGAACAGAGGCATGAAACAACTTTCAACCTACTCATAGTCATGTGGGAAGTTAACCTAAGGTGTTTCCATTAGGTTTGCAGTAAGTACTTTGGTGTAAAATTGAAATGTATACTATTTGTATTGTCTGAGCATAGTATGCACTGAGAAAGTAACTTCTTTGTCTTGATGAACAGAGGCATGAAACAACTTTCAACCTACTCATACTCATGTGGGAAGTTAACCAAAGGTGTTTCCATTGGGTTTGCAGTAAGTGCTTTCGAGTAAAATTGAAATGTATACTATTTGTTTTGTCTTAGTATTGTATGCACTGAGATAACAACCTTTTTGTTTTCATGTGTATAGCCATGAAACAACATTCAACCTACTCATAATCATGTGGGAAGTTAACCTAAGGTGTTTCCATTAGGTTTGCAGTAACTGCTTTGGAGCAAAATTGAAATGTATACTATTTGTTTTGTCTTAGTATTGTATGCACTGAGATAGCAACTTTTTTTGTTTTCATGTGTATAGCCATGCAACAACTTTCAACCTACTCATTCTCATGTGGGAAGTTAACCAAAGGTGTTTCCATTAACTTGCAGTATGTACTTTGGTGTAAAATTGAAATGTATACTATTTGTATTGTCTTAGTATTGTATGCACTGAGAAAGTAACTTTTTTGTCTTGATGAACAGAGGCATGAAAACACTTTCAACCTACTCATACTCATGTGGGAAGTTAACCAAAAGTGTTTCCATTGGGTTTCCAGTAAGTACTTTGGTGTAAAATTGAAATGTATACTATTTGTATTATCTAACCATTGTATGCACTGAGTTAACAACATGTTTGTGTTGATGTGTAGAGCCATGACACAACTTTCAAACTACTCATAATCATGTGGGAAGTTAAATTAAAATGTCTCCCAATGGTTTGCACTCTGCACTTTGGTGGAAATTTGAGATGTATACTACCTTTATGTCAGAACGTAGCATGCACTGAGAAAGTAGCTTTTTTGTCTTGATGAACAGAGGCATGAAACAACTTTCAACCTACTCGTACTCATGTGGGAAGTTAACCAAAGGTGTTTCCATTAGGTTTGCAGTAACTGCTTTGGAGTAAAATTGAAATGTGTACTATTTGTATTGTCTTAGTATTGTAAGCACTGAGATAACAACTTTTTTGTGTTGATGTGTCGAGCCATAAAACAACTTTCAACCTACTCATAATCATGTGGGAAGTTAACCTGAGGTGTTTCCATTAGGTTTGCAGTAAGTACTTTGGTGTAAAATTGAAATGTATACTACTTGCATTATCTAAGCATTGTATGCACTGAGTTAACAACTTTTTTGTCGTGATGTGTGGAGCCATGAAAAAACTTTCAAACTACTTATAATCATTGGGGAAGTTAACCTATGGTGTTTCCATTTGGTTTGCAGTAAGTACTTTGGTGTAAAATTGAAATGTATGGTATTCGTATTATCCAACCATTTCAAGCCCTGAGTTAACAACATTTTTCTGTTGATGTGTAGAGCCATGAGACAACTTTCAAACAACTCAGAAACATGTGGGAAGTTAACTTAAAATGTATCCCAATGGTTTGCACTCTGCACTTTGCTGGAAAATTGAAATTTATACTAACTTAATGTGAGAACATAGTATGCACTGAGAAAGTAACTTTTTTGTCTTGATGAACAGAGGCATGAAACAACATTCAACCTACTCATAGTCATGTGGGAAGTTAACCAAAGGTGTTTCCATTAAGATTGCAGTAAGTGTTTTGGAGTAAAATTGAAATGTATACTATCTGAATTGTCTTAGTATTGTATGCACTGAGATAACAACTTTTTTGTGTTGATGTGTAGAGCCATTAAAGAATTTTCAACCTACTCATAATCATGTGGGAAGTTAACCTAAGGTGTTTCCATTAGGTTTGCAGTAAGTACTTTGGTGTAAAATTGAAATGTATTCTATTTGTATTGTCTAAGCATAGTATGCACTGAGAAAGTAACTTTTTTGTCTTGATGAACAGAGGCATGAAACAACTTTCAACCTACTGATACTCATGTGGGAAGTTAACCAAAGGTGTTTCCATTAGGTTTGCAGTAAGTGCTTTGGAGTAAAATTGAAATGTATACTATTTGTTTTGTCTTAGTATTGTATGCACTGAGATAACAACTTTTTTGTTTTCATGTGTATAGCCATGAAACAACTTTCAACCTACTCATACTCATGTAGGAAGTTAACCAAAGGTCTTTCCATTAGGTTTGCAGTATGTACTTTGGTGTAAAATTGAAATGTATACTATTTGTATTGTCTTGGTATTGTATGCACTGAGAAAGTAACTTTTTTGTCTTGATGAACAGAGGCATGAAACAACTTTCAACCTACTCGTACTCATGTGGGAAGTTAAACAAAGGTGTTTCCATTAGGTTTGCAGTAACTGCTTTGGAGTAAAATTGAAATGTATACTATTTGTATTGTCTTAGTATTGTATGCACTGAGATAACAACTTTTTTGTGTTGATGTGTCGAACCATAAAACAACTTTCAACCTACTCATAATCATGTGGGAAGTTAACCTAAGGTGTTTCCATTCGGTTTACAGTAAGTACTTTGGTGTAAAATTGAAATGTATACTATTTGTATTATCTAAGCATAGTATGCGCTGAGAAAGTAACTTTTTTGTCTTGATGAACAGAGGCATGAAACAACTTTCAACCTACTCATACTCATGTGGGAAGTTAACCAAAGGTGTTTCCATTAGGTTAGCAGTATGTACTTTGATGTAAAATTGAAATGTATACTATTTGTTTAGTCTTAGTATTGTATGCTCTGAGAAAGTAACTTTTTTGTCTTGATGAACAGAGGCATGAAACAACTTTCAACCTACTCATAATCATGTGGGAAGTTACCCTAAGGTGTTTCCATTAGGTTTGCAGTAAGTACTTTGGTGTAAAATTGAAATGTATACTACTTGTATTATCTAATCATTGTATGCACTAAGTTAACAACTTTTTTGTGTTGATGTGTAGAGCCATGAAACAATTTTCAACCTACTCATAATCATGTGGGAAGTTAACCTAAGGTGTTTCCATTAGGTTTGCAGTAAGTACTTTGGTGTAAAATTGAAATGTATACTATTTGTATTGTCTGAGCATAGTATGCACTGAGAAAGTAACTTCTTTGTCTTGATGAACAGAGGCATGAAACAACTTTCAACCTACTCATACTCATGTGGGAAGTTAACCAAAGGTGTTTCCATTGGGTTTGCAGTAAGTGCTTTGGAGTAAAATTGAAATGTATACTATTTGTTTTGTCTTAGTATTGTATGCACTGAGATAACAACTTTTTTGTTTTCATGTGTATAGCCATGAAACAACTTTCAACCTACTCGTACTCATGTGGGAAGTTAACCAAAGGTGTTTCCATTAGGTTTGCAGTATCTGCTTTGGAGTAAAATTGAAATGTATACTATTTGCATTGTCTTAGTATTGTATGCACTGAGATAACAACTTTTTTATGTTGATGTGTCAAACCATAAAACAACTTTCAACCTACTCATAATCATGTGGGAAGTTAACCTAAGGTGTTTCCTTTAGGTTTGCAGTAAGTACTTTGGTGTAAAATTGAAATGCATGGTATTCGCATTATCTAACCATTTTAAGCCCTGAGTTAACAACATTTTTCTGTTGATTTGTAGAGCCATGAGACAACTTTCAAACAACTCAGAAACATGTGGGAAGTTAACTTAAAATGTATCCCAATGGTTTGCACTCTGCACTTTGCTGGAAAATTGAAATGTATACCACTTGTATTGTCTAAGCATAGTATGCACTGAGAAAGTAACTTTTTTGTCTTGATGAACAGAGGCATGAAACAACTTTCAACCTACTCATTCTCATGTGGGAAGTTAACCAAAGGTGTTTCCATTAGGTTTGCAGTATGTACTTTGGAGTAAAATTGAAATGTATACTATTTGTTTTGTCTTAGTATTGTATGCACTGAGATAACAACTTTTTTGTTTTCATGTGTATAGCCATGAAACAACTTTCAACCTACTCATACTCATGTGGGAAGTTAACCAAAGGTGTTTCCATTAGGTTTGCAGTATGTACTTTGGTGTAAAATTGAAATGTATACTATTTGTATTGTCTTAGTATTGTATGCACTGAGAAAGTAACTTTTTTGTCATGATGAACAGAGGCATGAAAACACTTTCAACCTACTCATACTCATGTGGGAAGTTAACCAAAAGTGTTTCCATTGGGTTTGCAGTAAGTACTTTGGTGTAAAATTGAAATGTATACTATTTGTATTATCTAACCATTGTATGCACTGAGTTAACAACATGTTTGTGTTGATGTGTAGAGCCATGACACAACTTTCAAACTACTCATAATCATGTGGGAAGTTAAATTAAAATGTCTCCCAATGGTTTGCACTCTGCCCTTTGGTGGAAAATTGAGATGTATACTACCTTTATGTCAGAACGTAGTATGCACTGAGAAAGTAGCTTTTTTGTCTTGATGAACAGAGGCATGAAACAACTTTCAACCTACTCGTACTCATGTGGGAAGTTAAACAAAGGTGTTTCCATTAGGATTGCAGTAACTGCTTTGGAGTAAAATTGAAAGATATACTATTTGTATTGTCTTAGTATTGTATGCACTGAGATAACAACTTTTTTGTGTTGATGTGTCGAACCACAAAACAACTTTCAACCTACTCATAATCATGTGGGAAGTTAACCTAAGGTGTTTCCATTAGGTTTGCAGTAAGTACTTTGGTGTAAAATTGAAATGTATACTATTTGTATTATCTAAGCATAGTATGCACTGAGAAAGTAACTGTTTTGTCTTGATGAACAGAGGCATGAAACAACCTTCAACCAACTCATACTCATGTGGGAAGTTAACCAAAGGTGTTTCCATTAGCTTAGCAGTATGTACTTTGATGTAAAATTGAAATGTATACTATTTGCTTAGTCTTAGTATTGTATGCACTGAGAAAGTAACTTTTTTGTCTTGAGGAACAGTGGCATGAAACAACTTTCAACCTACTCATAATCATGTGGGAAGTTACCCTAAGGTGTTTCCATTAGGTTTGCAGTAAGTACTTTGGTGTAAAATTGAAATGTATATTATTTGTATTATCTAAGCATTGTAAGCACTGAGATAACAACTTTTTTGTGTTGATGTGTGGAGCCATGAAAAAACTTTCAAACCTCTCATAATCATGTGGGAAGTTAACCTATGGTGTTTCCATTATGTTTGCAGGAAGTACTTTGGTGTAAAATTGAAATGTATACTATTTGTATTGTCTAAGCATAATATGCACTGAGAAAGTAACTTCTTTGTCTTCATGAACAGAGGCATGAAACAACTTTCAACCTACTCATACTCATGTGGGAAGTTAACCAAAGGTGTTTCCATTGGGTTTGCAGTAAGTGCTTTGGAGTAAAATTGAAATGTATACTACTTTTATGTCAAAGCATTCTATTCACTGAGAGATCAACTTTTTTGTCTTTATGTGAACAGGTATGAAACAACTTTCAAACTACTCATAATCATGTGGGAAGTTAAATGAAAATGTTTCCCAATGGTTTGCACTCTGCACTTTGGTGGAAAAATGTGATGTATGCTACCTTTATGTCAGAACATAGTATGCACTGAGAAAGTAACTTTTTTGTCTTGATGAACAGAGGCATGAAACAATTTTCAACCTACTCATAGTCATGTGGGAAGTTAACCAAAGGTGTTTCCATTAAGTTTGCAGTAAGTGTTTTGGAGTAAAATTGAATTGTATACTATCTGAATTGTCTTAGTATTGTATGCACTGAGATAACAACTTTTTTGTCGTGATGTGTGGAGCCATGAAAAAACTTTCAAACTACTTATAATCATTGGGGAAGTTAACCTATGGTTTTTCCATTTCGTTTGCAGTAAGTACTTTGGTGTAAAATTGAAATGTATGGTATTCGTATTATCTAACCATTTTAAGCCCTGAGTTAACAACATTTTTCTGTTGATCTGTAGAGCCATGAGACAACTTTCAAACAACTCAGAAACATGTGGGAAGTTAACTTAAAATGTATCCCAAAGGTTTGCACTCTGCACTTTGCTGGAAAATTCAAATTTCTACTAACTTAATGTGAGAACATAGCATGCACTGAGAAAGTACCTTTTTTGTCTTGATGAACAGAGGCATGAAACAACTTTCAACCTACTCATACTCATGTGGGAAGTTAACCAAAGGTGTTTCCATCAGGTTTGCAGTAAGTGCTTTGGAGTAAAATTGAAATGTATACTATTTGTTTTGTCTTAGTATTGTATGCACTGAGATAACAACTTTTTTGTTTTCATATGTATAGCCATGAAACAACTTTCAACCTACTCATACTCATGTGGGAAGTTAACCAAAGGTGTTTCCATCAGGTTTGCAGTAAGTGCTTTGGAGTAAAATTGAAATGTATACTATTTGTTTTGTCTTAGTATTGTATGCACTGAGAAAGTAACTTTTTTGTCTTGATGAACAGAGGCATGAAACAACTTTCAACCTACTCATAATCATGTGGGAAGTTACCCTAAGGTGTTTCCATTAGGTTTGCAGTAAGTACTTTGGTGTAAAATTGAAATGTATATTATTTGTATTATCTAAGCATTGTAAGCACTGAGATAACAACTTTTTTCTGTTGATGTGTGGAGCCATGAAAAAACTTTCAAACTACTCATAATCATGTGGGAAGTTAACCTAAGGTGTTTCCATTAGGTTTGCAGGAAGTACTTTGGTGTAAAATTGAAATGTATACTATTTGTATTGTCTAAGCAAAGTATGAACTGAGAAAGTAACTTCTTTGTCTTGATGAACAGAGGCATGAAACAACTTTCAACCTACTCATACTCATGTGGGAAGTTAACCAAAGGTGTTTCCATTGGGTTTGCAGCAAGTGCTTTGGAGTAAAATTGAAATGTATACTACTTTTATGTCAAAGCATTCTATTCACTGAGAGATCAACTTTTTTGTCTTTATGTGAACAGGCATGAAAGAACTTTCAACCTACTCGTACTCATGTGGGAAGTTAACCAAAGGTGTTTCCATTAGGTTTGCAGTAACTGCTTTGGAGTAAAATTGAAATATATACTATTTGTATTGTCTTAGTATTGTATGACCTGAGATAACAACTGTTTTGTGTTGATGTGTCGAACCATAAAACAACTTTCAACCTACTCATAATCATGTGGGAAGTTAACCTAAGGTGTTTCCATTAGGTTTGCAGTAAGTACTTTGGTGTAAAATTGAAATGTATACTACTTGTATTATCTAATCATTGTATGCACTGAGTTAACAACTTTTTTGTCGTGATGTGTGGAGCCATGAAAAAACTTTCAAACTACTTATCATTATTGGGGAAGTTAACCTATGGTGTTTCCATTTGGTTTGCAGTAAGTACTTTGGTGTAAAATTGAAATATATGGTATTCGTATTAACTAACCATTTTAAGCCCTGAGTTAACAACATTTTTCTGTTGATGTGTAGAGCCATGAGACAACTTTCAAACAACTCAGAAACATGTGGGAAGTTAACTTAAAATGTATCCCAATGGATTGCACTCTGCACTTTGCTGGAAAATTGAAATTTATACTAACTTAATGTGAGAACATAGTATGCACTGAGAAAGTAACTTTTTTGTCTTGATGAACAGAGGCATGAAACAACTTTCAACCTACTCATAGTCATGTGGGAAGTTAACCTAAGGTGTTTCCATTAGGTTTGCAGTAAGTACTTTGGTGTAAAATTGAAATGTATACTATTTGTATTGTCTGAGCATAGTATGCACTGAGAAAGTAACTTCTTTGTCTTGATGAACAGAGGCATGAAACAACTTTCAACCTACTCATACTCATGTGGGAAGTTAACCAAAGGTGTTTCCATTGGGTTTGCAGTAAGTGCTTTCGAGTAAAATTGAAATGTATACTATTTGTTTTGTCTTAGTATTGTATGCACTGAGATAACAACTTTTTTGTTTTCATGTGTATAGCCATGAAACAACATTCAACCTACTCATAATCATGTGGGAAGTTAACCTAAGGTGTTTCCATTAGGTTTGCAGTAACTGCTTTGGAGCAAAATTGAAATGTATACTATTTGTTTTGTCTTAGTATTGTATGCACTGAGATAGCAACTTTTTTTGTTTTCATGTGTATAGCCATGCAACAACTTTCAACCTACTCATTCTCATGTGGGAAGTTAACCAAAGGTGTTTCCATTAACTTGCAGTATGTACTTTGGTGTAAAATTGAAATGTATACTATTTGTATTGTCTTAGTATTGTATGCACTGAGAAAGTAACTTTTTTGTCTTGATGAACAGAGGCATGAAAACACTTTCAACCTACTCATACTCATGTGGGAAGTTAACCAAAAGTGTTTCCATTGGGTTTGCAGTAAGTACTTTGGTGTAAAATTGAAATGTATACTATTTGTATTATCTAACCATTGTATGCACTGAGTTAACAACATGTTTGTGTTGATGTGTAGAGCCATGACACAACTTTCAAACTACTCATAATCATGTGGGAAGTTAAATTAAAATGTCTCCCAATGGTTTGCACTCTGCACTTTGGTGGAAATTTGAGATGTATACTACCTTTATGTCAGAACGTAGCATGCACTGAGAAAGTAGCTTTTTTGTCTTGATGAACAGAGGCATGAAACAACTTTCAACCTACTCGTACTCATGTGGGAAGTTAACCAAAGGTGTTTCCATTAGGTTTGCAGTAACTGCTTTGGAGTAAAATTGAAATGTGTACTATTTGTATTGTCTTAGTATTGTAAGCACTGAGATAACAACTTTTTTGTGTTGATGTGTCGAGCCATAAAACAACTTTCAACCTACTCATAATCATGTGGGAAGTTAACCTGAGGTGTTTCCATTAGGTTTGCAGTAAGGACTTTGGTGTAAAATTGAAATGTATACTACTTGCATTATCTAAGCATTGTATGCACTGAGTTAACAACTTTTTTGTCGTGATGTGTGGAGCCATGAAAAAACTTTCAAACTACTTATAATCATTGGGGAAGTTAACCTATGGTGTTTCCATTTGGTTTGCAGTAAGTACTTTGGTGTAAAATTGAAATGTATGGTATTCGTATTATCCAACCATTTCAAGCCCTGAGTTAACAACATTTTTCTGTTGATGTGTAGAGCCATGAGACAACTTTCAAACAACTCAGAAACATGTGGGAAGTTAACTTAAAATGTATCCCAATGGTTTGCACTCTGCACTTTGCTGGAAAATTGAAATTTATACTAACTTAATGTGAGAACATAGTATGCACTGAGAAAGTAACTTTTTTGTCTTGATGAACAGAGGCATGAAACAACATTCAACCTACTCATAGTCATGTGGGAAGTTAACCAAAGGTGTTTCCATTAGGATTGCAGTAAGTGTTTTGGAGTAAAATTGAAATGTATACTATCTGAATTGTCTTAGTATTGTATGCACTGAGATAACAACTTTTTTGTGTTGATGTGTAGAGCCATTAAAGAATTTTCAACCTACTCATAATCATGTGGGAAGTTAACCTAAGGTGTTTCCATTAGGTTTGCAGTAAGTACTTTGGTGTAAAATTGAAATATATGGTATTCGTATTAACTAACCATTTTAAACCCTGAGTTAACAACATTTTTCTGTTGATGTGTAGAGCCATGAGACAACTTTCAAACAACTCAGAAACATGTGGGAAGTTAACTTAAAATGTATCCCAATGGTTTGCACTCTGCACTTTGCTGGAAAATTGAAATTTATACTAACTTAATGTGAGAACATAGTATGCACTGAGAAAGTAACTTTTTTGTCTTGATGAACAGAGGCATGAAACAACTTTCAACCTACTCATAGTCATGTGGGAAGTTAACCTAAGGTGTTTCCATTAGGTTTGCAGTAAGTACTTTGGTGTAAAATTGAAATGTATACTATTTGTATTGTCTGAGCATAGTATGCACTGAGAAAGTAACTTCTTTGTCTTGATGAACAGAGGCATGAAACAACTTTCAACCTACTCATACTCATGTGGGAAGTTAACCAAAGGTGTTTCCATTGGGTTTGCAGTAAGTGCTTTCGAGTAAAATTGAAATGTATACTATTTGTTTTGTCTTAGTATTGTATGCACTGAGATAACAACCTTTTTGTTTTCATGTGTATAGCCATGAAACAACATTCAACCTACTCATAATCATGTGGGAAGTTAACCTAAGGTGTTTCCATTAGGTTTGCAGTAACTGCTTTGGAGCAAAATTGAAATGTATACTATTTGTTTTGTCTTAGTATTGTATGCACTGAGATAGCAACTTTTTTTGTTTTCATGTGTATAGCCATGCAACAACTTTCAACCTACTCATTCTCATGTGGGAAGTTAACCAAAGGTGTTTCCATTAACTTGCAGTATGTACTTTGGTGTAAAATTGAAATGTATACTATTTGTATTGTCTTAGTATTGTATGCACTGAGAAAGTAACTTTTTTGTCTTGATGAACAGAGGCATGAAAACACTTTCAACCTACTCATACTCATGTGGGAAGTTAACCAAAAGTGTTTCCATTGGGTTTCCAGTAAGTACTTTGGTGTAAAATTGAAATGTATACTATTTGTATTATCTAACCATTGTATGCACTGAGTTAACAACATGTTTGTGTTGATGTGTAGAGCCATGACACAACTTTCAAACTACTCATAATCATGTGGGAAGTTAAATTAAAATGTCTCCCAATGGTTTGCACTCTGCACTTTGGTGGAAATTTGAGATGTATACTACCTTTATGTCAGAACGTAGCATGCACTGAGAAAGTAGCTTTTTTGTCTTGATGAACAGAGGCATGAAACAACTTTCAACCTACTCGTACTCATGTGGGAAGTTAACCAAAGGTGTTTCCATTAGGTTTGCAGTAACTGCTTTGGAGTAAAATTGAAATGTGTACTATTTGTATTGTCTTAGTATTGTAAGCACTGAGATAACAACTTTTTTGTGTTGATGTGTCGAGCCATAAAACAACTTTCAACCTACTCATAATCATGTGGGAAGTTAACCTGAGGTGTTTCCATTAGGTTTGCAGTAAGTACTTTGGTGTAAAATTGAAATGTATACTACTTGCATTATCTAAGCATTGTATGCACTGAGTTAACAACTTTTTTGTCGTGATGTGTGGAGCCATGAAAAAACTTTCAAACTACTTATAATCATTGGGGAAGTTAACCTATGGTGTTTCCATTTGGTTTGCAGTAAGTACTTTGGTGTAAAATTGAAATGTATGGTATTCGTATTATCCAACCATTTCAAGCCCTGAGTTAACAACATTTTTCTGTTGATGTGTAGAGCCATGAGACAACTTTCAAACAACTCAGAAACATGTGGGAAGTTAACTTAAAATGTATCCCAATGGTTTGCACTCTGCACTTTGCTGGAAAATTGAAATTTATACTAACTTAATGTGAGAACATAGTATGCACTGAGAAAGTAACTTTTTTGTCTTGATGAACAGAGGCATGAAACAACATTCAACCTACTCATAGTCATGTGGGAAGTTAACCAAAGGTGTTTCCATTAAGATTGCAGTAAGTGTTTTGGAGTAAAATTGAAATGTATACTATCTGAATTGTCTTAGTATTGTATGCACTGAGATAACAACTTTTTTGTGTTGATGTGTAGAGCCATTAAATAATTTTCAACCTACTCATAATCATGTGGGAAGTTAACCTAAGGTGTTTCCATTAGGTTTGCAGTAAGTACTTTGGTGTAAAATTGAAATGTATTCTATTTGTATTGTCTAAGCATAGTATGCACTGAGAAAGTAACTTTTTTGTCTTGATGAACAGAGGCATGAAACAACTTTCAACCTACTGATACTCATGTGGGAAGTTAACCAAAGGTGTTTCCATTAGGTTTGCAGTAAGTGCTTTGGAGTAAAATTGAAATGTATACTATTTGTTTTGTCTTAGTATTGTATGCACTGAGATAACAACTTTTTTGTTTTCATGTGTATAGCCATGAAACAACTTTCAACCTACTCATACTCATGTGGGAAGTTAACCAAAGGTCTTTCCATTAGGTTTGCAGTATGTACTTTGGTGTAAAATTGAAATGTATACTATTTGTATTGTCTTGGTATTGTATGCACTGAGAAAGTAACTTTTTTGTCTTGATGAACAGAGGCATGAAACAACTTTCAACCTACTCGTACTCATGTGGGAAGTTAAACAAAGGTGTTTCCATTAGGTTTGCAGTAACTGCTTTGGAGTAAAATTGAAATGTATACTATTTGTATTGTCTTAGTATTGTATGCACTGAGATAACAACTTTTTTGTGTTGATGTGTCGAACCATAAAACAACTTTCAACCTACTCATAATCATGTGGGAAGTTAACCTAAGGTGTTTCCATTCGGTTTACAGTAAGTACTTTGGTGTAAAATTGAAATGTATACTATTTGTATTATCTAAGCATAGTATGCGCTGAGAAAGTAACTTTTTTGTCTTGATGAACAGAGGCATGAAACAACTTTCAACCTACTCATACTCATGTGGGAAGTTAACCAAAGGTGTTTCCATTAGGTTAGCAGTATGTACTTTGATGTAAAATTGAAATGTATACTATTTGTTTAGTCTTAGTATTGTATGCTCTGAGAAAGTAACTTTTTTGTCTTGATGAACAGAGGCATGAAACAACTTTCAACCTACTCATAATCATGTGGGAAGTTACCCTAAGGTGTTTCCATTAGGTTTGCAGTAAGTACTTTGGTGTAAAATTGAAATGTATACTACTTGTATTATCTAATCATTGTATGCACTAAGTTAACAACTTTTTTGTGTTGATGTGTAGAGCCATGAAACAATTTTCAACCTACTCATAATCATGTGGGAAGTTAACCTAAGGTGTTTCCATTAGGTTTGCAGTAAGTACTTTGGTGTAAAATTGAAATGTATACTATTTGTATTGTCTGAGCATAGTATGCACTGAGAAAGTAACTTCTTTGTCTTGATGAACAGAGGCATGAAACAACTTTCAACCTACTCATACTCATGTGGGAAGTTAACCAAAGGTGTTTCCATTGGGTTTGCAGTAAGTGCTTTGGAGTAAAATTGAAATGTATACTATTTGTTTTGTCTTAGTATTGTATGCACTGAGATAACAACTTTTTTGTTTTCATGTGTATAGCCATGAAACAACTTTCAACCTACTCGTACTCATGTGGGAAGTTAACCAAAGGTGTTTCCATTAGGTTTGCAGTATCTGCTTTGGAGTAAAATTGAAATGTATACTATTTGCATTGTCTTAGTATTGTATGCACTGAGATAACAACTTTTTTATGTTGATGTGTCAAACCATAAAACAACTTTCAACCTACTCATAATCATGTGGGAAGTTAACCTAAGGTGTTTCCTTTAGGTTTGCAGTAAGTACTTTGGTGTAAAATTGAAATGCATGGTATTCGCATTATCTAACCATTTTAAGCCCTGAGTTAACAACATTTTTCTGTTGATTTGTAGAGCCATGAGACAACTTTCAAACAACTCAGAAACATGTGGGAAGTTAACTTAAAATGTATCCCAATGGTTTGCACTCTGCACTTTGCTGGAAAATTGAAATGTATACCACTTGTATTGTCTAAGCATAGTATGCACTGAGAAAGTAAGTTTTTTGTCTTGATGAACAGAGGCATGAAACAACTTTCAACCTACTCATTCTCATGTGGGAAGTTAACCAAAGGTGTTTCCATTAGGTTTGCAGTATGTACTTTGGAGTAAAATTGAAATGTATACTATTTGTTTTGTCTTAGTATTGTATGCACTGAGATAACAACTTTTTTGTTTTCATGTGTATAGCCATGAAACAACTTTCAACCTACTCATACTCATGTGGGAAGTTAACCAAAGGTGTTTCCATTAGGTTTGCAGTATGTACTTTGGTGTAAAATTGAAATGTATACTATTTGTATTGTCTTAGTATTGTATGCACTGAGAAAGTAACTTTTTTGTCTTGATGAACAGAGGCATGAAAACACTTTCAACCTACTCATACTCATGTGGGAAGTTAACCAAAAGTGTTTCCATTGGGTTTGCAGTAAGTACTTTGGTGTAAAATTGAAATGTATACTATTTGTATTATCTAACCATTGTATGCACTGAGTTAACAACATGTTTGTGTTGATGTGTAGAGCCATGACACAACTTTCAAACTACTCATAATCATGTGGGAAGTTAAATTAAAATGTATCCCAATGGTTTGCACTCTGCACTTTGGTGGAAAATTGAGATGTATACTACCTTTATGTCAGAACGTAGTATGCACTGAGAAAGTAGCTTTTTTGTCTTGATGAACAGAGGCATGAAACAACTTTCAACCTACTCGTACTCATGTGGGAAGTTAAACAAAGGTGTTTCCATTAGGTTTGCAGTAAGTACTTTGGTGTAAAATAGAAATGTATACTATTTGTTTAGTCTTACTATTGTATGCACTGAGAAAGTAACTTTTTTGTCTTGATGAACAGAGGCATGAAACAACTTTCAACCTACTCATAATCATGTGGGAAGTTACCCTAAGGTGTTTCCATTAGGTTTGCAGTAAGTACTCTGGTGTAAAATTGAAATGTATATTATTTGTATTATCTAAGCATTGTAAGTACTGAGATAACAACTTTTTTCTGTTGATGTGTGGAGCCATGAAAAAACTTTCAAACTACTCATACTCATGTGGGAAGTTAACCTAAGGTGTTTCCATTAGGTTTGCAGGAAGTACTTTGGTGTAAAATTGAAATGTATACTATTTGTATTGTCTAAGCATAGTATGAACTGAGAAAGTAACTTCTTTGTCTTGATGAACAGAGGCATGAAACAACTTTCAACCTACTCATACTCATGTGGGAAGTTAACCAAAGGTGTTTCCATTGGGTTTGCAGTAAGTGCTTTGGAGTAAAATTGAAATGTATACTACTTTTATGTCAAAGCATTCTATTCACTGACAGATCAACTTTTTTGTCTTTATGTGAACAGGCATGAAACAACTTTCAACCTACTCGTACTCATGTGGGAAGTTAACCAAAGGTGTTTCCATTAGGTTTGCAGTAACTGCTTTGGAGTAAAATTGAAATGTGTACTATTTGTATTGTCTTAGTATTGTAAGCACTGAGATAACAACTTTTTTGTGTTGATGTGTCGAGCCATAAAACAACTTTCAACCTACTCATAATCATGTGGGAAGTTAACCTGAGGTGTTTCCATTAGGTTTGCAGTAAGTACTTTGGTGTAAAATTGAAATGTATACTACTTGCATTATCTAAGCATTGTATGCACTGAGTTAAAAACTTTTTTGTCGTGATGTGTGGAGCCATGAAAAAACTTTCAAACTACTTATAATCATTGGGGAAGTTAACCTATGGTGTTTCCATTTGGTTTGCAGTAAGTACTTTGGTGTAAAATTGAAATGTATGGTATTCGTATTATCCAACCATTTCAAGCCCTGAGTTAACAACATTTTTCTGTTGATGTGTAGAGCCATGAGACAACTTTCAAACAACTCAGAAACATGTGGGAAGTTAACTTAAAATGTATCCCAATGGTTTGCACTCTGCACTTTGCTGGAAAATTGAAATTTATACTAACTTAATGTGAGAACATAGTATGCACTGAGAAAGTAACTTTTTTGTCTTGATGAACAGAGGCATGAAACAACTTTCAACCTACTCATACTCATGTGGGAAGTTACCCTAAGGTGTGTCCATTAGGTTTGCAGTAAGTACTTTGGTGTAAAATTGAAATGTATACTATTTGTATTATCTAACCATTGTATGCACTGAGTTAACAACATGTTTGTGTTGATGTGTAGAGCCATGACACAACTTTCAAACTACTCATAATCATGTGGGAAGTTAAATTAAAATGTCTCCCAATGGTTTGCACTCTGCACTTTGGTGGAAAATTGAGATGTATACTACCCTTATGTCAGAACGTAGTATGCACTGAGAGAGTAGCTTTTTTGTCTTGATGAACAGAGGCTTGAAACAACTTTCAAACTACTCGTACTCATGTGGCAAGTTAACCAAAGGTGTTTCCATTAGGTTTGCAGTAACAGCTTTGGAGTAAAATTGAAATGTATACTATTTGTATTCTCTTAGCATTGTATGCACTGAGATAACAACTTTTTTATTTTGATGTGTCAAGCCATAAAACAACTTTCAACCTACTCATAATCATGTGGAAAGTTAACCTAAGGTGTTTCCATTAGGTTTGCAGTAAGTACTTTGGTGTAAAATTGAAATGTATACTACTTGTATTATCTAACCATTTTAAGCCCTGAGTTAACAACATTATTCTGTTGATTTGTAGAGCCATGAGACAACTTTCAAACAACTCAGAAACATGTGGGAAGTTAACTTAAAATGTATCCCAATGGTTTGCACTCTGCACTTTGCTGGAAAATTGAAATTTATACTAACTTAATGTGAGAACATAGTATGCACTGAGAAAGTAACTTTTTTGTCTTGATGAACAGAGGCATGAAACAACTTTCAACCTACTCATTCTCATGTGGGAAGTTAACCAAAGGTGTTTCCATCAGGTTTGCAGTAAGTGCTTTGGAGTGAAATTGAAATGTATACTATCTGAATTGTCTTAGTATTGTATGCAATCAGATAACAACTTTTTTGTGTTGATGTGTAGAGCCATGAAACAACTTTCAACCTACTCATAATCATGTGGGAAGTTAGCCTAAGGTGTTTCCATTAGGTTTGCAGTAAGTACTTTGGTGTAAAATTGAAATGTATACTATTTGTATTGTCTAAGCATAGTATGCACTGAGTTAACAACATGTTTGTGATGATGTGTAGAGCCATGACACAACTTTCAAACTACTCATAATCATGTGGGAAGTTAAATTATAATGTTTCCCAATGGTTTGCACTCTGCACTTTGGTGGAAAATT